>NC_088884.1:89279848-90632429 GCF_037157495.1 Lathamus discolor | reverse complement strand
TAGAGATGTGCAAAAATGGGTCAGAAATGACCAAAGCTGGCTTAAAACGGGTTAGAAACGGCCAAAAACGCTTTAAAGCGGGTAAGAGATGTGCGAAAACGGGTTAGAAATGGCCTAAGTTGGCCAAAAGCGGGTTAGAAATGGCCAAAAAGGCTTTAAAGCAGGTTAGAGATGTGTGTGCAATGGTTAGAAATGGCAAAAATGGGTTAAAGCAGGTAAGAAATGGGGAAAACTTGGTTAGAAAGGGAAGAGAAAAAACCTTCAAACGAGTGGAAAGTTGGCAAAAATCGTTCAGGTAGAGCAAAAAAAGGCTTAAAAAGGGTTAGAGCTGAGGAAAAATGGGTTATAAATGGCCAAAAGCGGCTTAAAGGTGGTTAGATAGGGGTAAAACTGGGGTAGGAATGGCCAAAAATTGCTTAAAATGGGTTAGAAGTTTGCAAAACTGTGCTAGAAATGGCCCAAAAGGTTTAAATTGGGACAGAAATGGTGAAAAATGGCTTAAAATGCGTTAGGAGTGAGCAAAAATGGGTTAGATATAGCCGAAAACGGTTTAAATCGTGTGAGAAACAGGCAAAAAATGAGTTAGAAAAGAACTAAAAATGGCTTAAAACGGGTTGAGAGCGAGAAAACATCGTGTAGAAAGAGGCAAAAATGGCTTTAAAAGGGTTAGAGATGTGCAAAAATGGGTTAGAAATGGCAAAAAATGGCTTAAAAGGGCTTATAGATGTGCCAAAAATGGTTGGAAATGGCCAAAAATGCTTTAAAGCAGGTTAGAGATGTGTAAAAGTGGGTTAGAAATGGCCTAAAATGGATTAAAGCGGGTAATAATGGGGAGAAACTGTGTTAGAAACTGAAGAAAAAAAAGCTTAATAAGAGTTGAAGGAGGGCAAAAATGGTTAAGGTATAGCCAAAAAAGGCTTAAAAAGGGTTAGAGATATGCAAAAACTGGGATAGAAATGGCCAAAAAGGCTTTAAAGCAGGTTAGAGATGTGCAAAAACTGGTCAGAAATGGCCAAAAAAGGATTAAAGCGGGAGAGAAATGGGAAAAACTGCATTAGAAACAGAAAAAAAGCATAAAAAGTTTTGAATGAGGGAAAAAATGGTGAAGATATAGCCCAAAAAGGCTTAAAAAGGATTAGAGATGTGCAAAAATGGGATAGAAATGGCCAAAAACTCTTTAAAATGGGTTAGAAATGGAGAAAAATGGGTTAGAAATGGACAAAAAATGGATAAGAAATGGCCAAAAGTAGCTTAAAAGGGGTTAGAGATGTGCAAAAATGAGTTAGAAATGGCCAAGAATGGCATAAAACAGGTTAAGAATGGCCAAAAATGGGTTAGAAATGGCCAAAAAGGCTTTAAAGCAGGTAAGAGATGTGCAAAAAAAAAAAAAAAAAATGGTTAGAAGTGGCAAAAAAATGGATTAAAGATGGTGAGAAATGCAGAAAACTGGGTTAGAAACGGAAAAAAAAAAATAGCATAAACCGTGTTGAAAGTGGGGAGAAATGGTTTAGAAAGAACCAAAAATGGCTTTAAAAGGGTTAGAGATTTGCAAAAATGGAATAGAAATGGCCAAAATTTATTTAAAAAGCCTCAAAAATGGACAAAAAATGCATTAGAAATGGCCAAAACCGGCTTAAAAGGGTTAGAGGTATGCGAGAACGGTTTAGAAAAAGCCAAATTAGGCTTAAAAGGGGCTAGAGATGAGCAAAAAAGGGTTAGAAATGGCCAAAAATAGCTTAAAATGGGTTAGATATAGCCAAAAAAGGGTTAAAATGGGTTAGTAGTGGGTAAAAAAGGGTTAGATGTAGCCGAAAATGGCATAAAACGTGTGAGAACTGGGCCAAAAATGGGTCAGAAAAGAAAAAAAAATGCTTATAATTACTTGAATGCGGAAGAGAGTGTTTTAGAAAGAGCCCAAAATGGCTTTAAAAGGGTTAGATGTATGCAAAAATGGGTTACAAATGGCCAAAAACGCCTTAAAATGGGATAGAAATAGTGAAAAATGGCTTAAAATGTGTTAGAAGTGTGTAAAAATGGTTTAGATAAATCCAAAAATGGTTTAAATCGTGTGAGCAATGGGCAAAAAATGAGTTAGAAAAGGAAAGAAAAATGGCTTAAACCAGGTTGAAAGTCAGAAAAAATGGTGTAGAAAGACCCAAACGTGGCTTTAAAAGGGCTAGAGATGAGCAGAAATGGGTTAGAAATGGCAAAGAATGGCTTAAAAGAGGTTAGAGATGTGCCAGAAATGGTTAGAAATGGCCAAAACTGCTTTAAAGCAGGTTAGAGATGTGCAAAAATGGGCTAGAAATGGCCAAAAATGGATTCAAGTGGGTAAAGAAATGGGGAAAACTGGGTTAGAAACAGAAAAAAACTAGCTTAAAACGGGTGGAAAGTGGGCAAAAATGGTTGAGAAAGAGTCAAAAATGCATTAAAAGGGTTCTAGACACGCAAAAATGGGATAGAAAAGGCCAAAAATGATTTAAAACGAGTTAGAAATGTTCAAAAATTGGATTAGAAATGGCCAAAACCGGTTTAAAAAGGGTTAGAGGTAAGCAGAGATGAGTGAGAAATAGCCAAAACCGGCTTAAAAAAGGTTAGAGATGTGCAAAAATGGGTCAGAAATGACCAAAGCTGGCTTAAAACGGGTTAGAAACGGCCAAAAAAGCTTTAAAGCGGGTTAGAGATGTGCGAAAACGGGTTAGAAATGGCCTAAGTTGGCCAAAAGCGGGTTAGAAATGGCCAAAAAGGCTTTAAAGCAGGTTAGAGATGTGTGTGCAATGGTTAGAAATGGCAAAAATGGGTTAAAGCAGGTAAGAAATGGGGAAAAGTTGGTTAGAAAGGAAATAGAAAAAACCTTCAAACGAGTGGAAAGTTGGCAAAAATCGTTCAGGTAGAGCAAAAAAAGGCTTAAAAAGGGTTAGAGCTGAGGAAAAATGGGTTATAAATGGCCAAAAGCGGCTTAAAGGTGGTTAGATAGGGGTAAAACTGGGGTAGGAATGGCCAAAAATTGCTTAAAATGGGTTAGAAGTTTGCAAAACTGTGCTAGAAATGGCCCAAAAGGTTTAAATTGGGACAGAAATGGTGAAAAATGGCTTAAAATGCGTTAGGAGTGAGCAAAAATGGGTTAGATATAGCCGAAAACGGTTTAAATCGTGTGAGAAACAGGCAAAAAATGAGTTAGAAAAGAACTAAAAATGGCTTAAAACGGGTTGAGAGCGAGAAAACATCGTGTAGAAAGAGGCAAAAATGGCTTTAAAAGGGTTAGAGATGTGCAAAAATGGGTTAGAAATGGCAAAAAATGGCTTAAAAGGGCTTATAGATGTGCCAAAAATGGTTGGAAATGGCCAAAAATGCTTTAAAGCAGGTTAGAGATGTGTAAAAGTGGGTTAGAAATGGCCTAAAATGGATTAAAGCGGGTAATAATGGGGAGAAACTGTGTTAGAAACTGAAGAAAAAAAAGCTTAATAAGAGTTGAAGGAGGGCAAAAATGGTTAAGGTATAGCCAAAAAAGGCTTAAAAAGGGTTAGAGATATGCAAAAACTGGGATAGAAATGGCCAAAAAGGCTTTAAAGCAGGTTAGAGATGTGCAAAAACTGGTCAGAAATGGCCAAAAAAGGATTAAAGCGGGAGAGAAATGGGAAAAACTGCATTAGAAACAGAAAAAAAGCATAAAAAGTTTTGAATGAGGGAAAAAATGGTGAAGATATAGCCCAAAAAGGCTTAAAAAGGATTAGAGATGTGCAAAAATGGGATAGAAATGGCCAAAAACTCTTTAAAACGTGTTAGAAATGGAGAAAAATGGGTTAGAAATGGACAAAAAATGGATAAGAAATGGCCAAAAGTAGCTTAAAAGGGGTTAGAGATGTGCAAAAATGAGTTAGAAATGGCCAAGAATGGCATAAAACAGGTTAAGAATGGCCAAAAATGGGTTAGAAATGGCCAAAAAGGCTTTAAAGCAGGTAAGAGATGTGCAAAAAAAAAAAAAAATAAAATGGTTAGAAGTGGCAAAAAAATGGATTAAAGATGGTGAGAAATGCAGAAAACTGGGTTAGAAACGGAAAAAAAAAAATAGCATAAACCGTGTTGAAAGTGGGGAGAAATGGTTTAGAAAGAACCAAAAATGGCTTTAAAAGGGTTAGAGATTTGCAAAAATGGAATAGAAATGGCCAAAATTTATTTAAAAAGCCTCAAAAATGGACAAAAAATGCATTAGAAATGGCCAAAACCGGCTTAAAAGGGTTAGAGGTATGCGAGAACGGTTTAGAAAAAGCCAAATTAGGCTTAAAAGGGGCTAGAGATGAGCAAAAAAGGGTTAGAAATGGCCAAAAATAGCTTAAAATGGGTTAGATATAGCCAAAAAAGGGTTGAAATGGGTTAGTAGTGGGTAAAAAAGGGTTAGATGTAGCCGAAAATGGCATAAAACGTGTGAGAACTGGGCCAAAAATGGGTCAGAAAAGAAAAAAAAATGCTTATAATTACTTGAATGCGGAAGAGAGTGTTTTAGAAAGAGCCCAAAATGGCTTTAAAAGGGTTAGATGTATGCAAAAATGGGTTACAAATGGCCAAAAACGCCTTAAAATGGGATAGAAATAGTGAAAAATGGCTTAAAATGTGTTAGAAGTGTGTAAAAATGGTTTAGATAAATCAAAAAATGGTTTAAATCGTGTGAGCAATGGGCAAAAAATGAGTTAGAAAAGGAAAGAAAAATGGCTTAAACCAGGTTGAAAGTCAGAAAAAATGGTGTAGAAAGACCCAAACGTGGCTTTAAAAGGGCTAGAGATGAGCAGAAATGGGTTAGAAATGGCAAAGAATGGCTTAAAAGAGGTTAGAGATGTGCCAGAAATGGTTAGAAATGGCCAAAACTGCTTTAAAGCAGGTTAGAGATGTGCAAAAATGGGCTAGAAATGGCCAAAAATGGATTCAAGTGGGTAAAGAAATGGGGAAAACTGGGTTAGAAACAGAAAAAAACTAGCTTAAAACGGGTGGAAAGTGGGCAAAAATGGTTGAGAAAGAGTCAAAAATGCATTAAAAGGGTTCTAGACACGCAAAAATGGGATAGAAAAGGCCAAAAATGATTTAAAACGAGTTAGAAATGTTCAAAAATTGGATTAGAAATGGCCAAAACCGGTTTAAAAAGGGTTAGAGGTAAGCAGAGATGAGTGAGAAATAGCCAAAACCGGCTTAAAAAAGGTTAGAGATGTGCAAAAATGGGTCAGAAATGACCAAAGCTGGCTTAAAACGGGTTAGAAACGGCCAAAAAAGCTTTAAAGCGGGTTAGAGATGTGCGAAAACGGGTTAGAAATGGCCTAAGTTGGCCAAAAGCGGGTTAGAAATGGCCAAAAAGGCTTTAAAGCAGGTTAGAGATGTGTGTGCAATGGTTAGAAATGGCAAAAATGGGTTAAAGCAGGTAAGAAATGGGGAAAACTTGGTTAGAAAGGAAATAGAAAAAACCTTCAAACGAGTGGAAAGTTGGCAAAAATCGTTCAGGTAGAGCAAAAAAAGGCTTAAAAAGGGTTAGAGCTGAGGAAAAATGGGTTATAAATGGCCAAAAGCGGCTTAAAGGTGGTTAGATAGGGGTAAAACTGGGGTAGGAATGGCCAAAAATTGCTTAAAATGGGTTAGAAGTTTGCAAAACTGTGCTAGAAATGGCCCAAAAGGTTTAAATTGGGACAGAAATGGTGAAAAATGGCTTAAAATGCGTTAGGAGTGAGCAAAAATGGGTTAGATATAGCCGAAAACGGTTTAAATCGTGTGAGAAACAGGCAAAAAATGAGTTAGAAAAGAACTAAAAATGGCTTAAAACGGGTTGAGAGTGAGAAAACATCGTGTAGAAAGAGGCAAAAATGGCTTTAAAAGGGTTAGAGATGTGCAAAAATGGGTTAGAAATGGCAAAAAATGGCTTAAAAGGGCTTATAGATGTGCCAAAAATGGTTGGAAATGGCCAAAAATGCTTTAAAGCAGGTTAGAGATGTGTAAAAGTGGGTTAGAAATGGCCTAAAATGGATTAAAGCGGGTAATAATTGGGAGAAACTGTGTTAGAAACTGAAGAAAAAAAAGCTTAATAAGAGTTGAAGGAGGGCAAAAATGGTTAAGGTATAGCCAAAAAAGGCTTAAAAAGGGTTAGAGATATGCAAAAACTGGGATAGAAATGGCCAAAAAGGCTTTAAAGCAGGTTAGAGATGTGCAAAAACTGGTCAGAAATGGCCAAAAAAGGATTAAAGCGGGAGAGAAATGGGAAAAACTGCATTAGAAACAGAAAAAAAGCATAAAAAGTTTTGAATGAGGGAAAAAATGGTGAAGATATAGCCCAAAAAGGCTTAAAAAGGATTAGAGATGTGCAAAAATGGGATAGAAATGGCCAAAAACTCTTTAAAACGTGTTAGAAATGGAGAAAAATGGGTTAGAAATGGACAAAAAATGGATAAGAAATGGCCAAAAGTAGCTTAAAAGGGGTTAGAGATGTGCAAAAATGAGTTAGAAATGGCCAAGAATGGCATAAAACAGGTTAAGAATGGCCAAAAATGGGTTAGAAATGGCCAAAAAGGCTTTAAAGCAGGTAAGAGATGTGCAAAAAAAAAAAAAAAAAAATGGTTAGAAGTGGCAAAAAAATGGATTAAAGATGGTGAGAAATGCAGAAAACTGGGTTAGAAACGGAAAAAAAAAAATAGCATAAACCGTGTTGAAAGTGGGGAGAAATGGTTTAGAAAGAACCAAAAATGGCTTTAAAAGGGTTAGAGATTTGCAAAAATGGAATAGAAATGGCCAAAATTTATTTAAAAAGCCTCAAAAATGGACAAAAAATGCATTAGAAATGGCCAAAACCGGCTTAAAAGGGTTAGAGGTATGCGAGAACGGTTTAGAAAAAGCCAAATTAGGCTTAAAAGGGGCTAGAGATGAGCAAAAAAGGGTTAGAAATGGCCAAAAATAGCTTAAAATGGGTTAGATATAGCCAAAAAAGGGTTAAAATGGGTTAGTAGTGGGTAAAAAAGGGTTAGATGTAGCCGAAAATGGCATAAAACGTGTGAGAACTGGGCCAAAAATGGGTCAGAAAAGAAAAAAAAATGCTTATAATTACTTGAATGCGGAAGAGAGTGTTTTAGAAAGAGCCCAAAATGGCTTTAAAAGGGTTAGATGTATGCAAAAATGGGTTACAAATGGCCAAAAACGCCTTAAAATGGGATAGAAATAGTGAAAAATGGCTTAAAATGTGTTAGAAGTGTGTAAAAATGGTTTAGATAAATCCAAAAATGGTTTAAATCGTGTGAGCAATGGGCAAAAAATGAGTTAGAAAAGGAAAGAAAAATGGCTTAAACCAGGTTGAAAGTCAGAAAAAATGGTGTAGAAAGACCCAAACGTGGCTTTAAAAGGGCTAGAGATGAGCAGAAATGGGTTAGAAATGGCAAAGAATGGCTTAAAAGAGGTTAGAGATGTGCCAGAAATGGTTAGAAATGGCCAAAACTGCTTTAAAGCAGGTTAGAGATGTGCAAAAATGGGCTAGAAATGGCCAAAAATGGATTCAAGTGGGTAAAGAAATGGGGAAAACTGGGTTAGAAACAGAAAAAAACTAGCTTAAAACGGGTGGAAAGTGGGCAAAAATGGTTGAGAAAGAGTCAAAAATGCATTAAAAGGGTTCTAGACACGCAAAAATGGGATAGAAAAGGCCAAAAATGATTTAAAACGAGTTAGAAATGTTCAAAAATTGGATTAGAAATGGCCAAAACCGGTTTAAAAAGGGTTAGAGGTAAGCAGAGATGAGTGAGAAATAGCCAAAACCGGCTTAAAAAAGGTTAGAGATGTGCAAAAATGGGTCAGAAATGACCAAAGCTGGCTTAAAACGGGTTAGAAACGGCCAAAAAAGCTTTAAAGCGGGTTAGAGATGTGCGAAAACGGGTTAGAAATGGCCTAAGTTGGCCAAAAGCGGGTTAGAAATGGCCAAAAAGGCTTTAAAGCAGGTTAGAGATGTGTGTGCAATGGTTAGAAATGGCAAAAATGGGTTAAAGCAGGTAAGAAATGGGGAAAACTTGGTTAGAAAGGAAATAGAAAAAACCTTCAAACGAGTGGAAAGTTGGCAAAAATCGTTCAGGTAGAGCAAAAAAAGGCTTAAAAAGGGTTAGAGCTGAGGAAAAATGGGTTATAAATGGCCAAAAGCGGCTTAAAGGTGGTTAGATAGGGGTAAAACTGGGGTAGGAATGGCCAAAAATTGCTTAAAATGGGTTAGAAGTTTGCAAAACTGTGCTAGAAATGGCCCAAAAGGTTTAAATTGGGACAGAAATGGTGAAAAATGGCTTAAAATGCGTTAGGAGTGAGCAAAAATGGGTTAGATATAGCCGAAAACGGTTTAAATCGTGTGAGAAACAGGCAAAAAATGAGTTAGAAAAGAACTAAAAATGGCTTAAAACGGGTTGAGAGCGAGAAAACATCGTGTAGAAAGAGGCAAAAATGGCTTTAAAAGGGTTAGAGATGTGCAAAAATGGGTTAGAAATGGCAAAAAATGGCTTAAAAGGGCTTATAGATGTGCCAAAAATGGTTGGAAATGGCCAAAAATGCTTTAAAGCAGGTTAGAGATGTGTAAAAGTGGGTTAGAAATGGCCTAAAATGGATTAAAGCGGGTAATAATGGGGAGAAACTGTGTTAGAAACTGAAGAAAAAAAAGCTTAATAAGAGTTGAAGGAGGGCAAAAATGGTTAAGGTATAGCCAAAAAAGGCTTAAAAAGGGTTAGAGATATGCAAAAACTGGGATAGAAATGGCCAAAAAGGCTTTAAAGCAGGTTAGAGATGTGCAAAAACTGGTCAGAAATGGCCAAAAAAGGATTAAAGCGGGAGAGAAATGGGAAAAACTGCATTAGAAACAGAAAAAAAGCATAAAAAGTTTTGAATGAGGGAAAAAATGGTGAAGATATAGCCCAAAAAGGCTTAAAAAGGATTAGAGATGTGCAAAAATGGGATAGAAATGGCCAAAAACTCTTTAAAACGTGTTAGAAATGGAGAAAAATGGGTTAGAAATGGACAAAAAATGGATAAGAAATGGCCAAAAGTAGCTTAAAAGGGGTTAGAGATGTGCAAAAATGAGTTAGAAATGGCCAAGAATGGCATAAAACAGGTTAAGAATGGCCAAAAATGGGTTAGAAATGGCCAAAAAGGCTTTAAAGCAGGTAAGAGATGTGCAAAAAAAAAAAAAATAAAATGGTTAGAAGTGGCAAAAAAATGGATTAAAGATGGTGAGAAATGCAGAAAACTGGGTTAGAAACGGAAAAAAAAAAATAGCATAAACCGTGTTGAAAGTGGGGAGAAATGGTTTAGAAAGAACCAAAAATGGCTTTAAAAGGGTTAGAGATTTGCAAAAATGGAATAGAAATGGCCAAAATTTATTTAAAAAGCCTCAAAAATGGACAAAAAATGCATTAGAAATGGCCAAAACCGGCTTAAAAGGGTTAGAGGTATGCGAGAACGGTTTAGAAAAAGCCAAATTAGGCTTAAAAGGGGCTAGAGATGAGCAAAAAAGGGTTAGAAATGGCCAAAAATAGCTTAAAATGGGTTAGATATAGCCAAAAAAGGGTTAAAATGGGTTAGTAGTGGGTAAAAAAGGGTTAGATGTAGCCGAAAATGGCATAAAACGTGTGAGAACTGGGCCAAAAATGGGTCAGAAAAGAAAAAAAAATGCTTATAATTACTTGAATGCGGAAGAGAGTGTTTTAGAAAGAGCCCAAAATGGCTTTAAAAGGGTTAGATGTATGCAAAAATGGGTTACAAATGGCCAAAAACGCCTTAAAATGGGATAGAAATAGTGAAAAATGGCTTAAAATGTGTTAGAAGTGTGTAAAAATGGTTTAGATAAACCCAAAAATGGTTTAAATCGTGTGAGCAATGGGCAAAAAATGAGTTAGAAAAGGAAAGAAAAATGGCTTAAACCAGGTTGAAAGTCAGAGAAAATGGTGTAGAAAGACCCAAACGTGTCTTTAAAAGGGCTAGAGATGAGCAGAAATGGGTTAGAAATGGCAAAGAATGGCTTAAAAGAGGTTAGAGATGTGCCAGAAATGGTTAGAAATGGCCAAAACTGCTTTAAAGCAGGTTAGAGATGTGCAAAAATGGGCTAGAAATGGCCAAAAATGGATTCAAGTTGGTAAAGAAATGGGGAAAACTGGGTTAGAAACAGAAAAAAAAAACTAGCTTAAAACGGGTGGAAAGTGGGCAAAAATGGTTGAGAAAGAGTCAAAAATGCATTAAAAGGGTTCTAGACACGCAAAAATGGGATAGAAATGGCCAAAAATGATTTAAAACGGGTTAGAAATGTTCAAAAATTGGATTAGAAATGGCCAAAACCGGTTTAAAAAGGGTTAGAGGTAAGCAGAGATGAGTGAGAAATAGCCAAAACCGGCTTAAAAAAGGTTAGAGATGTGCAAAAATGGGTCAGAAATGACCAAAGCTGGCTTAAAACGGGTTAGAAACGGCCAAAAAAGCTTTAAAGCGGGTAAGAGATGTGCGAAAACGGGTTAGAAATGGCCTAAGTTGGCCAAAAGCGGGTTAGAAATGGCCAAAAAGGCTTTAAAGCAGGTTAGAGATGTGTGTGCAATGGTTAGAAATGGCAAAAATGGGTTAAAGCAGGTAAGAAATGGGGAAAACTTGGTTAGAAAGGGAAGAGAAAAAAACCTTCAAACGAGTGGAAAGTTGGCAAAAATCGTTCAGGTAGAGCAAAAAAAGGCTTAAAAAGGGTTAGAGCTGAGGAAAAATGGGTTATAAATGGCCAAAAGCGGCTTAAAGGTGGTTAGATAGGGGTAAAACTGGGGTAGGAATGGCCAAAAATTGCTTAAAATGGGTTAGAAGTTTGCAAAACTGTGCTAGAAATGGCCCAAAAGGTTTAAATTGGGACAGAAATGGTGAAAAATGGCTTAAAATGCGTTAGGAGTGAGCAAAAATGGGTTAGATATAGCCGAAAACGGTTTAAATCGTGTGAGAAACAGGCAAAAAATGAGTTAGAAAAGAACTAAAAATGGCTTAAAACGGGTTGAGAGCGAGAAAACATCGTGTAGAAAGAGGCAAAAATGGCTTTAAAAGGGTTAGAGATGTGCAAAAATGGGTTAGAAATGGCAAAAAATGGCTTAAAAGGGCTTATAGATGTGCCAAAAATGGTTGGAAATGGCCAAAAATGCTTTAAAGCAGGTTAGAGATGTGTAAAAGTGGGTTAGAAATGGCCTAAAATGGATTAAAGCGGGTAATAATGGGGAGAAACTGTGTTCGAAACTGAAGAAAAAAAAGCTTAATAAGAGTTGAAGGAGGGCAAAAATGGTTAAGGTATAGCCAAAAAAGGCTTAAAAAGGGTTAGAGATATGCAAAAACTGGGATAGAAATGGCCAAAAAGGCTTTAAAGCAGGTTAGAGATGTGCAAAAACTGGTCAGAAATGGCCAAAAAAGGGCCATTTAAGCTAACCCCTTTTAAGCTACTTTTGGCCATTTCTTATCCATTTTTTGTCCATTTCTAACCCATTTTTCTCCATTTCTAACACATTTTAAAGAGTTTTTGGCCATTTCTATCCCATTTTTGCACATCTCTAATCCTATTTAAGCCTTTTTGGGCTATATCTTCACCATTTTTTCCCTCATTCAAAACTTTTTATGCTTTTTTTTCTGTTTCTAATGCAGTTTTTCCCATTTCTCTCCTGCTTTAATCCTTTTTTGGCCATTTCTGACCAGTTTTTGCACATCTCTAACCTGCTTTAAAGCCTTTTTGGCCATTTCTATCCCAGTTTTTGCATATCTCTAACCCTTTTTAAGCCTTTTTTGGCTATACCTTAACCATTTTTGCCCTCCTTCAACTCTTATTAAGCTTTTTTTTCTTCAGTTTCTAACACAGTTTCTCCCAATTATTACCCGCTTTAATCCATTTTAGGCCATTTCTAACCCACTTTTACACATCTCTAACCTGCTTTAAAGCATTTTTGGCCATTTCCAACCATTTTTGGCACATCTATAAGCCCTTTTAAGCCATTTTTTGCCATTTCTAACCCATTTTTGCACATCTCTAACCCTTTTAAAGCCATTTTTGCCTCTTTCTACACGATGTTTTCTCGCTCTCAACCCGTTTTAAGCCATTTTTAGTTCTTTTCTAACTCATTTTTTGCCTGTTTCTCACACGATTTAAACCGTTTTCGGCTATATCTAACCCATTTTTGCTCACTCCTAACGCATTTTAAGCCATTTTTCACCATTTCTGTCCCAATTTAAACCTTTTGGGCCATTTCTAGCACAGTTTTGCAAACTTCTAACCCATTTTAAGCAATTTTTGGCCATTCCTACCCCAGTTTTACCCCTATCTAACCACCTTTAAGCCGCTTTTGGCCATTTATAACCCATTTTTCCTCAGCTCTAACCCTTTTTAAGCCTTTTTTTGCTCTACCTGAACGATTTTTGCCAACTTTCCACTCGTTTGAAGGTTTTTTCTCTTCCCTTTCTAACCAAGTTTTCCCCATTTCTTACCTGCTTTAACCCATTTTTGCCATTTCTAACCATTGCACACACATCTCTAACCTGCTTTAAAGCCTTTTTGGCCATTTCTAACCCGCTTTTGGCCAACTTAGGCCATTTCTAACCCGTTTTCGCACATCTCTTACCCGCTTTAAAGCTTTTTTGGCCGTTTCTAACCCGTTTTAAGCCAGCTTTGGTCATTTCTGACCCATTTTTGCACATCTCTAACCTTTTTTAAGCCGGTTTTGGCTATTTCTCACTCATCTCTGCTTACCTCTAACCCTTTTTAAACCGGTTTTGGCCATTTCTAATCCAATTTTTGAACATTTCTAACCCGTTTTAAATCATTTTTGGCCATTTCTATCCCATTTTTGCGTGTCTAGAACCCTTTTAATGCATTTTTGACTCTTTCTCAACCATTTTTGCCCACTTTCCACCCGTTTTAAGCTAGTTTTTTTTTTCTGTTTCTAACCCAGTTTTCCCCATTTCTTTACCCACTTGAATCCATTTTTGGCCATTTCTAGCCCATTTTTGCACATCTCTAACCTGCTTTAAAGCAGTTTTGGCCATTTCTATCCATTTCTGGCACATCTCTAACCTCTTTTAAGCCATTCTTTGCCATTTCTAACCCATTTCTGCTCATCTCTAGCCCTTTTAAAGACACGTTTGGGTCTTTCTACACCATTTTCTCTGACTTTCAACCTGGTTTAAGCCATTTTTCTTTCCTTTTCTAACTCATTTTTTGCCCATTGCTCACACGATTTAAACCATTTTTGGATTTATCTAAACCATTTTTACACACTTCTAACACATTTTAAGCCATTTTTCACTATTTCTATCCCATTTTAAGGCGTTTTTGGCCATTTGTAACCCATTTTTGCATACATCTAACCCTTTTAAAGCCATTTTGGGCTCTTTCTAAAACACTCTCTTCCGCATTCAAGTAATTATAAGCATTTTTTTTTTCTTTTCTGACCCATTTTTGGCCCAGTTCTCACACGTTTTATGCCATTTTCGGCTACATCTAACCCTTTTTTACCCACTACTAACCCATTTTAACCCTTTTTTGGCTATATCTAACCCATTTTAAGCTATTTTTGGCCATTTCTAACCCTTTTTTGCTCATCTCTAGCCCCTTTTAAGCCTAATTTGGCTTTTTCTAAACCGTTCTCGCATACCTCTAACCCTTTTAAGCCGGTTTTGGCCATTTCTAATGCATTTTTTGTCCATTTTTGAGGCTTTTTAAATAAATTTTGGCCATTTCTATTCCATTTTTGCAAATCTCTAACCCTTTTAAAGCCATTTTTGGTTCTTTCTAAACCATTTCTCCCCACTTTCAACACGGTTTATGCTATTTTTTTTTTTCCGTTTCTAACCCAGTTTTCTGCATTTCTCACCATCTTTAATCCATTTTTTTGCCACTTCTAACCATTTTTTTTTTTTTTTTTTTGCACATCTCTTACCTGCTTTAAAGCCTTTTTGGCCATTTCTAACCCATTTTTGGCCATTCTTAACCTGTTTTATGTCATTCTTGGCCATTTCTAACTCATTTTTGCACATCTCTAACCCCTTTTAAGCTACTTTTGGCCATTTCTTATCCATTTTTTGTCCATTTCTAACCCATTTTTCTCCATTTCTAACATATTTTAAAGAGTTTTTGGCCATTTCTATCCCATTTTTGCACATCTCTAATCCTTTTTAAGCCTTTTTGGGCTATATCTTCACCATTTTTTCCCTCATTCAAAACTTTTTATGCTTTTTTTCTGTTTCTAATGCAGTTTTTCCCATTTCTCTCCCGCTTTAATCCATTTTTGGCCATTTCTGACCAGTTTTTGCACATCTCTAACCTGCTTTAAAGCCTTATTGGGAATTCTATCCCAGTTTTTGCATATCTCTTACCCTTTTTAAGCCTTTTTTGGCTATACCTTAACCATTTTTGCCCTCCTTCAACTTTTATTAAGCTTTTTTTTTTTTTTTCTAACATAGTTTCTCCCAATTATTACCCTCTTTAATCCAGGAGCTTTTTCGCAAGGCTCTTCTGCTGTTTTAGCACAGTCTAAACATTGCTGCTCTACTCTCTCTGTTGCTGCTCAGCAGAGAGCTGGCACAGAGATGTTGGATTCAACTGGTCTTTCAGGCAGGAAAGGGAGGAGTGACAGCAATGTGTGTTGCAGAGTTGCAAAGCTCGCTGTGCGCTGACGATGATGAGCAGGAACATTTTGGCCTGGCTCTTCTGCTCTTTCAGCAGAGTCTAAACGTTCCTGCTCTACTCACTGTGCTGCTGCTCAGAGAGAGCGGGCCCTGGAAAGGTTGCATTCAAATGGACTTTTAGGAGATAAAGTGACAGTAATGTGTGTGTCACAGTTGCAAAGCTCACTGTGCGCTGAAGATGATCAGCAGGAACTTTGTGCATGTCTCTTCTGCTGTTTCAGCAGAGACCAAACGTAACTGCTATATTCTGCTGCTGCTGACAAAGAGCAAGCACAGGAGTTGTAGGATTCAATTGGACTTTCAGGTAGGAAAGTGAGGGGTGACAGCAATGTGTGTGACACAGTTTCAAAGCTCACTGTGCGCTGAAGATGCCCAGCCGGAGTTTCCCTGCTGGCCCATCGGCTGTGGGATTAGAGGTCAAGCGCTTCGTGCTCCCCTGTCACAACTGCTCTTGAAAGGAGAGAGGGCCCCAGAAACGTTGGATTCAAATGCACTTTTAGGAGATAAAGTGACCAGTGACAGCAATGTTTGTGTCACAGTTGAAAAGCTAACTGTGTGCTAAACATGATCAGCAGGAGCTTTTTCGCAAGGCTCTTCTGCTGTTTTAGCACAGTCTAAACATTGCTGCTCTACTCTCTCTGTTGCTGCTCAGCAGAGAGCTGGCACAGAGATGTTGGATTCAATTGGTCTTTCAGGCAGGAAAGGGAGGAGTGACAGCAATGTATGTTGCAGAGTTGCAAAGCTCGCTGTGCGCTGAAGATGATCTGTAGGAACATTTTGTCCTGGCTTTTCTGCTCTTTCAGCAGTGTCTAAACGTTCCTGCTCTACTTACTCTTGCTGCAGCTCACAGAGAGCGTGCACTGGAGAGGTTGTATTCAAACGGTCTTTTTGGAGAAAGAGTGAAGAGTGACAGCAATGTTTGTGTCACAGTTGCAAAGCTCACTGTGTGCTATAGATGACCAGCAGGAGGTTTTTCGCAAGGCTCTTCTGCTGTTTTAGCACAGTCTAAACATTGCTGCTCTACTCTCTCTGTTGCTGCTCAGCAGAGAGCTGGCACAGAGATGTTGGATTCAACTGGTCTTTCAGGCAGGAAAGGGAGGAGTGACAGCAATGTGTGTTGCAGAGTTGCAAAGCTCGCTGTGCGCTGACGATGATGAGCAGGAACATTTTGGCCTGGCTCTTCTGCTCTTTCAGCAGAGTCTAAACGTTCCTGCTCTACTCACTGTGCTGCTGCTCAGAGAGAGCGGGCACTGGAAAGGTTGCATTTAAATGGACTTTTAGGAGATAAAGTGACAGTAATGTGTGTGTCACAGTTGCAAAGCTCACTGTGTGCTGAAGATGATCAGCAGGAACTTTGTGCATGTCTCTTCTGCTGTTTCAGCAGAGACCAAACGTAACTGCTATATTCTGCTGCTGCTGACAAAGAGCAAGCACAGGAGTTGTAGGATTCACTTGGACTTTCAGGTAGGCAAGTGTGGGGTGACAGCAATGTGTGTGACACAGTTTCAAAGCTCACTGTGCGCTGAAGATGCCCAGCCGGAGTTTCCCTGCTGTCCCATCGGCTGTGGGATTAGAGGTCAAGCGCTTCGTGCTCCCCTGTCACAACTGCTCTTGAAAGGAGAGCGGGCCCCAGAAACGTTGGATTCAAATGCACTTTTAGGAGATAAAGTGACCAGTGACAGCAATGTTTGTGTCACAGTTGAAAAGCTAACTGTGTGCTAAACATGATCAGCAGGAGCTTTTTCGCAAGGCTCTTCTGCTGTTTTAGCACAGTCTAAACATTGCTGCTGTACTCTCTCTGTTGCTGCTCAGCAGAGAGAGAGCACAGAGATGTTGGATTCAATTGGTCTTTCAGGCAGGAAAGGGAGGAGTGACAGCAATGTATGTTGCAGAGTTGCAAAGCTCGCTGTGCGCTGAAGATGATCTGTAGGAACATTTTGGCCTGGCTTTCCTGCTCTACTTACTCTTGCTGCATCTCACAGAGAGCGTGCACTGGAGAGGTTGTATTCAAACGGTCTTTTTGGAGAAAGAATGAAGAGTGACAGCAATGTTTGTGTCACAGTTGCAAAGCTCACTGTGTGCTATAGATGACCAGCAGGAGGTTTTTCGCAAGGCTCTTCTGCTGTTTTAGCACAGTCTAAACATTGCTGCTCTACTCTCTCTGTTGCTGCTCAGCAGAGAGAGAGCACAGAGATGTTGGATTCAATTGGTCTTTCAGGCAGGAAAGGGAGGAGTGACAGCAATGTATGTTGCAGAGTTGCAAAGCTCGCTGTGCGCTGAAGATGATCTGTAGGAACTTTTTGGCCTGGCTTTTCTGCTCTTTCAGCAGTGTCTAAACGCTCCTGCTCTACTTACTCTTGCTGCAGCTCACAGAGAGCGTGCACTGGAGAGGTTGTATTCAAACGGTCTTTTTGGAGAAAGAGTGAAGAGTGACAGCAATGTTTGTGTAACAGTTGCAAAGCTAACTGTGTGCTATAGATGACCAGCAGGAGGTATTTCGCAAGGCTCTTCTGCTGTTTTAGCACAGTCTAAACATTGCAGCTCTACTCTCTCTGTTGCTGCTCAGCAGAGAGCTGGCACAGAGATGTTGGATTCAACTGGTCTTTCAGGCAAGAAATGGAGGAGTGACAGCAATGTGTGTTGCAGAGTTGCAAAGCTCACTGTGTGCTGAAGATGCCCAGCAGGAGTTTCCCTGCTGGCCCTTCGGCTGTGGGATTAGAGTCCAAGCGCTCGTCCTCCCCTGTCACAACTCCTCTCGAAACAAGAGAGCGCAGCAGAAACGTTGGATTCAAATGCACTTTTAGGAGATAAAGTGAGGAGTGACAGCAATATTTGTGTCACAGTTTAAAGCTCGCTGTGTGCTAAACATGATCAGCAGGAGCTTTTTTGCAAGGCGCTTCTGCTGTTTTAGTCCAGTCTAAACATTCCTGCTCTACTCTCTCTGTTGCTGCTCAGCAGAGAGCGGGCACAGAGATGGTGGATTCAGTTGGTCTTTCAGGCAGGAAAGGGAGGAGTGACAGCAATGCGTGTTGCAGAGTTGCAAAGCTCGCTGTGCGCTGAAGATGATCTGCAGGAACATTTTGTCCTGGCTCTTCTGCTCTTTTAGCAGGGACAAAACGTTCCTGCTCTACTCTCTCTGCTGCTGCCCAGCAGAGAAAGGGCACAGAGATTTTGGATTCAATTGGACTTTGAGGTAGGAAAGTGAGGAGCAACCGCAATATATGTGTCACAGTTGCAAAGCTGACTAATTGCTGAAGATGCCCAGCCGGAGCTTTCACTCCTGGCTCTTCGGCTGTGGGAGCAGAGGCCAAGAGCTCGTGTTCACCTGCCACTGCTGCTGTTCAAACGAGAGAGGGCGCGAGAGACCATGGATTCAAAGGGACTATTAGGAGATGAAGTGAGGAGTGACAGCAATGTGTGTTTCAGAGTTGCAAAGCTCACTGTGCGCTGAAGATGATCAGTGGGAACTTTCTGGACTGTCTCTTCTGCTGTTTCAGCAGAGTCCAAACGTAAGTGCTATATTCTGCTACTGCTCCCAAAAAGCAAGCACAGGAGATGTAGGATTCAATTGGACTTTGAGGTAGGAAAGTGAGAGGTGACAGCAATGTGTGTTTCAGAGTTGCAAAGCTCACTGTGTGCTGAAGATGCCCAGCAGGAGTTTCCCTGCTGGCCCTTCGGCTGTGGGATTAGAGTCTAAGCGCTCGTCCTCCCCTGTCACAACTCCTCTCGAAACGAGAGAGCACACCAGAAACGTTGGATTCAAATGCACTTTTAGGAGAAAGAGTGAAGAGTGACAGCAATGTTTGTGTCACAGTTTAAAGCTCACTGTGTGCTAAACATGATCAGCAGGAGCTTTTTTGCAAGGCGCTTCTGCTGTTTTAGTCCAGTCTAAACATTCCTGCTCTACTCTCTCTGTTGCTGCTCAGCAGAGAGCGGGCACAGAGATGGTGGATTCAGTTGGTCTTTCAGGCAGGAAAGGGAGGAGTGACAGCAATGCGTGTTGCAGAGTTGCAAAGCTCGCTGTGCGCTGAAGATGATCTGCAGGAACATTTTGTCCTGGCTCTGCTGCTCTTTTAGCAGGTACAAAACGTTCCTGCTCTACTCTCTCTGCTGCTGCCCAGCAGAGAAAGGGCACAGAGACTTTGGATTCAATTGGACTTTGAGGTAGGAAAGTGAGGAGCGACCGCAATATATGTGTCACAGTTGCAAAGCTGACTAATTGCTGAAGATGCACAGCCGAGCTTTCACTCCTGGCTCTTCGGCTGTGGGAGCAGAGGCCAAGAGCTCGTGTTCACCTGTCACTGCTGCTGTTCAAACGAGAGAGGGCGCGAGAGACCATGGATTCAAAGGGACTATTAGGAGATGAAGTGAGGAGTGACAGCAATGTGTGTTTCAGCGTTGCAAAGCTCCCTGTGCGCTGAAGATGATCAGTGGGAACTTTCTGGACTGTCTCTTCTGCTGTTTCAGCAGAGTCCAAACGTAAGTGCTATATTCTGCTACTGCTCACAAAGAGCAAGCACAGGAGATGTAGGATTCAATTGGACTTTGAGGTAGGAAAGTGAGAGGTGACAGCAATGTGTGTTGCAGAGTTGCAAAGCTCACTGTGTGCTGAAGATGCCCAGCAGGAGTTTACCTGCTGGCCCTTCAGCTGTGGGATTAGAGTCCAAGCGCTCGTCCTCCCCTGTCACAACTCCTCTCGAAACGAGAGCGCGCACCAGAAACGTTGGATTCAAATGCACTTTTAGGAGAAAGAGTGAAGAGTGGCAGCAATGTTTGTGTCACAGTTTAAAGCTCACTGTGTGCTAAACATGATCAGCAGGAGCTTTTTTGCAAGGCACTTCTGCTGTTTTAGCCCAGTCTAAACATTCCTGCTCCTCTCTTTCTGTTGCTGCTCAGCAGAGAGCGGGCACAGAGATGTTGGAATCAATTGGTCTTTCAGGCAGGAAAGTGAGAGGTGACAGCAATGTGTGTTGCAGAGTTGCAAAGCTCACTGTGTGCTGAAGATGCCCAGCAGGAGTTTCCCTGCTGGCCCTTCGTCTGTGGGATTAGAGTCCAAGCGCTCGTCTTCCCCTGTCACAACTCCTCTCGAAACGAGAGAGCGCACCAGAAACGTTGGATTCAAATGCACTTTTAGGAGATAAAGTGAGGAGTGACAGCAATGTTTGTGTCACAGTTTAAAGCTCGCTGTGTGCTAAACATGATCAGCAGGAGCTTATTTGCAAGGCTCTTCTGCTGCTTTAGCACAGTCTCAACATTCCTGCTCTACTCTCTCTGTTGCTGCTCAGCCGAGAGCGGGCACAGAGATGGTGGATTCAGTTGGTCTTTCAGGCAGGAAAGGGAGGAGTGACAGCAATGTCTGTTGCAGAGTTGCAAAGATCGCTGTGCTCTGAAGATGATCAGTGGGAACTTTCTGGACTGTCTCTTCTGCTGTTTCAGCAGAGTCCAAACGTAAGTGCTATATTCTGCTACTGCTCACAAAGAGCAAGCACAGGAGATGTAGGATTCAATTGGACTTTGAGGTAGGAAAGTGAGAGGTGACAGTAATGTTTGTTTCAGAGTTGCAAAGCTCACTGTGTGCTGAAGATGCCCAGCAGGATTTTACCTGCTGGCCCTTCGGCTGTGGGATTAGAGTCCAAGTGCTCGTCCTCCCCTGTCACAACTCCTCTCGAAACGAGAGAGCGCACCAGAAACGTTGGATTCAAATGCACTTTTAGGAGAAAGAGTGAAGAGTGGCAGCAATGTTTGTGTCACAGTTTAAAGCTCACTGTGTGCTAAACGTGATCTGCAGGAGCTTTTTTGCAAGGCACTTCTGCTGTTTTTGCCCAGTCTAAACATTCCTGCTCCTCTCTTTCTGTTGCTGCTCAGCAGAGAGCGGGCACAGAGATGTTGGAATCAATTGGTCTTTCAGGCAGGAAAGGGAGGAGTGACAGCAATGCGTGTTGCAGAGTTGCAAAGCTCACTGTGTGCTGAAGATGCCCAGCAGGAGTTTCCCTGCTGGCCCTTCGGCTGTGGGATTAGAGTCCAAGCGCTCGTCCTCCCCTGTCACAACTCCTCTCGAAACGAGAGAGCGCACCAGAAACGTTGGATTCAAATGCACTTTTAGGAGAAAGAGTGAAGAGTGGCAGCAATGTTTGTGTCACAGTTTAAAGCTCACTGTGTGCTAAACGTGATCAGCAGGAGCTTTTTGGCATGGCACTTCTGCTGTTTTAGCCCAGTCTAAACATTCCTGCTCCGCTCTTTCTGTTGCTGCTCAGCAGAGAGCGGGCACAGAGATGTTGGAATCAATTGGTCTTTCAGGCAGGAAAGGGAGGACTGACAGCAATGTGTGTTGCAGAGTTGCAAAGCTCACTGTGTGCTGAAGATGCCCAGCAGGAGTTTCCCTGCTGGCCCTTCGGCTGTGGGATTAGAGTCCAAGCGCTCGTCCTCCCCTGTCACAACTCCTCTCGAAACGAGAGAGCGCACCAGAAACGTTGGATTCAAATGCACTTTTAGGAGATAAAGTGAGGAGTGACAGCAATGTTTGTGTCACAGTTTAAAGCTCGCTGTGTGCTAAACATGATCAGCAGGAGCTTTTTTGCAAGGCGCTTCTGCTGCTTTAGCACAGTCTCAACATTCCTGCTCTACTCTTTCTGTTGCTGCTCAGCAGAGAGCGGGCACAGAGATGGTGGATTCAGTTGGTCTTTCAGGCAGGAAAGGGAGGAGTGACAGCAATGCGTGTTGCAGAGTTGCAAAGCTCGCTGTGCGCTGAAGATGATCTGCAGGAACATTTTGTCCTGGCTCTTCTGCTCTTTTAGCAGGGACAAAACGTTCCTGCTCTACTCTCTCTGCTGCTGCCCAGCAGAGAAAGGGCACAGAGATTTTGGATTCAATTGGACTTTGAGGTAGGAAAGTGAGGAGCAACCGCAATATTTGTGTCACAGTTGCAAAGCTGACTAATTGCTGAAGATGCACAGCCGAGCTTTCACTCCTGGCTCTTCGGCTGTGGGAGCAGAGGCCAAGAGCTCGTGTTCACCTGTAACTGCTGCTGTTCAAACGAGAGAGGGCGCGAGAGACCATGGATTCAAAGGGACTATTAGGAGATGAAGTGAGGAGTGACAGCAATGTGTGTTTCAGCGTTGCAAAGCTCACTGTGCGCTGAAGATGATCAGTGGGAACTTTCTGGACTGTCTCTTCTGCTGTTTCAGCAGAGTCCAAACGTAAGTGCTATATTCTGCTACTGCTCACAAAGAGCAAGCACAGGAGATGTAGGATTCAATTGGTCTTTGAGGTAGGAAAGTGAGAGGTGACAGCAATGTGTGTTTCAGAGTTGCAAAGCTCACTGTGTGCTGAAGATGCCCAGCAGGAGTTTCCCTGCTGGCCCTTCGGCTGTGGGATTAGAGTCCAAGCGCTCGTCCTCCCCTGTCACAACTCCTCTCGAAACGAGAGAGCGCACCAGAAACGTTGGATTCAAATGCACTTTTAGGAGAAAGAGTGAAGAGTGACAGCAATGTTTGTGTCACAGTTTAAAGCTCGCTGTGTGCTAAACATGATCAGCAGGAGCTTTTTTGCAAGGCGCTTCTGCTGTTTTAGTCCAGTCTAAACATTCCTGCTCTACTCTCTCTGTTGCTGCTCAGCAGAGAGCGGGCACAGAGATGGTGGATTCAGTTGGTCTTTCAGGCAGGAAAGGGAGGAGTGACAGCAATGCGTGTTGCAGAGTTGCAAAGCTCGCTGTGCGCTGAAGATGATCTGCAGGAACATTTTGTCCTGGCTCTTCTGCTCTTTTAGCAGGGACAAAACGTTCCTGCTCTACTCTCTCTGCTGCTGCCCAGCAGAGAAAGGGCCCAGAGATTTTGGATTCAATTGGACTTTGAGGTAGGAAAGTGAGGAGCAACAGCAATATATGTGTCACAGTTGCAAAGCTGACTAATTGCTGAAGATGCACAGCCGGAGCTTTCACTCCTGGCTCTTCGGCTGTGGGAGCAGAGGCCAAGAGCTCGTGTTCACCTGTCACTGCTGCTGTTCAAACGAGAGAGGGCGCGAGAGACCATGGATTCAAAGGGACTATTAGGAGATGAAGTGAGGAGTGACAGCAATGTGTGTTTCAGCGTTGCAAAGCTCACTGTGCTCTGAAGATGATCAGTGGGAACTTTCTGGACTGTCTCTTCTGCTGTTTCAGCAGAGTCCAAACGTAAGTGCTATATTCTGCTACTGCTCACAAAGAGCAAGCACAGGAGATGTAGGATTCAATTGGACTTTGAGGTAGGAAAGTGAGAGGTGACAGCAATGTGTGTTGCAGAGTTGCAAAGCTCACTGTGTGCTGAAGATGCCCAGCAGGAGTATCCCTGCTGGCCCTTCGGCTGTGGGATTAGAGTCCAAGCGCTCGTCCTCCCCTGTCACAACTCCTCTTGAAACGAGAGAGCGCACCAGAAACGTTGGATTCAAATGCACTTTTAGGAGATAAAGTGAGGAGTGACAGCAATGTTTGTGTCACAGTTTAAAGCTCGCTGTGTGCTAAACATGATCAGCAGGAGCTTTTTTGCAAGGCTCTTCTGCTGCTTTAGCACAGTCTCAACATTCCTGCTCTACTCTCTCTGTTGCTGCTCAGCAGAGAGCGGGCACAGAGATGGTGGATTCAGTTGGTCTTTCAGGCAGGAAAGGGAGGAGTGACAGCAATGTCTGTTGCAGAGTTGCAAAGATCGCTGTGCTCTGAAGATGACCAGTGGGAACTTTCTGGACTGTCTCTTCTGCTGTTTCAGCAGAGTCCAAACGTAAGTGCTATATTCTGCTACTGCTCACAAAGAGCAAGCACAGGAGATGTAGGATTCAATTGGACTTTGAGGTAGGAAAGTGAGAGGTGACAGCTATGTGTGTTTCAGAGTTGCAAAGCTCACTGTGTGCTGAAGATGCCCATCAGGAGTTTCCCTGCTGACCCTTCGGCTGTGGGATTAGAGTCCAAGCGCTAGTCCTCCCCTGTCACAACTCCTCTCGAAACGAGAGAGCGCACCAGAAACATTGGATTCAAATGCACTTTTAGGAGAAAGAGTGAAGAGTGGCAGCAATGTTTGTGTCACAGTTTAAAGCTCACTGTGTGCTAAACGTGATCAGCAGGAGCTTTTTGGCATGGCACTTCTGCTGTTTTAGCCCAGTCTAAACATTCCTGCTCCGCTCTTTCTGTTGCTGCTCAGCAGAGAGCGGGCACAGAGATGTTGGAATCAATTGGTCTTTCAGGCAGGAAAGGGAGGACTGACAGCAATGTGTGTTGCAGAGTTGCAAAGCTCACTGTGTGCTGAAGATGCCCAGCAGGAGTTTCCCTGCTGGCCCTTCGGCTGTGGGATTAGAGTCCAAGCGCTCGTCCTCCCCTGTCACAACTCCTCTCGAAACGAGAGAGCGCACCAGAAACGTTGGATTCAAATGCACTTTTAGGAGATAAAGTGAGGAGTGACAGCAATGTTTGTGTCACAGTTTAAAGCTCGCTGTGTGCTAAACATGATCAGCAGGAGCTTTTTTGCAAGGCGCTTCTGCTGCTTTAGCACAGTCTCAACATTCCTGCTCTACTCTTTCTGTTGCTGCTCAGCAGAGAGCGGGCACAGAGATGGTGGATTCAGTTGGTCTTTCAGGCAGGAAAGGGAGGAGTGACAGCAATGCGTGTTGCAGAGTTGCAAAGCTCGCTGTGCGCTGAAGATGATCTGCAGGAACATTTTGTCCTGGCTCTTCTGCTCTTTTAGCAGGGACAAAACGTTCCTGCTCTACTCTCTCTGCTGCTGCCCAGCAGAGAAAGGGCACAGAGATTTTGGATTCAATTGGACTTTGAGGTAGGAAAGTGAGGAGCAACCGCAATATTTGTGTCACAGTTGCAAAGCTGACTAATTGCTGAAGATGCACAGCCGAGCTTTCACTCCTGGCTCTTCGGCTGTGGGAGCAGAGGCCAAGAGCTCGTGTTCACCTGTAACTGCTGCTGTTCAAACGAGAGAGGGCGCGAGAGACCATGGATTCAAAGGGACTATTAGGAGATGAAGTGAGGAGTGACAGCAATGTGTGTTTCAGCGTTGCAAAGCTCACTGTGCGCTGAAGATGATCAGTGGGAACTTTCTGGACTGTCTCTTCTGCTGTTTCAGCAGAGTCCAAACGTAAGTGCTATATTCTGCTACTGCTCACAAAGAGCAAGCACAGGAGATGTAGGATTCAATTGGTCTTTGAGGTAGGAAAGTGAGAGGTGACAGCAATGTGTGTTTCAGAGTTGCAAAGCTCACTGTGTGCTGAAGATGCCCAGCAGGAGTTTCCCTGCTGGCCCTTCGGCTGTGGGATTAGAGTCCAAGCGCTCGTCCTCCCCTGTCACAACTCCTCTCGAAACGAGAGAGCGCACCAGAAACGTTGGATTCAAATGCACTTTTAGGAGAAAGAGTGAAGAGTGACAGCAATGTTTGTGTCACAGTTTAAAGCTCGCTGTGTGCTAAACATGATCAGCAGGAGCTTTTTTGCAAGGCGCTTCTGCTGTTTTAGTCCAGTCTAAACATTCCTGCTCTACTCTCTCTGTTGCTGCTCAGCAGAGAGCGGGCACAGAGATGGTGGATTCAGTTGGTCTTTCAGGCAGGAAAGGGAGGAGTGACAGCAATGCGTGTTGCAGAGTTGCAAAGCTCGCTGTGCGCTGAAGATGATCTGCAGGAACATTTTGTCCTGGCTCTTCTGCTCTTTTAGCAGGGACAAAACGTTCCTGCTCTACTCTCTCTGCTGCTGCCCAGCAGAGAAAGGGCACAGAGACTTTGGATTCAATTGGACTTTGAGGTAGGAAAGTGAGGAGCGACCGCAATATATGTGTCACAGTTGCAAAGCTGACTAATTGCTGAAGATGCACAGCCGAGCTTTCACTCCTGGCTCTTCGGCTGTGGGAGCAGAGGCCAAGAGCTCGTGTTCACCTGTCACTGCTGCTGTTCAAACGAGAGAGGGCGCGAGAGACCATGGATTCAAAGGGACTATTAGGAGATGAAGTGAGGAGTGACAGCAATGTGTGTTTCAGCGTTGCAAAGCTCACTGTGCTCTGAAGATGATCAGTGGGAACTTTCTGGACTGTCTCTTCTGCTGTTTCAGCAGAGTCCAAACGTAAGTGCTATATTCTGCTACTGCTCACAAAGAGCAAGCACAGGAGATGTAGGATTCAATTGGACTTTCAGGTAGGAAAGTGAGAGGTGACAGCAATGTGTGTTGCAGAGTTGCAAAGCTCACTGTGTGCTGAAGATGCCCAGCAGGAGTTTCCCTGCTGGCCCTTCGGCTGTGGGATTAGAGTCCAAGCGCTCGTCCTCCCCTGTCACAACTCCTCTCGAAACGAGAGAGCGCACCAGAAACGTTGGATTCAAATGCACTTTTAGGAGATAAAGTGAGGAGTGACAGCAATGTTTGTGTCACAGTTTAAAGCTCGCTGTGTGCTAAACATGATCAGCAGGAGCTTTTTTGCAAGGCGCTTCTGCTGTTTTAGTCCAGTCTAAACATTCCTGCTCTACTCTCTCTGTTGCTGCTCAGCAGAGAGCGGGCACAGAGATGGTGGATTCAGTTGGTCTTTCAGGCAGGAAAGGGAGGAGTGACAGCAATGCGTGTTGCAGAGTTGCAAAGCTCGCTGTGCGCTGAAGATGATCTGCAGGAACATTTTGTCCTGGCTCTTCTGCTCTTTTAGCAGGGACAAAACGTTCCGGCTCTACTCTCTCTGCTGCTGCCCAGCCGAGAAAGGGCCCAGAGATTTTGGATTCAATTGGACTTTGAGGTTGGAAAGTGAGGAGCAACAGCAATATATGTGTCACAGTTGCAAAGCTGACTAGTTGCTGAAGATGCCCAGCCGGAGCTTTCACTCCTGGCTCTTCGGCTGTGGGAGCAGAGGCCAAGAGCTCGTGTTCACCTGTCACTGCTGCTGTTCAAACGAGAGAGGGCGCGAGAAACCATGGATTCAAAGGGACTATTAGGAGATGAAGTGAGGAGTGACAGCAATGTGTCATTTTGAGGAAAAATGGGTTATAAATGGCCAAAAACGGCTTAAAGGTGGTTAGATAGGGGTAAAACTGGGGTAGGAATGGCCAAAAATTGCTTAAAATGGGTTAGAAGTTTGCAAAACTGTGCTGGAAATGGCCCAAAAGGTTTAAATTGGGACAGAAATGGTGAAAAATGGCTTAAAATGCGTTAGGAGTGGGCAAAAATGGGTTAGATATAGCCGAAAACGGTTTAAATCGTGTGAGAAACAGGCAAAAAATGAGTTAGAAAAGAACTAAAAATGGCTTAAAACGGGTTGAGAGCGAGAAAACATCGTGTAGAAAGAGGCAAAAATGGCTTTAAAAGGGTTAGAGATGTGCAAAAATGGGTTAGAAATGGCAAAAAATGGCTTAAAAGGGCTTATAGATGTGCCAAAAATGGTTGGAAATGGCCAAAAATGCTTTAAAGCAGGTTAGAGATGTGTAAAAGTGGGTTAGAAATGGCCAAAAATGGATTAAAGCGGGTAATAATTGGGAGAAACTGTGTTAGAAACAGAAAAAAAAAAAAAAG
This sequence comes from Lathamus discolor, assembly GCF_037157495.1. Classification (NCBI taxonomy): domain Eukaryota; kingdom Metazoa; phylum Chordata; class Aves; order Psittaciformes; family Psittacidae; genus Lathamus; species Lathamus discolor. Next base: position 90,605,258 of record NC_088884.1, on the reverse strand, counting down.
CTTAATAAGAGTTGAAGGAGGGCAAAAATGGTTAAGGTATAGCCAAAAAAGGCTTAAAAAGGGTAAGAGATATGCAAAAACTGGGATAGAAATGGCCAAAAAGGCTTTAAAGCAGGTTAGAGATGTGCAAAAACTGGTCAGAAATGGCCAAAAAAGGATTAAAGCGGGAGAGAAATGGGAAAAACTGCATTAGAAACAGAAAAAAAGCATAAAAAGTTTTGAATGAGGGAAAAAATGGTGAAGATATAGCCCAAAAAGGCTTAAAAAGGATTAGAGATGTGCAAAAATGGGATAGAAATGGCCAAAAACTCTTTAAAATGTGTTAGAAATGGAGAAAAATGGGTTAGAAATGGACAAAAAATGGATAAGAAATGGCCAAAATTTACTTAAAAGGGGTTAGAGATGTGCAAAAATGAGTTAGAAATGGCCAAGAATGGCATAAAACAGGTTAAGAATGGCCAAAAATGGGTTAGAAATGGCCAAAACTGCTTTAAAGCAGGTAAGAGATGTGCAAAAAAAAAAAAAAAAAAAAAATGGTTAGAAGTGGCAAAAAAATGGATTAAAGATGGTGAGAAATGCAGAAAACTGGGTTAGAAACGGAAAAAAAAAAATAGCATAAACCGTGTTGAAAGTGGGGAGAAATGGTTTAGAAAGAACCAAAAATGGCTTTAAAAGGGTTAGAGATTTGCAAAAATGGAATAGAAATTGCCAAAATTTATTTAAAAAGCCTCAAAAATGGACAAAAAATGCATTAGAAATGGCCAAAACCGGCTTAAAAGGGTTAGAGGTATGCGAGAACGGTTTAGAAAAAGCCAAATTAGGCTTAAAAGGGGCTAGAGATGAGCAAAAAAGGGTTAGAAATGGCCAAAAATAGCTTAAAATGGGTTAGATATAGCCAAAAAAGGGTTAAAATGGGTTAGTAGTGGGTAAAAAAGGGTTAGATGTAGCCGAAAATGGCATAAAACGTGTGAGAACTGGGCCAAAAATGGGTCAGAAAAGAAAAAAAATGCTTATAATTACTTGAATGCGGAAGAGAGTGTTTTAGAAAGAGCCAAAAACGGCTTTAAAAGGGTTAGATGTATGCAAAAATGGGTTACAAATGGCCAAAAACGCCTTAAAATGGGATAGAAATAGTGAAAAATGGCTTAAAATGTGTTAGAAGTGTGTAAACATGGTTTAGATAAACCCAAAAATGGTTTAAATCGTGTGAGCAATGGGCAAAAAATGAGTTAGAAAAGGAAAGAAAAACGGCTTAAACCAGGTTGAAAGTCAGAGAAAATGGTGTAGAAAGACCCAAACGTGTCTTTAAAAGGGCTAGAGATGAGCAGAAATGGGTTAGAAATGGCAAAGAATGGCTTAAAAGAGGTTAGAGATGTGCCAGAAATGGTTAGAAATGGCCAAAACTGCTTTAAAGCAGGTTAGAGATGTGCAAAAATGGGCTAGAAATGGCCAAAAATGGATTCAAGTGGGTAAAGAAATGGGGAAAACTGGGTTAGAAACAGAAAAAAACTAGCTTAAAACGGGTGGAAAGTGGGCAAAAATGGTTTAGAATGAGTCAAAAATGCATTAAAAGGGTTCTAGACACGCAAAAATGGGATAGAAATGGCCAAAAATGATTTAAAACGGGTTAGAAATGTTCAAAAATTGGATTAGAAATGGCCAAAACCGGTTTAAAAAGGGTTAGAGGTAAGCAGAGATGAGTGAGAAATAGCAAAAACCGGCTTAAAAAAGGTTAGAGATGTGCAAAAATGGGTCAGAAATGACCAAAGCTGGCCTAAAACGGGTTAGAAACGGCCAAAAAAGCTTTAAAGCGGGTTAGAGATGTGCGAAAACGGGTTAGAAATGGCCTAAGTTGGCCAAAAGCGGGTTAGAAATGGCCAAAAAGGCTTTAAAGCAGGTTAGAGATGTGTGTGCAATGGTTAGAAACGGCAAAAATGGGTTAAAGCAGGTAAGAAATGGGGAAAACTTGGTTAGAAAGGGAAGAGAAAAAACCTTCAAACGAGTGGAAAGTTGGCAAAAATCGTTCAGGCATGGCAAAAAAAGGCTTAAAAAGGGTTAGAGCTGAGGAAAAATGGGTTATAAATGGCCAAAAGCGGCTTAAAGGTGGTTAGATAGGGGTAAAACTGGGGTAGGAATGGCCAAAAATTGCTTAAAATGGGTTAGAAGTTTGCAAAACTGTGCTAGAAATGGCCCAAAAGGTTTAAATTGGGACAGAAATGGTGAAAAATGGCTTAAAATGCGTTAGGAGTGAGCAAAAATGGGTTAGATATAGCCGAAAACGGTTTAAATCGTGTGAGAACCAGGCAAAAAATGAGTTAGAAAAGAACTAAAAATGGCTTAAAACGGGTTGAGAGCGAGAAAACAGGGAGGAGTGACAGCAATGCGTGTTGCAGAGTTGCAAAGCTCACTGTGTGCTGAAGATGCCCAGCAGGAGTTTCCCTGCTGGCCCTTCGGCTGTGGGATTCGAGTCCAAGCGCTCGTCCTCCCCTGTCACAACTCCTCTCGAAACGAGAGAGCGCACCAGAAACGTTGGATTCAAATGCACTTTTAGGAGAAAGAGTGAAGAGTGGCAGCAATGTTTGTGTCACAGTTTAAAGCTCACTGTGTGCTAAACGTGATCTGCAGGAGCTTTTTTGCAAGGCACTTCTGCTGTTTTTGCCCAGTCTAAACATTCCTGCTCCTCTCTTTCTGTTGCTGCTCAGCAGAGAGCGGGCACAGAGATGTTGGAATCAATTGGTCTTTCAGGCAGGAAAGGGAGGAGTGACAGCAATGCGTGTTGCAGAGTTGCAAAGCTCACTGTGTGCTGAAGATGCCCAGCAGGAGTTTACCTGCTGGCCCTTCGGCTGTGGGATTAGAGTCCAAGCGCTCGTCCTCCCCTGTCACAACTCCTCTCGAAACGAGAGAGCGCACCAGAAACGTTGGATTCAAATGCACTTTTGGGAGATAAAGTGAGGAGTGACAGCAATGTTTGTCACAGTTTAAAGCTCGCTGTGTGCTAAACATGATCAGCAGGAGCTTTTTTGCAAGGCTCTTCTGCTGTTTTAGCACAGTCTCAACATTCCTGCTCTACTCTCTCTGTTGCTGCTCAGCAGAGAGCGGGCACAGAGATGTTGGAATCAATTGGTCTTTCAGGCAGGAAAGGGAGGAGTGACAGCAATGTCTGTTGCAGAGTTGCAAAGATCGCTGTGCTCTGAAGATAACCAGTGGGAGCTTTCTGGACTGTCTCTTCTGCTGTTTCAGCAGAGTCCAAACGTAAGTGCTATATTCTGCTACTGCTCACAAAGAGCAAGCACAGGAGATGTAGGATTCAATTGGACTTTGAGGTAGGAAAGTGAGAGGTGACAGTAATGTTTGTTTCAGAGTTGCAAAGCTCACTGTGTGCTGAAGATGCCCAGCAGGAGTTTCCCTGCTGGCCCTTCGGCTGTGGGATTAGAGTCCAAGCGCTCGTCCTCCCCTGTCACAACTCCTCTCGAAACGAGAGAGCGCACCAGAAACGTTGGATTCAAATGCACTTTTAGGAGAAAGAGTGAAGAGTGGCAGCAATGTTTGTGTCACAGTTTAAAGCTCACTGTGTGCTAAACGTGATCTGCAGGAGCTTTTTTGCAAGGCACTTCTGCTGTTTTTGCCCAGTCTAAACATTCCTGCTCCTCTCCTTCTGTTGCTGCTCAGCAGAGAGCGGGCACAGAGATGTTGGAATCAATTGGTCTTTCAGGCAGGAAAGGGAGGAGTGACAGCAATGCGTGTTGCAGAGTTGCAAAGCTCACTGTGTGCTGAAGATGCCCAGCAGGAGTTTCCCTGCTGGCCCTTCGGCTGTGGGATTAGAGTCCAAGCGCTCGTCCTCCCCTGTCACAACTCCTCTCGAAACGAGAGAGCGCACCAGAAACGTTGGATTCAAATGCACTTTTAGGAGAAAGAGTGAAGAGTGGCAGCAATGTTTGTGTCACAGTTTAAAGCTCACTGTGTGCTAAACATGATCAGCAGGAGCTTTTTTGCAAGGCTCTTCTGCTGTTTTAGCACAGTCTCAACATTCCTGCTCTACTCTCTCTGTTGCTGCTCAGCAGAGAGCGGGCACAGAGATGGTGGATTCAGTTGGTCTTTCAGGCAGGAAAGGGAGGAGTGACAGCAATGCGTGTTGCAGAGTTGCAAAGCTCGCTGTGCGCTGAAGATGATCTGCAGGAACATTTTGTCCTGGCTCTTCTGCTCTTTTAGCAGGGACAAAACGTTCTGGCTCTACTCTCTCTGCTGCTGCCCAGCAGAGAAAGGGCACAGAGATTTCGGATTCAATTGGACTTTGAGGTAGGAAAGTGAGGAGCAACAGCAATATATGTGTCACAGTTGCAAAGCTGACTAGTTGCTGAAGATGCCCAGCCGGAGCTTTCACTACTGGCTCTTCGGCTGTGGGAGCAGAGGCCAAGAGCTCGTGTTCACCTGTCACTGCTGCTGTTCAAACGAGAGAGGGCGCGAGAGACCATGGATTCAAAGGGACTTTTAGGAGATGAAGTGAGGAGTGACAGCAATGTGTGCTTCAGAGTTGCAAAGCTCACTGTGCGCTGAAGATGATCAGTGGGAACTTTCTGGACTGTCTCTTCTGCTGTTTCAGCAGAGTCCAAACGTAAGTGCTATATTCTGCTACTGCTCACAAAGAGCAAGCACAGGAGATGTAGGATTCAATTGGACTTTGAGGTAGGAAAGTGAGAGGTGACAGTAATGTTTGTTTCAGAGTTGCAAAGCTCACTGTGTGCTGAAGATGCCCAGCAGGAGTTTACCTGCTGGCCCTTCGGCTGTGGGATTAGAGTCGAAGCGCTCGTCCTCCCCTGTCACAACTCCTCTCGAAACGAGAGAGCGCACCAGAAACGTTGGATTCAAATGCACTTTTAGGAGAAAGAGTGAAGAGTGGCAGCAATGTTTGTGTCACAGTTTAAAGCTCACTGTGTGCTAAACGTGATCTGCAGGAGCTTTTTTGCAAGGCACTTCTGCTGTTTTTGCCCAGTCTAAACATTCCTGCTCCTCTCTTTCTGTTGCTGCTCAGCAGAGAGCGGGCACAGAGATGTTGGAATCAATTGGTCTTTCAGGCAGGAAAGGGAGGAGTGACAGCAATGCGTGTTGCAGAGTTGCAAAGCTCACTGTGTGCTGAAGATGCCCAGCAGGAGTTTCCCTGCTGGCCCTTCGGCTGTGGGATTAGAGTCCAAGCGCTCGTCCTCCCCTGTCACAACTCCTCTCGAAACGAGAGAGCGCACCAGAAACGTTGGATTCAAATGCGCTTTTAGCAGAAAGAGTGAAGAGTGGCAGCAATGTTTGTGTCACAGTTTAAAGCTCACTGTGTGCTAAACGTGATCTGCAGGAGCTTTTTTGCAAGGCACTTCTGCTGTTTTTGCCCAGTCTAAACATTCCTGCTCCTCTCTTTCTGTTGCTGCTCAGCAGAGAGCGGGCACAGAGATGTTGGAATCAATTGGTCTTTCAGGCAGGAAAGGGAGATGTTTGTGTCACAGTTTAAAGCTCGCTGTGTGCTAAACATGATCAGCAGGAGCTTTTTTGCAAGGCTCTTCTGCTGCTTTAGCACAGTCTCAACATTCCTGCTCTACTCTCTCTGTTGCTGCTGAGCAGAGAGCGGGCACAGAGATGGTGGATTCAGTTGGGCTTTCAGGCAGGAAAGGGAGGAGTGACAGCAATGTCTGTTGCAGAGTTGCAAAGATCGCTGTGCTCTGAAGATGACCAGTGGGAACTTTCTGGACTGTCTCTTCTGCTGTTTCAGCAGAGTCCAAACGTAAGTGCTATATTCTGCTACTGCTCACAAAGAGCCAGCACAGGAGATGTAGGATTCAATTGGACTTTGAGGTAGGAAAGTGAGAGGTGACAGCAATGTGTGTTTCAGAGTTGCAAAGCTCACTGTGTGCTGAAGATGCCCAGCAGGAGTTTACCTGCTGGCCCTTCGGCTGTGGGATTAGAGTCCAAGCGCTCGTCCTCCCCTGTCACAACTCCTCTCGAAACGAGAGAGCGCACCAGAAACGTTGGATTCAAATGCACTTTTAGGAGAAAGAGTGAAGAGTGGCAGCAATGTTTGTGTCACAGTTTAAAGCTCGCTGTGTGCTAAACATGATCAGCAGGAGCTTTTTTGCAAGGCGCTTCTGCTGTTTTAGTCCAGTCTAAACATTCCTGCTCTACTCTCTCTGTTGCTGCTCAGCAGAGAGCGGGCACAGAGATGGTGGATTCAGTTGGTCTTTCAGGCAGGAAAGGGAGGAGTGACAGCAATGCGTGTTGCAGAGTTGCAATGCTCGCTGTGCGCTGAAGATGATCTGCAGGAACATTTTGTCCTGGCTCTTCTGCTCTTTTAGCAGGGACAAAACGTTCCGGCTCTACTCTGTCTGCTGCTGCCCAGCAGAGAAAGGGCCCAGAGATTTTGGATTCAATTGGACTTTGAGGTAGGAAAGTGAGGAGCAACAGCAATATATGCGTCACAGTTGCAAAGCTGACTAATTGCTGAAGATGCCCAGCCGGAGCTTTCACTCCTGGCTCTTCGGCTGTGGGAGCAGAGGCCAAGAGCTCGTGTTCACCTGTCACTGCTGCTGTTCAAACGAGAGAGGGCGCGAGAGACCATGGATTCAAAGGGACTTTTAGGAGATGAAGTGAGGAGTGACAGCAATGTGTGTTTCAGAGTTGCAAAGCTCACTGTGCGCTGAACATGATCAGTGGGAACTTTCTGGACTGTCTCTTCTGCTGTTTCAGCAGAGTCCAAACGTAAGTGCTATATTCTGCTACTGCTCACAAAGAGCAAGCACAGGAGATGTAGGATTCAATTGGACTTTGAGGTAGGAAAGTGAGAGGTGACAGCAATGTGTGTTTCAGAGTTGCAAAGCTCACTGTGTGCTGAAGATGCCCAGCAGGAGTTTCCCTGCTGGCCCTTCGGCTGTGGGATTAGAGTCCAAGCGCTCGTCCTCCCCTGTCACAACTCCTCTCGAAACGAGAGAGCGCACCAGAAACGTTGGATTCAAATGCACTTTTAGGAGAAAGAGTGAAGAGTGGCAGCAATGTTTGTGTCACAGTTTAAAGCTCACTGTGTGCTAAACGTGATCAGCAGGAGCTTTTTTGCAAGGCACTTCTGCTGTTTTAGCCCAGTCTAAACATTCCTGCTCCTCTCTTTCTGTTGCTGCTCAGCAGAGAGCGGGCACAGAGATGTTGGAATCAATTGGTCTTTCAGGCAGGAAAGGGAGGAGTGACAGCAATGTGTGTTGCAGAGTTGCAAAGCTCACTGTGTGCTGAAGATGCCCAGCAGGAGTTTCCCTGCTGGCCCTTCGGCTGTGGGATTAGAGTCCAAGCGCTCGTCCTCCCCTGTCACAACTCCTCTCGAAACGAGAGAGCGCACCAGAAACGTTGGATTCAAATGCACTTTTAGGAGAAAGAGTGAAGAGTGGCAGCAATGATTGTGTCACAGTTTAAAGCTCACTGTGTGTTAAACATGATCAGCAGGAGCTTTTTTGCAAGGCGCTTCTGCTGTTTTAGTCCAGTCTAAACATTCCTGCTCTACTCTCTCTGTTGCTGCTCAGCAGAGAGCGGGCACAGAGATGGTGGATTCAGTTGGTCTTTCAGGCAGGAAAGGGAGGAGTGACAGCAATGCGTGTTGCAGAGTTGCAAAGCTCGCTGTGCGCTGAAGATGATCTGCAGGAACATTTTGTCCTGGCTCTTCTGCTCTTTTAGCAGGGACAAAACGTTCCGGCTCTACTCTCTCTGCTGCTGCCCAGCAGAGAAAGGGCCCAGAGATTCTGGATTCAATTGGACTTTGAGGTAGGAAAGTGAGGAGCAACAGCAATATATGTGTCACAGCTGCAAAGCTGACTAATTGCTGAAGATGCACAGCCGAACTTTTCACTCCTGGCTCTTCGGCTGTGGGAGCAGAGGCCAAGAGCTCGTGTTCACCTGTCACTGCTGCTGTTCAAACGAGAGAGGGCGCGAGAGATCATGGATTCAAAGGGACTCTTAGGAGATGAAGTGAGGAGTGACAGCAATGTGTGTTTCAGCGTTGCAAAGCTCACTGTGCGCTGAAGATGATCAGTGGGAACTTTCTGGACTGTCTCTTCTGCTGTTTCAGCAGAGTCCAAACGTAAGTGCTATATTCTGCTACTGCTCACAAAGAGCAAGCACAGGAGATGTAGGATTCAATTGGACTTTGAGGTAGGAAAGTGAGAGGTGACAGCAATGTGTGTTGCAGAGTTGCAAAGCTCACTGTGTGCTGAAGATGCCCAGCAGGAGTATCCCTGCTGGCCCTTCGGCTGTGGGATTAGAGTCCAAGCGCTCGTCCTCCCCTGTCACAACTCCTCTCGAAACGAGAGAGCGCACCAGAAACGTTGGATTCAAATGCACTTTTAGGAGATAAAGTGAGGAGTGACAGCAATGTTTGTGTCACAGTTTTAAGCTCGCTGTGTGCTAAACATGATCAGCAGGAGCTTTTTTGCAAGGCTCTTCTGCTGCTTTAGCACAGTCTCAACATTCCTGCTCTACTCTCTCTGTTGCTGCTCAGCAGAGAGCGGGCACAGAGATGGTGGATTCAGTTGGTCTTTCAGGCAGGAAAGGGAGGAGTGACAGCAATGTCTGTTGCAGAGTTGCAAAGATCGCTGTGCTCTGAAGATGACCAGTGGGAACTTTCTGGACTGTCTCTTCTGCTGTTTCAGCAGAGTCCAAACGTAAGTGCTATATTCTGCTACTGCTCACAAAGAGCAAGCACAGGAGATGTAGGATTCAATTGGACTTTCAGGTAGGAAAGTGAGAGGTGACAGCAATGTGTGTTTCAGAGTTGCAAAGCTCACTGTGTGCTGAAGATGCCCAGCAGGAGTTTCCCTGCTGGCCCTTCGGCTGTGGGATTAGAGTCCAAGCGCTAGTCCTCCCCTGTCACAACTCCTCTCGAAACGAGAGAGCGCACCAGAAACATTGGATTCAAATGCACTTTTAGGAGAAAGAGTGAAGAGTGGCAGCAATGTTTGTGTCACAGTTTAAAGCTCACTGTGTGCTAAACGTGATCAGCAGGAGCTTTTTGGCATGGCACTTCTGCTGTTTTAGCCCAGTCTAAACATTCCTGCTCCGCTCTTTCTGTTGCTGCTCAGCAGAGAGCGGGCACAGAGATGTTGGAATCAATTGGTCTTTCAGGCAGGAAAGGGAGGAGTGACAGCAATGTGTGTTTCAGAGTTGCAAAGCTCACTGTGTGCTGAAGATGCCCAGCAGGAGTTTCCCTGCTGGCCCTTCGGCTGTGGGATTAGAGTCCAAGCGCTCGTCCTCCCCTGTCACAACTCCTCTCGAAACGAGAGAGCGCACCAGAAACGTTGGATTCAAATGCACTTTTAGGAGAAAGAGTGAAGAGTGGCAGCAATGATTGCGTCAGAGTTTAAAGCTCACTGTTTGTTAAACATGATCAGCAGGAGCTTTTTTGCAAGGCGCTTCTGCTGTTTTAGTCCAGTCTAAACATTCCTGCTCTACTCTCTCTGTTGCTGCTCAGCAGAGAGCGGGCACAGAGATGGTGGATTCAGTTGGTCTTTCAGGCAGGAAAGGGAGGAGTGACAGCAATGCGTGTTGCAGAGTTGCAAAGCTCGCTGTGCGCTGAAGATGATCTGCAGGAACATTTTGTCCTGGCTCTTCTGCTCTTTTAGCAGGGACAAAACGTTCCGGCTCTACTCTCTCTGCTGCTGCCCAGCAGAGAAAGGGCCCAGAGATTTTGGATTCAATTGGACTTTGAGGTAGGAAAGTGAGGAGCAACAGCAATATATGTGTCACAGTTGCAAAGCTGACTAATTGCTGAAGATGCACAGCCGAGCTTTCACTCCTGGCTCTTCGGCTGTGGGAGCAGAGGCCAAGAGCTCGTGTTCACCTGTCACTGCTGCTGTTCAAACGAGAGAGGGCGCGAGAGACCATGGATTCAAAGGGACTCTTAGGAGATGAAGTGAGGAGTGACAGCAATGTGTGTTTCAGCGTTGCAAAGCTCACTGTGCGCTGAAGATGATCAGTGGGAACTTTCTGGACTGTCTCTTCTGCTGTTTCAGCAGAGTCCAAACGTAAGTGCTATATTCTGCTACTGCTCACAAAGAGCAAGCACAGGAGATGTAGGATTCAATTGGACTTTCAGGTAGGAAAGTGAGAGGTGACAGCAATGTGTGTTTCAGAGTTGCAAAGCTCACTGTGTGCTGAAGATGCCCAGCAGGAGTTTCCCTGCTGGCCCTTCGGCTGTGGGATTAGAGTCCAAGCGCTCGTCCTCCCCTGTCACAACTCCTCTCGAAACGAGAGAGCGCACCAGAAACGTTGGATTCAAATGCACTTTTAGGAGAAAGAGTGAAGAGTGGCAGCAATGATTGTGTCACAGTTTAAAGCTCACTGTTTGTTAAACATGATCAGCAGGAGCTTTTTTGCAAGGCTCTTCTGCTGTTTTAGTCCAGTCTAAACATTCCTGCTCTACTCTCTCTGTTGCTGCTCAGCAGAGAGCGGGCACAGAGATGGTGGATTCAGTTGGTCTTTCAGGCAGGAAAGGGAGGAGTGACAGCAATGCGTGTTGCAGAGTTGCAAAGCTCGCTGTGCGCTGAAGATGATCTGCAGGAACATTTTGTCCTGGCTCTTCTGCTCTTTTAGCAGGGACAAAACGTTCCGGCTCTACTCTCTCTGCTGCTGCCCAGCAGAGAAAGGGCCCAGAGATTTTGGATTCAATTGGACTTTGAGGTAGGAAAGTGAGGAGCAACAGCAATATATGTGTCACAGTTGCAAAGCTGACTAATTGCTGAAGATGCACAGCCGAGCTTTCACTCCTGGCTCTTCGGCTGTGGGAGCAGAGGCCAAGAGCTCGTGTTCACCTGTCACTGCTGCTGTTCAAACGAGAGAGGGCGCGAGAGACCATGGATTCAAAGGGACTATTAGGAGATGAAGTGAGGAGTGACAGCAATGTGTGTTTCAGCGTTGCAAAGCTCACTGTGCGCTGAAGATGATCAGTGGGAACTTTCTGGACTGTCTCTTCTGCTGTTTCAGCAGAGTCCAAACGTAAGTGCTATATTCTGCTACTGCTCACAAAGAGCAAGCACAGGAGATGTAGGATTCAATTGGACTTTGAGGTAGGAAAGTGAGAGGTGACAGCAATGTGTGTTGCAGAGTTGCAAAGCTCACTGTGTGCTGAAGATGCCCAGCAGGAGTATCCCTGCTGGCCCTTCGGCTGTGGGATTAGAGTCCAAGCGCTCGTCCTCCCCTGTCACAACTCCTCTCGAAACGAGAGAGCGCACCAGAAACGTTGGATTCAAATGCACTTTTAGGAGATAAAGTGAGGAGTGACAGCAATGTTTGTGTCACAGTTTAAAGCTCGCTGTGTGCTAAACATGATCAGCAGGAGCTTTTTTGCAAGGCTCTTCTGCTGCTTTAGCACAGTCTCAACATTCCTGCTCTACTCTCTCTGTTGCTGCTCAGCAGAGAGCGGGCACAGAGATGGTGGATTCAGTTGGTCTTTCAGGCAGGAAAGGGAGGAGTGACAGCAATGTCTGTTGCAGAGTTGCAAAGATCGCTGTGCTCTGAAGATGACCAGTGGGAACTTTCTGGACTGTCTCTTCTGCTGTTTCAGCAGAGTCCAAACGTAAGTGCTATATTCTGCTACTGCTCACAAAGAGCAAGCACAGGAGATGTAGGATTCAATTGGACTTTCAGGTAGGAAAGTGAGAGGTGACAGCAATGTGTGTTTCAGAGTTGCAAAGCTCACTGTGTGCTGAAGATGCCCATCAGGAGTTTCCCTGCTGACCCTTCGGCTGTGGGATTAGAGTCCAAGCGCTAGTCCTCCCCTGTCACAACTCCTCTCGAAACGAGAGAGCGCACCAGAAACATTGGATTCAAATGCACTTTTAGGAGAAAGAGTGAAGAGTGGCAGCAATGTTTGTGTCACAGTTTAAAGCTCACTGTGTGCTAAACGTGATCAGCAGGAGCTTTTTGGCATGGCACTTCTGCTGTTTTAGCCCAGTCTAAACATTCCTGCTCCGCTCTTTCTGTTGCTGCTCAGCAGAGAGCGGGCACAGAGATGTTGGAATCAATTGGTCTTTCAGGCAGGAAAGGGAGGACTGACAGCAATGTGTGTTGCAGAGTTGCAAAGCTCACTGTGTGCTGAAGATGCCCAGCAGGAGTTTCCCTGCTGGCCCTTCGGCTGTGGGATTAGAGTCCAAGCGCTCGTCCTCCCCTATCACAACTCCTCTTGAAACGAGAGAGCGCACCAGAAACGTTGGATTCAAATGCACTTTTAGGAGAAAGAGTGAAGAGTGGCAGCAATGTTTGTGTCACAGTTTAAAGCTCACTGTGTGCTAAACATGATCAGCAGGAGCTTTTTTGCAAGGCGCTTCTGCTGTTTTAGTCCAGTCTAAACATTCCTGCTCTACTCTCTCTGTTGCTGCTCAGCAGAGAGCGGGCACAGAGATGGTGGATTCAGTTGGTCTTTCAGGCAGGAAAGGGAGGAGTGACAGCAATGCGTGTTGCAGAGTTGCAAAGCTCGCTGTGCGCTGAAGATGATCTGCAGGAACATTTTGTCCTGGCTCTTCTGCTCTTTTAGCAGGGACAAAACGTTCCGGCTCTACTCTGTCTGCTGCTGCCCAGCAGAGAAAGGGCACAGAGATTTCGGATTCATTTGGACTTTGAGGTAGGAAAGTGAGGAGCAACAGCAATATATGCGTCACAGTTGCAAAGCTGACTAATTGCTGAAGATGCCCAGCCGGAGCTTTCACTCCTGGCTCTTCGGCTGTGGGAGCAGAGGCCAAGAGCTCGTGTTCACCTGTCACTGCTGCTGTTCAAACGAGAGAGGGCGCGAGAGACCATGGATTCAAAGGGACTCTTAGGAGATGAAGTGAGGAGTGACAGCAATGTGTGTTTCAGAGTTGCAAAGCTCACTGTGCGCTGAAGATGATCAGTGGGAACTTTCTGGACTGTCTCTTCTGCTGTTTCAGCAGAGTCCAAACGTAAGTGCTATATTCTGCTACTGCTCACAAAGAGCAAGCACAGGAGATGTAGGATTCAATTGGACTTTGAGGTAGGAAAGTGAGAGGTGACAGCAATGTGTGTTGCAGAGTTGCAAAGCTCACTGTGTGCTGAAGATGCCCAGCAGGAGTATCCCTGCTGGCCCTTCGGCTGTGGGATTAGAGTCCAAGCGCTCGTCCTCCCCTGTCACAACTCCTCTCGAAACGAGAGAGCGCACCAGAAACGTTGGATTCAAATGCACTTTTAGGAGATAAAGTGAGGAGTGACAGCAATGTTTGTGTCACAGTTTAAAGCTCGCTGTGTGCTAAACATGATCAGCAGGAGCTTTTTTGCAAGGCTCTTCTGCTGCTTTAGCACAGTCTCAACATTCCTGCTCTACTCTCTCTGTTGCTGCTCAGCAGAGAGCGGGCACAGAGATGGTGGATTCAGTTGGTCTTTCAGGCAGGAAAGGGAGGAGTGACAGCAATGTCTGTTGCAGAGTTGCAAAGATCGCTGTGCTCTGAAGATGACCAGTGGGAACTTTCTGGACTGTCTCTTCTGCTGTTTCAGCAGAGTCCAAACGTAAGTGCTATATTCTGCTACTGCTCACAAAGAGCAAGCACAGGAGATGTAGGATTCAATTGGACTTTCAGGTAGGAAAGTGAGAGGTGACAGCAATGTGTGTTTCAGAGTTGCAAAGCTCACTGTGTGCTGAAGATGCCCATCAGGAGTTTCCCTGCTGACCCTTCGGCTGTGGGATTAGAGTCCAAGCGCTAGTCCTCCCCTGTCACAACTCCTCTCGAAACGAGAGAGCGCACCAGAAACATTGGATTCAAATGCACTTTTAGGAGAAAGAGTGAAGAGTGGCAGCAATGTTTGTGTCACAGTTTAAAGCTCACTGTGTGCTAAACGTGATCAGCAGGAGCTTTTTGGCATGGCACTTCTGCTGTTTTAGCCCAGTCTAAACATTCCTGCTCCGCTCTTTCTGTTGCTGCTCAGCAGAGAGCGGGTACAGAGATGTTGGAATCAATTGGTCTTTCAGGCAGGAAAGGGAGGACTGACAGCAATGTGTGTTGCAGAGTTGCAAAGCTCACTGTGTGCTGAAGATGCCCAGCAGGAGTTTCCCTGCTGGCCCTTCGGCTGTGGGATTAGAGTCCAAGCGCTGGTCCTCCCCTATCACAACTCCTCTTGAAACGAGAGAGCGCACCAGAAACGTTGGATTCAAATGCACTTTTAGGAGAAAGAGTGAAGAGTGGCAGCAATGTTTGTGTCACAGTTTAAAGCTCGCTGTGTGCTAAACATGATCAGCAGGAGCTTTTTTGCAAGGCGCTTCTGCTGTTTTAGTCCAGTCTAAACATTCCTGCTCTACTCTCTCTGTTGCTGCTCAGCAGAGAGCGGGCACAGAGATGGTGGATTCAGTTGGTCTTTCAGGCAGGAAAGGGAGGAGTGACAGCAATGCGTGTTGCAGAGTTGCAAAGCTCGCTGTGCGCTGAAGATGATCTGCAGGAACATTTTGTCCTGGCTCTTCTGCTCTTTTAGCAGGGACAAAACGTTCCGGCTCTACTCTGTCTGCTGCTGCCCAGCAGAGAAAGGGCCCAGAGATTTTGGATTCATTTGGACTTTGAGGTAGGAAAGTGAGGAGCAACAGCAATATATGCGTCACAGTTGCAAAGCTGACTAATTGCTGAAGATGCCCAGCCGGAGCTTTCACTCCTGGCTCTTCGGCTGTGGGAGCAGAGGCCAAGAGCTCGTGTTCACCTGTCACTGCTGCTGTTCAAACGAGAGAGGGCGCGAGAGACCATGGATTCAAAGGGACTCTTAGGAGATGAAGTGAGGAGTGACAGCAATGTGTGTTTCAGAGTTGCAAAGCTCACTGTGCGCTGAACATGATCAGTGGGAACTTTCTGGACTGTCTCTTCTGCTGTTTCAGCAGAGTCCAAACGTAAGTGCTATATTCTGCTACTGCTCACAAAGAGCAAGCACAGGAGATGTAGGATTCAATTGGACTTTGAGGTAGGAAAGTGAGAGGTGACAGCAATGTGTGTTTCAGAGTTGCAAAGCTCACTGTGTGCTGAAGATGCCCAGCAGGAGTTTCCCTGCTGGCCCTTCGGCTGTGGGATTAGAGTCCAAGCGCTCGTCCTCCCCTGTCACAACTCCTCTCGAAACGAGAGAGCGCACCAGAAACGTTGGATTCAAATGCACTTTTAGGAGATAAAGTGAGGAGTGACAGCAATGTTTGTGTCACAGTTTAAAGCTCGCTGTGTGCTAAACATGATCAGCAGGAGCTTTTTTGCAAGGCTCTTCTGCTGCTTTAGCACAGTCTCAACATTCCTGCTCTACTCTCTCTGTTGCTGCTCAGCAGAGAGCGGGCACAGAGATGGTGGATTCAGTTGGTCTTTCAGGCAGGAAAGGGAGGAGTGACAGCAATGTCTGTTGCAGAGTTGCAAAGATCGCTGTGCTCTGAAGATGACCAGTGGGAACTTTCTGGACTGTCTCTTCTGCTGTTTCAGCAGAGTCCAAACGTAAGTGCTATATTCTGCTACTGCTCACAAAGAGCAAGCACAGGAGATGTAGGATTCAATTGGACTTTCAGGTAGGAAAGTGAGAGGTGACAGCAATGTGTGTTTCAGAGTTGCAAAGCTCACTGTGTGCTGAAGATGCCCATCAGGAGTTTCCCTGCTGACCCTTCGGCTGTGGGATTAGAGTCCAAGCGCTAGTCCTCCCCTGTCACAACTCCTCTCGAAACGAGAGAGCGCACCAGAAACATTGGATTCAAATGCACTTTTAGGAGAAAGAGTGAAGAGTGGCAGCAATGTTTGTGTCACAGTTTAAAGCTCACTGTGTGCTAAACGTGATCAGCAGGAGCTTTTTGGCATGGCACTTCTGCTGTTTTAGCCCAGTCTAAACATTCCTGCTCCGCTCTTTCTGTTGCTGCTCAGCAGAGAGCGGGTACAGAGATGTTGGAATCAATTGGTCTTTCAGGCAGGAAAGGGAGGACTGACAGCAATGTGTGTTGCAGAGTTGCAAAGCTCACTGTGTGCTGAAGATGCCCAGCAGGAGTTTCCCTGCTGGCCCTTCGGCTGTGGGATTAGAGTCCAAGCGCTCGTCCTCCCCTATCACAACTCCTCTTGAAACGAGAGAGCGCACCAGAAACGTTGGATTCAAATGCACTTTTAGGAGAAAGAGTGAAGAGTGGCAGCAATGTTTGTGTCACAGTTTAAAGCTCGCTGTGTGCTAAACATGATCAGCAGGAGCTTTTTTGCAAGGCGCTTCTGCTGTTTTAGTCCAGTCTAAACATTCCTGCTCTACTCTCTCTGTTGCTGCTCAGCAGAGAGCGGGCACAGAGATGGTGGATTCAGTTGGTCTTTCAGGCAGGAAAGGGAGGAGTGACAGCAATGCGTGTTGCAGAGTTGCAAAGCTCGCTGTGCGCTGAAGATGATCTGCAGGAACATTTTGTCCTGGCTCTTCTGCTCTTTTAGCAGGGACAAAACGTTCCGGCTCTACTCTGTCTGCTGCTGCCCAGCAGAGAAAGGGCCCAGAGATTTTGGATTCATTTGGACTTTGAGGTAGGAAAGTGAGGAGCAACAGCAATATATGCGTCACAGTTGCAAAGCTGACTAATTGCTGAAGATGCCCAGCCGGAGCTTTCACTCCTGGCTCTTCGGCTGTGGGAGCAGAGGCCAAGAGCTCGTGTTCACCTGTCACTGCTGCTGTTCAAACGAGAGAGGGCGCGAGAGACCATGGATTCAAAGGGACTCTTAGGAGATGAAGTGAGGAGTGACAGCAATGTGTGTTTCAGAGTTGCAAAGCTCACTGTGCGCTGAACATGATCAGTGGGAACTTTCTGGACTGTCTCTTCTGCTGTTTCAGCAGAGTCCAAACGTAAGTGCTATATTCTGCTACTGCTCACAAAGAGCAAGCACAGGAGATGTAGGATTCAATTGGACTTTGAGGTAGGAAAGTGAGAGGTGACAGCAATGTGTGTTTCAGAGTTTTCCATCTCTAACCTGCTTTAAAGCATTTTTGGCCATTTCCAACCATTTTTGGCACATCTATTAGCCCTTTTAAGCCATTTTTTGCCATTTCTAACCCATTTTTGCACATCTCTAACCCTTTTAAAGCCATTTTTGCCTCTTTCTACACGATGTTTTCTCGCTCTCAACCCGTTTTAAGCCATTTTTAGTTCTTTTCTAACTCATTTTTTGCCTGTTTCTCACACGATTTAAACCGTTTTCGGCTATATCTAACCCATTTTTGCTCACTCCTAACGCACTTTAAGCCATTTTTCACCATTTCTGTCCCAATTTAAACCTTTTGGGCCATTTCTAGCACAGTTTTGCAAACTTCTAACCCATTTTAAGCAATTTTTGGCCATTCCTACCCCAGTTTTACCCCTATCTAACCACCTTTAAGCCGCTTTTGGCCATTTATAACCCAATTTTCCTCAGCTCTAACCCTTTTTGAGCCTTTTTTTGCTCTACCTGAACGATTTTTGCCAACTTTCCACTCGTTTGAAGGTTTTTTCTATTTCCTTTCTAACCAACTTTTCCCCATTTCTTACCTGCTTTAACCCATTTTTGCCATTTCTAACCATTGCACACACATCTCTAACCTGCTTTAAAGCCTTTTTGGCCATTTCTAACCCGCTTTTGGCCAACTTAGGCCATTTCTAACCCGTTTTCGCACATCTCTAACCCGCTTTAAAGCTTTTTTTGCCGTTTCTAACCCGTTTTAAGCCAGCTTTGGTCATTTCTGACCCATTTTTGCACATCTCTAACCTTTTTTAAGCCGGTTTTGGCTATTTCTCACTCATCTCTGCTTACCTCTAACCCTTTTTAAACCGGTTTTGGCCATTTCTAATCCAATTTTTGAACATTTCTAACCCGTTTTAAATCATTTTTGGCCATTTCTATCCCATTTTTGCGTGTCTAGAACCCTTTTAATGCATTTTTGACTCATTCTAAACCATTTTTGCCCACTTTCCACCCGTTTTAAGCTAGTTTTTTTCTGTTTCTAACCCAGTTTTCCCCATTTCTTTACCCACTTGAATCCATTTTTGGCCATTTCTAGCCCATTTTTGCACATCTCTAACCTGCTTTAAAGCAGTTTTGGCCATTTCTGACCATTTCTGGCACATCTCTAACCTCTTTTAAGCCATTCTTTGCCATTTCTAACCCATTTCTGCTCATCTCTAGCCCTTTTAAAGCCACGTTTGGGTCTTTCTACACCATTTTTTCTGACTTTCAACCTGGTTTAAGCCATTTTTCTTTCCTTTTCTAACTCATTTTTTGCCCATTGCTCACACGATTTAAACCATTTTTGGGTTTATCTAAACCATGTTTACACACTTCTAACACATTTTAAGCCATTTTTCACTATTTCTATCCCATTTTAAGGCGTTTTTGGCCATTTGTAACCCATTTTTGCATACATCTAACCCTTTTAAAGCCGTTTTTGGCTCTTTCTAAAACACTCTCTTCCGCATTCAAGTAATTATAAGCATTTTTTTTTCTTTTCTGACCCATTTTTGGCCCAGTTCTCACACGTTTTATGCCATTTTCGGCTACATCTAACCCTTTTTTACCCACTACTAACCCATTTTAACCCTTTTTTGGCTATATCTAACCCATTTTAAGCTATTTTTGGCCATTTCTAACCCTTTTTTGCTCATCTCTAGCCCCTTTTAAGCCTAATTTGGCTTTTTCTAAACCGTTCTCGCATACCTCTAACCCTTTTAAGCCGGTTTTGGCCATTTCTAATGCATTTTTTGTCCATTTTTGAGGCTTTTTAAATAAATTTTGGCCATTTCTATTCCATTTTTGCAAATCTCTAACCCTTTTAAAGCCATTTTTGGTTCTTTCTAAACCATTTCTCCCCACTTTCAACACGGTTTATGCTATTTTTTTTTTCCGTTTCTAACCCAGTTTTCTGCATTTCTCACCATCTTTAATCCATTTTTTTGCCACTTCTAACCATTTTATTTTTTTTTTTTTTTGCACATCTCTTACCTGCTTTAAAGCCTTTTTGGCCATTTCTAACCCAATTTTGGCCATTCTTAACCTGTTTTATGCCATTCTTGGCCATTTCTAACTCATTTTTGCACATCTCTAACCCCTTTTAAGCTACTTTTGGCCATTTCTTATCCATTTTTTATCCATTTGTAACCCATTTTTCTCCATTTCTAACACATTTAAAAGAGTTTTTGGCCATTTCTATCCCATTTTTGCACATCTCTAATCCTTTTTAAGCCTTTTTGGGCTATATCTTCATCATTTTTTCCCTCATTCAAAACTTTTTATGCTTTTTTTCTGTTTCTAATGCAGTTTTTCCCATTTCTCTCCCGCTTTAATCCTTTTTTGGCCATTTCTGACCAGTTTTTGCACATCTCTAACCTGCTTTAAAGCCTTTTTGGCCATTTCTATCCCAGTTTTTGCATATCTCTTACCCTTTTTAAGCCTTTTTTGGCTATACCTTAACCATTTTTGCCCTCCTTCAACTCTTATTAAGCTGCTATTTTTTTTTTCAGTTTCTAACACAGTTTCTCCCAATTATTACCCGCTTTAATCCATTTTTGGCCATTTCTAACCCACTTTTACACATCTCTAACCTGCTTTAAAGCATTTTTGGCCATTTCCAACCATTTTTGGCACATCTATAAGCCCTTTTAAGCCATTTTTTGCCATTTCTAACCCATTTTTGCACATCTCTAACCCTTTTAAAGCCATTTTTGCCTCTTTCTACACGATGTTTTCTCGCTCTCAACCCGTTTTAAGCCATTTTTAGTTCTTTTCTAACTCATTTTTTGCCTGTTTCTCACACGATTTAAACCGTTTTCGGCTATATCTAACCCATTTTTGCTCACTCCTAACGCATTTTAAGCCATTTTTCACCATTTCTGTCCCAATTTAAACCTTTTGGGCCATTTCTAGCACAGTTTTGCAAACTTCTAACCCATTTTAAGCAATTTTTGGCCATTCCTACCCCAGTTTTACACGTATCTAACCACCTTTAAGCCGCTTTTGGCCATTTATAACCCATTTTTCCTCAGCTCTAACCCTTTTTAAGCCTTTTTTTGCCATGCCTGAACGATTTTTGCCAACTTTCCACTCGTTTGAAGGTTTTTTCTCTTCCCTTTCTAACCAAGTTTTCCCCATTTCTTACCTGCTTTAACCCATTTTTGCCATTTCTAACCATTGCACACACATCTCTAACCTGCTTTAAAGCCTTTTTGGCCATTTCTAACCCGCTTTTGGCCAACTTAGGCCATTTCTAACCCGTTTTCGCACATCTCTTACCCGCTTTAAAGCTTTTTTGGCCGTTTCTAACCCGTTTTAAGCCAGCTTTGGTCATTTCTGACCCATTTTTGCACATCTCTAACCTTTTTTAAGCCGGTTTTGGCTATTTCTCACTCATCTCTGCTTACCTCTAACCCTTTTTAAACCGGTTTTGGCCATTTCTAATCCAATTTTTGAACATTTCTAACCCGGTTTAAATCATTTTTGGCCATTTCTATCCCATTTTTGCGTGTCTAGAACCCTTTTAATGCATTTTTGACTCATTCTAAACCATTTTTGCCCACTTTCCACCCGTTTTAAGCTAGTTTTTTTTTCTGTTTCTAACCCAGTTTTCCCCATTTCTTTACCCACTTGAATCCATTTTTGGCCATTTCTAGCCCATTTTTGCACATCTCTAACCTGCTTTAAAGCAGTTTTGGCCATTTCTAACCATTTCTGGCACATTTCTAACCTCTTTTAAGCCATTCTTTGCCATTTCTAACCCATTTCTGCTCATCTCTAGCCCTTTTAAAGCCACGTTTGGGTCTTTCTACACCATTTTTTCTGACTTTCAACCTGGTTTAAGCCATTTTTCTTTCCTTTTCTAACTCATTTTTTGCCCATTGCTCACACGATTTAAACCATTTTTGGGTTTATCTAAACCATTTTTACACACTTCTAACACATTTTAAGCCATTTTTCACTATTTCTATCCCATTTTAAGGCGTTTTTGGCCATTTGTAACCCATTTTTGCATACATCTAACCCTTTTAAAGCCGTTTTTGGCTCTTTCAAAAACACTCTCTTCCGCATTCAAGTAATTATAAGCATTTTTTTTTCTTTTCTGACCCATTTTTGGCCCAGTTCTCACACGTTTTATGCCATTTTCGGCTACATCTAACCCTTTTTTACCCACTACTAACCCATTTTAACCCTTTTTTGGCTATATCTAACCCATTTTAAGCTATTTTTGGCCATTTCTAACCCTTTTTTGCTCATCTCTAGCCCCTTTTAAGCCTAATTTGGCTTTTTCTAAACCGTTCTCGCATACCTCTAACCCTTTTAAGCCGGTTTTGGCCATTTCTAATGCATTTTTTGTCCATTTTTGAGGCTTTTTAAATAAATTTTGGCCATTTCTTTTCCATTTCTGCAAATCTCTAACCCTTTTAAAGCCATTTTTGGTTCTTTCTAAACCATTTCTCCCCACTTTCAACACGGTTTATGCTATTTTTTTTTTCCGTTTCTAACCCAATTTTCTGCATTTCTCACCATCTTTAATCCATTTTTTTGCCACTTCTAACCATTTTTTTTTTTTTTTTTTGCACATCTCTTACCTGCTTTAAAGCCTTTTTGGCCATTTCTAACCCAATTTTGGCCATTCTTAACCTGTTTTATGCCATTCTTGGCCATTTCTAACTCATTTTTGCACATCTCTAACCCCTTTTAAGCTACTTTTGGCCATTTCTTATCCATTTTTTGTCCATTTGTAACCCATTTTTCTCCATTTCTAACACATTTTAAAGAGTTTTTGGCCATTTCTATCCCATTTTTGCACATCTCTAATCCTTTTTAAGCCTTTTTGGGCTATATCTTCACCATTTTTTCCCTCATTCAAAACTTTTTATGCTTTTTTTCTGTTTCTAATGCAGTTTTTCCCATTTCTCTCCCGCTTTAATCCTTTTTTGGCCATTTCTGACCAGTTTTTGCACATCTCTAACCTGCTTTAAAGCCTTTTTGGCCATTTCTATCCCAGTTTTTGCATATCTCTAACCCTTTTTAAGCCTTTGTTGGCTATACCTTAACCATTTTTGCCCTCCTTCAACTCTTATTAAGCTTTTTTTTCTTCAGTTTCTAACACAGTTTCTCCCAATTATTACCCGCTTTAATCCATTTTTGGCCATTTCTAACCCACTTTTACACATCTCTAACCTGCTTTAAAGCATTTTTGGCCATTTCCAACCATTTTTGGCACATCTATAAGCCCTTTTAAGCCATTTTTTGCCATTTCTAACCCATTTTTGCACATCTCTAACCCTTTTAAAGCCATTTTTGCCTCTTTCTACACGATGTTTTCTCGCTCTCAACCCGTTTTAAGCCATTTTTAGTTCTTTTCTAACTCATTTTTTGCCTGGTTCTCACACGATTTAAACCGTTTTCGGCTATATCTAACCCATTTTTGCTCACTCCTAACGCATTTTAAGCCATTTTTCACCATTTCTGTCCCAATTTAAACCTTTTGGGCCATTTCTAGCACAGTTTTGCAAACTTCTAACCCATTTTAAGCAATTTTTGGCCATTCCTACCCCAGTTTTACCCCTATCTAACCACCTTTAAGCCGCTTTTGGCCATTTATAACCCATTTTTCCTCAGCTCTAACCCTTTTTAAGCCTTTTTTTGCCATGCCTGAACGATTTTTGCCAACTTTCCACTCGTTTGAAGGTTTTTTCTCTTCCCTTTCTAACCAAGTTTTCCCCATTTCTTACCTGCTTTAACCCATTTTTGCCGTTTCTAACCATTGCACACACATCTCTAACCTGCTTTAAAGCCTTTTTGGCCATTTCTAACCCGCTTTTGGCCAACTTAGGCCATTTCTAACCCGTTTTCGCACAACTCTTACCCGCTTTAAAGCTTTTTTGGCCGTTTCTAACCCATTTTAAGCCAGCTTTGGTCATTCCTGACCCATTTTTGCACATCTCTAACCTTTTTTAAGCCGGTTTTGGCTATTTCTCACTCATCTCTGCTTACCTCTAACCCTTTTTAAACCGGTTTTGGCCATTTCTAATCCAATTTTTGAACATTTCTAACCCGTTTTAAATCATTTTTGGCCATTTCTATCCCATTTTTGCGTGTCTAGAACCCTTTTAATGCATTTTTGACTCATTCTAAACCATTTTTGCCCACTTTCCACCCGTTTTAAGCTAGTTTTTTTCTGTTTCTAACCCAGTTTTCCCCATTTCTTTACCCACTTGAATCCATTTTTGGCCATTTCTAGCCCATTTTTGCACATCTCTAACCTGCTTTAAAGCAGTTTTGGCCATTTCTAACCATTTCTGGCACATCTCTAACCTCTTTTAAGCCATTCTTTGCCATTTCTAACCCATTTCTGCTCATCTCTAGCCCTTTTAAAGACACGTTTGGGTCTTTCTACACCATTTTTTCTGACTTTCAACCTGGTTTAAGCCATTTTTCTTTCCTTTTCTAACTCATTTTTTGCCCATTGCTCACACGATTTAAACCATTTTTGGGTTTATCTAAACCATGTTTACACACTTCTAACACATTTTAAGACATTTTTCACTATTTCTATCCCATTTTAAGGCTTTTTTGGCCATTTCTAACCCATTTTTGCATACATCTAACCCTTTTAAAGCCGTTTTTGGCTCTTTCTAAAACACTTTCTTCTGCATTCAACTAATTATAAGCATTTTTTTTTTCTGACCCATTTTTGGCCCAGTTCTCACACGTTTTATGCCATTTTCGGCTACATCTAACCCTTTTTTACCCACTACTAACCCATTTTAACCCTTTTTTGGCTATATCTAACCCATTTTAAGCTATTTTTGGCCATTTCTAACCCTTTTTTGCTCATCTCTAGCCCCTTTTAAGCCAATTTTGGCTTTTTCTAAACCGTTCTCGCATACCTCTAACCCTTTTAAGCCGGTTTTGGCCATTTCTAATGCATTTTTTGTCCATTTTTGAGGCTTTTTAAATAAATTTTGGCCATTTCTATTCCATTTTTGCAAATCTCTAACCCTTTTAAAGCCATTTTTGGTTCTTTCTAAACCATTTCTCCCCACTTTCAACACGGTTTATGCTATTTTTTTTTTTCCGTTTCTAACCCAGTTTTCTGCATTTCTCACCATCTTTAATCCATTTTTTTGCCACTTCTAACCATTTTTTTTTTTTTTTTTTTTGCACATCTCTTACCTGCTTTAAAGCCTTTTTGGCCATTTCTAACCCATTTTTGGCCATTCTTAACCTGTTTTATGCCATTCTTGGCCATTTCTAACTCATTTTTGCACATCTCTAACCCCTTTTAAGCTACTTTTGGCCATTTCTTATCCATTTTTTATCCATTTCTAACCCATTTTTCTCCATTTCTAACACATTTTAAAGAGTTTTTGGCCATTTCTATCCCATTTTTGCACATCTCTAATCCTTTTTAAGCCTTTTTGGGCTATATCTTCACCATTTTTTCCCTCATTCAAAACTTTTTATGCTTTTTTTCTGTTTCTAATGCAGTTTTTCCCATTTCTCTCCCGCTTTAATCCTTTTTTGGCCATTTCTGACCAGTTTTTGCACATCTCTAACATGCTTTAAAGCCTTTTTGGCCATTTCTATCCCAGTTTTTGCATAGAAACAGAAACCATGCCAACTGAATCCACCATCTCTGTGCCCGCTCTCGGCTGAGCAGCAACAGAGAGAGTAGAGCAGGAATGTTGAGACTGTGCTAAAACAGCAGAAGAGCCTTGCAAAAAAGCTCCTGCTGATCATGTTTAGCACACAGCGAGCTTTAAACTGTGACACAAACATTGCTGTCACTCCTCACTTTATCTCCTAAAAGTGCATTTGAATCCAACGTTTCTGGTGCGCTCTCTCGTTTCGAGAGGAGTTGTGACAGGGGAGGACGAGCCCTTGGACTCTAATCCCACAGCCGAAGGGCCAGCAGGGAAACTCCTGCTGGGCATCTTCAGCACACAGTGAGCTTTGCAACTCTGCAACACACATTGCTGTCACTCCTCCCTTTCCTGCCTGAAAGACCAATTGATTCCAACATCTCTGTGCCCGCTCTCGGCTGAGCAGCAACAGAGAGAGTAGAGCAGGAATGTTGAGACTGTGCTAAAACAGCAGAAGAGCCTTGCAAAAAAGCTCCTGCTGATCATGTTTAGCACACAGCGAGCTTTAAACTGTGACACAAACATTGCTGTCACTCCTCACTTTATCTCCTAAAAGTGCATTTGAATCCAACGTTTCTGGTGCGCTCTCTCGTTTCGAGAGGAGTTGTGACAGGGGAGGACGAGCCCTTGGACTCTAATCCCACAGCCGAAGGGCCAGCAGGGAAACTCCTGCTGGGCATCTTCAGCACACAGTGAGCTTTGCAACTCTGCAACACACATTGCTGTCACTCCTCCATTTCTTGCCTGAAAGACCAATTGATTCCAACATCTCTGTGCCCGCTCTCTGCTGAGCAGCAACAGAAAGAGAGGAGCAGGAATGTTTAGACTGGGCTAAAACAGCAGAAGTGCCTTGCAAAACAGCTCCTGCTGATCATGTTTAGCACGCAGTGAGCTTTAAACTGTGACACAAACATTGCTGCCACTCTTCACTCTTTCTCCTAAAAGTGCATTTGAACCCAAAGTTTCTGGTGCGCTCTCTCGTTTCGAGAGGAGTTGTGACAGGGGAGGACGAGCGCTTGGACTCTAATCCCACAGCCGAAGGGCCAGCAGGGAAACTGCTGCTGGGCATCTTCAGCACACAGTGAGCTTTGCAACTCTGCAACACACATTGCTGTCACCTCTCAATTTCCTACCTGAAAGTCCAATTGAATCCTACATCTCCTGTGCTTGCTCTTTGTGAGCAGTAGCAGAATATAGCACTTACGTTTGGACTCTGCTGAAACAGCAGAAGAGACAGTCCAGAAAGTTCCCACTGGTCATCTTCAGAGCACAGCGATCTTTGCAACTCTGCAACAGACATTGCTGTCACTCCTCCCATTCCTGCCTGAAAGACCAACTGAATCCACCATCTCTGTGCCCGCTCTCGGCTGAGCAGCAACAGAGAGAGTAGAGCAGGAATGTTGAGACTGTTCTAAAACAGCAGAAGAGCCTTGCAAAAAAGCTCCTGCTGATCATGTTTAGCACACAGCGAGCTTTAAACTGTGACACAAACATTGCTGTCACTCCTCACTTTATCTCCTAAAAGTGCATTTGAATCCAACGTTTCTGGTGCGCTCTCTCGTTTCGAGAGGAGTTGTGACAGGGGAGGACGAGCGCTTGGACTCTAATCCCACAGCCGAAGGGCCAGCAGGGAAACTCCTGCTGGGCATCTTCAGCACACAGTGAGCTTTGCAACTCTGCAACACACATTGCTGTCACTCCTCCCTTTCCTGCCTGAAAGACCAATTGATTCCAACATCTCTGTGCCCGCTCTCGGCTGAGCAGCAACAGAGAGAGTAGAGCAGGAATGTTGAGACTGTTCTAAAACAGCAGAAGAGCTTTGCAAAAAAGCTCCTGCTGATCATGTTTAGCACACAGCGAGCTTTAAACTGTGACACAAACATTGCTGTCACTCCTCACTTTATCTCCTAAAAGTGCATTTGAATCCAACGTTTCTTGTGCGCTCTCTCGTTTCGAGAGGAGTTGTGACAGGGGAGGACGAGCGCTTGGACTCTAATCCCACAGCCGAAGGGCCAGCAGGGAAACTCCTGCTGGGCATCTTCAGCACACAGTGAGCTTTGCAACTCTGCAACACACATTGCTGTCACTCCTCCATTTCTTGCCTGAAAGACCAATTGATTCCAACATCTCTCTGCCCGCTCTCTGCTGAGCAGCAACAGAAAGAGTGGAGCAGGAATGTTGAGACTGTGCTAAAGCAGCAGAAGAGCCTTGCAAAAAAGCTCCTGCTGATCATGTTTAGCACACAGCGAGCTTTAAACTGTGACACAAACATTGCTGTCACTCCTCACTTTATCTCCTAAAAGTGCATTTGAATCCAACGTTTCTGGTGCGCTCTCTCGTTTCGAGAGGAGTTGTGACAGGGGAGGACGAGCCCTTGGACTCTAATCCCACAGCCGAAGGGCCAGCAGGGAAACTCCTGCTGGGCATCTTCAGCACACAGTGAGCTTTGCAACTCTGCAACACACATTGCTGTCACTCCTCCCTTTCCTGCCTGAAAGACCAATTGATTCCAACATCTCTGTGCCCGCTCTCGGCTGAGCAGCAACAGAGAGAGTAGAGCAGGAATGTTGAGACTGTGCTAAAACAGCAGAAGAGCCTTGCAAAAAAGCTCCTGCTGATCATGTTTAGCACACAGCGAGCTTTAAACTGTGACACAAACATTGCTGTCACTCCTCACTTTATCTCCTAAAAGTGCATTTGAATCCAACGTTTCTGGTGCGCTCTCTCGTTTCGAGAGGAGTTGTGACAGGGGAGGACGAGCCCTTGGACTCTAATCCCACAGCCGAAGGGCCAGCAGGGAAACTCCTGCTGGGCATCTTCAGCACACAGTGAGCTTTGCAACTCTGCAACACACATTGCTGTCACTCCTCCATTTCTTGCCTGAAAGACCAATTGATTCCAACATCTCTGTGCCCGCTCTCTGCTGAGCAGCAACAGAAAGAGAGGAGCAGGAATGTTTAGACTGGGCTAAAACAGCAGAAGTGCCTTGCAAAACAGCTCCTGCTGATCATGTTTAGCACGCAGTGAGCTTTAAACTGTGACACAAACATTGCTGCCACTCTTCACTCTTTCTCCTAAAAGTGCATTTGAACCCAAAGTTTCTGGTGCGCTCTCTCGTTTCGAGAGGAGTTGTGACAGGGGAGGACGAGCGCTTGGACTCTAATCCCACAGCCGAAGGGCCAGCAGGGAAACTGCTGCTGGGCATCTTCAGCACACAGTGAGCTTTGCAACTCTGCAACACACATTGCTGTCACCTCTCACTTTCCTACCTGAAAGTCCAATTGAATCCTACATCTCCTGTGCTTGCTCTTTGTGAGCAGTAGCAGAATATAGCACTTACGTTTGGACTCTGCTGAAACAGCAGAAGAGACAGTCCAGAAAGTTCCCACTGGTCATCTTCAGAGCACAGCGATCTTTGCAACTCTGCAACAGACATTGCTGTCACTCCTCCCTTTCCTGCCTGAAAGACCAATTGATTCCAACATCTCTGTGCCCGCTCTCTGCTGAGCAGCAACTGAAAGAGAGGAGCAGGAATGTTTAGACTGGGCTAAAACAGCAGAAGTGCCTTGCAAAAAAGCTCCTGCTGATCACGTTTAGCACACTGTGAGCTTTAAACTGTGACACAAACATTGCTGCCACTCTTCACTCTTTCTCCTAAAAGTGCATTTGAATCCAACGCTTCTGGTGCGCTCTCTCGTTTCGAGAGGAGTTGTGACAGGGGAGGACGAGCGCTTGGACTCTAATCCCACAGCCGAAGGGCCAGCAGGTAAACTCCTGCTGGGCATCTTCAGCACACAGTGAGCTTTGCAACTCTGAAACACACATTGCTGTCACTCCTCACTTCATCTCCTAATAGTCCCTTTGAATCCATGGTCTCTCGCGCCCTCTCTCGTTTGAACAGGAGCAGTGACAGGTGAACACGAGCTCTTGGCCTCTGCTCCCACAGCCGAAGAGCCAGGAGTGAAAGCTCCGGCTGGGCATCTTCAGCAACTAGTCAGCTTTGCAACTGTGACACATATATTGCGGTTGCTCCTCACTTTCCTACCTCAAAGTCCAATTGAATCCAAAATCTCTGTGCCCGTTCTCTGCTGGGCAGCAGCAGAGAGAGTAGAGCCGGAAGGTTTTGTCCCTGCTAAAAGAGCAGAAGAGCCAGGACAAAATGTTCCTGCAGATCATCTTCAGCGCACAGCGAGCTTTGCAACTCTGCAACACGCATTGCTGTCACTCCTCCCTTTCCTGCCTGAAAGACCAACTGAATCCACCATCTCTGTGCCCGCTCTCGGCTGAGCTGCAACAGAGAGAGTAGAGCAGGAATGTTGAGACTGTTCTAAAACAGCAGAAGAGCCTTGCAAAAAAGCTCCTGCTGATCATGTTTAGCACACAGCGAGCTTTAAACTGTGACACAAACATTGCTGTCACTCCTCACTTTATCTCCTAAAAGTGCATTTGAATCCAACGTTTCTGGTGCGCTCTCTCGTTTCGAGAGGAGTTGTGACAGGGGAGGACGAGCGCTTGGACTCTAATCCCACAGCCGAAGGGCCAGCAGGGAAACTCCTGCTGGGCATCTTCAGCACACAGTGAGCTTTGCAACTCTGCAACACAAATTGCTGTCACTCCTCCCTTTCCTGCCTGAAAGACCAATTGATTCCAACATCTCTGTGCCCGCTCTCTGCTGAGCAGCAACTGAAAGAGAGGAGCAGGAATGTTTAGACAGGGCTAAAACAGCAGAAGTGCCTTGCAAAAAAGCTCCTGCTGATCACGTTTAGCACACTGTGAGCTTTAAACTGTGACACAAACATTGCTGCCACTCTTCACTCTTTCTCCTAAAAGTGCATTTGAATCCAACGCTTCTGGTGCGCTCTCTCGTTTCGAGAGGAGTTGTGACAGGGGAGGACGAGCGCTTGGACTCTAATCCCACAGCCGAAGGGCCAGCAGGTAAACTCCTGCTGGGCATCTTCAGCACACAGTGAGCTTTGCAACGCTGAAACACACATTGCTGTCACTCCTCACTTCATCTCCTAATAGTCCCTTTGAATCCATGGTCTCTCGCGCCCTCTCTCGTTTGAACAGCAGCAGTGACAGGTGAACACGAGCTCTTGGCCTCTGCTCCCACAGCCGAAGAGCCAGGAGTGAAAGCTCCGGCTGGGAATCTTCAGCAGTTAGTCAGCCTTGCAACAGTGACACATATATTGCGGTTGCTCCTCACTTTCCTACCTCAAAGTCCAATTGAATCCAAAATCTCTGTGCCCTTTCTCTGCTGGGCAGCAGCAGAGAGAGTAGAGCCGGAACGTTTTGTCCCTGCTAAAAGAGCAGAAGAGCCAGGACAAAATGTTCCTGCAGACCATCTTCAGCGCACAGTGAGCTTTGCAACTCTGCAACACGCATTGCTGTCACTCCTCCCATTCCTGCCTGAAAGACCAACTGAATCCACCATCTCTGTGCCCGCTCTCTGCTGAGCAGCAACAGAGAGAGTAGAGCAGGAATGTTTAGACTGGACTAAAACAGCAGAAGCGCCTTGCAAAAAAGCTCCTGCTGATCATGTTTAGCACACAGTGAGCTTTAAACTGTGACACAAACATTGCTGTCACTCTTCACTCTTTCTCCTAAAAGGGCATTTGAATCCAACGTTTCTGGTGCGCTCTCTCGTTTCGAGAGGAGTTGTGACAGGGGAGGACGAGCGCTTGGACTCTAATCCCACAGCCGAAGGGCCAGCAGGGAAACTCCTGCTGGGCATCTTCAGCACACAGTGAGCTTTGCAACTCTGAAACACACATTGCTGTCACCTCTCACTTTCCTACCTCAAAGTCCCATTGAATCCTACATCTCCTGTGCTTGCTCTTTGTGAGCAGTAGCAGAATATAGCACTTACGTTTGGACTCTGCTGAAACAGCAGAAGAGACAGTCCAGAAAGTTCCCACTGGTCATCTTCAGAGCACAGCGATCTTTGCAACTCTGCAACAGACATTGCTGTCACTCCTCCCTTTCCTGCCTGAAAGACCAACTGAATCCACCATCTCTGTGCCCGCACTCTGCTGAGCAGCAACAGAGAGAGTAGAGAAGGAATGTTGAGACTGTGCTAAAACAGCAGAAGAGCCTTGCAAAAAAGCTCCTGCTGATCATGTTTAGCACACAGCGAGCTTTAAACTGTGACACAAACATTGCTGTCACTCCTCACTTTATCTCCTAAAAGTGCATTTGAATCCAACGTTTCTGGTGCGCTCTCTCGTTTCGAGAGGAGTTGTGACAGGGGAGGACGAGCGCTTGGACTCGAATCCCACAGCCGAAGGGCCAGCAGGGAAACTCCTGCTGGGCATCTTCAGCACACAGTGAGCTTTGCAACTCTGCAACACACATTGCTGTCACTCCTCCCTTTCCTGCCTGAAAGACCAATTGATTCCAACATCTCTGTGCCCGCTCTCTGCTGAGCAGCAACAGAAAGAGAGGAGCAGGAATGTTTAGACTGGGCTAAAACAGCAGAAGTGCCTTGCAAAAAAGCTCCTGCTGATCATGTTTAGCACACAGTGAGCTTTAAACTGTGACACAAACATTGCTGCCACTCTTCACTCTTTCTCGTAAAAGTGCATTTGAATCCAACGTTTCTGGTGCGCGCTCTCGTTTCGAGAGGAGTTGTGACAGGGGAGGACGAGCGCTTGGACTCTAATCCCACAGCTGAAGGGCCAGCAGGTAAACTCCTGCTGGGCATCTTCAGCACACAGTGAGCTTTGCAACTCTGAAACACACATTGCTGTCACCTCTCACTTTCCTACCTCAAAGTCCAATTGAATCCTACATCTCCTGTGCTTGCTCTTTGTGAGCAGTAGCAGAATATAGCAGTTACGTCTGGACTCTGCTGAAACAGCAGAAGAGACAGTCCAGAAAGTTCCCACTGAGCATCTTCAGCGCACAGTGAGCTTTGCAACGCTGAAACACACATTGCTGTCACTCCTCACTTCATCTCCTAATAGTCCCTTTGAATCCATGGTCTCTCGCGCCCTCTCTCGTTTGAACAGCAGCAGTGACAGGTGAACACGAGCTCTTGGCCTCTGCTCCCACAGCCGAAGAGCCAGGAGTGAAAGCTCCGGCTGGGCATCTTCAGCAATTAGTCAGCTTTGCAACTGTGACACATATATTGCGGTTGCTCCTCACTTTCCTACCTCAAAGTGCAATTGAATCCAAAATCTCTGGGCCCTTTCTCTGCTGGGCAGCAGCAGAGAGAGTAGAGCAGGAACGTTTTGTCCCTGCTAAAAGAGCAGAAGAGCCAGGACAAAATGTTCCTGCAGATCATCTTCAGCGCACAGCGAGCTTTGCAACTCTGCAACACGCATTGCTGTCACTCCTCCCTTTCCTGCCTGAAAGACCAACTGAATCCACCATCTCTGTGCCCGCTCCCTGCTGAGCAGCAACAGAAAGACAGGAGCAGGAATGTTTAGACTGGACTAAAACAGCAGAAGCGCCTTGCAAAAAAGCTCCTGCTGATCATGTTTAGCACACAGTGAGCTTTAAACTGTGACACAAACATTGCTGACACTCCTCACTCTTTCTCCTAAAAGTGCATTTGAATCCAACGTTTCTGGTGCGCTCTCTCGTTTCGAGAGGAGTTGTGACAGGGGAGGACGAGCGCTTGGACTCTAATCCCACAGCCGAAGGGCCAGCAGGGAAACTCCTGCTGGGCATCTTCAGCACACAGTGAGCTTTGCAACTCTGCAACACACATTGCTGTCACTCCTCCCTTTCCTGCCTGAAAGACCAATTGATTCCAACATCTCTGTGCCCGCTCTCTGCTGAGCAGCAACTGAAAGAGAGGAGCAGGAATGTTTAGACTGGGCTAAAACAGCAGAAGTGCCTTGCAAAAAGCTCCTGCTGATCATGTTTAGCACACAGCGAGCTTTAAACTGTGACACAAACATTGCTGTCACTCCTCACTTTATCTCCTAAAAGTGCATTTGAATCCAACGTTTCTGGTGCGCTCTCTCGTTTCGAGAGGAGTTGTGACAGGGGAGGACGAGCGCTTGGACTCTAATCCCACAGCCGAAGGGCCAGCAGGGAAACTCCTGCTGGGCATCTTCAGCACACAGTGAGCTTTGCAACTCTGAAACACACATTGCTGTCACCTCTCACTTTCCTACCTGAAAGTCCAATTGAATCCTACATCTCCTGTGCTTGCTCTTTGTGAGCAGTAGCAGAATATAGCACTTACGTCTGGACTCTGCTGAAACAGCAGAAGAGACAGTCCAGAAAGTTCCCACTGAGCATCTTCAGCGCACAGTGAGCTTTGCAACGCTGAAACACACATTGCTGTCACTCCTCACTTCATCTCCTAATAGTCCCTTTGAATCCATGGTCTCTCGCGCCCTCTCTCGTTTGAACAGCAGCAGTGACAGGTGAACACGAGCTCTTGGCCTCTGCTCCCACAGCCGAAGAGCCAGGAGTGAAAGCTCCGGCTGGGCATCTTCAGCAATTAGTCAGCTTTGCAACTGTGACACATATATTGCGGTTGCTCCTCACTTTCCTACCTCAAAGTGCAATTGAATCCAAAATCTCTGGGCCCTTTCTCTGCTGGGCAGCAGCAGAGAGAGTAGAGCAGGAACGTTTTGTCCCTGCTAAAAGAGCAGAAGAGCCAGGACAAAATGTTCCTGCAGATCATCTTCAGCGCACAGCGAGCTTTGCAACTCTGCAACACGCATTGCTGTCACTCCTCCCTTTCCTGCCTGAAAGACCAACTGAATCCACCATCTCTGTGCCCGCTCTCTGCTGAGCAGCAACAGAAAGACAGGAGCAGGAATGTTTAGACTGGACTAAAACAGCAGAAGCGCCTTGCAAAAAAGCTCCTGCTGATCATGTTTAGCACACAGTGAGCTTTAAACTGTGACACAAACATTGCTGACACTCCTCACTCTTTCTCCTAAAAGTGCATTTGAATCCAACGTTTCTGGTGCGCTCTCTCGTTTCGAGAGGAGTTGTGACAGGGGAGGACGAGCGCTTGGACTCTAATCCCACAGCCGAAGGGCCAGCAGGGAAACTCCTGCTGGGCATCTTCAGCACACAGTGAGCTTTGCAACTCTGCAACACACATTGCTGTCAGTCCTCCCTTTCCTGCCTGAAAGACCAATTGATTCCAACATCTCTGTGCCCGCTCTCTGCTGAGCAGCAACAGAAAGAGAGGAGCAGGAATGTTTAGACTGGGCTAAAACAGCAGAAGTGCCTTGCAAAAAGCTCCTGCTGATCATGTTTAGCACACAGCGAGCTTTAAACTGTGACACAAACATTGCTGTCACTCCTCACTTTATCTCCTAAAAGTGCATTTGAATCCAACGTTTCTGGTGCGCTCTCTCGTTTCGAGAGGAGTTGTGACAGGGGAGGACGAGCGCTTGGACTCTAATCCCACAGCCGAAGGGCCAGCAGGGAAACTCCTGCTGGGCATCTTCAGCACACAGTGAGCTTTGCAACTCTGCAACACACATTGCTGTCACCTCTCACTTTCCTACCTGAAAGTCCAATTGAATCCTACATCTCCTGTGCTTGCTCTTTGTGAGCAGTAGCAGAATATAGCACTTACGTTTGGACTCTGCTGAAACAGCAGAAGAGACAGTCCAGAAAGTTCCCACTGATCATCTTCAGCGCACAGTGAGCTTTGCAACGCTGAAACACACATTGCTGTCACTCCTCACTTCATCTCCTAATAGTCCCTTTGAATCCATGGTCTCTCGCGCCCTCTCTCGTTTGAACAGCAGCAGTGACAGGTGAACACGAGCTCTTGGCCTCTGCTCCCACAGCCGAAGAGCCAGGAGTGAAAGCTCGGCTGTGCATCTTCAGCAATTAGTCAGCTTTGCAGCTGTGACACATATATTGCGGTTGCTCCTCACTTTCCTACCTCAAAGTCCAATTGAATCCAAAATCTCTGTGCCCTTTCTCAGCTGGGCAGCAGCAGAGAGAGTAGAGCCGGAACGTTTTGTCCCTGCTAAAAGAGCAGAAGAGCCAGGACAAAATGTTCCTGCAGATCATCATCAGCGCACAGCGAGCTTTGCAACTCTGCAACACGCATTGCTGTCACTCCTCCCTTTCCTGCCTGAAAGACCAACTGAATCCACCATCTCTGTGCCCGCTCTCTGCTGAGCAGCAACAGAGAGAGTAGAGCAGGAATGTTTAGACTGGACTAAAACAGCAGAAGCGCCTTGCAAAAAAGCTCCTGCTGATCATGTTTAGCACACAGTGAGCTTTAAACTGTGACACAAACATTGCTGTCACTCTTCACTCTTTCTCCTAAAAGACCGTTTGAATACAACCTCTCCAGTGCACGCTCTCTGTGAGCTGCAGCAAGAGTAAGTAGAGCAGGAACGTTTAGACACTGCTGAAAGAGCAGAAAAGCCAGGACAAAATGTTCCTACAGATCATCTTCAGCGCACAGCGAGCTTTGCAACTCTGCAACATACATTGCTGTCACTCCTCCCTTTCCTGCCTGAAAGACCAATTGAATCCAACATCTCTGTGCTCTCTCTCTGCTGAGCAGCAACAGAGAGAGTAGAGCAGCAATGTTTAGACTGTGCTAAAACAGCAGAAGAGCCTTGCGAAAAAGCTCCTGCTGATCATGTTTAGCACACAGTTAGCTTTGCAACTGTGACACACACATTACTGTCACTGGTCACTTTATCTCCTAAAAGTGCATTTGAATCCAGCGTTTCTGGGGCCCTCTCTCCTTTCAAGAGCAGTTGTGACAGGGGAGCACGAAGCGCTTGACCTCTAATCCCACAGCCGATGGGCCAGCAGGGAAACTCCGGCTGGGCATCTTCAGCGCACAGTGAGCTTTGAAACTGTGACACACACATTGCTGTCACTTTATCTCCTAAAAGTCCATTTGAATGCAACCTTTCCAGTGCCCGCTCTCTCTGAGCAGCAGCACAGTGAGTAGAGCAGGAACGTTTAGACTCTGCTGAAAGAGCAGAAGAGCCAGGCCAAAATGTTCCTGCTCATCATCGTCAGCGCACAGCGAGCTTTGCAACTCTTCAACACACATTGCTGTCACTCCTCCCTTTCCTGCCTGAAAGACCAGTTGAATCCAACATCTCTGTGCCAGCTCTCTGCTGAGCAGCAACAGAGAGAGTAGAGCAGCAATGTTTAGACTGTGCTAAAACAGCAGAAGAGCCTTGCGAAAAAACTCCTGCTGGTCATCTATAGCACAGAGTGAGCTTTCCAACTGTGACACAAACATTGCTGTCACTCTTCACTCTTTCTCCAAAAAGACCGTTTGAATACAACCTCTCCAGTGCACGCTCTCTGTGAGCTGCAGCAAGAGTAAGTAGAGCAGGAACGTTTAGACACTGCTGAAAGAGCAGAAAAGCCAGGACAAAATGTTCCTACAGATCATCTTCAGCGCACAGCGAGCTTTACAACTCTGCAACATACATTGCTGTCACTCCTCCCTTTCCTGCCTGAAAGACCAATTGAATCCAACATCTCTGTGCCAGCTCTCTGCTGAGCAGCAACAGAGAGAGTAGAGCAGCAATGTTTAGACTGTGCTAAAACAGCAGAAGAGCCTTGCGAAAAAGCTCCTGCTGATCAGGTTTAGCACACAGTTAGCTTTTCAACTGTGACACAAACATTGCTGTCACTGGTCACTTTATCTCCTAAAAGTGCATTTGAATCCAACGTTTCTGGGGCCCGCTCTCCTTTCAAGAGCAGTTGTGACAGGGGAGCACGAAGCGCTTGACCTCTAATCCCACAGCCGATGGGCCAGCAGGGAAACTCCGGCTGGGCATCTTCAGCGCACAGTGAGCTTTGAAACTGTGTCACACACATTGCTGTCACCCCTCACTTGCCTACCTGAAAGTCCAATTGAATCCTACAACTCCTGTGCTTGCTCTTTGTCAGCAGCAGCAGAATATAGCAGTTACGTTTGGTCTCTGCTGAAACAGCAGAAGAGACATGCACAAAGTTCCTGCTGATCATCTTCAGCACACAGTGAGCTTTGCAACTGTGACACACACATTACTGTCACTTTATCTCCTAAAAGTCCATTTGAATGCAACCTTTCCAGGGCCCGCTCTCTCTGAGCAGCAGCACAGTGAGTAGAGCAGGAACGTTTAGACTCTGCTGAAAGAGCAGAAGAGCCAGGCCAAAATGTTCCTGCTCATCATCGTCAGCGCACAGCGAGCTTTGCAACTCTGCAACACACATTGCTGTCACTCCTCCCTTTCCTGCCTGAAAGACCAGTTGAATCCAACATCTCTGTGCCAGCTCTCTGCTGAGCAGCAACAGAGAGAGTAGAGCAGCAATGTTTAGACTGTGCTAAAACAGCAGAAGAGCCTTGCGAAAAAGCTCCTGGATTAAAGCGGGTAATAATTGGGAGAAACTATGTTAGAAAAAAAAAAAAGCTTAATAAAAGTTGAAGGAGGGCAAAAATGGTTAAGGTATAGCCAAAAAAGGCTTAAAAAGGGTAAGAGATATGCAAAAACTGGGATAGAATTCCCAATAAGGCTTTAAAGCAGGTTAGAGATGTGCAAAAACTGGTCAGAAATGGCCAAAAATGGATTAAAGCGGGGGAGAAATGGGAAAAACTGCATTAGAAACAGAAAAAAAGCATAAAAAGTTTTGAATGAGGGAAAAAATGGTGAAGATATAGCCCAAAAAGGCTTAAAAAGGATTAGAGATGTGCAAAAATGGGATAGAAATGGCCAAAAACTCTTTAAAATGTGTTAGAAATGGAGAAAAATGGGTTAGAAATGGACAAAAAATGGATAAGAAATGGCCAAAAGTAGCTTAAAAGGGGTTAGAGATGTGCAAAAATGAGTTAGAAATGGCCAAGAATGGCATAAAACAGGTTAAGAATGGCCAAAAATGGGTTAGAAATGGCCAAAAAGGCTTTAAAGCAGGTAAGAGATGTTTAAAAAAAAAAAAAAATAAAATGGTTAGAAGTGGCAAAAAAATGGATTAAAGATGGTGAGAAATGCAGAAAACTGGGTTAGAAACGGAAAAAAAATAGCATAATCCGTGTTGAAAGTGGGGAGAAATGGTTTAGAAAGAACCAAAAATGGCTTTAAAAAGGGTTAGAGATTTGCAAAAATGGAATAGAAATGGCCAAAATTTATTTAAAAAGCCTCAAAAATGGACAAAAAATGCATTAGAAATGGCCAAAACCGGCTTAAAAGGGTTAGAGGTATGCGAGAACAGTTCAGAAAAAGCCAAATTAGGCTTAAAAGGGGCTAGAGATGAGCAAAAAAGGGTTAGAAATGGCCAAAAATAGCTTAAAATGGGTTAGATATAGCCAAAAAAGGGTTGAAATGGGTTAGTAGTGGGTAAAAAAGGGTTAGATGTAGCCGAAAATGGCATAAAACGTGTGAGAACTGGGCCAAAAATGGGTCAGAAAAGAAAAAAAAATGCTTATAATTACTTGAATGCGGAAGAAAGTGTTTTAGAAAGAGCCAAAAACGGCTTTAAAAAGGTTAGATGTATGCAAAAATGGGTTACAAATGGCCAAAAACGCCTTAAAATGGGATAGAAATAGTGAAAAATGGCTTAAAATGTGTTAGAAGTGTGTAAAAATGGTTTAGATAAACCCAAAAATGGTTTAAATCGTGTGAGCAATGGGCAAAAAATGAGTTAGAAAAGGAAAGAAAAATGGCTTAAACCAGGTTGAAAGTCAGAAAAAATGGTGTAGAAAGACCCAAACGTGTCTTTAAAAGGGCTAGAGATGAGCAGAAATGGGTTAGAAATGGCAAAGAATGGCTTAAAAGAGGTTAGAGATGTGCCAGAAATGGTTAGAAATGGCCAAAACTGCTTTAAAGCAGGTTAGAGATGTGCAAAAATGGGCTAGAAATGGCCAAAAATGGATTCAAGTGGGTAAAGAAATGGGGAAAACTGGGTTAGAAACAGAAAAAAAACTAGCTTAAAACGGGTGGAAAGTGGGCAAAAATGGTTTAGAAAGAGTCAAAAATGCATTAAAAGGGTTCTAGACACGCAAAAATGGGATAGAAATGGCCAAAAATGATTTAAAACGGGTTAGAAATGTTCAAAAATTGGATTAGAAATGGCCAAAACCGGTTTAAAAAGGGTTAGAGG
Organism: Lathamus discolor; assembly: GCF_037157495.1. Classification (NCBI taxonomy): domain Eukaryota; kingdom Metazoa; phylum Chordata; class Aves; order Psittaciformes; family Psittacidae; genus Lathamus; species Lathamus discolor. The sequence continues at coordinate 90,566,593 of NC_088884.1, read as the reverse complement.
TAAGCAGAGATGAGTGAGAAATAGCCAAAACCGGCTTAAAAAAGGTTAGAGATGTGCAAAAATAAGTCAGGAATGACCAAAGCTGGCTTAAAATGGGTTAGAAACGGCCAAAATGCTTTAAAGCGGGTAAGTGTTGTGCGAAAACGGGTTAGAAATGGCCTAAGTTGGCCAAAAGCGGGTTAGAAATGGCCAAAAAGGCTTTAAAGCAGGTTAGAGATGTGTGTGCAATGGTTAGAAATGGCAAAAATGGGTTAAAGCAGATAAGAAATGGGGAAAACTTGGTTAGAAAGGGAAGAGAAAAAACCTTCAAACGAGTGGAAAGTTGGCAAAAATCGTTCAGGTAGAGCAAAAAAAGGCTTAAAAAGGGTTAGAGCTGAGGAAAAATGGGTTATAAATGGCCAAAAGCGGCTTAAAGGTGGTTAGATAGGGGTAAAACCGGGGTAGGAATGGCCAAAAATTGCTTAAAATGGGTTAGAAGTTTGCAAAACTGTGCTAGAAATGGCCCAAAAGGTTTAAATTGGGACAGAAATGGTGAAAAATGGCTTAAAATGCGTTAGGAGTGAGCAAAAATGGGTTAGATATAGCCGAAAACGGTTTAAATCGTGTGAGAACCAGGCAAAAAATGAGTTAGAAAAGAACTAAAAATGGCTTAAAACGGGTTGAGAGCGAGAAAACATCGTGTAGAAAGAGGCAAAAATGGCTTTAAAAGGGTTAGAGATGTGCAAAAATGGGTTAGAAATGGCAAAAAATGGCTTAAAAGGGCTTATAGATGTGCCAAAAATGGTTGGAAATGGCCAAAAATGCTTTAAAGCAGGTTAGAGATGTGTAAAAGTGGGTTAGAAATGGCCTAAAATGGATTAAAGCGGGTAATAATGGGGAGAAACTGTGTTAGAAACTGAAGAAAAAAAAGCTTAATAAGAGTTGAAGGAGGGCAAAAATGGTTAAGGTATAGCCAAAAAAGGCTTAAAAAGGGTTAGAGATATGCAAAAACTGGGATAGAAATGGCCAAAAAGGCTTTAAAGCAGGTTAGAGATGTGCAAAAACTGGTCAGAAATGGCCAAAAAAGGATTAAAGCGGGAGAGAAATGGGAAAAACTGCATTAGAAACAGAAAAAAAGCATAAAAAGTTTTGAATGAGGGAAAAAATGGTGAAGATATAGCCCAAAAAGGCTTAAAAAGGATTAGAGATGTGCAAAAATGGGATAGAAATGGCCAAAAACTCTTTAAAATGTGTTAGAAATGGAGAAAAATGGGTTACAAATGGACAAAAAATGGATAAGAAATGGCCAAAAGTTTCTAACACAGTTTCTCCCAATTATTACCCGCTTTAATCCATTTTAGGCCATTTCTAACCCACTTTTACACATCTCTAACCTGCTTTAAAGCATTTTTGGCCATTTCCAACCATTTTTGGCACATCTATAAGCCCTTTTAAGCCATTTTTTGCCATTTCTAACCCATTTTTGCACATCTCTAACCCTTTTAAAGCCATTTTTGCCTCTTTCTACACGATGTTTTCTCGCTCTCAACCCGTTTTAAGCCATTTTTAGTTCTTTTCTAACTCATTTTTTGCCTGGTTCTCACACGATTTAAACCGTTTTCGGCTATATCTAACCCATTTTTGCTCACTCCTAACGCATTTTAAGCCATTTTTCACCATTTCTGTCCCAATTTAAACCTTTTGGGCCATTTCTAGCACAGTTTTGCAAACTTCTAACCCATTTTAAGCAATTTTTGGCCATTCCTACCCCGGTTTTACCCCTATCTAACCACCTTTAAGCCGCTTTTGGCCATTTATAACCCATTTTTCCTCAGCTCTAACCCTTTTTGAGCCTTTTTTTGCTCTACCTGAACGATTTTTGCCAACTTTCCACTCGTTTGAAGGTTTTTTCTATTTCCTTTCTAACCAACTTTTCCCCATTTCTTACCTGCTTTAACCCATTTTTGCCATTTCTAACCATTGCACACACATCTCTAACCTGCTTTAAAGCCTTTTTGGCCATTTCTAACCCGCTTTTGGCCAACTTAGGCCATTTCTAACCCGTTTTCGCACATCTCTAACCCGCTTTAAAGCTTTTTTGGCCGTTTCTAACCCGTTTTAAGCCAGCTTTGGTCATTTCTGACCCATTTTTGCACATCTCTAACCTTTTTTAAGCCGGTTTTGGCTATTTCTCACTCATCTCTGCTTACCTCTAACCCTTTTTAAACCGGTTTTGGCCATTTCTAATCCAATTTTTGAACATTTCTAACCCGTTTTAAATCATTTTTGGCCATTTCTATCCCATTTTTGCGTGTCTAGAACCCTTTTAATGCATTTTTGACTCATTCTAAACCATTTTTGCCCACTTTCCACCCGTTTTAAGCTAGTTTTTTTTTCTGTTTCTAACCCAGTTTTCCCCATTTCTTTACCCACTTGAATCCATTTTTGGCCATTTCTAGCCCATTTTTGCACATCTCTAACCTGCTTTAAAGCAGTTTTGGCCATTTCTGACCATTTCTGGCACATCTCTAACCTCTTTTAAGCCATTCTTTGCCATTTCTAACCCATTTCTGCTCATCTCTAGCCCTTTTAAAGCCACGTTTGGGTCTTTCTACACCATTTTTTCTGACTTTCAACCTGGTTTAAGCCATTTTTCTTTCCTTTTCTAACTCATTTTTTGCCCATTGCTCACACGATTTAAACCATTTTTGGATTTATCTAAACCATTTTTACACACTTCTAACACATTTTAAGCCATTTTTCACTATTTCTATCCCATTTTAAGGCGTTTTTGGCCATTTGTAACCCATTTTTGCATACATCTAACCCTTTTAAAGCCATTTTGGGCTCTTTCTAAAACACTCTCTTCCGCATTCAAGTAATTATAAGCATTTTTTTTTCTTTTCTGACCCATTTTTGGCCCAGTTCTCACACGTTTTATGCCATTTTCGGCTACATCTAACCCTTTTTTACCCACTACTAACCCATTTTAACCCTTTTTTGGCTATATCTAACCCATTTTAAGCTATTTTTGGCCATTTCTAACCCTTTTTTGCTCATCTCTAGCCCCTTTTAAGCCTAATTTGGCTTTTTCTAAACCGTTCTCGCATACCTCTAACCCTTTTAAGCCGGTTTTAGCCATTTCTAATGCATTTTTTGTCCATTTTTGAGGCTTTTTAAATAAATTTTGGCCATTTCTATTCCATTTTTGCAAATCTCTAACCCTTTTAAAGCCATTTTTGGTTCTTTCTAAACCATTTCTCCCCACTTTCAACACGGTTTATGCTATTTTTTTTTTTTCCGTTTCTAACCCAGTTTTCTGCATTTCTCACCATCTTTAATCCATTTTTTTGCCACTTCTAACCATTTTATTTTTTTTTTTTTTTGCACATCTCTTACCTGCTTTAAAGCCTTTTTGGCCATTTCTAACCCATTTTTGGCCATTCTTAACCTGTTTTATGCCATTCTTGGCCATTTCTAACTCATTTTTGCACATCTCTAACCCCTTTTAAGCTACTTTTGGCCATTTCTTATCCATTTTTTGTCCATTTCTAACCCATTTTTCTCCATTTCTAACACATTTTAAAGAGTTTTTGGCCATTTCTATCCCATTTTTGCACATCTCTAATCCTTTTTAAGCCTTTTTGGGCTATATCTTCACCATTTTTTCCCTCATTCAAAACTTTTTATGCTTTTTTTCTGTTTCTAATGCAGTTTTTCCCATTTCTCTCCCGCTTTAATCCTTTTTTGGCCATTTCTGACCAGTTTTTGCACATCTCTAACCTGCTTTAAAGCCTTTTTGGCCATTTCTATCCCAGTTTTTGCATATCTCTAACCCTTTTTAAGCCTTTTTTGGCTATACCTTAACCATTTTTGCCCTCCTTCAACTCTTATTAAGCTTTTTTTTCTTCAGTTTCTAACACAGTTTCTCCCCATTATTACCCGCTTTAATCCATTTTAGGCCATTTCTAACCCACTTTTACACATCTCTAACCTGCTTTAAAGCATTTTTGGCCATTTCCAACCATTTTTGGCACATCTATAAGCCCTTTTAAGCCATTTTTTGCCATTTCTAACCCATTTTTGCACATCTCTAACCCTTTTAAAGCCATTTTTGCCTCTTTCTACACGATGTTTTCTCGCTCTCAACCCGTTTTAAGCCATTTTTAGTTCTTTTCTAACTCATTTTTTGCCTGGTTCTCACACGATTTAAACCGTTTTCGGCTATATCTAACCCATTTTTGCTCACTCCTAACGCATTTTAAGCCATTTTTCACCATTTCTGTCCCAATTTAAACCTTTTGGGCCATTTCTAGCACAGTTTTGCAAACTTCTAACCCATTTTAAGCAATTTTTGGCCATTCCTACCCCGGTTTTACCCCTATCTAACCACCTTTAAGCCGCTTTTGGCCATTTATAACCCATTTTTCCTCAGCTCTAACCCTTTTTGAGCCTTTTTTTGCTCTACCTGAACGATTTTTGCCAACTTTCCACTCGTTTGAAGGTTTTTTCTATTTCCTTTCTAACCAACTTTTCCCCATTTCTTACCTGCTTTAACCCATTTTTGCCGTTTCTAACCATTGCACACACATCTCTAACCTGCTTTAAAGCCTTTTTGGCCATTTCTAACCCGCTTTTGGCCAACTTAGGCCATTTCTAACCCGTTTTCGCACATCTCTAACCCGCTTTAAAGCTTTTTTGGCCGTTTCTAACCCGTTTTAAGCCAGCTTTGGTCATTTCTGACCCATTTTTGCACATCTCTAACCTTTTTTAAGCCGGTTTTGGCTATTTCTCACTCATCTCTGCTTACCTCTAACCCTTTTTAAACCGGTTTTGGCCATTTCTAATCCAATTTTTGAACATTTCTAACCCGTTTTAAATCATTTTTGGCCATTTCTATCCCATTTTTGCGTGTCTAGAACCCTTTTAATGCATTTTTGACTCATTCTAAACCATTTTTGCCCACTTTCCACCCGTTTTAAGCTAGTTTTTTTTTCTGTTTCTAACCCAGTTTTCCCCATTTCTTTACCCACTTGAATCCATTTTTGGCCATTTCTAGCCCATTTTTGCACATCTCTAACCTGCTTTAAAGCAGTTTTGGCCATTTCTAACCATTTCTGGCACATCTCTAACCTCTTTTAAGCCATTCTTTGCCATTTCTAACCCATTTCTGCTCATCTCTAGCCCTTTTAAAGCCACGTTTGGGTCTTTCTACACCATTTTTTCTGACTTTCAACCTGGTTTAAGCCATTTTTCTTTCCTTTTCTAACTCATTTTTTGCCCATTGCTCACACGATTTAAACCATTTTTGGATTTATCTAAACCATTTTTACACACTTCTAACACATTTTAAGCCATTTTTCACTATTTCTATCCCATTTTAAGGCGTTTTTGGCCATTTGTAACCCATTTTTGCATACATCTAACCCTTTTAAAGCCATTTTGGGCTCTTTCTAAAACACTCTCTTCCGCATTCAAGTAATTATAAGCATTTTTTTTTCTTTTCTGACCCATTTTTGGCCCAGTTCTCACACGTTTTATGCCATTTTCGGCTACATCTAACCCTTTTTTACCCACTACTAACCCATTTTAACCCTTTTTTGGCTATATCTAACCCATTTTAAGCTATTTTTGGCCATTTCTAACCCTTTTTTGCTCATCTCTAGCCCCTTTTAAGCCTAATTTGGCTTTTTCTAAACCGTTCTCGCATACCTCTAACCCTTTTAAGCCGGTTTTAGCCATTTCTAATGCATTTTTTGTCCATTTTTGAGGCTTTTTAAATAAATTTTGGCCATTTCTATTCCATTTTTGCAAATCTCTAACCCTTTTAAAGCCATTTTTGGTTCTTTCTAAACCATTTCTCCCCACTTTCAACACGGTTTATGCTATTTTTTTTTTTTCCGTTTCTAACCCAGTTTTCTGCATTTCTCACCATCTTTAATCCATTTTTTTGCCACTTCTAACCATTTTATTTTTTTTTTTTTTTGCACATCTCTTACCTGCTTTAAAGCCTTTTTGGCCATTTCTAACCCATTTTTGGCCATTCTTAACCTGTTTTATGCCATTCTTGGCCATTTCTAACTCATTTTTGCACATCTCTAACCCCTTTTAAGCTACTTTTGGCCATTTCTTATCCATTTTTTGTCCATTTCTAACCCATTTTTCTCCATTTCTAACACATTTTAAAGAGTTTTTGGCCATTTCTATCCCATTTTTGCACATCTCTAATCCTTTTTAAGCCTTTTTGGGCTATATCTTCACCATTTTTTCCCTCATTCAAAACTTTTTATGCTTTTTTTCTGTTTCTAATGCAGTTTTTCCCATTTCTCTCCCGCTTTAATCCTTTTTTGGCCATTTCTGACCAGTTTTTGCACATCTCTAACCTGCTTTAAAGCCTTTTTGGCCATTTCTATCCCAGTTTTTGCATATCTCTAACCCTTTTTAAGCCTTTTTTGGCTATACCTTAACCATTTTTGCCCTCCTTCAACTCTTATTAAGCTTTTTTTTCTTCAGTTTCTAACACAGTTTCTCCCCATTATTACCCGCTTTAATCCATTTTAGGCCATTTCTAACCCACTTTTACACATCTCTAACCTGCTTTAAAGCATTTTTGGCCATTTCCAACCATTTTTGGCACATCTATAAGCCCTTTTAAGCCATTTTTTGCCATTTCTAACCCATTTTTGCACATCTCTAACCCTTTTAAAGCCATTTTTGCCTCTTTCTACACGATGTTTTCTCGCTCTCAACCCGTTTTAAGCCATTTTTAGTTCTTTTCTAACTCATTTTTTGCCTGGTTCTCACACGATTTAAACCGTTTTCGGCTATATCTAACCCATTTTTGCTCACTCCTAACGCATTTTAAGCCATTTTTCACCATTTCTGTCCCAATTTAAACCTTTTGGGCCATTTCTAGCACAGTTTTGCAAACTTCTAACCCATTTTAAGCAATTTTTGGCCATTCCTACCCCGGTTTTACCCCTATCTAACCACCTTTAAGCCGCTTTTGGCCATTTATAACCCATTTTTCCTCAGCTCTAACCCTTTTTGAGCCTTTTTTTGCTCTACCTGAACGATTTTTGCCAACTTTCCACTCGTTTGAAGGTTTTTTCTATTTCCTTTCTAACCAACTTTTCCCCATTTCTTACCTGCTTTAACCCATTTTTGCCATTTCTAACCATTGCACACACATCTCTAACCTGCTTTAAAGCCTTTTTGGCCATTTCTAACCCGCTTTTGGCCAACTTAGGCCATTTCTAACCCGTTTTCGCACATCTCTAACCCGCTTTAAAGCTTTTTTGGCCGTTTCTAACCCGTTTTAAGCCAGCTTTGGTCATTTCTGACCCATTTTTGCACATCTCTAACCTTTTTTAAGCCGGTTTTGGCTATTTCTCACTCATCTCTGCTTACCTCTAACCCTTTTTAAACCGGTTTTGGCCATTTCTAATCCAATTTTTGAACATTTCTAACCCGTTTTAAATCATTTTTGGCCATTTCTATCCCATTTTTGCGTGTCTAGAACCCTTTCAATGCATTTTTGACTCATTCTAAACCATTTTTGCCCACTTTCCACCCGTTTTAAGCCAGTTTTTTTTTCTGTTTCTAACCCAGTTTTCCCCATTTCTTTACCCACTTGAATCCATTTTTGGCCATTTCTAGCCCATTTTTGCACATCTCTAACCTGCTTTAAAGCAGTTTTGGCCATTTCTAACCATTTCTGGCACATCTCTAACCTCTTTTAAGCCATTCTTTGCCATTTCTAACCCATTTCTGCTCATCTCTAGCCCTTTTAAAGCCACGTTTGGGTCTTTCTACACCATTTTTTCTGACTTTCAACCTGGTTTAAGCCATTTTTCTTTCCTTTTCTAACTCATTTTTTGCCCATTGCTCACACGATTTAAACCATTTTTGGATTTATCTAAACCATTTTTACACACTTCTAACACATTTTAAGCCATTTTTCACTATTTCTATCCCATTTTAAGGCGTTTTTGGCCATTTGTAACCCATTTTTGCATACATCTAACCCTTTTAAAGCCATTTTGGGCTCTTTCTAAAACACTCTCTTCCGCATTCAAGTAATTATAAGCATTTTTTTTTCTTTTCTGACCCATTTTTGGCCCAGTTCTCACACGTTTTATGCCATTTTCGGCTACATCTAACCCTTTTTTACCCACTACTAACCCATTTTAACCCTTTTTTGGCTATATCTAACCCATTTTAAGCTATTTTTGGCCATTTCTAACCCTTTTTTGCTCATCTCTAGCCCCTTTTAAGCCTAATTTGGCTTTTTCTAAACCGTTCTCGCATACCTCTAACCCTTTTAAGCCGGTTTTGGCCATTTCTAATGCATTTTTTGTCCATTTTTGAGGCTTTTTAAATAAATTTTGGCCATTTCTATTCCATTTTTGCAAATCTCTAACCCTTTTAAAGCCATTTTTGGTTCTTTCTAAACCATTTCTCCCCACTTTCAACACGGTTTATGCTATTTTTTTTTTTCCGTTTCTAACCCAGTTTTCTGCATTTCTCACCATCTTTAATCCATTTTTTTGCCACTTCTAACCATTTTATTTTTTTTTTTTTTGCACATCTCTTACCTGCTTTAAAGCCTTTTTGGCCATTTCTAACCCATTTTTGGCCATTCTTAACCTGTTTTATGCCATTCTTGGCCATTTCTAACTCATTTTTGCACATCTCTAACCCCTTTTAAGCTACTTTTGGCCATTTCTTATCCATTTTTTGTCCATTTCTAACCCATTTTTCTCCATTTCTAACACATTTTAAAGAGTTTTTGGCCATTTCTATCCCATTTTTGCACATCTCTAATCCTTTTTAAGCCTTTTTGGGCTATATCTTCACCATTTTTTCCCTCATTCAAAACTTTTTATGCTTTTTTTCTGTTTCTAATGCAGTTTTTCCCATTTCTCTCCCGCTTTAATCCTTTTTTGGCCATTTCTGACCAGTTTTTGCACATCTCTAACCTGCTTTAAAGCCTTTTTGGCCATTTCTATCCCAGTTTTTGCATATCTCTAACCCTTTTTAAGCCTTTTTTGGCTATACCTTAACCATTTTTGCCCTCCTTCAACTCTTATTAAGCTTTTTTTTTTTTTCTGTTTCTAACACAGTTTCTCCCAATTATTACCCGCTTTAATCCATTTTTGGCCATTTCTAACCCACTTTTACACATCTCTAACCTGCTTTAAAGCATTTTTGGCCATTTCCAACCATTTTTGGCACATCTATAAGCCCTTTTAAGCCATTTTTTGCCATTTCTAACCCATTTTTGCACATCTCTAACCCTTTTAAAGCCATTTTTGCCTCTTTCTACACGATGTTTTCTCGCTCTCAACCCGTTTTAAGCCATTTTTAGTTCTTTTCTAACTCATTTTTTGCCTGGTTCTCACACGATTTAAACCGTTTTCGGCTATATCTAACCCATTTTTGCTCACTCCTAACGCATTTTAAGCCATTTTTCACCATTTCTGTCCCAATTTAAACCTTTTGGGCCATTTCTAGCACAGTTTTGCAAACTTCTAACCCATTTTAAGCAATTTTTGGCCATTCCTACCCCGGTTTTACCCCTATCTAACCACCTTTAAGCCGCTTTTGGCCATTTATAACCCATTTTTCCTCAGCTCTAACCCTTTTTGAGCCTTTTTTTGCTCTACCTGAACGATTTTTGCCAACTTTCCACTCGTTTGAAGGTTTTTTCTATTTCCTTTCTAACCAACTTTTCCCCATTTCTTACCTGCTTTAACCCATTTTTGCCATTTCTAACCATTGCACACACATCTCTAACCTGCTTTAAAGCCTTTTTGGCCATTTCTAACCCGCTTTTGGCCAACTTAGGCCATTTCTAACCCGTTTTCGCACAACACTTACCCGCTTTAAAGCATTTTGGCCGTTTCTAACCCATTTTAAGCCAGCTTTGGTCATTCCTGACTTATTTTTGCACATCTCTAACCTTTTTTAAGCCGGTTTTGGCTATTTCTCACTCATCTCTGCTTACCTCTAACCCTTTTTAAACCGGTTTTGGCCATTTCTAATCCAATTTTTGAACATTTCTAACCCGTTTTAAATCATTTTTGGCCATTTCTATCCCATTTTTGCGTGTCTAGAACCCTTTTAATGCATTTTTGACTCATTCTAAACCATTTTTGCCCACTTTCCACCCGTTTTAAGCTAGTTTTTTTTCTGTTTCTAACCCAGTTTTCCCCATTTCTTTACCCACTTGAATCCATTTTTGGCCATTTCTAGCCCATTTTTGCACATCTCTAACCTGCTTTAAAGCAGTTTTGGCCATTTCTAACCATTTCTGGCACATCTCTAACCTCTTTTAAGCCATTCTTTGCCATTTCTAACCCATTTCTGCTCATCTCTAGCCCTTTTAAAGCCACGTTTGGGTCTTTCTACACCATTTTTTCTGACTTTCAACCTGGTTTAAGCCATTTTTCTTTCCTTTTCTAACTCATTTTTTGCCCATTGCTCACACGATTTAAACCATTTTTGGGTTTATCTAAACCATTTTTACACACTTCTAACACATTTTAAGCCATTTTTCACTATTTCTATCCCATTTTAAGGCGTTTTTGGCCATTTGTAACCCATTTTTGCATACATCTAACCCTTTTAAAGCCGTTTTTGGCTCTTTCTAAAACACTTTCTTCTGCATTCAACTAATTATAAGCATTTTTTTTTCTTTTCTGACCCATTTTTGGCCCAGTTCTCACACGTTTTATGCCATTTTCGGCTACATCTAACCCTTTTTTACCCACTACTAACCCATTTTAACCCTTTTTTGGCTATATCTAACCCATTTTAAGCTATTTTTGGCCATTTCTAACCCTTTTTTGCTCATCTCTAGCCCCTTTTAAGCCAATTTTGGCTTTTTCTAAACCGTTCTCGCATACCTCTAACCCTTTTAAGCCGGTTTTGGCCATTTCTAATGCATTTTTTGTCCATTTTTGAGGCTTTTTAAATAAATTTTGGCCATTTCTATTCCATTTTTGCAAATCTCTAACCCTTTTAAAGCCATTTTTGGTTCTTTCTAAACCATTTCTCCCCACTTTCAACACGGTTTATGCTATTTTTTTTCCTGTTTCTAACCCAGTTTTCTGCATTTCTCACCATCTTTAATCCATTTTTTGCCACTTCTAACCATTTTTTTTTTTTTTTTTTTACACATCTCTTACCAGCTTTAAAGCCTTTTTGGCCATTTCTAACCCAATTTTGGCCATTCTTAACCTGTTTTATGCCATTCTTGGCCATTTCTAACTCATTTTTGCACATCTCTAACCCCTTTTAAGCTACTTTTGGCCATTTCTTATCCATTTTTTATCCATTTCTAACCCATTTTTCTCCATTTCTAACACATTTTAAAGAGTTTTTGGCCATTTCTATCCCATTTTTGCACATCTCTAATCCTTTTTAAGCCTTTTTGGGCTATATCTTCACCATTTTTTCCCTCATTCAAAACTTTTTATGCTTTTTTTCTGTTTCTAATGCAGTTTTTCCCATTTCTCTCCCGCTTTAATCCATTTTTGGCCATTTCTGACCAGTTTTTGCACATCTCTAACCTGCTTTAAAGCCTTTTTGGCCATTTCTATCCCAGTTTTTGCATATCTCTTACCCTTTTTAAGCCTTTTTTGGCTATACCTTAACCATTTTTGCCCTCCTTCAACTCTTATTATGCTTTTTTTTTTTTTCTGTTTCTAACACAGTTTCTCCCAATTATTACCCGCTTTAATCCATTTTTGGCCATTTCTAACCCACTTTTACACATCTCTAACCTGCTTTAAAGCATTTTTGGCCATTTCCAACCATTTTTGGCACATCTATAAGCCCTTTTAAGCCATTTTTTGCCATTTCTAACCCATTTTTGCACATCTCTAACCCTTTTAAAGCCATTTTTGCCTCTTTCTACACGATGTTTTCTCGCTCTCAACCCGTTTTAAGCCATTTTTAGTTCTTTTCTAACTCATTTTTTGCCTGTTTCTCACACGATTTAAACCGTTTTCGGCTATATCTAACCCATTTTTGCTCACTCCTAACGCATTTTAAGCCATTTTTCACCATTTCTGTCCCAATTTAAACCTTTTGGGCCATTTCTAGCACAGTTTTGCAAACTTCTAACCCATTTTAAGCAATTTTTGGCCATTCCTACCCCAGTTTTACATCTATCTAACCACCTTTAAGCCGCTTTTGGCCATTTATAACCCAATTTTCCTCAGCTCTAACCCTTTTTAAGCCTTTTTTTGCCATGCCTGAACGATTTTTGCCAACTTTCCACTCGTTTGAAGGTTTTTTCTATTTCCTTTCTAACCAACTTTTCCCCATTTCTTACCTGCTTTAACCCATTTTTGCCATTTCTAACCATTGCACACACATCTCTAACCTGCTTTAAAGCCTTTTTGGCCATTTCTAACCCGCTTTTGGCCAACTTAGGCCATTTCTAACCCGTTTTCGCACATCTCTAACCCGCTTTAAAGCTTTTTTGGCCGTTTCTAACCCGTTTTAAGCCAGCTTTGGTCATTTCTGACCCATTTTTGCACATCTCTAACCTTTTTTAAGCTGGTTTTGGCTATTTCTCACTCATCTCTGCTTACCTCTAACCCTTTTTAAACCGGTTTTGGCCATTTCTAATCCAATTTTTGTCCATTTCTAACCCGTTTTAAATCATTTTTGGCCATTTCTATCCCATTTTTGCGTGTCTAGAACCCTTTTAATGCATTTTTGACTCATTCTAAACCATTTTTGCCCACTTTCCACCCGTTTTAAGCTAGTTTTTTTTCTGTTTCTAACCCAGTTTTCCCCATTTCTTTACCCACTTGAATCCATTTTTGGCCATTTCTAGCCCATTTTTGCACATCTCTAACCTGCTTTAAAGCAGTTTTGGCCATTTCTAACCATTTCTGGCACATCTCTAACCTCTTTTAAGCCATTCTTTGCCATTTCTAACCCATTTCTGCTCATCTCTAGCCCTTTTAAAGCCACGTTTGGGTCTTTCTACACCATTTTTTCTGACTTTCAACCTGGTTTAAGCCATTTTTCTTTCCTTTTCTAACTCATTTTTTGCCCATTGCTCACACGATTTAAACCATTTTTGGGTTTATCTAAACCATTTTTACACACTTCTAACACATTTTAAGCCATTTTTCACTATTTCTATCCCATTTTAAGGCGTTTTTGGCCATTTGTAACCCATTTTTGCATACATCTAACCCTTTTAAAGCCGTTTTTGGCTCTTTCTAAAACACTTTCTTCTGCATTCAACTAATTATAAGCATTTTTTTTTCTTTTCTGACCCATTTTTGGCCCAGTTCTCACACGTTTTATGCCATTTTCGGCTACATCTAACCCTTTTTTACCCACTACTAACCCATTTTAACCCTTTTTTGGCTATATCTAACCCATTTTAAGCTATTTTTGGCCATTTCTAACCCTTTTTTGCTCATCTCTAGCCCCTTTTAAGCCAATTTTGGCTTTTTCTAAACCGTTCTCGCATACCTCTAACCCTTTTAAGCCGGTTTTGGCCATTTCTAATGCATTTTTTGTCCATTTTTGAGGCTTTTTAAATAAATTTTGGCCATTTCTATTCCATTTTTGCAAATCTCTAACCCTTTTAAAGCCATTTTTGGTTCTTTCTAAACCATTTCTCCCCACTTTCAACACGGTTTATGCTATTTTTTTTCCTGTTTCTAACTCAGTTTTCTGCATTTCTCACCATCTTTAATCCATTTTTTGCCACTTCTAACCATTTTTTTTTTTTTTTTTTTTACACATCTCTTACCTGCTTTAAAGCCTTTTTGGCCATTTCTAACCCAATTTTGGCCATTCTTAACCTGTTTTATGCCATTCTTGGCCATTTCTAACTCATTTTTGCACATCTCTAACCCCTTTTAAGCTACTTTTGGCCATTTCTTATCCATTTTTTGTCCATTTCTAACCCATTTTTCTCCATTTCTAACACATTTTAAAGAGTTTTTGGCCATTTCTATCCCATTTTTGCACATCTCTAATCCTTTTTAAGCCTTTTTGGGCTATATCTTCACCATTTTTTCCCTCATTCAAAACTTTTTATGCTTTTTTTCTGTTTCTAATGCAGTTTTTCCCATTTCTCTCCCGCTTTAATCCATTTTTGGCCATTTCTGACCAGTTTTTGCACATCTCTAACCTGCTTTAAAGCCTTTTTGGCCATTTCTATCCCAGTTTTTGCATATCTCTTACCCTTTTTAAGCCTTTTTTGGCTATACCTTAACCATTTTTGCCCTCCTTCAACTCTTATTATGCTTTTTTTTTTTTTTCTGTTTCTAACACAGTTTCTCCCAATTATTACCCGCTTTAATCCATTTTTGGCCATTTCTAACCCACTTTTACACATCTCTAACCTGCTTTAAAGCATTTTTGGCCATTTCCAACCATTTTTGGCACATCTATAAGCCCTTTTAAGCCATTTTTTGCCATTTCTAACCCATTTTTGCACATCTCTAACCCTTTTAAAGCCATTTTTGCCTCTTTCTACACGATGTTTTCTCGCTCTCAACCCGTTTTAAGCCATTTTTAGTTCTTTTCTAACTCATTTTTTGCCTGTTTCTCACACGATTTAAACCGTTTTCGGCTATATCTAACCCATTTTTGCTCACTCCTAACGCATTTTAAGCCATTTTTCACCATTTCTGTCCCAATTTAAACCTTTTGGGCCATTTCTAGCACAGTTTTGCAAACTTCTAACCCATTTTAAGCAATTTTTGGCCATTCCTACCCCAGTTTTACCCCTATCTAACCACCTTTAAGCTGCTTTTGGCCATTTATAACCCATTTTTCCTCAGCTCTAACCCTTTTTAAGCCTTTTTTTGCCATGCCTGAACGATTTTTGCCAACTTTCCACTCGTTTGAAGGTTTTTTCTATTTCCTTTCTAACCAACTTTTCCCCATTTCTTACCTGCTTTAACCCATTTTTGCCATTTCTAACCATTGCACACACATCTCTAACCTGCTTTAAAGCCTTTTTGGCCATTTCTAACCCGCTTTTGGCCAACTTAGGCCATTTCTAACCCGTTTTTGCACATCTCTAACCCGCTTTAAAGCTTTTTTGGCCGTTTCTAACCCGTTTTAAGCCAGCTTTGGTCATTTCTGACCCATTTTTGCACATCTCTAACCTTTTTTAAGCTGGTTTTGGCTATTTCTCACTCATCTCTGCTTACCTCTAACCCTTTTTAAACCGGTTTTGGCCATTTCTAATCCAATTTTTGTCCATTTCTAACCCGGTTTAAATCATTTTTGGCCATTTCTATCCCATTTTTGCGTGTCTAGAACCCTTTTAATGCATTTTTGACTCATTCTAAACCATTTTTGCCCACTTTCCACCCGTTTTAAGCTAGTTTTTTTTCTGTTTCTAACCCAGTTTTCCCCATTTCTTTACCCACTTGAATCCATTTTTGGCCATTTCTAGCCCATTTTTGCACATCTCTAACCTGCTTTAAAGCAGTTTTGGCCATTTCTAACCATTTCTGGCACATCTCTAACCTCTTTTAAGCCATTCTTTGCCATTTCTAACCCATTTCTGCTCATCTCTAGCCCTTTTAAAGCCACGTTTGGGTCTTTCTACACCATTTTTTCTGACTTTCAACCTGGTTTAAGCCATTTTTCTTTCCTTTTCTAACTCATTTTTTGCCCATTGCTCACACGATTTAAACCATTTTTGGGTTTATCTAAACCATTTTTACACACTTCTAACACATTTTAAGCCATTTTTCACTATTTCTATCCCATTTTAAGGCGTTTTTGGCCATTTGTAACCCATTTTTGCATACATCTAACCCTTTTAAAGCCGTTTTTGGCTCTTTCAAAAACACTCTCTTCCGCATTCAAGTAATTATAAGCATTTTTTTTTCTTTTCTGACCCATTTTTGGCCCAGTTCTCACACGTTTTATGCCATTTTCGGCTACATCTAACCCTTTTTTACCCACTACTAACCCATTTTAACCCTTTTTTGGCTATATCTAACCCATTTTAAGCTATTTTTGGCCATTTCTAACCCTTTTTTGCTCATCTCTAGCCCCTTTTAAGCCAATTTTGGCTTTTTCTAAACCGTTCTCGCATACCTCTAACCCTTTTAAGCCGGTTTTGGCCATTTCTAATGCATTTTTTGTCCATTTTTGAGGCTTTTTAAATAAATTTTGGCCATTTCTATTCCATTTTTGCAAATCTCTAACCCTTTTAAAGCCATTTTTGGTTCTTTCTAAACCATTTCTCCCCACTTTCAACACGGTTTATGCTATTTTTTTTCCTGTTTCTAACCCAGTTTTCTGCATTTCTCACCATCTTTAATCCATTTTTTGCCACTTCTAACCATTTTTTTTTTTTTTTTTTTTACACATCTCTTACCTGCTTTAAAGCCTTTTTGGCCATTTCTAACCCAATTTTGGCCATTCTTAACCTGTTTTATGCCATTCTTGGCCATTTCTAACTCATTTTTGCACATCTCTAACCCCTTTTAAGCTACTTTTGGCCATTTCTTATCCATTTTTTATCCATTTCTAACCCATTTTTCTCCATTTCTAACACATTTTAAAGAGTTTTTGGCCATTTCTATCCCATTTTTGCACATCTCTAATCCTTTTTAAGCCTTTTTGGGCTATATCTTCACCATTTTTTCCCTCATTCAAAACTTTTTATGCTTTTTTTCTGTTTCTAATGCAGTTTTTCCCATTTCTCTCCCGCTTTAATCCATTTTTGGCCATTTCTGACCAGTTTTTGCACATCTCTAACCTGCTTTAAAGCCTTTTTGGCCATTTCTATCCCAGTTTTTGCATATCTCTTACCCTTTTTAAGCCTTTTTTGGCTATACCTTAACCATTTTTGCCCTCCTTCAACTCTTATTATGCTTTTTTTTTTTTTCTGTTTCTAACACAGTTTCTCCCAATTATTACCCGCTTTAATCCATTTTTGGCCATTTCTAACCCACTTTTACACATCTCTAACCTGCTTTAAAGCATTTTTGGCCATTTCCAACCATTTTTGGCACATCTATAAGCCCTTTTAAGCCATTTTTTGCCATTTCTAACCCATTTTTGCACATCTCTAACCCTTTTAAAGCCATTTTTGCCTCTTTCTACACGATGTTTTCTCGCTCTCAACCCGTTTTAAGCCATTTTTAGTTCTTTTCTAACTCATTTTTTGCCTGGTTCTCACACGATTTAAACCGTTTTCGGCTATATCTAACCCATTTTTGCTCACTCCTAACGCATTTTAAGCCATTTTTCACCATTTCTGTCCCAATTTAAACCTTTTGGGCCATTTCTAGCACAGTTTTGCAAACTTCTAACCCATTTTAAGCAATTTTTGGCCATTCCTACCCCAGTTTTACCCCTATCTAACCACCTTTAAGCTGCTTTTGGCCATTTATAACCCATTTTTCCTCAGCTCTAACCCTTTTTAAGCCTTTTTTTGCCATGCCTGAACGATTTTTGCCAACTTTCCACTCGTTTGAAGGTTTTTTCTATTTCCTTTCTAACCAACTTTTCCCCATTTCTTACCTGCTTTAACCCATTTTTGCCATTTCTAACCATTGCACACACATCTCTAACCTGCTTTAAAGCCTTTTTGGCCATTTCTAACCCGCTTTTGGCCAACTTAGGCCATTTCTAACCCGTTTTTGCACATCTCTAACCCGCTTTAAAGCTTTTTTGGCCGTTTCTAACCCGTTTTAAGCCAGCTTTGGTCATTTCTGACCCATTTTTGCACATCTCTAACCTTTTTTAAGCTGGTTTTGGCTATTTCTCACTCATCTCTGCTTACCTCTAACCCTTTTTAAACCGGTTTTGGCCATTTCTAATCCAATTTTTGTCCATTTCTAACCCGGTTTAAATCATTTTTGGCCATTTCTATCCCATTTTTGCGTGTCTAGAACCCTTTTAATGCATTTTTGACTCATTCTAAACCATTTTTGCCCACTTTCCACCCGTTTTAAGCTAGTTTTTTTTCTGTTTCTAACCCAGTTTTCCCCATTTCTTTACCCACTTGAATCCATTTTTGGCCATTTCTAGCCCATTTTTGCACATCTCTAACCTGCTTTAAAGCAGTTTTGGCCATTTCTAACCATTTCTGGCACATCTCTAACCTCTTTTAAGCCATTCTTTGCCATTTCTAACCCATTTCTGCTCATCTCTAGCCCTTTTAAAGCCACGTTTGGGTCTTTCTACACCATTTTTTCTGACTTTCAACCTGGTTTAAGCCATTTTTCTTTCCTTTTCTAACTCATTTTTTGCCCATTGCTCACACGATTTAAACCATTTTTGGGTTTATCTAAACCATTTTTACACACTTCTAACACATTTTAAGCCATTTTTCACTATTTCTATCCCATTTTAAGGCGTTTTTGGCCATTTGTAACCCATTTTTGCATACATCTAACCCTTTTAAAGCCGTTTTTGGCTCTTTCAAAAACACTCTCTTCCGCATTCAAGTAATTATAAGCATTTTTTTTTCTTTTCTGACCCATTTTTGGCCCAGTTCTCACACGTTTTATGCCATTTTCGGCTACATCTAACCCTTTTTTACCCACTACTAACCCATTTTAACCCTTTTTTGGCTATATCTAACCCATTTTAAGCTATTTTTGGCCATTTCTAACCCTTTTTTGCTCATCTCTAGCCCCTTTTAAGCCAATTTTGGCTTTTTCTAAACCGTTCTCGCATACCTCTAACCCTTTTAAGCCGGTTTTGGCCATTTCTAATGCATTTTTTGTCCATTTTTGAGGCTTTTTAAATAAATTTTGGCCATTTCTATTCCATTTTTGCAAATCTCTAACCCTTTTAAAGCCATTTTTGGTTCTTTCTAAACCATTTCTCCCCACTTTCAACACGGTTTATGCTATTTTTTTTCCTGTTTCTAACCCAGTTTTCTGCATTTCTCACCATCTTTAATCCATTTTTTGCCACTTCTAACCATTTTTTTTTTTTTTTTTTTTACACATCTCTTACCTGCTTTAAAGCCTTTTTGGCCATTTCTAACCCAATTTTGGCCATTCTTAACCTGTTTTATGCCATTCTTGGCCATTTCTAACTCATTTTTGCACATCTCTAACCCCTTTTAAGCTACTTTTGGCCATTTCTTATCCATTTTTTATCCATTTCTAACCCATTTTTCTCCATTTCTAACACATTTTAAAGAGTTTTTGGCCATTTCTATCCCATTTTTGCACATCTCTAATCCTTTTTAAGCCTTTTTGGGCTATATCTTCACCATTTTTTCCCTCATTCAAAACTTTTTATGCTTTTTTTCTGTTTCTAATGCAGTTTTTCCCATTTCTCTCCCGCTTTAATCCATTTTTGGCCATTTCTGACCAGTTTTTGCACATCTCTAACCTGCTTTAAAGCCTTTTTGGCCATTTCTATCCCAGTTTTTGCATATCTCTTACCCTTTTTAAGCCTTTTTTGGCTATACCTTAACCATTTTTGCCCTCCTTCAACTCTTATTAAGCTGCTTTTTTTTTTTTTCTGTTTCTAACACAGTTTCTCCCAATTATTACCCGCTTTAATCCATTTTTGGCCATTTCTAACCCACTTTTACACATCTCTAACCTGCTTTAAAGCATTTTTGGCCATTTCCAACCATTTTTGGCACATCTATAAGCCCTTTTAAGCCATTTTTTGCCATTTCTAACCCATTTTTGCACATCTCTAACCCTTTTAAAGCCATTTTTGCCTCTTTCTACACGATGTTTTCTCGCTCTCAACCCGTTTTAAGCCATTTTTAGTTCTTTTCTAACTCATTTTTTGCCTGGTTCTCACACGATTTAAACCGTTTTCGGCTATATCTAACCCATTTTTGCTCACTCCTAACGCATTTTAAGCCATTTTTCACCATTTCTGTCCCAATTTAAACCTTTTGGGCCATTTCTAGCACAGTTTTGCAAACTTCTAACCCATTTTAAGCAATTTTTGGCCATTCCTACCCCAGTTTTACACCTATCTAACCACCTTTAAGCCGCTTTTGGCCATTTATAACCCATTTTTCCTCAGCTCTAACCCTTTTTAAGCCTTTTTTTGCCATGCCTGAACGATTTTTGCCAACTTTCCACTCGTTTGAAGGTTTTTTCTATTTCCTTTCTAACCAACTTTTCCCCATTTCTTACCTGCTTTAACCCATTTTTGCCATTTCTAACCATTGCACACACATCTCTAACCTGCTTTAAAGCCTTTTTGGCCATTTCTAACCCGCTTTTGGCCAACTTAGGCCATTTCTAACCCGTTTTTGCACATCTCTAACCCGCTTTAAAGCTTTTTTGGCCGTTTCTAACCCGTTTTAAGCCAGCTTTGGTCATTTCTGACCCATTTTTGCACATCTCTAACCTTTTTTAAGCCGGTTTTGGCTATTTCTCACTCATCTCTGCTTACCTCTAACCCTTTTTAAACCGGTTTTGGCCATTTCTAATCCAATTTTTGTCCATTTCTAACCCGTTTTAAATCATTTTTGGCCATTTCTATCCCATTTTTGCGTGTCTAGAACCCTTTTAATGCATTTTTGACTCATTCTAAACCATTTTTGCCCACTTTCCACCCGTTTTAAGCTAGTTTTTTTTCTGTTTCTAACCCAGTTTTCCCCATTTCTTTACCCACTTGAATCCATTTTTGGCCATTTCTAGCCCATTTTTGCACATCTCTAACCTGCTTTAAAGCAGTTTTGGCCATTTCTAACCATTTCTGGCACATCTCTAACCTCTTTTAAGCCATTCTTTGCCATTTCTAACCCATTTCTGCTCATCTCTAGCCCTTTTAAAGCCACGTTTGGGTCTTTCTACACCATTTTTTCTGACTTTCAACCTGGTTTAAGCCATTTTTCTTTCCTTTTCTAACTCATTTTTTGCCCATTGCTCACACGATTTAAACCATTTTTGGGTTTATCTAAACCATTTTTACACACTTCTAACACATTTTAAGCCATTTTTCACTATTTCTATCCCATTTTAAGGCGTTTTTGGCCATTTGTAACCCATTTTTGCATACATCTAACCCTTTTAAAGCCGTTTTTGGCTCTTTCTAAAACACTTTCTTCTGCATTCAACTAATTATAAGCATTTTTTTTTCTTTTCTGACCCATTTTTGGCCCAGTTCTCACACGTTTTATGCCATTTTCGGCTACATCTAACCCTTTTTTACCCACTACTAACCCATTTTAACCCTTTTTTGGCTATATCTAACCCATTTTAAGCTATTTTTGGCCATTTCTAACCCTTTTTTGCTCATCTCTAGCCCCTTTTAAGCCAATTTTGGCTTTTTCTAAACCGTTCTCGCATACCTCTAACCCTTTTAAGCCGGTTTTGGCCATTTCTAATGCATTTTTTGCCCATTTTTGAGGCTTTTTAAATAAATTTTGGCCATTTCTATTCCATTTTTGCAAATCTCTAACCCTTTTAAAGCCATTTTTGGTTCTTTCTAAACCATTTCTCCCCACTTTCAACACGGTTTATGCTATTTTTTTTTTTCCGTTTCTAACCCAGTTTTCTGCATTTCTCACCATCTTTAATCCATTTTTTGCCACTTCTAACCATTTTATTATTTTTTTTTTTACACATCTCTTACCTGCTTTAAAGCCTTTTTGGCCATTCTTAACCTGTTTTATGCCATTCTTGGCCATTTCTAACTCATTTTTGCACATCTCTAACCCCTTTTAAGCTACTTTTGGCCATTTCTTATCCATTTTTTATCCATTTCTAACCCATTTTTCTCCATTTCTAACACATTTTAAAGAGTTTTTGGCCATTTCTATCCCATTTTTGCACATCTATAATCCTATTTAAGCCTTTTTGGGCTATATCTTCACCATTTTTTCCCTCATTCAAAACTTTTTATGCTTTTTTTTCTGTTTCTAATGCAGTTTTTCCCATTTCTCTCCTGCTTTAATCCTTTTTTGGCCATTTCTGACCAGTTTTTGCACATCTCTAACCTGCTTTAAAGCCTTTTTGGCCATTTCTATCCCAGTTTTTGCATATCTCTAACCCTTTTTAAGCCTTTTTTGGCTATACCTTAACCATTTTTGCCCTCCTTCAACTCTTATTAAGCTTTTTTTTCTTCAGTTTCTAACACAGTTTCTCCCAATTATTACCCGCTTTAATCCATTTTAGGCCATTTCTAACCCACTTTTACACATCTCTAACCTGCTTTAAAGCATTTTTGGCCATTTCCAACCATTTTTGGCACATCTATAAGCCCTTTTAAGCCATTTTTTGCCATTTCTAACCCATTTTTGCACATCTCTAACCCTTTTAAAGCCATTTTTGCCTCTTTCTACACGATGTTTTCTCGCTCTCAACCCGTTTTAAGCCATTTTTAGTTCTTTTCTAACTCATTTTTTGCCTGTTTCTCACACGATTTAAACCGTTTTCGGCTATATCTAACCCATTTTTGCTCACTCCTAACGCATTTTAAGCCATTTTTCACCATTTCTGTCCCAATTTAAACCTTTTGGGCCAATTCTAGCACAGTTTTGCAAACTTCTAACCCATTTTAAGCAATTTTTGGCCATTCCTACCCCAGTTTTACCCCTATCTAACCACCTTTAAGCCGCTTTTGGCCATTTATAACCCATTTTTCCTCAGCTCTAACCCTTTTTAAGCCTTTTTTTGCTCTACCTGAACGATTTTTGCCAACTTTCCACTCGTTTGAAGGTTTTTTCTCTTCCCTTTCTAACCAAGTTTTCCCCATTTCTTACCTGCTTTAACCCATTTTTGCCATTTCTAACCATTGCACACACATCTCTAACCTGCTTTAAAGCCTTTTTGGCCATTTCTAACCCGCTTTTGGCCAACTTAGGCCATTTCTAACCCGTTTTCGCACATCTCTTACCCGCTTTAAAGCTTTTTTGGCCGTTTCTAACCCGTTTTAAGCCAGCTTTGGTCATTTCTGACCCATTTTTGCACATCTCTAACCTTTTTTAAGCCGGTTTTGGCTATTTCTCACTCATCTCTGCTTACCTCTAACCCTTTTTAAACCGGTTTTGGCCATTTCTAATCCAATTTTTGAACATTTCTAACCCGTTTTAAATCAATTTTGGCCATTTCTATCCCATTTTTGCGTGTCTAGAACCCTTTCAATGCATTTTTGACTCATTCTAAACCATTTTTGCCCACTTTCCACCCGTTTTAAGCCAGTTTTTTTTTCTGTTTCTAACCCAGTTTTCCCCATTTCTTTACCCACTTGAATCCATTTTTGGCCATTTCTAGCCCATTTTTGCACATCTCTAACCTGCTTTAAAGCAGTTTTGGCCATTTCTAACCATTTCTGGCACATCTCTAACCTCTTTTAAGCCATTCTTTGCCATTTCTAACCCATTTCTGCTCATCTCTAGCCCTTTTAAAGCCACGTTTGGGTCTTTCTACACCATTTTTTCTGACTTTCAACCTGGTTTAAGCCATTTTTCTTTCCTTTTCTAACTCATTTTTTGCCCATTGCTCACACGATTTAAACCATTTTTGGATTTATCTAAACCATTTTTACACACTTCTAACACATTTTAAGCCATTTTTCACTATTTCTATCCCATTTTAAGGCGTTTTTGGCCATTTGTAACCCATTTTTGCATACATCTAACCCTTTTAAAGCCGTTTTTGGCTCTTTCTAAAACACTTTCTTCTGCATTCAACTAATTATAAGCATTTTTTTTTCTTTTCTGACCCATTTTTGGCCCAGTTCTCACACGTTTTATGCCATTTTCGGCTACATCTAACCCTTTTTTACCCACTACTAACCCATTTTAACCCTTTTTTGGCTATATCTAACCCATTTTAAGCTATTTTTGGCCATTTCTAACCCTTTTTTGCTCATCTCTAGCCCCTTTTAAGCCAATTTTGGCTTTTTCTAAACCGTTCTCGCATACCTCTAACCCTTTTAAGCCGGTTTTGGCCATTTCTAATGCATTTTTTGCCCATTTTTGAGGCTTTTTAAATAAATTTTGGCCATTTCTATTCCATTTTTGCAAATCTCTAACCCTTTTAAAGCCATTTTTGGTTCTTTCTAAACCATTTCTCCCCACTTTCAACACGGTTTATGCTATTTTTTTTTTCCGTTTCTAACCCAGTTTTCTGCATTTCTCACCATCTTTAATCCATTTTTTGCCACTTCTAACCATTTTATTATTTTTTTTTTTACACATCTCTTACCTGCTTTAAAGCCTTTTTGGCCATTCTTAACCTGTTTTATGCCATTCTTGGCCATTTCTAACTCATTTTTGCACATCTCTAACCCCTTTTAAGCTACTTTTGGCCATTTCTTATCCATTTTTTATCCATTTCTAACCCATTTTTCTCCATTTCTAACACATTTTAAAGAGTTTTTGGCCATTTCTATCCCATTTTTGCACATCTCTAATCCTATTTAAGCCTTTTTGGGCTATATCTTCACCATTTTTTCCCTCATTCAAAACTTTTTATGCTTTTTTTTCTGTTTCTAATGCAGTTTTTCCCATTTCTCTCCTGCTTTAATCCTTTTTTGGCCATTTCTGACCAGTTTTTGCACATCTCTAACCTGCTTTAAAGCCTTTTTGGCCATTTCTATCCCAGTTTTTGCATATCTCTAACCCTTTTTAAGCCTTTTTTGGCTATACCTTAACCATTTTTGCCCTCCTTCAACTCTTATTAAGCTTTTTTTTCTTCAGTTTCTAACACAGTTTCTCCCAATTATTACCCGCTTTAATCCATTTTAGGCCATTTCTAACCCACTTTTACACATCTCTAACCTGCTTTAAAGCATTTTTGGCCATTTCCAACCATTTTTGGCACATCTATAAGCCCTTTTAAGCCATTTTTTGCCATTTCTAACCCATTTTTGCACATCTCTAACCCTTTTAAAGCCATTTTTGCCTCTTTCTACACGATGTTTTCTCGCTCTCAACCCGTTTTAAGCCATTTTTAGTTCTTTTCTAACTCATTTTTTGCCTGTTTCTCACACGATTTAAACCGTTTTCGGCTATATCTAACCCATTTTTGCTCACTCCTAACGCATTTTAAGCCATTTTTCACCATTTCTGTCCCAATTTAAACCTTTTGGGCCAATTCTAGCACAGTTTTGCAAACTTCTAACCCATTTTAAGCAATTTTTGGCCATTCCTACCCCAGTTTTACCCCTATCTAACCACCTTTAAGCCGCTTTTGGCCATTTATAACCCATTTTTCCTCAGCTCTAACCCTTTTTAAGCCTTTTTTTGCTCTACCTGAACGATTTTTGCCAACTTTCCACTCGTTTGAAGGTTTTTTCTCTTCCCTTTCTAACCAAGTTTTCCCCATTTCTTACCTGCTTTAACCCATTTTTGCCATTTCTAACCATTGCACACACATCTCTAACCTGCTTTAAAGCCTTTTTGGCCATTTCTAACCCGCTTTTGGCCAACTTAGGCCATTTCTAACCCGTTTTCGCACATCTCTTACCCGCTTTAAAGCTTTTTTGGCCGTTTCTAACCCGTTTTAAGCCAGCTTTGGTCATTTCTGACCCATTTTTGCACATCTCTAACCTTTTTTAAGCCGGTTTTGGCTATTTCTCACTCATCTCTGCTTACCTCTAACCCTTTTTAAACCGGTTTTGGCCATTTCTAATCCAATTTTTGAACATTTCTAACCCGTTTTAAATCATTTTTGGCCATTTCTATCCCATTTTTGCGTGTCTAAAACCCTTTCAATGCATTTTTGACTCATTCTAAACCATTTTTGCCCACTTTCCACCCGTTTTAAGCCAGTTTTTTTTTCTGTTTCTAACCCAGTTTTCCCCATTTCTTTACCCACTTGAATCCATTTTTGGCCATTTCTAGCCCATTTTTGCACATCTCTAACCTGCTTTAAAGCAGTTTTGGCCATTTCTAACCATTTCTGGCACATCTCTAACCTCTTTTAAGCCATTCTTTGCCATTTCTAACCCATTTCTGCTCATCTCTAGCCCTTTTAAAGCCACGTTTGGGTCTTTCTACACCATTTTTTCTGACTTTCAACCTGGTTTAAGCCATTTTTCTTTCCTTTTCTAACTCATTTTTTGCCCATTGCTCACACGATTTAAACCATTTTTGGGTTTATCTAAACCATTTTTACACACTTCTAACACATTTTAAGCCATTTTTCACTATTTCTATCCCATTTTAAGGCGTTTTTGGCCATTTGTAACCCATTTTTGCATACATCTAACCCTTTTAAAGCCGTTTTTGGCTCTTTCAAAAACACTCTCTTCCGCATTCAAGTAATTATAAGCATTTTTTTTTCTTTTCTGACCCATTTTTGGCCCAGTTCTCACACGTTTTATGCCATTTTCGGCTACATCTAACCCTTTTTTACCCACTACTAACCCATTTTAACCCTTTTTTGGCTATATCTAACCCATTTTAAGCTATTTTTGGCCATTTCTAACCCTTTTTTGCTCATCTCTAGCCCCTTTTAAGCCAATTTTGGCTTTTTCTAAACCGTTCTCGCATACCTCTAACCCTTTTAAGCCGGTTTTGGCCATTTCTAATGCATTTTTTGTCCATTTTTGAGGCTTTTTAAATAAATTTTGGCCATTTCTATTCCATTTTTGCAAATCTCTAACCCTTTTAAAGCCATTTTTGGTTCTTTCTAAACCATTTCTCCCCACTTTCAACACGGTTTATGCTATTTTTTTTTTTCCGTTTCTAACCCAGTTTTCTGCATTTCTCACCATCTTTAATCCATTTTTTGCCACTTCTAACCATTTTATTATTTTTTTTTTTACACATCTCTTACCTGCTTTAAAGCCTTTTTGGCCATTCTTAACCTGTTTTATGCCATTCTTGGCCATTTCTAACTCATTTTTGCACATCTCTAACCCCTTTTAAGCTACTTTTGGCCATTTCTTATCCATTTTTTGTCCATTTCTAACCCATATTTCTCCATTTCTAACACATTTAAAAGAGTTTTTGGCCATTTCTATCCCATTTTTGCACATCTCTAATCCTTTTTAAGCCTTTTTGGGCTATATCTTCACCATTTTTTCCCTCATTCAAAACTTTTTATGCTTTTTTTCTGTTTCTAATGCAGTTTTTCCCATTTCTCTCCCGCTTTAATCCTTTTTTGGCCATTTCTGACCAGTTTTTGCACATCTCTAACCTGCTTTAAAGCCTTTTTGGCCATTTCTATCCCAGTTTTTGCATAGAAACAGAAACCATGCCAACTGAATCCAACATCTCTGTGCCCGCTCTCGGCTGAGCAGCAACAGAGAGAGTAGAGCAGGAATGTTGAGACTGTGCTAAAACAGCAGAAGAGCCTTGCAAAAAAGCTCCTGCTGATCATGTTTAGCACACAGTGAGCTTTAAACTGTGACACAAACATTGCTGTCACTCCTCACTTTATCTCCTAAAAGTGCATTTGAATCCAACGTTTCTGGTGCGCTCTCTCGTTTCGAGAGGAGTTGTGACAGGGGAGGACGAGCGCTTGGACTCGAATCCCACAGCCGAAGGGCCAGCAGGGAAACTCCTGCTGGGCATCATCAGCACACAGTGAGCTTTGCAACTCTGCAACACACATTGCTGTCACTCCTCCATTTCTTGCCTGAAAGACCAATTGATTCCAACATCTCTCTGCCCGCTCTCTGCTGAGCAGCAACAGAAAGAGTAGAGCAGGAATGTTTAGACTGGGCTAAAACAGCAGAAGTGCCTTGCAAAAAAGCTCCTGCTTATCATGTTTAGCACGCAGTGAGCTTTAAACTGTGACACAAACATTGCTGCCACTCTTCACTCTTTCTCCTAAAAGTGCATTTGAACCCAAAGTTTCTGGTGCGCTCTCTCGTTTCGAGAGGAGTTGTGACAGGGGAGGACGAGCGCTTGGACTCTAATCCCACAGCCGAAGGGCCAGCAGGGAAACTGCTGCTGGGCATCTTCAGCACACAGTGAGCTTTGCAACTCTGCAACACACATTGCTGTCACCTCTCACTTTCCTACCTGAAAGTCCAATTGAATCCTACATCTCCTGTGCTTGCTCTTTGGGAGCAGTAGCAGAATATAGCACTTACGTTTGGACTCTGCTGAAACAGCAGAAGAGACAGTCCAGAAAGTTCCCACTGGTCATCTTCAGAGCACAGCGATCTTTGCAACTCTGCAACAGACATTGCTGTCACTCCTCCCATTCCTGCCTGAAAGACCAACTGAATCCACCATCTCTGTGCCCGCTCTCGGCTGAGCAGCAACAGAGAGAGTAGAGCAGGAATGTTGAGACTGTTCTAAAACAGCAGAAGAGCCTTGCAAAAAAGCTCCTGCTGATCATGTTTAGCACACAGCGAGCTTTAAACTGTGACACAAACATTGCTGTCACTCCTCACTTTATCTCCTAAAAGTGCATTTGAATCCAACGTTTCTGGTGCGCTCTCTCGTTTCGAGAGGAGTTGTGACAGGGGAGGACGAGCGCTTGGACTCTAATCCCACAGCCGAAGGGCCAGCAGGGAAACTCCTGCTGGGCATCTTCAGCACACAGTGAGCTTTGCAACTCTGCAACACACATTGCTGTCACTCCTCCCTTTCCTGCCTGAAAGACCAATTGATTCCAACATCTCTGTGCCCGCTCTCGGCTGATCAGCAACAGAGAGAGTAGAGCAGGAATGTTGAGACTGTTCTAAAACAGCAGAAGAGCTTTGCAAAAAAGCTCCTGCTGATCATGTTTAGCACACAGCGAGCTTTAAACTGTGACACAAACATTGCTGTCACTCCTCACTTTATCTCCTAAAAGTGCATTTGAATCCAACGTTTCTGGTGCGCTCTCTCGTTCCGAGAGGAGTTGTGACAGGGGAGGACGAGCGCTTGGACTCTAATCCCACAGCCGAAGGGCCAGCAGGGAAACTCCTGCTGGGCATCTTCAGCACACAGTGAGCTTTGCAACTCTGCAACACACATTGCTGTCACTCCTCCATTTCTTGCCTGAAAGACCAATTGATTCCAACATCTCTCTGCCCGCTCTCTGCTGAGCAGTAACAGAAAGAGTGGAGCAGGAATGTTTAGACTGGGCTAAAACAGCAGAAGTGCCTTGCAAAAAAGCTCCTGCTTATTATGTTTATCACGCAGCGAGCTTTAAACTGTGACACAAACATTGCTGCCACTCTTCACTCTTTCTCCTAAAAGTGCATTTGAATCCAACGTTTCTGGTGCGCTCTCTCGTTTCGAGAGGAGTTGTGACAGGGGAGGACGAGCGCTTGGACTCTAATCCCACAGCCGAAGGGCCAGCAGGGAAACTCCTGCTGGGCATCTTCAGCACACAGTGAGCTTTGCAACTCTGAAACACACATTGCTGTCACCTCTCACTTTCCTGCCTGAATGTCCAATTGAATCCTACATCTCCTGTGCTTGCTCTTTGTGAGCAGTAGCAGAATATAGCACTTACGTTTGGACTCTGCTGAAACAGCAGAAGAGACAGTCCAGAAAGTTCCCACTGGTCATCTTCAGAGCACAGCGATCTTTGCAACTCTGCAACAGACATTGCTGTCACTCCTCCCATTCCTGCCTGAAAGACCAACTGAATCCACCATCTCTGTGCCCGCTCTCGGCTGAGCAGCAACAGAGAGAGTAGAGCAGGAATGTTGAGACTGTTCTAAAACAGCAGAAGAGCCTTGCAAAAAAGCTCCTGCTGATCATGTTTAGCACACAGCGAGCTTTAAACTGTGACACAAACATTGCTGTCACTCCTCACTTTATCTCCTAAAAGTGCATTTGAATCCAACGTTTCTGGTGCGCTCTCTCGTTTCGAGAGGATTTGTGACAGGGGAGGACGAGCGCTTGGACTCTAATCCCACAGCCGAAGGGCCAGCAGGGAAACTCCTGCTGGGCATCTTCAGCACACAGTGAGCTTTGCAACTCTGCAACACACATTGCTGTCACTCCTCCCTTTCCTGCCTGAAAGACCAATTGATTCCAACATCTCTGTGCCCGCTCTCTGCTGAGCAGCAACTGAAAGAGAGGAGCAGGAATGTTTAGACTGGGCTAAAACAGCAGAAGTGCCTTGCAAAAAAGCTCCTGCTGATCACGTTTAGCACACTGTGAGCTTTAAACTGTGACACAAACATTGCTGCCACTCTTCACTCTTTCTCCTAAAAGTGCATTTGAATCCAACGTTTCTGGTGCGCTCTCTCGTTTCGAGAGGAGTTGTGACAGGGGAGGACGAGCGCTTGGACTCTAATCCCACAGCCGAAGGGCCAGCAGGTAAACTCCTGCTGGGCATCTTCAGCACACAGTGAGCTTTGCAACTCTGAAACACACATTGCTGTCACCTCTCACTTTCCTACCTCAAAGTCCAATTGAATCCTACATCTCCTGTGCTTGCTCTTTGTGAGCAGTAGCAGAATATAGCACTTACGTCTGGACTCTGCTGAAACAGCAGAAGAGACAGTCCAGAAAGTTCCCACTGAGCATCTTCAGCGCACAGTGAGCTTTGCAACGCTGAAACACACATTGCTGTCACTCCTCACTTCATCTCCTAATAGTCCCTTTGAATCCATGGTCTCTCGCGCCCTCTCTCGTTTGAACAGCAGCAGTGACAGGTGAACACGAGCTCTTGGCCTCTGCTCCCACAGCCGAAGAGCCAGGAGTGAAAGCTCCGGCTGGGCATCTTCAGCAATTAGTCAGCTTTGCAACTGTGACACATATATTGCGGTTGCTCCTCACTTTCCTACCTCAAAGTGCAATTGAATCCAAAATCTCTGGGCCCTTTCTCTGCTGGGCAGCAGCAGAGAGAGTAGAGCAGGAACGTTTTGTCCCTGCTAAAAGAGCAGAAGAGCCAGGACAAAATGTTCCTGCAGATCATCTTCAGCGCACAGCGAGCTTTGCAACTCTGCAACACGCATTGCTGTCACTCCTCCCTTTCCTGCCTGAAAGACCAACTGAATCCACCATCTCTGTGCCCGCTCTCTGCTGAGCAGCAACAGAAAGAGAGGAGCAGGAATGTTTAGACTGGTTTAAAACAGCAGAAGCGCCTTGCAAAAAAGCTCCTGCTGATCATGTTTAGCACACAGTGAGCTTTAAACTGTGACACAAACATTGCTGTCACTCTTCACTCTTTCTCCTAAAAGTGCATTTGAATCCAACGTTTCTGGTGCGCTCTCTCGTTTCGAGAGGAGTTGTGACAGGGGAGGACGAGCGCTTGGACTCTAATCCCACAGCCGAAGGGCCAGCAGGGAAACTCCTGCTGGGCATCTTCAGCACACAGTGAGCTTTGCAACTCTGAAACACACATTGCTGTCACCTCTCACTTTCCTGCCTGAATGTCCAATTGAATCCTACATCTCCTGTGCTTGCTCTTTGTGAGCAGTAGCAGAATATAGCACTTACGTTTGGACTCTGCTGAAACAGCAGAAGAGACAGTCCAGAAAGTTCCCACTGGTCATCTTCAGAGCACAGCGATCTTTGCAACTCTGCAACAGACATTGCTGTCACTCCTCCCATTCCTGCCTGAAAGACCAACTGAATCCACCATCTCTGTGCCCGCTCTCGGCTGAGCAGCAACAGAGAGAGTAGAGCAGGAATGTTGAGACTGTTCTAAAACAGCAGAAGAGCCTTGCAAAAAAGCTCCTGCTGATCATGTTTAGCACACAGCGAGCTTTAAACTGTGACACAAACATTGCTGTCACTCCTCACTTTATCTCCTAAAAGTGCATTTGAATCCAACGTTTCTGGTGCGCTCTCTCGTTTCGAGAGGAGTTGTGACAGGGGAGGACGAGCGCTTGGACTCTAATCCCACAGCCGAAGGGCCAGCAGGGAAACTCCTGCTGGGCATCTTCAGCACACAGTGAGCTTTGCAACTCTGCAACACACATTGCTGTCACTCCTCCCTTTCCTGCCTGAAAGACCAATTGATTCCAACATCTCTGTGCCCGCTCTCTGCTGAGCAGCAACTGAAAGAGAGGAGCAGGAATGTTTAGACTGGGCTAAAACAGCAGAAGTGCCTTGCAAAAAAGCTCCTGCTTATTATGTTTATCACGCAGCGAGCTTTAAACTGTGACACAAACATTGCTGCCACTCTTCACTCTTTCTCCTAAAAGTGCATTTGAATCCAACGTTTCTGGTGCGCTCTCTCGTTTCGAGAGGAGTTGTGACAGGGGAGGACGAGCGCTTGGACTCTAATCCCACAGCCGAAGGGCCAGCAGGTAAACTCCTGCTGGGCATCTTCAGCACACAGTGAGCTTTGCAACTCTGAAACACACATTGCTGTCACCTCTCACTTTCCTACCTCAAAGTCCAATTGAATCCTACATCTCCTGTGCTTGCTCTTTGTGAGCAGTAGCAGAATATAGCACTTACGTCTGGACTCTGCTGAAACAGCAGAAGAGACAGTCCAGAAAGTTCCCACTGAGCATCTTCAGCGCACAGTGAGCTTTGCAACGCTGAAACACACATTGCTGTCACTCCTCACTTCATCTCCTAATAGTCCCTTTGAATCCATGGTCTCTCGCGCCCTCTCTCGTTTGAACAGCAGCAGTGACAGGTGAACACGAGCTCTTGGCCTCTGCTCCCACAGCCGAAGAGCCAGGAGTGAAAGCTCCGGCTGGGCATCTTCAGCAATTAGTCAGCTTTGCAACTGTGACACATATATTGCGGTTGCTCCTCACTTTCCTACCTCAAAGTGCAATTGAATCCAAAATCTCTGGGCCCTTTCTCTGCTGGGCAGCAGCAGAGAGAGTAGAGCAGGAACGTTTTGTCCCTGCTAAAAGAGCAGAAGAGCCAGGACAAAATGTTCCTGCAGATCATCTTCAGCGCACAGCGAGCTTTGCAACTCTGCAACACGCATTGCTGTCACTCCTCCCTTTCCTGCCTGAAAGACCAACTGAATCCACCATCTCTGTGCCCGCTCTCTGCTGAGCAGCAACAGAAAGAGAGGAGCAGGAATGTTTAGACTGGTTTAAAACAGCAGAAGCGCCTTGCAAAAAAGCTCCTGCTGATCATGTTTAGCACACAGTGAGCTTTAAACTGTGACACAAACATTGCTGTCACTCTTCACTCTTTCTCCTAAAAGTGCATTTGAATCCAACGTTTCTGGTGCGCTCTCTCGTTTCGAGAGGAGTTGTGACAGGGGAGGACGACCGCTTGGACTCTAATCCCACAGCCGAAGGGCCAGCAGGGAAACTGCTGCTGGGCATCTTCAGCACACAGTGAGCTTTGCAACTCTGCAACACACATTGCTGTCACCTCTCACTTTCCTACCTGAAAGTCCAATTGAATCCTACATCTCCTGTGCTTGCTCTTTGTGAGCAGTAGCAGAATATAGCACTTACGTTTGGACTCTGCTGAAACAGCAGAAGAGACAGTCCAGAAAGTTCCCACTGGTCATCTTCAGAGCACAGCGATCTTTGCAACTCTGCAACAGACATTGCTGTCACTCCTCCCATTCCTGCCTGAAAGACCAACTGAATCCACCATCTCTGTGCCCGCTCTCGGCTGAGCAGCAACAGAGAGAGTAGAGCAGGAATGTTGAGACTGTTCTAAAACAGCAGAAGAGCCTTGCAAAAAAGCTCCTGCTGATCATGTTTAGCACACAGCGAGCTTTAAACTGTGACACAAACATTGCTGTCACTCCTCACTTTATCTCCTAAAAGTGCATTTGAATCCAACGTTTCTGGTGCGCTCTCTCGTTTCGAGAGGAGTTGTGACAGGGGAGGACGAGCGCTTGGACTCTAATCCCACAGCCGAAGGGCCAGCAGGGAAACTCCTGCTGGGCATCTTCAGCACACAGTGAGCTTTGCAACTCTGCAACACACATTGCTGTCACTCCTCCCTTTCCTGCCTGAAAGACCAATTGATTCCAACATCTCTGTGCCCGCTCTCTGCTGAGCAGCAACTGAAAGAGAGGAGCAGGAATGTTTAGACTGGGCTAAAACAGCAGAAGTGCCTTGCAAAAAGCTCCTGCTGATCATGTTTAGCACACAGCGAGCTTTAAACTGTGACACAAACATTGCTGTCACTCCTCACTTTATCTCCTAAAAGTGCATTTGAATCCAACGTTTCTGGTGCGCTCTCTCGTTTCGAGAGGAGTTGTGACAGGGGAGGACGAGCGCTTGGACTCTAATCCCACAGCCGAAGGGCCAGCAGGGAAACTCCTGCTGGGCATCTTCAGCACACAGTGAGCTTTGCAACTCTGAAACACACATTGCTGTCACCTCTCACTTTCCTACCTCAAAGTCCAATTGAATCCTACATCTCCTGTGCTTGCTCTTTGTGAGCAGTAGCAGAATATAGCACTTACGTCTGGACTCTGCTGAAACAGCAGAAGAGACAGTCCAGAAAGTTCCCACTGAGCATCTTCAGCGCACAGTGAGCTTTGCAACGCTGAAACACACATTGCTGTCACTCCTCACTTCATCTCCTAATAGTCCCTTTGAATCCATGGTCTCTCGCGCCCTCTCTCGTTTGAACAGCAGCAGTGACAGGTGAACACGAGCTCTTGGCCTCTGCTCCCACAGCCGAAGAGCCAGGAGTGAAAGCTCCGGCTGGGCATCTTCAGCAATTAGTCAGCTTTGCAACTGTGACACATATATTGCGGTTGCTCCTCACTTTCCTACCTCAAAGTGCAATTGAATCCAAAATCTCTGGGCCCTTTCTCTGCTGGGCAGCAGCAGAGAGAGTAGAGCAGGAACGTTTTGTCCCTGCTAAAAGAGCAGAAGAGCCAGGACAAAATGTTCCTGCAGATCATCTTCAGCGCACAGCGAGCTTTGCAACTCTGCAACACGCATTGCTGTCACTCCTCCCTTTCCTGCCTGAAAGACCAACTGAATCCACCATCTCTGTGCCCGCTCTCTGCTGAGCAGCAACAGAAAGACAGGAGCAGGAATGTTTAGACTGGACTAAAACAGCAGAAGCGCCTTGCAAAAAAGCTCCTGCTGATCATGTTTAGCACACAGTGAGCTTTAAACTGTGACACAAACATTGCTGACACTCCTCACTCTTTCTCCTAAAAGTGCATTTGAATCCAACGTTTCTGGTGCGCTCTCTCGTTTCGAGAGGAGTTGTGACAGGGGAGGACGAGCGCTTGGACTCTAATCCCACAGCCGAAGGGCCAGCAGGGAAACTCCTGCTGGGCATCTTCAGCACACAGTGAGCTTTGCAACTCTGCAACACACATTGCTGTCAGTCCTCCCTTTCCTGCCTGAAAGACCAATTGATTCCAACATCTCTGTGCCCGCTCTCTGCTGAGCAGCAACAGAAAGAGAGGAGCAGGAATGTTTAGACTGGGCTAAAACAGCAGAAGTGCCTTGCAAAAAGCTCCTGCTGATCATGTTTAGCACACAGCGAGCTTTAAACTGTGACACAAACATTGCTGTCACTCCTCACTTTATCTCCTAAAAGTGCATTTGAATCCAACGTTTCTGGTGCGCTCTCTCGTTTCGAGAGGAGTTGTGACAGGGGAGGACGAGCGCTTGGACTCTAATCCCACAGCCGAAGGGCCAGCAGGGAAACTCCTGCTGGGCATCTTCAGCACACAGTGAGCTTTGCAACTCTGCAACACACATTGCTGTCACCTCTCACTTTCCTACCTGAAAGTCCAATTGAATCCTACATCTCCTGTGCTTGCTCTTTGTGAGCAGTAGCAGAATATAGCACTTACGTTTGGACTCTGCTGAAACAGCAGAAGAGACAGTCCAGAAAGTTCCCACTGATCATCTTCAGCGCACAGTGAGCTTTGCAACGCTGAAACACACATTGCTGTCACTCCTCACTTCATCTCCTAATAGTCCCTTTGAATCCATGGTCTCTCGCGCCCTCTCTCGTTTGAACAGCAGCAGTGACAGGTGAACACGAGCTCTTGGCCTCTGCTCCCACAGCCGAAGAGCCAGGAGTGAAAGCTCGGCTGTGCATCTTCAGCAATTAGTCAGCTTTGCAGCTGTGACACATATATTGCGGTTGCTCCTCACTTTCCTACCTCAAAGTCCAATTGAATCCAAAATCTCTGTGCCCTTTCTCAGCTGGGCAGCAGCAGAGAGAGTAGAGCCGGAACGTTTTGTCCCTGCTAAAAGAGCAGAAGAGCCAGGACAAAATGTTCCTGCAGATCATCATCAGCGCACAGCGAGCTTTGCAACTCTGCAACACGCATTGCTGTCACTCCTCCCTTTCCTGCCTGAAAGACCAACTGAATCCACCATCTCTGTGCCCGCTCTCTGCTGAGCAGCAACAGAGAGAGTAGAGCAGGAATGTTTAGACTGGACTAAAACAGCAGAAGCGCCTTGCAAAAAAGCTCCTGCTGATCATGTTTAGCACACAGTGAGCTTTAAACTGTGACACAAACATTGCTGTCACTCTTCACTCTTTCTCCTAAAAGACCGTTTGAATACAACCTCTCCAGTGCACGCTCTCTGTGAGCTGCAGCAAGAGTAAGTAGAGCAGGAACGTTTAGACACTGCTGAAAGAGCAGAAAAGCCAGGACAAAATGTTCCTACAGATCATCTTCAGCGCACAGCGAGCTTTGCAACTCTGCAACATACATTGCTGTCACTCCTCCCTTTCCTGCCTGAAAGACCAATTGAATCCAACATCTCTGTGCTCTCTCTCTGCTGAGCAGCAACAGAGAGAGTAGAGCAGCAATGTTTAGACTGTGCTAAAACAGCAGAAGAGCCTTGCGAAAAAGCTCCTGCTGATCATGTTTAGCACACAGTTAGCTTTGCAACTGTGACACACACATTACTGTCACTGGTCACTTTATCTCCTAAAAGTGCATTTGAATCCAGCGTTTCTGGGGCCCTCTCTCCTTTCAAGAGCAGTTGTGACAGGGGAGCACGAAGCGCTTGACCTCTAATCCCACAGCCGATGGGCCAGCAGGGAAACTCCGGCTGGGCATCTTCAGCGCACAGTGAGCTTTGAAACTGTGACACACACATTGCTGTCACTTTATCTCCTAAAAGTCCATTTGAATGCAACCTTTCCAGTGCCCGCTCTCTCTGAGCAGCAGCACAGTGAGTAGAGCAGGAACGTTTAGACTCTGCTGAAAGAGCAGAAGAGCCAGGCCAAAATGTTCCTGCTCATCATCGTCAGCGCACAGCGAGCTTTGCAACTCTTCAACACACATTGCTGTCACTCCTCCCTTTCCTGCCTGAAAGACCAGTTGAATCCAACATCTCTGTGCCAGCTCTCTGCTGAGCAGCAACAGAGAGAGTAGAGCAGCAATGTTTAGACTGTGCTAAAACAGCAGAAGAGCCTTGCGAAAAAACTCCTG
Source organism: Lathamus discolor (assembly GCF_037157495.1). Taxonomy (NCBI): domain Eukaryota; kingdom Metazoa; phylum Chordata; class Aves; order Psittaciformes; family Psittacidae; genus Lathamus; species Lathamus discolor. The sequence continues at coordinate 90,529,445 of NC_088884.1, read as the reverse complement.
CTGGTCATCTATAGCACAGAGTGAGCTTTCCAACTGTGACACAAACATTGCTGTCACTCTTCACTCTTTCTCCAAAAAGACCGTTTGAATACAACCTCTCCAGTGCACGCTCTCTGTGAGCTGCAGCAAGAGTAAGTAGAGCAGGAACGTTTAGACACTGCTGAAAGAGCAGAAAAGCCAGGACAAAATGTTCCTACAGATCATCTTCAGCGCACAGCGAGCTTTACAACTCTGCAACATACATTGCTGTCACTCCTCCCTTTCCTGCCTGAAAGACCAATTGAATCCAACATCTCTGTGCCAGCTCTCTGCTGAGCAGCAACAGAGAGAGTAGAGCAGCAATGTTTAGACTGTGCTAAAACAGCAGAAGAGCCTTGCGAAAAAGCTCCTGCTGATCAGGTTTAGCACACAGTTAGCTTTTCAACTGTGACACAAACATTGCTGTCACTGGTCACTTTATCTCCTAAAAGTGCATTTGAATCCAACGTTTCTGGGGCCCGCTCTCCTTTCAAGAGCAGTTGTGACAGGGGAGCACGAAGCGCTTGACCTCTAATCCCACAGCCGATGGGCCAGCAGGGAAACTCCGGCTGGGCATCTTCAGCGCACAGTGAGCTTTGAAACTGTGTCACACACATTGCTGTCACCCCTCACTTGCCTACCTGAAAGTCCAATTGAATCCTACAACTCCTGTGCTTGCTCTTTGTCAGCAGCAGCAGAATATAGCAGTTACGTTTGGTCTCTGCTGAAACAGCAGAAGAGACATGCACAAAGTTCCTGCTGATCATCTTCAGCACACAGTGAGCTTTGCAACTGTGACACACACATTACTGTCACTTTATCTCCTAAAAGTCCATTTGAATGCAACCTTTCCAGGGCCCGCTCTCTCTGAGCAGCAGCACAGTGAGTAGAGCAGGAACGTTTAGACTCTGCTGAAAGAGCAGAAGAGCCAGGCCAAAATGTTCCTGCTCATCATCGTCAGCGCACAGCGAGCTTTGCAACACTGCAACACACATTGCTGTCACTCCTCCCTTTCCTGCCTGAAAGACCAGTTGAATCCAACATCTCTGTGCTCTCTCTCTGCTAAGCAGCAACAGAGAGAGTAGAGCAGCAATGTTTAGACTGTGCTAAAACAGCAGAAGAGCCTTGCGAAAAACCTCCTGCTGGTCATCTATAGCACAGAGTGAGCTTTGCAACTGTGACACAAACATTGCTGTCACTCTTCATTCTTTCTCCAAAAAGACCGTTTGAATACAACCTCTCCAGTGCACGCTCTCTGTGAGATGCAGCAAGAGTAAGTAGAGCAGGAACGTTTAGACACTGCTGAAAGAGCAGAAAAGCCAGGACAAAATGTTCCTACAGATCATCTTCAGCGCACAGCGAGCTTTGCAACTCTGCAACATACATTGCTGTCACTCCTCCCTTTCCTGCCTGAAAGACCAATTGAATCCAACATCTCTGTGCCAGCTCTCTGCTGAGCAGCAACAGAGAGAGTAGAGCAGCAATGTTTAGACTGTGCTAAAACAGCAGAAGAGCCTTGCGAAAAAGCTCCTGGATTAAAGCGGGTAATAATTGGGAGAAACTATGTTAGAAAAAAAAAAAAGCTTAATAAAAGTTGAAGGAGGGCAAAAATGGTTAAGGTATAGCCAAAAAAGGCTTAAAAAGGGTAAGAGATATGCAAAAACTGGGATAGAATTCCCAATAAGGCTTTAAAGCAGGTTAGAGATGTGCAAAAACTGGTCAGAAATGGCCAAAAATGGATTAAAGCGGGGGAGAAATGGGAAAAACTGCATTAGAAACAGAAAAAAAGCATAAAAAGTTTTGAATGAGGGAAAAAATGGTGAAGATATATCCCAAAAAGGCTTAAAAAGGATTAGAGATGTGCAAAAATGGGATAGAAATGGCCAAAAACTCTTTAAAATGTGTTAGAAATGGAGAAAAATGGGTTAGAAATGGACAAAAAATGGATAAGAAATGGCCAAAAGTAGCTTAAAAGGGGGTAGAGATGTGCAAAAATGAGTTAGAAATGGCCAAGAATGGCATAAAACAGGTTAAGAATGGCCAAAAATGGGTTAGAAATGGCCAAAAAGGCTTTAAAGCAGGTAAGAGATGTTTAAAAAAAAAAAAAAATAAAATGGTTAGAAGTGGCAAAAAAATGGATTAAAGATGGTGAGAAATGCAGAAAACTGGGTTAGAAACGGAAAAAAAATAGCATAATCCGTGTTGAAAGTGGGGAGAAATGGTTTAGAAAGAACCAAAAATGGCTTTAAAAGGGTTAGAGATTTGCAAAAATGGAATAGAAATGGCCAAAATTTATTTAAAAAGCCTCAAAAATGGACAAAAAATGCATTAGAAATGGCCAAAACCGGCTTAAAAGGGTTAGAGGTATGCGAGAACAGTTCAGAAAAAGCCAAATTAGGCTTAAAAGGGGCTAGAGATGAGCAAAAAAGGGTTAGAAATGGCCAAAAATAGCTTAAAATGGGTTAGATATAGCCAAAAAAGGGTTGAAATGGGTTAGTAGTGGGTAAAAAAGGGTTAGATGTAGCCGAAAATGGCATAAAACGTGTGAGAACTGGGCCAAAAATGGGTCAGAAAAGAAAAAAAAATGCTTATAATTACTTGAATGCGGAAGAAAGTGTTTTAGAAAGAGCCAAAAACGGCTTTAAAAAGGTTAGATGTATGCAAAAATGGGTTACAAATGGCCAAAAACGCCTTAAAATGGGATAGAAATAGTGAAAAATGGCTTAAAATGTGTTAGAAGTGTGTAAAAATGGTTTAGATAAACCCAAAAATGGTTTAAATCGTGTGAGCAATGGGCAAAAAATGAGTTAGAAAAGGAAAGAAAAATGGCTTAAACCAGGTTGAAAGTCAGAAAAAATGGTGTAGAAAGACCCAAACGTGTCTTTAAAAGGGCTAGAGATGAGCAGAAATGGGTTAGAAATGGCAAAGAATGGCTTAAAAGAGGTTAGAGATGTGCCAGAAATGGTTAGAAATGGCCAAAACTGCTTTAAAGCAGGTTAGAGATGTGCAAAAATGGGCTAGAAATGGCCAAAAATGGATTCAAGTGGGTAAAGAAATGGGGAAAACTGGGTTAGAAACAGAAAAAAAACTAGCTTAAAACGGGTGGAAAGTGGGCAAAAATGGTTTAGAAAGAGTCAAAAATGCATTAAAAGGGTTCTAGACACGCAAAAATGGGATAGAAATGGCCAAAAATGATTTAAAACGGGTTAGAAATGTTCAAAAATTGGATTAGAAATGGCCAAAACCGGTTTAAAAAGGGTTAGAGGTAAGCAGAGATGAGTGAGAAATAGCCAAAACCGGCTTAAAAAAGGTTAGAGATGTGCAAAAATAAGTCAGGAATGACCAAAGCTGGCTTAAAATGGGTTAGAAACGGCCAAAATGCTTTAAAGCGGGTAAGTGTTGTGCGAAAACGGGTTAGAAATGGCCTAAGTTGGCCAAAAGCGGGTTAGAAATGGCCAAAAAGGCTTTAAAGCAGGTTAGAGATGTGTGTGCAATGGTTAGAAATGGCAAAAATGGGTTAAAGCAGATAAGAAATGGGGAAAACTTGGTTAGAAAGGGAAGAGAAAAAACCTTCAAACGAGTGGAAAGTTGGCAAAAATCGTTCAGGTAGAGCAAAAAAAGGCTTAAAAAGGGTTAGAGCTGAGGAAAAATGGGTTATAAATGGCCAAAAGCGGCTTAAAGGTGGTTAGATAGGGGTAAAACCGGGGTAGGAATGGCCAAAAATTGCTTAAAATGGGTTAGAAGTTTGCAAAACTGTGCTAGAAATGGCCCAAAAGGTTTAAATTGGGACAGAAATGGTGAAAAATGGCTTAAAATGCGTTAGGAGTGAGCAAAAATGGGTTAGATATAGCCGAAAACGGTTTAAATCGTGTGAGAACCAGGCAAAAAATGAGTTAGAAAAGAACTAAAAATGGCTTAAAACGGGTTGAGAGCGAGAAAACATCGTGTAGAAAGAGGCAAAAATGGCTTTAAAAGGGTTAGAGATGTGCAAAAATGGGTTAGAAATGGCAAAAAATGGCTTAAAAGGGCTTATAGATGTGCCAAAAATGGTTGGAAATGGCCAAAAATGCTTTAAAGCAGGTTAGAGATGTGTAAAAGTGGGTTAGAAATGGCCTAAAATGGATTAAAGCGGGTAATAATGGGGAGAAACTGTGTTAGAAACTGAAGAAAAAAAAGCTTAATAAGAGTTGAAGGAGGGCAAAAATGGTTAAGGTATAGCCAAAAAAGGCTTAAAAAGGGTTAGAGATATGCAAAAACTGGGATAGAAATGGCCAAAAAGGCTTTAAAGCAGGTTAGAGATGTGCAAAAACTGGTCAGAAATGGCCAAAAAAGGATTAAAGCGGGAGAGAAATGGGAAAAACTGCATTAGAAACAGAAAAAAAGCATAAAAAGTTTTGAATGAGGGAAAAAATGGTGAAGATATAGCCCAAAAAGGCTTAAAAAGGATTAGAGATGTGCAAAAATGGGATAGAAATGGCCAAAAACTCTTTAAAATGTGTTAGAAATGGAGAAAAATGGGTTAGAAATGGACAAAAAATGGATAAGAAATGGCCAAAAGTTTCTAACACAGTTTCTCCCAATTATTACCCGCTTTAATCCATTTTAGGCCATTTCTAACCCACTTTTACACATCTCTAACCTGCTTTAAAGCATTTTTGGCCATTTCCAACCATTTTTGGCACATCTATAAGCCCTTTTAAGCCATTTTTTGCCATTTCTAACCCATTTTTGCACATCTCTAACCCTTTTAAAGCCATTTTTGCCTCTTTCTACACGATGTTTTCTCGCTCTCAACCCGTTTTAAGCCATTTTTAGTTCTTTTCTAACTCATTTTTTGCCTGGTTCTCACACGATTTAAACCGTTTTCGGCTATATCTAACCCATTTTTGCTCACTCCTAACGCATTTTAAGCCATTTTTCACCATTTCTGTCCCAATTTAAACCTTTTGGGCCATTTCTAGCACAGTTTTGCAAACTTCTAACCCATTTTAAGCAATTTTTGGCCATTCCTACCCCAGTTTTACCCCTATCTAACCACCTTTAAGCTGCTTTTGGCCATTTATAACCCAATTTTCCTCAGCTCTAACCCTTTTTGAGCCTTTTTTTGCTCTACCTGAACGATTTTTGCCAACTTTCCACTCGTTTGAAGGTTTTTTCTATTTCCTTTCTAACCAACTTTTCCCCATTTCTTATCTGCTTTAACCCATTTTTGCCATTTCTAACCATTGCACACACATCTCTAACCTGCTTTAAAGCCTTTTTGGCCATTTCTAACCCGCTTTTGGCCAACTTAGGCCATTTCTAACCCGTTTTTGCACATCTCTAACCCGCTTTAAAGCTTTTTTGGCCGTTTCTAACCCGTTTTAAGCCAGCTTTGGTCATTTCTGACCCATTTTTGCACATCTCTAACCTTTTTTAAGCTGGTTTTGGCTATTTCTCACTCATCTCTGCTTACCTCTAACCCTTTTTAAACCGGTTTTGGCCATTTCTAATCCAATTTTTGAACATTTCTAACCCGTTTTAAATCATTTTTGGCCATTTCTATCCCATTTTTGCGTGTCTAGAACCCTTTTAATGCATTTTTGACTCATTCTAAACCATTTTTGCCCACTTTCCACCCGTTTTAAGCTAGTTTTTTTCTGTTTCTAACCCAGTTTTCCCCATTTCTTTACCCACTTGAATCCATTTTTGGCCATTTCTAGCCCATTTTTGCACATCTCTAACCTGCTTTAAAGCAGTTTTGGCCATTTCTGACCATTTCTGGCACATCTCTAACCTCTTTTAAGCCATTCTTTGCCATTTCTAACCCATTTCTGCTCATCTCTAGCCCTTTTAAAGCCACGTTTGGGTCTTTCTACACCATTTTTTCTGACTTTCAACCTGGTTTAAGCCATTTTTCTTTCCTTTTCTAACTCATTTTTTGCCCATTGCTCACACAATTTAAACCATTTTTGGATTTATCTAAACCATTTTTACACACTTCTAACACATTTTAAGCCATTTTTCACTATTTCTATCCCATTTTAAGGCGTTTTTGGCCATTTGTAACCCATTTTTGCATACATCTAACCCTTTTAAAGCCATTTTGGGCTCTTTCTAAAACACTCTCTTCCGCATTCAAGTAATTATAAGCATTTTTTTTTCTTTTCTGACCCATTTTTGGCCCAGTTCTCACACGTTTTATGCCATTTTCGGCTACATCTAACCCTTTTTTACCCACTACTAACCCATTTTAACCCTTTTTTGGCTATATCTAACCCATTTTAAGCTATTTTTGGCCATTTCTAACCCTTTTTTGCTCATCTCTAGCCCCTTTTAAGCCTAATTTGGCTTTTTCTAAACCGTTCTCGCATACCTCTAACCCTTTTAAGCCGGTTTTAGCCATTTCTAATGCATTTTTTGTCCATTTTTGAGGCTTTTTAAATAAATTTTGGCCATTTCTATTCCATTTTTGCAAATCTCTAACCCTTTTAAAGCCATTTTTGGTTCTTTCTAAACCATTTCTCCCCACTTTCAACACGGTTTATGCTATTTTTTTTTTTCCGTTTCTAACCCAGTTTTCTGCATTTCTCACCATCTTTAATCCATTTTTTTGCCACTTCTAACCATTTTATTTTTTTTTTTTTTTGCACATCTCTTACCTGCTTTAAAGCCTTTTTGGCCATTTCTAACCCATTTTTGGCCATTCTTAACCTGTTTTATGCCATTCTTGGCCATTTCTAACTCATTTTTGCACATCTCTAACCCCTTTTAAGCTACTTTTGGCCATTTCTTATCCATTTTTTGTCCATTTCTAACCCATTTTTCTCCATTTCTAACACATTTTAAAGAGTTTTTGGCCATTTCTATCCCATTTTTGCACATCTCTAATCCTTTTTAAGCCTTTTTGGGCTATATCTTCACCATTTTTTCCCTCATTCAAAACTTTTTATGCTTTTTTTCTGTTTCTAATGCAGTTTTTCCCATTTCTCTCCCGCTTTAATCCTTTTTTGGCCATTTCTGACCAGTTTTTGCACATCTCTAACCTGCTTTAAAGCCTTTTTGGCCATTTCTATCCCAGTTTTTGCATATCTCTAACCCTTTTTAAGCCTTTTTTGGCTATACCTTAACCATTTTTGCCCTCCTTCAACTCTTATTAAGCTTTTTTTTCTTCAGTTTCTAACACAGTTTCTCCCCATTATTACCCGCTTTAATCCATTTTAGGCCATTTCTAACCCACTTTTACACATCTCTAACCTGCTTTAAAGCATTTTTGGCCATTTCCAACCATTTTTGGCACATCTATAAGCCCTTTTAAGCCATTTTTTGCCATTTCTAACCCATTTTTGCACATCTCTAACCCTTTTAAAGCCATTTTTGCCTCTTTCTACACGATGTTTTCTCGCTCTCAACCCGTTTTAAGCCATTTTTAGTTCTTTTCTAACTCATTTTTTGCCTGGTTCTCACACGATTTAAACCGTTTTCGGCTCTATCTAACCCATTTTTGCTCACTCCTAACGCATTTTAAGCCATTTTTCACCATTTCTGTCCCAATTTAAACCTTTTGGGCCATTTCTAGCACAGTTTTGCAAACTTCTAACCCATTTTAAGCAATTTTTGGCCATTCCTACCCCGGTTTTACCCCTATCTAACCACCTTTAAGCCGCTTTTGGCCATTTATAACCCATTTTTCCTCAGCTCTAACCCTTTTTGAGCCTTTTTTTGCTCTACCTGAACGATTTTTGCCAACTTTCCACTCGTTTGAAGGTTTTTTCTATTTCCTTTCTAACCAACTTTTCCCCATTTCTTACCTGCTTTAACCCATTTTTGCCATTTCTAACCATTGCACACACATCTCTAACCTGCTTTAAAGCCTTTTTGGCCATTTCTAACCCGCTTTTGGCCAACTTAGGCCATTTCTAACCCGTTTTCGCACATCTCTAACCCGCTTTAAAGCTTTTTTGGCCGTTTCTAACCCGTTTTAAGCCAGCTTTGGTCATTTCTGACCCATTTTTGCACATCTCTAACCTTTTTTAAGCCGGTTTTGGCTATTTCTCACTCATCTCTGCTTACCTCTAACCCTTTTTAAACCGGTTTTGGCCATTTCTAATCCAATTTTTGAACATTTCTAACCCGTTTTAAATCATTTTTGGCCATTTCTATCCCATTTTTGCGTGTCTAGAACCCTTTTAATGCATTTTTGACTCATTCTAAACCATTTTTGCCCACTTTCCACCCGTTTTAAGCTAGTTTTTTTTTCTGTTTCTAACCCAGTTTTCCCCATTTCTTTACCCACTTGAATCCATTTTTGGCCATTTCTAGCCCATTTTTGCACATCTCTAACCTGCTTTAAAGCAGTTTTGGCCATTTCTGACCATTTCTGGCACATCTCTAACCTCTTTTAAGCCATTCTTTGCCATTTCTAACCCATTTCTGCTCATCTCTAGCCCTTTTAAAGCCACGTTTGGGTCTTTCTACACCATTTTTTCTGACTTTCAACCTGGTTTAAGCCATTTTTCTTTCCTTTTCTAACTCATTTTTTGCCCATTGCTCACACGATTTAAACCATTTTTGGATTTATCTAAACCATTTTTACACACTTCTAACACATTTTAAGCCATTTTTCACTATTTCTATCCCATTTTAAGGCGTTTTTGGCCATTTGTAACCCATTTTTGCATACATCTAACCCTTTTAAAGCCATTTTGGGCTCTTTCTAAAACACTCTCTTCCGCATTCAAGTAATTATAAGCATTTTTTTTTCTTTTCTGACCCATTTTTGGCCCAGTTCTCACACGTTTTATGCCATTTTCGGCTACATCTAACCCTTTTTTACCCACTACTAACCCATTTTAACCCTTTTTTGGCTATATCTAACCCATTTTAAGCTATTTTTGGCCATTTCTAACCCTTTTTTGCTCATCTCTAGCCCCTTTTAAGCCTAATTTGGCTTTTTCTAAACCGTTCTCGCATACCTCTAACCCTTTTAAGCCGGTTTTAGCCATTTCTAATGCATTTTTTGTCCATTTTTGAGGCTTTTTAAATAAATTTTGGCCATTTCTATTCCATTTTTGCAAATCTCTAACCCTTTTAAAGCCATTTTTGGTTCTTTCTAAACCATTTCTCCCCACTTTCAACACGGTTTATGCTATTTTTTTTTTTCCGTTTCTAACCCAGTTTTCTGCATTTCTCACCATCTTTAATCCATTTTTTTGCCACTTCTAACCATTTTATTTTTTTTTTTTTTTGCACATCTCTTACCTGCTTTAAAGCCTTTTTGGCCATTTCTAACCCATTTTTGGCCATTCTTAACCTGTTTTATGCCATTCTTGGCCATTTCTAACTCATTTTTGCACATCTCTAACCCCTTTTAAGCTACTTTTGGCCATTTCTTATCCATTTTTTGTCCATTTCTAACCCATTTTTCTCCATTTCTAACACATTTTAAAGAGTTTTTGGCCATTTCTATCCCATTTTTGCACATCTCTAATCCTTTTTAAGCCTTTTTGGGCTATATCTTCACCATTTTTTCCCTCATTCAAAACTTTTTATGCTTTTTTTCTGTTTCTAATGCAGTTTTCCCCATTTCTCTCCCGCTTTAATCCTTTTTTGGCCATTTCTGACCAGTTTTTGCACATCTCTAACCTGCTTTAAAGCCTTTTTGGCCATTTCTATCCCAGTTTTTGCATATCTCTAACCCTTTTTAAGCCTTTTTTGGCTATACCTTAACCATTTTTGCCCTCCTTCAACTCTTATTAAGCTTTTTTTTCTTCAGTTTCTAACACAGTTTCTCCCCATTATTACCCGCTTTAATCCATTTTAGGCCATTTCTAACCCACTTTTACACATCTCTAACCTGCTTTAAAGCATTTTTGGCCATTTCCAACCATTTTTGGCACATCTATAAGCCCTTTTAAGCCATTTTTTGCCATTTCTAACCCATTTTTGCACATCTCTAACCCTTTTAAAGCCATTTTTGCCTCTTTCTACACGATGTTTTCTCGCTCTCAACCCGTTTTAAGCCATTTTTAGTTCTTTTCTAACTCATTTTTTGCCTGGTTCTCACACGATTTAAACCGTTTTCGGCTCTATCTAACCCATTTTTGCTCACTCCTAACGCATTTTAAGCCATTTTTCACCATTTCTGTCCCAATTTAAACCTTTTGGGCCATTTCTAGCACAGTTTTGCAAACTTCTAACCCATTTTAAGCAATTTTTGGCCATTCCTACCCCGGTTTTACCCCTATCTAACCAACTTTAAGCCGCTTTTGGCCATTTATAACCCATTTTTCCTCAGCTCTAACCCTTTTTGAGCCTTTTTTTGCTCTACCTGAACGATTTTTGCCAACTTTCCACTCGTTTGAAGGTTTTTTCTATTTCCTTTCTAACCAACTTTTCCCCATTTCTTACCTGCTTTAACCCATTTTTGCCATTTCTAACCATTGCACACACATCTCTAACCTGCTTTAAAGCCTTTTTGGCCATTTCTAACCCGCTTTTGGCCAACTTAGGCCATTTCTAACCCGTTTTCGCACATCTCTAACCCGCTTTAAAGCTTTTTTGGCCGTTTCTAACCCGTTTTAAGCCAGCTTTGGTCATTTCTGACCCATTTTTGCACATCTCTAACCTTTTTTAAGCCGGTTTTGGCTATTTCTCACTCATCTCTGCTTACCTCTAACCCTTTTTAAACCGGTTTTGGCCATTTCTAATCCAATTTTTGAACATTTCTAACCCGTTTTAAATCATTTTTGGCCATTTCTATCCCATTTTTGCGTGTCTAGAACCCTTTCAATGCATTTTTGACTCATTCTAAACCATTTTTGCCCACTTTCCACCCGTTTTAAGCTAGTTTTTTTTTCTGTTTCTAACCCAGTTTTCCCCATTTCTTTACCCACTTGAATCCATTTTTGGCCATTTCTAGCCCATTTTTGCACATCTCTAACCTGCTTTAAAGCAGTTTTGGCCATTTCTGACCATTTCTGGCACATCTCTAACCTCTTTTAAGCCATTCTTTGCCATTTCTAACCCATTTCTGCTCATCTCTAGCCCTTTTAAAGCCACGTTTGGGTCTTTCTACACCATTTTTTCTGACTTTCAACCTGGTTTAAGCCATTTTTCTTTCCTTTTCTAACTCATTTTTTGCCCATTGCTCACACGATTTAAACCATTTTTGGATTTATCTAAACCATTTTTACACACTTCTAACACATTTTAAGCCATTTTTCACTATTTCTATCCCATTTTAAGGTGTTTTTGGCCATTTGTAACCCATTTTTGCATACATCTAACCCTTTTAAAGCCATTTTGGGCTCTTTCTAAAACACTCTCTTCCGCATTCAAGTAATTATAAGCATTTTTTTTCTTTTCTGACCCATTTTTGGCCCAGTTCTCACACGTTTTATGCCATTTTCGGCTACATCTAACCCTTTTTTACCCACTACTAACCCATTTTAACCCTTTTTTGGCTATATCTAACCCATTTTAAGCTATTTTTGGCCATTTCTAACCCTTTTTTGCTCATCTCTAGCCCCTTTTAAGCCTAATTTGGCTTTTTCTAAACCGTTCTCGCATACCTCTAACCCTTTTAAGCCGGTTTTAGCCATTTCTAATGCATTTTTTGTCCATTTTTGAGGCTTTTTAAATAAATTTTGGCCATTTCTATTCCATTTTTGCAAATCTCTAACCCTTTTAAAGCCATTTTTGGTTCTTTCTAAACCATTTCTCCCCACTTTCAACACGGTTTATGCTATTTTTTTTTTTCCGTTTCTAACCCAGTTTTCTGCATTTCTCACCATCTTTAATCCATTTTTTTGCCACTTCTAACCATTTTATTTTTTTTTTTTTTTTGCACATCTCTTACCTGCTTTAAAGCCTTTTTGGCCATTTCTAACCCATTTTTGGCCATTCTTAACCTGTTTTATGCCATTCTTGGCCATTTCTAACTCATTTTTGCACATCTCTAACCCCTTTTAAGCTACTTTTGGCCATTTCTTATCCATTTTTTGTCCATTTCTAACCCATTTTTCTCCATTTCTAACACATTTTAAAGAGTTTTTGGCCATTTCTATCCCATTTTTGCACATCTCTAATCCTTTTTAAGCCTTTTTGGGCTATATCTTCACCATTTTTTCCCTCATTCAAAACTTTTTATGCTTTTTTTCTGTTTCTAATGCAGTTTTCCCCATTTCTCTCCCGCTTTAATCCTTTTTTGGCCATTTCTGACCAGTTTTTGCACATCTCTAACCTGCTTTAAAGCCTTTTTGGCCATTTCTATCCCAGTTTTTGCATATCTCTAACCCTTTTTAAGCCTTTTTTGGCTATACCTTAACCATTTTTGCCCTCCTTCAACTCTTATTAAGCTTTTTTTTCTTCAGTTTCTAACACAGTTTCTCCCCATTATTACCCGCTTTAATCCATTTTAGGCCATTTCTAACCCACTTTTACACATCTCTAACCTGCTTTAAAGCATTTTTGGCCATTTCCAACCATTTTTGGCACATCTATAAGCCCTTTTAAGCCATTTTTTGCCATTTCTAACCCATTTTTGCACATCTCTAACCCTTTTAAAGCCATTTTTGCCTCTTTCTACACGATGTTTTCTCGCTCTCAACCCGTTTTAAGCCATTTTTAGTTCTTTTCTAACTCATTTTTTGCCTGGTTCTCACACGATTTAAACCGTTTTCGGCTATATCTAACCCATTTTTGCTCACTCCTAACGCATTTTAAGCCATTTTTCACCATTTCTGTCCCAATTTAAACCTTTTGGGCCATTTCTAGCACAGTTTTGCAAACTTCTAACCCATTTTAAGCAATTTTTGGCCATTCCTACCCCGGTTTTACCCCTATCTAACCACCTTTAAGCCGCTTTTGGCCATTTATAACCCATTTTTCCTCAGCTCTAACCCTTTTTGAGCCTTTTTTTGCTCTACCTGAACGATTTTTGCCAACTTTCCACTCGTTTGAAGGTTTTTTCTATTTCCTTTCTAACCAACTTTTCCCCATTTCTTACCTGCTTTAACCCATTTTTGCCATTTCTAACCATTGCACACACATCTCTAACCTGCTTTAAAGCCTTTTTGGCCATTTCTAACCCGCTTTTGGCCAACTTAGGCCATTTCTAACCCGTTTTCGCACATCTCTAACCCGCTTTAAAGCTTTTTTGGCCGTTTCTAACCCGTTTTAAGCCAGCTTTGGTCATTTCTGACCCATTTTTGCACATCTCTAACCTTTTTTAAGCCGGTTTTGGCTATTTCTCACTCATCTCTGCTTACCTCTAACCCTTTTTAAACCGGTTTTGGCCATTTCTAATCCAATTTTTGAACATTTCTAACCCGTTTTAAATCATTTTTGGCCATTTCTATCCCATTTTTGCGTGTCTAGAACCCTTTTAATGCATTTTTGACTCATTCTAAACCATTTTTGCCCACTTTCCACCCGTTTTAAGCTAGTTTTTTTCTGTTTCTAACCCAGTTTTCCCCATTTCTTTACCCACTTGAATCCATTTTTGGCCATTTCTAGCCCATTTTTGCACATCTCTAACCTGCTTTAAAGCAGTTTTGGCCATTTCTAACCATTTCTGGCACATCTCTAACCTCTTTTAAGCCATTCTTTGCCATTTCTAACCCATTTCTGCTCATCTCTAGCCCTTTTAAAGCCACGTTTGGGTCTTTCTACACCATTTTTTCTGACTTTCAACCTGGTTTAAGCCATTTTTCTTTCCTTTTCTAACTCATTTTTTGCCCATTGCTCACACGATTTAAACCATTTTTGGATTTATCTAAACCATTTTTACACACTTCTAACACATTTTAAGCCATTTTTCACTATTTCTATCCCATTTTAAGGCGTTTTTGGCCATTTGTAACCCATTTTTGCATACATCTAACCCTTTTAAAGCCATTTTGGGCTCTTTCTAAAACACTCTCTTCCGCATTCAAGTAATTATAAGCATTTTTTTTTCTTTTCTGACCCATTTTTGGCCCAGTTCTCACACGTTTTATGCCATTTTCGGCTACATCTAACCCTTTTTTACCCACTACTAACCCATTTTAACCCTTTTTTGGCTATATCTAACCCATTTTAAGCTATTTTTGGCCATTTCTAACCCTTTTTTGCTCATCTCTAGCCCCTTTTAAGCCTAATTTGGCTTTTTCTAAACCGTTCTCGCATACCTCTAACCCTTTTAAGCCGGTTTTGGCCATTTCTAATGCATTTTTTGTCCATTTTTGAGGCTTTTTAAATAAATTTTGGCCATTTCTATTCCATTTTTGCAAATCTCTAACCCTTTTAAAGCCATTTTTGGTTCTTTCTAAACCATTTCTCCCCACTTTCAACACGGTTTATGCTATTTTTTTTTTTCCGTTTCTAACCCAGTTTTCTGCATTTCTCACCATCTTTAATCCATTTTTTTGCCACTTCTAACCATTTTATTTTTTTTTTTTTTGCACATCTCTTACCTGCTTTAAAGCCTTTTTGGCCATTTCTAACCCATTTTTGGCCATTCTTAACCTGTTTTATGCCATTCTTGGCCATTTCTAACTCATTTTTGCACATCTCTAACCCCTTTTAAGCTACTTTTGGCCATTTCTTATCCATTTTTTGTCCATTTCTAACCCATTTTTCTCCATTTCTAACACATTTTAAAGAGTTTTTGGCCATTTCTATCCCATTTTTGCACATCTCTAATCCTTTTTAAGCCTTTTTGGGCTATATCTTCACCATTTTTTCCCTCATTCAAAACTTTTTATGCTTTTTTTCTGTTTCTAATGCAGTTTTTCCCATTTCTCTCCCGCTTTAATCCTTTTTTGGCCATTTCTGACCAGTTTTTGCACATCTCTAACCTGCTTTAAAGCCTTTTTGGCCATTTCTATCCCAGTTTTTGCATATCTCTAACCCTTTTTAAGCCTGTGTGTTGCAGAGTTGCAAAGCTCACTGTGTGCTGAAGATGCCCAGCAGGAGTTTCCCTGCTGGCCCTTCGGCTGTGGGATTAGAGTCCAAGCGCTCGTCCTCCCCTGTCACAACTCCTCTCGAAACGAGAGAGCGCACCAGAAACGTTGGATTCAAATGCACTTTTAGGAGAAAGAGTGAAGAGTGACAGCAATGTTTGTGTCACAGTTTAAAGCTCACTGTGTGCTAAACATGATCAGCAGGAGCTTTTTTGCAAGGCGCTTCTGCTGTTTTAGTCCAGACTAAACATTCCTGCTCTACTCTCTCTGTTGCTGCTCAGCAGAGAGCGGGCACAGAGATGGTGGATTCAGTTGGTCTGTCAGGCAGGAAAGGGAGGAGTGACAGCAATGCGTGTTGCAGAGTTGCAAAGCTCGCTGTGCGCTGAAGATGATCTGCAGGAACATTTTGTCCTGGCTCTTCTGCTCTTTTAGCATGGACAAAACGTTCCTGCTCTACTCTTTCTGCTGCTGCCCAGCAGAGAAAGGGCACAGAGACTTTGGATTCAATTGGACTTTGAGGTAGGAAAGTGAGGAGCAACCGCAATATATGTGTCACAGTTGCAAAGCTGACTAATTGCTGAAGATGCCCAGCCGGAGCTTTCACTCCTGGCTCTTCGGCTGTGGGAGCAGAGGCCAAGAGCTTGTGTTCACCTGTCACTGCTGCTGTTCAAACGAGAGAGGGCGCGAGAGACCATGGATTCAAAGGGACTATTAGGAGATGAAGTGAGGAGTGACAGCAATGTGTGTTTCAGAGTTGCAAAGCTCACTGTGCGCTGAAGATGATCAGTGGGAACTTTCTGGACTGTCTCTTCTGCTGTTTCAGCAGAGTCCAAACGTAAGTGCTATATTCTGCTACTGCTCCCAAAAAGCAAGCACAGGAGATGTAGGATTCAATTGGACTTTGAGGTAGGAAAGTGAGAGGTGACAGCAATGTGTGTTTCAGAGTTGCAAAGCTCACTGTGTGCTGAAGATGCCCAGCAGGAGTTTCCCTGCTGGCCCTTCGGCTGTGGGATTAGAGTCCAAGCGCTCGTCCTCCCCTGTCACAACTCCTCTCGAAACGAGAGAGCGCACCAGAAACGTTGGATTCAAATGCACTTTTAGGAGAAAGAGTGAAGAGTGACAGCAATGTTTGTGTCACAGTTTAAAGCTCACTGTGTGCTAAACATGATCAGCAGGAGCTTGTTTGCAAGGCGCTTCTGCTGTTTTAGTCCAGTCTAAACATTCCTGCTCTACTCTCTCTGTTGCTGCTCAGCAGAGAGCGGGCACAGAGATGGTGGATTCAGTTGGTCTTTCAGGCAGGAAAGGGAGGAGTGACAGCAATGCGTGTTGCAGAGTTGCAAAGCTCGCTGTGCGCTGAAGATGATCTGCAGGAACATTTTGTCCTGGCTCTTCTGCTCTTTTAGCAGGGACAAAACGTTCCTGCTCTACTCTCTCTGCTGCTGCCCAGCTGAGAAAGGGCACAGAGATTTTGGATTCAATTGCACTTTGAGGTAGGAAAGTGAGGAGCAACCGCAATATATGTGTCACAGTTGCAAATCTGACTAATTGCTGAAGAAGCCCAGCCGGAGCTTTCACTCCTGGCTCTTCGGCTGTGGGAGCAGAGGCCAAGAGCTCGTGTTCACCTGTCACTGCTGCTGTTCAAACGAGAGAGGGCGCGAGAGACCATGGATTCAAAGGGACTCTTAGGAGATGAAGTGAGGAGTGACAGCAATGTGTGTTTCAGCGTTGCAAAGCTCACTGTGCTCTGAAGATGATCAGTGGGAACTTTCTGGACTGTCTCTTCTGCTGTTTCAGCAGAGTCCAAACGTAAGTGCTATATTCTGCTACTGCTCACAAAGAGCAAGCACAGGAGATGTAGGATTCAATTGGACTTTGAGGTAGGAAAGTGAGAGGTGACAGCAATGTGTGTTTCAGAGTTGCAAAGCTCACTGTGTGCTGAAGATGCCCAGCAGGAGTTTCCCTGCTGGCCCTTCGGCTGTGGGATTAGAGTCCAAGCGCTCGTCCTCCCCTGTCACAACTCCTCTCGAAACGAGAGAGCGCACCAGAAACGTTGGATTCAAATGCACTTTTAGGAGAAAGAGTGAAGAGTGACAGCAATGTTTGTGTCACAGTTTAAAGCTCACTGTGTGCAAAACATGATCAGCAGGAGCTTTTTTGCAAGGCGCTTCTGCTGTTTTAGTCCAGTCTAAACATTCCTGCTCCTCTCTTTCTGTTGCTGCTCAGCAGAGAGCGGGCACAGAGATGGTGGATTCAGTTGGTCTTTCAGGCAGGAAAGGGAGGAGTGACAGCAATGCGTGTTGCAGAGTTGCAAAGCTCGCTGTGCACTGAAGATGATCTGCAGGAACATTTTGTCCTGGCTCTTCTGCTCTTTTAGCAGGGACAAAACGTTCCTGCTCTACTCTCTCTGCTGCTGCCCAGCTGAGAAAGGGCCCAGAGATTTTGGATTCAATTGGACTTTGAGGTAGGAAAGTGAGGAGCAACCGCAATATATGTGTCACAGTTGCAAAGCTGACTAATTGCTGAAGAAGCCCAGCCGGAGCTTTCACTCCTGGCTCTTCGGCTGTGGGAGCAGAGGCCAAGAGCTCGTGTTCACCTGTCACTGCTGCTGTTCAAACGAGAGAGGGCGCGAGAGACCATGGATTCAAAGGGACTATTAGGAGATGAAGTGAGGAGTGACAGCAATGTGTGTTTCAGCGTTGCAAAGCTCACTGTGCTCTGAAGATGATCAGTGGGAACTTTCTGGACTGTCTCTTCTGCTGTTTCAGCAGAGTCCAAACGTAAGTGCTATATTCTGCTACTGCTCCCAAAGAGCAAGCCCAGGAGATGTAGGATTCAATTGGACTTTGAGGTAGGAAAGTGAGAGGTGACAGCAATGTGTGTTTCAGGGTTGCAAAGCTCACTGTGTGCTGAAGATGCCCAGCAGGAGTTTCCCTGCTGGCCCTTCGGCTGTGGGATTAGAGTCCAAGCGCTCGTCCTCCCCTGTCACAACTCCTCTCGAAACGAGAGAGCGCACCAGAAACGTTGGATTCAAATGCACTTTTAGGAGAAAGAGTGAAGAGTGACAGCAATGTTTGTGTCACAGTTTAAAGCTCACTGTGTGCTAAACATGATCAGCAGGAGCTTTTTTGCAAGGCGCTTCTGCTGTGTTAGTCCAGTCTAAACATTCCTGCTCTACTCTCTCTGTTGCTGCTCTGCAGAGAGCGGGCACAGAGATGGTGGATTCAGTTGGTCTTTCAGGCAGGAAAGGGAGGAGTGACAGCAATGCGTGTTGCAGAGTTGCAAAGCTCGCTGTGCGCTGAAGATGATCTGCAGGAACATTTTGTCCTGGCTCTTCTGCTCTTTTAGCAGGGACAAAACGTTCCGGCTCTACTCTCTCTGCTGCTGCCCAGCAGAGAAAGGGCACAGAGACTTTGGATTCAATTGGACTTTGAGGTAGGAAAGTGAGGAGCGACCGCAATATATGTGTCACAGTTGCAAAGCTGACTAATTGCTGAAGATGCACAGCCGAGCTTTCACTCCTGGCTCTTCGGCTGTGGGAGCAGAGGCCAAGAGCTCGTGTTCACCTGTCACTGCTGCTGTTCAAACGAGAGAGGGCGCGAGAGACCATGGATTCAAAGGGACTATTAGGAGATGAAGTGAGGAGTGACAGCAATGTGTGTTTCAGAGTTGCAAAGCTCACTGTGCGCTGAACATGATCAGTGGGAACTTTCTGGACTGTCTCTTCTGCTGTTTCAGCAGAGTCCAAACGTAAGTGCTATATTCTGCTACTGCTCACAAAGAGCAAGCACAGGAGATGTAGGATTCAATTGGACTTTCAGGTAGGAAAGTGAGAGGTGACAGCAATGTGTGTTTCAGAGTTGCAAAGCTCACTGTGTGCTGAAGATGCCCAGCAGGAGTTTCCCTGCTGGCCCTTCGGCTGTGGGATTAGAGTCCAAGCGCTCGTCCTCCCCTGTCACAACTCCTCTCGAAACGAGAGAGCGCACCAGAAACGTTGGATTCAAATGCACTTTTAGGAGAAAGAGTGAAGAGTGACAGCAATGTTTGTGTCACAGTTTAAAGCTCACTGTGTGCTAAACATGATCAGCAGGAGCTTTTTTGCAAGGCGCTTCTGCTGTTTTAGTCCAGTCTAAACATTCCTGCTCTACTCTCTCTGTTGCTGCTCAGCAGAGAGCGGGCACAGAGATGGTGGATTCAGTTGGTCTTTCAGGCAGGAAAGGGAGGAGTGACAGCAATGCGTGTTGCAGAGTTGCAAAGCTCGCTGTGCGCTGAAGATTATCTGCAGGAACATTTTGTCCTGGCTCTTCTGCTCTTTTAGCAGGGACAAAACGTTCCTGCTCTACTCTCTCTGCTGCTGCCCAGCTGAGAAAGGGCACAGAGACTTTGGATTCAATTGGACTTTGAGGTAGGAAAGTGAGGAGCGACCGCAATATATGTGTCACAGTTGCAAAGCTGACTAATTGCTGAAGATGCACAGGCGAGCTTTCACTCCTGGCTCTTCGGCTGTGGGAGCAGAGGCCAAGAGCTCGTGTTCACCTGTCACTGCTGCTGTTCAAACGAGAGAGGGCGCGAGAGACCATGGATTCAAAGGGACTATTAGGAGATGAAGTGAGGAGTGACAGCAATGTGTGTTTCAGCGTTGCAAAGCTCACTGTGCTCTGAAGATGATCAGTGGGAACTTTCTGGACTGTCTCTTCTGCTGTTTCAGCAGAGTCCAAACGTAAGTGCTATATTCTGCTACTGCTCACAAAGAGCAAGCACAGGAGATGTAGGATTCAATTGGACTTTGAGGTAGGAAAGTGAGAGGTGACAGCAATGTGTGTTTCAGAGTTGCAAAGCTCACTGTGTGCTGAAGATGCCCAGCAGGAGTTTCCCTGCTGGCCCTTCGGCTGTGGGATTAGAGTCCAAGCGCTCGTCCTCCCCTGTCACAACTCCTCTCGAAACGAGAGAGCGCACCAGAAACGTTGGATTCAAATGCACTTTTAGGAGAAAGAGTGAAGAGTGACAGCAATGTTTGTGTCACAGTTTAAAGCTCACTGTGTGCTAAACATGATCAGCAGGAGCTTTTTTGCAAGGCGCTTCTGCTGTTTTAGTCCAGTCTAAACATTCCTGCTCCTCTCTTTCTGTTGCTGCTCAGCAGAGAGCGGGCACAGAGATGGTGGATTCAGTTGGTCTTTCAGGCAGGAAAGGGAGGAGTGACAGCAATGCGTGTTGCAGAGTTGCAAAGCTCGCTGTGCACTGAAGATGATCTGCAGGAACATTTTGTCCTGGCTCTTCTGCTCTTTTAGCAGGGACAAAACGTTCCTGCTCTACTCTCTCTGCTGCTGCCCAGCTGAGAAAGGGCACAGAGATTTTGGATTCAATTGGACTTTGAGGTAGGAAAGTGAGGAGCAACCGCAATATATGTGTCACAGTTGCAAAGCTGACTAATTGCTGAAGAAGCCCAGCCGGAGCTTTCACTCCTGGCTCTTCGGCTGTGGGAGCAGAGGCCAAGAGCTCGTGTTCACCTGTCACTGCTGCTGTTCAAACGAGAGAGGGCGCGAGAGACCATGGATTCAAAGGGACTATTAGGAGATGAAGTGAGGAGTGACAGCAATGTGTGTTTCAGCGTTGCAAAGCTCACTGTGCTCTGAAGATGATCAGTGGGAACTTTCTGGACTGTCTCTTCTGCTGTTTCAGCAGAGTCCAAACGTAAGTGCTATATTCTGCTACTGCTCACAAAGAGCAAGCCCAGGAGATGTAGGATTCAATTGGACTTTGAGGTAGGAAAGTGAGAGGTGACAGCAATGTGTGTTTCAGGGTTGCAAAGCTCACTGTGTGCTGAAGATGCCCAGCAGGAGTTTCCCTGCTGGCCCTTCGGCTGTGGGATTAGAGTCCAAGCGCTCGTCCTCCCCTGTCACAACTCCACTCGAAAGTAGAGAGCGCACCAGAAACGTTGGATTCAAATGCACTTTTAGGAGAAAGAGTGAAGAGTGACAGCAATGTTTGTGTCACAGTTTAAAGCTCACTGTGTGCTAAACATGATCAGCAGGAGCTTTTTTGCAAGGCGCTTCTGCTGTGTTAGTCCAGTCTAAACATTCCTGCTCTACTCTCTCTGTTGCTGCTCTGCAGAGAGCGGGCACAGAGATGGTGGATTCAGTTGGTCTTTCAGGCAGGAAAGGGAGGAGTGACAGCAATGCGTGTTGCAGAGTTGCAAAGCTCGCTGTGCGCTGAAGATGATCTGCAGGAACATTTTGTCCTGGCTCTTCTGCTCTTTTAGCAGGGACAAAACGTTCCGGCTCTACTCTCTCTGCTGCTGCCCAGCAGAGAAAGGGCACAGAGACTTTGGATTCAATTGGACTTTGAGGTAGGAAAGTGAGGAGCGACCGCAATATATGTGTCACAGTTGCAAAGCTGACTAATTGCTGAAGATGCACAGCCGAGCTTTCACTCCTGGCTCTTCGGCTGTGGGAGCAGAGGCCAAGAGCTCGTGTTCACCTGTCACTGCTGCTGTTCAAACGAGAGAGGGCGCGAGAGACCATGGATTCAAAGGGACTATTAGGAGATGAAGTGAGGAGTGACAGCAATGTGTGTTTCAGAGTTGCAAAGCTCACTGTGCGCTGAACATGATCAGTGGGAACTTTCTGGACTGTCTCTTCTGCTGTTTCAGCAGAGTCCAAACGTAAGTGCTATATTCTGCTACTGCTCACAAAGAGCAAGCACAGGAGATGTAGGATTCAATTGGACTTTGAGGTAGGAAAGTGAGAGGTGACAGCAATGTGTGTTTCAGAGTTGCAAAGCTCACTGTGTGCTGAAGATGCCCAGCAGGAGTTTCCCTGCTGGCCCTTCGGCTGTGGGATTCGAGTCCAAGCGCTCGTCCTCCCCTGTCACAACTCCTCTCGAAACGAGAGAGCGCACCAGAAACGCTGGATTCAAATGCACTTTTAGGAGAAAGAGTGAAGAGTGACAGCAATGTTTGTGTCACAGTTTAAAGCTCACTGTGTGCTAAACATGATCAGCAGGAGCTTTTTTGCAAGGCGCTTCTGCTGTTTTAGTCCAGACTAAACATTCCTGCTCTACTCTCTCTGTTGCTGCTCAGCAGAGAGCGGGCACAGAGATGGTGGATTCAGTTGGTCTTTCAGGCAGGAAAGGGAGGAGTGACAGCAATGCGTGTTGCAGAGTTGCAAAGCTCGCTGTGCACTGAAGATGATCTGCAGGAACATTTTGTCCTGGCTCTTCTGCTCTTTTAGCAGGGACAAAACGTTCCTGCTCTACTCTCTCTGCTGCTGCCCAGCTGAGAAAGGGCCCAGAGATTTTGGATTCAATTGGACTTTGAGGTAGGAAAGTGAGGAGCAACCGCAATATATGTGTCACAGTTGCAAAGCTGACTAATTGCTGAAGAAGCCCAGCCGGAGCTTTCACTCCTGGCTCTTCGGCTGTGGGAGCAGAGGCCAAGAGCTCGTGTTCACCTGTCACTGCTGCTGTTCAAACGAGAGAGGGCGCGAGAGACCATGGATTCAAAGGGACTATTAGGAGATGAAGTGAGGAGTGACAGCAATGTGTGTTTCAGCGTTGCAAAGCTCACTGTGCTCTGAAGATGATCAGTGGGAACTTTCTGGACTGTCTCTTCTGCTGTTTCAGCAGAGTCCAAACGTAAGTGCTATATTCTGCTACTGCTCCCAAAGAGCAAGCCCAGGAGATGTAGGATTCAATTGGACTTTGAGGTAGGAAAGTGAGAGGTGACAGCAATGTGTGTTTCAGGGTTGCAAAGCTCACTGTGTGCTGAAGATGCCCAGCAGGAGTTTCCCTGCTGGCCCTTCGGCTGTGGGATTAGAGTCCAAGCGCTCGTCCTCCCCTGTCACAACTCCTCTCGAAACGAGAGAGCGCACCAGAAACGTTGGATTCAAATGCACTTTTAGGAGAAAGAGTGAAGAGTGACAGCAATGTTTGTGTCACAGTTTAAAGCTCACTGTGTGCTAAACATGATCAGCAGGAGCTTTTTTGCAAGGCGCTTCTGCTGTGTTAGTCCAGTCTAAACATTCCTGCTCTACTCTCTCTGTTGCTGCTCTGCAGAGAGCGGGCACAGAGATGGTGGATTCAGTTGGTCTTTCAGGCAGGAAAGGGAGGAGTGACAGCAATGCGTGTTGCAGAGTTGCAAAGCTCGCTGTGCGCTGAAGATGATCTGCAGGAACATTTTGTCCTGGCTCTTCTGCTCTTTTAGCAGGGACAAAACGTTCCGGCTCTACTCTCTCTGCTGCTGCCCAGCAGAGAAAGGGCACAGAGACTTTGGATTCAATTGGACTTTGAGGTAGGAAAGTGAGGAGCGACCGCAATATATGTGTCACAGTTGCAAAGCTGACTAATTGCTGAAGATGCACAGCCGAGCTTTCACTCCTGGCTCTTCGGCTGTGGGAGCAGAGGCCAAGAGCTCGTGTTCACCTGTCACTGCTGCTGTTCAAACGAGAGAGGGCGCGAGAGACCATGGATTCAAAGGGACTATTAGGAGATGAAGTGAGGAGTGACAGCAATGTGTGTTTCAGAGTTGCAAAGCTCACTGTGCGCTGAACATGATCAGTGGGAACTTTCTGGACTGTCTCTTCTGCTGTTTCAGCAGAGTCCAAACGTAAGTGCTATATTCTGCTACTGCTCACAAAGAGCAAGCACAGGAGATGTAGGATTCAATTGGACTTTCAGGTAGGAAAGTGAGAGGTGACAGCAATGTGTGTTTCAGAGTTGCAAAGCTCACTGTGTGCTGAAGATGCCCAGCAGGAGTTTCCCTGCTGGCCCTTCGGCTGTGGGATTAGAGTCCAAGCGCTCGTCCTCCCCTGTCACAACTCCTCTCGAAACGAGAGAGCGCACCAGAAACGTTGGATTCAAATGCACTTTTAGGAGAAAGAGTGAAGAGTGACAGCAATGTTTGTGTCACAGTTTAAAGCTCACTGTGTGCTAAACATGATCAGCAGGAGCTTTTTTGCAAGGCGCTTCTGCTGTTTTAGTCCAGTCTAAACATTCCTGCTCTACTCTCTCTGTTGCTGCTCAGCAGAGAGCGGGCACAGAGATGGTGGATTCAGTTGGTCTTTCAGGCAGGAAAGGGAGGAGTGACAGCAATGCGTGTTGCAGAGTTGCAAAGCTCGCTGTGCGCTGAAGATTATCTGCAGGAACATTTTGTCCTGGCTCTTCTGCTCTTTTAGCAGGGACAAAACGTTCCTGCTCTACTCTCTCTGCTGCTGCCCAGCTGAGAAAGGGCACAGAGACTTTGGATTCAATTGGACTTTGAGGTAGGAAAGTGAGGAGCGACCGCAATATATGTGTCACAGTTGCAAAGCTGACTAATTGCTGAAGATGCACAGGCGAGCTTTCACTCCTGGCTCTTCGGCTGTGGGAGCAGAGGCCAAGAGCTCGTGTTCACCTGTCACTGCTGCTGTTCAAACGAGAGAGGGCGCGAGAGACCATGGATTCAAAGGGACTATTAGGAGATGAAGTGAGGAGTGACAGCAATGTGTGTTTCAGCGTTGCAAAGCTCACTGTGCTCTGAAGATGATCAGTGGGAACTTTCTGGACTGTCTCTTCTGCTGTTTCAGCAGAGTCCAAACGTAAGTGCTATATTCTGCTACTGCTCACAAAGAGCAAGCACAGGAGATGTAGGATTCAATTGGACTTTGAGGTAGGAAAGTGAGAGGTGACAGCAATGTGTGTTTCAGAGTTGCAAAGCTCACTGTGTGCTGAAGATGCCCAGCAGGAGTTTCCCTGCTGGCCCTTCGGCTGTGGGATTAGAGTCCAAGCGCTCGTCCTCCCCTGTCACAACTCCTCTCGAAACGAGAGAGCGCACCAGAAACGTTGGATTCAAATGCACTTTTAGGAGAAAGAGTGAAGAGTGACAGCAATGTTTGTGTCACAGTTTAAAGCTCACTGTGTGCTAAACATGATCAGCAGGAGCTTTTTTGCAAGGCGCTTCTGCTGTTTTAGTCCAGTCTAAACATTCCTGCTCCTCTCTTTCTGTTGCTGCTCAGCAGAGAGCGGGCACAGAGATGGTGGATTCAGTTGGTCTTTCAGGCAGGAAAGGGAGGAGTGACAGCAATGCGTGTTGCAGAGTTGCAAAGCTCGCTGTGCACTGAAGATGATCTGCAGGAACATTTTGTCCTGGCTCTTCTGCTCTTTTAGCAGGGACAAAACGTTCCTGCTCTACTCTCTCTGCTGCTGCCCAGCTGAGAAAGGGCACAGAGATTTTGGATTCAATTGGACTTTGAGGTAGGAAAGTGAGGAGCAACCGCAATATATGTGTCACAGTTGCAAAGCTGACTAATTGCTGAAGAAGCCCAGCCGGAGCTTTCACTCCTGGCTCTTCGGCTGTGGGAGCAGAGGCCAAGAGCTCGTGTTCACCTGTCACTGCTGCTGTTCAAACGAGAGAGGGCGCGAGAGACCATGGATTCAAAGGGACTATTAGGAGATGAAGTGAGGAGTGACAGCAATGTGTGTTTCAGCGTTGCAAAGCTCACTGTGCTCTGAAGATGATCAGTGGGAACTTTCTGGACTGTCTCTTCTGCTGTTTCAGCAGAGTCCAAACGTAAGTGCTATATTCTGCTACTGCTCACAAAGAGCAAGCCCAGGAGATGTAGGATTCAATTGGACTTTGAGGTAGGAAAGTGAGAGGTGACAGCAATGTGTGTTTCAGGGTTGCAAAGCTCACTGTGTGCTGAAGATGCCCAGCAGGAGTTTCCCTGCTGGCCCTTCGGCTGTGGGATTAGAGTCCAAGCGCTCGTCCTCCCCTGTCACAACTCCACTCGAAAGTAGAGAGCGCACCAGAAACGTTGGATTCAAATGCACTTTTAGGAGAAAGAGTGAAGAGTGACAGCAATGTTTGTGTCACAGTTTAAAGCTCACTGTGTGCTAAACATGATCAGCAGGAGCTTTTTTGCAAGGCGCTTCTGCTGTGTTAGTCCAGTCTAAACATTCCTGCTCTACTCTCTCTGTTGCTGCTCTGCAGAGAGCGGGCACAGAGATGGTGGATTCAGTTGGTCTTTCAGGCAGGAAAGGGAGGAGTGACAGCAATGCGTGTTGCAGAGTTGCAAAGCTCGCTGTGCGCTGAAGATGATCTGCAGGAACATTTTGTCCTGGCTCTTCTGCTCTTTTAGCAGGGACAAAACGTTCCGGCTCTACTCTCTCTGCTGCTGCCCAGCAGAGAAAGGGCACAGAGACTTTGGATTCAATTGGACTTTGAGGTAGGAAAGTGAGGAGCGACCGCAATATATGTGTCACAGTTGCAAAGCTGACTAATTGCTGAAGATGCACAGCCGAGCTTTCACTCCTGGCTCTTCGGCTGTGGGAGCAGAGGCCAAGAGCTCGTGTTCACCTGTCACTGCTGCTGTTCAAACGAGAGAGGGCGCGAGAGACCATGGATTCAAAGGGACTATTAGGAGATGAAGTGAGGAGTGACAGCAATGTGTGTTTCAGAGTTGCAAAGCTCACTGTGCGCTGAACATGATCAGTGGGAACTTTCTGGACTGTCTCTTCTGCTGTTTCAGCAGAGTCCAAACGTAAGTGCTATATTCTGCTACTGCTCACAAAGAGCAAGCACAGGAGATGTAGGATTCAATTGGACTTTCAGGTAGGAAAGTGAGAGGTGACAGCAATGTGTGTTTCAGAGTTGCAAAGCTCACTGTGTGCTGAAGATGCCCAGCAGGAGTTTCCCTGCTGGCCCTTCGGCTGTGGGATTAGAGTCCAAGCGCTCGTCCTCCCCTGTCACAACTCCTCTCGAAACGAGAGAGCGCACCAGAAACGTTGGATTCAAATGCACTTTTAGGAGAAAGAGTGAAGAGTGACAGCAATGTTTGTGTCACAGTTTAAAGCTCACTGTGTGCTAAACATGATCAGCAGGAGCTTGTTTGCAAGGCGCTTCTGCTGTTTTAGTCCAGTCTAAACATTCCTGCTCTACTCTCTCTGTTGCTGCTCAGCAGATGGCGGGCACAGAGATGGTGGATTCAGTTGGTCTTTCAGGCAGGAAAGGGAGGAGTGACAGCAATGCGTGTTGCAGAGTTGCAAAGCTCGCTGTGCGCTGAAGATGATCTGCAGGAACATTTTGTCCTGGCTCTTCTGCTCTTTTAGCAGGGACAAAACGTTCCTGCTCTACTCTCTCTGCTGCTGCCCAGCAGAGAAAGGGCACAGAGACTTTGGATTCAATTGGACTTTGAGGTAGGAAAGTGAGGAGCGACCGCAATATATGTGTCACAGTTGCAAAGCTGACTAATTGCTGAAGATGCACAGGCGAGCTTTCACTCCTGGCTCTTCGGCTGTGGGAGCAGAGGCCAAGAGCTCGTGTTCACCTGTCACTGCTGCTGTTCAAACGAGAGAGGGCGCGAGAGACCATGGATTCAAAGGGACTATTAGGAGATGAAGTGAGGAGTGACAGCAATGTGTGTTTCAGCGTTGCAAAGCTCACTGTGCTCTGAAGATGATCAGTGGGAACTTTCTGGACTGTCTCTTCTGCTGTTTCAGCAGAGTCCAAACGTAAGTGCTATATTCTGCTACTGCTCACAAAGAGCAAGCACAGGAGATGTAGGATTCAATTGGACTTTGAGGTAGGAAAGTGAGAGGTGACAGCAATGTGTGTTTCAGAGTTGCAAAGCTCACTGTGTGCTGAAGATGCCCAGCAGGAGTTTCCCTGCTGGCCCTTCGGCTGTGGGATTCGAGTCCAAGCGCTCGTCCTCCCCTGTCACAACTCCTCTCGAAACGAGAGAGCGCACCAGAAACGCTGGATTCAAATGCACTTTTAGGAGAAAGAGTGAAGAGTGACAGCAATGTTTGTGTCACAGTTTAAAGCTCACTGTGTGCTAAACATGATCAGCAGGAGCTTTTTTGCAAGGCGCTTCTGCTGTTTTAGTCCAGACTAAACATTCCTGCTCTACTCTCTCTGTTGCTGCTCAGCAGAGAGCGAGCACAGAGATGGTGGATTCAGTTGGTCTTTCAGGCAGGAAAGGGAGGAGTGACAGCAATGCGTGTTGCAGAGTTGCAAAGCTCGCTGTGCGCTGAAGATGATCTGCAGGAACATTTTGTCCTGGCTCTTCTGCTCTTTTAGCAGGGACAAAACGTTCCTGCTCTACTCTCTCTGCTGCTGCCCAGCAGAGAAAGGGCACAGAGACTTTGGATTCAATTGGACTTTGAGGTAGGAAAGTGAGGAGCGACCGCAATATATGTGTCACAGTTGCAAAGCTGACTAATTGCTGAAGATGCACAGGCGAGCTTTCACTCCTGGCTCTTCGGCTGTGGGAGCAGAGGCCAAGAGCTCGTGTTCACCTGTCACTGCTGCTGTTCAAACGAGAGAGGGCGCGAGAGACCATGGATTCAAAGGGACTATTAGGAGATGAAGTGAGGAGTGACAGCAATGTGTGTTTCAGCGTTGCAAAGCTCACTGTGCTCTGAAGATGATCAGTGGGAACTTTCTGGACTGTCTCTTCTGCTGTTTCAGCAGAGTCCAAACGTAAGTGCTATATTCTGCTACTGCTCACAAAGAGCAAGCACAGGAGATGTAGGATTCAATTGGACTTTGAGGTAGGAAAGTGAGAGGTGACAGCAATGTGTGTTTCAGAGTTGCAAAGCTCACTGTGTGCTGAAGATGCCCAGCAGGAGTTTCCCTGCTGGCCCTTCGGCTGTGGGATTCGAGTCCAAGCGCTCGTCCTCCCCTGTCACAACTCCTCTCGAAACGAGAGAGCGCACCAGAAACATTGGATTCAAATGCACTTTTAGGAGAAAGAGTGAAGAGTGGCAGCAATGTTTGTGTCACAGTTTAAAGCTCACTGTGTGCTAAACATGATCAGCAGGAGCTTTTTTGCAAGGCGCTTCTGCTGTTTTAGTCCAGTCTAAACATTCCTGCTCTACTCTCTCTGTTGCTGCTCAGCAGAGAGCGGGCACAGAGATGGTGGATTCAGTTGGTCTTTCAGGCAGGAAAGGGAGGAGTGACAGCAATGCGTGTTGCAGAGTTGCAAAGCTCGCTGTGCGCTGAAGATGATCTGCAGGAACATTTTGTCCTGGCTCTTCTGCTCTTTTAGCAGGGACAAAACGTTCCTGCTCTACTCTCTCTGCTGCTGCCCAGCAGAGAAAGGGCACAGAGACTTTGGATTCAATTGGACTTTGAGGTAGGAAAGTGAGGAGCGACCGCAATATATGTGTCACAGTTGCAAAGCTGACTAATTGCTGAAGATGCACAGGCGAGCTTTCACTCCTGGCTCTTCGGCTGCGGGAGCAGAGGCCAAGAGCTCGTGTTCACCTGTCACTGCTGCTGTTCAAACGAGAGAGGGCGCGAGAGACCATGGATTCAAAGGGACTATTAGGAGATGAAGTGAGGAGTGACAGCAATGTGTGTTTCAGCGTTGCAAAGCTCACTGTGCTCTGAAGATGATCAGTGGGAACTTTCTGGACTGTCTCTTCTGCTGTTTCAGCAGAGTCCAAACGTAAGTGCTATATTCTGCTACTGCTCACAAAGAGCAAGCACAGGAGATGTAGGATTCAATTGGACTTTGAGGTAGGAAAGTGAGAGGTGACAGCAATGTGTGTTTCAGAGTTGCAAAGCTCACTGTGTGCTGAAGATGCCCAGCAGGAGTTTCCCTGCTGGCCCTTCGGCTGTGGGATTCGAGTCCAAGCGCTCGTCCTCCCCTGTCACAACTCCTCTCGAAACGAGAGAGCGCACCAGAAACATTGGATTCAAATGCACTTTTAGGAGAAAGAGTGAAGAGTGGCAGCAATGTTTGTGTCACAGTTTAAAGCTCACTGTGTGCTAAACATGATCAGCAGGAGCTTTTTTGCAAGGCGCTTCTGCTGTTTTAGTCCAGTCTAAACATTCCTGCTCTACTCTCTCTGTTGCTGCTCAGCAGAGAGCGGGCACAGAGATGGTGGATTCAGTTGGTCTTTCAGGCAGGAAAGGGAGGAGTGACAGCAATGCGTGTTGCAGAGTTGCAAAGCTCGCTGTGCGCTGAAGATGATCTGCAGGAACATTTTGTCCTGGCTCTTCTGCTCTTTTAGCAGGGACAAAACGTTCCTGCTCTACTCTCTCTGCTGCTGCCCAGCAGAGAAAGGGCACAGAGACTTTGGATTCAATTGGACTTTGAGGTAGGAAAGTGAGGAGCGACCGCAATATATGTGTCACAGTTGCAAAGCTGACTAATTGCTGAAGATGCACAGGCGAGCTTTCACTCCTGGCTCTTCGGCTGCGGGAGCAGAGGCCAAGAGCTCGTGTTCACCTGTCACTGCTGCTGTTCAAACGAGAGAGGGCGCGAGAGACCATGGATTCAAAGGGACTATTAGGAGATGAAGTGAGGAGTGACAGCAATGTGTGTTTCAGCGTTGCAAAGCTCACTGTGCTCTGAAGATGATCAGTGGGAACTTTCTGGACTGTCTCTTCTGCTGTTTCAGCAGAGTCCAAACGTAAGTGCTATATTCTGCTACTGCTCACAAAGAGCAAGCACAGGAGATGTAGGATTCAATTGGACTTTGAGGTAGGAAAGTGAGAGGTGACAGCAATGTGTGTTTCAGAGTTGCAAAGCTCACTGTGTGCTGAAGATGCCCAGCAGGAGTTTCCCTGCTGGCCCTTCGGCTGTGGGATTCGAGTCCAAGCGCTCGTCCTCCCCTGTCACAACTCCTCTCGAAACGAGAGAGCGCACCAGAAACGCTGGATTCAAATGCACTTTTAGGAGATAAAGTGAGGAGTGACAGCAATGTTTGTGTCACAGTTTAAAGCTCGCTGTGTGCTAAACATGATCAGCAGGAGCTTTTTTGCAAGGCACTTCTGCTGTTTTAGCCCAGTCTAAACATTCCTGCTCCTCTCTTTCTGTTGCTCCTCAGCAGAGAGCGGGCACAGAGATGTTGGAATCAATTGGTCTTTCAGGCAGGAAAGGGAGGACTGACAGCAATGTGTGTTGCAGAGTTGCAAAGCTCACTGTGTGCTGAAGATGCCCAGCAGGAGTTTCCCTGCTGGCCCTTCGGCTGTGGGATTAGAGTCCAAGCGCTCGTCCTCCCCTGTCACAACTCCTCTCGAAACGAGAGAGCGCACCAGAAACATTGGATTCAAATGCACTTTTAGGAGAAAGAGTGAAGAGTGGCAGCAATGTTTGTGTCACAGTTTAAAGCTCACTGTGTGCTAAACATGATCAGCAGGAGATTTTTTGCAAGGCGCTTCTGCTGTTTTAGTCCAGTCTAAACATTCCTGCTCTACTCTCTCTGTTGCTGCTCAGCAGAGAGCGGGCACAGAGATGGTGGATTCAGTTGGTCTTTCAGGCAGGAAAGGGAGGAGTGACAGCAATGCGTGTTGCAGAGTTGCAAAGCTCGCTGTGCGCTGAAGATGATCTGCAGGAACATTTTGTCCTGGCTCTTCTGCTCTTTTAGCAGGGACAAAACGTTCCTGCTCTACTCTCTCTGCTGCTGCCCAGCTGAGAAAGGGCACAGAGATTTTGGATTCAATTGCACTTTGAGGTAGGAAAGTGAGGAGCAACCGCAATATATGTGTCACAGTTGCAAAGCTGACTAATTGCTGAAGATGCCCAGCCGGAGCTTTCACTCCTGGCTCTTCGGCTGTGGGAGCAGAGGCCAAGAGCTCGTGTTCACCTGTCACTGCTGCTGTTCAAACGAGAGAGGGCGCGAGGGACCATGGATTCAAAGGGACTCTTAGGAGATGAAGTGAGGAGTGACAGCAATGTGTGTTTCAGCGTTGCAAAGCTCACTGTGCGTTGAAGATGATCAGTGGGAACTTTCTGGACTGTCTCTTCTGCTGTTTCAGCAGAGTCCAAACGTAAGTGCTATATTCTGCTACTGCTCACAAAGAGCAAGCACAGGAGATGTAGGATTCAATTGGACTTTGAGGTAGGAAAGTGAGAGGTGACAGCAATGTGTGTTTCAGAGTTGCAAAGTTCACTGTGTGCTGAAGATGCCCAGCAGGAGTTTCCCTGCTGGCCCTTCGGCTGTGGGATTAGAGTCCAAGCGCTCGTCCTCCCCTGTCACAACTCCTCTCGAAACGAGAGAGCGCACCAGAAACGTTGGATTCAAATGCACTTTTAGGAGAAAGAGTGAAGAGTGACAGAAATGTTTGTGTCACAGTTTAAAGCTCACTGTGTGCTAAACATGATCAGCAGGAGCTTTTTTGCAAGGCGCTTCTGCTGTTTTAGTCCAGTCTAAACATTCCTGCTCTACTCTCTCTGTTGCTGCTCAGCAGAGAGCGGGCACAGAGATGGTGGATTCAGTTGGTCTTTCAGGCAGGAAAGGGAGGAGTGACAGCAATGCATGTTGCAGAGTTGCAAAGCTCGCTGTGCGCTGAAGATGATCTGCAGGAACATTTTGTCCTGGCTCTTCTGCTCTTTTAGCAGGGACAAAACGTTCCTGCTCTACTCTCTCTGCTGCTGCCCAGCTGAGAAAGGGCACAGAGATTTTGGATTCAATTGGACTTTGAGGTAGGAAAGTGAGGAGCAACCGCAATATATGTGTCACAGCTGCAAAGCTGACTAATTGCTGAAGATGCACAGCCGAGCTTTCACTCCTGGCTCTTCGGCTGTGGGAGCAGAGGCCAAGAGCTCGTGTTCACCTGTCACTGCTGCTGTTCAAACGAGAGAGGGCGCGAGAGACCATGGATTCAAAGGGACTCTTAGGAGATGAAGTGAGGAGTGACAGCAATGTGTGTTTCAGCGTTGCAAAGCTCACTGTGCGCTGAAGATGATCAGTGGGAACTTTCTGGACTGTCTCTTCTGCTGTTTCAGCAGAGTCCAAACGTAAGTGCTATATTCTGCTACTGCTCACAAAGAGCAAGCACAGGAGATGTAGGATTCAATTGGACTTTGAGGTAGGAAAGTGAGAGGTGACAGCAATGTGTGTTTCAGAGTTGCAAAGCTCACTGTGTGCTGAAGATGCCCAGCAGGAGTTTCCCTGCTGGCCCTTCGGCTGTGGGATTAGAGTCCAAGCGCTCGTCGTCCCCTGTCACAACTCCTCTCGAAACGAGAGAGCGCACCAGAAACGTTGGATTCAAATGCACTTTTAGGAGAAAGAGTGAGGAGTGTCAGCAATGTTTGTGTCACAGTTTAAAGCTCGCTGTGTGCTAAACATGATCAGCAGGAGCTTTTTTGCAAGGCGCTTCTGCTGTTTTAGTCCAGTCTAAACATTCCTGCTCCTGTCTTTCTGTTGCTGCTCAGCAGAAAGTGGGCACAGAGATGGTGGATTCAGTTGGTCTTTCTGGCAGGAAAGGGAGGAGTGACAGCAATGCGTGTTGCAGAGTTGCAAAGCTCGCTGTGCGCTGAAGATGATCTGCAGGAACATTTTGTCCTGGCTCTTCTGCTCTTTTAGCAGGGACAAAACGTTCCTGCTCTAGTCTCTCTGCTGCTGCCCAGCTGAGAAAGGGCACAGAGATTTTGGATTCAATTGCACTTTGAGGTAGGAAAGTGAGGAGCAACCGCAATATATGTGTCACAGTTGCAAATCTGACTAATTGCTGAAGAAGCCCAGCCGGAGCTTTCACTCCTGGCTCTTCGGCTGTGGGAGCAGAGGCCAAGAGCTCGTGTTCACCTGTCACTGCTGCTGTTCAAACGAGAGAGGGCGCGAGAGACCATGGATTCAAAGGGACTATTAGGAGATGAAGTGAGGAGTGACAGCAATGTGTGTTTCAGCGTTGCAAAGCTCACTGTGCTCTGAAGATGATCAGTGGGAACTTTCTGGACTGTCTCTTCTGCTGTTTCAGCAGAGTCCAAACGTAAGTGCTATATTCTGCTACTGCTCACAAAGAGCAAGCACAGGAGATGTAGGATTCAATTGGACTTTGAGGTAGGAAAGTGAGAGGTGACAGCAATGTGTGTTTCAGAGTTGCAAAGCTCACTGTGTGCTGAAGATGCCCAGCAGGAGTTTCCCTGCTGGCCCTTCGGCTGTGGGATTAGAGTCCAAGCGCTCGTCCTCCCCTGTCACAACTCCTCTCGAAACGAGAGAGCGCACCAGAAACGTTGGATTCAAATGCACTTTTAGGAGATAAAGTGAGGAGTGACAGCAATGTTTGTGTCACAGTTTAAAGCTCGCTGTGTGCTAAACATGATCAGCAGGAGCTTTTTTGCAAGGCGCTTCTGCTGTTTTAGTCCAGTCTAAACATTCCTGCTCTACTCTCTCTGTTGCTGCTCAGCAGAGAGCGGGCACAGAGATGGTGGATTCAGTTGGTCTTTCAGGCAGGAAAGGGAGGAGTGACAGCAATGCGTGTTGCAGAGTTGCAAAGCTCGCTGTGCGCTGAAGATGATCTGCAGGAACATTTTGTCCTGGCTCTTCTGCTCTTTTAGCAGGGACAAAACGTTCCTGCTCTACTCTCTCTGCTGCTGCCCAGCAGAGAAAGGGCCCAGAGATTTTGGATTCAATTGGACTTTGAGGTAGGAAAGTGAGGAGCAACAGCAATATATGTGTCACAGTTGCAAAGCTGACTAGTTGCTGGAGATGCCCAGCCGGAGCTTTCACTCCTGGCTCTTCGGCTGTGGGAGCAGAGGCCAAGAGCTCGTGTTCACCTGTCACTGCTGCTGTTCAAACGAGAGAGGGCGCGAGAAACCATGGATTCAAAGGGACTATTAGGAGATGAAGTGAGGAGTGACAGCAATGTGTCATTTTGAGGAAAAATGGGTTATAAATGGCCAAAAACGGCTTAAAGGTGGTTAGATAGGGGTAAAACTGGGGTAGGAATGGCCAAAAATTGCTTAAAATGGGTTAGAAGTTTGCAAAACTGTGCTAGAAATGGCCCAAAAGGTTTAAATTGGGACAGAAATGGTGAAAATGGCTTAAAATGCGTTAGGAGTGAGCAAAAATGGGTTAGATATAGCCGAAAACGGTTTAAATCATGTGAGAAACAGGCAAAAAATGAGTTAGAAAAGAACTAAAAATGGCTTAAAACGGGTTGAGAGCGAGAAAACATCGTGTAGAAAGAGGCAAAAATGGCTTTAAAAGGGTTAGAGATGTGCAAAAATGGGTTAGAAATGGCAAAAAATGGCTTAAAAGGGCTTATAGATGTGCCAAAAATGGTTGGAAATGGCCAAAAATGCTTTAAAGCAGGTTAGAGATGTGTAAAAGTGGGTTAGAAATGGCCTAAAATGGATTAAAGCGGGTAATAATTGGGAGAAACTGTGTTAGAAACAGAAGAAAAAAAAGCTTAATAAGAGTTGAAGGAGGGCAAAAATGGTTAAGGTATAGCCAAAAAAGGCTTAAAAAGGGTTAGAGATATGCAAAAACTGGGATAGAAATGG
Source organism: Lathamus discolor (assembly GCF_037157495.1). NCBI lineage: Eukaryota > Metazoa > Chordata > Aves > Psittaciformes > Psittacidae > Lathamus > Lathamus discolor. The sequence continues at coordinate 90,494,296 of NC_088884.1, read as the reverse complement.
CCAAAAAGGCTTTAAAGCAGGTTAGAGATGTGCAAAAACTGGTCAGAAATGGCCAAAAATGGATTAAAGCGGGAGAGAAATGGGAAAAACTGCATTAGAAACAGAAAAAAAGCATAAAAAGTTTTGAATGAGGGAAAAAATGGTGAAGATATAGCCCAAAAAGGCTTAAAAAGGATTAGAGATGTGCAAAAATGGGATAGAAATGGCCAAAAACTCTTTAAAATGTGTTAGAAATGGAGAAAAATGGGTTAGAAATGGACAAAAAATGGATAAGAAATGGCCAAAAGTAGCTTAAAAGGGGTTAGAGATGTGCAAAAATGAGTTAGAAATGGCCAAGAATGGCATAAAACAGGTTAAGAATGGCCAAAAATGGGTTAGAAATGGCCAAAAAGGCTTTAAAGCAGGTAAGAGATGTGCAAAAAAAAAAAAAAAAAAAAAATGGTTAGAAGTGGCAAAAAAATGGATTAAAGATGGTGAGAAATGCAGAAAACTGGGTTAGAAACGGAAAAAAAAAATAGCATAAACCGTGTTGAAAGTGGGGAGAAATGGTTTAGAAAGAACCAAAAATGGCTTTAAAAGGGTTAGAGATTTGCAAAAATGGAATAGAAATGGCCAAAATTTATTTAAAAAGCCTCAAAAATGGACAAAAAATGCATTAGAAATGGCCAAAACCGGCTTAAAAGGGTTAGAGGTATGCGAGAACGGTTTAGAAAAAGCCAAATTAGGCTTAAAAGGGGCTAGAGATGAGCAAAAAAGGGTTAGAAATGGCCAAAAATAGCTTAAAATGGGTTAGATATAGCCAAAAAAGGGTTAAAATGGGTTAGTAGTGGGTAAAAAAGGGTTAGATGTAGCCGAAAATGGCATAAAACGTGTGAGAACTGGGCCAAAAATGGGTCAGAAAAGAAAAAAAAATGCTTATAATTACTTGAATGCGGAAGAGAGTGTTTTAGAAAGAGCCAAAAACGGCTTTAAAAGGGTTAGATGTATGCAAAAATGGGTTACAAATGGCCAAAAACGCCTTAAAATGGGATAGAAATAGTGAAAAATGGCTTAAAATGTGTTAGAAGTGTGTAAAAATGTTTTAGATAAACCCAAAAATGGTTTAAATCGTGTGAGCAATGGGCAAAAAATGAGTTAGAAAAGGAAAGAAAAACGGCTTAAACCAGGTTGAAAGTCAGAGAAAATGGTGTAGAAAGACCCAAACGTGTCTTTAAAAGGGCTAGAGATGAGCAGAAATGGGTTAGAAATGGCAAAGAATGGCTTAAAAGAGGTTAGAGATGTGCCAGAAATGGTTAGAAATGGCCAAAACTGCTTTAAAGCAGGTTAGAGATGTGCAAAAATGGGCTAGAAATGGCCAAAAATGGATTCAAGTGGGTAAAGAAATGGGGAAAACTGGGTTAGAAACAGAAAAAAACTAGCTTAAAACGGGTGGAAAGTGGGCAAAAATGGTTGAGAAAGAGTCAAAAATGCATTAAAAGGGTTCTAGACACGCAAAAATGGGATAGAAATGGCCAAAAATGATTTAAAACGGGTTAGAAATGTTCAAAAATTGGATTAGAAATGGCCAAAACCGGTTTAAAAAGGGTTAGAGGTAAGCAGAGATGAGTGAGAAATAGCCAAAACCGGCTTAAAAAAGGTTAGAGATGTGCAAAAATGGGTCAGAAATGACCAAAGCTGGCTTAAAACGGGTTAGAAACGGCCAAAAAAGCTTTAAAGCGGGTAAGAGATGTGCGAAAACGGGTTAGAAATGGCCTAAGTTGGCCAAAAGCGGGTTAGAAATGGCCAAAAAGGCTTTAAAGCAGGTTAGAGATGTGTGTGCAATGGTTAGAAATGGCAAAAATGGGTTAAAGCAGGTAAGAAATGGGGAAAACTTGGTTAGAAAGGGAAGAGAAAAAACCTTCAAACGAGTGGAAAGTTGGCAAAAATCGTTCAGGTAGAGCAAAAAAAGGCTTAAAAAGGGTTAGAGCTGAGGAAAAATGGGTTATAAATGGCCAAAAGCGGCTTAAAGGTGGTTAGATAGGGGTAAAACCGGGGTAGGAATGGCCAAAAATTGCTTAAAATGGGCTAGAAGTTTGCAAAACTGTGCTAGAAATGGCCCAAAAGGTTTAAATTGGGACAGAAATGGTGAAAAATGGCTTAAAATGCGTTAGGAGTGAGCAAAAATGGGTTAGATATAGCCGAAAACGGTTTAAATCGTGTGAGAACCAGGCAAAAAATGAGTTAGAAAAGAACTAAAAATGGCTTAAAACGGGTTGAGAGCGAGAAAACATCGTGTAGAAAGAGGCAAAAATGGCTTTAAAAGGGTTAGAGATGTGCAAAAATGGGTTAGAAATGGCAAAAAATGGCTTAAAAGGGCTTATAGATGTGCCAAAAATGGTTGGAAATGGCCAAAAATGCTTTAAAGCAGGTTAGAGATGTGTAAAAGTGGGTTAGAAATGGCCAAAAATGGATTAAAGCGGGTAATAATGGGGAGAAACTGTGTTAGAAACTGAAGAAAAAAAAGCTTAATAAGAGTTGAAGGAGGGCAAAAATGGTTAAGGTATAGCCAAAAAAGGCTTAAAAAGGGTTAGAGATATGCAAAAACTGGGATAGAAATGGCCAAAAAGGCTTTAAAGCAGGTTAGAGATGTGCAAAAACTGGTCAGAAATGGCCAAAAAAGGATTAAAGCGGGAGAGAAATGGGAAAAACTGCATTAGAAACAGAAAAAAAGCATAAAAAGTTTTGAATGAGGGAAAAAATGGTGAAGATATAGCCCAAAAAGGCTTAAAAAGGATTAGAGATGTGCAAAAATGGGATAGAAATGGCCAAAAACTCTTTAAAATGTGTTAGAAATGGAGAAAAATGGGTTACAAATGGACAAAAAATGGATAAGAAATGGCCAAAAGTAGCTTAAAAGGGGTTAGAGATGTGCAAAAATGAGTTAGAAATGGCCAAGAATGGCATAAAACAGGTTAAGAATGGCCAAAAATGGGTTAGAAATGGCCAAAAAGGCTTTAAAGCAGGTAAGAGATGTGCAAAAAAAAAAAAAATAAAATGGTTAGAAGTGGCAAAAAAATGGATTAAAGATGGTGAGAAATGCAGAAAACTGGGTTAGAAACGGAAAAAAAAAAATAGCATAAACCGTGTTGAAAGTGGGGAGAAATGGTTTAGAAAGAACCAAAAATGGCTTTAAAAGGGTTAGAGATTTGCAAAAATGGAATAGAAATGGCCAAAATTTATTTAAAAAGCCTCAAAAATGGACAAAAAATGCATTAGAAATGGCCAAAACCGGCTTAAAAGGGTTAGAGGTATGCGAGAACGGTTCAGAAAAAGCCAAATTAGGCTTAAAAGGGGCTAGAGATGAGCAAAAAAGGGTTAGAAATGGCCAAAAATAGCTTAAAATGGGTTAGATATAGCCAAAAAAGGGTTGAAATGGGTTAGTAGTGGGTAAAAAAGGGTTAGATGTAGCCGAAAATGGCATAAAACGTGTGAGAACTGGGCCAAAAATGGGTCAGAAAAGAAAAAAAAATGCTTATAATTACTTGAATGCGGAAGAGAGTGTTTTAGAAAGAGCCAAAAACGGCTTTAAAAGGGTTAGATGTATGCAAAAATGGGTTACAAATGGCCAAAAACGCCTTAAAATGGGATAGAAATAGTGAAAAATGGCTTAAAATGTGTTAGAAGCGTGTAAAAATGGTTTAGATAAATCCAAAAATGGTTTAAATCGTGTGAGCAATGGGCAAAAAATGAGTTAGAAAAGGAAAGAAAAATGGCTTAAACCAGGTTGAAAGTCAGAGAAAATGGTGTAGAAAGACCCAAACGTGGCTTTAAAAGGGCTAGAGATGAGCAGAAATGGGTTAGAAATGGCAAAGAATGGCTTAAAAGAGGTTAGAGATGTGCCAGAAATGGTTAGAAATGGCCAAAACTGCTTTAAAGCAGGTTAGAGATGTGCAAAAATGGGCTAGAAATGGCCAAAAATGGATTCAAGTGGGTAAAGAAATGGGGAAAACTGGGTTAGAAACAGAAAAAAACTAGCTTAAAACGGGTGGAAAGTGGGCAAAAATGGTTGAGAAAGAGTCAAAAATGCATTAAAAGGGTTCTAGACACGCAAAAATGGGATAGAAATGGCCAAAAATGATTTAAAACGGGTTAGAAATGTTCAAAAATTGGATTAGAAATGGCCAAAACCGGTTTAAAAAGGGTTAGAGGTAAGCAGAGATGAGTGAGAAATAGCCAAAACCGGCTTAAAAAAGGTTAGAGATGTGCAAAAATGGGTCAGAAATGACCAAAGCTGGCTTAAAACGGTTAGAAACGGCCAAAAAAGCTTTAAAGCGGGTAAGAGATGTGCGAAAACGGGTTAGAAATGGCCTAAGTTGGCCAAAAGCGGGTTAGAAATGGCCAAAAAGGCTTTAAAGCAGGTTAGAGATGTGTGTGCAATGGTTAGAAATGGCAAAAATGGGTTAAAGCAGGTAAGAAATGGGGAAAACTTGGTTAGAAAGGGAAGAGAAAAAACCTTCAAACGAGTGGAAAGTTGGCAAAAATCGTTCAGGTAGAGCAAAAAAAGGCTTAAAAAGGGTTAGAGCTGAGGAAAAATGGGTTATAAATGGCCAAAAGCGGCTTAAAGGTGGTTAGATAGGGGTAAAACTGGGGTAGGAATGGCCAAAAATTGCTTAAAATGGGTTAGAAGTTTGCAAAACTGTGCTAGAAATGGCCCAAAAGGTTTAAATTGGGACAGAAATGGTGAAAAATGGCTTAAAATGCGTTAGGAGTGAGCAAAAATGGGTTAGATATAGCCGAAAACGGTTTAAATCGTGTGAGAAACAGGCAAAAAATGAGTTAGAAAAGAACTAAAAATGGCTTAAAACGGGTTGAGAGCGAGAAAACATCGTGTAGAAAGAGGCAAAAATGGCTTTAAAAGGGTTAGAGATGTGCAAAAATGGGTTAGAAATGGCAAAAAATGGCTTAAAAGGGCTTATAGATGTGCCAAAAATGGTTGGAAATGGCCAAAAATGCTTTAAAGCAGGTTAGAGATGTGTAAAAGTGGGTTAGAAATGGCCTAAAATGGATTAAAGCGGGTAATAATGGGGAGAAACTGTGTTAGAAACTGAAGAAAAAAAAGCTTAATAAGAGTTGAAGGAGGGCAAAAATGGTTAAGGTATAGCCAAAAAAGGCTTAAAAAGGGTTAGAGATATGCAAAAACTGGGATAGAAATGGCCAAAAAGGCTTTAAAGCAGGTTAGAGATGTGCAAAAACTGGTCAGAAATGGCCAAAAAAGGATTAAAGCGGGAGAGAAATGGGAAAAACTGCATTAGAAACAGAAAAAAAGCATAAAAAGTTTTGAATGAGGGAAAAAATGGTGAAGATATAGCCCAAAAAGGCTTAAAAAGGATTAGAGATGTGCAAAAATGGGATAGAAATGGCCAAAAACTCTTTAAAATGTGTTAGAAATGGAGAAAAATGGGTTAGAAATGGACAAAAAATGGATAAGAAATGGCCAAAATTTACTTAAAAGGGGTTAGAGATGTGCAAAAATGAGTTAGAAATGGCCAAGAATGGCATAAAACAGGTTAAGAATGGCCAAAAATGGGTTAGAAATGGCCAAAAAGGCTTTAAAGCAGGTAAGAGATGAGAGATGTGCAAAAAAAAAAAAAATAAAATGGTTAGAAGTGGCAAAAAAATGGATTAAAGATGGTGAGAAATGCAGAAAACTGGGTTAGAAACGGAAAAAAAAATAGCATAAACCGTGTTGAAAGTGGGGAGAAATGGTTTAGAAAGAACCAAAAATGGCTTTAAAAGGGTTAGAGATTTGCAAAAATGGAATAGAAAATGGCCAAAATTTATTAAAAAGCCTCAAAAATGGACAAAAATGCATTAGAAATGGCCAAAACCGGCTTAAAAGGGTTAGAGGTATGCGAGAACGGTTCAGAAAAAGCCAAATTAGGCTTAAAAGGGGCTAGAGATGAGCAAAAAAGGGTTAGAAATGGCCAAAAATAGCTTAAAATGGGTTAGATATAGCCAAAAAAGGGTTGAAATGGGTTAGTAGTGGGTAAAAAAGGGTTAGATGTAGCCGAAAATGGCATAAAACGTGTGAGAACTGGGGCCAAAAATGGGTCAGAAAAGAAAAAAAAATGCTTATAATTACTTGAATGCGGAAGAGAGTGTTTTAGAAAGAGCCCAAAATGGCTTTAAAAGGGTTAGATGTATGCAAAAATGGGTTACAAATGGCCAAAAACGCCTTAAAATGGGATAGAAATAGTGAAAAAATGGCTTAAAATGTGTTAGAAGTGTGTAAAAATGGTTTAGATAAATCCAAAAATGGTTTAAATCGTGTGAGCAATGGGCAAAAAATGAGTTAGAAAAAGGAAAGAAAAATGGCTTAAACCAGGTTGAAAGTCAGAAAAAATGGTGTAGAAAGACCCAAAACGAGGCTTTAAAAGGGCTAGAGATGAGCAGAAATGGGTTAGAAATGGCAAAGAATGGCTTAAAAGAGGTTAGAGATGTGCCAGAAATGGTTAGAAATGGCCAAAACTGCTTTAAAGCAGGTTAGAGATGTGCAAAAATGGGCTAGAAATGGCCAAAAATGGATTCAAGTGGGTAAAGAAATGGGGGAAGAAACTGGGTTAGAAACAGAAAAAAAACTAGCTTAAAACGGGTGGAAAGTGGGCAAAAATGGTTGAGAAAGAGTCAAAAATGCATTAAAAGGGTTCTAGACACGCAAAAATGGGGATAGAAATGGCCAAAAATGATTTAAAACGGGTTAGAAATGTTCAAAAATTGGATTAGAAATGGCCAAAACCGGTTTAAAAAGGGTTAGAGGTAAGCAGAGATGAGTGAGAAATAGCCAAAACCGGCTTAAAAAAAGGTTAGAGATGTGCAAAAATGGGTCAGAAATGACCAAAGCTGGCTTAAAACGGGTTAGAAACGGCCAAAAAAGCTTTAAAGCGGGTAAGAGATGTGCGAAAACGGGTTAGAAATGGCCTAAGTTGGCCAAAAGCGGGTTAGAAATGGCCAAAAAGGCTTTAAAGCAGGTTAGAGATGTGTGTGCAATGGTTAGAAATGGCAAAAATGGGTTAAAGCAGGTAAGAAATGGGGAAAACTTGGTTAGAAAGGGAAGAGAAAAAACCTTCAAACGAGTGGAAAGTTGGCAAAAATCGTTCAGGTAGAGCAAAAAAAGGCTTAAAAAGGGTTAGAGCTGAGGAAAAATGGGTTATAAATGGCCAAAAGCGGCTTAAAGGTGGTTAGATAGGGGTAAAACTGGGGTAGGAATGGCCAAAAATTGCTTAAAATGGGTTAGAAGTTTGCAAAACTGTGCTAGAAATGCCCAAAAGGTTTAAATTGGGACAGAAATGGTGAAAAATGGCTTAAAATGCGTTAGGAGTGAGCAAAAATGGGTTAGATATAGCCGAAAACGGTTTAAATCGTGTGAGAAACAGGCAAAAAATGAGTTAGAAAAGAACTAAAAATGGCTTAAAACGGGGTTGAGAGCGAGAAAACATCGTGTAGAAAGAGGCAAAAATGGCTTTAAAAGGGTTAGAGATGTGCAAAAATGGGTTAGAAATGGCAAAAAATGGGCTTAAAAGGCTTATAGATGTGCCAAAAATGGTTGGAAATGGCCAAAAATGCTTTAAAGCAGGTTAGAGATGTGTAAAAGTGGGTTAGAAATGGCCTAAAATGGATTAAAGCGGGTAATAATTGGGAGAAACTGTGTTAGAAACTGAAGAAAAAAAAGCTTAATAAGAGTTGAAGGAGGGCAAAAATGGTTAAGGTACAGCCAAAAAAGGCTTAAAAAGGGGTTAGAGATATGCAAAAACTGGGATAGAAATGGCCAAAAAGGCTTTAAAGCAGGTTAGAGATGTGCAAAAAACTGGTCAGAAATGGCCAAAAAAGGATTAAAGCAGGAGAGAAATGGGAAAAACTGCATTAGAAACAGAAAAAAAAAGCATAAAAAGTTTTGAATGAGGGAAAAAATGGTGAAGATATAGCCCAAAAAGGCTTAAATAGGATTAGAGATGTTGCAAAAATGGATAGAAATGGCCAAAAACTCTTTAAAATGTGTTAGAAATGGAGAAAAATGGGTTACAAATGGACAAAAAATGGATAAGAAATGGCCAAAAGTAGCTTAAAAGGGGTTAGAGATGTGCAAAAATGAGTTAGAAATGGCCAAGAATGGCATAAAAACAGGTTAAGAATGGCCAAAAAGGCTTTAAAGCAGGTAAGAGATGTGTAAAAAAAAAATAATAAAATGGTTAGAAGTGGCAAAAAATGGGATTAAAGATGGTGAGAAATGCAGAAAACTGGGTTAGAAACGGAAAAAAAAAAATAGCATAAACCGTGTTGAAAGTGGGGAGAAATGGTTTAGAAAGAACCAAAAAATGGCTTTAAAAGGGTTAGAGATTTGCAAAAATGGAATAGAAATGGCCAAAATTTATTTAAAAAGCCTCAAAAATGGACAAAAAAATGCATTAGAAATGGCCAAAAACCGGCTTAAAAGGGTTAGAGGTATGCGAGAACGGTTCAGAAAAAAGCCAAATTAGGGCTTAAAAGGGGCTAGAGATGAGCAAAAAAGGGTTAGAAATGGCCAAAAATAGCTTAAAATGGGTTAGATATAGCCAAAAAAGGGTTGAAATGGGTTAGTAGTGGGTAAAAAAAGGGTTAGATGTAGCCGAAAATGGCATAAAACGTGTGAGAACTGGGCCAAAAATGGGTCAGAAAAGAAAAAAAAATGCTTATAATTACTTGAATGCGGAAGAGAGTGTTTTAGAAAGAGCCCAAAATGGCTTTAAAAAGGGTTAGATGTATGCAAAAATGGGTTACAAATGGCCCAAAAACGCCTTAAAATGGATAGAAATAGTGAAAAATGGCTTAAAATGTGTTAGAAGTGTGTAAAAATGGTTTAGATAAATCCAAAAATGGTTTAAATCGTATGTGAGCAATGGGCAAAAAATGAGTTAGAAAAGGAAAGAAAAATGGCTTAAACCAGGTTGAAAGTCAGAAAAAATGGTGTAGAAAGACCCAAAACGAGGCTTTAAAAGGGCTAGAGATGAGCAGAAATGGGTTAGAAATGGCAAAGAATGGCTTAAAAGAGGTTAGAGATGTGCCAGAAATGGTTAGAAATGGCCAAAACTGCTTTAAAGCAGGTTAGAGATGTGCAAAAATGGGCTAGAAAATGGCCAAAAATGGATTCAAGTGGGTAAAGAAATGGGGAAAACTGGGTTAGAAACAGAAAAAAACTAGCTTAAAAACGGGTGGAAAGTGGGCAAAAATGGTTGAGAAAGAGTCAAAAATGCATTAAAAGGGTTCTAGACACGCAAAAATGGGATAGAAATGGCCAAAAATGATTTAAAACGGGTTAGAAATGTTCAAAAATTGGATTAGAAATGGCCAAAACCGGTTTAAAAAGGGTTAGAGGTAAGCAGAGATGAGTGAGAAATAGCCAAAACCGGCTTAAAAAAGGTTAGAGATGTGCAAAAATGGGTCAGAAATGACCAAAGCTGGCTTAAAACGGGTTAGAAACGGCCAAAAAGCTTTAAAGCGGGTAAGAGATGTGTGAAAACGGGTTAGAAATGGCCTAAGTTGGCCAAAAGCGGGTTAGAAATGGCCAAAAAGGCTTTTAAAGCAGGTTAGAGATGTGTGTGCAATGGTTAGAAATGGCAAAAATGGGTTAAAGCAGGTAAGAAATGGGGAAAACTTGGTTAGAAAGGGAAGAGAAAAAACCTTCAAACGAGTGGAAAGTTGGCAAAAATCGTTCAGGTAGAGCAAAAAAAAGGCTTAAAAAGGGTTAGAGCTGAGGAAAAATGGGTTATAAATGGCCAAAAGCGGCTTAAAGGTGGTTAGATAGGGGTAAAACTGGGGTAGGAATGGCCAAAAATTGCTTAAAATGGGTTAGAAGTTTGCAAAACTGTGCTAGAAATGGCCCAAAAGGTTTAAATTGGGACAGAAATGGTGAAAAATGGCTTAAAATGCGTTAGGAGTGAGCAAAAATGGGTTAGATATAGCCGAAAACGGTTTAAATCGTGTGAGAAACAGGCAAAAAATGAGTTAGAAAAGAACTAAAAATGGCTTAAAACGGGGTTGAGAGCGAGAAAACATCGTGTAGAAAGAGGCAAAAATGGCTTTAAAAGGGTTAGAGATGTGCAAAAATGGGTTAGAAATGGCAAAAAATGGCTTAAAAGGGCTTATAGATGTGCCAAAAATGGTTGGAAATGGCCAAAAATGCTTTAAAGCAGGTTAGAGATGTGTAAAAGTGGGTTAGAAATGGCCTAAAATGGATTAAAGCGGGTAATAATGGGGAGAAACTGTGTTAGAAACTGAAGAAAAAAAAGCTTAATAAGAGTTGAAGGAGGGCAAAAATGGTTAAGGTATAGCCCAAAAAAGGCTTAAAAAAGGGTTAGAGATATGCAAAAACTGGGATAGAAATGGCCAAAAAGGCTTTAAAGCAGGTTAGAGATGTGCAAAAACTGGTCAGAAATGGCCAAAAAAGGATTAAAGCAGGAGAGAAATGGGAAAAACTGCATTAGAAACAGAAAAAAAAGCATAAAAAGTTTTGAATGAGGGAAAAAATGGTGAAGATATAGCCCAAAAAGGCTTAAATAGGATAGAGATGTGCAAAAATGGGATAGAAATGGCCAAAAACTCTTTAAAATGTGTTAGAAATGGAGAAAAATGGGTTACAAATGGACAAAAAATGGATAAGAAATGGCCAAAAGTAGCTTAAAAGGGGTTAGAGATGTGCAAAAATGAGTTAGAAATGGCCAAGAATGGGCATAAAACAGGTTAAGAATGGCCAAAAAGGCTTTAAAGCAGGTAAGAGATGTGTAAAAAAAAAATAATAAAATGGTTAGAAGTGGCAAAAAATGGATTAAAGATGGTGAGAAATGCAGAAAACTGGGTTAGAAAACGGAAAAAAAAAATAGCATAAACCGTGTTGAAAGTGGGGAGAAATGGTTTAGAAAGAACCAAAAATGGCTTTAAAAGGGTTAGAGATTTGCAAAAATGGAATAGAAATGGCCAAAATTTATTTAAAAAGCCTCAAAAATGGACAAAAAATGCATTAGAAATGGCCAAAACCGGCTTAAAAGGGGTTAGAGGTATGCGAGAACGGTTCAGAAAAAGCCAAATTAGGCTTAAAAGGGGGCTAGAGATGAGCAAAAAAGGGTTAGAAATGGCCAAAAATAGCTTAAAATGGGTTAGATATAGCCAAAAAAGGGTTATAAATGGGTTAGTAGTGGGTAAAAAAGGGTTAGATGTAGCCGAAAATGGCATAAAACGTGTGAGAACTGGGCCAAAAATGGTCAGAAAAGAAAAAAAAATGCTTATAATTACTTGACTGCGGAAGAGAGTGTTTTAGAAAGAGCCAAAAACGGCTTTTAAAAGGGTTAGATGTATGCAAAAATGGGTTACAAATGGCCAAAAACACCTTAAAAATGGGATAGAAATAGTGAAAAATGGCTTAAAATGTGTTAGAAGTGTGTAAAAATGGTTTAGATAAACCCAAAAATGGTTTAAATCGTGTGAGCAATGGGCAAAAAAATGAGTTAGAAAAAGGAAAGAAAAACGGCTTAAACCAGGTTGAAAGTCAGAGAAAATGGTGTAGAAAGACCCAAACGTGTCTTTAAAAGGGCTAGAGATGAGCAGAAATGGGTTAGAAATGGCAAAGAATGGCTTAAAAGAGGTTAGAGATGTGCCAGAAATGGTTAGAAATGGCCAAAACTGCTTTAAAGCAGGTTAGAGATGTGCAAAAATGGGCTAGAAATGGCCAAAAATGGATTCAAGTGGGTAAAGAAATGGGAAAACTGGGTTAGAAACAGAAAAAAAACTAGCTTAAAACGGGTGGAAAGTGGGCAAAAATGGTTTAGAATGAGTCAAAAATGCATTAAAAGGGTTCTAGACACGCAAAAAATGGGATAGAAATGGCCAAAAATGATTTAAACCGGGTTAGAAATGTTCAAAAATTGGATTAGAAATGGCCAAAACCGGTTTAAAAAAGGGTTAGAGGTAAGCAGAGATGAGTTGAGAAATAGCCAAAACCGGCTTAAAAAAGGTTAGAGATGTGCAAAATGGGTCAGAAATGACCAAAGCTGGCTTAAAACGGGTTAGAAACGGCCAAAAAAGCTTTAAAGCGGGTTAGAGATGTGCGAAAACGGGTTAGAAATGGCCTAAGTTGGCCAAAAAGCGGGTTTAGAAATGGCCAAAAAGGCTTTAAAGCAGGTTAGAGATGTGTGTGCAATGGTTAGAAATGGCAAAAATGGGTTTAAAGCAGGTAAGAAATGGGGAAAAGTTGGTTAGAAAGGGAAGAGAAAAACCTTAAAACGAGTGGAAGAGTTGGCAAAAATCGTTCAGGTATGAGCAAAAAAGGCTTTAAAAAGGGTTAGAGCTGAGGAAAAATGGGTTATAAATGGCCAAAAGCGGCTTAAAGGTGGTTAGATAGGGGGTAAAACCGGGGTAGGAATGGCCAAAAATTGCTTAAAATGGGTTAGAAGTTTGCAAAACTGTGCTAGAAATGGCCCAAAAGGTTTAAATTGGGCAGAAATGGTGAAAAATGGCTTAAAATGCGTTAGGAGTGAGCAAAAATGGGTTAGATATAGCCTGAAAACCGGTTTTAAATCGTGTGAGAAACAGGCAAAAAATGAGTTAGAAAAGAACTAAAAATGGCTTAAAACGGGTTGAGAGCGAGAAAACATCGTGTAGAAAGAGGCAAAAATGGCTTTAAAGGGTTAGAGATGTGCAAAAATGGGTTAGAAATGGCAAAAAATGGCTTAAAAGGGCTTATAGATGTGCCAAAAATGGTTGGAAATGGCCAAAAATGCTTTAAAGCAGGTTAGAAATGTGTAAAAAGTGGGTTAGAAATGGCCAAAAATGGATTAAAGCGGGTAATAATTGGGAGAAACTGTGTTAGAAACAGAAAAAAAAAAAGCTTAATAAGAGTTGAAGGAGGCAAAAATGTTTAAGGTATAGCCAAAAAAGGCTTAAAAAGGGTTAGAGATATGCAAAAACTGGGATAGAAATGGCCAAAAAGGCTTTAAAGCAGGTTAGAGATGTGCAAAAACTGGTCAGAAATGGCCAAAAATGGATTAAAGCGGGAGAGAAATGGGAAAAAACTGCATTAGAAACAGGAAAAAAAAGCATAAAAAGTTTTGAATGATGGGAAAAAATGGTGAAGATATAGCCCAAAAAGGCTTAAAAAGGATTAGAGATGTGCAAAAATGGGATTAGAAAATGGCCAAAAACTCTTTAAAATGTGTTAGAAATGGAGAAAAATGGGTTAGAAATGGACAAAAAAATGGATAAGAAATGGCCAAAATTTACTTAAAAGGGGTTAGAGATGTGCAAAAATGAGTTAGAAATGGCCAAGAATGGCATAAAACAGGTTAAGAAATGGCCAAAAATGGGTTAGAAATGGCCAAAAAGGCTTTAAAGCAGGTAAGAGATGTGCAAAAAAAAAAAAAAAAAAAATGGTTAGAAGTGGCAAAAAAATGGATTAAAGATGGTGAGAAATGCAGAAAACTGGGTTAGAAACGGAAAAAAAAAAAATAGCATAAACCATGTTGAAAGTGGGGGAGAAATGGTTAGAAAGAACCAAAAATGGCTTTAAAAGGGTTAGAGATTTGCAGAAATGGAATAGAAATGGCCAAAATTTATTTTAAAAGCCTCAAAAAATGGACAAAAAATGCATTAGAAATGGACAAAACCGGCTTAAAAGGGTTAGAGGTATGCGAGAACGGTTTAGAAAAAAGCCAAATTAGGCTTAAAAGGGGCTAGAGATGAGCAAAAAAGGGTTAGAAATGGCCAAAAATAGCTTAAAATGGGTTAGATATAGCCAAAAAAGGGTTAAAATGGGTTAGTAGTGGGTAAAAAAGGGTTAGATGTAGCCGAAAATGGCATAAAACGTGTGAGAACTGGGCCAAAAATGGGTCAGAAAAGAAAAAAAAATGCTTATAATTACTTGACTGCGAAAGAGAGTGTTTTAGAAAGAGCCAAAAACGGCTTTAAAAGGGTTAGATGTATGCAAAAATGGGTTACAAATGGCCAAAAACACCTTAAAATGGGATAGAAATAGTGAAAAATGCTTAAAATGTGTTAGAAGTGTGTAAAAATGGTTTAGATAAACCCAAAAATGGTTTAAATCGTGTGAGCAATGGGCAAAAAATGAGTTAGAAAAGGAAAGAAAAAACGGCTTAAACCAGGTTGAAAGTCAGAGAAAATGGTGTAGAGAAGACCCAAACGTGTCTTTAAAAGGGCTAGAGATGAGCAGAATTGGGTTAGAAATGGCAAAGAATGGCTTAAAAGAGGTTAGAGATGTGCCAGAAATGGTTAGAAATGGCCAAAACTGCTTTAAAGCAGGTTAGAGATGTGCAAAAATGGGCTAGAAATGGCCAAAAATGGATTCAAGTGGGTAAAGAAATGGGGAAAACTGGGTTAGAAACAGAAAAAAAAACTAGCTTAAAACGGGTGGAAAGTGGGCAAAAATGGTTTAGAATGAGTCAAAAATGCATTAAAAGGGTTCTAGACACGCAAAAATGGGATAGAAATGGCCAAAAATGATTTAAACCGGGTTAGAAATGTTCAAAAATTGGATTAGAAATGGCCAAAACCGGTTTTAAAAAGGGTTAGAGGTAAGCAGAGATGAGTGAGAAAATAGCCAAAACCGGCTTAAAAAAAGGTTAGAGATGTGCAAAAATGGGTCAGAAATGACCAAAGCTGGCTTAAAACGGGTTAGAAACGGCCAAAAAAGCTTTAAAGCGGGTTAGAGATGTGCGAAAACGGGTTAGAAATGGCCTAAGTTGGCCAAAAGCGGGTTAGAAATGGCCAAAAAGGCTTTAAAAGCAGGTTAGAGATGTGTGTGCAATGGTTATAGAATGGCAAAAATGGGTTAAAGCAGGTAAGAAATGGGGAAAAGTTGGTTAGAAAGGGAAGAGAAAAACCTTAAAACGAGTGGAAAGTTGGCAAAAATCGTTCAGGTAGAGCAAAAAAGGCTTAAAAAGGGTTTAGAGCTGAGGAAAAATGGGTTATAAATGGCCAAAAGCGGCTTAAAGGTGGTTAGATAGGGGTAAAACCGGGGTAGGAATGGCCAAAAATTGCTTAAAATGGGGTTAGAAGTTTGCAAAACTGTGCTAGAAATGGCCCAAAAGGTTTAAAATTGGGCAGAAATGGTGAAAAATGGCTTAAAATGCGTTAGGAGTGAGCAAAAATGGGTTAGATATAGCCGAAAACGGTTTAAATCGTGTGAGAAACAGGCAAAAAATGAGTTAGAAAAGAACTAAAAATGGCTTAAAACGGGTTGAGAGCGAGAAAAACATCGTGTAGAAAGAGGCAAAAATGGCTTTAAAAGGGTTAGAGATGTGCAAAAATGGGTTAGAAATGGCAAAAAATGGCTTAAAAGGGCTTATAGATGTGCCAAAAATGGTTGGAAATGGCCAAAAATGCTTTAAAGCAGTGTTAGAAATGTGTAAAAGTGGGTTAGAAATGGCCAAAAATGGATTAAAGCGGGTAATAATTGGGAGAAACTGTGTTAGAAACAGAAAAAAAAAAAAGCTTAATAAGAGTTGAAGGAGGGCAAAAATGTTTAAGGTATAGCCAAAAAAGGCTTAAAAAGGGTTAGAGATATGCAAAAACTGGGATAGAAATGGCCAAAAAGGCTTTAAAGCAGGTTAGAGATGTGCAAAAACTGGTCAGAAATGGCCAAAAATGGATTAAAGCGGGAGAGAAATGGGAAAAACTGCATTAGAAACAGAAAAAAAGCATAAAAAGTTTGAATGAGGGAAAAAATGGTGAAGATATAGCCAAAAAGGCTTAAAAGGATTAGAGATGTGCAAAAATGGGATAGAAATGGCCAAAAACTCTTTAAAATGTGTTAGAAATGGAGAAAAATGGGTTAGAAATGGACAAAAAATGGATAAGAAATGGCCAAAATTTACTTAAAAGGGGTTAGAGATGTGCAAAAATGAGTTAGAAATGGCCAAGAATGGCATAAAACAGGTTAAGAATGGCCAAAAATGGGTTAGAAATGGCCAAAAAGGCTTTAAAGCAGGTAAGAGATGTGCAAAAAAAAAAAAAAAAAAATGGTTAGAAGTGGCAAAAAAATGGATTAAAGATGGTGAGAAATGCAGAAAAACTGGGTTAGAAACGGAAAAAAAAAAATAGCATAAACCATGTTGAAAGTGGGGAGAAATGGTTTAGAAAGAACCAAAAATGGCTTTAAAAGGGTTAGAGATTTGCAGAAATGGAATAGAAATGGCCAAAATTTATTTTAAAAGCCTCAAAAATGGACAAAAAAATGCATTAGAAATGGACAAAACCGGCTTAAAAGGGTTAGAGGTATGCGGAGAACGGTTTAGAAAAAGCCAATTAGGCTTAAAAGGGGCTAGAGATGAGCAAAAAAGGGTTAGAAATGGCCAAAAATAGCTTAAAATGGGTTAGATATAGCCAAAAAAGGGTTAAAATGGGTTAGTAGTGGGTAAAAAAGGGTTAGATGTAGCCGAAAAATGGCATAAAACGTGTGAGAACTGGGGCCAAAAATGGGTCAGAAAAGAAAAAAAAATGCTTATAATTACTTGACTGCGAAAGAGAGTGTTTTAGGAAAGAGCCAAAAACGGCTTTAAAAGGTTAGATGTATGCAAAAATGGGTTACAAATGGCCAAAAAACACCTTAAAATGGGATAGAAATAGTGAAAAAATGGCTTAAAATGTGTTAGAAGTGTGTAAAAATGGTTTAGATAAACCCAAAAATGGTTTAAATCGTGTGAGGCAATGGGCAAAAAATGAGTTAGAAAAGGAAAGAAAAAACGGCTTAAACCAGGTTGAAAGTCAGAGAAAATGGTGTAGAAAGACCCAAACGTGTCTTTAAAAGGGCTAGAGATGAGCAGAAATGGGTTAGAAATGGCAAAGAATGGCTTAAAAGAGGTTAGAGATGTGCCAGAAATGGTTAGAAATGGCCAAAACTGCTTTAAAGCAGGTTAGAGATGTGCAAAAATGGGCTAGAAGATGGCCAAAAATGGATTCAAGTGGGTAAAGAAATGGGGAAAACTGGGTTAGAAACAGAAAAAAAAACTAGCTTAAAACGGGTGGAAAGTGGGCAAAAATGGTTTAGAATGAGTCAAAAATGCATTGAAAGGGTTCTAGACACGCAAAAATGGGATAGAAATGGCCAAAAATGATTTAAAACGGGTAGAAATGTTCAAAAATTGGATTAGAAATGGCCCAAAACCGGTTTTAAAAAGGGTTAGAGGTAAGCAGAGATGAGTGAGAAATAGCCAAAACCGGCTTAAAAAAGGTTAGAGATGTGCAAAAATGGGTCAGAAATGACCAAAGCTGGCTTAAAAACGGGTTAGGAAACGGCAAAAAAGCTTTAAAGCGGGTTAGAGATGTGCGAAAACGGGTTAGAAATGGCCTAAGTTGGCCAAAAGCGGGTTAGAAATGGCCAAAAAGGCTTTAAAAGCAGGTTAGAGATGTGTGTGCAATGGTTAGAAATGGCAAAAATGGGTTAAAGCAGGTAAGAAATGGGGAAAAGTTGGTTAGAAAGGGAAGAGAAAAAACCTTAAAACGAGTGGAAAAGTTGGCAAAAATCGTTCAGGTAGAGCAAAAAAGGCTTAAAAAGGGTTAGAGCTGAGGAAAAATGGGTTATAAATGGCCAAAAGCGGCTTAAAGGTGGTTAGATAGGGGTAAAACCGGGGTAGGAATGGCCAAAAATTGCTTAAAATGGGTTAGAAGTTTGCAAAACTGTGCTAGAAATGGCCCAAAAGGTTTAAAATTGGGCAGAAATGGTGAAAAATGGCTTAAAATGCGTTAGGAGTGAGCAAAAATGGGTTAGATATAGCTGAAAACGGTTTAAATCGTGTGAGAAACAGGCAAAAAATGAGTTAGAAAAGAACTAAAAATGGCTTAAAACGGGTTGAGAGCGAGAAAACATCGTGTAGAAAGAGGCAAAAATGGCTTTAAAAGGGTTAGAGATGTGCAAAAATGGGGTTAGAAATGGCAAAAAATGGCTTTAAAAGGGCTTATAGATGTGCCAAAAATGGTTGGAAATGGCCAAAAATGCTTTAAAGCAGGTTAGAGATGTGTAAAAGTGGGTTAGAAATGGCCTAAAATGGATTAAAGCGGGTAATAATTGGGAGAAACTGTGTTAGAAACAGAAAAAAAAAAAAGCTTAATAAGAGTTGAAGGAGGGCAAAAATGTTTAAGGTATAGCCAAAAAAGGCTTAAAAAGGGTTAGAGATATGCAAAAACTGGGATAGAAATGGCCAAAAAGGCTTTAAAGCAGGTTAGATATGTGCAAAAACTGGTCAGAAATGGCCAAAAATGGATTAAAGCGGGAGAGAAATGGGAAAAACTGCATTAGAAACAGAAAAAAAAGCATAAAAAGTTTTGAATGAGGGAAAAAATGGTGAAGATATAGCCCAAAAAGGCTTAAAAAGGATTAGAGATGTGCAAAAATGGGATAGAAATGGCCAAAAACTCTTTAAAATGTGTTAGAAATGGAGAAAAATGGGTTAGAAATGGACAAAAAAATGGATAAGAAATGGCCAAAAGTAGCTTAAAAGGGGTTAGAGATGTGCAAAAATGAGTTAGAAATGGCCAAGAATGGCATAAAACAGGTTAAGAATGGCCAAAAATGGGTTAGAAATGGCCAAAAAGGCTTTAAAGCAGGTAAGAGATGTGCAAAAAAAAAAAAAATATAAAATGGTTAGAAGTGGCAAAAAAATGGATTAAAGATGGTGAGAAATGCAGAAAACTGGGTTAGAAACGGAAAAAAAAAATAGCATAAACCGTGTTGAAAGTGGGGAGAAATGGTTTAGAAAGAACCAAAAATGGCTTTAAAAGGGTTAGAGATTTGCAGAAATGGAATAGAAATGGCCAAAATTTATTTTAAAAGCCTCAAAAATGGACAAAAAATGCATTAGAAATGGCCAAAACCGGCTTAAAAGGGTTAGTGGTATGCGAGAACGTTTAGAAAAAAGCCAAAATTGGCTTAAAAGGGGCTAGAGATGAGCAAAAAAGGGTTAGAAATGGCCAAAAAAGCTTTAAAATGGGATAGAAATAGTGAAAAATGTCTTAAAATGTGTTAGAAGTGTGTAAAAATGTTTTTAGATAAACCCAAAAATGGTTTAAATCGTTGTGAGCAATGGGGCAAAAAATGAGTTAGAAAAGGAAAGAAAAACGGCTCATTTTTTGCCCATTGCTCACACGATTTTTAAACCGTTTTTGGGTTTATCTAAACCATTTTTACATACTTCTAACACATTTTAAGACATTTTTCACTATTTCTATCCCATTTTAAGGCTTTTTTGGCCATTTCTAACCCATTTTTGCATACATCTAACCCTTTTTAAAGCTTTTTTTGGCTCTTTCTAAAACACTTCTTCTGCATTCAACTAATTATAAGCATTTTTTTTTCTTTTCTGACCCATTTTTGGCCCAGTTCTCACACGTTTTATGCCATTTTCGGCTACATCTAACCCTTTTTTACCCACTACTAACCCATTTTAACCCTTTTTTGGCTATATCTAACCCATTTTAAGCTATTTTTGGCCATTTCTAACCCTTTTTTGCTCATCTCTAGCCCCTTTTAAGCCAATTTTGGCTTTTTCTAAACCGTTCTCGGATACCTCTAACCCTTTTAAGCCGGTTTTGGCCATTTCTAATGCATTTTTTGTCCATTTTTAAGGCTTTTTAAATAAATTTTGGCAATTTCTATTCCATTTTTGCAAATCTCTAACCCTTTTAAAGCCATTTTTGGTTCTTTCTAAACCATTTCTCCCCACTTTCAACACGGTTTATGCTATTTTATTTTTCCGTTTCTAACCCAGTTTTTCTGCATTTCTCACCATCTTTAATCCATTTTTTTGCCACTTCTAACCATTTTATTTTTTTTTTTTTTTACACATCTCTTACTGCTTTAAAGCCTTTTTGGCCATTTCTAACCCATTTTTGGCCATTCTTAACCTGTTTTATGCCATTCTTGGCCATTTCTAACTCATTTTTGCACATCTCCTAACCCCTTTTAAGCTACTTTTGGCCATTTCTTATCCATTTTTTGTCCATTTCTAACCCATTTTTCTCCATTTCTAACACATTTTAAAGAGTTTTTGGCCATTTCTATCCCATTTTTGCACATCTCTAATCCTTTTTAAGCCTTTTTGGGCTATATCTTCACCATTTTTTCCCTCATTCAAAACTTTTTATGCTTTTTTTCTGTTTCTAATGCAGTTTTTTCCCATTTCTCTCCCGCTTTAATCCATTTTTGGCCATTTCTGACCAGTTTTTGCACATCTCTAACCTGCTTTAAAGCCTTTTTGGCCATTTCTATCCCAGTTTTTGCATATCTCTAACCCTTTTTAAGCCTTTTTGGCTATACCTTAAACATTTTTGCCCTCCTTCAACTCTTATTAAGCTTTTTTTTTTTCTGTTTCTAACACAGTTTCTCCCAATTATTACCCGCTTTAATCCATTTTTGGCCATTTCTAACCCACTTTTACACATCTCTAACCTGCTTTAAAGCATTTTTGGCCATTTCCAACCATTTTTGGCACATCTATAAGCCCCTTTTAAGCCATTTTTTGCCATTTCTAACCATTTTTGCACATCTCTAACCCTTTAAAGCCATTTTTGCCTCTTTCTACACGATGTTTCTCGCTCTCAACCCGTTTTAAGCCATTTTTAGTTCTTTTCTAACTCATTTTTTGCCTGTTTCTCACACGATTTAAACCGTTTTCGGCTATATCTAACCCATTTTTGCTCACTCCTAACGCATTTTAAGCCATTTTTCACCATTTCTGCCCAATTTAAACCTTTTGGGCCATTTCTAGCACAGTTTTGCAAACTTCTAACCCATTTTAAGCAATTTTTGGCCATTCCTACCCCAGTTTTTACCCCTATCTAACCACCTTTAAGCCGCTTTTGGCCATTTATAACCCAATTTTCCTCAGCTCTAACCCTTTTTTAAGCCTTTTTTTGCCATGCCTGAACGATTTTTGCCAACTTTTCCACTCGTTGAAGGTTTTTTCTCTTCCCTTTCTAACCAAGTTTTCCCCATTTCTTACCTGCTTTAAACCCATTTTTGCCGTTTCTAACCATTGCACACACATCTCTAACCTGCTTTAAGCCTTTTTGGCCATTTCTAACCCGCTTTTGGCCAACTTAGGCCATTTCTAACCCGTTTTCGCACATCTCTAACCCGCTTTAAAGCTTTTTTGGCCGTTTCTAACCCATTTTAAGCCAGCTTTGGTCATTCCTGACCCATTTTTGCACATCTCTAACCTTTTTTAAGCCGGTTTTGGCTATTTCTCACTCATCTCTGCTTACCTCTAACCCTTTTTAAACCGGTTTTGGCCATTTCTAATCCAATTTTTGAACATTTCTAACCCGTTTTAAATCATTTTTGGCCATTTCTATCCCATTTTTTGCGTGTCCTAGAACCCTTTTAATGCATTTTTGACTCTTTCTAAACCATTTTTGCCCACTTTCCACCCGTTTTAAGCTAGTTTTTTTTCTGTTTCTAACCAGTTTTCCCCATTTCTTTACCCACTTGAATCCATTTTTGGCCATTTCTAGCCCATTTTTGCACATCTCTAACCTGCTTTAAAGCAGTTTTGGCCATTTCTAACCATTTCTGGCACATCTCTACCTCTTTAAGCCATTTTTTTGCCATTTCTAACCCATTCTGCTCATCTCTAGCCCTTTTAAAGACACGTTTGGGTCTTTCTACACCATTTTCTCTGACTTTCAACCTGGTATAAGCCGTTTTTCTTTCCTTTTCTAACTCATTTTTTGCCCATTGCTCACACGATTTAAACCGTTTTTGGGTTTATCTAAACCATTTTTACATACTTCTAACACATTTTAAGACATTTTTCACTATTTCTATCCATTTTAAGGCTTTTTTGGCCATTTCTAACCCTTTTTTGCTCATCTCTAGCCCCTTTTAAGCCAATTTTGGCTTTTTCTAAACCGTTCTCGCATACCACTAACCCTTTTAAGCCGGTTTTGGCCATTTCTAATGCATTTTTTGTCCATTTTTGAGGCTTTTAAAATAAATTTTGGCCATTTCTATTCCATTTCTGCAAATCTCTAACCCTTTTAAAGCCATTTTTGGTTCTTTCTAAACCATTTCTCCCCACTTTCAACACGGTTTATGCTATTTTTTTTTCCGTTTCTAACCCAGTTTTCTGCATTTCTCACCATCTTTAATCATTTTTTTGCTACTTCTTACCATTTTATATTTTTTTTTTTTTTTTTGCACATCTTACCTGCTTTAAAGCCTTTTTGGCCATTTCTAACCCATTTTTGGCCATTCTTAACCTGTTTTATGCCATTCTTGGCCATTTCTAACTCATTTTTGCACATCTCTAACCCCTTTTAAGCTACTTTTGGCCATTTCTTATCCATTTTTTGTCCATTTCTACCCATTTTTCTCCATTTCTAACACATTTTAAAGAGTTTTTGGCCATTTCTATCCCATTTTTGCACATCTCTAATCCTTTTTAAGCCTTTTTGGGCTATATCTTCACCATTTTTTCCCTCATTCAAAACTTTTTATGCTTTTTTTCTGTTTCTAATGCAGTTTTTCCATTTCTCTCCCGCTTTAATCCATTTTTGGCCATTTCTGACCAGTTTTTGCACATCTCTAACCTGCTTTAAAGCCTTTTTGGCCATTTCTATCCCAGTTTTTGCATATCTCTAACCCTTTTTAAGCCTTTTTTGGCTATACCTTAACCATTTTTGCCCTCCTTCAACTCTTATTAAGCTTTTTTTCTTCTGTTTTCTAACACAGTTTCTCCCCATTATTACCCGCTTTAATCCATTTTAGGCCATTTCTAACCCACTTTTACACATCTCTAACCTGCTTTAAAGCATTTTTGGCCATTTCAACCATTTTTGGCACATCTATAAGCCCTTTTAAGCCATTTTTTGCCATTTCTAACCCATTTTTGCACATCTCTAACCCTTTTAAAGCCATTTTTGCCTCTTTCTACACGATGTTTTCTCGCTCTCAACCCGTTTTAAGCCATTTTTAGTTCTTTTCTAACTCATTTTTTGCCTGTTTCTCACACGATTTAAACCGTTTTCGGCTATATCTAACCCATTTTTGCTCACTCCTAACGCATTTTAAGCCATTTTTCACCATTTCTGTCCCAATTTAAACCTTTTGGCCATTTCTAGCACAGTTTTGCAAACTTCTAACCCATTTTAAGCAATTTTTGGCCATTCCTACCCCAGTTTTACCCCTATCTAACCACCTTTAAGCCGCTTTTGGCCATTTATAACCCGTTTTTCCTCAGCTCTAACCCTTTTTAAGCCTTTTTTTGCTCTACCTGAACGATTTTTGCCAACTTTCCACTCGTTTGAAGGTTTTTTCTATTTCCTTTCTAACCAACTTTTCCCCATTTCTTACCTGCTTTAACCCATTTTTGCCATTTCTAACCATTGCACACACATCTCTAACCTGCTTTAAAGCCTTTTTGGCCATTTCTAACCCGCTTTTGGCCAACTTAGGCCATTTCTAACCCGTTTTCGGCACATCTCTAACCCGCCTTTAAAGCTTTTTTGGCCGTTTCTAACCCATTTTAAGCCAGCTTTGGTCATTTCTGACCCATTTTTGCACATCTCTAACCTTTTTTAAGCCGGTTTTGGCTATTTCTCACTCATCTCTGCTTACCCTCTAACCCTTTTTAAACCGGTTTTGGCCATTTCTAATCCAATTTTTGAACATTTCTAACCCGGTTTAAATCATTTTTGGCCATTTCTATCCATTTTTGCGTGTCTAGAACCCTTTTAATGCATTTTTGACTCATTCTAAACCATTTTTGCCCACTTTCCACCCGTTTTAAGCTAGTTTTTTTTTCTGTTTCTAACCAGTTTTCCCCCATTTCTTTACCCACTTGAATCCATTTTTGGCCATTTCTAGCCCATTTTTGCACATCTCTAACCTGCTTTAAAGCAGTTTTGGCCATTTCTAACCATTTCTGGCACATCTCTAACCTCTTTTAAGCCATTCTTTGCCATTTCTAACCCATTTCTGCTCATCTCTAGCCCTTTTAAAGGACACGTTTGGGTCTTTCTACACACATTTTCTCTGACTTTCAACCTGGTTTAAGCCGTTTTTCTTTCCTTTTCTAACTCATTTTTTGCCCATTGCTCACACGATTTAAACCATTTTTGGGTTTATCTAAACCATTTTTACACACTTCTAACACATTTTAAGCCATTTTTCACTATTTCTATCCCCATTTTAAGGTGTTTTTGGCCATTTGTAACCATTTTTGCATACATCTAACCCTTTTAAAGCCGTTTTTGGCTCTTTCTAAAACCACTCTCTTCCGCATTCAAGTAATTATAAGCATTTTTTTTTTCTTTTCTGACCCATTTTTGGCCCAGTTCTCACACGTTTTATGCCATTTTCGGCTACATCTAACCCCTTTTTTACCCACTACTAACCCATTTTAACCCTTTTTTGGCTATATCTAACCCATTTTAAGCTATTTTTGGCCATTTCTAACCCTTTTTTGCTCATCTCTAGCCCCTTTTAAAGCCTAATTTGGCTTTTTCTAAACCATTCTCGCATACCTCTAACCCTTTTAAGCCGGTTTTGTCCATTTCTAATGCATTTTTTTGTCCATTTTTGAGGCTTTTTAAATAAATTTTGGCAATTTCTATTCCATTTCTGCAAATCTCTAACCCTTTTAAAGCCATTTTTGGTTCTTTCTAAACCATTTCTCCCACTTTCAACACGGTTTATGCTATTTTTTTTTTCCGTTTCTAACCCAGTTTTCTGCATTTCTCACCATCTTTAATCCATTTTTTTGCCACTTCTAACCATTTTTTTTTTTTTTTTTTACACATCTCTTACCTGCTTTAAAGCCTTTTTGGCCATTTCTAACCCATTTTTGGCCATTCTTAACCTGTTTTATGCCATTCTTGGCCATTTCTAACTCATTTTTGCACATCTCTAACCCCTTTTAAGCTACTTTTGGCCATTTCTTATCCATTTTTTGTCCATTTCTAACCCATTTTTCTCCATTTCTAACACATTTTAAAGAGTTTTTGGCCATTTCTATCCCATTTTTGCACATCTCTAATCCTTTTTAAGCCTTTTTAGGCTATATCTTCACCATTTTTTCCCTCATTCAAAACTTTTTATGCTTTTTTTTCTGTTTCTAATGCAGTTTTTTCCCATTTCTCTCCCGCTTTAATCCTTTTTTGGCCATTTCTGACCAGTTTTTTGCACATCTCTAACCTGCTTTAAAGCCTTTTTGGCCATTTCTATCCCAGTTTTTGCATATCTCTAACCCTTTTTAAGCCTTTTTTGGCTATACCTTAACCATTTTTTGCCCTCCTTCAACTCTTATTAAGCTTTTTTTTCTTCAGTTTCTAACACAGTTTCTCCCCATTATTACCCGCTTTAATCCATTTTAGGCCATTTCTAACCCACTTTTACACATCTCTAACCTGCTTTAAAGCATTTTTGGCCATTTCCAACCATTTTTGGCACATCTATAAGCCCTTTTAAGCCATTTTTTGCCATTTCTAACCATTTTTGCACATCTCTAACCCTTTTAAAGCCATTTTTGCCTCTTTCTACACGATGTTTTCTCGCTCTCAACCCGTTTTTAAGCCATTGTTAGTTCTTTTCTAACTCATTTTTGCCTGGTTCTCACACGATTTAAACCGTTTTCGGCTATATCTAACCCATTTTTGCTCACTCCTAACGCATTTTAAGCCATTTTTTCACCATTTCTGCCCAATTTAACCTTTTGGGCCATTTCTAGCACAGTTTTGCAAACTTCTAACCCATTTTAAGCAATTTTTGGCCATTCCTACCCCAGTTTTACCCCTATCTAACCACCTTTAAGCAGCTTTTGGCCATTTATAACCCATTTTTGCTCATCTCTAGCCCCTTTTAAGCCAATTTTGGCTTTTTCTAAACCGTTCTCGCATACCTCTAACACTTTTAAGCCGGTTTTGGCATTTCTAATGCATTTTTTGTCCATTTTTGAGGGTTTTTAAATAAATTTTTGCAACTCTGAAACACACATTGCTGTCACTCCCTCACTTCATCTCCTAATAGTCCCTTTGAATCCATGGTCACTCGCGCCCTCTCTCGTTTGAACAGCAGCAGTGACAGGTGAACACGAGCTCTTGGCCTCTGCTCCCACAGCCGAAGAGCCAGGAGTGAAAGCTCCGGCTGGGCATCTTCAGCAATTAGTCAGCTTTGCAACTGTGACACATATATTGCGGTTGCTCCTCACTTTCCTACCTCAAAGTCCAATTGAATCCAAAATCTCTGTGCCCTTTCTCTGCTGGGCAGCAGCAGAGAGAGTAGAGCCGGAACGTTTTTGTCCCTGCTAAAAGGCAGATGA
This sequence comes from Lathamus discolor, assembly GCF_037157495.1. Classification (NCBI taxonomy): domain Eukaryota; kingdom Metazoa; phylum Chordata; class Aves; order Psittaciformes; family Psittacidae; genus Lathamus; species Lathamus discolor. The sequence continues at coordinate 90,467,966 of NC_088884.1, read as the reverse complement.
GCCAGGACAAAATTTTCCTGCAGATCATCTTCAGCGCACAGCGAGCTTTGCAACTCTGCAACACGCATTGCTGTCACTCCTCCCTTTCCTGCCTGAAAAGACCAACTGAATCCACCATCTCTGTGCCCGCTCTCGGCTGAGCTAGCAACAGAGAGAGTAGAGCAGGAATGTTGAGACTGTGCTAAAACAGCAGAAGAGCCTTGCAAAAAAGCTCCTGCTGATCATGTTTAGCACACAGTGAGCTTTAAACTGTGACACAAACATTGCTGCCACTCTTCACTCTTTCTCCTAAAAGTGCATTTGAACCCAACGTTTCTGGTGCGTTCTCTCGTTTCGAGAGGAGTTGTGACAGGGGAGGACGAGCGCTTGGACTCTAATCCCACAGCTGAAGGGCCAGCAGGGAAACTCCTGCTGGGCATCTTCAGCACACAGTGAGCTTTGCAACTCTGCAACACACATTGCTGTCACCTCTCACTTTCCTACCTGAAAGTCCAATTGATTCCAAACTCTCTGTGCCCCGCTCTCTGCTGAGCAGCAACAGAAAGAGAGGAGCAGGAATGTTTAGACTGTGCTAAAACAGCAGAAGAGCCTTGCAAAAAAGCTCTGCTTATCATATTTAGCACACAGCGAGCTTTGAACTGTGACACAAACATTGCTGTCACTCTTCACTCTGTCTCCTAAAAGTGCATTTGAATCCAACGTTTCTGTGCGCGCTCTCGTTCGAGAGGAGTTGTGACAGGGGAGGACGAGCGCTTGGACTCTAATCCCACAGCCGAAGGGCCAGCAGGGAAACTCCTGCTGGGCATCTTCAGCACACAGTGAGCTTTGCAACTCTGCAACACACATTGCTGTCACCTCTCACTTTCCTACCTGAAAGTCCAATTGAATCCTACATCTCCTGTGCTTGCTCTTTGTGAGCAGTAGCAGAATATAGCACTTACGTTTGGACTCTGCTGAAACAGCAGAAGAGACAGTCCAGAAAGTTCCCACTGGTCATCTTCAGAGCACAGCGATCTTTGCAACTCTGCAACAGACATTGCTGTCACTCCTCCCTTTCCTGCCTGAAAGACCAACTGAATCCACCATCTCTGTGCCCGCTCTCTGCTGAGCAGCAACAGAGAGAGTAGAGCAGGAATGTTTAGACTGGGCTAAAACAGCATAAGAGCTTGCAAAAAAGCTCCTGTCTGATCATGTTTAGCACACAGTGAGCTTTAAACTGTGACACAAACATTGCTGTCACTCCTCACTTTATCTCCTAAAAGACCATTTGAATCCAACAACTCCGGCGCCAGCTCTCTGCTGAGCAGCAGCGTGAGCAGGAATGTCTGCAATCTGTAAGACAGTGGAAGAGACACGCCAGAAGGGCTGCTCTTGTGCTTCTTCAACACACTGAGCTTTACAACTGTGACACACACACTGTTGTCACTCCTCATTGTAGCTCCTAAAAGTGCATTTGAATCCAGCGTTTCTGGTCTCCACTCTCGTTTCAAGAGCAGCAGAGACAGGTGAGCACGAGCGCTTGGACTCCGCTCCCACATCCGAAGGGCAGGAGGGAAAGTCCTTGCAGATCATCTTCAGCGCACAGTGAGCTTAGCAACTCTGAAACACACATTGCTGTCACTCCTCACTTCATCTCCTAATAGTCCCTTTGAATCCATGGTCTCTCGCGCCCTCTCTCGTTTGAACAGCAGCAGTGACAGGTGAACACGAGCTATTGGCCTCTGCTCCCACAGCCGAAGAGCCAGGAGTGAAAGCGCCGGCTGGGCATCTTCAGCAGCCAGTCAGCTTTGCAACTGTGACGTATATATTGCTGTCGCTCCTCACTTTCCTACCTCAAAGTCCAATGGAATCCAAACCCTCTGTGCCCTTTCTCTGCTGGGCAGCAGCAGAGAGAGTAGAGCAGGAACGTTTTGTCCCTGCTAAAAGAGAAGAAGAGCCAGGACAAAATGTTCCTGCAGATCATCTTCAGCGCACAGCGAGCTTTGCAACTCTGCAACACGCATTGCTGTCACTCCTCCCTTTCCTGCCTGAAAGACCAACTGAATCCACCATCTCTGTGCCCGCTCTCTGCTGAGCAGCAACAGAGAGAGTAGAGCAGGAATGTTTAGACTGGGCTAAAACAGCAGAAGAGCCTTGCAAAAAAGCTCCTGCTGATCATGTTTAGCACACAGTGAGCTTTAAACTGTGACACAAACATTGCTGTCACTCCTCACTTCGTCTCCTAAAAGTGCATTTGAATCCAACGTTTCTGGTGCGCTCTCTTGTTTCGAGAGGAGTTGTGACAGGGGAGGACGAGCGCTTGGACTCTAATCCCACAGCCGAAGGGCCAGCAGGGAAACTCCTGCTGGGCATCTTCAGCACACAGTGAGCTTTGCAACTCTGAAACACACATTGCTGTCACCTCTCACTTTCCTACCTGAAAGTCCAACAGAATCCTACATCTCCTGTGCTTGCTCTTTGTGAGCAGTAGCAGAATATAGCACTTACGTTTGGAATCTGCTGAAACAGCAGAAGAGACAGTCCAGAAAGTTCCCACTGATCATCTTCAGCGCACAGTGAGCTTTGCAACTCTGAAACACACATTGCTGTCACTCCTCACTTCATCTCCTAATAGTCCCTTTGAATCCATGGTCTCTCGCGCCCTCTCTCGTTTGAACAGCAGCAGTGACAGGTGAACACGAGCTCTTGGCCTCTGCTCCCACAGCCGAAGAGCCAGGAGTGAAAGCTCCGGCTGGGCATCTTCAGCAACTAGTCAGCTTTGCAACTGTGACACATATATTGCGGTTGCTCCTCAGAGTTGCAAAGCTCACTGTGCGCTGAAGATGATCAGTGGGAACTTTCTGGACTGTCTCTTCTGCTGTTTCAGCAGAGTCCAAACGTAAGTGCTATATTCTGCTACTGCTCACAAAGAGCAAGCACAGGAGATGTAGGATTCAATTGGACTTTGAGGTAGGAAAGTGAGAGGTGACAGTAATGTTTGTTTCAGAGTTGCAAAGCTCACTGTGTGCTGAAGATGCCCAGCAGGAGTTTCCCTGCTGGCCCTTCGGCTGTGGGATTAGAGTCCAAGCGCTCGTCCTCCCCTGTCACATCTCCTCTCGAAACGAGAGAGCGCACCAGAAACGTTGGATTCAAATGCACTTTTAGGAGAAAGAGTGAAGAGTGGCAGCAATGTTTGCGTCACAGTTTAAAGCTCACTGTGTGCTAAACGTGATCTGCAGGAGCTTTTTTGCAAGGCACTTCAGCTGTTTTTGCCCAGTCTAAACATTCCTGCTCCTCTCTTTCTGTTGCTGCTCAGCAGAGAGCGGGCACAGAGATGTTGGAATCAATTGGTCTTTCAGGCAGGAAAGGGAGGAGTGACAGCAATGCGTGTTGCAGAGTTGCAAAGCTCACTGTGTGCTGAAGATGCCCAGCAGGAGTTTACCTGCTGGCCCTTCGGCTGTGGGATTAGAGTCCAAGCGCTCGTCCTCCCCTGTCACAACTCCTCTCGAAACGAGAGAGCGCAGCAGAAACATTGGATTCAAATGCACTTTTAGGAGAAAGAGTGAAGAGTGGCAGCAATGTTTGTGTCACAGTTTAAAGCTCACTGTGTGCTAAACGTGATCTGCAGGAGCTTTTTTGCAAGGCACTTCTGCTGTTTTTGCCCAGTCTAAACATTCCTGCTCCTCTCTTTCTGTTGCTGCTCAGCAGAGAGCGGGCACAGAGATGTTGGAATCAATTGGTCTTTCAGGCAGGAAAGGGAGGAGTGACAGCAATGCGTGTTGCAGAGTTGCAAAGCTCACTGTGTGCTGAAGATGCCCAGCAGGAGTTTCCCTGCTGGCCCTTCGGCTGTGGGATTAGAGTCCAAGCGCTCGTCCTCCCCTGTCACAACTCCTCTCGAAACGAGAGAGCGCACCAGAAACGTTGGATTCAAATGCACTTTTAGGAGATAAAGTGAGGAGTGACAGCAATGTTTGTCACAGTTTAAAGCTCGCTGTGTGCTAAACATGATCAGCAGGAGCTTTTTTGCAAGGCTCTTCTGCTGTTTTAGCACAGTCTCAATATTCCTGCTCTACTCTCTCTGTTGCTGCTCAGCAGAGGGCGGGCACAGAGATGGTGGATTCAGTTGGTCTTTCAGGCAGGAAAGGGAGGAGTGACAGCAATGCGTGTTTCAGAGTTGCAAAGCTCACTGTGTGCTGAAGATGCCCAGCAGGAGTTTCCCTGCTGGCCCTTCGGCTGTGGGATTAGAGTCCAAGCGCTCGTCCTCCCCTGTCACAACTCCTCTCGAAACGAGAGAGCGCACCAGAAACGTTGGATTCAAATGCACTTTTAGGAGAAAGAGTGAAGAGTGGCAGCAATGTTTGTGTCACAGTTTAAAGCTCACTGTGTGCTAAACATGATCAGCAGGAGCTTTTTTGCAAGGCGCTTCTGCTGTTTTAGTCCAGTCTAAACATTCCTGCTCTACTCTCTCTGTTGCTGCTCAGCAGAGAGCGGGCACAGAGATGGTGGATTCAGTTGGTCTTTCAGGCAGGAAAGGGAGGAGTGACAGCAATGCGTGTTGCAGAGTTGCAAAGCTCGCTGTGCGCTGAAGATGATCTGCAGGAACATTTTGTCCTGGCTCTTCTGCTCTTTTAGCAGGGACAAAACGTTCCGGCTCTACTCTGTCTGCTGCTGCCCAGCAGAGAAAGGGCCCAGAGATTTTGGATTCAATTGGACTTTGAGGTAGGAAAGTGAGGAGCAACAGCAATATATGTGTCACAGTTGCAAAGCTGACTAGTTGCTGAAGATGCCCAGCCGGAGCTTTCACTCCTGGCTCTTCGGCTGTGGGAGCAGAGGCCAAGAGCTCGTGTTCACCTGTCACTGCTGCTGTTCAAACGAGAGAGGGCGCGAGAGACCATGGATTCAAAGGGACTATTAGGAGATGAAGTGAGGAGTGACAGCAATGTGTGTTTCAGAGTTGCAAAGCTCACTGTGCGCTGAAGATGATCAGTGGGAACTTTCTGGACTGTCTCTTCTGCTGTTTCAGCAGAGTCCAAACGTAAGTGCTATATTCTGCTACTGCTCACAAAGAGCAAGCACAGGAGATGTAGGATTCAATTGGACTTTGAGGTAGGAAAGTGAGAGGTGACAGTAATGTTTGTTTCAGAGTTGCAAAGCTCACTGTGTGCTGAAGATGCCCAGCAGGAGTTTACCTGCTGGCCCTTCGGCTGTGGGATTAGAGTCCAAGCGCTCGTCCTCCCCTGTCACAACTCCTCTCGAAACGAGAGAGCGCACCAGAAACGTTGGATTCAAATGCACTTTTAGGAGAAAGAGTGAAGAGTGGCAGCAATGTTTGTGTCACAGTTTAAAGCTCACTGTGTGCTAAACGTGATCTGCAGGAGCTTTTTTGCAAGGCACTTCTGCTGTTTTTGCCCAGTCTAAACATTCCTGCTCCTCTCTTTCTGTTGCTGCTCAGCAGAGAGCGGGCACAGAGATGTTGGAATCAATTGGTCTTTCAGGCAGGAAAGGGAGGAGTGACAGCAATGCGTGTTGCAGAGTTGCAAAGCTCACTGTGTGCTGAAGATGCCCAGCAGGAGTTTCCCTGCTGGCCCTTCGGCTGTGGGATTAGAGTCCAAGCGCTCGTCCTCCCCCGTCACAACTCCTCTCGAAACGAGAGAGCGCAGCAGAAACATTGGATTCAAATGCACTTTTAGGAGAAAGAGTGAAGAGTGGCAGCAATGTTTGTGTCACAGTTTAAAGCTCACTGTGTGCTAAACGTGATCTGCAGGAGCTTTTTTGCAAGGCACTTCTGCTGTTTTTGCCCAGTCTAAACATTCCTGCTCCTCTCTTTCTGTTGCTGCTCAGCAGAGAGCGGGCACAGAGATGTTGGAATCAATTGGTCTTTCAGGCAGGAAAGGGAGGAGTGACAGCAATGCGTGTTGCAGAGTTGCAAAGCTCACTGTGTGCTGAAGATGCCCAGCAGGAGTTTCCCTGCTGGCCCTTCGGCTGTGGGATTAGAGTCCAAGCGCTCGTCCTCCCCTGTCACAACTCCTCTCGAAACGAGAGAGCGCACCAGAAACGTTGGATTCAAATGCACTTTTAGGAGATAAAGTGAGGAGTGACAGCAATGTTTGTCACAGTTTAAAGCTCGCTGTGTGCTAAACATGATCAGCAGGAGCTTTTTTGCAAGGCTCTTCTGCTGTTTTAGCACAGTCTCAACATTCCTGCTCTACTCACAGAATCACAGAATCCCAAGGGTTGGAAGGGACCTAAAAAGATCATCTAGTCCAACCCCCCTGCAAGAGCAGGGTAACCTACAGTACATCACACAGGAACTTGTCCAGGCGGGCCTTGAATATCTCCAGTGTAGGAGACTCCACAACCCCCCTGGGCAGCCTGTTCCAGTGCTCTGTCACTCTTACAGTAAAGAAGTTCTTCCTGATGTTAACGTGGAACTTCCTATGCTCCAGTTTACACCCATTGCCCCTTGTCCTATCACTGGATATCACTGAAAAAAGCCTAGCTCCATCATCCTGACACCTACCCTTCACATATTTGTAAACATTGATGAGGTCACCCCTCAGTCTCCTCTTTTGCAAGCTAAAGAGACCCAGCTCCCTCAGCCTCTCCTCATAAGGGAGATGTTCCACTCCCTTAATCATCTTTGTGGCTCTGCGCTGGACTCCTTCAAGCAATTCCCTGTCCTTCTTGAACAGAGGGGCCCAGAACTGGACGCAATATTCCAGATGCGGCCTCACCAAGGCTGAGTAGAGGGGGAGGAGAACCTCTCTTGACCTACTAACCACTCCCTTTCTAATGCACCCTAAGATGCCATTTGCCTTCTTGGCCACAAGAGCACATTGCTGGCTCATGGTCATCCTCCTACTCTCTCTGTTGCTGCTCAGCAGAGGGCGGGCACAGAGATGGTGGATTCAGTTGGTCTTTCAGGCAGGAAAGGGAGGAGTGACAGCAATGTCTGTTGCAGAGTTGCAAAGATCGCTGTGCTCTGAAGATGACCAGTGGGAACTTTCTGGACTGTCTCTTCTGCTGTTTCAGCAGCGTCCAAACATAAGTGCTATATTCTGCTACTGCTCACAAAGAGCAAGCACAGGAGATGTAGGATTCAATTGGACTTTGAGGTAGGAAAGTGAGAGGTGACAGCAATGTGTGTTTCAGAGTTGCAAAGCTCACTGTGTGCTGAAGATGCCCAGCAGGAGTTTCCCTGCTGGCCCTTCGTCTGTGGGATTAGAGTCCAAGCGCTCGTCCTCCCCTGTCACAACTCCTCTCGAAACGAGAGAGCGCACCAGAAACGTTGGATTCAAATGCACTTTTAGGAGAAAGAGTGAAGAGTGGCAGCAATGTTTGTGTCACAGTTTAAAGCTCACTGTGTGCTAAACATGATCAGCAGGAGCTTTTTTGCAAGGCGCTTCTGCTGTTTTAGTCCAGTCTAAACATTCCTGCTCTACTCTCTCTGTTGCTGCTCAGCAGAGAGCGGGCACAGAGATGGTGGATTCAGTTGGTCTTTCAGGCAGGAAAGGGAGGAGTGACAGCAATGCGTGTTGCAGAGTTGCAAAGCTCGCTGTGCGCTGAAGATGATCTGCAGGAACATTTTGTCCTGGCTCTTCTGCTCTTTTAGCAGGGACAAAACGTTCCGGCTCTACTCTGTCTGCTGCTGCCCAGCAGAGAAAGGGCCCAGAGATTTTGGATTCAATTGGACTTTGAGGTAGGAAAGTGAGGAGCAACAGCAATATATGTGTCACAGTTGCAAAGCTGACTAGTTGCTGAAGATGCCCAGCCGGAGCTTTCACTCCTGGCTCTTCGGCTGTGGGAGCAGAGGCCAAGAGCTCGTGTTCACCTGTCACTGCTGCTGTTCAAACGAGAGAGGGCGCGAGAGACCATGGATTCAAAGGGACTATTAGGAGATGAAGTGAGGAGTGACAGCAATGTGTGTTTCAGAGTTGCAAAGCTCACTGTGCGCTGAAGATGATCAGTGGGAACTTTCTGGACTGTCTCTTCTGCTGTTTCAGCAGAGTCCAAACGTAAGTGCTATATTCTGCTACTGCTCACCAAGAGCAAGCACAGGAGATGTAGGATTCAATTGGACTTTGAGGTAGGAAAGTGAGAGGTGACAGTAATGTTTGTTTCAGAGTTGCAAAGCTCACTGTGTGCTGAAGATGCCCAGCAGGAGTTTCCCTGCTGGCCCTTCGGCTGTGGGATTAGAGTCCAAGCGCTCGTCCTCCCCTGTCACAACTCCTCTCGAAACGAGAGAGCGCACCAGAAACGTTGGATTCAAATGCACTTTTAGGAGAAAGAGTGAAGAGTGGCAGCAATGTTTGTGTCACAGTTTAAAGCTCACTGTGTGCTAAACGTGATCTGCAGGAGCTTTTTTGCAAGGCACTTCTGCTGTTTTTGCCCAGTCTAAACATTCCTGCTCCTCTCTTTCTCTTGCTGCTCAGCAGAGAGCGGGCACAGAGATGTTGGAATCAATTGGTCTTTCAGGCAGGAAAGGGAGGAGTGACAGCAATGCGTGTTGCAGAGTTGCAAAGCTCACTGTGTGCTGAAGATGCCCAGCAGGAGTTTCCCTGCTGGCCCTTCGGCTGTGGGATTAGAGTCCAAGCGCTCGTCCTCCCCTGTCACAACTCCTCTCGAAACGAGAGAGCGCACCAGAAACGTTGGATTCAAATGCACTTTTAGGAGATAAAGTGAGGAGTGACAGCAATGTTTGTCACAGTTTAAAGCTCGCTGTGTGCTAAACATGATCAGCAGGAGCTTTTTTGCAAGGCTCTTCTGCTGTTTTAGCACAGTCTCAACATTCCTGCTCTACTCTCTCGGTTGCTGCTCAGCAGAGGGCGGGCACAGAGATGGTGGATTCAGTTGGTCTTTCAGGCAGGAAAGGGAGGAGTGACAGCAATGTCTGTTGCAGAGTTGCAAAGATCGCTGTGCTCTGAAGATGACCAGTGGGAACTTTCTGGACTGTCTCTTCTGCTGTTTCAGCAGCGTCCAAACATAAGTGCTATATTCTGCTACTGCTCACAAAGAGCAAGCACAGGAGATGTAGGATTCAATTGGACTTTGAGGTAGGAAAGTGAGAGGTGACAGCAATGTGTGTTTCAGAGTTGCAAAGCTCACTGTGTGCTGAAGATGCCCAGCAGGAGTTTCCCTGCTGGCCCTTCGGCTGTGGGATTAGAGTCCAAGCGCTCGTCCTCCCCTGTCACAACTCCTCTCGAAACGAGAGAGCGCACCAGAAACGTTGGATTCAAATGCACTTTTAGGAGAAAGAGTGAAGAGTGGCAGCAATGTTTGTGTCACAGTTTAAAGCTCACTGTGTGCTAAACATGATCAGCAGGAGCTTTTTTGCAAGGCGCTTCTGCTGTTTTAGTCCAGTCTAAACATTCCTGCTCTACTCTCTCTGTTGCTGCTCAGCAGAGAGCGGGCACAGAGATGGTGGATCCAGTTGGTCTTTCAGGCAGGAAAGGGAGGAGTGACAGCAATGCGTGTTGCAGAGTTGCAAAGCTCGCTGTGCGCTGAAGATGATCTGCAGGAACATTTTGTCCTGGCTCTTCTGCTCTTTTAGCAGGGACAAAACGTTCCGGCTCTACTCTCTCTGCTGCTGCCCAGCAGAGAAAGGGCACAGAGATTTTGGATTCAATTGGACTTTGAGGTAGGAAAGTGAGGAGCAACAGCAATATATGTGTCACAGTTGCAAAGCTGACTAGTTGCTGAAGATGCCCAGCCGGAGCTTTCACTCCTGGCTCTTCGGCTGTGGGAGCAGAGGCCAAGAGCTCCTGTTCACCTGTCACTGCTGCTGTTCAAACGAGAGAGGGCGCGAGAGACCATGGATTCAAAGGGACTATTAGGAGATGAAGTGAGGAGTGACAGCAATGTGTGTTTCAGAGTTGCAAAGCTCACTGTGCGCTAAAGATGATCAGTGGGAACTTTCTGGACTGTCTCTTCTGCTGTTTCAGCAGAGTCCAAACGTAAGTGCTATATTCTGCTACTGCTCACCAAGAGCAAGCACAGGAGATGTAGGATTCAATTGGACTTTGAGGTAGGAAAGTGAGAGGTGACAGTAATGTTTGTTTCAGAGTTGCAAAGCTCACTGTGTGCTGAAGATGCCCAGCAGGAGTTTCCCTGCTGGCCCTTCGGCTGTGGGATTAGAGTCCAAGCGCTCGTCCTCCCCTGTCACAACTCCTCTCGAAACGAGAGAGCGCACCAGAAACGTTGGATTCAAATGCACTTTTAGGAGAAAGAGTGAAGAGTGGCAGCAATGTTTGTGTCACAGTTTAAAGCTCACTGTGTGCTAAACGTGATCTGCAGGAGCTTTTTTGCAAGGCACTTCTGCTGTTTTTGCCCAGTCTAAACATTCCTGCTCCTCTCTTTCTGTTGCTGCTCAGCAGAGAGCGGGCACAGAGATGTTGGAATCAATTGGTCTTTCAGGCAGGAAAGGGAGGAGTGACAGCAATGCGTGTTGCAGAGTTGCAAAGCTCACTGTGTGCTGAAGATGCCCAGCAGGAGTTTCCCTGCTGGCCCTTCGGCTGTGGGATTAGAGTCCAAGCGCTCGTCCTCCCCTGTCACAACTCCTCTCGAAACGAGAGAGCGCACCAGAAACGTTGGATTCAAATGCACTTTTAGGAGATAAAGTGAGGAGTGACAGCAATGTTTGTCACAGTTTAAAGCTCGCTGTGTGCTAAACATGATCAGCAGGAGCTTTTTTGCAAGGCTCTTCTGCTGTTTTAGCACAGTCTCAACATTCCTGCTCTACTCTCTCTGTTGCTGCTCAGCAGAGAGCGGGCACAGAGATGGTGGATTCAGTTGGTCTTTCAGGCAGGAAAGATAGGAGTGACAGCAATGTCTGTTGCAGAGTTGCAAAGATCGCTGTGCTCTGAAGATGACCAGTGGGAACTTTCTGGACTGTCTCTTCTGCTGTTTCAGCAGAGTCCAAACGTAAGTGCTATATTCTGCTACTGCTCACAAAGAGCAAGCACAGGAGATGTAGGATTCAATTGGACTTTGAGGTAGGAAAGTGAGAGGTGACAGCAATGTGTGTTTCAGAGTTGCAAAGCTCACTGTGTGCTGAAGATGCCCAGCAGGAGTTTCCCTGCTGGCCCTTCGGCTGTGGGATTAGAGTCCAAGCGCTCGTCCTCCCCTGTCACAACTCCTCTCGAAACGAGAGAGCGCACCAGAAACGTTGGATTCAAATGCACTTTTAGGAGAAAGAGTGAAGAGTGGCAGCAATGTTTGTGTCACAGTTTAAAGCTCACTGTGTGCTAAACATGATCAGCAGGAGCTTTTTTGCAAGGCGCTTCTGCTGTTTTAGTCCAGTCTAAACATTCCTGCTCTACTCTCTCTGTTGCTGCTCAGCAGAGAGCGGGCACAGAGATGGTGGATTCAGTTGGTCTTTCAGGCAGGAAAGGGAGGAGTGACAGCAATGCGTGTTGCAGAGTTGCAAAGCTCGCTGTGCACTGAAGATGATCTGCAGGAACATTTTGTCCTGGCTCTTCTGCTCTTTTAGCAGGGACAAAACGTTCCGGCTCTACTCTGTCTGCTGCTGCCCAGCTGAGAAAGGGCCCAGAGATTTTGGATTCAATTGGACTTTGAGGTAGGAAAGTGAGGAGCAACAGCAATATATGTGTCACAGTTGCAAAGCTGACTAGTTGCTGAAGATGCCCAGCCGGAGCTTTCACTCCTGGCTCTTCGGCTGTGGGAGCAGAGGCCAAGAGCTCCTGTTCACCTGTCACTGCTGCTGTTCAAACGAGAGAGGGCGCGAGAGACCATGGATTCAAAGGGACTATTAGGAGATGAAGTGAGGAGTGACAGCAATGTGTGTTTCAGAGTTGCAAAGCTCACTGTGCGCTGAAGATGATCAGTGGGAACTTTCTGGACTGTCTCTTCTGCTGTTTCAGCAGAGTCCAAACGTAAGTGCTATATTCTGCTACTGCTCACAAAGAGCAAGCACAGGAGATGTAGGATTCAATTGGACTTTGAGGTAGGAAAGTGAGAGGTGACAGTAATGTTTGTTTCAGAGTTGCAAAGCTCACTGTGTGCTGAAGATGCCCAGCAGGAGTTTCCCTGCTGGCCCTTCGGCTGTGGGATTAGAGTCCAAGCGCTCGTCCTCCCCTGTCACAACTCCTCTCGAAACGAGAGAGCGCACCAGAAACGTTGGATTCAAATGCACTTTTAGGAGAAAGAGTGAAGAGTGGCAGCAATGTTTGTGTCACAGTTTAAAGCTCACTGTGTGCTAAACGTGATCTGCAGGAGCTTTTTTGCAAGGCACTTCTGCTGTTTTTCCCCAGTCTAAACATTCCTGCTCCTCTCTTTCTGTTGCTGCTCAGCAGAGAGCGGGCACAGAGATGTTGGAATCAATTGGTCTTTCAGGCAGGAAAGGGAGGAGTGACAGCAATGCGTGTTGCAGAGTTGCAAAGCTCACTGTGTGCTGAAGATGCCCAGCAGGAGTTTACCTGCTGGCCCTTCGGCTGTGGGATTAGAGTCCAAGCGCTCGTCCTCCCCTGTCACAACTCCTCTCGAAACGAGAGAGCGCACCAGAAACGTTGGATTCAAATGCACTTTTAGGAGAAAGAGTGAAGAGTGGCAGCAATGTTTGTGTCACAGTTTAAAGCTCACTGTGTGCTAAACGTGATCTGCAGGAGCTTTTTTGCAAGGCACTTCTGCTGTTTTTGCCCAGTCTAAACATTCCTGCTCCTCTCTTTCTGTTGCTGCTCAGCAGAGAGCGGGCACAGAGATGTTGGAATCAATTGGTCTTTCAGGCAGGAAAGGGAGGAGTGACAGCAATGCGTGTTGCAGAGTTGCAAAGCTCACTGTGTGCTGAAGATGCCCAGCAGGAGTTTCCCTGCTGGCCCTTCGGCTGTGGGATTAGAGTCCAAGCGCTCGTCCTCCCCTGTCACAACTCCTCTCGAAACGAGAGAGCGCACCAGAAACGTTGGATTCAAATGCACTTTTAGGAGATAAAGTGAGGAGTGACAGCAATGTTTGTCACAGTTTAAAGCCCGCTGTGTGCTAAACATGATCAGCAGGAGCTTTTTTGCAAGGCTCTTCTGCTGTTTTAGCACAGTCTCAACATTCCTGCTGTACTCTCTCTGTTGCTGCTCAGCAGAGAGCGGGCACAGAGATGGTGGATTCAGTTGGTCTTTCAGGCAGGAAAGGGAGGAGTGACAGCAATGTCTGTTGCAGAGTTGCAAAGATCGCTGTGCTCTGAAGATGACCAGTGGGAACTTTCTGGACTGTCTCTTCTGCTGTTTCAGCAGCGTCCAAACATAAGTGCTATATTCTGCTACTGCTCACAAAGAGCAAGCACAGGAGATGTAGGATTCAATTGGACTTTGAGGTAGGAAAGTGAGAGGTGACAGCAATGTGTGTTTCAGAGTTGCAAAGCTCACTGTGTGCTGAAGATGCCCAGCAGGAGTTTCCCTGCTGGCCCTTCGGCTGTGGGATTAGAGTCCAAGCGCTCGTCCTCCCCTGTCACAACTCCTCTCGAAACGAGAGAGCGCACCAGAAACGTTGGATTCAAATGCACTTTTAGGAGAAAGAGTGAAGAGTGGCAGCAATGTTTGTGTCACAGTTTAAAGCTCACTGTGTGCTAAACATGATCAGCAGGAGCTTTTTTGCAAGGCGCTTCTGCTGTTTTAGTCCAGTCTAAACATTCCTGCTCTACTCTCTCTGTTGCTGCTCAGCAGAGAGCGGGCACAGAGATGGTGGATTCAGTTGGTCTTTCAGGCAGGAAAGGGAGGAGTGACAGCAATGCGTGTTGCAGAGTTGCAAAGCTCGCTGTGCGCTGAAGATGATCTGCAGGAACATTTTGTCCTGGCTCTTCTGCTCTTTTAGCAGGGACAAAACGTTCCGGCTCTACTCTGTCTGCTGCTGCCCAACAGAGAAAGGGCCCAGAGATTTTGGATTCAATTGGACTTTGAGGCAGGAAAGTGAGGAGCAACAGCAATATATGTGTCACAGTTGCAAAGCTGACTAGTTGCTGAAGATGCCCAGCCGGAGCTTTCACTCCTGGCTCTTCGGCTGTGGGAGCAGAGGCCAAGAGCTCCTGTTCACCTGTCACTGCTGCTGTTCAAACGAGAGAGGGCGCGAGAGACCATGGATTCAAAGGGACTATTAGGAGATGAAGTGAGGAGTGACAGCAATGTGTGTTTCAGAGTTGCAAAGCTCACTGTGCGCTGAAGATGATCAGTGGGAACTTTCTGGACTGTCTCTTCTGCTGTTTCAGCAGAGTCCAAACGTAAGTGCTATATTCTGCTACTGCTCACAAAGAGCAAGCACAGGAGATGTAGGATTCAATTGGACTTTGAGGTAGGAAAGTGAGAGGTGACAGTAATGTTTGTTTCAGAGTTGCAAAGCTCACTGTGTGCTGAAGATGCCCAGCAGGAGTTTACCTGCTGGCCCTTCGGCTGTGGGATTAGAGTCCAAGCGCTCGTCCTCCCCTGTCACAACTCCTCTCGAAACGAGAGAGCGCACCAGAAACGTTGGATTCAAATGCACTTTTAGGAGAAAGAGTGAAGAGTGGCAGCAATGTTTGTGTCACAGTTTAAAGCTCACTGTGTGCTAAACGTGATCTGCAGGAGCTTTTTTGCAAGGCACTTCTGCTGTTTTTGCCCAGTCTAAACATTCCTGCTCCTCTCTTTCTGTTGCTGCTCAGCAGAGAGCGGGCACAGAGATGTTGGAATCAATTGGTCTTTCAGGCAGGAAAGGGAGGAGTGACAGCAATGCGTGTTGCAGAGTTGCAAAGCTCACTGTGTGCTGAAGATGCCCAGCAGGAGTTTCCCTGCTGGCCCTTCGGCTGTGGGATTAGAGTCCAAGCGCTCGTCCTCCCCTGTCACAACTCCTCTCGAAACGAGAGAGCGCACCAGAAACGTTGGATTCAAATGCACTTTTAGGAGATAAAGTGAGGAGTGACAGCAATGTTTGTCACAGTTTAAAGCTCGCTGTGTGCTAAACATGATCAGCAGGAGCTTTTTTGCAAGGCTCTTCTGCTGTTTTAGCACAGTCTCAACATTCCTGCTCTACTCTCTCTGTTGCTGCTCAGCAGAGAGCGGGCACAGAGATGGTGGATTCAGTTGGTCTTTCAGGCAGGAAAGGGAGGAGTGACAGCAATGTCTGTTGCAGAGTTGCAAAGCTCGCTGTGCACTGAAGATGATCTGCAGGAACATTTTGTCCTGGCTCTTCTGCTCTTTTAGCAGGGACAAAACGTTCCGGCTCTACTCTGTCTGCTGCTGCCCAGCAGAGAAAGGGCCCAGAGATTTTGGATTCAATTGGACTTTGAGGTAGGAAAGTGAGGAGCAACAGCAATATATGTGTCACAGTTGCAAAGCTGACTAGTTGCTGAAGATGCCCAGCCGGAGCTTTCACTCCTGGCTCTTCGGCTGTGGGAGCAGAGGCCAAGAGCTCGTGTTCACCTGTCACTGCTGCTGTTCAAACGAGAGAGGGCGCGAGAGACCATGGATTCAAAGGGACTATTAGGAGATGAAGTGAGGAGTGACAGCAATGTGTGTTTCAGAGTTGCAAAGCTCACTGTGCGCTAAAGATGATCAGTGGGAACTTTCTGGACTGTCTCTTCTGCTGTTTCAGCAGAGTCCAAACGTAAGTGCTATATTCTGCTACTGCTAACAAAGAGCAAGCACAGGAGATGTAGGATTCAATTGGACTTTGAGGTAGGAAAGTGAGAGGTGACAGTAATGTTTGTTTCAGAGTTGCAAAGCTCACTGTGTGCTGAAGATGCCCAGCAGGAGTTTACCTGCTGGCCCTTCGTCTGTGGGATTAGAGTCCAAGCGCTCGTCCTCCCCTGTCACAACTCCTCTCGAAACGAGAGAGCGCACCAGAAACGTTGGATTCAAATGCACTTTTAGGAGAAAGAGTGAAGAGTGGCAGCAATGTTTGTGTCACAGTTTAAAGCTCACTGTGTGCTAAACGTGATCTGCAGGAGCTTTTTTGCAAGGCACTTCTGCTGTTTTTGCCCAGTCTAAACATTCCTGCTCCTCTCTTTCTGTTGCTGCTCAGCAGAGAGCGGGCACAGAGATGTTGGAATCAATTGGTCTTTCAGGCAGGAAAGGGAGGAGTGACAGCAATGCGTGTTGCAGAGTTGCAAAGCTCACTGTGTGCTGAAGATGCCCAGCAGGAGTTTCCCTGCTGGCCCTTCGGCTGTGGGATTAGAGTCCAAGCGCTCGTCCTCCCCTGTCACAACTCCTCTCGAAACGAGAGAGCGCACCAGAAACGTTGGATTCAAATGCACTTTTAGGAGATAAAGTGAGGAGTGACAGCAATGTTTGTCACAGTTTAAAGCTCGCTGTGTGCTAAACATGATCAGCAGGAGCTTTTTTGCAAGGCTCTTCTGCTGTTTTAGCACAGTCTCAACATTCCTGCTCTACTCTCTCTGTTGCTGCTCAGCAGAGAGCGGGCACAGAGATGGTGGATTCAGTTGGTCTTTCAGGCAGGAAAGGGAGGAGTGACAGCAATGTCTGTTGCAGAGTTGCAAAGATCGCTGTGCTCTGAAGATGACCAGTGGGAACTTTCTGGACTGTCTCTTCTGCTGTTTCAGCAGCGTCCAAACATAAGTGCTATATTCTGCTACTGCTCACAAAGAGCAAGCACAGGAGATGTAGGATTCAATTGGACTTTGAGGTAGGAAAGTGAGAGGTGACAGCAATGTGTGTTTCAGAGTTGCAAAGCTCACTGTGTGCTGAAGATGCCCAGCAGGAGTTTCCCTGCTGGCCCTTCGGCTGTGGGATTAGAGTCCAAGCGCTCGTCCTCCCCTGTCACAACTCCTCTCGAAACGAGAGAGCGCACCAGAAACGTTGGATTCAAATGCACTTTTAGGAGAAAGAGTGAAGAGTGGCAGCAATGTTTGTGTCACAGTTTAAAGCTCACTGTGTGCTAAACATGATCAGCAGGAGCTTTTTTGCAAGGCGCTTCTGCTGTTTTAGTCCAGTCTAAACATTCCTGCTCTACTCTCTCTGTTGCTGCTCAGCAGAGAGCGGGCACAGAGATGGTGGATTCAGTTGGTCTTTCAGGCAGGAAAGGGAGGAGTGACAGCAATGCGTGTTGCAGAGTTGCAAAGCTCGCTGTGCGCTGAAGATGATCTGCAGGAACATTTTGTCCTGGCTCTTCTGCTCTTTTAGCAGGGACAAAACGTTCCGGCTCTACTCTGTCTGCTGCTGCCCAACAGAGAAAGGGCCCAGAGATTTTGGATTCAATTGGACTTTGAGGTAGGAAAGTGAGGAGCAACAGCAATATATGTGTCACAGTTGCAAAGCTGACTAGTTGCTGAAGATGCCCAGCCGGAGCTTTCACTAGTGGCTCTTCGGCTGTGGGAGCAGAGGCCAAGAGCTCCTGTTCACCTGTCACTGCTGCTGTTCAAACGAGAGAGGGCGCGAGAGACCATGGATTCAAAGGGACTATTAGGAGATGAAGTGAGGAGTGACAGCAATGTGTGTTTCAGAGTTGCAAAGCTCACTGTGCGCTGAAGATGATCAGTGGGAACTTTCTGGACTGTCTCTTCTGCTGTTTCAGCAGAGTCCAAACGTAAGTGCTATATTCTGCTACTGCTCACAAAGAGCAAGCACAGGAGATGTAGGATTCAATTGGACTTTGAGGTAGGAAAGTGAGAGGTGACAGTAATGTTTGTTTCAGAGTTGCAAAGCTCACTGTGTGCTGAAGATGCCCAGCAGGAGTTTACCTGCTGGCCCTTCGGCTGTGGGATTAGAGTCCAAGCGCTCGTCCTCCCCTGTCACAACTCCTCTCGAAACGAGAGAGCGCACCAGAAACGTTGGATTCAAATGCACTTTTAGGAGAAAGAGTGAAGAGTAGCAGCAATGTTTGTGTCACAGTTTAAAGCTCACTGTGTGCTAAACGTGATCTGCAGGAGCTTTTTTGCAAGGCACTTCTGCTGTTTTTGCCCAGTCTAAACATTCCTGCTCCTCTCTTTCTCTTGCTGCTCAGCAGAGAGCGGGCACAGAGATGTTGGAATCAATTGGTCTTTCAGGCAGGAAAGGGAGGAGTGACAGCAATGCGTGTTGCAGAGTTGCAAAGCTCACTGTGTGCTGAAGATGCCCAGCAGGAGTTTCCCTGCTGGCCCTTCGGCTGTGGGATTAGAGTCCAAGCGCTCGTCCTCCCCTGTCACAACTCCTCTCGAAACGAGAGAGCGCACCAGAAACGTTGGATTCAAATGCACTTTTAGGAGATAAAGTGAGGAGTGACAGCAATGTTTGTCACAGTTTAAAGCTCGCTGTGTGCTAAACATGATCAGCAGGAGCTTTTTTGCAAGGCTCTTCTGCTGTTTTAGCACAGTCTCAACATTCCTGCTCTACTCTCTCTGTTGCTGCTCAGCAGAGAGCGGGCACAGAGATGGTGGATTCAGTTGGTCTTTCAGGCAGGAAAGGGAGGAGTGACAGCAATGTCTGTTGCAGAGTTGCAAAGCTCGCTGTGCACTGAAGATGATCTGCAGGAACATTTTGTCCTGGCTCTTCTGCTCTTTTAGCAGGGACAAAACGTTCCGGCTCTACTCTGTCTGCTGCTGCCCAACAGAGAAAGGGCCCAGAGATTTTGGATTCAATTGGACTTTGAGGCAGGAAAGTGAGGAGCAACAGCAATATATGTGTCACAGTTGCAAAGCTGACTAGTTGCTGAAGATGCCCAGCCGGAGCTTTCACTCCTGGCTCTTCGGCTGTGGGAGCAGAGGCCAAGAGCTCGTGTTCACCTGTCACTGCTGCTGTTCAAACGAGAGAGGGCGCGAGAGACCATGGATTCAAAGGGACTATTAGGAGATGAAGTGAGGAGTGACAGCAATGTGTGTTTCAGAGTTGCAAAGCTCACTGTGCGCTGAAGATGATCAGTGGGAACTTTCTGGACTGTCTCTTCTGCTGTTTCAGCAGAGTCCAAACGTAAGTGCTATATTCTGCTACTGCTCACAAAGAGCAAGCACAGGAGATGTAGGATTCAATTGGACTTTGAGGTAGGAAAGTGAGAGGTGACAGTAATGTTTGTTTCAGAGTTGCAAAGCTCACTGTGTGCTGAAGATGCCCAGCAGGAGTTTACCTGCTGGCCCTTCGGCTGTGGGATTAGAGTCCAAGCGCTCGTCCTCCCCTGTCACAACTCCTCTCGAAACGAGAGAGCGCACCAGAAACGTTGGATTCAAATGCACTTTTAGGAGAAAGAGTGAAGAGTGGCAGCAATGTTTGTGTCACAGTTTAAAGCTCACTGTGTGCTAAACGTGATCTGCAGGAGCTTTTTTGCAAGGCACTTCTGCTGTTTTTGCCCAGTCTAAACATTCCTGCTCCTCTCTTTCTCTTGCTGCTCAGCAGAGAGCGGGCACAGAGATGTTGGAATCAATTGGTCTTTCAGGCAGGAAAGGGAGGAGTGACAGCAATGCGTGTTGCAGAGTTGCAAAGCTCACTGTGTGCTGAAGATGCCCAGCAGGAGTTTCCCTGCTGGCCCTTCGGCTGTGGGATTAGAGTCCAAGCGCTCGTCCTCCCCTGTCACAACTCCTCTCGAAACGAGAGAGCGCACCAGAAACGTTGGATTCAAATGCACTTTTAGGAGATAAAGTGAGGAGTGACAGCAATGTTTGTCACAGTTTAAAGCTCGCTGTGTGCTAAACATGATCAGCAGGAGCTTTTTTGCAAGGCTCTTCTGCTGTTTTAGCACAGTCTCAACATTCCTGCTCTACTCTCTCTGTTGCTGCTCAGCAGAGAGCGGGCACAGAGATGGTGGATTCAGTTGGTCTTTCAGGCAGGAAAGGGAGGAGTGACAGCAATGTCTGTTGCAGAGTTGCAAAGCTCGCTGTGCACTGAAGATGATCTGCAGGAACATTTTGTCCTGGCTCTTCTGCTCTTTTAGCAGGGACAAAACGTTCCGGCTCTACTCTGTCTGCTGCTGCCCAACAGAGAAAGGGCCCAGAGATTTTGGATTCAATTGGACTTTGAGGCAGGAAAGTGAGGAGCAACAGCAATATATGTGTCACAGTTGCAAAGCTGACTAGTTGCTGAAGATGCCCAGCCGGAGCTTTCACTCCTGGCTCTTCGGCTGTGGGAGCAGAGGCCAAGAGCTCGTGTTCACCTGTCACTGCTGCTGTTCAAACGAGAGAGGGCGCGAGAGACCATGGATTCAAAGGGACTATTAGGAGATGAAGTGAGGAGTGACAGCAATGTGTGTTTCAGAGTTGCAAAGCTCACTGTGCGCTGAAGATGATCAGTGGGAACTTTCTGGACTGTCTCTTCTGCTGTTTCAGCAGAGTCCAAACGTAAGTGCTATATTCTGCTACTGCTCACAAAGAGCAAGCACAGGAGATGTAGGATTCAATTGGACTTTGAGGTAGGAAAGTGAGAGGTGACAGTAATGTTTGTTTCAGAGTTGCAAAGCTCACTGTGTGCTGAAGATGCCCAGCAGGAGTTTACCTGCTGGCCCTTCGGCTGTGGGATTAGAGTCCAAGCGCTCGTCCTCCCCTGTCACAACTCCTCTCGAAACGAGAGAGCGCACCAGAAACGTTGGATTCAAATGCACTTTTAGGAGAAAGAGTGAAGAGTGGCAGCAATGTTTGTGTCACAGTTTAAAGCTCACTGTGTGCTAAACGTGATCTGCAGGAGCTTTTTTGCAAGGCACTTCTGCTGTTTTTGCCCAGTCTAAACATTCCTGCTCCTCTCTTTCTGTTGCTGCTCAGCAGAGAGCGGGCACAGAGATGTTGGAATCAATTGGTCTTTCAGGCAGGAAAGGGAGGAGTGACAGCAATGCGTGTTGCAGAGTTGCAAAGCTCACTGTGTGCTGAAGATGCCCAGCAGGATTTTCCCTGCTGGCCCTTCGGCTGTGGGATTAGAGTCCAAGCGCTCGTCCTCCCCTGTCACAACTCCTCTCGAAACGAGAGAGCGCACCAGAAACGTTGGATTCAAATGCACTTTTAGGAGATAAAGTGAGGAGTGACAGCAATGTTTGTCACAGTTTAAAGCTCGCTGTGTGCTAAACATGATCAGCAGGAGCTTTTTTGCAAGGCTCTTCTGCTGTTTTAGCACAGTCTCAACATTCCTGCTCTACTCTCTCTGTTGCTGCTCAGCAGAGAGCGGGCACAGAGATGGTGGATTCAGTTGGTCTTTCAGGCAGGAAAGGGAGGAGTGACAGCAATGTCTGTTGCAGAGTTGCAAAGATCGCTGTGCTCTGAAGATGACCAGTGGGAACTTTCTGGACTGTCTCTTCTGCTGTTTCAGCAGCGTCCAAACATAAGTGCTATATTCTGCTACTGCTCACAAAGAGCAAGCACAGGAGATGTAGGATTCAATTGGACTTTGAGGTAGGAAAGTGAGAGGTGACAGCAATGTGTGTTTCAGAGTTGCAAAGCTCACTGTGTGCTGAAGATGCCCAGCAGGAGTTTCCCTGCTGGCCGTTCGGCTGTGGGATTAGAGTCCAAGCGCTCGTCCTCCCCTGTCACAACTCCTCTCGAAACGAGAGAGCGCACCAGAAACGTTGGATTCAAATGCACTTTTAAGAGAAAGAGTGAAGAGTGGCAGCAATGTTTGTGTCACAGTTTAAAGCTCACTGTGTGCTAAACATGATCAGCAGGAGCTTTTTTGCAAGGCGCTTCTGCTGTTTTAGTCCAGTCTAAACATTCCTGCTCTACTCTCTCTGTTGCTGCTCAGCAGAGAGCGGGCACAGAGATGGTGGATTCAGTTGGTCTTTCAGGCAGGAAAGGGAGGAGTGACAGCAATGCGTGTTGCAGAGTTGCAAAGCTCGCTGTGCGCTGAAGATGATCTGCAGGAACATTTTGTCCTGGCTCTTCTGCTCTTTTAGCAGGGACAAAACGTTCCGGCTCTACTCTGTCTGCTGCTGCCCAACAGAGAAAGGGCCCAGAGATTTTGGATTCAATTGGACTTTGAGGTAGGAAAGTGAGGAGCAACAGCAATATATGTGTCACAGTTGCAAAGCTGACTAGTTGCTGAAGATGCCCAGCCGGAGCTTTCACTCCTGGCTCTTCGGCTGTGGGAGCAGAGGCCAAGAGCTCGTGTTCACCTGTCACTGCTGCTGTTCAAACGAGAGAGGGCGCGAGAGACCATGGATTCAAAGGGACTATTAGGAGATGAAGTGAGGAGTGACAGCAATGTGTGTTTCAGAGTTGCAAAGCTCACTGTGCGCTGAAGATGATCAGTGGGAACTTTCTGGACTGTCTCTTCTGCTGTTTCAGCAGAGTCCAAACGTAAGTGCTATATTCTGCTACTGCTCACAAAGAGCAAGCACAGGAGATGTAGGATTCAATTGGACTTTGAGGTAGGAAAGTGAGAGGTGACAGTAATGTTTGTTTCAGAGTTGCAAAGCTCACTGTGTGCTGAAGATGCCCAGCAGGAGTTTACCTGCTGGCCCTTCGGCTGTGGGATTAGATTCCAAGCGCTCGTCCTCCCCTGTCACAACTCCTCTCGAAACGAGAGAGCGCACCAGAAACGTTGGATTCAAATGCACTTTTAGGAGAAAGAGTGAAGAGTGGCAGCAATGTTTGTGTCACAGTTTAAAGCTCACTGTGTGCTAAACGTGATCTGCAGGAGCTTTTTTGCAAGGCACTTCTGCTGTTTTTGCCCAGTCTAAACATTCCTGCTCCTCTCTTTCTGTTGCTGCTCAGCAGAGAGCGGGCACAGAGATGTTGGAATCAATTGGTCTTTCAGGCAGGAAAGGGAGGAGTGACAGCAATGCGTGTTGCAGAGTTGCAAAGCTCACTGTGTGCTGAAGATGCCCAGCAGGAGTTTCCCTGCTGGCCCTTCGGCTGTGGGATTAGAGTCCAAGCGCTCGTCCTCCCCTGTCACAACTCCTCTCGAAACGAGAGAGCGCACCAGAAACGTTGGATTCAAATGCACTTTTAGGAGATAAAGTGAGGAGTGACAGCAATATTTGTCACAGTTTAAAGCTCGCTGTGTGCTAAACATGATAAGCAGGAGCTTTTTTGCAAGGCTCTTCTGCTGTTTTAGCACAGTCTCAACATTCCTGCTCTACTCTCTCTGTTGCTGCTCAGCAGAGAGCGGGCACAGAGATGGTGGATTCAGTTGGTCTTTCAGGCAGGAAAGGGAGGAGTGACAGCAATGTCTGTTGCAGAGTTGCAAAGATCGCTGTGCTCTGAAGATGACCAGTGGGAACTTTCTGGACTGTCTCTTCTGCTGTTTCAGCAGCGTCCAAACATAAGTGCTATATTCTGCTACTGCTCACAAAGAGCAAGCACAGGAGATGTAGGATTCAATTGGACTTTGAGGTAGGAAAGTGAGAGGTGACAGCAATGTGTGTTTCAGAGTTGCAAAGCTCACTGTGTGCTGAAGATGCCCAGCAGGAGTTTCCCTGCTGGCCCTTCGGCTGTGGGATTAGAGTCCAAGCGCTCGTCCTCCCCTGTCACAACTCCTCTCGAAACGAGAGAGCGCACCAGAAACGTTGGATTCAAATGCACTTTTAGGAGAAAGAGTGAAGAGTGGCAGCAATGTTTGTGTCACAGTTTAAAGCTCACTGTGTGCTAAACATGATCAGCAGGAGCTTTTTTGCAAGGCGCTTCTGCTGTTTTAGTCCAGTCTAAACATTCCTGCTCTACTCTCTCTGTTGCTGCTCAGCAGAGAGCGGGCACAGAGATGGTGGATTCAGTTGGTCTTTCAGGCAGGAAAGGGAGGAGTGACAGCAATGCGTGTTGCAGAGTTGCAAAGCTCGCTGTGCGCTGAAGATGATCTGCAGGAACATTTTGTCCTGGCTCTTCTGCTCTTTTAGCAGGGACAAAACGTTCCGGCTCTACTCTGTCTGCTGCTGCCCAACAGAGAAAGGGCCCAGAGATTTTGGATTCAATTGGACTTTGAGGTAGGAAAGTGAGGAGCAACAGCAATATATGTGTCACAGTTGCAAAGCTGACTAGTTGCTGAAGATGCCCAGCCGGAGCTTTCACTAGTGGCTCTTCGGCTGTGGGAGCAGAGGCCAAGAGCTCCTGTTCACCTGTCACTGCTGCTGTTCAAACGAGAGAGGGCGCGAGAGACCATGGATTCAAAGGGACTATTAGGAGATGAAGTGAGGAGTGACAGCAATGTGTGTTTCAGAGTTGCAAAGCTCACTGTGCGCTGAAGATGATCAGTGGGAACTTTCTGGACTGTCTCTTCTGCTGTTTCAGCAGAGTCCAAACGTAAGTGCTATATTCTGCTACTGCTCACAAAGAGCAAGCACAGGAGATGTAGGATTCAATTGGACTTTGAGGTAGGAAAGTGAGAGGTGACAGTAATGTTTGTTTCAGAGTTGCAAAGCTCACTGTGTGCTGAAGATGCCCAGCAGGAGTTTACCTGCTGGCCCTTCGGCTGTGGGATTAGAGTCCAAGCGCTCGTCCTCCCCTGTCACAAATCCTCTCGAAACGAGAGAGGGCACCAGAAACGTTGGATTCAAATGCACTTTTAGGAGAAAGAGTGAAGAGTGGCAGCAATGTTTGTGTCACAGTTTAAAGCTCACTGTGTGCTAAACGTGATCTGCAGGAGCTTTTTTGCAAGGCACTTCTGCTGTTTTTGCCCAGTCTAAACATTCCTGCTCCTCTCTTTCTGTTGCTGCTCAGCAGAGAGCGGGCACAGAGATGTTGGAATCAATTGGTCTTTCAGGCAGGAAAGGGAGGAGTGACAGCAATGCGTGTTGCAGAGTTGCAAAGCTCACTGTGTGCTGAAGATGCCCAGCAGGAGTTTCCCTGCTGGCCCTTCGGCTGTGGGATTAGAGTCCAAGCGCTCGTCCTCCCCTGTCACAACTCCTCTCGAAACGAGAGAGCGCACCAGAAACGTTGGATTCAAATGCACTTTTAGGAGATAAAGTGAGGAGTGACAGCAATGTTTGTCACAGTTTAAAGCTCGCTGTGTGCTAAACATGATCAGCAGGAGCTTTTTTGCAAGGCTCTTCTGCTGTTTTAGCACAGTCTCAACATTCCTGCTCTACTCTCTCTGTTGCTGCTCAGCAGAGAGCGGGCACAGAGATGGTGGATTCAGTTGGTCTTTCAGGCAGGAAAGGGAGGAGTGACAGCAATGTCTGTTGCAGAGTTGCAAAGATCGCTGTGCTCTGAAGATGACCAGTGGGAACTTTCTGGACTGTCTCTTCTGCTGTTTCAGCAGCGTCCAAACATAAGTGCTATATTCTGCTACTGCTCACAAAGAGCAAGCACAGGAGATGTAGGATTCAATTGGACTTTGAGGTAGGAAAGTGAGAGGTGACAGCAATGTGTGTTTCAGAGTTGCAAAGCTCACTGTGTGCTGAAGATGCCCAGCAGGAGTTTCCCTGCTGGCCCTTCGGCTGTGGGATTAGAGTCAAAGCGCTCGTCCTCCCCTGTCACAACTCCTCTCGAAACGAGAGAGCGCACCAGAAACGTTGGATTCAAATGCACTTTTAGGAGAAAGAGTGAAGAGTGGCAGCAATGTTTGTGTCACAGTTTAAAGCTCACTGTGTGCTAAACATGATCAGCAGGAGCTTTTTTGCAAGGCGCTTCTGCTGTTTTAGTCCAGTCTAAACATTCCTGCTCTACTCTCTCTGTTGCTGCTCAGCAGAGAGCGGGCACAGAGATGGTGGATTCAGTTGGTCTTTCAGGCAGGAAAGGGAGGAGTGGCAGCAATGCGTGTTGCAGAGTTGCAAAGCTCGCTGTGCGCTGAAGATGATCTGCAGGAACATTTTGTCCTGGCTCTTCTGCTCTTTTAGCAGGGACAAAACGTTCCGGCTCTACTCTGTCTGCTGCTGCCCAACAGAGAAAGGGCCCAGAGATTTTGGATTCAATTGGACTTTGAGGTAGGAAAGTGAGGAGCAACAGCAATATATGTGTCACAGTTGCAAAGCTGACTAGTTGCTGAAGATGCCCAGCCGGAGCTTTCACTAGTGGCTCTTCGGCTGTGGGAGCAGAGGCCAAGAGCTCCTGTTCACCTGTCACTGCTGCTGTTCAAACGAGAGAGGGCGCGAGAGACCATGGATTCAAAGGGACTATTAGGAGATGAAGTGAGGAGTGACAGCAATGTGTGTTTCAGAGTTGCAAAGCTCACTGTGCGCTGAAGATGATCAGTGGGAACTTTCTGGACTGTCTCTTCTGCTGTTTCAGCAGAGTCCAAACGTAAGTGCTATATTCTGCTACTGCTCACAAAGAGCAAGCACAGGAGATGTAGGATTCAATTGGACTTTGAGGTAGGAAAGTGAGAGGTGACAGTAATGTTTGTTTCAGAGTTGCAAAGCTCACTGTGTGCTGAAGATGCCCAGCAGGAGTTTCCCTGCTGGCCCTTCGGCTGTGGGATTAGAGTCCAAGCGCTCGTCCTCCCCTGTCACAACTCCTCTCGAAACGAGAGAGCGCACCAGAAACGTTGGATTCAAATGCACTTTTAGGAGAAAGAGTGAAGAGTGGCAGCAATGTTTGTGTCACAGTTTAAAGCTCACTGTGTGCTAAACGTGATCTGCAGGAGCTTTTTTGCAAGGCACTTCTGCTGTTTTTGCCCAGTCTAAACATTCCTGCTCCTCTCTTTCTGTTGCTGCTCAGCAGAGAGCGGGCACAGAGATGTTGGAATCAATTGGTCTTTCAGGCAGGAAAGGGAGGAGTGACAGCAATGCGTGTTGCAGAGTTGCAAAGCTCACTGTGTGCTGAAGATGCCCAGCAGGAGTTTCCCTGCTGGCCCTTCGGCTGTGGGATTAGAGTCCAAGCGCTCGTCCTCCCCTGTCACAACTCCTCTCGAAACGAGAGAGCGCACCAGAAACGTTGGATTCAAATGCACTTTTAGGAGATAAAGTGAGGAGTGACGGCAATGTTTGTCACAGTTTAAAGCTCGCTGTGTGCTAAACATGATCAGCAGGAGCTTTTTTGCAAGGCTCTTCTGCTGTTTTAGCACAGTCTCAACATTCCTGCTCTACTCTCTCTGTTGCTGCTCAGCAGAGAGCGGGCACAGAGATGGTGGATTCAGTTGGTCTTTCAGGCAGGAAAGGGAGGAGTGACAGCAATGTCTGTTGCAGAGTTGCAAAGCTCGCTGTGCACTGAAGATGATCTGCAGGAACATTTTGTCCTGGCTCTTCTGCTCTTTTAGCAGGGACAAAACGTTCCGGCTCTACTCTGTCTGCTGCTGCCCAGCAGAGAAAGGGCCCAGAGATTTTGGATTCAATTGGACTTTGAGGTAGGAAAGTGAGGAGCAACAGCAATATATGTGTCACAGTTGCAAAGCTGACTAGTTGCTGAAGATGCCCAGCCGGAGCTTTCACTCCTGGCTCTTCGGCTGTGGGAGCAGAGGCCAAGAGCTCCTGTTCACCTGTCACTGCTGCTGTTCAAACGAGAGAGGGCGCGAGAGACCATGGATTCAAAGGGACTATTAGGAGATGAAGTGAGGAGTGACAGCAATGTGTGTTTCAGAGTTGCAAAGCTCACTGTGCGCTGAAGATGATCAGTGGGAACTTTCTGGACTGTCTCTTCTGCTGTTTCAGCAGAGTC
Source organism: Lathamus discolor (assembly GCF_037157495.1). Taxonomy (NCBI): domain Eukaryota; kingdom Metazoa; phylum Chordata; class Aves; order Psittaciformes; family Psittacidae; genus Lathamus; species Lathamus discolor. Next base: position 90,440,590 of record NC_088884.1, on the reverse strand, counting down.
CAAACGTAAGTGCTATATTCTGCTACTGCTCACAAAGAGCAAGCACAGGAGATGTCGGATTCAATTGGACTTTGAGGTAGGAAAGTGAGAGGTGACAGTAATGTTTGTTTCAGAGTTGCAAAGCTCACTGTGTGCTGAAGATGCCCAGCAGGAGTTTACCTGCTGGCCCTTCGGCTGTGGGATTAGAGTCCAAGCGCTCGTCCTCCCCTGTCACAACTCCTCTCGAAACGAGAGAGGGCACCAGAAACGTTGGATTCAAATGCACTTTTAGGAGAAAGAGTGAAGAGTGGCAGCAATGTTTGTGTCACAGTTTAAAGCTCACTGTGTGCTAAACGTGATCTGCAGGAGCTTTTTTGCAAGGCACTTCTGCTGTTTTTGCCCAGTCTAAACATTCCTGCTCCTCTCTTTCTGTTGCTGCTCAGCAGAGAGCGGGCACAGAGATGTTGGAATCAATTGGTCTTTCAGGCAGGAAAGGGAGGAGTGACAGCAATGCGTGTTGCAGAGTTGCAAAGCTCACTGTGTGCTGAAGATGCCCAGCAGGAGTTTACCTGCTGGCCCTTCGGCTGTGGGATTAGAGTCCAAGCGCTCGTCCTCCCCTGTCACAACTCCTCTCGAAACGAGAGAGCGCACCAGAAACGTTGGATTCAAATGCACTTTTAGGAGATAAAGTGAGGAGTGACAGCAATGTTTGTCACAGTTTAAAGCTCGCTGTGTGCTAAACATGATCAGCAGGAGCTTTTTTGCAAGGCTCTTCTGCTGTTTTAGCACAGTCTCAACATTCCTGCTCTACTCTCTCTGTTGCTGCTCAGCAGAGAGAGGGCACAGAGATGGTGGATTCAGTTGGTCTTTCAGGCAGGAAAGGGAGGAGTGACAGCAATGTCTGTTGCAGAGTTGCAAAGCTCGCTGTGCACTGAAGATGATCTGCAGGAACATTTTGTCCTGGCTCTTCTGCTCTTTTAGCAGGGACAAAACGTTCCGGCTCTACTCTGTCTGCTGCTGCCCAGCAGAGAAAGGGCCCAGAGATTTTGGATTCAATTGGACTTTGAGGTAGGAAAGTGAGGAGCAACAGCAATATATGTGTCACAGTTGCAAAGCTGACTAGTTGCTGAAGATGCCCAGCCGGAGCTTTCACTCCTGGCTCTTCGGCTGTGGGAGCAGAGGCCAAGAGCTCCTGTTCACCTGTCACTGCTGCTGTTCAAACGAGAGAGGGCGCGAGAGACCATGGATTCAAAGGGACTATTAGGAGATGAAGTGAGGAGTGACAGCAATGTGTGTTTCAGAGTTGCAAAGCTCACTGTGCGCTAAAGATGATCAGTGGGAACTTTCTGGACTGTCTCTTCTGCTGTTTCAGCAGAGTCCAAACATAAGTGCTATATTCTGCTACTGCTCACAAAGAGCAAGCACAGGAGATGTAGGATTCAATTGGACTTTGAGGTAGGAAAGTGAGAGGTGACAGTAATGTTTGTTTCAGAGTTGCAAAGCTCACTGTGTGCTGAAGATGCCCAGCAGGAGTTTCCCTGCTGGCCCTTCGGCTGTGGGATTAGAGTCCAAGCGCTCGTCCTCCCCTGTCACAACTCCTCTCGAAACGAGAGAGCGCACCAGAAACGTTGGATTCAAATGCACTTTTAGGAGATAAAGTGAGGAGTGACAGCAATGTTTGTCACAGTTTAAAGCTCGCTGTGTGCTAAACATGATCAGCAGGAGCTTTTTTGCAAGGCTCTTCTGCTGTTTTAGCACAGTCTCAACATTCCTGCTCTACTCTCTCTGTTGCTGCTCAGCAGAGAGCGGGCACAGAGATGGTGGATTCAGTTGGTCTTTCAGGCAGTAAAGGGAGGAGTGACAGCAATGTCTGTTGCAGAGTTGCAAAGATCGCTGTGCTCTGAAGATGACCAGTGGGAACTTTCTGGACTGTCTCTTCTGCTGTTTCAGCAGAGTCCAAACGTAAGTGCTATATTCTGCTACTGCTCACAAAGAGCAAGCACAGGAGATGTAGGATTCAATTGGACTTTGAGGTAGGAAAGTGAGAGGTGACAGCAATGTGTGTTTCAGAGTTGCAAAGCTCACTGTGTGCTGAAGATGCCCAGCAGGAGTTTCCCTGCTGGCCCTTCGGCTGTGGGATTAGAGTCCAAGCGCTCGTCCTCCCCTGTCACAACTCCTCTCGAAACGAGAGAGCGCACCAGAAACGTTGGATTCAAATGCACTTTTAGGAGAAAGAGTGAAGAGTGGCAGCAATGTTTGTGTCACAGTTTAAAGCTCACTGTGTGCTAAACATGATCAGCAGGAGCTTTTTTGCAAGGCGCTTCTGCTGTTTTAGTCCAGTCTAAACATTCCTGCTCTACTCTCTCTGTTGCTGCTCAGCAGAGAGCGGGCACAGAGATGGTGGATTCAGTTGGTCTTTCAGGCAGGAAAGGGAGGAGTGACAGCAATGCGTGTTGCAGAGTTGCAAAGCTCGCTGTGCGCTGAAGATGATCTGCAGGAACATTTTGTCCTGGCTCTTCTGCTCTTTTAGCAGGGACAAAACGTTCCGGCTCTACTCTGTCTGCTGCTGCCCAACAGAGAAAGGGCCCAGAGATTTTGGATTCAATTGGACTTTGAGGTAGGAAAGTGAGGAGCAACAGCAATATATGTGTCACAGTTGCAAAGCTGACTAGTTGCTGAAGATGCCCAGCCGGAGCTTTCACTAGTGGCTCTTCGGCTGTGGGAGCAGAGGCCAAGAGCTCCTGTTCACCTGTCACTGCTGCTGTTCAAACGAGAGAGGGCGCGAGAGACCATGGATTCAAAGGGACTATTAGGAGATGAAGTGAGGAGTGACAGCAATGTGTGTTTCAGAGTTGCAAAGCTCACTGTGCGCTGAAGATGATCAGTGGGAACTTTCTGGACTGTCTCTTCTGCTGTTTCAGCAGAGTCCAAACGTAAGTGCTATATTCTGCTACTGCTCACCAAGAGCAAGCACAGGAGATGTAGGATTCAATTGGACTTTGAGGTAGGAAAGTGAGAGGTGACAGTAATGTTTGTTTCAGAGTTGCAAAGCTCACTGTGTGCTGAAGATGCCCAGCAGGAGTTTACCTGCTGGCCCTTCGGCTGTGGGATTAGAGTCCAAGCGCTCGTCCTCCCCTGTCACAACTCCTCTCGAAACGAGAGAGCGCACCAGAAACGTTGGATTCAAATGCACTTTTAGGAGAAAGAGTGAAGAGTGGCAGCAATGTTTGTGTCACAGTTTAAAGCTCACTGTGTGCTAAACGTGATCTGCAGGAGCTTTTTTGCAAGGCACTTCTGCTGTTTTTGCCCAGTCTAAACATTCCTGCTCCTCTCTTTCTGTTGCTGCTCAGCAGAGAGCGGGCACAGAGATGTTGGAATCAATTGGTCTTTCAGGCAGGAAAGGGAGGAGTGACAGCAATGCGTGTTGCAGAGTTGCAAAGCTCACTGTGTGCTGAAGATGCCCAGCAGGAGTTTCCCTGCTGGCCCTTCGGCTGTGGGATTAGAGTCCAAGCGCTCGTCCTCCCCTGTCACAACTCCTCTCGAAACGAGAGAGCGCACCAGAAACGTTGGATTCAAATGCACTTTTAGGAGATAAAGTGAGGAGTGACAGCAATGTTTGTCACAGTTTAAAGCTCGCTGTGTGCTAAACATGATCAGCAGGAGCTTTTTTGCAAGGCTCTTCTGCTGTTTTAGCACAGTCTCAACATTCCTGCTCTACTCTCTCTGTTGCTGCTCAGCAGAGAGCGGGCACAGAGATGGTGGATTCAGTTGGTCTTTCAGGCAGGAAAGGGAGGAGTGACAGCAATGTCTGTTGCAGAGTTGCAAAGCTCGCTGTGCACTGAATATGATCTGCAGGAACATTTTGTCCTGGCTCTTCTGCTCTTTTAGCAGGGACAAAACGTTCCGGCTCTACTCTGTCTGCTGCTGCCCAGCAGAGAAAGGGCCCAGAGATTTTGGATTCAATTGGACTTTGAGGTAGGAAAGTGAGGAGCAACAGCAATATATGTGTCACAGTTGCAAAGCTGACTAGTTGCTGAAGATGCCCAGCCGGAGCTTTCACTCCTGGCTCTTCGGCTGTGGGAGCAGAGGCCAAGAGCTCGTGTTCACCTGTCACTGCTGCTGTTCAAACGAGAGAGGGCGCGAGAGACCATGGATTCAAAGGGACTATTAGGAGATGAAGTGAGGAGTGACAGCAATGTGTGTTTCAGAGTTGCAAAGCTCACTGTGCGCTGAAGATGATCAGTGGGAACTTTCTGGACTGTCTCTTCTGCTGTTTCAGCAGAGTCCAAACGTAAGTGCTATATTCTGCTACTGCTCACAAAGAGCAAGCACAGGAGATGTAGGATTCAATTGGACTTTGAGGTAGGAAAGTGAGAGGTGACAGTAATGTTTGTTTCAGAGTTGCAAAGCTCACTGTGTGCTGAAGATGCCCAGCAGGAGTTTACCTGCTGGCCCTTCGGCTGTGGGATTAGAGTCCAAGCGCTCGTCCTCCCCTGTCACAACTCCTCTCGAAACGAGAGAGCGCACCAGAAACGTTGGATTCAAATGCACTTTTAGGAGAAAGAGTGAAGAGTGGCAGCAATGTTTGTGTCACAGTTTAAAGCTCACTGTGTGCTAAACGTGATCTGCAGGAGCTTTTTTGCAAGGCACTTCTGCTGTTTTTGCCCAGTCTAAACATTCCTGCTCCTCTCTTTCTGTTGCTGCTCAGCAGAGAGCGGGCACAGAGATGTTGGAATCAATTGGTCTTTCAGGCAGGAAAGGGAGGAGTGACAGCAATGCGTGTTGCAGAGTTGCAAAGCTCACTGTGTGCTGAAGATGCCCAGCAGGAGTTTCCCTGCTGGCCCTTCGGCTGTGGGATTAGAGTCCAAGCGCTCGTCCTCCCCTGTCACAACTCCTCTCGAAACGAGAGAGCGCACCAGAAACGTTGGATTCAAATGCACTTTTAGGAGATAAAGTGAGGAGTGACAGCAATGTTTGTCACAGTTTAAAGCTCGCTGTGTGCTAAACATGATCAGCAGGAGCTTTTTTGCAAGGCTCTTCTGCTGTTTTAGCACTGTCTCAACATTCCTGCTCTACTCTCTCTGTTGCTGCTCAGCAGAGAGCGGGCACAGAGATGGTGGATTCAGTTGGTCTTTCAGGCAGGAAAGGGAGGAGTGACAGCAATGTCTGTTGCAGAGTTGCAAAGCTCGCTGTGCACTGAAGATGATCTGCAGGAACATTTTGTCCTGGCTCTTCTGCTCTTTTAGCAGGGACAAAACGTTCCGGCTCTACTCTGTCTGCTGCTGCCCAGCAGAGAAAGGGCCCAGAGATTTTGGATTCAATTGGACTTTGAGGTAGGAAAGTGAGGAGCAACAGCAATATATGTGTCACAGTTGCAAAGCTGACTAGTTGCTGAAGATGCCCAGCCGGAGCTTTCACTCCTGGCTCTTCGGCTGTGGGAGCAGAGGCCAAGAGCTCCTGTTCACCTGTCACTGCTGCTGTTCAAACGAGAGAGGGCGCGAGAGACCATGGATTCAAAGGGACTATTAGGAGATGAAGTGAGGAGTGACAGCAATGTGTGTTTCAGAGTTGCAAAGCTCACTGTGCGCTAAAGATGATCAGTGGGAACTTTCTGGACTGTCTCTTCTGCTGTTTCAGCAGAGTCCAAACGTAAGTGCTATATTCTGCTACTGCTCACAAAGAGCAAGCACAGGAGATGTAGGATTCAATTGGACTTTGAGGTAGGAAAGTGAGAGGTGACAGTAATGTTTGTTTCAGAGTTGCAAAGCTCACTGTGTGCTGAAGATGCCCAGCAGGAGTTTACCTGCTGGCCCTTCGGCTGTGGGATTAGAGTCCAAGCGCTCGTCCTCCCCTGTCACAACTCCTCTCGAAACGAGAGAGCGCACCAGAAACGTTGGATTCAAATGCACTTTTAGGAGAAAGAGTGAAGAGTGGCAGCAATGTTTGTGTCACAGTTTAAAGCTCACTGTGTGCTAAACGTGATCTGCAGGAGCTTTTTTGCAAGGCACTTCTGCTGGTTTTGCCCAGTCTAAACATTCCTGCTCCTCTCTTTCTGTTGCTGCTCAGCAGAGAGCGGGCACAGAGATGTTCGAATCAATTGGTCTTTCAGGCAGGAAAGGGAGGAGTGACAGCAATGCGTGTTGCAGAGTTGCAAAGCTCACTGTGTGCTGAAGATGCCCAGCAGGAGTTTCCCTGCTGGCCCTTCGGCTGTGGGATTAGAGTCCAAGCGCTCGTCCTCCCCTGTCACAACTCCTCTCGAAACGAGAGAGCGCACCAGAAACGTTGGATTCAAATGCACTTTTAGGAGAAAGAGTGAAGAGTGGCAGCAATGTTTGTGTCACAGTTTAAAGCTCACTGTGTGCTAAACATGATCAGCAGGAGCTTTTTTGCAAGGCGCTTCTGCTGTTTTAGTCCAGTCTAAACATTCCTGCTCTACTCTCTCTGTTGCTGCTCAGCAGAGAGCGGGCACAGAGATGGTGGATTCAGTTGGTCTTTCAGGCAGGAAAGGGAGGAGTGACAGCAATGCGTGTTGCAGAGTTGCAAAGCTCGCTGTGCGCTGAAGATGATCTGCAGGAACATTTTGTCCTGGCTCTTCTGCTCTTTTAGCAGGGACAAAACGTTCCGGCTCTACTCTGTCTGCTGCTGCCCAACAGAGAAAGGGCCCAGAGATTTTGGATTCAATTGGACTTTGAGGTAGGAAAGTGAGGAGCAACAGCAATATATGTGTCACAGTTGCAAAGCTGACTAGTTGCTGAAGATGCCCAGCCGGAGCTTTCACTAGTGGCTCTTCGGCTGTGGGAGCAGAGGCCAAGAGCTCCTGTTCACCTGTCACTGCTGCTGTTCAAACGAGAGAGGGCGCGAGAGACCATGGATTCAAAGGGACTATTAGGAGATGAAGTGAGGAGTGACAGCAATGTGTGTTTCAGAGTTGCAAAGCTCACTGTGCGCTGAAGATGATCAGTGGGAACTTTCTGGACTGTCTCTTCTGCTGTTTCAGCAGAGTCCAAACGTAAGTGCTATATTCTGCTACTGCTCACCAAGAGCAAGCACAGGAGATGTAGGATTCAATTGGACTTTGAGGTAGGAAAGTGAGAGGTGACAGTAATGTTTGTTTCAGAGTTGCAAAGCTCACTGTGTGCTGAAGATGCCCAGCAGGAGTTTACCTGCTGGCCCTTCGGCTGTGGGATTAGAGTCCAAGCGCTCGTCCTCCCCTGTCACAACTCCTCTCGAAACGAGAGAGCGCACCAGAAACGTTGGATTCAAATGCACTTTTAGGAGAAAGAGTGAAGAGTGGCAGCAATGTTTGTGTCACAGTTTAAAGCTCACTGTGTGCTAAACGTGATCTGCAGGAGCTTTTTTGCAAGGCACTTCTGCTGTTTTTGCCCAGTCTAAACATTCCTGCTCCTCTCTTTCTGTTGCTGCTCAGCAGAGAGCGGGCACAGAGATGTTGGAATCAATTGGTCTTTCAGGCAGGAAAGGGAGGAGTGACAGCAATGCGTGTTGCAGAGTTGCAAAGCTCACTGTGTGCTGAAGATGCCCAGCAGGAGTTTCCCTGCTGGCCCTTCGGCTGTGGGATTAGAGTCCAAGCGCTCGTCCTCCCCTGTCACAACTCCTCTCGAAACGAGAGAGCGCACCAGAAACGTTGGATTCAAATGCACTTTTAGGAGATAAAGTGAGGAGTGACAGCAATGTTTGTCACAGTTTAAAGCTCGCTGTGTGCTAAACATGATCAGCAGGAGCTTTTTTGCAAGGCTCTTCTGCTGTTTTAGCACAGTCTCAACATTCCTGCTCTACTCTCTCTGTTGCTGCTCAGCAGAGAGCGGGCACAGAGATGGTGGATTCAGTTGGTCTTTCAGGCAGGAAAGGGAGGAGTGACAGCAACGTCTGTTGCAGAGTTGCAAAGATCGCTGTGCTCTGAAGATGACCAGTGGGAACTTTCTGGACTGTCTCTTCTGCTGTTTCAGCAGAGTCCAAACGTAAGTGCTATATTCTGCTACTGCTCACAAAGAGCAAGCACAGGAGATGTAGGATTCAATTGGACTTTGAGGTAGGAAAGTGAGAGGTGACAGCAATGTGTGTTTCAGAGTTGCAAAGCTCACTGTGTGCTGAAGATGCCCAGCAGGAGTTTCCCTGCTGGCCCTTCGTCTGTGGGATTAGAGTCCAAGCGCTCGTCCTCCCCTGTCACAACTCCTCTCGAAACGAGAGAGCGCACCAGAAACGTTGGATTCAAATGCACTTTTAGGAGAAAGAGTGAAGAGTGGCAGCAATGTTTGTGTCACAGTTTAAAGCTCACTGTGTGCTAAACATGATCAGCAGGAGCTTTTTTGCAAGGCGCTTCTGCTGTTTTAGTCCAGTCTAAACATTCCTGCTCTACTCTCTCTGTTGCTGCTCAGCAGAGAGCGGGCACAGAGATGGTGGATTCAGTTGGTCTTTCAGGCAGGAAAGGGAGGAGTGACAGCAATGCGTGTTGCAGAGTTGCAAAGCTCGCTGTGCGCTGAAGATGATCTGCAGGAACATTTTGTCCTGGCTCTTCTGCTCTTTTAGCAGGGACAAAACGTTCCGGCTCTACTCTGTCTGCTGCTGCCCAACAGAGAAAGGGCCCAGAGATTTTGGATTCAATTGGACTTTGAGGTAGGAAAGTGAGGAGCAACAGCAATATATGTGTCACAGTTGCAAAGCTGACTAGTTGCTGAAGATGCCCAGCCGGAGCTTTCACTAGTGGCTCTTCGGCTGTGGGAGCAGAGGCCAAGAGCTCCTGTTCACCTGTCACTGCTGCTGTTCAAACGAGAGAGGGCGCGAGAGACCATGGATTCAAAGGGACTATTAGGAGATGAAGTGAGGAGTGACAGCAATGTGTGTTTCAGAGTTGCAAAGCTCACTGTGCGCTGAAGATGATCAGTGGGAACTTTCTGGACTGTCTCTTCTGCTGTTTCAGCAGAGTCCAAACGTAAGTGCTATATTCTGCTACTGCTCACAAAGAGCAAGCACAGGAGATGTAGGATTCAATTGGACTTTGAGGTAGGAAAGTGAGAGGTGACAGTAATGTTTGTTTCAGAGTTGCAAAGCTCACTGTGTGCTGAAGATGCCCAGCAGGAGTTTACCTGCTGGCCCTTCGGCTGTGGGATTAGAGTCCAAGCGCTCGTCCTCCCCTGTCACAACTCCTCTCGAAACGAGAGAGCGCACCAGAAACGTTGGATTCAAATGCACTTTTAGGAGAAAGAGTGAAGAGTGGCAGCAATGTTTGTGTCACAGTTTAAAGCTCACTGTGTGCTAAACGTGATCTGCAGGAGCTTTTTTGCAAGGCACTTCTGCTGTTTTTGCCCAGTCTAAACATTCCTGCTCCTCTCTTTCTGTTGCTGCTCAGCAGAGAGCGGGCACAGAGATGTTGGAATCAATTGGTCTTTCAGGCAGGAAAGGGAGGAGTGACAGCAATGCGTGTTGCAGAGTTGCAAAGCTCACTGTGTGCTGAAGATGCCCAGCAGGAGTTTCCCTGCTGGCCCTTCGGCTGTGGGATTAGAGTCCAAGCGCTCGTCCTCCCCTGTCACAACTCCTCTCGAAACGAGAGAGCGCACCAGAAACGTTGGATTCAAATGCACTTTTAGGAGATAAAGTGAGGAGTGACAGCAATGTTTGTCACAGTTTAAAGCTCGCTGTGTGCTAAACATGATCAGCAGGAGCTTTTTTGCAAGGCTCTTCTGCTGTTTTAGCACAGTCTCAACATTCCTGCTCTACTCTCTCTGTTGCTGCTCAGCAGAGAGCGGGCACAGAGATGGTGGATTCAGTTGGTCTTTCAGGCAGGAAAGGGAGGAGTGACAGCAATGTCTGTTGCAGAGTTGCAAAGCTCGCTGTGCACTGAAGATGATCTGCAGGAACATTTTGTCCTGGCTCTTCTGCTCTTTTAGCAGGGACAAAACGTTCCGGCTCTACTCTGTCTGCTGCTGCCCAGCAGAGAAAGGGCCCAGAGATTTTGGATTCAATTGGACTTTGAGGTAGGAAAGTGAGGAGCAACAGCAATATATGTGTCACAGTTGCATAGCTGACTAGTTGCTGAAGATGCCCAGCCGGAGCTTTCACTCCTGGCTCTTCGGCTGTGGGAGCAGAGGCCAAGAGCTCCTGTTCACCTGTCACTGCTGCTGTTCAAACGAGAGAGGGCGCGAGAGACCATGGATTCAAAGGGACTATTAGGAGATGAAGTGATGAGTGACAGCAATGTGTGTTTCAGAGTTGCAAAGCTCACTGTGCGCTAAAGATGATCAGTGGGAACTTTCTGGACTGTCTCTTCTGCTGTTTCAGCAGAGTCCAAACGTAAGTGCTATATTCTGCTACTGCTCACAAAGAGCAAGCACAGGAGATGTAGGATTCAATTGGACTTTGAGGTAGGAAAGTGAGAGGTGACAGTAATGTTTGTTTCAGAGTTGCAAAGCTCACTGTGTGCTGAAGATGCCCAGCAGGAGTTTACCTGCTGGCCCTTCGGCTGTGGGATTAGAGTCCAAGCGCTCGTCCTCCCCTGTCACAACTCCTCTCGAAACGAGAGAGCGCACCAGAAACGTTGGATTCAAATGCACTTTTAGGAGAAAGAGTGAAGAGTGGCAGCAATGTTTGTGTCACAGTTTAAAGCTCACTGTGTGCTAAACGTGATCTGCAGGAGCTTTTTTGCAAGGCACTTCTGCTGGTTTTGCCCAGTCTAAACATTCCTGCTCCTCTCTTTCTGTTGCTGCTCAGCAGAGAGCGGGCACAGAGATGTTGGAATCAATTGGTCTTTCAGGCAGGAAAGGGAGGAGTGACAGCAATGCGTGTTGCAGAGTTGCAAAGCTCACTGTGTGCTGAAGATGCCCAGCAGGAGTTTCCCTGCTGGCCCTTCGGCTGTGGGATTAGAGTCCAAGCGCTCGTCCTCCCCTGTCACAACTCCTCTCGAAACGAGAGAGCGCACCAGAAACGTTGGATTCAAATGCACTTTTAGGAGATAAAGTGAGGAGTGACAGCAATGTTTGTCACAGTTTAAAGCTCGCTGTGTGCTAAACATGATAAGCAGGAGCTTTTTTGCAAGGCTCTTCTGCTGTTTTAGCACAGTCTCAACATTCCTGCTCTACTCTCTCTGTTGCTGCTCAGCAGAGAGCGGGCACAGAGATGGTGGATTCAGTTGGTCTTTCAGGCAGGAAAGGGAGGAGTGACAGCAATGTCTGTTGCAGAGTTGCAAAGATCGCTGTGCTCTGAAGATGACCAGTGGGAACTTTCTGGACTGTCTCTTCTGCTGTTTCAGCAGCGTCCAAACATAAGTGCTATATTCTGCTACTGCTCACAAAGAGCAAGCACAGGAGATGTAGGATTCAATTGGACTTTGAGGTAGGAAAGTGAGAGGTGACAGCAATGTGTGTTTCAGAGTTGCAAAGCTCACTGTGTGCTGAAGATGCCCAGCAGGAGTTTCCCTGCTGGCCCTTCGGCTGTGGGATTAGAGTCCAAGCGCTCGTCCTCCCCTGTCACAACTCCTCTCGAAACGAGAGAGCGCACCAGAAACGTTGGATTCAAATGCACTTTTAGGAGAAAGAGTGAAGAGTGGCAGCAATGTTTGTGTCACAGTTTAAAGCTCACTGTGTGCTAAACATGATCAGCAGGAGCTTTTTTGCAAGGCGCTTCTGCTGTTTTAGTCCAGTCTAAACATTCCTGCTCTACTCTCTCTGTTGCTGCTCAGCAGAGAGCGGGCACAGAGATGGTGGATTCAGTTGGTCTTTCAGGCAGGAAAGGGAGGAGTGACAGCAATGCGTGTTGCAGAGTTGCAAAGCTCGCTGTGCGCTGAAGATGATCTGCAGGAACATTTTGTCCTGGCTCTTCTGCTCTTTTAGCAGGGACAAAACGTTCCGGCTCTACTCTGTCTGCTGCTGCCCAACAGAGAAAGGGCCCAGAGATTTTGGATTCAATTGGACTTTGAGGTAGGAAAGTGAGGAGCAACAGCAATATATGTGTCACAGTTGCAAAGCTGACTAGTTGCTGAAGATGCCCAGCCGGAGCTTTCACTAGTGGCTCTTCGGCTGTGGGAGCAGAGGCCAAGAGCTCCTGTTCACCTGTCACTGCTGCTGTTCAAACGAGAGAGGGCGCGAGAGACCATGGATTCAAAGGGACTATTAGGAGATGAAGTGAGGAGTGACAGCAATGTGTGTTTCAGAGTTGCAAAGCTCACTGTGCGCTGAAGATGATCAGTGGGAACTTTCTGGACTGTCTCTTCTGCTGTTTCAGCAGAGTCCAAACGTAAGTGCTATATTCTGCTACTGCTCACAAAGAGCAAGCACAGGAGATGTAGGATTCAATTGGACTTTGAGGTAGGAAAGTGAGAGGTGACAGTAATGTTTGTTTCAGAGTTGCAAAGCTCACTGTGTGCTGAAGATGCCCAGCAGGAGTTTACCTGCTGGCCCTTCGGCTGTGGGATTAGAGTCCAAGCGCTCGTCCTCCCCTGTCACAAATCCTCTCGAAACGAGAGAGGGCACCAGAAACGTTGGATTCAAATGCACTTTTAGGAGAAAGAGTGAAGAGTGGCAGCAATGTTTGTGTCACAGTTTAAAGCTCACTGTGTGCTAAACGTGATCTGCAGGAGCTTTTTTGCAAGGCACTTCTGCTGTTTTTGCCCAGTCTAAACATTCCTGCTCCTCTCTTTCTGTTGCTGCTCAGCAGAGAGCGGGCACAGAGATGTTGGAATCAATTGGTCTTTCAGGCAGGAAAGGGAGGAGTGACAGCAATGCGTGTTGCAGAGTTGCAAAGCTCACTGTGTGCTGAAGATGCCCAGCAGGAGTTTCCCTGCTGGCCCTTCGGCTGTGGGATTAGAGTCCAAGCGCTCGTCCTCCCCTGTCACAACTCCTCTCGAAACGAGAGAGCGCACCAGAAACGTTGGATTCAAATGCACTTTTAGGAGATAAAGTGAGGAGTGACAGCAATGTTTGTCACAGTTTAAAGCTCGCTGTGTGCTAAACATGATCAGCAGGAGCTTTTTTGCAAGGCTCTTCTGCTGTTTTAGCACAGTCTCAACATTCCTGCTCTACTCTCTCTGTTGCTGCTCAGCAGAGAGCGGGCACAGAGATGGTGGATTCAGTTGGTCTTTCAGGCAGGAAAGGGAGGAGTGACAGCAATGTCTGTTGCAGAGTTGCAAAGATCGCTGTGCTCTGAAGATGACCAGTGGGAACTTTCTGGACTGTCTCTTCTGCTGTTTCAGCAGCGTCCAAACATAAGTGCTATATTCTGCTACTGCTCACAAAGAGCAAGCACAGGAGATGTAGGATTCAATTGGACTTTGAGGTAGGAAAGTGAGAGGTGACAGCAATGTGTGTTTCAGAGTTGCAAAGCTCACTGTGTGCTGAAGATGCCCAGCAGGAGTTTCCCTGCTGGCCCTTCGGCTGTGGGATTAGAGTCAAAGCGCTCGTCCTCCCCTGTCACAACTCCTCTCGAAACGAGAGAGCGCACCAGAAACGTTGGATTCAAATGCACTTTTAGGAGAAAGAGTGAAGAGTGGCAGCAATGTTTGTGTCACAGTTTAAAGCTCACTGTGTGCTAAACATGATCAGCAGGAGCTTTTTTGCAAGGCGCTTCTGCTGTTTTAGTCCAGTCTAAACATTCCTGCTCTACTCTCTCTGTTGCTGCTCAGCAGAGAGCGGGCACAGAGATGGTGGATTCAGTTGGTCTTTCAGGCAGGAAAGGGAGGAGTGGCAGCAATGCGTGTTGCAGAGTTGCAAAGCTCGCTGTGCGCTGAAGATGATCTGCAGGAACATTTTGTCCTGGCTCTTCTGCTCTTTTAGCAGGGACAAAACGTTCCGGCTCTACTCTGTCTGCTGCTGCCCAACAGAGAAAGGGCCCAGAGATTTTGGATTCAATTGGACTTTGAGGTAGGAAAGTGAGGAGCAACAGCAATATATGTGTCACAGTTGCAAAGCTGACTAGTTGCTGAAGATGCCCAGCCGGAGCTTTCACTAGTGGCTCTTCGGCTGTGGGAGCAGAGGCCAAGAGCTCCTGTTCACCTGTCACTGCTGCTGTTCAAACGAGAGAGGGCGCGAGAGACCATGGATTCAAAGGGACTATTAGGAGATGAAGTGAGGAGTGACAGCAATGTGTGTTTCAGAGTTGCAAAGCTCACTGTGCGCTGAAGATGATCAGTGGGAACTTTCTGGACTGTCTCTTCTGCTGTTTCAGCAGAGTCCAAACGTAAGTGCTATATTCTGCTACTGCTCACAAAGAGCAAGCACAGGAGATGTAGGATTCAATTGGACTTTGAGGTAGGAAAGTGAGAGGTGACAGTAATGTTTGTTTCAGAGTTGCAAAGCTCACTGTGTGCTGAAGATGCCCAGCAGGAGTTTCCCTGCTGGCCCTTCGGCTGTGGGATTAGAGTCCAAGCGCTCGTCCTCCCCTGTCACAACTCCTCTCGAAACGAGAGAGCGCACCAGAAACGTTGGATTCAAATGCACTTTTAGGAGAAAGAGTGAAGAGTGGCAGCAATGTTTGTGTCACAGTTTAAAGCTCACTGTGTGCTAAACGTGATCTGCAGGAGCTTTTTTGCAAGGCACTTCTGCTGTTTTTGCCCAGTCTAAACATTCCTGCTCCTCTCTTTCTGTTGCTGCTCAGCAGAGAGCGGGCACAGAGATGTTGGAATCAATTGGTCTTTCAGGCAGGAAAGGGAGGAGTGACAGCAATGCGTGTTGCAGAGTTGCAAAGCTCACTGTGTGCTGAAGATGCCCAGCAGGAGTTTCCCTGCTGGCCCTTCGGCTGTGGGATTAGAGTCCAAGCGCTCGTCCTCCCCTGTCACAACTCCTCTCGAAACGAGAGAGCGCACCAGAAACGTTGGATTCAAATGCACTTTTAGGAGATAAAGTGAGGAGTGACGGCAATGTTTGTCACAGTTTAAAGCTCGCTGTGTGCTAAACATGATCAGCAGGAGCTTTTTTGCAAGGCTCTTCTGCTGTTTTAGCACAGTCTCAACATTCCTGCTCTACTCTCTCTGTTGCTGCTCAGCAGAGAGCGGGCACAGAGATGGTGGATTCAGTTGGTCTTTCAGGCAGGAAAGGGAGGAGTGACAGCAATGTCTGTTGCAGAGTTGCAAAGCTCGCTGTGCACTGAAGATGATCTGCAGGAACATTTTGTCCTGGCTCTTCTGCTCTTTTAGCAGGGACAAAACGTTCCGGCTCTACTCTGTCTGCTGCTGCCCAGCAGAGAAAGGGCCCAGAGATTTTGGATTCAATTGGACTTTGAGGTAGGAAAGTGAGGAGCAACAGCAATATATGTGTCACAGTTGCAAAGCTGACTAGTTGCTGAAGATGCCCAGCCGGAGCTTTCACTCCTGGCTCTTCGGCTGTGGGAGCAGAGGCCAAGAGCTCCTGTTCACCTGTCACTGCTGCTGTTCAAACGAGAGAGGGCGCGAGAGACCATGGATTCAAAGGGACTATTAGGAGATGAAGTGAGGAGTGACAGCAATGTGTGTTTCAGAGTTGCAAAGCTCACTGTGCGCTGAAGATGATCAGTGGGAACTTTCTGGACTGTCTCTTCTGCTGTTTCAGCAGAGTCCAAACGTAAGTGCTATATTCTGCTACTGCTCACAAAGAGCAAGCACAGGAGATGTCGGATTCAATTGGACTTTGAGGTAGGAAAGTGAGAGGTGACAGTAATGTTTGTTTCAGAGTTGCAAAGCTCACTGTGTGCTGAAGATGCCCAGCAGGAGTTTACCTGCTGGCCCTTCGGCTGTGGGATTAGAGTCCAAGCGCTCGTCCTCCCCTGTCACAACTCCTCTCGAAACGAGAGAGGGCACCAGAAACGTTGGATTCAAATGCACTTTTAGGAGAAAGAGTGAAGAGTGGCAGCAATGTTTGTGTCACAGTTTAAAGCTCACTGTGTGCTAAACGTGATCTGCAGGAGCTTTTTTGCAAGGCACTTCTGCTGTTTTTGCCCAGTCTAAACATTCCTGCTCCTCTCTTTCTGTTGCTGCTCAGCAGAGAGCGGGCACAGAGATGTTGGAATCAATTGGTCTTTCAGGCAGGAAAGGGAGGAGTGACAGCAATGCGTGTTGCAGAGTTGCAAAGCTCACTGTGTGCTGAAGATGCCCAGCAGGAGTTTACCTGCTGGCCCTTCGGCTGTGGGATTAGAGTCCAAGCGCTCGTCCTCCCCTGTCACAACTCCTCTCGAAACGAGAGAGCGCACCAGAAACGTTGGATTCAAATGCACTTTTAGGAGATAAAGTGAGGAGTGACAGCAATGTTTGTCACAGTTTAAAGCTCGCTGTGTGCTAAACATGATCAGCAGGAGCTTTTTTGCAAGGCTCTTCTGCTGTTTTAGCACAGTCTCAACATTCCTGCTCTACTCTCTCTGTTGCTGCTCAGCAGAGAGAGGGCACAGAGATGGTGGATTCAGTTGGTCTTTCAGGCAGGAAAGGGAGGAGTGACAGCAATGTCTGTTGCAGAGTTGCAAAGCTCGCTGTGCACTGAAGATGATCTGCAGGAACATTTTGTCCTGGCTCTTCTGCTCTTTTAGCAGGGACAAAACGTTCCGGCTCTACTCTGTCTGCTGCTGCCCAGCAGAGAAAGGGCCCAGAGATTTTGGATTCAATTGGACTTTGAGGTAGGAAAGTGAGGAGCAACAGCAATATATGTGTCACAGTTGCAAAGCTGACTAGTTGCTGAAGATGCCCAGCCGGAGCTTTCACTCCTGGCTCTTCGGCTGTGGGAGCAGAGGCCAAGAGCTCCTGTTCACCTGTCACTGCTGCTGTTCAAACGAGAGAGGGCGCGAGAGACCATGGATTCAAAGGGACTATTAGGAGATGAAGTGAGGAGTGACAGCAATGTGTGTTTCAGAGTTGCAAAGCTCACTGTGCGCTAAAGATGATCAGTGGGAACTTTCTGGACTGTCTCTTCTGCTGTTTCAGCAGAGTCCAAACATAAGTGCTATATTCTGCTACTGCTCACAAAGAGCAAGCACAGGAGATGTAGGATTCAATTGGACTTTGAGGTAGGAAAGTGAGAGGTGACAGTAATGTTTGTTTCAGAGTTGCAAAGCTCACTGTGTGCTGAAGATGCCCAGCAGGAGTTTCCCTGCTGGCCCTTCGGCTGTGGGATTAGAGTCCAAGCGCTCGTCCTCCCCTGTCACAACTCCTCTCGAAACGAGAGAGCGCACCAGAAACGTTGGATTCAAATGCACTTTTAGGAGATAAAGTGAGGAGTGACAGCAATGTTTGTCACAGTTTAAAGCTCGCTGTGTGCTAAACATGATCAGCAGGAGCTTTTTTGCAAGGCTCTTCTGCTGTTTTAGCACAGTCTCAACATTCCTGCTCTACTCTCTCTGTTGCTGCTCAGCAGAGAGCGGGCACAGAGATGGTGGATTCAGTTGGTCTTTCAGGCAGTAAAGGGAGGAGTGACAGCAATGTCTGTTGCAGAGTTGCAAAGATCGCTGTGCTCTGAAGATGACCAGTGGGAACTTTCTGGACTGTCTCTTCTGCTGTTTCAGCAGAGTCCAAACGTAAGTGCTATATTCTGCTACTGCTCACAAAGAGCAAGCACAGGAGATGTAGGATTCAATTGGACTTTGAGGTAGGAAAGTGAGAGGTGACAGCAATGTGTGTTTCAGAGTTGCAAAGCTCACTGTGTGCTGAAGATGCCCAGCAGGAGTTTCCCTGCTGGCCCTTCGGCTGTGGGATTAGAGTCCAAGCGCTCGTCCTCCCCTGTCACAACTCCTCTCGAAACGAGAGAGCGCACCAGAAACGTTGGATTCAAATGCACTTTTAGGAGAAAGAGTGAAGAGTGGCAGCAATGTTTGTGTCACAGTTTAAAGCTCACTGTGTGCTAAACATGATCAGCAGGAGCTTTTTTGCAAGGCGCTTCTGCTGTTTTAGTCCAGTCTAAACATTCCTGCTCTACTCTCTCTGTTGCTGCTCAGCAGAGAGCGGGCACAGAGATGGTGGATTCAGTTGGTCTTTCAGGCAGGAAAGGGAGGAGTGACAGCAATGCGTGTTGCAGAGTTGCAAAGCTCGCTGTGCGCTGAAGATGATCTGCAGGAACATTTTGTCCTGGCTCTTCTGCTCTTTTAGCAGGGACAAAACGTTCCGGCTCTACTCTGTCTGCTGCTGCCCAACAGAGAAAGGGCCCAGAGATTTTGGATTCAATTGGACTTTGAGGTAGGAAAGTGAGGAGCAACAGCAATATATGTGTCACAGTTGCAAAGCTGACTAGTTGCTGAAGATGCCCAGCCGGAGCTTTCACTAGTGGCTCTTCGGCTGTGGGAGCAGAGGCCAAGAGCTCCTGTTCACCTGTCACTGCTGCTGTTCAAACGAGAGAGGGCGCGAGAGACCATGGATTCAAAGGGACTATTAGGAGATGAAGTGAGGAGTGACAGCAATGTGTGTTTCAGAGTTGCAAAGCTCACTGTGCGCTGAAGATGATCAGTGGGAACTTTCTGGACTGTCTCTTCTGCTGTTTCAGCAGAGTCCAAACGTAAGTGCTATATTCTGCTACTGCTCACCAAGAGCAAGCACAGGAGATGTAGGATTCAATTGGACTTTGAGGTAGGAAAGTGAGAGGTGACAGTAATGTTTGTTTCAGAGTTGCAAAGCTCACTGTGTGCTGAAGATGCCCAGCAGGAGTTTACCTGCTGGCCCTTCGGCTGTGGGATTAGAGTCCAAGCGCTCGTCCTCCCCTGTCACAACTCCTCTCGAAACGAGAGAGCGCACCAGAAACGTTGGATTCAAATGCACTTTTAGGAGAAAGAGTGAAGAGTGGCAGCAATGTTTGTGTCACAGTTTAAAGCTCACTGTGTGCTAAACGTGATCTGCAGGAGCTTTTTTGCAAGGCACTTCTGCTGTTTTTGCCCAGTCTAAACATTCCTGCTCCTCTCTTTCTGTTGCTGCTCAGCAGAGAGCGGGCACAGAGATGTTGGAATCAATTGGTCTTTCAGGCAGGAAAGGGAGGAGTGACAGCAATGCGTGTTGCAGAGTTGCAAAGCTCACTGTGTGCTGAAGATGCCCAGCAGGAGTTTCCCTGCTGGCCCTTCGGCTGTGGGATTAGAGTCCAAGCGCTCGTCCTCCCCTGTCACAACTCCTCTCGAAACGAGAGAGCGCACCAGAAACGTTGGATTCAAATGCACTTTTAGGAGATAAAGTGAGGAGTGACAGCAATGTTTGTCACAGTTTAAAGCTCGCTGTGTGCTAAACATGATCAGCAGGAGCTTTTTTGCAAGGCTCTTCTGCTGTTTTAGCACAGTCTCAACATTCCTGCTCTACTCTCTCTGTTGCTGCTCAGCAGAGAGCGGGCACAGAGATGGTGGATTCAGTTGGTCTTTCAGGCAGGAAAGGGAGGAGTGACAGCAATGTCTGTTGCAGAGTTGCAAAGCTCGCTGTGCACTGAATATGATCTGCAGGAACATTTTGTCCTGGCTCTTCTGCTCTTTTAGCAGGGACAAAACGTTCCGGCTCTACTCTGTCTGCTGCTGCCCAGCAGAGAAAGGGCCCAGAGATTTTGGATTCAATTGGACTTTGAGGTAGGAAAGTGAGGAGCAACAGCAATATATGTGTCACAGTTGCAAAGCTGACTAGTTGCTGAAGATGCCCAGCCGGAGCTTTCACTCCTGGCTCTTCGGCTGTGGGAGCAGAGGCCAAGAGCTCGTGTTCACCTGTCACTGCTGCTGTTCAAACGAGAGAGGGCGCGAGAGACCATGGATTCAAAGGGACTATTAGGAGATGAAGTGAGGAGTGACAGCAATGTGTGTTTCAGAGTTGCAAAGCTCACTGTGCGCTGAAGATGATCAGTGGGAACTTTCTGGACTGTCTCTTCTGCTGTTTCAGCAGAGTCCAAACGTAAGTGCTATATTCTGCTACTGCTCACAAAGAGCAAGCACAGGAGATGTAGGATTCAATTGGACTTTGAGGTAGGAAAGTGAGAGGTGACAGTAATGTTTGTTTCAGAGTTGCAAAGCTCACTGTGTGCTGAAGATGCCCAGCAGGAGTTTACCTGCTGGCCCTTCGGCTGTGGGATTAGAGTCCAAGCGCTCGTCCTCCCCTGTCACAACTCCTCTCGAAACGAGAGAGCGCACCAGAAACGTTGGATTCAAATGCACTTTTAGGAGAAAGAGTGAAGAGTGGCAGCAATGTTTGTGTCACAGTTTAAAGCTCACTGTGTGCTAAACGTGATCTGCAGGAGCTTTTTTGCAAGGCACTTCTGCTGTTTTTGCCCAGTCTAAACATTCCTGCTCCTCTCTTTCTGTTGCTGCTCAGCAGAGAGCGGGCACAGAGATGTTGGAATCAATTGGTCTTTCAGGCAGGAAAGGGAGGAGTGACAGCAATGCGTGTTGCAGAGTTGCAAAGCTCACTGTGTGCTGAAGATGCCCAGCAGGAGTTTCCCTGCTGGCCCTTCGGCTGTGGGATTAGAGTCCAAGCGCTCGTCCTCCCCTGTCACAACTCCTCTCGAAACGAGAGAGCGCACCAGAAACGTTGGATTCAAATGCACTTTTAGGAGATAAAGTGAGGAGTGACAGCAATGTTTGTCACAGTTTAAAGCTCGCTGTGTGCTAAACATGATCAGCAGGAGCTTTTTTGCAAGGCTCTTCTGCTGTTTTAGCACTGTCTCAACATTCCTGCTCTACTCTCTCTGTTGCTGCTCAGCAGAGAGCGGGCACAGAGATGGTGGATTCAGTTGGTCTTTCAGGCAGGAAAGGGAGGAGTGACAGCAATGTCTGTTGCAGAGTTGCAAAGCTCGCTGTGCACTGAAGATGATCTGCAGGAACATTTTGTCCTGGCTCTTCTGCTCTTTTAGCAGGGACAAAACGTTCCGGCTCTACTCTGTCTGCTGCTGCCCAGCAGAGAAAGGGCCCAGAGATTTTGGATTCAATTGGACTTTGAGGTAGGAAAGTGAGGAGCAACAGCAATATATGTGTCACAGTTGCAAAGCTGACTAGTTGCTGAAGATGCCCAGCCGGAGCTTTCACTCCTGGCTCTTCGGCTGTGGGAGCAGAGGCCAAGAGCTCCTGTTCACCTGTCACTGCTGCTGTTCAAACGAGAGAGGGCGCGAGAGACCATGGATTCAAAGGGACTATTAGGAGATGAAGTGAGGAGTGACAGCAATGTGTGTTTCAGAGTTGCAAAGCTCACTGTGCGCTAAAGATGATCAGTGGGAACTTTCTGGACTGTCTCTTCTGCTGTTTCAGCAGAGTCCAAACGTAAGTGCTATATTCTGCTACTGCTCACAAAGAGCAAGCACAGGAGATGTAGGATTCAATTGGACTTTGAGGTAGGAAAGTGAGAGGTGACAGTAATGTTTGTTTCAGAGTTGCAAAGCTCACTGTGTGCTGAAGATGCCCAGCAGGAGTTTACCTGCTGGCCCTTCGGCTGTGGGATTAGAGTCCAAGCGCTCGTCCTCCCCTGTCACAACTCCTCTCGAAACGAGAGAGCGCACCAGAAACGTTGGATTCAAATGCACTTTTAGGAGAAAGAGTGAAGAGTGGCAGCAATGTTTGTGTCACAGTTTAAAGCTCACTGTGTGCTAAACGTGATCTGCAGGAGCTTTTTTGCAAGGCACTTCTGCTGGTTTTGCCCAGTCTAAACATTCCTGCTCCTCTCTTTCTGTTGCTGCTCAGCAGAGAGCGGGCACAGAGATGTTCGAATCAATTGGTCTTTCAGGCAGGAAAGGGAGGAGTGACAGCAATGCGTGTTGCAGAGTTGCAAAGCTCACTGTGTGCTGAAGATGCCCAGCAGGAGTTTCCCTGCTGGCCCTTCGGCTGTGGGATTAGAGTCCAAGCGCTCGTCCTCCCCTGTCACAACTCCTCTCGAAACGAGAGAGCGCACCAGAAACGTTGGATTCAAATGCACTTTTAGGAGAAAGAGTGAAGAGTGGCAGCAATGTTTGTGTCACAGTTTAAAGCTCACTGTGTGCTAAACATGATCAGCAGGAGCTTTTTTGCAAGGCGCTTCTGCTGTTTTAGTCCAGTCTAAACATTCCTGCTCTACTCTCTCTGTTGCTGCTCAGCAGAGAGCGGGCACAGAGATGGTGGATTCAGTTGGTCTTTCAGGCAGGAAAGGGAGGAGTGACAGCAATGCGTGTTGCAGAGTTGCAAAGCTCGCTGTGCGCTGAAGATGATCTGCAGGAACATTTTGTCCTGGCTCTTCTGCTCTTTTAGCAGGGACAAAACGTTCCGGCTCTACTCTGTCTGCTGCTGCCCAACAGAGAAAGGGCCCAGAGATTTTGGATTCAATTGGACTTTGAGGTAGGAAAGTGAGGAGCAACAGCAATATATGTGTCACAGTTGCAAAGCTGACTAGTTGCTGAAGATGCCCAGCCGGAGCTTTCACTAGTGGCTCTTCGGCTGTGGGAGCAGAGGCCAAGAGCTCCTGTTCACCTGTCACTGCTGCTGTTCAAACGAGAGAGGGCGCGAGAGACCATGGATTCAAAGGGACTATTAGGAGATGAAGTGAGGAGTGACAGCAATGTGTGTTTCAGAGTTGCAAAGCTCACTGTGCGCTGAAGATGATCAGTGGGAACTTTCTGGACTGTCTCTTCTGCTGTTTCAGCAGAGTCCAAACGTAAGTGCTATATTCTGCTACTGCTCACCAAGAGCAAGCACAGGAGATGTAGGATTCAATTGGACTTTGAGGTAGGAAAGTGAGAGGTGACAGTAATGTTTGTTTCAGAGTTGCAAAGCTCACTGTGTGCTGAAGATGCCCAGCAGGAGTTTACCTGCTGGCCCTTCGGCTGTGGGATTAGAGTCCAAGCGCTCGTCCTCCCCTGTCACAACTCCTCTCGAAACGAGAGAGCGCACCAGAAACGTTGGATTCAAATGCACTTTTAGGAGAAAGAGTGAAGAGTGGCAGCAATGTTTGTGTCACAGTTTAAAGCTCACTGTGTGCTAAACGTGATCTGCAGGAGCTTTTTTGCAAGGCACTTCTGCTGTTTTTGCCCAGTCTAAACATTCCTGCTCCTCTCTTTCTGTTGCTGCTCAGCAGAGAGCGGGCACAGAGATGTTGGAATCAATTGGTCTTTCAGGCAGGAAAGGGAGGAGTGACAGCAATGCGTGTTGCAGAGTTGCAAAGCTCACTGTGTGCTGAAGATGCCCAGCAGGAGTTTCCCTGCTGGCCCTTCGGCTGTGGGATTAGAGTCCAAGCGCTCGTCCTCCCCTGTCACAACTCCTCTCGAAACGAGAGAGCGCACCAGAAACGTTGGATTCAAATGCACTTTTAGGAGATAAAGTGAGGAGTGACAGCAATGTTTGTCACAGTTTAAAGCTCGCTGTGTGCTAAACATGATCAGCAGGAGCTTTTTTGCAAGGCTCTTCTGCTGTTTTAGCACAGTCTCAACATTCCTGCTCTACTCTCTCTGTTGCTGCTCAGCAGAGAGCGGGCACAGAGATGGTGGATTCAGTTGGTCTTTCAGGCAGGAAAGGGAGGAGTGACAGCAACGTCTGTTGCAGAGTTGCAAAGATCGCTGTGCTCTGAAGATGACCAGTGGGAACTTTCTGGACTGTCTCTTCTGCTGTTTCAGCAGAGTCCAAACGTAAGTGCTATATTCTGCTACTGCTCACAAAGAGCAAGCACAGGAGATGTAGGATTCAATTGGACTTTGAGGTAGGAAAGTGAGAGGTGACAGCAATGTGTGTTTCAGAGTTGCAAAGCTCACTGTGTGCTGAAGATGCCCAGCAGGAGTTTCCCTGCTGGCCCTTCGTCTGTGGGATTAGAGTCCAAGCGCTCGTCCTCCCCTGTCACAACTCCTCTCGAAACGAGAGAGCGCACCAGAAACGTTGGATTCAAATGCACTTTTAGGAGAAAGAGTGAAGAGTGGCAGCAATGTTTGTGTCACAGTTTAAAGCTCACTGTGTGCTAAACATGATCAGCAGGAGCTTTTTTGCAAGGCGCTTCTGCTGTTTTAGTCCAGTCTAAACATTCCTGCTCTACTCTCTCTGTTGCTGCTCAGCAGAGAGCGGGCACAGAGATGGTGGATTCAGTTGGTCTTTCAGGCAGGAAAGGGAGGAGTGACAGCAATGCGTGTTGCAGAGTTGCAAAGCTCGCTGTGCGCTGAAGATGATCTGCAGGAACATTTTGTCCTGGCTCTTCTGCTCTTTTAGCAGGGACAAAACGTTCCGGCTCTACTCTGTCTGCTGCTGCCCAACAGAGAAAGGGCCCAGAGATTTTGGATTCAATTGGACTTTGAGGTAGGAAAGTGAGGAGCAACAGCAATATATGTGTCACAGTTGCAAAGCTGACTAGTTGCTGAAGATGCCCAGCCGGAGCTTTCACTAGTGGCTCTTCGGCTGTGGGAGCAGAGGCCAAGAGCTCCTGTTCACCTGTCACTGCTGCTGTTCAAACGAGAGAGGGCGCGAGAGACCATGGATTCAAAGGGACTATTAGGAGATGAAGTGAGGAGTGACAGCAATGTGTGTTTCAGAGTTGCAAAGCTCACTGTGCGCTGAAGATGATCAGTGGGAACTTTCTGGACTGTCTCTTCTGCTGTTTCAGCAGAGTCCAAACGTAAGTGCTATATTCTGCTACTGCTCACAAAGAGCAAGCACAGGAGATGTAGGATTCAATTGGACTTTGAGGTAGGAAAGTGAGAGGTGACAGTAATGTTTGTTTCAGAGTTGCAAAGCTCACTGTGTGCTGAAGATGCCCAGCAGGAGTTTACCTGCTGGCCCTTCGGCTGTGGGATTAGAGTCCAAGCGCTCGTCCTCCCCTGTCACAACTCCTCTCGAAACGAGAGAGCGCACCAGAAACGTTGGATTCAAATGCACTTTTAGGAGAAAGAGTGAAGAGTGGCAGCAATGTTTGTGTCACAGTTTAAAGCTCACTGTGTGCTAAACGTGATCTGCAGGAGCTTTTTTGCAAGGCACTTCTGCTGTTTTTGCCCAGTCTAAACATTCCTGCTCCTCTCTTTCTGTTGCTGCTCAGCAGAGAGCGGGCACAGAGATGTTGGAATCAATTGGTCTTTCAGGCAGGAAAGGGAGGAGTGACAGCAATGCGTGTTGCAGAGTTGCAAAGCTCACTGTGTGCTGAAGATGCCCAGCAGGAGTTTCCCTGCTGGCCCTTCGGCTGTGGGATTAGAGTCCAAGCGCTCGTCCTCCCCTGTCACAACTCCTCTCGAAACGAGAGAGCGCACCAGAAACGTTGGATTCAAATGCACTTTTAGGAGATAAAGTGAGGAGTGACAGCAATGTTTGTCACAGTTTAAAGCTCGCTGTGTGCTAAACATGATCAGCAGGAGCTTTTTTGCAAGGCTCTTCTGCTGTTTTAGCACAGTCTCAACATTCCTGCTCTACTCTCTCTGTTGCTGCTCAGCAGAGAGCGGGCACAGAGATGGTGGATTCAGTTGGTCTTTCAGGCAGGAAAGGGAGGAGTGACAGCAATGTCTGTTGCAGAGTTGCAAAGCTCGCTGTGCACTGAAGATGATCTGCAGGAACATTTTGTCCTGGCTCTTCTGCTCTTTTAGCAGGGACAAAACGTTCCGGCTCTACTCTGTCTGCTGCTGCCCAGCAGAGAAAGGGCCCAGAGATTTTGGATTCAATTGGACTTTGAGGTAGGAAAGTGAGGAGCAACAGCAATATATGTGTCACAGTTGCATAGCTGACTAGTTGCTGAAGATGCCCAGCCGGAGCTTTCACTCCTGGCTCTTCGGCTGTGGGAGCAGAGGCCAAGAGCTCCTGTTCACCTGTCACTGCTGCTGTTCAAACGAGAGAGGGCGCGAGAGACCATGGATTCAAAGGGACTATTAGGAGATGAAGTGATGAGTGACAGCAATGTGTGTTTCAGAGTTGCAAAGCTCACTGTGCGCTAAAGATGATCAGTGGGAACTTTCTGGACTGTCTCTTCTGCTGTTTCAGCAGAGTCCAAACGTAAGTGCTATATTCTGCTACTGCTCACAAAGAGCAAGCACAGGAGATGTAGGATTCAATTGGACTTTGAGGTAGGAAAGTGAGAGGTGACAGTAATGTTTGTTTCAGAGTTGCAAAGCTCACTGTGTGCTGAAGATGCCCAGCAGGAGTTTACCTGCTGGCCCTTCGGCTGTGGGATTAGAGTCCAAGCGCTCGTCCTCCCCTGTCACAACTCCTCTCGAAACGAGAGAGCGCACCAGAAACGTTGGATTCAAATGCACTTTTAGGAGAAAGAGTGAAGAGTGGCAGCAATGTTTGTGTCACAGTTTAAAGCTCACTGTGTGCTAAACGTGATCTGCAGGAGCTTTTTTGCAAGGCACTTCTGCTGGTTTTGCCCAGTCTAAACATTCCTGCTCCTCTCTTTCTGTTGCTGCTCAGCAGAGAGCGGGCACAGAGATGTTGGAATCAATTGGTCTTTCAGGCAGGAAAGGGAGGAGTGACAGCAATGCGTGTTGCAGAGTTGCAAAGCTCACTGTGTGCTGAAGATGCCCAGCAGGAGTTTCCCTGCTGGCCCTTCGGCTGTGGGATTAGAGTCCAAGCGCTCGTCCTCCCCTGTCACAACTCCTCTCGAAACGAGAGAGCGCACCAGAAACGTTGGATTCAAATGCACTTTTAGGAGATAAAGTGAGGAGTGACAGCAATGTTTGTCACAGTTTAAAGCTCGCTGTGTGCTAAACATGATCAGCAGGAGCTTTTTTGCAAGGCTCTTCTGCTGTTTTAGCACAGTCTCAACATTCCTGCTCTACTCTCTCTGTTGCTGCTCAGCAGAGAGCGGGCACAGAGATGGTGGATTCAGTTGGTCTTTCAGGCAGGAAAGGGAGGAGTGACAGCAATGTCTGTTGCAGAGTTGCAAAGATCGCTGTGCTCTGAAGATGACCAGTGGGAACTTTCTGGACTGTCTCTTCTGCTGTTTCAGCAGAGTCCAAACGTAAGTGCTATATTCTGCTACTGCTCACAAAGAGCAAGCACAGGAGATGTAGGATTCAATTGGACTTTGAGGTAGGAAAGTGAGAGGTGACAGCAATGTGTGTTTCAGAGTTGCAAAGCTCACTGTGTGCTGAAGATGCCCAGCAGGAGTTTCCCTGCTGGCCCTTCGGCTGTGGGATTAGAGTCCAAGCGCTCGTCCTCCCCTGTCACAACTCCTCTCGAAACGAGAGAGCGCACCAGAAACGTTGGATTCAAATGCACTTTTAGGAGAAAGAGTGAAGAGTGGCAGCAATGTTTGTGTCACAGTTTAAAGCTCACTGTGTGCTAAACATGATCAGCAGGAGCTTTTTTGCAAGGCGCTTCTGCTGTTTTAGTCCAGTCTAAACATTCCTGCTCTACTCTCTCTGTTGCTGCTCAGCAGAGAGCGGGCACAGAGATGGTGGATTCAGTTGGTCTTTCAGGCAGGAAAGGGAGGAGTGACAGCAATGCGTGTTGCAGAGTTGCAAAGCTCGCTGTGCGCTGAAGATGATCTGCAGGAACATTTTGTCCTGGCTCTTCTGCTCTTTTAGCAGGGACAAAACGTTCCGGCTCTACTCTGTCTGCTGCTGCCCAACAGAGAAAGGGCCCAGAGATTTTGGATTCAATTGGACTTTGAGGTAGGAAAGTGAGGAGCAACAGCAATATATGTGTCACAGTTGCAAAGCTGACTAGTTGCTGAAGATGCCCAGCCGGAGCTTTCACTAGTGGCTCTTCGGCTGTGGGAGCAGAGGCCAAGAGCTCCTGTTCACCTGTCACTGCTGCTGTTCAAACGAGAGAGGGCGCGAGAGACCATGGATTCAAAGGGACTATTAGGAGATGAAGTGAGGAGTGACAGCAATGTGTGTTTCAGAGTTGCAAAGCTCACTGTGCGCTGAAGATGATCAGTGGGAACTTTCTGGACTGTCTCTTCTGCTGTTTCAGCAGAGTCCAAACGTAAGTGCTATATTCTGCTACTGCTCACAAAGAGCAAGCACAGGAGATGTAGGATTCAATTGGACTTTGAGGTAGGAAAGTGAGAGGTGACAGTAATGTTTGTTTCAGAGTTGCAAAGCTCACTGTGTGCTGAAGATGCCCAGCAGGAGTTTACCTGCTGGCCCTTCGGCTGTGGGATTAGAGTCCAAGCGCTCGTCCTCCCCTGTCACAACTCCTCTCGAAACGAGAGAGCGCACCAGAAACGTTGGATTCAAATGCACTTTTAGGAGAAAGAGTGAAGAGTGGCAGCAATGTTTGTGTCACAGTTTAAAGCTCACTGTGTGCTAAACGTGATCTGCAGGAGCTTTTTTGCAAGGCACTTCTGCTGTTTTTGCCCAGTCTAAACATTCCTGCTCCTCTCTTTCTGTTGCTGCTCAGCAGAGAGCGGGCACAGAGATGTTGGAATCAATTGGTCTTTCAGGCAGGAAAGGGAGGAGTGACAGCAATGCGTGTTGCAGAGTTGCAAAGCTCACTGTGTGCTGAAGATGCCCAGCAGGAGTTTCCCTGCTGGCCCTTCGGCTGTGGGATTAGAGTCCAAGCGCTCGTCCTCCCCTGTCACAACTCCTCTCGAAACGAGAGAGCGCACCAGAAACGTTGGATTCAAATGCACTTTTAGGAGATAAAGTGAGGAGTGACAGCAATGTTTGTCACAGTTTAAAGCTCGCTGTGTGCTAAACATGATCAGCAGGAGCTTTTTTGCAAGGCTCTTCTGCTGTTTTCGCACAGTCTCAACATTCCTGCTCTACTCTCTCTGTTGCTGCTCAGCAGAGAGCGGGCACAGAGATGGTGGATTCAGTTGGTCTTTCAGGCAGGAAAGGGAGGAGTGACAGCAACGTCTGTTGCAGAGTTG
The DNA here is from genome assembly GCF_037157495.1 of Lathamus discolor. NCBI lineage: Eukaryota > Metazoa > Chordata > Aves > Psittaciformes > Psittacidae > Lathamus > Lathamus discolor. The sequence goes on along the minus strand of NC_088884.1, from coordinate 90,411,966 downwards.
CAAAGATCGCTGTGCTCTGAAGATGACCAGTGGGAACTTTCTGGACTGTCTCTTCTGCTGTTTCAGCAGAGTCCAAACGTAAGTGCTATATTCTGCTACTGCTCACAAAGAGCAAGCACAGGAGATGTAGGATTCAATTGGACTTTGAGGTAGGAAAGTGAGAGGTGACAGCAATGTGTGTTTCAGAGTTGCAAAGCTCACTGTGTGCTGAAGATGCCCAGCAGGAGTTTCCCTGCTGGCCCTTCGTCTGTGGGATTAGAGTCCAAGCGCTCGTCCTCCCCTGTCACAACTCCTCTCGAAACGAGAGAGCGCACCAGAAACGTTGGATTCAAATGCACTTTTAGGAGAAAGAGTGAAGAGTGGCAGCAATGTTTGTGTCACAGTTTAAAGCTCACTGTGTGCTAAACATGATCAGCAGGAGCTTTTTTGCAAGGCGCTTCTGCTGTTTTAGTCCAGTCTAAACATTCCTGCTCTACTCTCTCTGTTGCTGCTCAGCAGAGAGCGGGCGCAGAGATGGTGGATTCAGTTGGTCTTTCAGGCAGGAAAGGGAGGAGTGACAGCAATGCGTGTTGCAGAGTTGCAAAGCTCGCTGTGCGCTGAAGATGATCTGCAGGAACATTTTGTCCTGGCTCTTCTGCTCTTTTAGCAGGGACAAAACGTTCCGGCTCTACTCTGTCTGCTGCTGCCCAACAGAGAAAGGGCCCAGAGATTTTGGATTCAATTGGACTTTGAGGTAGGAAAGTGAGGAGCAACAGCAATATATGTGTCACAGTTGCAAAGCTGACTAGTTGCTGAAGATGCCCAGCCGGAGCTTTCACTAGTGGCTCTTCGGCTGTGGGAGCAGAGGCCAAGAGCTCCTGTTCACCTGTCACTGCTGCTGTTCAAACGAGAGAGGGCGCGAGAGACCATGGATTCAAAGGGACTATTAGGAGATGAAGTGAGGAGTGACAGCAATGTGTGTTTCAGAGTTGCAAAGCTCACTGTGCGCTGAAGATGATCAGTGGGAACTTTCTGGACTGTCTCTTCTGCTGTTTCAGCAGAGTCCAAACGTAAGTGCTATATTCTGCTACTGCTCACAAAGAGCAAGCACAGGAGATGTAGGATTCAATTGGACTTTGAGGTAGGAAAGTGAGAGGTGACAGTAATGTTTGTTTCAGAGTTGCAAAGCTCACTGTGTGCTGAAGATGCCCAGCAGGAGTTTACCTGCTGGCCCTTCGGCTGTGGGATTAGAGTCCAAGCGCTCGTCCTCCCCTGTCACAACTCCTCTCGAAACGAGAGAGCGCACCAGAAACGTTGGATTCAAATGCACTTTTAGGAGAAAGAGTGAAGAGTGGCAGCAATGTTTGTGTCACAGTTTAAAGCTCACTGTGTGCTAAACGTGATCTGCAGGAGCTTTTTTGCAAGGCACTTCTGCTGGTTTTGCCCAGTCTAAACATTCCTGCTCCTCTCTTTCTGTTGCTGCTCAGCAGAGAGCGGGCACAGAGATGTTGGAATCAATTGGTCTTTCAGGCAGGAAAGGGAGGAGTGACAGCAATGCGTGTTGCAGAGTTGCAAAGCTCACTGTGTGCTGAAGATGCCCAGCAGGAGTTTCCCTGCTGGCCCTTCGGCTGTGGGATTAGAGTCCAAGCGCTCGTCCTCCCCTGTCACAACTCCTCTCGAAACGAGAGAGCGCACCAGAAACGTTGGATTCAAATGCACTTTTAGGAGATAAAGTGAGGAGTGACAGCAATGTTTGTCACAGTTTAAAGCTCGCTGTGTGCTAAACATGATCAGCAGGAGCTTTTTTGCAAGGCTCTTCTGCTGTTTTAGCACAGTCTCAACATTCCTGCTCTACTCTCTCTGTTGCTGCTCAGCAGAGAGCGGGCACAGAGATGGTGGATTCAGTTGGTCTTTCAGGCAGGAAAGGGAGGAGTGACAGCAACGTCTGTTGCAGAGTTGCAAAGATCGCTGTGCTCTGAAGATGACCAGTGGGAACTTTCTGGACTGTCTCTTCTGCTGTTTCAGCAGAGTCCAAACGTAAGTGCTATATTCTGCTACTGCTCACAAAGAGCAAGCACAGGAGATGTAGGATTCAATTGGACTTTGAGGTAGGAAAGTGAGAGGTGACAGCAATGTGTGTTTCAGAGTTGCAAAGCTCACTGTGTGCTGAAGATGCCCAGCAGGAGTTTCCCTGCTGGCCCTTCGTCTGTGGGATTAGAGTCCAAGCGCTCGTCCTCCCCTGTCACAACTCCTCTCGAAACGAGAGAGCGCACCAGAAACGTTGGATTCAAATGCACTTTTAGGAGAAAGAGTGAAGAGTGGCAGCAATGTTTGTGTCACAGTTTAAAGCTCACTGTGTGCTAAACATGATCAGCAGGAGCTTTTTTGCAAGGCGCTTCTGCTGTTTTAGTCCAGTCTAAACATTCCTGCTCTACTCTCTCTGTTGCTGCTCAGCAGAGAGCGGGCGCAGAGATGGTGGATTCAGTTGGTCTTTCAGGCAGGAAAGGGAGGAGTGACAGCAATGCGTGTTGCAGAGTTGCAAAGCTCGCTGTGCGCTGAAGATGATCTGCAGGAACATTTTGTCCTGGCTCTTCTGCTCTTTTAGCAGGGACAAAACGTTCCGGCTCTACTCTGTCTGCTGCTGCCCAGCAGAGAAAGGGCCCAGAGATTTTGGATTCAATTGGACTTTGAGGTAGGAAAGTGAGGAGCAACAGCAATATATGTGTCACAGTTGCAAAGCTGACTAGTTGCTGAAGATGCCCAGCCGGAGCTTTCACTAGTGGCTCTTCGGCTGTGGGAGCAGAGGCCAAGAGCTCCTGTTCACCTGTCACTGCTGCTGTTCAAACGAGAGAGGGCGCGAGAGACCATGGATTCAAAGGGACTATTAGGAGATGAAGTGAGGAGTGACAGCAATGTGTGTTTCAGAGTTGCAAAGCTCACTGTGCGCTGAAGATGATCAGTGGGAACTTTCTGGACTGTCTCTTCTGCTGTTTCAGCAGAGTCCAAACGTAAGTGCTATATTCTGCTACTGCTCACAAAGAGCAAGCACAGGAGATGTAGGATTCAATTGGACTTTGAGGTAGGAAAGTGAGAGGTGACAGTAATGTTTGTTTCAGAGTTGCAAAGCTCACTGTGTGCTGAAGATGCCCAGCAGGAGTTTACCTGCTGGCCCTTCGGCTGTGGGATTAGAGTCCAAGCGCTCGTCCTCCCCTGTCACAACTCCTCTCGAAACGAGAGAGCGCACCAGAAACGTTGGATTCAAATGCACTTTTAGGAGAAAGAGTGAAGAGTGGCAGCAATGTTTGTGTCACAGTTTAAAGCTCACTGTGTGCTAAACGTGATCTGCAGGAGCTTTTTTGCAAGGCACTTCTGCTGTTTTTGCCCAGTCTAAACATTCCTGCTCCTCTCTTTCTGTTGCTGCTCAGCAGAGAGCGGGCACAGAGATGTTGGAATCAATTGGTCTTTCAGGCAGGAAAGGGAGGAGTGACAGCAATGCGTGTTGCAGAGTTGCAAAGCTCACTGTGTGCTGAAGATGCCCAGCAGGAGTTTCCCTGCTGGCCCTTCGGCTGTGGGATTAGAGTCCAAGCGCTCGTCCTCCCCTGTCACAACTCCTCTCGAAACGAGAGAGCGCACCAGAAACGTTGGATTCAAATGCACTTTTAGGAGATAAAGTGAGGAGTGACAGCAATGTTTGTCACAGTTTAAAGCTCGCTGTGTGCTAAACATGATCAGCAGGAGCTTTTTTGCAAGGCTCTTCTGCTGTTTTAGCACAGTCTCAACATTCCTGCTCTACTCTCTCTGTTGCTGCTCAGCAGAGAGCGGGCACAGAGATGGTGGATTCAGTTGGTCTTTCAGGCAGGAAAGGGAGGAGTGACAGCAACGTCTGTTGCAGAGTTGCAAAGATCGCTGTGCTCTGAAGATGACCAGTGGGAACTTTCTGGACTGTCTCTTCTGCTGTTTCAGCAGAGTCCAAACGTAAGTGCTATATTCTGCTACTGCTCACAAAGAGCAAGCACAGGAGATGTAGGATTCAATTGGACTTTGAGGTAGGAAAGTGAGAGGTGACAGCAATGTGTGTTTCAGAGTTGCAAAGCTCACTGTGTGCTGAAGATGCCCAGCAGGAGTTTCCCTGCTGGCCCTTCGTCTGTGGGATTAGAGTCCAAGCGCTCGTCCTCCCCTGTCACAACTCCTCTCGAAACGAGAGAGCGCACCAGAAACGTTGGATTCAAATGCACTTTTAGGAGAAAGAGTGAAGAGTGGCAGCAATGTTTGTGTCACAGTTTAAAGCTCACTGTGTGCTAAACATGATCAGCAGGAGCTTTTTTGCAAGGCGCTTCTGCTGTTTTAGTCCAGTCTAAACATTCCTGCTCTACTCTCTCTGTTGCTGCTCAGCAGAGAGCGGGCGCAGAGATGGTGGATTCAGTTGGTCTTTCAGGCAGGAAAGGGAGGAGTGACAGCAATGCGTGTTGCAGAGTTGCAAAGCTCGCTGTGCGCTGAAGATGATCTGCAGGAACATTTTGTCCTGGCTCTTCTGCTCTTTTAGCAGGGACAAAACGTTCCGGCTCTACTCTCTCTGCTGCTGCCCAGCAGAGAAAGGGCCCAGAGATTTTGGATTCAATTGGACTTTGAGGTAGGAAAGTGAGGAGCAACAGCAATATATGTGTCACAGCTGCAAAGCTGACTAGTTGCTGAAGATGCCCAGCCGGAGCTTTCACTAGTGGCTCTTCGGCTGTGGGAGCAGAGGCCAAGAGCTCCTGTTCACCTGTCACTGCTGCTGTTCAAACGAGAGAGGGCGCGAGAGACCATGGATTCAAAGGGACTATTAGGAGATGAAGTGAGGAGTGACAGCAATGTGTGTTTCAGAGTTGCAAAGCTCACTGTGCGCTGAAGATGATCAGTGGGAACTTTCTGGACTGTCTCTTCTGCTGTTTCAGCAGAGTCCAAACGTAAGTGCTATATTCTGCTACTGCTCACAAAGAGCAAGCACAGGAGATGTAGGATTCAATTGGACTTTGAGGTAGGAAAGTGAGAGGTGACAGTAATGTTTGTTTCAGAGTTGCAAAGCTCACTGTGTGCTGAAGATGCCCAGCAGGAGTTTCCCTGCTGGCCCTTCGGCTGTGGGATTAGAGTCCAAGCGCTCGTCCTCCCCTGTCACAACTCCTCTCGAAACGAGAGAGCGCACCAGAAACGTTGGATTCAAATGCACTTTTAGGAGAAAGAGTGAAGAGTGGCAGCAATGTTTGTGTCACAGTTTAAAGCTCACTGTGTGCTAAACGTGATCTGCAGGAGCTTTTTTGCAAGGCTCTTCTGCTGTTTTAGCACAGTCTCAACATTCCTGCTCTACTCTCTCTGTTGCTGCTCAGCAGAGGGCGGGCACAGAGATGGTGGATTCAGTTGGTCTTTCAGGCAGGAAAGGGAGGAGTGACAGCAATGTCTGTTGCAGAGTTGCAAAGATCGCTGTGCTCTGAAGATGACCAGTGGGAACTTTCTGGACTGTCTCTTCTGCTGTTTCAGCAGAGTCCAAACGTAAGTGCTATATTCTGCTACTGCTCACAAAGAGCAAGCACAGGAGATGTAGGATTCAATTGGACTTTGAGGTAGGAAAGTGAGAGGTGACAGCAATGTGTGTTTCAGAGTTGCAAAGCTCACTGTGTGCTGAAGATGCCCAGCAGGAGTTTCCCTGCTGGCCCTTCGGCTGTGGGATTAGAGTCCAAGCGCTCGTCCTCCCCTGCCACAACTCCTCTCGAAACGAGAGAGCGCACCAGAAACGTTGGATTCAAATGCACTTTTAGGAGAAAGAGTGAAGAGTGGCAGCAATGTTTGTGTCACAGTTTAAAGCTCACTGTGTGCTAAACATGATCAGCAGGAGCTTTTTTGCAAGGCGCTTCTGCTGTTTTAGTCCAGTCTAAACATTCCTGCTCTACTCTCTCTGTTGCTGCTCAGCAGAGAGCGGGCACAGAGATGGTGGATTCAGTTGGTCTTTCAGGCAGGAAAGGGAGGAGTGACAGCAATGCGTGTTGCAGAGTTGCAAAGCTCGCTGTGCGCTGAAGATGATCTGCAGGAACATTTTGTCCTGGCTCTTCTGCTCTTTTAGCAGGGACAAAACGTTCCGGCTCTACTCTGTCTGCTGCTGCCCAGCAGAGAAAGGGCCCAGAGATTTTGGATTCAATTGGACTTTGAGGTAGGAAAGTGAGGAGCAACAGCAATATATGTGTCACAGTTGCAAAGCTGACTAGTTGCTGAAGATGCCCAGCCGGAGCTTTCACTAGTGGCTCTTCGGCTGTGGGAGCAGAGGCCAAGAGCTCGTGTTCACCTGTCACTGCTGCTGTTCAAACGAGAGAGGGCGCGAGAGACCATGGATTCAAAGGGACTATTAGGAGATGAAGTGAGGAGTGACAGCAATGTGTGTTTCAGAGTTGCAAAGCTCACTGTGCGCTGAAGATGATCAGTGGGAACTTTCTGGACTGTCTCTTCTGCTGTTTCAGCAGAGTCCAAACGTAAGTGCTATATTCTGCTACTGCTCACAAAGAGCAAGCACAGGAGATGTAGGATTCAATTGGACTTTGAGGTAGGAAAGTGAGAGGTGACAGTAATGTTTGTTTCAGAGTTGCAAAGCTCACTGTGTGCTGAAGATGCCCAGCAGGAGTTTCCCTGCTGGCCCTTCGGCTGTGGGATTAGAGTCCAAGCGCTCGTCCTCCCCTGTCACAACTCCTCTCGAAACGAGAGAGCGCACCAGAAACGTTGGATTCAAATGCACTTTTAGGAGAAAGAGTGAAGAGTGGCAGCAATGTTTGTGTCACAGTTTAAAGCTCACTGTGTGCTAAACGTGATCTGCAGGAGCTTTTTTGCAAGGCTCTTCTGCTGTTTTAGCACAGTCTCAACATTCCTGCTCTACTCTCTCTGTTGCTGCTCAGCAGAGGGCGGGCACAGAGATGGTGGATTCAGTTGGTCTTTCAGGCAGGAAAGGGAGGAGTGACAGCAATGTCTGTTGCAGAGTTGCAAAGATCGCTGTGCTCTGAAGATGACCAGTGGGAACTTTCTGGACTGTCTCTTCTGCTGTTTCAGCAGAGTCCAAACGTAAGTGCTATATTCTGCTACTGCTCACAAAGAGCAAGCACAGGAGATGTAGGATTCAATTGGACTTTGAGGTAGGAAAGTGAGAGGTGACAGCAATGTGTGTTTCAGAGTTGCAAAGCTCACTGTGTGCTGAAGATGCCCAGCAGGAGTTTCCCTGCTGGCCCTTCGTCTGTGGGATTAGAGTCCAAGCGCTCGTCCTCCCCTGTCACAACTCCTCTCGAAACGAGAGAGCGCACCAGAAACGTTGGATTCAAATGCACTTTTAGGAGAAAGAGTGAAGAGTGGCAGCAATGTTTGTGTCACAGTTTAAAGCTCACTGTGTGCTGAACATGATCAGCAGGAGCTTTTTTGCAAGGCGCTTCTGCTGTTTTAGTCCAGTCTAAACATTCCTGCTCTACTCTCTCTGTTGCTGCTCAGCAGAGAGCGGGCACAGAGATGGTGGATTCAGTTGGTCTTTCAGGCAGGAAAGGGAGGAGTGACAGCAATGCGTGTTGCAGAGTTGCAAAGCTCGCTGTGCGCTGAAGATGATCTGCAGGAACATTTTGTCCTGGCTCTTCTGCTCTTTTAGCAGGGACAAAACGTTCCGGCTCTACTCTGTCTGCTGCTGCCCAGCAGAGAAAGGGCCCAGAGATTTTGGATTCAATTGGACTTTGAGGTAGGAAAGTGAGGAGCAACAGCAATATATGTGTCACAGTTGCAAAGCTGACTAGTTGCTGAAGATGCCCAGCCGGAGCTTTCACTACCGGCTCTTCGGCTGTGGGAGCAGAGGCCAAGAGCTCGTGTTCACCTGTCACTGCTGCTGTTCAAACGAGAGAGGGCGCGAGAGACCATGGATTCAAAGGGACTATTAGGAGATGAAGTGAGGAGTGACAGCAATGTGTGTTTCAGAGTTGCAAAGCTCACTGTGCGCTGAAGATGATCAGTGGGAACTTTCTGGACTGTCTCTTCTGCTGTTTCAGCAGAGTCCAAACGTAAGTGCTATATTCTGCTACTGCTCACAAAGAGCAAGCACAGGAGATGTAGGATTCAATTGGACTTTCAGGTAGGAAAATGAGAGGTGACAGCAATGTGTGTTGCAGAGTTGCAAAGCTCACTGTGTGCTGAAGATGCCCAGCAGGAGCTTCCCTGCTGGCCCTTCGGCTGTGGGATTCGAGTCCAAGCGCTCGTCCTCCCCTGTCACAACTCCTCTCGAAACGAGAGCGCGCACCAGAAACGTTGGATTCAAATGCACTTTTAGGAGAAAGAGTGAAGAGTGGCAGCAATGTTTGTGTCACAGTTTAAAGCTCACTGTGTGCTAAACATGATCAGCAGGAGCTTTTTTGCAAGGCACTTCTGCTGTTTTAGCCCAGTCTAAACATTCCTGCTCCTCTCTTTCTGTTGCTGCTCAGCAGAGAGCGGGCACAGAGATGTTGGAATCAATTGGTCTTTCAGGCAGGAAAGGGAGGAGTGACAGCAATGTGTGTTGCAGAGTTACAAAGCTCACTGTGTGCTGAAGATGCCCAGCAGGAGTTTCCCTGCTGGCCCTTCGGCTGTGGGATTAGAGTCCAAGCGCTCGTCCTCCCCTGTCACAACTCCTCTCGAAACGAGAGAGCGCACCAGAAACGTTGGATTCAAATGCACTTTTAGGAGATAAAGTGAGGAGTGACAGCAATGTTTGTGTCACCGTTTAAAGCTCACTGTGTGCTAAACATGATCAGCAGGAGCTTTTTTGCAAGGCTCTTCTGCTGCTTTAGCACAGTCTCAACATTCCTGCTCCTCTCTTTCTGTTGCTGCTCAGCAGAGAGCGGGCACAGAGATGGTGGATTCAGTTGGTCTTTTAGGCAGGAAAGGGAGGAGTGACAGCAATGTCTGTTGCAGAGTTGCAAAGATCGCTGTGCTCTGAAGATGACCAGTGGGAACTTTCTGGACTGTCTCTTCTGCTGTTTCAGCAGAGTCCAGACGTAAGTGCTATATTCTGCAACTGCTCACAAAGAGCAAGCACAGGAGATGTAGGATTCAATTGGACTTTCAGGTAGGAAAGTGAGAGGTGACAGCAATGTGTGTTTCAGAGTTGCAAAGCTCACTGTGTGCTGAAGATGCCCAGCAGGAGTTTCCCTGCTGGCCCTTCGGCTGTGGCATTAGAGTCCAAGCGCTCGTCCTCCCCTGTCACAACTCCTCTCGAAACGAGAGAGCGCACCAGAAACGTTGGATTCAAATGCACTTTTAGGAGATAAGTGAGGAGTGACCGCAATGTTTGTGTCACAGTTTAAAGCTCGCTGTGTGCTAAACATGATCAGCAGGAGCTTTTTTGCAAGGCTCTTCTGCTGTTTTAGAACAGTCTCAACATTCCTGCTCTACTCTCTCTGTTGCTGCTCAGCCGAGAGAGGGCACAGAGATGGTGGATTCAGTTGGTCTTTCAGGCAGGAAAGGGAGGAGTGACAGCAATGCGTGTTGCAGAGTTGCAAAGCTCGCTGTGCGCTGAAGATGATCTGCAGGAACATTTTGTCCTGGCTCTTCTGCTCTTTTAGCAGGGACAAAACGTTCCTGCTCTACTCTCTCTGCTGCTGCCCAGCAGAGAAAGGGCACAGAGATTTTGGATTCAATTGGACTTTGAGGTAGGAAAGTGAGGAGCAACAGCAATATATGTGTCACAGTTGCAAAGCTGACTAATTGCTGAAGATGCCCAGCCGGAGCTTTCACTCCTGGCTCTTCGGCTGTGGGAGCAGAGGCCAAGAGCTCGTGTTCACCTGTCACTGCTGCTGTTCAAACGAGAGAGGGCGCGAGAGACCATGGATTCAAAGGGACTATTAGGAGATGAAGTGAGGAGTGACAGCAATGTGTGTTTCAGCGTTGCAAAGCTCACTGTGCGCTGAAGATGATCAGTGGGAACTTTCTGGACTGTCTCTTCTGCTGTTTCAGCAGAGTCCAGACGTAAGTGCTATATTCTGCTACTGCTCACAAAGAGCAAGCACAGGAGATGTAGGATTCAATTGGACTTTGAGGTAGGAAAGTGAGAGGTGACACCAATGTGTGTTTCAGAGTTGCAAAGCTCACTGTGTGCTGAAGATGCCCAGCAGGAGTTTACCTGCTGGCCCTTCGGGTGTGGGATTAGAGTCCAAGCGCTCGTCCTCCCCTGTCACAACTCCTCTCGAAACGAGAGAGGGCACCAGAAACGTTGGGTTCAAATGCACTATTAGGAGAAAGAGTGAAGAGTGGCAGCAATGTTTGTGTCACAGTTTAAAGCTCACTGTGTGCTAAACATGATCAGCAGGAGCTTTTTTGCAAGGCACTTCTGCTGTTTTAGCCCGGTCTAAACATTCCTGCTCCTCTCTTTCTGTTGCTGCTCAGCAGTGAGCGGGCACAGAGATGTTGGAATCAATTGGTCTTTCAGGCAGGAAAGGGAGGAGTGACAGCAATGTGTGTTGCAGAGTTGCAAAGCTCACTGTGTGCTGAAGATGCCCAGCAGGAGCTTCCCTGCTGGCCCTTCGGCTGTGGGATTAGAGTCCAAGCGCTCGTCCTTCCCTGTCACAACTCCTCTCGAAACGAGAGAGTGCACCAGAAACGTTGGATTCAAATGCACTTTTAGGAGATAAAGTGAGGAGTGACAGCAATGTTTGTGTCACAGTTTAAAGCTCGCTGTGTGCTAAACATGATCAGCAGGAGCTTTTTTGCAAGGCTCTTCTGCTGTTTTAGCACAGTCTCAACATTCCTGCTCTACTCTCTCTGTTGCTGCTCAGCAGAGAGCGGGCACAGAGATGGTGGATTCAGTTGGTCTTTCAGGCAGGAAAGGGAGGAGTGACAGCAACGTCTGTTGCAGAGTTGCAAAGATCGCTGTGCTCTGAAGATGACCAGTGGGAACTTTCTGGACTGTCTCTTCTGCTGTTTCAACAGAGTCCAAACGTAAGTGCTATATTCTGCTACTGCTCACCAAGAGCAAGCACAGGAGATGTAGGATTCAATTGGACTTTGAGGTAGGAAAGTGAGAGGTGACAGCAATGTGTGTTTCAGAGTTGCAAAGCTCACTGTGTGCTGAAGATGCCCAGCAGGAGTTTCCCTGCTGGCCCTTCGGCTGTGGGATTAGAGTCCAAGCGCTCGTCCTCCCCTGTCACAACTCCTCTCGAAACGAGAGAGCGCACCAGAAACGTTGGGTTCAAATGCACTTTTAGGAGACAGAGTGAAGAGTGACAGCAATGTTTGTGTCACAGTTTAAAGCTCACTGTGTGCTAAACATGATCAGCAGGAGCTTTTTTGCAAAGGCGCTTCTGCTGTTTTAGTCCAGTCTAAACATTCCTGCTCTACTCTCTCTGTTGCTGCTCAGCAGAGAGCGGGCACAGAGATGGTGGATTCAGTTGGTCTTTCAGGCAGGAAAGGGAGGAGTGACAGCAATGCGTGTTGCAGAGTTGCAAAGCTCGCTGTGCGCTGAAGATGATCTGCAGGAACATTTTGTCCTGGCTCTTCTGCTCTTTTAGCAGGGACAAAACGTTCCAGCTCTACTCTCTCTGCTGCTGCCCAGCAGAGAAAGGGCACAGAGATTTTGGATTCAATTGGACTTTGAGGTAGGAAAGTGAGGAGCAACCGCAATATATGTGTCACAGTTGCAAAGCTGACTAATTGCTGAAGATGCCCAGCCGGAGCTTTCACTCCTGGCTCTTCGGCTGTGGGAGCAGAGGCCAAGAGCTCGTGTTCACCTGTCACTGCTGCTGTTCAAACGAGAGAGGGCGCGAGAGACCATGGATTCAAAGGGACTATTAGGAGATGAAGTGAGGAGTGACAGCAATGTGTGTTTCAGCGTTGCAAAGCTCACTGTGCGCTGAAGATGATCAGTGGGAACTTTCTGGACTGTCTCTTCTGCTGTTTCAGCAGAGTCCAGACGTAAGTGCTATATTCTGCTACTGCTCACAAAGAGCAAGCACAGGAGATGTAGGATTCAATTGGACTTTGAGGTAGGAAAGTGAGAGGTGACAGTAATGTTTGTTTCAGAGTTGCAAAGCTCACTGTGTGCTGAAGATGCCCAGCAGGAGTTTACCTGCTGGCCCTTCGGCTGTGGGATTAGAGTCCAAGCGCTCGTCCTCCCCTGTCACAACTCCTCTCGAAACGAGAGAGCGCACCAGAAACGTTGGGTTCAAATGCACTTTTAGGAGAAAGAGTGAAGAGTGGCAGCAATGTTTGTGTCACAGTTTAAAGCTCACTGTGTGCTAAACATGATCAGCAGGAGCTTTTTTGCAAGGCACTTCTGCTGTTTTAGCCCGGTCTAAACATTCCTGCTCCTCTCTTTCTGTTGCTGCTCAGCAGTGAGCGGGCACAGAGATGTTGGAATCAATTGGTCTTTCAGGCAGGAAAGGGAGGAGTGACAGCAATGTGTGTTGCAGAGTTGCAAAGCTCACTGTGTGCTGAAGATGCCCAGCAGGAGCTTCCCTGCTGGCCCTTCGGCTGTGGGATTAGAGTCCAAGCGCTCGTCCTCCCCTGTCACAACTCCTCTCGAAACGAGAGAGCGCACCAGAAACGTTGGATTCAAATGCACTTTTAGGAGATAAAGTGAGGAGTGACAGCAATGTTTGTGTCACAGTTTAAAGCTCGCTGTGTGCTAAACATGATCAGCAGGAGCTTTTTTGCAAGGCTCTTCTGCTGTTTTAGCACAGTCTCAACATTCCTGCTCTACTCTCTCTGTTGCTGCTCAGCAGAGAGCGGGCACAGAGATGGTGGATTCAGTTGGTCTTTCAGGCAGGAAAGGGAGGAGTGACAGCAACGTCTGTTGCAGAGTTGCAAAGATCGCTGTGCTCTGAAGATGACCAGTGGGAACTTTCTGGACTGTCTCTTCTGCTGTTTCAGCAGAGTCCAAACGTAAGTGCTATATTCTGCTACTGCTCACAAAGAGCAAGCACAGGAGATGTAGGATTCAATTGGACTTTGAGGTAGGAAAGTGAGAGGTGACAGCAATGTGTGTTTCAGAGTTGCAAAGCTCACTGTGTGCTGAAGATGCCCAGCAGGAGTTTCCCTGCTGGCCCTTCGGCTGTGGGATTAGAGTCCAAGCGCTCGTCCTCCCCTGTCACAACTCCTCTCGAAACAAGAGAGCGCACCAGAAACGTTGGGTTCAAATGCACTTTTAGGAGACAGAGTGAAGAGTGACAGCAATGTTTGTGTCACAGTTTAAAGCTCGCTGTGTGCTAAACATGATCAGCAGGAGCTTTTTTGCAAGGCTCTTCTGCTGTTTTAGAACAGTCTCAACATTCCTGCTCTACTCTCTCTGTTGCTGCTCAGCCGAGAGAGGGCACAGAGATGGTGGATTCAGTTGGTCTTTCAGGCAGGAAAGGGAGGAGTGACAGCAATGCGTGTTGCAGAGTTGCAAAGCTCGCTGTGCGCTGAAGATGATCTGCAGGAACATTTTGTCCTGGCTCTTCTGCTCTTTTAGCAGGGACAAAACGTTCCTGCTCTACTCTCTCTGCTGCTGCCCAGCAGAGAAAGGGCACAGAGATTTTGGATTCAATTGGACTTTGAGGTAGGAAAGTGAGGAGCAACAGCAATATATGTGTCACAGTTGCAAAGCTGACTAATTGCTGAAGATGCCCAGCCGGAGCTTTCACTCCTGGCTCTTCGGCTGTGGGAGCAGAGGCCAAGAGCTCGTGTTCACCTGTCACTGCTGCTGTTCAAACGAGAGAGGGCGCGAGAGACCATGGATTCAAAGGGACTATTAGGAGATGAAGTGAGGAGTGACAGCAATGTGTGTTTCAGCGTTGCAAAGCTCACTGTGCGCTGAAGATGATCAGTGGGAACTTTCTGGACTGTCTCTTCTGCTGTTTCAGCAGAGTCCAGACGTAAGTGCTATATTCTGCTACTGCTCACAAAGAGCAAGCACAGGAGATGTAGGATTCAATTGGACTTTGAGGTAGGAAAGTGAGAGGTGACACCAATGTGTGTTTCAGAGTTGCAAAGCTCACTGTGTGCTGAAGATGCCCAGCAGGAGTTTACCTGCTGGCCCTTCGGGTGTGGGATTAGAGTCCAAGCGCTCGTCCTCCCCTGTCACAACTCCTCTCGAAACGAGAGAGCGCACCAGAAACGTTGGGTTCAAATGCACTATTAGGAGAAAGAGTGAAGAGTGGCAGCAATGTTTGTGTCACAGTTTAAAGCTCACTGTGTGCTAAACATGATCAGCAGGAGCTTTTTTGCAAGGCACTTCTGCTGTTTTAGCCCGGTCTAAACATTCCTGCTCCTCTCTTTCTGTTGCTGCTCAGCAGTGAGCGGGCACAGAGATGTTGGAATCAATTGGTCTTTCAGGCAGGAAAGGGAGGAGTGACAGCAATGTGTGTTGCAGAGTTGCAAAGCTCACTGTGTGCTGAAGATGCCCAGCAGGAGCTTCCCTGCTGGCCCTTCGGCTGTGGGATTAGAGTCCAAGCGCTCGTCCTTCCCTGTCACAACTCCTCTCGAAACGAGAGAGCGCACCAGAAACGTTGGATTCAAATGCACTTTTAGGAGATAAAGTGAGGAGTGACAGCAATGTTTGTGTCACAGTTTAAAGCTCGCTGTGTGCTAAACATGATCAGCAGGAGCTTTTTTGCAAGGCTCTTCTGCTGTTTTAGCACAGTCTCAACATTCCTGCTCTACTCTCTCTGTTGCTGCTCAGCAGAGAGCGGGCACAGAGATGGTGGATTCAGTTGGTCTTTCAGGCAGGAAAGGGAGGAGTGACAGCAACGTCTGTTGCAGAGTTGCAAAGATCGCTGTGCTCTGAAGATGACCAGTGGGAACTTTCTGGACTGTCTCTTCTGCTGTTTCAACAGAGTCCAAACATAAGTGCTATATTCTGCTACTGCTCACAAAGAGCAAGCACAGGAGATGTAGGATTCAATTGGACTTTCAGGTAGGAAAGTGAGAGGTGACAGCAATGTGTGTTTCAGAGTTGCAAAGATCACTGTGTGCTGAAGATGCCCAGCAGGAGTTTCCCTGCTGGCCCTTCGGCTGTGGGATTAGAGTCCAAGCGCTCGTCCTCCCCTGTCCGAACTCCTCTCGAAACGAGAGAGCGCACCAGAAACGTTGGGTTCAAATGCACTTTTAGGAGAAAGAGTGAGGAGTGACAGCAATGTTTGTGTCACAGTTTAAAGCTCGCTGTGTGCTAAACATGATCAGCAGGAGCTTTTTTGCAAGGCTCTTCTGCTGTTTTAGCACAGTCTCAACATTCCTGCTCTACTCTCTCTGTTGCTGCTCAGCCGAGAGCGGGCACAGAGATGGTGGATTCAGTTGGTCTTTCAGGCAGGAAAAGGAGGAGTGACAGCAATGTCTGTTGCAGAGCTGCAAAGATCGCTGTGCTCTGAAGATGACCAGTGGAAACTTTCTGGACTGTCTCTTCTGCTGTTTCAGCAGAGTCCAAACGTAAGTGCTATATTCTGCTACTGCTCACCAAGAGCAAGCACAGGAGATGTAGGATTCAATTGGACTTTCAGGTAGGAAAGTGAGAGGTGACAGCAATGTGTGTTTCAGAGTTGCAAAGCTCACTGTGTGCTGAAGATGCCCAGCAGGAGTTTCCCTGCTGGCCCTTCGGCTGTGGGATTAGAGTCCAAGCGCTCGTCCTCCCCTGTCCGAACTCCTCTCGAAACGAGAGAGCGCACCAGAAACGTTGGGTTCAAATGCACTTTTAGGAGTTAAAGTGAGGAGTGACAGCAATGTTTGTGTCACAGTTTAAAGCTCGCTGTGTGCTAAACATGATCAGCAGGAGCTTTTTTGCAAGGCTCTTCTGCTGTTTTAGCACAGTCTCAACATTCCTGCTCTACTCTCTCTGTTGCTGCTCAGCAGAGAGCGGGCACAGAGATGGTGGATTCAGTTGGTCTTTCAGGCAGGAAAGGGAGGAGTGACAGCAACGTCTGTTGCAGAGTTGCAAAGATCGCTGTGCTCTGAAGATGACCAGTGGGAACTTTCTGGACTGTCTCTTCTGCTGTTTCAGCAGAGTCCAAACGTAAGTGCTATATTCTGCTACTGCTCACAAAGAGCAAGCACAGGAGATGTAGGATTCAATTGGACTTTGAGGTAGGAAAGTGAGAGGTGACAGCAATGTGTGTTTCAGAGTTGCAAAGCTCACTGTGTGCTGAAGATGCCCAGCAGGAGTTTCCCTGCTGGCCCTTCGGCTGTGGGATTAGAGTCCAAGCGCTCGTCCTCCCCTGTCACAACTCCTCTCGAAACAAGAGAGCGCACCAGAAACGTTGGGTTCAAATGCACTTTTAGGAGACAGAGTGAAGAGTGACAGCAATGTTTGTGTCACAGTTTAAAGCTCGCTGTGTGCTAAACATGATCAGCAGGAGCTTTTTTGCAAGGCTCTTCTGCTGTTTTAGAACAGTCTCAACATTCCTGCTCTACTCTCTCTGTTGCTGCTCAGCCGAGAGAGGGCACAGAGATGGTGGATTCAGTTGGTCTTTCAGGCAGGAAAGGGAGGAGTGACAGCAATGCGTGTTGCAGAGTTGCAAAGCTCGCTGTGCGCTGAAGATGATCTGCAGGAACATTTTGTCCTGGCTCTTCTGCTCTTTTAGCAGGGACAAAACGTTCCTGCTCTACTCTCTCTGCTGCTGCCCAGCAGAGAAAGGGCACAGAGATTTTGGATTCAATTGGACTTTGAGGTAGGAAAGTGAGGAGCAACAGCAATATATGTGTCACAGTTGCAAAGCTGACTAATTGCTGAAGATGCCCAGCCGGAGCTTTCACTCCTGGCTCTTCGGCTGTGGGAGCAGAGGCCAAGAGCTCGTGTTCACCTGTCACTGCTGCTGTTCAAACGAGAGAGGGCGCGAGAGACCATGGATTCAAAGGGACTATTAGGAGATGAAGTGAGGAGTGACAGCAATGTGTGTTTCAGCGTTGCAAAGCTCACTGTGCGCTGAAGATGATCAGTGGGAACTTTCTGGACTGTCTCTTCTGCTGTTTCAGCAGAGTCCAGACGTAAGTGCTATATTCTGCTACTGCTCACAAAGAGCAAGCACAGGAGATGTAGGATTCAATTGGACTTTGAGGTAGGAAAGTGAGAGGTGACAGTAATGTTTGTTTCAGAGTTGCAAAGCTCACTGTGTGCTGAAGATGCCCAGCAGGAGTTTACCTGCTGGCCCTTCGGCTGTGGGATTAGAGTCCAAGCGCTCGTCCTCCCCTGTCACAACTCCTCTCGAAACGAGAGAGCGCACCAGAAACGTTGGGTTCAAATGCACTATTAGGAGAAAGAGTGAAGAGTGGCAGCAATGTTTGTGTCACAGTTTAAAGCTCACTGTGTGCTAAACATGATCAGCAGGAGCTTTTTTGCAAGGCACTTCTGCTGTTTTAGCCCGGTCTAAACATTCCTGCTCCTCTCTTTCTGTTGCTGCTCAGCAGTGAGCGGGCACAGAGATGTTGGAATCAATTGGTCTTTCAGGCAGGAAAGGGAGGAGTGACAGCAATGTGTGTTGCAGAGTTGCAAAGCTCACTGTGTGCTGAAGATGCCCAGCAGGAGCTTCCCTGCTGGCCCTTCGGCTGTGGGATTAGAGTCCAAGCGCTCGTCCTTCCCTGTCACAACTCCTCTCGAAACGAGAGAGCGCACCAGAAACGTTGGATTCAAATGCACTTTTAGGAGATAAAGTGAGGAGTGACAGCAATGTTTGTGTCACAGTTTAAAGCTCGCTGTGTGCTAAACATGATCAGCAGGAGCTTTTTTGCAAGGCTCTTCTGCTGTTTTAGCACAGTCTCAACATTCCTGCTCTACTCTCTCTGTTGCTGCTCAGCAGAGAGCGGGCACAGAGATGGTGGATTCAGTTGGTCTTTCAGGCAGGAAAGGGAGGAGTGACAGCAACGTCTGTTGCAGAGTTGCAAAGATCGCTGTGCTCTGAAGATGACCAGTGGGAACTTTCTGGACTGTCTCTTCTGCTGTTTCAACAGAGTCCAAACATAAGTGCTATATTCTGCTACTGCTCACAAAGAGCAAGCACAGGAGATGTAGGATTCAATTGGACTTTCAGGTAGGAAAGTGAGAGGTGACAGCAATGTGTGTTTCAGAGTTGCAAAGATCACTGTGTGCTGAAGATGCCCAGCAGGAGTTTCCCTGCTGGCCCTTCGGCTGTGGGATTAGAGTCCAAGCGCTCGTCCTCCCCTGTCCGAACTCCTCTCGAAACGAGAGAGCGCACCAGAAACGTTGGGTTCAAATGCACTTTTAGGAGAAAGAGTGAGGAGTGACAGCAATGTTTGTGTCACAGTTTAAAGCTCGCTGTGTGCTAAACATGATCAGCAGGAGCTTTTTTGCAAGGCTCTTCTGCTGTTTTAGCACAGTCTCAACATTCCTGCTCTACTCTCTCTGTTGCTGCTCAGCCGAGAGCGGGCACAGAGATGGTGGATTCAGTTGGTCTTTCAGGCAGGAAAAGGAGGAGTGACAGCAATGTCTGTTGCAGAGCTGCAAAGATCGCTGTGCTCTGAAGATGACCAGTGGAAACTTTCTGGACTGTCTCTTCTGCTGTTTCAGCAGAGTCCAAACGTAAGTGCTATATTCTGCTACTGCTCACCAAGAGCAAGCACAGGAGATGTAGGATTCAATTGGACTTTCAGGTAGGAAAGTGAGAGGTGACAGCAATGTGTGTTTCAGAGTTGCAAAGCTCACTGTGTGCTGAAGATGCCCAGCAGGAGTTTCCCTGCTGGCCCTTCGGCTGTGGGATTAGAGTCCAAGCGCTCGTCCTCCCCTGTCCGAACTCCTCTCGAAACGAGAGAGCGCACCAGAAACGTTGGGTTCAAATGCACTTTTAGGAGTTAAAGTGAGGAGTGACAGCAATGTTTGTGTCACAGTTTAAAGCTCGCTGTGTGCTAAACATGATCAGCAGGAGCTTTTTTGCAAGGCTCTTCTGCTGTTTTAGCACAGTCTCAACATTCCTGCTCTACTCTCTCTGTTGCTGCTCAGCAGAGAGCGGGCACAGAGATGGTGGATTCAGTTGGTCTTTCAGGCAGGAAAGGGAGGAGTGACAGCAACGTCTGTTGCAGAGTTGCAAAGATCGCTGTGCTCTGAAGATGACCAGTGGGAACTTTCTGGACTGTCTCTTCTGCTGTTTCAGCAGAGTCCAAACGTAAGTGCTATATTCTGCTACTGCTCACAAAGAGCAAGCACAGGAGATGTAGGATTCAATTGGACTTTGAGGTAGGAAAGTGAGAGGTGACAGCAATGTGTGTTTCAGAGTTGCAAAGCTCACTGTGTGCTGAAGATGCCCAGCAGGAGTTTCCCTGCTGGCCCTTCGGCTGTGGGATTAGAGTCCAAGCGCTCGTCCTCCCCTGTCACAACTCCTCTCGAAACAAGAGAGCGCACCAGAAACGTTGGGTTCAAATGCACTTTTAGGAGACAGAGTGAAGAGTGACAGCAATGTTTGTGTCACAGTTTAAAGCTCGCTGTGTGCTAAACATGATCAGCAGGAGCTTTTTTGCAAGGCTCTTCTGCTGTTTTAGAACAGTCTCAACATTCCTGCTCTACTCTCTCTGTTGCTGCTCAGCCGAGAGAGGGCACAGAGATGGTGGATTCAGTTGGTCTTTCAGGCAGGAAAGGGAGGAGTGACAGCAATGCGTGTTGCAGAGTTGCAAAGCTCGCTGTGCGCTGAAGATGATCTGCAGGAACATTTTGTCCTGGCTCTTCTGCTCTTTTAGCAGGGACAAAACGTTCCTGCTCTACTCTCTCTGCTGCTGCCCAGCAGAGAAAGGGCACAGAGATTTTGGATTCAATTGGACTTTGAGGTAGGAAAGTGAGGAGCAACAGCAATATATGTGTCACAGTTGCAAAGCTGACTAATTGCTGAAGATGCCCAGCCGGAGCTTTCACTCCTGGCTCTTCGGCTGTGGGAGCAGAGGCCAAGAGCTCGTGTTCACCTGTCACTGCTGCTGTTCAAACGAGAGAGGGCGCGAGAGACCATGGATTCAAAGGGACTATTAGGAGATGAAGTGAGGAGTGACAGCAATGTGTGTTTCAGCGTTGCAAAGCTCACTGTGCGCTGAAGATGATCAGTGGGAACTTTCTGGACTGTCTCTTCTGCTGTTTCAGCAGAGTCCAGACGTAAGTGCTATATTCTGCTACTGCTCACAAAGAGCAAGCACAGGAGATGTAGGATTCAATTGGACTTTGAGGTAGGAAAGTGAGAGGTGACAGTAATGTTTGTTTCAGAGTTGCAAAGCTCACTGTGTGCTGAAGATGCCCAGCAGGAGTTTACCTGCTGGCCCTTCGGCTGTGGGATTAGAGTCCAAGCGCTCGTCCTCCCCTGTCACAACTCCTCTCGAAACGAGAGAGCGCACCAGAAACGTTGGGTTCAAATGCACTATTAGGAGAAAGAGTGAAGAGTGGCAGCAATGTTTGTGTCACAGTTTAAAGCTCACTGTGTGCTAAACATGATCAGCAGGAGCTTTTTTGCAAGGCACTTCTGCTGTTTTAGCCCGGTCTAAACATTCCTGCTCCTCTCTTTCTGTTGCTGCTCAGCAGTGAGCGGGCACAGAGATGTTGGAATCAATTGGTCTTTCAGGCAGGAAAGGGAGGAGTGACAGCAATGTGTGTTGCAGAGTTGCAAAGCTCACTGTGTGCTGAAGATGCCCAGCAGGAGCTTCCCTGCTGGCCCTTCGGCTGTGGGATTAGAGTCCAAGCGCTCGTCCTTCCCTGTCACAACTCCTCTCGAAACGAGAGAGCGCACCAGAAACGTTGGATTCAAATGCACTTTTAGGAGATAAAGTGAGGAGTGACAGCAATGTTTGTGTCACAGTTTAAAGCTCGCTGTGTGCTAAACATGATCAGCAGGAGCTTTTTTGCAAGGCTCTTCTGCTGTTTTAGCACAGTCTCAACATTCCTGCTCTACTCTCTCTGTTGCTGCTCAGCAGAGAGCGGGCACAGAGATGGTGGATTCAGTTGGTCTTTCAGGCAGGAAAGGGAGGAGTGACAGCAACGTCTGTTGCAGAGTTGCAAAGATCGCTGTGCTCTGAAGATGACCAGTGGGAACTTTCTGGACTGTCTCTTCTGCTGTTTCAACAGAGTCCAAACATAAGTGCTATATTCTGCTACTGCTCACAAAGAGCAAGCACAGGAGATGTAGGATTCAATTGGACTTTCAGGTAGGAAAGTGAGAGGTGACAGCAATGTGTGTTTCAGAGTTGCAAAGATCACTGTGTGCTGAAGATGCCCAGCAGGAGTTTCCCTGCTGGCCCTTCGGCTGTGGGATTAGAGTCCAAGCGCTCGTCCTCCCCTGTCCGAACTCCTCTCGAAACGAGAGAGCGCACCAGAAACGTTGGGTTCAAATGCACTTTTAGGAGAAAGAGTGAGGAGTGACAGCAATGTTTGTGTCACAGTTTAAAGCTCGCTGTGTGCTAAACATGATCAGCAGGAGCTTTTTTGCAAGGCTCTTCTGCTGTTTTAGCACAGTCTCAACATTCCTGCTCTACTCTCTCTGTTGCTGCTCAGCCGAGAGCGGGCACAGAGATGGTGGATTCAGTTGGTCTTTCAGGCAGGAAAAGGAGGAGTGACAGCAATGTCTGTTGCAGAGCTGCAAAGATCGCTGTGCTCTGAAGATGACCAGTGGAAACTTTCTGGACTGTCTCTTCTGCTGTTTCAGCAGAGTCCAAACGTAAGTGCTATATTCTGCTACTGCTCACCAAGAGCAAGCACAGGAGATGTAGGATTCAATTGGACTTTCAGGTAGGAAAGTGAGAGGTGACAGCAATGTGTGTTTCAGAGTTGCAAAGCTCACTGTGTGCTGAAGATGCCCAGCAGGAGTTTCCCTGCTGGCCCTTCGGCTGTGGGATTAGAGTCCAAGCGCTCGTCCTCCCCTGTCCGAACTCCTCTCGAAACGAGAGAGCGCACCAGAAACGTTGGGTTCAAATGCACTTTTAGGAGTTAAAGTGAGGAGTGACAGCAATGTTTGTGTCACAGTTTAAAGCTCGCTGTGTGCTAAACATGATCAGCAGGAGCTTTTTTGCAAGGCTCTTCTGCTGTTTTAGCACAGTCTCAACATTCCTGCTCTACTCTCTCTGTTGCTGCTCAGCCGAGAGCGGGCACAGAGATGGTAGATTCTGTTGGTCTTTCAGGCAGGAAAGGGAGGAGTGACAGCAATGTCTGTTGCAGAGTTGCAAAGATCGCTGTGCTCTGAAGATGACCAGTGGGAACTTTCTGGACTGTCTCTTCTGCTGTTTCAACAGAGTCCAAACGTAAGTGCTATATTCTGCTACTGCTCACCAAGAGCAAGCACAGGAGATGTAGGATTCAATTGGACTTTCAGGTAGGAAAGTGAGAGGTGACAGCAATGTGTGTTTCAGAGTTGCAAAGCTCACTGTGTGCTGAAGATGCCCAGCAGGAGTTTCCCTGCTGGCCCTTCGGCTGTGGGATTAGAGTCCAAGCGCTCGTCCTCCCCTGTCACAACTCCTCTCGAAACGAGAGAGCGCACCAGAAACGTTGGGTTCAAATGCACTTTTAGGAGACAGAGTGAAGAGTGACAGCAATGTTTGTGTCACAGTTTAAAGCTCACTGTGTGCTAAACATGATCAGCAGGAGCTTTTTTGCAAAGGCGCTTCTGCTGTTTTAGTCCAGTCTAAACATTCCTGCTCTACTCTCTCTGTTGCTGCTCAGCAGAGAGCGGGCACAGAGATGGTGGATTCAGTTGGTCTTTCAGGCAGGAAAGGGAGGAGTGACAGCAATGCGTGTTGCAGAGTTGCAAAGCTCGCTGTGCGCTGAAGATGATCTGCAGGAACATTTTGTCCTGGCTCTTCTGCTCTTTTAGCAGGGACAAAACGTTCCAGCTCTACTCTCTCTGCTGCTGCCCAGCAGAGAAAGGGCACAGAGATTTTGGATTCAATTGGACTTTGAGGTAGGAAAGTGAGGAGCAACCGCAATATATGTGTCACAGTTGCAAAGCTGACTAATTGCTGAAGATGCCCAGCCGGAGCTTTCACTCCTGGCTCTTCGGCTGTGGGAGCAGAGGCCAAGAGCTCGTGTTCACCTGTCACTGCTGCTGTTCAAACGAGAGAGGGCGCGAGAGACCATGGATTCAAAGGGACTATTAGGAGATGAAGTGAGGAGTGACAGCAATGTGTGTTTCAGCGTTGCAAAGCTCACTGTGCGCTGAAGATGATCAGTGGGAACTTTCTGGACTGTCTCTTCTGCTGTTTCAGCAGAGTCCAGACGTAAGTGCTATATTCTGCTACTGCTCACAAAGAGCAAGCACAGGAGATGTAGGATTCAATTGGACTTTGAGGTAGGAAAGTGAGAGGTGACAGTAATGTTTGTTTCAGAGTTGCAAAGCTCACTGTGTGCTGAAGATGCCCAGCAGGAGTTTACCTGCTGGCCCTTCGGCTGTGGGATTAGAGTCCAAGCGCTCGTCCTCCCCTGTCACAACTCCTCTCGAAACGAGAGAGCGCACCAGAAACGTTGGGTTCAAATGCACTTTTAGGAGAAAGAGTGAAGAGTGGCAGCAATGTTTGTGTCACAGTTTAAAGCTCACTGTGTGCTAAACATGATCAGCAGGAGCTTTTTTGCAAGGCACTTCTGCTGTTTTAGCCCGGTCTAAACATTCCTGCTCCTCTCTTTCTGTTGCTGCTCAGCAGTGAGCGGGCACAGAGATGTTGGAATCAATTGGTCTTTCAGGCAGGAAAGGGAGGAGTGACAGCAATGTGTGTTGCAGAGTTGCAAAGCTCACTGTGTGCTGAAGATGCCCAGCAGGAGCTTCCCTGCTGGCCCTTCGGCTGTGGGATTAGAGTCCAAGCGCTCGTCCTCCCCTGTCACAACTCCTCTCGAAACGAGAGAGCGCACCAGAAACGTTGGATTCAAATGCACTTTTAGGAGATAAAGTGAGGAGTGACAGCAATGTTTGTGTCACAGTTTAAAGCTCGCTGTGTGCTAAACATGATCAGCAGGAGCTTTTTTGCAAGGCTCTTCTGCTGTTTTAGCACAGTCTCAACATTCCTGCTCTACTCTCTCTGTTGCTGCTCAGCAGAGAGCGGGCACAGAGATGGTGGATTCAGTTGGTCTTTCAGGCAGGAAAGGGAGGAGTGACAGCAACGTCTGTTGCAGAGTTGCAAAGATCGCTGTGCTCTGAAGATGACCAGTGGGAACTTTCTGGACTGTCTCTTCTGCTGTTTCAGCAGAGTCCAAACGTAAGTGCTATATTCTGCTACTGCTCACAAAGAGCAAGCACAGGAGATGTAGGATTCAATTGGACTTTGAGGTAGGAAAGTGAGAGGTGACAGCAATGTGTGTTTCAGAGTTGCAAAGCTCACTGTGTGCTGAAGATGCCCAGCAGGAGTTTCCCTGCTGGCCCTTCGGCTGTGGGATTAGAGTCCAAGCGCTCGTCCTCCCCTGTCACAACTCCTCTCGAAACGAGAGAGCGCACCAGAAACGTTGGGTTCAAATGCACTTTTAGGAGACAGAGTGAAGAGTGACAGCAATGTTTGTGTCACAGTTTAAAGCTCACTGTGTGCTAAACATGATCAGCAGGAGCTTTTTTGCAAAGGCGCTTCTGCTGTTTTAGTCCAGTCTAAACATTCCTGCTCTACTCTCTCTGTTGCTGCTCAGCAGAGAGCGGGCACAGAGATGGTGGATTCAGTTGGTCTTTCAGGCAGGAAAGGGAGGAGTGACAGCAATGCGTGTTGCAGAGTTGCAAAGCTCGCTGTGCGCTGAAGATGATCTGCAGGAACATTTTGTCCTGGCTCTTCTGCTCTTTTAGCAGGGACAAAACGTTCCTGCTCTACTCTCTCTGCTGCTGCCCAGCAGAGAAAGGGCACAGAGATTTTGGATTCAATTGGACTTTGAGGTAGGAAAGTGAGGAGCAACCGCAATATATGTGTCACAGTTGCAAAGCTGACTAATTGCTGAAGATGCCCAGCCGGAGCTTTCACTCCTGGCTCTTCGGCTGTGGGAGCAGAGGCCAAGAGCTCGTGTTCACCTGTCACTGCTGCTGTTCAAACGAGAGAGGGCGCGAGAGACCATGGATTCAAAGGGACTATTAGGAGATGAAGTGAGGAGTGACAGCAATGTGTGTTTCAGCGTTGCAAAGCTCACTGTGCGCTGAAGATGATCAGTGGGAACTTTCTGGACTGTCTCTTCTGCTGTTTCAGCAGAGTCCAGACGTAAGTGCTATATTCTGCTACTGCTCACAAAGAGCAAGCACAGGAGATGTAGGATTCAATTGGACTTTGAGGTAGGAAAGTGAGAGGTGACACCAATGTGTGTTTCAGAGTTGCAAAGCTCACTGTGTGCTGAAGATGCCCAGCAGGAGTTTACCTGCTGGCCCTTCGGGTGTGGGATTAGAGTCCAAGCGCTCGTCCTCCCCTGTCACAACTCCTCTCGAAACGAGAGAGCGCACCAGAAACGTTGGGTTCAAATGCACTATTAGGAGAAAGAGTGAAGAGTGGCAGCAATGTTTGTGTCACAGTTTAAAGCTCACTGTGTGCTAAACATGATCAGCAGGAGCTTTTTTGCAAGGCACTTCTGCTGTTTTAGCCCGGTCTAAACATTCCTGCTCCTCTCTTTCTGTTGCTGCTCAGCAGTGAGCGGGCACAGAGATGTTGGAATCAATTGGTCTTTCAGGCAGGAAAGGGAGGAGTGACAGCAATGTGTGTTGCAGAGTTGCAAAGCTCACTGTGTGCTGAAGATGCCCAGCAGGAGCTTCCCTGCTGGCCCTTCGGCTGTGGGATTAGAGTCCAAGCGCTCGTCCTTCCCTGTCACAACTCCTCTCGAAACGAGAGAGCGCACCAGAAACGTTGGATTCAAATGCACTTTTAGGAGATAAAGTGAGGAGTGACAGCAATGTTTGTGTCACAGTTTAAAGCTCGCTGTGTGCTAAACATGATCAGCAGGAGCTTTTTTGCAAGGCTCTTCTGCTGTTTTAGCACAGTCTCAACATTCCTGCTCTACTCTCTCTGTTGCTGCTCAGCAGAGAGCGGGCACAGAGATGGTGGATTCAGTTGGTCTTTCAGGCAGGAAAGGGAGGAGTGACAGCAACGTCTGTTGCAGAGTTGCAAAGATCGCTGTGCTCTGAAGATGACCAGTGGGAACTTTCTGGACTGTCTCTTCTGCTGTTTCAACAGAGTCCAAACGTAAGTGCTATATTCTGCTACTGCTCACAAAGAGCAAGCACAGGAGATGTAGGATTCAATTGGACTTTCAGGTAGGAAAGTGAGAGGTGACAGCAATGTGTGTTTCAGAGTTGCAAAGATCACTGTGTGCTGAAGATGCCCAGCAGGAGTTTCCCTGCTGGCCCTTCGGCTGTGGGATTAGAGTCCAAGCGCTCGTCCTCCCCTGTCCGAACTCCTCTCGAAACGAGAGAGCGCACCAGAAACGTTGGGTTCAAATGCACTTTTAGGAGAAAGAGTGAGGAGTGACAGCAATGTTTGTGTCACAGTTTAAAGCTCGCTGTGTGCTAAACATGATCAGCAGGAGCTTTTTTGCAAGGCTCTTCTGCTGTTTTAGCACAGTCTCAACATTCCTGCTCTACTCTCTCTGTTGCTGCTCAGCCGAGAGCGGGCACAGAGATGGTGGATTCAGTTGGTCTTTCAGGCAGGAAAAGGAGGAGTGACAGCAATGTCTGTTGCAGAGCTGCAAAGATCGCTGTGCTCTGAAGATGACCAGTGGAAACTTTCTGGACTGTCTCTTCTGCTGTTTCAGCAGAGTCCAAACGTAAGTGCTATATTCTGCTACTGCTCACCAAGAGCAAGCACAGGAGATGTAGGATTCAATTGGACTTTCAGGTAGGAAAGTGAGAGGTGACAGCAATGTGTGTTTCAGAGTTGCAAAGCTCACTGTGTGCTGAAGATGCCCAGCAGGAGTTTCCCTGCTGGCCCTTCGGCTGTGGGATTAGAGTCCAAGCGCTCGTCCTCCCCTGTCCGAACTCCTCTCGAAACGAGAGAGCGCACCAGAAACGTTGGGTTCAAATGCACTTTTAGGAGTTAAAGTGAGGAGTGACAGCAATGTTTGTGTCACAGTTTAAAGCTCGCTGTGTGCTAAACATGATCAGCAGGAGCTTTTTTGCAAGGCTCTTCTGCTGTTTTAGCACAGTCTCAACATTCCTGCTCTACTCTCTCTGTTGCTGCTCAGCCGAGAGCGGGCACAGAGATGGTAGATTCTGTTGGTCTTTCAGGCAGGAAAGGGAGGAGTGACAGCAATGTCTGTTGCAGAGTTGCAAAGATCGCTGTGCTCTGAAGATGACCAGTGGGAACTTTCTGGACTGTCTCTTCTGCTGTTTCAACAGAGTCCAAACGTAAGTGCTATATTCTGCTACTGCTCACCAAGAGCAAGCACAGGAGATGTAGGATTCAATTGGACTTTCAGGTAGGAAAGTGAGAGGTGACAGCAATGTGTGTTTCAGAGTTGCAAAGCTCACTGTGTGCTGAAGATGCCCAGCAGGAGTTTCCCTGCTGGCCCTTCGGCTGTGGGATTAGAGTCCAAGCGCTCGTCCTCCCCTGTCACAACTCCTCTCGAAACGAGAGAGCGCACCAGAAACGTTGGGTTCAAATGCACTTTTAGGAGACAGAGTGAAGAGTGACAGCAATGTTTGTGTCACAGTTTAAAGCTCACTGTGTGCTAAACATGATCAGCAGGAGCTTTTTTGCAAAGGCGCTTCTGCTGTTTTAGTCCAGTCTAAACATTCCTGCTCTACTCTCTCTGTTGCTGCTCAGCAGAGAGCGGGCACAGAGATGGTGGATTCAGTTGGTCTTTCAGGCAGGAAAGGGAGGAGTGACAGCAATGCGTGTTGCAGAGTTGCAAAGCTCGCTGTGCGCTGAAGATGATCTGCAGGAACATTTTGTCCTGGCTCTTCTGCTCTTTTAGCAGGGACAAAACGTTCCTGCTCTACTCTCTCTGCTGCTGCCCAGCAGAGAAAGGGCACAGAGATTTTGGATTCAATTGGACTTTGAGGTAGGAAAGTGAGGAGCAACCGCAATATATGTGTCACAGTTGCAAAGCTGACTAATTGCTGAAGATGCCCAGCCGGAGCTTTCACTCCTGGCTCTTCGGCTGTGGGAGCAGAGGCCAAGAGCTCGTGTTCACCTGTCACTGCTGCTGTTCAAACGAGAGAGGGCGCGAGAGACCATGGATTCAAAGGGACTATTAGGAGATGAAGTGAGGAGTGACAGCAATGTGTGTTTCAGCGTTGCAAAGCTCACTGTGCGCTGAAGATGATCAGTGGGAACTTTCTGGACTGTCTCTTCTGCTGTTTCAGCAGAGTCCAGACGTAAGTGCTATATTCTGCTACTGCTCACAAAGAGCAAGCACAGGAGATGTAGGATTCAATTGGACTTTGAGGTAGGAAAGTGAGAGGTGACACCAATGTGTGTTTCAGAGTTGCAAAGCTCACTGTGTGCTGAAGATGCCCAGCAGGAGTTTACCTGCTGGCCCTTCGGGTGTGGGATTAGAGTCCAAGCGCTCGTCCTCCCCTGTCACAACTCCTCTCGAAACGAGAGAGCGCACCAGAAACGTTGGGTTCAAATGCACTATTAGGAGAAAGAGTGAAGAGTGGCAGCAATGTTTGTGTCACAGTTTAAAGCTCACTGTGTGCTAAACATGATCAGCAGGAGCTTTTTTGCAAGGCACTTCTGCTGTTTTAGCCCGGTCTAAACATTCCTGCTCCTCTCTTTCTGTTGCTGCTCAGCAGTGAGCGGGCACAGAGATGTTGGAATCAATTGGTCTTTCAGGCAGGAAAGGGAGGAGTGACAGCAATGTGTGTTGCAGAGTTGCAAAGCTCACTGTGTGCTGAAGATGCCCAGCAGGAGCTTCCCTGCTGGCCCTTCGGCTGTGGGATTAGAGTCCAAGCGCTCGTCCTTCCCTGTCACAACTCCTCTCGAAACGAGAGAGCGCACCAGAAACGTTGGATTCAAATGCACTTTTAGGAGATAAAGTGAGGAGTGACAGCAATGTTTGTGTCACAGTTTAAAGCTCGCTGTGTGCTAAACATGATCAGCAGGAGCTTTTTTGCAAGGCTCTTCTGCTGTTTTAGGACAGTCTCAACATTCCTGCTCTACTCTCTCTGTTGCTGCTCAGCAGAGAGCGGGCACAGAGATGGTGGATTCAGTTGGTCTTTCAGGCAGGAAAGGGAGGAGTGACAGCAACGTCTGTTGCAGAGTTGCAAAGATCGCTGTGCTCTGAAGATGACCAGTGGGAACTTTCTGGACTGTCTCTTCTGCTGTTTCAACAGAGTCCAAACGTAAGTGCTATATTCTGCTACTGCTCACAAAGAGCAAGCACAGGAGATGTAGGATTCAATTGGACTTTCAGGTAGGAAAGTGAGAGGTGACAGCAATGTGTGTTTCAGAGTTGCAAAGATCACTGTGTGCTGAAGATGCCCAGCAGGAGTTTCCCTGCTGGCCCTTCGGCTGTGGGATTAGAGTCCAAGCGCTCGTCCTCCCCTGTCCGCACTCCTCTCGAAACGAGAGAGCGCACCAGAAACGTTGGGTTCAAATGCACTTTTAGGAGAAAGAGTGAGGAGTGACAGCAATGTTTGTGTCACAGTTTAAAGCTCGCTGTGTGCTAAACATGATCAGCAGGAGCTTTTTTGCAAGGCTCTTCTGCTGTTTTAGCACAGTCTCAACATTCCTGCTCTACTCTCTCTGTTGCTGCTCAGCCGAGAGCGGGCACAGAGATGGTGGATTCAGTTGGTCTTTCAGGCAGGAAAAGGAGGAGTGACAGCAATGTCTGTTGCAGAGCTGCAAAGATCGCTGTGCTCTGAAGATGACCAGTGGAAACTTTCTGGACTGTCTCTTCTGCTGTTTCAGCAGAGTCCAAACGTAAGTGCTATATTCTGCTACTGCTCACCAAGAGCAAGCACAGGAGATGTAGGATTCAATTGGACTTTCAGGTAGGAAAGTGAGAGGTGACAGCAATGTGTGTTTCAGAGTTGCAAAGCTCACTGTGTGCTGAAGATGCCCAGCAGGAGTTTCCCTGCTGGCCCTTCGGCTGTGGGATTAGAGTCCAAGCGCTCGTCCTCCCCTGTCCGAACTCCTCTCGAAACGAGAGAGCGCACCAGAAACGTTGGGTTCAAATGCACTTTTAGGAGTTAAAGTGAGGAGTGACAGCAATGTTTGTGTCACAGTTTAAAGCTCGCTGTGTGCTAAACATGATCAGCAGGAGCTTTTTTGCAAGGCTCTTCTGCTGTTTTAGCACAGTCTCAACATTCCTGCTCTACTCTCTCTGTTGCTGCTCAGCCGAGAGCGGGCACAGAGATGGTAGATTCTGTTGGTCTTTCAGGCAGGAAAGGGAGGAGTGACAGCAATGTCTGTTGCAGAGTTGCAAAGATCGCTGTGCTCTGAAGATGACCAGTGGGAACTTTCTGGACTGTCTCTTCTGCTGTTTCAACAGAGTCCAAACGTAAGTGCTATATTCTGCTACTGCTCACCAAGAGCAAGCACAGGAGATGTAGGATTCAATTGGACTTTCAGGTAGGAAAGTGAGAGGTGACAGCAATGTGTGTTTCAGAGTTGCAAAGCTCACTGTGTGCTGAAGATGCCCAGCAGGAGTTTCCCTGCTGGCCCTTCGGCTGTGGGATTAGAGTCCAAGCGCTCGTCCTCCCCTGTCACAACTCCTCTCGAAACGAGAGAGCGCACCAGAAACGTTGGGTTCAAATGCACTTTTAGGAGACAGAGTGAAGAGTGACAGCAATGTTTGTGTCACAGTTTAAAGCTCACTGTGTGCTAAACATGATCAGCAGGAGCTTTTTTGCAAAGGCGCTTCTGCTGTTTTAGTCCAGTCTAAACATTCCTGCTCTACTCTCTCTGTTGCTGCTCAGCAGAGAGCGGGCACAGAGATGGTGGATTCAGTTGGTCTTTCAGGCAGGAAAGGGAGGAGTGACAGCAATGCGTGTTGCAGAGTTGCAAAGCTCGCTGTGCGCTGAAGATGATCTGCAGGAACATTTTGTCCTGGCTCTTCTGCTCTTTTAGCAGGGACAAAACGTTCCAGCTCTACTCTCTCTGCTGCTGCCCAGCAGAGAAAGGGCACAGAGATTTTGGATTCAATTGGACTTTGAGGTAGGAAAGTGAGGAGCAACCGCAATATATGTGTCACAGTTGCAAAGCTGACTAATTGCTGAAGATGCCCAGCCGGAGCTTTCACTCCTGGCTCTTCGGCTGTGGGAGCAGAGGCCAAGAGCTCGTGTTCACCTGTCACTGCTGCTGTTCAAACGAGAGAGGGCGCGAGAGACCATGGATTCAAAGGGACTATTAGGAGATGAAGTGAGGAGTGACAGCAATGTGTGTTTCAGCGTTGCAAAGCTCACTGTGCGCTGAAGATGATCAGTGGGAACTTTCTGGACTGTCTCTTCTGCTGTTTCAGCAGAGTCCAGACGTAAGTGCTATATTCTGCTACTGCTCACAAAGAGCAAGCACAGGAGATGTAGGATTCAATTGGACTTTGAGGTAGGAAAGTGAGAGGTGACAGTAATGTTTGTTTCAGAGTTGCAAAGCTCACTGTGTGCTGAAGATGCCCAGCAGGATTTTACCTGCTGGCCCTTCGGCTGTGGGATTAGAGTCCAAGCGCTCGTCCTCCCCTGTCACAACTCCTCTCGAAACGAGAGAGCGCACCAGAAACGTTGGGTTCAAATGCACTTTTAGGAGAAAGAGTGAAGAGTGGCAGCAATGTTTGTGTCACAGTTTAAAGCTCACTGTGTGCTAAACATGATCAGCAGGAGCTTTTTTGCAAGGCACTTCTGCTGTTTTAGCCCGGTCTAAACATTCCTGCTCCTCTCTTTCTGTTGCTGCTCAGCAGTGAGCGGGCACAGAGATGTTGGAATCAATTGGTCTTTCAGGCAGGAAAGGGAGGAGTGACAGCAATGTGTGTTGCAGAGTTGCAAAGCTCACTGTGTGCTGAAGATGCCCAGCAGGAGCTTCCCTGCTGGCCCTTCGGCTGTGGGATTAGAGTCCAAGCGCTCGTCCTCCCCTGTCACAACTCCTCTCGAAACGAGAGAGCGCACCAGAAACGTTGGATTCAAATGCACTTTTAGGAGATAAAATGAGGAGTGACAGCAATGTTTGTGTCACAGTTTAAAGCTCACTGTGTGCTAAACATGATCAGCAGGAGCTTTTTTGCAAGGCTCTTCTGCTGTTTTAGCACAGTCTCAACATTCCTGCTCTACTCTCTCTGTTGCTGCTCAGCAGAGAGCGGGCACAGAGATGGTGGATTCAGTTGGTCTTTCAGGCAGGAAAGGGAGGAGTGACAGCAACGTCTGTTGCAGAGTTGCAAAGATCGCTGTGCTCTGAAGATGACCAGTGGGAACTTTCTGGACTGTCTCTTCTGCTGTTTCAGCAGAGTCCAAACGTAAGTGCTATATTCTGCTACTGCTCACAAAGAGCAAGCACAGGAGATGTAGGATTCAATTGGACTTTGAGGTAGGAAAGTGAGAGGTGACAGCAATGTGTGTTTCAGAGTTGCAAAGCTCACTGTGTGCTGAAGATGCCCAGCAGGAGTTTCCCTGCTGGCCCTTCGGCTGTGGGATTAGAGTCCAAGCGCTCGTCCTCCCCTGTCACAACTCCTCTCGAAACGAGAGAGCGCACCAGAAACGTTGGGTTCAAATGCACTTTTAGGAGACAGAGTGAAGAGTGACAGCAATGTTTGTGTCACAGTTTAAAGCTCACTGTGTGCTAAACATGATCAGCAGGAGCTTTTTTGCAAAGGCGCTTCTGCTGTTTTAGTCCAGTCTAAACATTCCTGCTCTACTCTCTCTGTTGCTGCTCAGCAGAGAGCGGGCACAGAGATGGTGGATTCAGTTGGTCTTTCAGGCAGGAAAGGGAGGAGTGACAGCAATGCGTGTTGCAGAGTTGCAAAGCTCGCTGTGCGCTGAAGATGATCTGCAGGAACATTTTGTCCTGGCTCTTCTGCTCTTTTAGCAGGGACAAAACGTTCCTGCTCTACTCTCTCTGCTGCTGCCCAGCAGAGAAAGGGCACAGAGATTTTGGATTCAATTGGACTTTGAGGTAGGAAAGTGAGGAGCAACCGCAATATATGTGTCACAGTTGCAAAGCTGACTAATTGCTGAAGATGCCCAGCCGGAGCTTTCACTCCTGGCTCTTCGGCTGTGGGAGCAGAGGCCAAGAGCTCGTGTTCACCTGTCACTGCTGCTGTTCAAACGAGAGAGGGCGCGAGAGACCATGGATTCAAAGGGACTATTAGGAGATGAAGTGAGGAGTGACAGCAATGTGTGTTTCAGCGTTGCAAAGCTCACTGTGCGCTGAAGATGATCAGTGGGAACTTTCTGGACTGTCTCTTCTGCTGTTTCAGCAGAGTCCAGACGTAAGTGCTATATTCTGCTACTGCTCACAAAGAGCAAGCACAGGAGATGTAGGATTCAATTGGACTTTGAGGTAGGAAAGTGAGAGGTGACACCAATGTGTGTTTCAGAGTTGCAAAGCTCACTGTGTGCTGAAGATGCCCAGCAGGAGTTTACCTGCTGGCCCTTCGGGTGTGGGATTAGAGTCCAAGCGCTCGTCCTCCCCTGTCACAACTCCTCTCGAAACGAGAGAGCGCACCAGAAACGTTGGGTTCAAATGCACTATTAGGAGAAAGAGTGAAGAGTGGCAGCAATGTTTGTGTCACAGTTTAAAGCTCACTGTGTGCTAAACATGATCAGCAGGAGCTTTTTTGCAAGGCACTTCTGCTGTTTTAGCCCGGTCTAAACATTCCTGCTCCTCTCTTTCTGTTGCTGCTCAGCAGTGAGCGGGCACAGAGATGTTGGAATCAATTGGTCTTTCAGGCAGGAAAGGGAGGAGTGACAGCAATGTGTGTTGCAGAGTTGCAAAGCTCACTGTGTGCTGAAGATGCCCAGCAGGAGCTTCCCTGCTGGCCCTTCGGCTGTGGGATTAGAGTCCAAGCGCTCGTCCTTCCCTGTCACAACTCCTCTCGAAACGAGAGAGCGCACCAGAAACGTTGGATTCAAATGCACTTTTAGGAGATAAAGTGAGGAGTGACAGCAATGTTTGTGTCACAGTTTAAAGCTCGCTGTGTGCTAAACATGATCAGCAGGAGCTTTTTTGCAAGGCTCTTCTGCTGTTTTAGCACAGTCTCAACATTCCTGCTCTACTCTCTCTGTTGCTGCTCAGCAGAGAGCGGGCACAGAGATGGTGGATTCAGTTGGTCTTTCAGGCAGGAAAGGGAGGAGTGACAGCAACGTCTGTTGCAGAGTTGCAAAGATCGCTGTGCTCTGAAGATGACCAGTGGGAACTTTCTGGACTGTCTCTTCTGCTGTTTCAACAGAGTCCAAACGTAAGTGCTATATTCTGCTACTGCTCACAAAGAGCAAGCACAGGAGATGTAGGATTCAATTGGACTTTCAGGTAGGAAAGTGAGAGGTGACAGCAATGTGTGTTTCAGAGTTGCAAAGATCACTGTGTGCTGAAGATGCCCAGCAGGAGTTTCCCTGCTGGCCCTTCGGCTGTGGGATTAGAGTCCAAGCGCTCGTCCTCCCCTGTCCGAACTCCTCTCGAAACGAGAGAGCGCACCAGAAACGTTGGGTTCAAATGCACTTTTAGGAGAAAGAGTGAGGAGTGACAGCAATGTTTGTGTCACAGTTTAAAGCTCGCTGTGTGCTAAACATGATCAGCAGGAGCTTTTTTGCAAGGCTCTTCTGCTGTTTTAGCACAGTCTCAACATTCCTGCTCTACTCTCTCTGTTGCTGCTCAGCCGAGAGCGGGCACAGAGATGGTGGATTCAGTTGGTCTTTCAGGCAGGAAAAGGAGGAGTGACAGCAATGTCTGTTGCAGAGCTGCAAAGATCGCTGTGCTCTGAAGATGACCAGTGGAAACTTTCTGGACTGTCTCTTCTGCTGTTTCAGCAGAGTCCAAACGTAAGTGCTATATTCTGCTACTGCTCACCAAGAGCAAGCACAGGAGATGTAGGATTCAATTGGACTTTCAGGTAGGAAAGTGAGAGGTGACAGCAATGTGTGTTTCAGAGTTGCAAAGCTCACTGTTTGCTGAAGATGCCCAGCAGGAGTTTCCCTGCTGGCCCTTCGGCTGTGGGATTAGAGTCCAAGCGCTCGTCCTCCCCTGTCCGAACTCCTCTCGAAACGAGAGAGCGCACCAGAAACGTTGGGTTCAAATGCACTTTTAGGAGTTAAAGTGAGGAGTGACAGCAATGTTTGTGTCACAGTTTAAAGCTCGCTGTGTGCTAAACATGATCAGCAGGAGCTTTTTTGCAAGGCTCTTCTGCTGTTTTAGCACAGTCTCAACATTCCTGCTCTACTCTCTCTGTTGCTGCTCAGCCGAGAGCGGGCACAGAGATGGTAGATTCTGTTGGTCTTTCAGGCAGGAAAGGGAGGAGTGACAGCAATGTCTGTTGCAGAGTTGCAAAGATCGCTGTGCTCTGAAGATGACCAGTGGGAACTTTCTGGACTGTCTCTTCTGCTGTTTCAACAGAGTCCAAACGTAAGTGCTATATTCTGCTACTGCTCACCAAGAGCAAGCACAGGAGATGTAGGATTCAATTGGACTTTCAGGTAGGAAAGTGAGAGGTGACAGCAATGTGTGTTTCAGAGTTGCAAAGCTCACTGTGTGCTGAAGATGCCCAGCAGGAGTTTCCCTGCTGGCCCTTCGGCTGTGGGATTAGAGTCCAAGCGCTCGTCCTCCCCTGTCACAACTCCTCTCGAAACGAGAGAGCGCACCAGAAACGTTGGGTTCAAATGCACTTTTAGGAGACAGAGTGAAGAGTGACAGCAATGTTTGTGTCACAGTTTAAAGCTCACTGTGTGCTAAACATGATCAGCAGGAGCTTTTTTGCAAAGGCGCTTCTGCTGTTTTAGTCCAGTCTAAACATTCCTGCTCTACTCTCTCTGTTGCTGCTCAGCAGAGAGCGGGCACAGAGATGGTGGATTCAGTTGGTCTTTCAGGCAGGAAAGGGAGGAGTGACAGCAATGCGTGTTGCAGAGTTGCAAAGCTCGCTGTGCGCTGAAGATGATCTGCAGGAACATTTTGTCCTGGCTCTTCTGCTCTTTTAGCAGGGACAAAACGTTCCAGCTCTACTCTCTCTGCTGCTGCCCAGCAGAGAAAGGGCACAGAGATTTTGGATTCAATTGGACTTTGAGGTAGGAAAGTGAGGAGCAACCGCAATATATGTGTCACAGTTGCAAAGCTGACTAATTGCTGAAGATGCCCAGCCGGAGCTTTCACTCCTGGCTCTTCGGCTGTGGGAGCAGAGGCCAAGAGCTCGTGTTCACCTGTCACTGCTGCTGTTCAAACGAGAGAGGGCGCGAGAGACCATGGATTCAAAGGGACTATTAGGAGATGAAGTGAGGAGTGACAGCAATGTGTGTTTCAGCGTTGCAAAGCTCACTGTGCGCTGAAGATGATCAGTGGGAACTTTCTGGACTGTCTCTTCTGCTGTTTCAGCAGAGTCCAGACGTAAGTGCTATATTCTGCTACTGCTCACAAAGAGCAAGCACAGGAGATGTAGGATTCAATTGGACTTTGAGGTAGGAAAGTGAGAGGTGACAGTAATGTTTGTTTCAGAGTTGCAAAGCTCACTGTGTGCTGAAGATGCCCAGCAGGATTTTACCTGCTGGCCCTTCGGCTGTGGGATTAGAGTCCAAGCGCTCGTCCTCCCCTGTCACAACTCCTCTCGAAACGAGAGAGCGCACCAGAAACGTTGGGTTCAAATGCACTTTTAGGAGAAAGAGTGAAGAGTGGCAGCAATGTTTGTGTCACAGTTTAAAGCTCACTGTGTGCTAAACATGATCAGCAGGAGCTTTTTTGCAAGGCACTTCTGCTGTTTTAGCCCGGTCTAAACATTCCTGCTCCTCTCTTTCTGTTGCTGCTCAGCAGTGAGCGGGCACAGAGATGTTGGAATCAATTGGTCTTTCAGGCAGGAAAGGGAGGAGTGACAGCAATGTGTGTTGCAGAGTTGCAAAGCTCACTGTGTGCTGAAGATGCCCAGCAGGAGCTTCCCTGCTGGCCCTTCGGCTGTGGGATTAGAGTCCAAGCGCTCGTCCTCCCCTGTCACAACTCCTCTCGAAACGAGAGAGCGCACCAGAAACGTTGGATTCAAATGCACTTTTAGGAGATAAAGTGAGGAGTGACAGCAATGTTTGTGTCACAGTTTAAAGCTCGCTGTGTGCTAAACATGATCAGCAGGAGCTTTTTTGCAAGGCTCTTCTGCTGTTTTAGCACAGTCTCAACATTCCTGCTCTACTCTCTCTGTTGCTGCTCAGCAGAGAGCGGGCACAGAGATGGTGGATTCAGTTGGTCTTTCAGGCAGGAAAGGGAGGAGTGACAGCAACGTCTGTTGCAGAGTTGCAAAGATCGCTGTGCTCTGAAGATGACCAGTGGGAACTTTCTGGACTGTCTCTTCTGCTGTTTCAGCAGAGTCCAAACGTAAGTGCTATATTCTGCTACTGCTCACAAAGAGCAAGCACAGGAGATGTAGGATTCAATTGGACTTTGAGGTAGGAAAGTGAGAGGTGACAGCAATGTGTGTTTCAGAGTTGCAAAGCTCACTGTGTGCTGAAGATGCCCAGCAGGAGTTTCCCTGCTGGCCCTTCGGCTGTGGGATTAGAGTCCAAGCGCTCGTCCTCCCCTGTCACAACTCCTCTCGAAACGAGAGAGCGCACCAGAAACGTTGGGTTCAAATGCACTTTTAGGAGACAGAGTGAAGAGTGACAGCAATGTTTGTGTCACAGTTTAAAGCTCACTGTGTGCTAAACATGATCAGCAGGAGCTTTTTTGCAAAGGCGCTTCTGCTGTTTTAGTCCAGTCTAAACATTCCTGCTCTACTCTCTCTGTTGCTGCTCAGCAGAGAGCGGGCACAGAGATGGTGGATTCAGTTGGTCTTTCAGGCAGGAAAGGGAGGAGTGACAGCAATGCGTGTTGCAGAGTTGCAAAGCTCGCTGTGCGCTGAAGATGATCTGCAGGAACATTTTGTCCTGGCTCTTCTGCTCTTTTAGCAGGGACAAAACGTTCCTGCTCTACTCTCTCTGCTGCTGCCCAGCAGAGAAAGGGCACAGAGATTTTGGATTCAATTGGACTTTGAGGTAGGAAAGTGAGGAGCAACCGCAATATATGTGTCACAGTTGCAAAGCTGACTAATTGCTGAAGATGCCCAGCCGGAGCTTTCACTCCTGGCTCTTCGGCTGTGGGAGCAGAGGCCAAGAGCTCGTGTTCACCTGTCACTGCTGCTGTTCAAACGAGAGAGGGCGCGAGAGACCATGGATTCAAAGGGACTATTAGGAGATGAAGTGAGGAGTGACAGCAATGTGTGTTTCAGCGTTGCAAAGCTCACTGTGCGCTGAAGATGATCAGTGGGAACTTTCTGGACTGTCTCTTCTGCTGTTTCAGCAGAGTCCAGACGTAAGTGCTATATTCTGCTACTGCTCACAAAGAGCAAGCACAGGAGATGTAGGATTCAATTGGACTTTGAGGTAGGAAAGTGAGAGGTGACACCAATGTGTGTTTCAGAGTTGCAAAGCTCACTGTGTGCTGAAGATGCCCAGCAGGAGTTTACCTGCTGGCCCTTCGGGTGTGGGATTAGAGTCCAAGCGCTCGTCCTCCCCTGTCACAACTCCTCTCGAAACGAGAGAGCGCACCAGAAACGTTGGGTTCAAATGCACTATTAGGAGAAAGAGTGAAGAGTGGCAGCAATGTTTGTGTCACAGTTTAAAGCTCACTGTGTGCTAAACATGATCAGCAGGAGCTTTTTTGCAAGGCACTTCTGCTGTTTTAGCCCGGTCTAAACATTCCTGCTCCTCTCTTTCTGTTGCTGCTCAGCAGTGAGCGGGCACAGAGATGTTGGAATCAATTGGTCTTTCAGGCAGGAAAGGGAGGAGTGACAGCAATGTGTGTTGCAGAGTTGCAAAGCTCACTGTGTGCTGAAGATGCCCAGCAGGAGCTTCCCTGCTGGCCCTTCGGCTGTGGGATTAGAGTCCAAGCGCTCGTCCTTCCCTGTCACAACTCCTCTCGAAACGAGAGAGCGCACCAGAAACGTTGGATTCAAATGCACTTTTAGGAGATAAAGTGAGGAGTGACAGCAATGTTTGTGTCACAGTTTAAAGCTCGCTGTGTGCTAAACATGATCAGCAGGAGCTTTTTTGCAAGGCTCTTCTGCTGTTTTAGCACAGTCTCAACATTCCTGCTCTACTCTCTCTGTTGCTGCTCAGCAGAGAGCGGGCACAGAGATGGTGGATTCAGTTGGTCTTTCAGGCAGGAAAGGGAGGAGTGACAGCAACGTCTGTTGCAGAGTTGCAAAGATCGCTGTGCTCTGAAGATGACCAGTGGGAACTTTCTGGACTGTCTCTTCTGCTGTTTCAACAGAGTCCAAACGTAAGTGCTATATTCTGCTACTGCTCACAAAGAGCAAGCACAGGAGATGTAGGATTCAATTGGACTTTCAGGTAGGAAAGTGAGAGGTGACAGCAATGTGTGTTTCAGAGTTGCAAAGATCACTGTGTGCTGAAGATGCCCAGCAGGAGTTTCCCTGCTGGCCCTTCGGCTGTGGGATTAGAGTCCAAGCGCTCGTCCTCCCCTGTCCGAACTCCTCTCGAAACGAGAGAGCGCACCAGAAACGTTGGGTTCAAATGCACTTTTAGGAGAAAGAGTGAGGAGTGACAGCAATGTTTGTGTCACAGTTTAAAGCTCGCTGTGTGCTAAACATGATCAGCAGGAGCTTTTTTGCAAGGCTCTTCTGCTGTTTTAGCACAGTCTCAACATTCCTGCTCTACTCTCTCTGTTGCTGCTCAGCCGAGAGCGGGCACAGAGATGGTGGATTCAGTTGGTCTTTCAGGCAGGAAAAGGAGGAGTGACAGCAATGTCTGTTGCAGAGCTGCAAAGATCGCTGTGCTCTGAAGATGACCAGTGGAAACTTTCTGGACTGTCTCTTCTGCTGTTTCAGCAGAGTCCAAACGTAAGTGCTATATTCTGCTACTGCTCACCAAGAGCAAGCACAGGAGATGTAGGATTCAATTGGACTTTCAGGTAGGAAAGTGAGAGGTGACAGCAATGTGTGTTTCAGAGTTGCAAAGCTCACTGTTTGCTGAAGATGCCCAGCAGGAGTTTCCCTGCTGGCCCTTCGGCTGTGGGATTAGAGTCCAAGCGCTCGTCCTCCCCTGTCCGAACTCCTCTCGAAACGAGAGAGCGCACCAGAAACGTTGGGTTCAAATGCACTTTTAGGAGTTAAAGTGAGGAGTGACAGCAATGTTTGTGTCACAGTTTAAAGCTCGCTGTGTGCTAAACATGATCAGCAGGAGCTTTTTTGCAAGGCTCTTCTGCTGTTTTAGCACAGTCTCAACATTCCTGCTCTACTCTCTCTGTTGCTGCTCAGCCGAGAGCGGGCACAGAGATGGTAGATTCTGTTGGTCTTTCAGGCAGGAAAGGGAGGAGTGACAGCAATGTCTGTTGCAGAGTTGCAAAGATCGCTGTGCTCTGAAGATGACCAGTGGGAACTTTCTGGACTGTCTCTTCTGCTGTTTCAACAGAGTCCAAACGTAAGTGCTATATTCTGCTACTGCTCACCAAGAGCAAGCACAGGAGATGTAGGATTCAATTGGACTTTCAGGTAGGAAAGTGAGAGGTGACAGCAATGTGTGTTTCAGAGTTGCAAAGCTCACTGTGTGCTGAAGATGCCCAGCAGGAGTTTCCCTGCTGGCCCTTCGGCTGTGGGATTAGAGTCCAAGCGCTCGTCCTCCCCTGTCACAACTCCTCTCGAAACGAGAGAGCGCACCAGAAACGTTGGGTTCAAATGCACTTTTAGGAGACAGAGTGAAGAGTGACAGCAATGTTTGTGTCACAGTTTAAAGCTCACTGTGTGCTAAACATGATCAGCAGGAGCTTTTTTGCAAAGGCGCTTCTGCTGTTTTAGTCCAGTCTAAACATTCCTGCTCTACTCTCTCTGTTGCTGCTCAGCAGAGAGCGGGCACAGAGATGGTGGATTCAGTTGGTCTTTCAGGCAGGAAAGGGAGGAGTGACAGCAATGCGTGTTGCAGAGTTGCAAAGCTCGCTGTGCGCTGAAGATGATCTGCAGGAACATTTTGTCCTGGCTCTTCTGCTCTTTTAGCAGGGACAAAACGTTCCAGCTCTACTCTCTCTGCTGCTGCCCAGCAGAGAAAGGGCACAGAGATTTTGGATTCAATTGGACTTTGAGGTAGGAAAGTGAGGAGCAACCGCAATATATGTGTCACAGTTGCAAAGCTGACTAATTGCTGAAGATGCCCAGCCGGAGCTTTC
Source organism: Lathamus discolor (assembly GCF_037157495.1). NCBI lineage: Eukaryota > Metazoa > Chordata > Aves > Psittaciformes > Psittacidae > Lathamus > Lathamus discolor. The sequence goes on along the minus strand of NC_088884.1, from coordinate 90,370,824 downwards.
ACTCCTGGCTCTTCGGCTGTGGGAGCAGAGGCCAAGAGCTCGTGTTCACCTGTCACTGCTGCTGTTCAAACGAGAGAGGGCGCGAGAGACCATGGATTCAAAGGGACTATTAGGAGATGAAGTGAGGAGTGACAGCAATGTGTGTTTCAGCGTTGCAAAGCTCACTGTGCGCTGAAGATGATCAGTGGGAACTTTCTGGACTGTCTCTTCTGCTGTTTCAGCAGAGTCCAGACGTAAGTGCTATATTCTGCTACTGCTCACAAAGAGCAAGCACAGGAGATGTAGGATTCAATTGGACTTTGAGGTAGGAAAGTGAGAGGTGACAGTAATGTTTGTTTCAGAGTTGCAAAGCTCACTGTGTGCTGAAGATGCCCAGCAGGATTTTACCTGCTGGCCCTTCGGCTGTGGGATTAGAGTCCAAGCGCTCGTCCTCCCCTGTCACAACTCCTCTCGAAACGAGAGAGCGCACCAGAAACGTTGGATTCAAATGCACTTTTAGGAGTTAAAGTGAGGAGTGACAGCAATGTTTGTGTCACAGTTTAAAGCTCGCTGTGTGCTAAACATGATCAGCAGGAGCTTTTTTGCAAGGCTCTTCTGCTGTTTTAGCACAGTCTCAACATTCCTGCTCTACTCTCTCTGTTGCTGCTCAGCAGAGAGCGGGCACAGAGATGGTGGATTCAGTTGGTCTTTCAGGCAGGAAAGGGAGGAGTGACAGCAACGTCTGTTGCAGAGTTGCAAAGATCGCTGTGCTCTGAAGATGACCAGTGGGAACTTTCTGGACTGTCTCTTCTGCTGTTTCAGCAGAGTCCAAACGTAAGTGCTATATTCTGCTACTGCTCACCAAGAGCAAGCACAGGAGATGTAGGATTCAATTGGACTTTGAGGTAGGAAAGTGAGAGGTGACAGCAATGTGTGTTTCAGAGTTGCAAAGCTCACTGTGTGCTGAAGATGCCCAGCAGGAGTTTCCCTGCTGGCCCTTCGGCTGTGGGATTAGAGTCCAAGCGCTCGTCCTCCCCTGTCACAACTCCTCTCGAAACGAGAGAGCGCACCAGAAACGTTGGGTTCAAATGCACTTTTAGGAGACAGAGTGAAGAGTGACAGCAATGTTTGTGTCACAGTTTAAAGCTCACTGTGTGCTAAACATGATCAGCAGGAGCTTTTTTGCAAAGGCGCTTCTGCTGTTTTAGTCCAGTCTAAACATTCCTGCTCTACTCTCTCTGTTGCTGCTCAGCAGAGAGCGGGCACAGAGATGGTGGATTCAGTTGGTCTTTCAGGCAGGAAAGGGAGGAGTGACAGCAATGCGTGTTGCAGAGTTGCAAAGCTCGCTGTGCGCTGAAGATGATCTGCAGGAACATTTTGTCCTGGCTCTTCTGCTCTTTTAGCAGGGACAAAACGTTCCTGCTCTACTCTCTCTGCTGCTGCCCAGCAGAGAAAGGGCACAGAGATTTTGGATTCAATTGGACTTTGAGGTAGGAAAGTGAGGAGCAACCGCAATATATGTGTCACAGTTGCAAAGCTGACTAATTGCTGAAGATGCCCAGCCGGAGCTTTCACTCCTGGCTCTTCGGCTGTGGGAGCAGAGGCCAAGAGCTCGTGTTCACCTGTCACTGCTGCTGTTCAAACGAGAGAGGGCGCGAGAGACCATGGATTCAAAGGGACTATTAGGAGATGAAGTGAGGAGTGACAGCAATGTGTGTTTCAGCGTTGCAAAGCTCACTGTGCGCTGAAGATGATCAGTGGGAACTTTCTGGACTGTCTCTTCTGCTGTTTCAGCAGAGTCCAGACGTAAGTGCTATATTCTGCTACTGCTCACAAAGAGCAAGCACAGGAGATGTAGGATTCAATTGGACTTTGAGGTAGGAAAGTGAGAGGTGACACCAATGTGTGTTTCAGAGTTGCAAAGCTCACTGTGTGCTGAAGATGCCCAGCAGGAGTTTACCTGCTGGCCCTTCGGGTGTGGGATTAGAGTCCAAGCGCTCGTCCTCCCCTGTCACAACTCCTCTCGAAACGAGAGAGCGCACCAGAAACGTTGGGTTCAAATGCACTATTAGGAGAAAGAGTGAAGAGTGGCAGCAATGTTTGTGTCACAGTTTAAAGCTCACTGTGTGCTAAACATGATCAGCAGGAGCTTTTTTGCAAGGCACTTCTGCTGTTTTAGCCCGGTCTAAACATTCCTGCTCCTCTCTTTCTGTTGCTGCTCAGCAGTGAGCGGGCACAGAGATGTTGGAATCAATTGGTCTTTCAGGCAGGAAAGGGAGGAGTGACAGCAATGTGTGTTGCAGAGTTGCAAAGCTCACTGTGTGCTGAAGATGCCCAGCAGGAGCTTCCCTGCTGGCCCTTCGGCTGTGGGATTAGAGTCCAAGCGCTCGTCCTTCCCTGTCACAACTCCTCTCGAAACGAGAGAGCGCACCAGAAACGTTGGATTCAAATGCACTTTTAGGAGATAAAGTGAGGAGTGACAGCAATGTTTGTGTCACAGTTTAAAGCTCGCTGTGTGCTAAACATGATCAGCAGGAGCTTTTTTGCAAGGCTCTTCTGCTGTTTTAGCACAGTCTCAACATTCCTGCTCTACTCTCTCTGTTGCTGCTCAGCAGAGAGCGGGCACAGAGATGGTGGATTCAGTTGGTCTTTCAGGCAGGAAAGGGAGGAGTGACAGCAACGTCTGTTGCAGAGTTGCAAAGATCGCTGTGCTCTGAAGATGACCAGTGGGAACTTTCTGGACTGTCTCTTCTGCTGTTTCAACAGAGTCCAAACGTAAGTGCTATATTCTGCTACTGCTCACAAAGAGCAAGCACAGGAGATGTAGGATTCAATTGGACTTTCAGGTAGGAAAGTGAGAGGTGACAGCAATGTGTGTTTCAGAGTTGCAAAGATCACTGTGTGCTGAAGATGCCCAGCAGGAGTTTCCCTGCTGGCCCTTCGGCTGTGGGATTAGAGTCCAAGCGCTCGTCCTCCCCTGTCCGAACTCCTCTCGAAACGAGAGAGCGCACCAGAAACGTTGGGTTCAAATGCACTTTTAGGAGAAAGAGTGAGGAGTGACAGCAATGTTTGTGTCACAGTTTAAAGCTCGCTGTGTGCTAAACATGATCAGCAGGAGCTTTTTTGCAAGGCTCTTCTGCTGTTTTAGCACAGTCTCAACATTCCTGCTCTACTCTCTCTGTTGCTGCTCAGCCGAGAGCGGGCACAGAGATGGTGGATTCAGTTGGTCTTTCAGGCAGGAAAAGGAGGAGTGACAGCAATGTCTGTTGCAGAGCTGCAAAGATCGCTGTGCTCTGAAGATGACCAGTGGAAACTTTCTGGACTGTCTCTTCTGCTGTTTCAGCAGAGTCCAAACGTAAGTGCTATATTCTGCTACTGCTCACCAAGAGCAAGCACAGGAGATGTAGGATTCAATTGGACTTTCAGGTAGGAAAGTGAGAGGTGACAGCAATGTGTGTTTCAGAGTTGCAAAGCTCACTGTTTGCTGAAGATGCCCAGCAGGAGTTTCCCTGCTGGCCCTTCGGCTGTGGGATTAGAGTCCAAGCGCTCGTCCTCCCCTGTCCGAACTCCTCTCGAAACGAGAGAGCGCACCAGAAACGTTGGGTTCAAATGCACTTTTAGGAGTTAAAGTGAGGAGTGACAGCAATGTTTGTGTCACAGTTTAAAGCTCGCTGTGTGCTAAACATGATCAGCAGGAGCTTTTTTGCAAGGCTCTTCTGCTGTTTTAGCACAGTCTCAACATTCCTGCTCTACTCTCTCTGTTGCTGCTCAGCCGAGAGCGGGCACAGAGATGGTAGATTCTGTTGGTCTTTCAGGCAGGAAAGGGAGGAGTGACAGCAATGTCTGTTGCAGAGTTGCAAAGATCGCTGTGCTCTGAAGATGACCAGTGGGAACTTTCTGGACTGTCTCTTCTGCTGTTTCAACAGAGTCCAAACGTAAGTGCTATATTCTGCTACTGCTCACCAAGAGCAAGCACAGGAGATGTAGGATTCAATTGGACTTTCAGGTAGGAAAGTGAGAGGTGACAGCAATGTGTGTTTCAGAGTTGCAAAGCTCACTGTGTGCTGAAGATGCCCAGCAGGAGTTTCCCTGCTGGCCCTTCGGCTGTGGGATTAGAGTCCAAGCGCTCGTCCTCCCCTGTCACAACTCCTCTCGAAACGAGAGAGCGCACCAGAAACGTTGGGTTCAAATGCACTTTTAGGAGACAGAGTGAAGAGTGACAGCAATGTTTGTGTCACAGTTTAAAGCTCACTGTGTGCTAAACATGATCAGCAGGAGCTTTTTTGCAAAGGCGCTTCTGCTGTTTTAGTCCAGTCTAAACATTCCTGCTCTACTCTCTCTGTTGCTGCTCAGCAGAGAGCGGGCACAGAGATGGTGGATTCAGTTGGTCTTTCAGGCAGGAAAGGGAGGAGTGACAGCAATGCGTGTTGCAGAGTTGCAAAGCTCGCTGTGCGCTGAAGATGATCTGCAGGAACATTTTGTCCTGGCTCTTCTGCTCTTTTAGCAGGGACAAAACGTTCCAGCTCTACTCTCTCTGCTGCTGCCCAGCAGAGAAAGGGCACAGAGATTTTGGATTCAATTGGACTTTGAGGTAGGAAAGTGAGGAGCAACCGCAATATATGTGTCACAGTTGCAAAGCTGACTAATTGCTGAAGATGCCCAGCCGGAGCTTTCACTCCTGGCTCTTCGGCTGTGGGAGCAGAGGCCAAGAGCTCGTGTTCACCTGTCACTGCTGCTGTTCAAACGAGAGAGGGCGCGAGAGACCATGGATTCAAAGGGACTATTAGGAGATGAAGTGAGGAGTGACAGCAATGTGTGTTTCAGCGTTGCAAAGCTCACTGTGCGCTGAAGATGATCAGTGGGAACTTTCTGGACTGTCTCTTCTGCTGTTTCAGCAGAGTCCAGACGTAAGTGCTATATTCTGCTACTGCTCACAAAGAGCAAGCACAGGAGATGTAGGATTCAATTGGACTTTGAGGTAGGAAAGTGAGAGGTGACAGTAATGTTTGTTTCAGAGTTGCAAAGCTCACTGTGTGCTGAAGATGCCCAGCAGGATTTTACCTGCTGGCCCTTCGGCTGTGGGATTAGAGTCCAAGCGCTCGTCCTCCCCTGTCACAACTCCTCTCGAAACGAGAGAGCGCACCAGAAACGTTGGGTTCAAATGCACTTTTAGGAGAAAGAGTGAAGAGTGGCAGCAATGTTTGTGTCACAGTTTAAAGCTCACTGTGTGCTAAACATGATCAGCAGGAGCTTTTTTGCAAGGCACTTCTGCTGTTTTAGCCCGGTCTAAACATTCCTGCTCCTCTCTTTCTGTTGCTGCTCAGCAGTGAGCGGGCACAGAGATGTTGGAATCAATTGGTCTTTCAGGCAGGAAAGGGAGGAGTGACAGCAATGTGTGTTGCAGAGTTGCAAAGCTCACTGTGTGCTGAAGATGCCCAGCAGGAGCTTCCCTGCTGGCCCTTCGGCTGTGGGATTAGAGTCCAAGCGCTCGTCCTCCCCTGTCACAACTCCTCTCGAAACGAGAGAGCGCACCAGAAACGTTGGATTCAAATGCACTTTTAGGAGATAAAGTGAGGAGTGACAGCAATGTTTGTGTCACAGTTTAAAGCTCGCTGTGTGCTAAACATGATCAGCAGGAGCTTTTTTGCAAGGCTCTTCTGCTGTTTTAGCACAGTCTCAACATTCCTGCTCTACTCTCTCTGTTGCTGCTCAGCAGAGAGCGGGCACAGAGATGGTGGATTCAGTTGGTCTTTCAGGCAGGAAAGGGAGGAGTGACAGCAACGTCTGTTGCAGAGTTGCAAAGATCGCTGTGCTCTGAAGATGACCAGTGGGAACTTTCTGGACTGTCTCTTCTGCTGTTTCAGCAGAGTCCAAACGTAAGTGCTATATTCTGCTACTGCTCACAAAGAGCAAGCACAGGAGATGTAGGATTCAATTGGACTTTGAGGTAGGAAAGTGAGAGGTGACAGCAATGTGTGTTTCAGAGTTGCAAAGCTCACTGTGTGCTGAAGATGCCCAGCAGGAGTTTCCCTGCTGGCCCTTCGGCTGTGGGATTAGAGTCCAAGCGCTCGTCCTCCCCTGTCACAACTCCTCTCGAAACGAGAGAGCGCACCAGAAACGTTGGGTTCAAATGCACTTTTAGGAGACAGAGTGAAGAGTGACAGCAATGTTTGTGTCACAGTTTAAAGCTCACTGTGTGCTAAACATGATCAGCAGGAGCTTTTTTGCAAAGGCGCTTCTGCTGTTTTAGTCCAGTCTAAACATTCCTGCTCTACTCTCTCTGTTGCTGCTCAGCAGAGAGCGGGCACAGAGATGGTGGATTCAGTTGGTCTTTCAGGCAGGAAAGGGAGGAGTGACAGCAATGCGTGTTGCAGAGTTGCAAAGCTCGCTGTGCGCTGAAGATGATCTGCAGGAACATTTTGTCCTGGCTCTTCTGCTCTTTTAGCAGGGACAAAACGTTCCTGCTCTACTCTCTCTGCTGCTGCCCAGCAGAGAAAGGGCACAGAGATTTTGGATTCAATTGGACTTTGAGGTAGGAAAGTGAGGAGCAACCGCAATATATGTGTCACAGTTGCAAAGCTGACTAATTGCTGAAGATGCCCAGCCGGAGCTTTCACTCCTGGCTCTTCGGCTGTGGGAGCAGAGGCCAAGAGCTCGTGTTCACCTGTCACTGCTGCTGTTCAAACGAGAGAGGGCGCGAGAGACCATGGATTCAAAGGGACTATTAGGAGATGAAGTGAGGAGTGACAGCAATGTGTGTTTCAGCGTTGCAAAGCTCACTGTGCGCTGAAGATGATCAGTGGGAACTTTCTGGACTGTCTCTTCTGCTGTTTCAGCAGAGTCCAGACGTAAGTGCTATATTCTGCTACTGCTCACAAAGAGCAAGCACAGGAGATGTAGGATTCAATTGGACTTTGAGGTAGGAAAGTGAGAGGTGACACCAATGTGTGTTTCAGAGTTGCAAAGCTCACTGTGTGCTGAAGATGCCCAGCAGGAGTTTACCTGCTGGCCCTTCGGGTGTGGGATTAGAGTCCAAGCGCTCGTCCTCCCCTGTCACAACTCCTCTCGAAACGAGAGAGCGCACCAGAAACGTTGGGTTCAAATGCACTATTAGGAGAAAGAGTGAAGAGTGGCAGCAATGTTTGTGTCACAGTTTAAAGCTCACTGTGTGCTAAACATGATCAGCAGGAGCTTTTTTGCAAGGCACTTCTGCTGTTTTAGCCCGGTCTAAACATTCCTGCTCCTCTCTTTCTGTTGCTGCTCAGCAGTGAGCGGGCACAGAGATGTTGGAATCAATTGGTCTTTCAGGCAGGAAAGGGAGGAGTGACAGCAATGTGTGTTGCAGAGTTGCAAAGCTCACTGTGTGCTGAAGATGCCCAGCAGGAGCTTCCCTGCTGGCCCTTCGGCTGTGGGATTAGAGTCCAAGCGCTCGTCCTTCCCTGTCACAACTCCTCTCGAAACGAGAGAGCGCACCAGAAACGTTGGATTCAAATGCACTTTTAGGAGATAAAGTGAGGAGTGACAGCAATGTTTGTGTCACAGTTTAAAGCTCGCTGTGTGCTAAACATGATCAGCAGGAGCTTTTTTGCAAGGCTCTTCTGCTGTTTTAGCACAGTCTCAACATTCCTGCTCTACTCTCTCTGTTGCTGCTCAGCCGAGAGCGGGCACAGAGATGGTGGATTCAGTTGGTCTTTCAGGCAGGAAAGGGAGGAGTGACAGCAACGTCTGTTGCAGAGTTGCAAAGATCGCTGTGCTCTGAAGATGACCAGTGGGAACTTTCTGGACTGTCTCTTCTGCTGTTTCAACAGAGTCCAAACGTAAGTGCTATATTCTGCTACTGCTCACAAAGAGCAAGCACAGGAGATGTAGGATTCAATTGGACTTTCAGGTAGGAAAGTGAGAGGTGACAGCAATGTGTGTTTCAGAGTTGCAAAGATCACTGTGTGCTGAAGATGCCCAGCAGGAGTTTCCCTGCTGGCCCTTCGGCTGTGGGATTAGAGTCCAAGCGCTCGTCCTCCCCTGTCCGAACTCCTCTCGAAACGAGAGAGCGCACCAGAAACGTTGGGTTCAAATGCACTTTTAGGAGAAAGAGTGAGGAGTGACAGCAATGTTTGTGTCACAGTTTAAAGCTCGCTGTGTGCTAAACATGATCAGCAGGAGCTTTTTTGCAAGGCTCTTCTGCTGTTTTAGCACAGTCTCAACATTCCTGCTCTACTCTCTCTGTTGCTGCTCAGCCGAGAGCGGGCACAGAGATGGTGGATTCAGTTGGTCTTTCAGGCAGGAAAAGGAGGAGTGACAGCAATGTCTGTTGCAGAGCTGCAAAGATCGCTGTGCTCTGAAGATGACCAGTGGAAACTTTCTGGACTGTCTCTTCTGCTGTTTCAGCAGAGTCCAAACGTAAGTGCTATATTCTGCTACTGCTCACCAAGAGCAAGCACAGGAGATGTAGGATTCAATTGGACTTTCAGGTAGGAAAGTGAGAGGTGACAGCAATGTGTGTTTCAGAGTTGCAAAGCTCACTGTTTGCTGAAGATGCCCAGCAGGAGTTTCCCTGCTGGCCCTTCGGCTGTGGGATTAGAGTCCAAGCGCTCGTCCTCCCCTGTCCGAACTCCTCTCGAAACGAGAGAGCGCACCAGAAACGTTGGGTTCAAATGCACTTTTAGGAGTTAAAGTGAGGAGTGACAGCAATGTTTGTGTCACAGTTTAAAGCTCGCTGTGTGCTAAACATGATCAGCAGGAGCTTTTTTGCAAGGCTCTTCTGCTGTTTTAGCACAGTCTCAACATTCCTGCTCTACTCTCTCTGTTGCTGCTCAGCCGAGAGCGGGCACAGAGATGGTAGATTCTGTTGGTCTTTCAGGCAGGAAAGGGAGGAGTGACAGCAATGTCTGTTGCAGAGTTGCAAAGATCGCTGTGCTCTGAAGATGACCAGTGGGAACTTTCTGGACTGTCTCTTCTGCTGTTTCAACAGAGTCCAAACGTAAGTGCTATATTCTGCTACTGCTCACCAAGAGCAAGCACAGGAGATGTAGGATTCAATTGGACTTTCAGGTAGGAAAGTGAGAGGTGACAGCAATGTGTGTTTCAGAGTTGCAAAGCTCACTGTGTGCTGAAGATGCCCAGCAGGAGTTTCCCTGCTGGCCCTTCGGCTGTGGGATTAGAGTCCAAGCGCTCGTCCTCCCCTGTCACAACTCCTCTCGAAACGAGAGAGCGCACCAGAAACGTTGGGTTCAAATGCACTTTTAGGAGACAGAGTGAAGAGTGGCAGCAATGTTTGTGTCACAGTTTAAAGCTCACTGTGTGCTAAACATGATCAGCAGGAGCTTTTTTGCAAAGGCGCTTCTGCTGTTTTAGTCCAGTCTAAACATTCCTGCTCTACTCTCTCTGTTGCTGCTCAGCAGAGAGCGGGCACAGAGATGGTGGATTCAGTTGGTCTTTCAGGCAGGAAAGGGAGGAGTGACAGCAATGCGTGTTGCAGAGTTGCAAAGCTCGCTGTGCGCTGAAGATGATCTGCAGGAACATTTTGTCCTGGCTCTTCTGCTCTTTTAGCAGGGACAAAACGTTCCAGCTCTACTCTCTCTGCTGCTGCCCAGCAGAGAAAGGGCACAGAGATTTTGGATTCAATTGGACTTTGAGGTAGGAAAGTGAGGAGCAACCGCAATATATGTGTCACAGTTGCAAAGCTGACTAATTGCTGAAGATGCCCAGCCGGAGCTTTCACTCCTGGCTCTTCGGCTGTGGGAGCAGAGGCCAAGAGCTCGTGTTCACCTGTCACTGCTGCTGTTCAAACGAGAGAGGGCGCGAGAGACCATGGATTCAAAGGGACTATTAGGAGATGAAGTGAGGAGTGACAGCAATGTGTGTTTCAGCGTTGCAAAGCTCACTGTGCGCTGAAGATGATCAGTATGAACTTTCTGGACTGTCTCTTCTGCTGTTTCAGCAGAGTCCAGACGTAAGTGCTATATTCTGCTACTGCTCACAAAGAGCAAGCACAGGAGATGTAGGATTCAATTGGACTTTCAGGTAGGAAAGTGAGAGGTGACAGCAATGTGTGTTTCAGAGTTGCAAAGCTCACTGTGTGCTGAAGATGCCCAGCAGGAGTTTCCCTGCTGGCCCTTCGGCTGTGGGATTAGAGTCCAAGCGCTCGTCCTCCCCTGTCCGAACTCCTCTCGAAACGAGAGAGCGCACCAGAAACGTTGGGTTCAAATGCACTTTTAGGAGAAAGAGTGAGGAGTGACAGCAATGTTTGTGTCACAGTTTAAAGCTCGCTGTGTGCTAAACATGATCAGCAGGAGCTTTTTTGCAAGGCTCTTCTGCTGTTTTAGCACAGTCTCAACATTCCTGCTCTACTCTCTCTGTTGCTGCTCAGCCGAGAGCGGGCACAGAGATGGTGGATTCAGTTGGTCTTTCAGGCAGGAAAAGGAGGAGTGACAGCAATGTCTGTTGCAGAGCTGCAAAGATCGCTGTGCTCTGAAGATGACCAGTGGAAACTTTCTGGACTGTCTCTTCTGCTGTTTCAGCAGAGTCCAAACGTAAGTGCTATATTCTGCTACTGCTCACCAAGAGCAAGCACAGGAGATGTAGGATTCAATTGGACTTTCAGGTAGGAAAGTGAGAGGTGACAGCAATGTGTGTTTCAGAGTTGCAAAGCTCACTGTTTGCTGAAGATGCCCAGCAGGAGTTTCCCTGCTGGCCCTTCGGCTGTGGGATTAGAGTCCAAGCGCTCGTCCTCCCCTGTCCGAACTCCTCTCGAAACGAGAGAGCGCACCAGAAACGTTGGGTTCAAATGCACTTTTAGGAGTTAAAGTGAGGAGTGACAGCAATGTTTGTGTCACAGTTTAAAGCTCGCTGTGTGCTAAACATGATCAGCAGGAGCTTTTTTGCAAGGCTCTTCTGCTGTTTTAGCACAGTCTCAACATTCCTGCTCTACTCTCTCTGTTGCTGCTCAGCCGAGAGCGGGCACAGAGATGGTAGATTCTGTTGGTCTTTCAGGCAGGAAAGGGAGGAGTGACAGCAATGTCTGTTGCAGAGTTGCAAAGATCGCTGTGCTCTGAAGATGACCAGTGGGAACTTTCTGGACTGTCTCTTCTGCTGTTTCAACAGAGTCCAAACGTAAGTGCTATATTCTGCTACTGCTCACCAAGAGCAAGCACAGGAGATGTAGGATTCAATTGGACTTTCAGGTAGGAAAGTGAGAGGTGACAGCAATGTGTGTTTCAGAGTTGCAAAGCTCACTGTGTGCTGAAGATGCCCAGCAGGAGTTTCCCTGCTGGCCCTTCGGCTGTGGGATTAGAGTCCAAGCGCTCGTCCTCCCCTGTCACAACTCCTCTCGAAACGAGAGAGCGCACCAGAAACGTTGGGTTCAAATGCACTTTTAGGAGACAGAGTGAAGAGTGGCAGCAATGTTTGTGTCACAGTTTAAAGCTCACTGTGTGCTAAACATGATCAGCAGGAGCTTTTTTGCAAAGGCGCTTCTGCTGTTTTAGTCCAGTCTAAACATTCCTGCTCTACTCTCTCTGTTGCTGCTCAGCAGAGAGCGGGCACAGAGATGGTGGATTCAGTTGGTCTTTCAGGCAGGAAAGGGAGGAGTGACAGCAATGCGTGTTGCAGAGTTGCAAAGCTCGCTGTGCGCTGAAGATGATCTGCAGGAACATTTTGTCCTGGCTCTTCTGCTCTTTTAGCAGGGACAAAACGTTCCAGCTCTACTCTCTCTGCTGCTGCCCAGCAGAGAAAGGGCACAGAGATTTTGGATTCAATTGGACTTTGAGGTAGGAAAGTGAGGAGCAACCGCAATATATGTGTCACAGTTGCAAAGCTGACTAATTGCTGAAGATGCCCAGCCGGAGCTTTCACTCCTGGCTCTTCGGCTGTGGGAGCAGAGGCCAAGAGCTCGTGTTCACCTGTCACTGCTGCTGTTCAAACGAGAGAGGGCGCGAGAGACCATGGATTCAAAGGGACTATTAGGAGATGAAGTGAGGAGTGACAGCAATGTGTGTTTCAGCGTTGCAAAGCTCACTGTGCGCTGAAGATGATCAGTATGAACTTTCTGGACTGTCTCTTCTGCTGTTTCAGCAGAGTCCAGACGTAAGTGCTATATTCTGCTACTGCTCACAAAGAGCAAGCACAGGAGATGTAGGATTCAATTGGACTTTGAGGTAGGAAAGTGAGAGGTGACAGTAATGTTTGTTTCAGAGTTGCAAAGCTCACTGTGTGCTGAAGATGCCCAGCAGGAGTTTACCTGCTGGCCCTTCGGCTGTGGGATTAGAGTCCAAGCGCTCGTCCTCCCCTGTCACAACTCCTCTCGAAACGAGAGAGCGCACCAGAAACGTTGGGTTCAAATGCACTTTTAGGAGAAAGAGTGAAGAGTGGCAGCAATGTTTGTGTCACAGTTTAAAGCTCACTGTGTGCTAAACATGATCAGCAGGAGCTTTTTTGCAAGGCACTTCTGCTGTTTTAGCCCGGTCTAAACATTCCTGCTCCTCTCTTTCTGTTGCTGCTCAGCAGTGAGCGGGCACAGAGATGTTGGAATCAATTGGTCTTTCAGGCAGGAAAGGGAGGAGTGACAGCAATGTGTGTTGCAGAGTTGCAAAGCTCACTGTGTGCTGAAGATGCCCAGCAGGAGCTTCCCTGCTGGCCCTTCGGCTGTGGGATTAGAGTCCAAGCGCTCGTCCTCCCCTGTCACAACTCCTCTCGAAACGAGAGAGCGCACCAGAAACGTTGGATTCAAATGCACTTTTAGGAGATAAAGTGAGGAGTGACAGCAATGTTTGTGTCACAGTTTAAAGCTCGCTGTGTGCTAAACATGATCAGCAGGAGCTTTTTTGCAAGGCTCTTCTGCTGTTTTAGCACAGTCTCAACATTCCTGCTCTACTCTCTCTGTTGCTGCTCAGCAGAGAGCGGGCACAGAGATGGTGGATTCAGTTGGTCTTTCAGGCAGGAAAGGGAGGAGTGACAGCAACGTCTGTTGCAGAGTTGCAAAGATCGCTGTGCTCTGAAGATGACCAGTGGGAACTTTCTGGACTGTCTCTTCTGCTGTTTCAGCAGAGTCCAAACGTAAGTGCTATATTCTGCTACTGCTCACAAAGAGCAAGCACAGGAGATGTAGGATTCAATTGGACTTTGAGGTAGGAAAGTGAGAGGTGACAGCAATGTGTGTTTCAGAGTTGCAAAGCTCACTGTGTGCTGAAGATGCCCAGCAGGAGTTTCCCTGCTGGCCCTTCGGCTGTGGGATTAGAGTCCAAGCGCTCGTCCTCCCCTGTCACAACTCCTCTCGAAACGAGAGAGCGCACCAGAAACGTTGGGTTCAAATGCACTTTTAGGAGACAGAGTGAAGAGTGACAGCAATGTTTGTGTCACAGTTTAAAGCTCACTGTGTGCTAAACATGATCAGCAGGAGCTTTTTTGCAAAGGCGCTTCTGCTGTTTTAGTCCAGTCTAAACATTCCTGCTCTACTCTCTCTGTTGCTGCTCAGCAGAGAGCGGGCACAGAGATGGTGGATTCAGTTGGTCTTTCAGGCAGGAAAGGGAGGAGTGACAGCAATGCGTGTTGCAGAGTTGCAAAGCTCGCTGTGCGCTGAAGATGATCTGCAGGAACATTTTGTCCTGGCTCTTCTGCTCTTTTAGCAGGGACAAAACGTTCCTGCTCTACTCTCTCTGCTGCTGCCCAGCAGAGAAAGGGCACAGAGATTTTGGATTCAATTGGACTTTGAGGTAGGAAAGTGAGGAGCAACCGCAATATATGTGTCACAGTTGCAAAGCTGACTAATTGCTGAAGATGCCCAGCCGGAGCTTTCACTCCTGGCTCTTCGGCTGTGGGAGCAGAGGCCAAGAGCTCGTGTTCACCTGTCACTGCTGCTGTTCAAACGAGAGAGGGCGCGAGAGACCATGGATTCAAAGGGACTATTAGGAGATGAAGTGAGGAGTGACAGCAATGTGTGTTTCAGCGTTGCAAAGCTCACTGTGCGCTGAAGATGATCAGTGGGAACTTTCTGGACTGTCTCTTCTGCTGTTTCAGCAGAGTCCAGACGTAAGTGCTATATTCTGCTACTGCTCACAAAGAGCAAGCACAGGAGATGTAGGATTCAATTGGACTTTGAGGTAGGAAAGTGAGAGGTGACACCAATGTGTGTTTCAGAGTTGCAAAGCTCACTGTGTGCTGAAGATGCCCAGCAGGAGTTTACCTGCTGGCCCTTCGGGTGTGGGATTAGAGTCCAAGCGCTCGTCCTCCCCTGTCACAACTCCTCTCGAAACGAGAGAGCGCACCAGAAACGTTGGGTTCAAATGCACTATTAGGAGAAAGAGTGAAGAGTGGCAGCAATGTTTGTGTCACAGTTTAAAGCTCACTGTGTGCTAAACATGATCAGCAGGAGCTTTTTTGCAAGGCACTTCTGCTGTTTTAGCCCGGTCTAAACATTCCTGCTCCTCTCTTTCTGTTGCTGCTCAGCAGTGAGCGGGCACAGAGATGTTGGAATCAATTGGTCTTTCAGGCAGGAAAGGGAGGAGTGACAGCAATGTGTGTTGCAGAGTTGCAAAGCTCACTGTGTGCTGAAGATGCCCAGCAGGAGCTTCCCTGCTGGCCCTTCGGCTGTGGGATTAGAGTCCAAGCGCTCGTCCTTCCCTGTCACAACTCCTCTCGAAACGAGAGAGCGCACCAGAAACGTTGGATTCAAATGCACTTTTAGGAGATAAAGTGAGGAGTGACAGCAATGTTTGTGTCACAGTTTAAAGCTCGCTGTGTGCTAAACATGATCAGCAGGAGCTTTTTTGCAAGGCCCTTCTGCTGTTTTAGCACAGTCTCAACATTCCTGCTCTACTCTCTCTGTTGCTGCTCAGCCGAGAGCGGGCACAGAGATGGTGGATTCAGTTGGTCTTTCAGGCAGGAAAAGGAGGAGTGACAGCAATGTCTGTTGCAGAGCTGCAAAGATCGCTGTGCTCTGAAGATGACCAGTGGAAACTTTCTGGACTGTCTCTTCTGCTGTTTCAGCAGAGTCCAAACGTAAGTGCTATATTCTGCTACTGCTCACAAAGAGCAAGCACAGGAGATGTAGGATTCAATTGGTCTTTCAGGCAGGAAAGGGAGGTGTGACAGCAATGTGTGTTGCAGAGTTGCAAAGCTCACTGTGTGCTGAAGATGCCCAGCAGGAGTTTCCCTGCTGGCCCTTCGGCTGTGGGATTAGAGTCCAAGGGCTTGTCCTCCTCTGTCACAACTCCTCTCGAAACGAGAGAGCGCACCAGAAACGTTGGATTCAAATGCACTTTTAGGAGATAAAGTGAGGAGCGACAGCAATGTTTGTGTCACAGTTTAAAGCTCGCTGTGTGCTAAACATGATCAGCCGGAGCTTTTTTGCAAGGCTCTTCTGCTGTTTTAGCACAGTCTCAACATTCCTGCTCTACTCTCTCTGTTGCTGCTCAGCAGAGAGCGGGCACAGAGATGGTGGATTCAGTTGGTCTTTCAGGCAGGAAAGGGAGGAGTGACAGCAATGTCTGTTGCAGAGTTGCAAAGATCGCTGTGCTCTGAAGATGACCAGTGGGAACTTTCTGGACTGTCTCTTCTGCTGTTTCAACAGAGTCCAAACGTAAGTGCTATATTCTGCTACTGCTCACCAAGAGCAAGCACAGGAGATGTAGGATTCAATTGGACTTTCAGGTAGGAAAGTGAGAGGTGACAGCAATGTGTGTTGCAGAGTTGCAAAGCTCACTGTGTGCTGAAGATGCCCAGCAGGAGTTTCCCTGCTGGCCCTTCGGCTGTGGGATTAGAGTCCAAGCGCTCGTCCTCCCCTGTCCGAACTCCTCTCGAAACGAGAGGGCGCACCAGAAACGTTGGGTTCAAATGCACTTTTAGGAGAAAGAGTGAGGAGTGACAGCAATGTTTGTGTCACAGTTTAAAGCTCGCTGTGTGCTAAACATGATCAGCAGGAGCTTTTTTGCAAGGCTCTTCTGCTGTTTTAGCACAGTCTCAACATTCCTGCTCTACTCTCTCTGTTGCTGCTCAGCCGAGAGCGGGCACAGAGATGGTGGATTCAGTTGGTCTTTCAGGCAGGAAAGGGAGGAGTGACAGCAATGTCTGTTGCAGAGTTGCAAAGATCGCTGTGCTCTGAAGATGACCAGTGGGAACTTTCTGGACTGTCTCTTCTGCTGTTTCAGCAGAGTCCAAACGTAAGTGCTATATTCTGCTACTGCTCACAAAGAGCAAGCACAGGAGATGTAGGATTCAATTGGACTTTCAGGTAGGAAAGTGAGAGGTGACAGCAATGTGTGTTTCAGAGTTGCAAAGCTCACTGTGCGCTGAAGATGCCCAGCAGGAGTTTCCCTGCTGGCCCTTCGGCTGTGGGATTAGAGTCCAAGCGCTCGTCCTCCCCTGTCACAACTCCTCTCGAAACGAGAGAGCGCACCAGAAACGTTGGGTTCAAATGCACTTTTAGGAGAAAGAGTGAAGAGTGGCAGCAAAGTTTGTGTCACAGTTTAAAGCTCACTGCTTGCTAAACATGATCAGCAGGAGCTTTTTTTGCAAGGCACTTCTGCTATTTTAGCCCAGTCTAAACATTCCTGCTGCACTCTTTCTGTTGCTGCTCAGCAGAGAGCGGGCAGAGAGATGTTGGAATCAATTGGTCTTTCAGGCAAGAAATGGAGGAGTGACAGCTATGTGTGTTGCAGAGTTGCAAAGCTCACTGTGTGCTGAAGATGCCCAGCAGGAGTTTCCCTGCTGGCCCTTCGGCTGTGGGATTAGAGTCCAAGCGCTCGTCCTCCCCTGTCACAACTCCTCTCGAAACGAGAGAGCGCACCAGAAACGTTGGATTCAAATGCACTTTTAGGAGACAGAGTGAAGAGTGACAGCAATGTTTGCGTCAGAGTTTAAAGCTCACTGTGTGCTAAACATGATCAGCAGGAGCTTTTTTGCAAGGAGCTTCTGCTGTTTTAGCCCAGTCTAAACTTTCCTGCTCCACTCTTTCTGTTGCTGCTCAGCAGAGAGTGGGCACAGAGATGGTGGATTCAGTTGGTCTTTCAGGCAGGAAAGGGAGGAGTGACAGCAATGCTGAGTGCTCTTCACTCTGTCTCCTAAAAGTGCATTTGAATCCAACGTTTCTGGTGCGCTCTCTCGTTTCGAGAGGAGCTGTGACAGGGGAGGACGAGCGCTTGGACTCTAATCCCACAGCCGAAGGGTCAGCAGGGAAACTGCTGCTGGGCATCTTCAGCACACAGTGAGCTTTGCAACTCTGCAACACGCATTGCTGTCACTCCTCCCTTTCTTGCCAGAAAGACCAATTGATTCCAACATCTCTGTGCCCGCTCTCTGCTGAGCAGCTACAGAAAGAGAGGAGCAGGAATGTTTAGACTGGGCAAAAACAGCAGAAGTGCCTTGCAAAAAAGCTCCTGCAGATCACGTTTAGCACACAGTGAGCTTTAAACTGTGACACAAACATTGCTGCCACTCTTCACTCTTTCTCCTAAAAGTGCATTTGAATCCAACGTTTCTGGTGCGCTCTCTCGTTTCGAGAGGAGTTGTGACAGGGGAGGACGAGCGCTTGGACTCTAATCCCACAGCCGAAGGGCCAGCAGGGAAACTCCTGCTGGGCATCTTCAGCACACAGTGAGCTTTGCAACTCTGAAACACACATTGCTGTCACCTCTCACTTTCCTACCTGAAAGTCCAATTGAATCCTACATCTCCTGTGCTTGCTCTTGGTGAGCAGTAGCAGAATATAGCACTTACGTTTGGACTCTACTGAAACAGCAGAAGAGACAGTCCAGAAAGTTCCCACTGATCATCTTCAGCGCACAGTGAGCTTTGCAACTCTGAAACACACATTGCTGTCACTCCTCACTTCATCTCCTAATAGTCCCTTTGAATCCATGGTCTCTCGCGCCCTCTCTCGTTTGAACAGCAGCAGTGACCGGTGAACACGAGCTCTTGGCCTCTGCTCCCACAGCCGAAGAGCCAGGAGTGAAAGCTCCGGCTGGGCATATTCAGCAATTAGTCAGCTTTGCAACTGTGACACATATATTGCGGTTGCTCCTCACTTTCCTACCTCAAAGTCCAATTGAATCCAAAATCTCTGTGCCCTTTCTCTGCTGGGCAGCAGCAGAGAGAGTAGAGCAGGAACGTTTTGTCCCTGCTAAAAGAGCAGAAGAGCCAGGACAAAATGTTCCAGCAGATCATCTTCAGCGCACAGCGAGCTTTGCAACTCTGCAACACGCATTGCTGTCACTCCTCCCTTTCCTGCCTGAAAGACCAACTGAATCCACCATCTCTGTGCCCACTCTCTGCTGAGCAGCAACAGAAAGAGAGGAGCAGGAAAGTTTAGACTGGGCTAAAACAGCAGAAGCGCCTTGCAAAAAAGCTCCTGCTGATCATGTTTAGCACACAGTGAGCTTTAAACTCTGACGCAAACATTGCTGTCACTCTTCACTCTTTTTCCTAAAAGTGCATTTGAATCCAGCGTTTCTGGTGCGCTCTCTTGCTTCGAGAGGAGTTGTGACAGGGGAGGACGAGCGCTTGGACTCTTATCCCACAGCCGAAGGGTCAGCAGGGAAACTGCTGCTGGGCATCTTCAGCACACAGTGAGCTTTGCAACTCTGCAACACGCATTGCTGTCACTCCTCCCTTTCCTGCCTGAAAGACCAACTGAATCCACCATCTCTGTGCCCGCTCTCGGCTGAGCAGCAACAGAGAGATTAGAGCAGGAATGTTGAGACTGTTCTAAAACAGCAGAAGAGCCTTGCAAAAAAGCTCCTGCTGATCATGTTTAGCACACAGCGAGCTTTAAACTGTGACACAAACATTGCTGTCACTCCTCACTTTATCTCCTAAAAGTGCATTTGAATCCAACGTTTCTGGTGCGCTCTCTCGTTTCGAGAGGAGTTGTGACAGGGGAGGACGAGCGCTTGGACTCTAATGCCACAGCCGAAGGGCCAGCAGGGAAACTCCTGCTGGGCATCTTCAGCACACAGTGAGCTTTGCAACTCTGCAAAACACATTGCTGTCACTCCTCCCTTTCCTGCCTGAAAGACCAATTGATTCCAACATCTCTGTGCCCGCTCTCTGCTGAGCAGCAACAGAAAGAGAGGAGCAGGAATGTTTAGACTGGGCTAAAACATCAGAAGTGCCTTGCAAAAAAGCTCCTGCTGATCATGTTTAGAGCACAGTGAGCTTTAAACTGTGACACAAACATTGCTGCCACTCTTCACTCTTTCTCCTAAAAGTGCATTTGAACCCAACGTTTCTGGTGCGCTCTCTCGTTTCGAGAGGAGTTGTGACAGGGGAGGACGAGCGCTTGGACTCTAATCCCACAGCCGAAGGGCCAGCAGGGAAACTCCTGCTGGGCATCTTCAGCACACAGTGAGCTTTGCAACTCTGAAACACACATTGCTGTCACCTCTCACTTTCCTACCTGAAAGTCCAATTGAATCCTACATCTCCTGTGCTTGCTCTTGGTGAGCAGTAGCAGAATATAGCACTTACGTTTGGACTCTACTGAAACAGCAGAAGAGACAGTCCAGAAAGTTCCCACTGATCATCTTCAGCGCACAGTGAGCTTTGCAACTCTGAAACACACATTGCTGTCACTCCTCACTTCATCGCCTAATAGTCCCTTTGAATCCATGGTCTCTCGCGCCCTCTCTCGTTTGAACAGCAGCAGTGACAGGTGAACACGAGCTCTTGGCCTCTGCTCCCACAGCCGAAGAGCCAGGAGTGAAAGCTCCGGCTGGGCATCTTCAGCAACTAGTCAGCTTTGCAACTGTGACACATATATTGCGGTTGCTCCTCACTTTCCTACCTCAAAGTCCAATTGAATCCAAAATCTCTGGGCCCTTTCTCTGCTGGGCAGCAGCAGAGAGAGTAGAGCCGGAACGTTTTGTCCCTGCTAAAAGAGCAGAAGAGCCAGGACAAAATGTTCCTGCAGATCATCTTCAGCGCACAGCGAGCTTTCCAACTCTGCAACACGCATTGCTGTCACACCTCCCTTTCCTGCCTGAAAGACCAACTGAATCCACCATCTCTGTGCCCACTCTCTGCTGAGCAGCAACAGAGAGAGTAGAGCAGGAATGTTTAGACTGGACTAAAACAGCAGAAGCGCCTTGCAAAAAAGCTCCTGCTGATCATGTTTAGCACACAGTGAGCTTTAAACTGTGACACAAACATTGCTGCCACTCTTCACTCTTTCTCCTAAAAGTGCATTTGAATCCAACCTTTCTGGTGCGCTCTCTCGTTTCGAGAGGAGTTGTGACAGGGGAGGACGAGCGCTTGGACTCTAATCCCACAGCCGAAGGGCCAGCAGGGAAACTCCTGCTGGGCATCTTCAGCACACAGTGAGCTTTGCAACTCTGAAACACACATTGCTGTCACCTCTCACTTTCCTACCTCAAAGTCCAATTGAATCCTACATCTCCTGTGCTTGCTCTTTGTGAGCAGTAGCAGAATATAGCACTTACGTTTGGACTCTGCTGAAACAGCAGAAGAGACAGTCCAGAAAGTTCCCACTGGTCATCTTCAGAGCACAGCGATCTTTGCAACTCTGCAACAGACATTGCTGTCACTCCTCCCTTTCCTGCCTGAAAGACCAACTGAATCCACCATCTCTGTGCCCGCTCTCTGCTGAGCAGCAACAGAGAGAGTAGACCAGGAATGTTGAGACTGTGCTAAAACAGCAGAAGAGCCTTGCAAAAAAGCTCCTGCTGATCATGTTTAGCACACAGCGAGCTTTAAACTGTGACAAACATTGCTGTCACTCCTCACTTTATCTCCTAAAAGTGCATTTGAATCCAACGTTTCTGGTGCGCTCTCTCGTTTCGAGAGGAGTTGTGACAGGGGAGGACGAGCGCTTGGACTCTAATCCCACAGCCGAAGGGCCAGCAGGGAAACTCCTGCTGGGCATCTTCAGCACACAGTGAGCTTTGCAACTCTGCAACACGCATTGCTGTCACTCCTCCCTTTCCTGCCTGAAAGACCAATTGATTCCAACATCTCTGTGCCCGCTCTCTGCTGAGCAGCAACAGAAAGAGAGGAGCAGGAATGTTTAGACTGGGCTAAAACAGCAGAAGTGCCTTGCAAAAAAGCTCCTGCTGATCACGTTTAGCACACAGTGAGCTTTAAACTGTGACACAAACATTGCTGCCACTCTTCACTCTTTCTCCTAAAAGTGCATTTGAATCCAACGTTTCTGGTGCGCTCTCTCGTTTCGAGAGGAGTTGTGACAGGGGAGGACGAGCGCTTGGACTCTAATCCCACAGCCGAAGGGCCAGCAGGTAAACTCCTGCTGGGCATCTTCAGCACACAGTGAGCTTTGCAACACTGAAACACACATTGCTGTCACCTCTCACTTTCCTACCTCAAAGTCCAATTGAATCCTACATCTCTGTGCCCGCTCTCTGCTGAGCAGCAACAGAAAGAGAGGAGCAGGAATGTGTAGACTGGGCTAAAACAGCAGAAGTGCCTTGCAAAAAAGCTCCTGCTGATCACGTTTAGCACACAGTGAGCTTTAAACTGTGACACAAACATTGCTGCCACTCTTCACTCTTTCTACTAAAAGTGCATTTGAATCCAACGTTTATGGTGCGCTCTCTCGTTTCGAGAGGAGTTTTGACAGGGGAGGACGAGCGCTTGGACTCTAATCCCACAGCCGAAGGGCCAGCAGGGAAACTCCTGCTGGGCATCTTCAGCACACAGTGAGCTTTGCAACTCTGAAACACACATTGCTGTCACCTCTCACTTTCCTACCTCAAAGTCCAATTGAATCCTACATCTCCTGTGCTTGCTCTTTGTGAGCAGCAGCAGAATATAGCACTTACTTTTGGACTCTGCTGAAACAGCAGAAGAGACAGTCCAGAAAGTTCCCACTGGTCATCTTCAGAGCACAGCGATCTTTGCAACTCTGCAACAGACATTGCTGTCACTCCTCCCTTTCCTGCCTGAAAGACCAACTGAATCCACCATCTCTGTGCCCTCTCTCTGCTGAGCAGCAACAGAGAGAGTAGAGCAGGAATGTTGAGACTGTGCTAAAACAGCAGAAGAGCCTTGCAAAAAAGCTCCTGCTGATCATGTTTAGCACACAGCGAGCTTTAAACTGTGACACAAACATTGCTGCCACTCTTCACTCTTTCTCCTAAAAGTGCATTTGAATCCAACGTTTCTGGTGCGCTCTCTCGTTTCGAGAGGAGTTGTGACAGGGGAGGACGAGCGCTTGGACTCTAATCCCACAGCCGAAGGGCCAGCAGGTAAAATCCTGCTGGGCATCTTCAGCACACAGTGAGCTTTGCAACTCTGCAACACGCATTGCTGTCACTCCTCCCTTTCCTGCCTGAAAGACCAATTGATTCCAACATCTCTGTGCCCGCTCTCTGCTGAGCAGCAACAGAAAGAGAGGAGCAGGAATGTTTAGACTGGGCTAAAACAGCAGAAGTGCCTTGCAAAAAAGCTCCTGCTGATCACGTTTAGCACACAGTGAGCTTTAAACTGTGACACAAACATTGCTGCCACTCTTCACTCTTTCTCCTAAAAGTGCATTTGAATCCAAAGTTTCTGGTGCGCTCTCTCGTTTCCAGAGGAGTTGTGACAGGGGAGGACGAGCGCTTGGACTCTAATCCCACAGCCGAAGGGCCAGCAGGTAAACTCCTGCTGGGCATCTTCAGCACACAGTGAGCTTTGCAACTCTGAAACACACATTGCTGTCACCTCTCACTTTCCTACCTCAAAGTCCAATTGAATCCTACATCTCTGTGCCCGCTCTCTGCTGAGCAGCAACAGAAAGAGAGGAGCAGGAATGTTTAGACTGGGCTAAAACAGCAGAAGTGCCTTGCAAAAAAGCTCCTGCTGATCACGTTTAGCACACAGTGAGCTTTAAACTGTGACACAAACATTGCTGCCACTCTTCACTCTTTCTCCTAAAAGTGCATTTGAATCCAACGTTTCTGGTGCGCTCTCTCGTTTCGAGAGGAGTTGTGACAGGGGAGGACGAGCGCTTGGACTCTAATCCCACAGCCGAAGGGCCAGCAGGGAAACTCCTGCTGGGCATCTTCAGCACACAGTGAGCTTTGCAACTCTGAAACACACATTGCTGTCACCTCTCACTTTCCTACCTCAAAGTCCAATTGAATCCTACATCTCAGTGCCCGCTCTCTGCTGAGCAGCAACAGAAAGAGAGGAGCAGGAATGTTTAGACTGGGCTAAAACAGCAGAAGTGCCTTGCAAAAAAGCTCCTGCTGATCACGTTTAGCACACAGTGAGCTTTAAACTGTGACACAAACATTGCTGCCACTCTTCACTCTTTCTCCTAAAAGTGCATTTGAATCCAACGTTTCTGGTGCGCTCTCTCGTTTCGAGAGGAGTTGTGACAGGGGAGGACGAGCGCTTGGACTCTAATCCCACAGCCGAAGGGCCAGCAGGGAAAATCCTGCTGGGCATCTTCAGCACACAGTGAGCTTTGCAACTCTGAAACACACATTGCTGTCACCTCTCACTTTCCTACCTCAAAGTCCAATTGAATCCTACATCTCCTGTGCTTGCTCTTTGTGAGCAGTAGCAGAATATAGCACTTACGTTTGGACTCTGCCGAAACAGCAGAAGAGACAGTCCAGAAAGTTCCCACTGGTCATCTTCAGAGCACAGCGATCTTTGCAACTCTGCAACAGACATTGCTGTCACTCCTCCCTTTCCTGCCTGAAAGACCAACTGAGTCCACCATCTCTGTGCCCTCTCTCTGCTGAGCAGCAACAGAGAGAGTAGAGCAGGAATGTTTAGACTGGGCTAAAACAGCAGAAGCGCCTTGCAAAAAAGCTCCTGCTGATCATGTTTAGCACACAGTGAGCTTTAAACTCTGACGCAAACATTGCTGTCACTCTTCACTCTTTTTCCTAAAAGTGCATTTGAATCCAGCGTTTCTGGTGCGCTCTCTTGCTTCGAGAGGAGTTGTGACAGGGGAGGACGAGCGCTTGGACTCTTATCCCACAGCCGAAGGGTCAGCAGGGAAACTGCTGCTGGGCATCTTCAGCACACAGTGAGCTTTGCAACTCTGCAACACGCATTGCTGTCACTCCTCCCTTTCTTGCCTGAAAGACCAACTGAATCCACCATCTCTGTGCCCGCTCTCGGCTGAGCAGCAACAGAGAGATTAGAGCAGGAATGTTGAGACTGTTCTAAAACAGCAGAAGAGCCTTGCAAAAAAGCTCCTGCTGATCATGTTTAGCACACAGCGAGCTTTAAACTGTGACACAAACATTGCTGTCACTCCTCACTTTATCTCCTAAAAGTGCATTTGAATCCAACGTTTCTGGTGCGCTCTCTCGTTTCGAGAGGAGTTGTGACAGGGGAGGACGAGCGCTTGGACTCTAATGCCACAGCCGAAGGGCCAGCAGGGGAACTCCTGCTGGGCATCTTCAGCACACAGTGAGCTTTGCAACTCTGCAAAACACATTGCTGTCACTCCTCCCTTTCCTGCCTGAAAGACCAATTGATTCCAACATCTCTGTGCCCGCTCTCTGCTGAGCAGCAACAGAAAGAGAGGAGCAGGAATGTTTAGACTGGGCTAAAACATCAGAAGTGCCTTGCAAAAAAGCTCCTGCTGATCATGTTTAGAGCACAGTGAGCTTTAAACTGTGACACAAACATTGCTGCCACTCTTCACTCTTTCTCCTAAAAGTGCATTTGAACCCAACGTTTCTGGTGCGCTCTCTCGTTTCGAGAGGAGTTGTGACAGGGGAGGACGAGCGCTTGGACTCTAATCCCACAGCCGAAGGGCCAGCAGGGAAACTCCTGCTGGGCATCTTCAGCACACAGTGAGCTTTGCAACTCTGAAACACACATTGCTGTCACCTCTCACTTTCCTACCTCAAAGTCCAATTGAATCCTACATCTCCTGTGCTTGCTCTTGGTGAGCAGTAGCAGAATATAGCACTTACGTTTGGACTCTACTGAAACAGCAGAAGAGACAGTCCAGAAAGTTCCCACTGATCATCTTCAGCGCACAGTGAGCTTTGCAACTCTGAAACACACATTGCTGTCACTCCTCACTTCATCGCCTAATAGTCCCTTTGAATCCATGGTCTCTCGCGCCCTCTCTCGTTTGAACAGCAGCAGTGACAGGTGAACACGAGCTCTTGGCCTCTGCTCCCACAGCCGAAGAGCCAGGAGTGAAAGCTCCGGCTGGGCATCTTCAGCAACTAGTCAGCTTTGCAACTGTGACACATATATTGCTGTTGCTCCTCACTTTCCTACCTCAAAGTCCAATTGAATCCAAAATCTCTGGGCCCTTTCTCTGCTGGGCAGCAGCAGAGAGAGTAGAGCCGGAACGTTTTGTCCCTGCTAAAAGAGCAGAAGAGCCAGGACAAAATGTTCCTGCAGATCATCTTCAGCGCACAGCGAGCTTTCCAACTCTGCAACACGCATTGCTGTCACACCTCCCTTTCCTGCCTGAAAGACCAACTGAATCCACCATCTCTGTGCCCACTCTCTGCTGAGCAGCAACAGAAAGAGAGGAGCAGGAAAGTTTAGACTGGGCTAAAACAGCAGAAGCGCCTTGCAAAAAAGCTCCTGCTGATCATGTTTAGCACACAGTGAGCTTTAAACTCTGACGCAAACATTGCTGTCACTCTTCACTCTTTTTCCTAAAAGTGCATTTGAATCCAACGTTTCTGGTGCGCTGTCTTGTTTCGAGAGGAGTTGTGACAGGGGAGGACGAGCGCTTGGACTCTAATCCCACAGCCGAAGGGTCAGCAGGGAAACTGCTGCTGGGCATCTTCAGCACACAGTGAGCTTTGCAACTCTGCAACACGCATTGCTGTCACTCCTCCCTTTCCTGCCTGAAAGACCAATTGATTCCAGCATCTCTGTGCCCGCTCTCTGCTGAGCAGCAACAGAAAGAGAGGATCAGGAATGTTTAGACTGGGCTAAAACAGCAGAAGTGCCTTGCAAAAAAGCTCCTGCTGATCATGTTTAGCACACAGTGAGCTTTAAACTGTGACACAAACATTGCTGCCACTCTTCACTCTTTCTCCTAAAAGTGCATTTGAATCCAACGTTTCTGGTGCGCTCTCTCGTTTCGAGAGGAGTTGTGACAGGGGAGGACGAGCGCTTGGACACGAATCCCACAGCCGAAGGGCCAGCAGGTAAACTCCTGCTGGGCATCTTCAGCGCACAGTGAGCTTTGCAACTCTGAAACACACATTGCTGTCACCTCTCACTTTCCTACCTCAAAGTCCAATTGAATCCTACATCTCCTGTGCTTGCTCTTTGGGAGCAGTAGCAGAATATAGCACTTACGTTTGGACACTGCTGAAACAGCAGAAGAGACAGTCCAGAAAGTTCCCACTGGTCATCTTCAGAGCACAGCGATCTTTGCAACTCTGCAACAGACATTGCTGTCACTCCTCCCTTTCCTGCCTGAAAGACCAACTGAATCCACCATCTCTGTGCCCGCTCTCTGCTGAGCAGCAACAGAGAGAGTAGAGCAGGAATGTTGAGACTGTGCTAAAGCAGCAGAAGAGCCTTGCAAAAAAGCTCCTGCTGATCATGTTTAGCACACAGCGAGCTTTAAACTGTGACACAAATATTGCTGTCACTCCTCACTTTATCTCCTAAAAGTGCATTTGAATCCAACGTTTCTGCTGCGCTCTCTTGTTTCGAGAGGAGTTGTGACAGGGGAGGACGAGCGCTTGGACTCTAATCCCACAGCCGAAGGGCCAGCAGGGAAACTCCTGCTGGGCATCTTCAGCACACAGTGAGCTTTCCAACTCTGCAACACGCATTGCTGTCACTCCTCCATTTCTTGCCTGAAAGACCAATTGAATCCAACATCTCTGTGCCAGCTCTCTGCTGAGCAGCAACAGAGAGTGTAGAGCTGCAATGTTTAGACTGTGCTAAAACAGCAGAAGAGCCTTGCGAAATACCTCCTGCTGGTCATCTATAGCACACAGTTAGCTTTGCAACTGTGACACAAACATTGCTGTCACTCTTCACTCTTTCTCCAGAAAGACCGTTTGAATACAACCTCTCCAGTGCACGCTCTCTGTGAGCTGCAGCAAGATTAAGTAGAGCAGGAGCGTTTAGACACTGCTGAAAGAGCAGAAAAGCCAGGCCAAAAAGTTCCTACAGATCATCTTCAGCGCACAGCGAGCTTTGCAAATCTGCAACACACATTGCTGTCACTCCTCCCTTTCCTGCCTGAAAGACCAATTGAATCCAACATCTCTGTGCTCTCTCTCTGCTGAGCAGCAACAGAGAGAGTAGAGCAGCAATGTTTAGACTGTGCTAAAACAGCAGAAGAGCCTTGCGAAAAACCTCCTGCTGGTCATCTATAGCACAGAGTGAGCTTTGCAACTGTGACACAAACACAAACATTGCTGTCACTCCTCACTTTATCTCCTAAAAGTGCATTTGAATCCAACGTTTCTGGTGCGCTCTCTCGTTTCGAGAGGAGTTGTGACAGGGGAGGAAGAGCGCTTGGAATCTAATCCCACAGCCGAAAAGCCAGCAGGTAAATTCCTGCTGGGCATCTTCAGCACACAGTGAGCTTTGCAACTCTGAAACACACATTGCTGTCACCTCTCACTTTCCTACCTCAAAGTCCAATTGAATCCTACATCTCCTGTGCTTGCTCTTTGTGAGCAGTAGCAGAATATAGCACTTACGTTTGGACTCTGCTGAAACAGCAGAAGAGACAGTCCAGAAAGTTCCCACTGATCATCTTCAGCGCACAGTGAGCTTTGCAACTCTGAAACACACATTGCTGTCACTCCTCACTTCATCCCCTAATAGTCCCTTTGAATCCATGGTCTCTCGCGCCCTCTCTCGTTTGAACAGCAGCAGTGACAGGTGAACACGAGCTCTTGGCCTCTGCTCCCACAGCCGAAGAGCCAGGAGTGAAAGCTCCGGCTGGGCATCTTCAGCAACTAGTCAGCTTTGCAACTGTGACACATATATTGCTGTTGCTCCTCACTTTCCTACCTCAAAGTCCAATTGAATCCAAAATCTCTGGGCCCTTTCTCTGCTGGGCAGCAGCAGACAGAGTAGAGCCGGAACGTTTTGTCCCTGCTAAAAGAGCAGAAGAGCCAGGACAAAATGTTCCTGCAGATCATCTTCAGCGCACAGCGAGCTTTGCAACTCTGCAACACGCATTGCTGTCACTCCTCCCTTTCCTGCCTGAAAGACCAACTGAATCCACCATCTCTGTGCCCGCTCTCTGCTGAGCAGCAACAGAGAGAGTAGAGCAGGAATGTTTAGACTGGACTAAAACAGCAGAAGCGCCTTGCAAAAAAGCTCCTGCTGATCATGTTTAGCACACAGTGAGCTTTAAACTGTGACACAAACATTGCTGCCACTCTTCACTCTTTCTCCTAAAAGTGCATTTGAATCCAACGTTTCTGGTGCGCTCTCTCGTTTCGAGAGGAGTTGTGACAGGGGAGGACGAGCGCTTGGACTCTAATCCCACAGCCGAAGGGCCAGCAGGGAAACTCCTGCTGGGCATCTTCAGCACACAGTGAGCTTTGCAACTCTGCAACACGCATTGCTGTCACTCCTCCCTTTCCTGCCTGAAAGACCAATTGATTCCAACATCTCTGTGCCCGCTCTCTGCTGAGCAGCAACAGAAAGAGAGGAGCAGGAATGTTTAGACTGGGCTAAAACAGCAGAAGTGCCTTGCAAAAAAGCTCCTGCTGATCACGTTTAGCACACAGTGAGCTTTAAACTGTGACACAAACATTGCTGCCACTCTTCACTCTTTCTCCTAAAAGTGCATTTGAATCCAACGTTTCTGGTGCGCTCTCTCGTTTCGAGAGGAGTTGTGACAGGGGAGGACGAGCGCTTGGACTCTAATCCCACAGCCGAAGGGCCAGCAGGGAAACTCCTGCTGGGCATCTTCAGCACACAGTGAGCTTTGCAACTCTGCAACACGCATTGTTGTCACTCCTCCCTTTCCTGCCTGAAAGACCAATTGATTCCAACATCTCTGTGCCCGCTCTCTGCTGAGCAGCAACAGAAAGAGAGGAGCAGGAATGTTTAGACTGGGCAAAAACAGCAGAAGTGCCTTGCAAAAAAGCTCCTGCAGATCACGTTTAGCACACATTGAGCTTTAAACTGTGACACAAACATTGCTGCCACTCTTCACTCTTTCTCCTAAAAGTGCATTTGAATCCAACGTTTCTGGTGCGCTCTCTCGTTTCGAGAGGAGTTGTGACAGGGGAGGACGAGCGCTTGGACTCTAAATCCCACACCCGAAGGGCCAGCAGGTAAACTCCTGCTGGGCATCTTCAGCACACAGTGAGCTTTGCAACTCTGAAACAAACATTACTGTCACCTCTCACTTTCATACCTCAAAGTCCAATTGAATCCTACATCTCCTGTGCTTGCTCTTTGTGAGCAGTAGCAGAATATAGCACTTACGTTTGGACTCTGCTGAAACAGCAGAAGAGACAGTCCAGAAAGTTCCCACTGATCATCTTCAGCGCACAGTGAGCTTTGCAACTCTGAAACACACATTGCTGTCACTCCTCACTTCATCTCCTAATAGTCCCTTTGAATCCATGGTCTCTCGCGCCCTCTCTCGTTTGAACAGCAGCAGTGACAGGTGAACACGAGCTCTTGGCCTCTGCTCCCACAGCCGAAGAGCCAGTAGTGAAAGCTCCGGCTGGGCATCTTCAGCAACTAGTCAGCTTTGCAACTGTGACACATATATTGCTGTTGCTCCTCACTTTCCTACCTCAAAGTCCAATTGAATCCAAAATCTCTGGGCCCTTTCTCTGCTGGGCAGCAGCAGACAGAGTAGAGCCGGAACGTTTTGTCCCTGCTAAAAGAGCAGAAGAGCCAGGACAAAATGTTCCTGCAGATCATCTTCAGCGCACAGCGAGCTTTGCAACTCTGCAACACGCATTGCTGTCACTCCTCCCTTTCCTGCCTGAAAGACCAACTGAATCCACCATCTCTGTGCCCACTCTCTGCTGAGCAGCAACAGAAAGAGAGGAGCAGGAAAGTTTAGACTGGGCTAAAACAGCAGAAGCGCCTTGCAAAAAAGCTCCTGCTGATCATGTTTAGCACACAGTGAGCTTTAAACTGTGACACAAACATTGCTGCCACTCTTCACTCTTTCTCCTAAAAGTGCATTTGAATCCAACGTTTCTGGTGCACTGTCTTGTTTCGAGAGGAGTTGTGACAGGGGAGGACGAGCGCTTGGATTCTAATCCCACAGCCGAAGGGTCAGCAGGGAAACTGCTGCTGGGCATCTTCAGCACACAGTGAGCTTTGCAACTCTGCAACACGCATTGCGGTCACTCCTCCCTTTCTTGCCAGAAAGACCAATTGATTCCAACATCTCTGTGCCCGCTCTCTGCTGAGCAGCAACAGAAAGAGAGGATCAGGAATGTTTAGACTGGGCTAAAACAGCAGAAGTGCCTTGCAAAAAAGCTCCTGCTGATCATGTTTAGCACACAGCGAGCTTTAAACTGTGACACAAACATTGCTGCCACTCTTCACTCTTTCTCCTAAAAGTGCATTTGAATCCAACGTTTCTGGTGCGCTCTCTCGTTTCGAGAGGAGTTGTGACAGGGGAGGACGAGCGCTTGGACTCTAATCCCACAGCCGAAGGGCCAGCAGGTAAAATCCTGCTGGGCATCTTCAGCACACAGTGAGCTTTGCAACTCTGCAACACGCATTGCTGTCACTCCTCCCTTTCCTGCCTGAAAGACCAATTGATTCCAACATCTCTGTGCCCGCTCTCTGCTGAGCAGCAACAGAAAGAGAGGAGCAGGAATGTTTAGACTGGGCTAAAACAGCAGAAGTGCCTTGCAAAAAAGCTCCTGCTGATCACGTTTAGCACACAGTGAGCTTTAAACTGTGACACAAACATTGCTGCCACTCTTCACTCTTTCTCCTAAAAGTGCATTTGAATCCAAAGTTTCTGGTGCGCTCTCTCGTTTCCAGAGGAGTTGTGACAGGGGAGGACGAGCGCTTGGACTCTAATCCCACAGCCGAAGGGCCAGCAGGTAAACTCCTGCTGGGCATCTTCAGCACACAGTGAGCTTTGCAACTCTGAAACACACATTGCTGTCACCTCTCACTTTCCTACCTCAAAGTCCAATTGAATCCTACATCTCTGTGCCCGCTCTCTGCTGAGCAGCAAAAGAAAGAGAGGAGCAGGAATGTTTAGACTGGGCTAAAACAGCAGAAGTGCCTTGCAAAAAAGCTCCTGCTGATCACGTTTAGCACACAGTGAGCTTTAAACTGTGACACAAACATTGCTGCCACTCTTCACTCTTTCTCCTAAAAGTGCATTTGAATCCAACGTTTCTGGTGCGCTCTCTCGTTTCGAGAGGAGTTGTGACAGGGGAGGACGAGCGCTTGGACTCTAATCCCACAGCCGAAGGGCCAGCAGGGAAACTCCTGCTGGGCATCTTCAGCACACAGTGAGCTTTGCAACTCTGAAACACACATTGCTGTCACCTCTCACTTTCCTACCTCAAAGTCCAATTGAATCCTACATCTCAGTGCCCGCTCTCTGCTGAGCAGCAACAGAAAGAGAGGAGCAGGAATGTTTAGACTGGGCTAAAACAGCAGAAGTGCCTTGCAAAAAAGCTCCTGCTGATCACGTTTAGCACACAGTGAGCTTTAAACTGTGACACAAACATTGCTGCCACTCTTCACTCTTTCTCCTAAAAGTGCATTTGAATCCAACGTTTCTGGTGCGCTCTC
Source organism: Lathamus discolor (assembly GCF_037157495.1). Taxonomy (NCBI): domain Eukaryota; kingdom Metazoa; phylum Chordata; class Aves; order Psittaciformes; family Psittacidae; genus Lathamus; species Lathamus discolor. The sequence goes on along the minus strand of NC_088884.1, from coordinate 90,339,180 downwards.
TCGTTTCGAGAGGAGTTGTGACAGGGGAGGACGAGCGCTTGGACTCTAATCCCACAGCCGAAGGGCCAGCAGGGAAAATCCTGCTGGGCATCTTCAGCACACAGTGAGCTTTGCAACTCTGAAACACACATTGCTGTCACCTCTCACTTTCCTACCTCAAAGTCCAATTGAATCCTACATCTCCTGTGCTTGCTCTTTGTGAGCAGTAGCAGAATATAGCACTTACGTTTGGACTCTGCCGAAACAGCAGAAGAGACAGTCCAGAAAGTTCCCACTGGTCATCTTCAGAGCACAGCGATCTTTGCAACTCTGCAACAGACATTGCTGTCACTCCTCCCTTTCCTGCCTGAAAGACCAACTGAGTCCACCATCTCTGTGCCCTCTCTCTGCTGAGCAGCAACAGAGAGAGTAGAGCAGGAATGTTTAGACTGGGCTAAAACAGCAGAAGCGCCTTGCAAAAAAGCTCCTGCTGATCATGTTTAGCACACAGTGAGCTTTAAACTCTGACGCAAACATTGCTGTCACTCTTCACTCTTTTTCCTAAAAGTGCATTTGAATCCAGCGTTTCTGGTGCGCTCTCTTGCTTCGAGAGGAGTTGTGACAGGGGAGGACGAGCGCTTGGACTCTTATCCCACAGCCGAAGGGTCAGCAGGGAAACTGCTGCTGGGCATCTTCAGCACACAGTGAGCTTTGCAACTCTGCAACACGCATTGCTGTCACTCCTCCCTTTCCTGCCTGAAAGACCAACTGAATCCACCATCTCTGTGCCCGCTCTCGGCTGAGCAGCAACAGAGAGATTACAGCAGGAATGTTGAGACTGTTCTAAAACAGCAGAAGAGCCTTGCAAAAAAGCTCCTGCTGATCATGTTTAGCACACAGCGAGCTTTAAACTGTGACACAAACATTGCTGTCACTCCTCACTTTATCTCCTAAAAGTGCATTTGAATCCAACGTTTCTGGTGCGCTCTCTCGTTTCGAGAGGAGTTGTGACAGGGGAGGACGAGCGCTTGGACTCTAATGCCACAGCCGAAGGGCCAGCAGGGAAACTCCTGCTGGGCATCTTCAGCACACAGTGAGCTTTGCAACTCTGCAAAACACATTGCTGTCACTCCTCCCTTTCCTGCCTGAAAGACCAATTGATTCCAACATCTCTGTGCCCGCTCTCTGCTGAGCAGCAACAGAAAGAGAGGAGCAGGAATGTTTAGACTGGGCTAAAACATCAGAAGTGCCTTGCAAAAAAGCTCCTGCTGATCATGTTTAGAGCACAGTGAGCTTTAAACTGTGACACAAACATTGCTGCCACTCTTCACTCTTTCTCCTAAAAGTGCATTTGAACCCAACGTTTCTGGTGCGCTCTCTCGTTTCGAGAGGAGTTGTGACAGGGGAGGACGAGCGCTTGGACTCTAATCCCACAGCCGAAGGGCCAGCAGGGAAACTCCTGCTGGGCATCTTCAGCACACAGTGAGCTTTGCAACTCTGAAACACACATTGCTGTCACCCCTCACTTTCCTACCTGAAAGTCCAATTGAATCCTACATCTCCTGTGCTTGCTCTTGGTGAGCAGTAGCAGAATATAGCACTTACGTTTGGACTCTACTGAAACAGCAGAAGAGACAGTCCAGAAAGTTCCCACTGATCATCTTCAGCGCACAGTGAGCTTTGCAACTCTGAAACACACATTGCTGTCACTCCTCACTTCATCGCCTAATAGTCCCTTTGAATCCATGGTCTCTCGCGCCCTCTCTCGTTTGAACAGCAGCAGTGACAGGTGAACACGAGCTCTTGGCCTCTGCTCCCACAGCCGAAGAGCCAGGAGTGAAAGCTCCGGCTGGGCATCTTCAGCAACTAGTCAGCTTTGCAACTGTGACACATATATTGCTGTTGCTCCTCACTTTCCTACCTCAAAGTCCAATTGAATCCAAAATCTCTGGGCCCTTTCTCTGCTGGGCAGCAGCAGAGAGAGTAGAGCCGGAACGTTTTGTCCCTGCTAAAAGAGCAGAAGAGCCAGGACAAAATGTTCCTGCAGATCATCTTCAGCGCACAGCGAGCTTTCCAACTCTGCAACACGCATTGCTGTCACACCTCCCTTTCCTGCCTGAAAGACCAACTGAATCCACCATCTCTGTGCCCACTCTCTGCTGAGCAGCAACAGAAAGAGAGGAGCAGGAAAGTTTAGACTGGGCTAAAACAGCAGAAGCGCCTTGCAAAAAAGCTCCTGCTGATCATGTTTAGCACACAGTGAGCTTTAAACTCTGACGCAAACATTGCTGTCACTCTTCACTCTTTTTCCTAAAAGTGCATTTGAATCCAACGTTTCTGGTGCGCTGTCTTGTTTCGAGAGGAGTTGTGACAGGGGAGGACGAGCGCTTGGACTCTAATCCCACAGCCGAAGGGTCAGCAGGGAAACTGCTGCTGGGCATCTTCAGCACACAGTGAGCTTTGCAACTCTGCAACACGCATTGCTGTCACTCCTCCCTTTCCTGCCTGAAAGACCAATTGATTCCAACATCTCTGTGCCCGCTCTCTGCTGAGCAGCAACAGAAAGAGAGGATCAGGAATGTTTAGACTGGGCTAAAACAGCAGAAGTGCCTTGCAAAAAAGCTCCTGCTGATCATGTTTAGCACACAGTGAGCTTTAAACTGTGACACAAACATTGCTGCCACTCTTCACTCTTTCTCCTAAAAGTGCATTTGAATCCAACGTTTCTGGTGCGCTCTCTCGTTTCGAGAGGAGTTGTGACAGGGGAGGACGAGCGCTTGGACACGAATCCCACAGCCGAAGGGCCAGCAGGTAAACTCCTGCTGGGCATCTTCAGCGCACAGTGAGCTTTGCAACTCTGAAACACACATTGCTGTCACCTCTCACTTTCCTACCTCAAAGTCCAATTGAATCCTACATCTCCTGTGCTTGCTCTTTGGGAGCAGTAGCAGAATATAGCACTTACGTTTGGACACTGCTGAAACAGCAGAAGAGACAGTCCAGAAAGTTCCCACTGGTCATCTTCAGAGCACAGCGATCTTTGCAACTCTGCAACAGACATTGCTGTCACTCCTCCCTTTCCTGCCTGAAAGACCAACTGAATCCACCATCTCTGTGCCCGCTCTCTGCTGAGCAGCAACAGAGAGAGTAGAGCAGGAATGTTGAGACTGTGCTAAAGCAGCAGAAGAGCCTTGCAAAAAAGCTCCTGCTGATCATGTTTAGCACACAGCGAGCTTTAAACTGTGACACAAATATTGCTGTCACTCCTCACTTTATCTCCTAAAAGTGCATTTGAATCCAACGTTTCTGCTGCGCTCTCTTGTTTCGAGAGGAGTTGTGACAGGGGAGGACGAGCGCTTGGACTCTAATCCCACAGCCGAAGGGCCAGCAGGGAAACTCCTGCTGGGCATCTTCAGCACACAGTGAGCTTTCCAACTCTGCAACACGCATTGCTGTCACTCCTCCATTTCTTGCCTGAAAGACCAGTTGAATCCAACATCTCTGTGCCAGCTCTCTGCTGAGCAGCAACAGAGAGTGTAGAGCTGCAATGTTTAGACTGTGCTAAAACAGCAGAAGAGCCTTGCGAAATACCTCCTGCTGGTCATCTATAGCACACAGTTAGCTTTGCAACTGTGACACAAACATTGCTGTCACTCTTCACTCTTTCTCCAGAAAGACCGTTTGAATACAACCTCTCCAGTGCACGCTCTCTGTGAGCTGCAGCAAGATTAAGTAGAGCAGGAGCGTTTAGACACTGCTGAAAGAGCAGAAAAGCCAGGCCAAAAAGTTCCTACAGATCATCTTCAGCGCACAGCGAGCTTTGCAACTCTGCAACACACATTGCTGTCACTCCTCCCATTCCTGCCTGAAAGACCAATTGAATCCAACATCTCTGTGCTCTCTCTCTGCTGAGCAGCAACAGAGAGAGTAGAGCAGCAATGTTTAGACTGTGCTAAAACAGCAGAAGAGCCTTGCGAAAAACCTCCTGCTGGTCATCTATAGCACAGAGTGAGCTTTGCAACTGTGACACAAACACAAACATTGCTGTCACTCCTCACTTTATCTCCTAAAAGTGCATTTGAATCCAACGTTTCTGGTGCGCTCTCTCGTTTCGAGAGGAGTTGTGACAGGGGAGGAAGAGCGCTTGGAATCTAATCCCACAGCCGAAAAGCCAGCAGGTAAATTCCTGCTGGGCATCTTCAGCACACAGTGAGCTTTGCAACTCTGAAACACACATTGCTGTCACCTCTCACTTTCCTACCTCAAAGTCCAATTGAATCCTACATCTCCTGTGCTTGCTCTTTGTGAGCAGTAGCAGAATATAGCACTTACGTTTGGACTCTGCTGAAACAGCAGAAGAGACAGTCCAGAAAGTTCCCACTGATCATCTTCAGCGCACAGTGAGCTTTGCAACTCTGAAACACACATTGCTGTCACTCCTCACTTCATCCCCTAATAGTCCCTTTGAATCCATGGTCTCTCGCGCCCTCTCTCGTTTGAACAGCAGCAGTGACAGGTGAACACGAGCTCTTGGCCTCTGCTCCCACAGCCGAAGAGCCAGGAGTGAAAGCTCCGGCTGGGCATCTTCAGCAACTAGTCAGCTTTGCAACTGTGACACATATATTGCTGTTGCTCCTCACTTTCCTACCTCAAAGTCAATTGAATCCAAAATCTCTGGGCCCTTTCTCTGCTGGGCAGCAGCAGACAGAGTAGAGCCGGAACGTTTTGTCCCTGCTAAAAGAGCAGAAGAGCCAGGACAAAATGTTCCTGCAGATCATCTTCAGCGCACAGCGAGCTTTGCAACTCTGCAACACGCATTGCTGTCACTCCTCCCTTTCCTGCCTGAAAGACCAACTGAATCCACCATCTCTGTGCCCGCTCTCTGCTGAGCAGCAACAGAGAGAGTAGAGCAGGAATGTTTAGACTGGACTAAAACAGCAGAAGCGCCTTGCAAAAAAGCTCCTGCTGATCATGTTTAGCACACAGTGAGCTTTAAACTGTGACACAAACATTGCTGCCACTCTTCACTCTTTCTCCTAAAAGTGCATTTGAATCCAACGTTTCTGGTGCGCTCTCTCGTTTCGAGAGGAGTTGTGACAGGGGAGGACGAGCGCTTGGACTCTAATCCCACAGCCGAAGGGCCAGCAGGGAAACTCCTGCTGGGCATCTTCAGCACACAGTGAGCTTTGCAACTCTGCAACACGCATTGCTGTCACTCCTCCCTTTCCTGCCTGAAAGACCAATTGATTCCAACATCTCTGTGCCCGCTCTCTGCTGAGCAGCAACAGAAAGAGAGGAGCAGGAATGTTTAGACTGGGCTAAAACAGCAGAAGTGCCTTGCAAAAAAGCTCCTGCAGATCACGTTTAGCACACAGTGAGCTTTAAACTGTGACACAAACATTGCTGCCACTCTTCACTCTTTCTCCTAAAAGTGCATTTGAATCCAACGTTTCTGGTGCGCTCTCTCGTTTCGAGAGGAGTTGTGACAGGGGAGGACGAGCGCTTGGACTCTAAATCCCACAGCCGAAGGGCCAGCAGGTAAACTCCTGCTGGGCATCTTCAGCACACAGTGAGCTTTGCAACTCTGAAACAAACATTACTGTCACCTCTCACTTTCATACCTCAAAGTCCAATTGAATCCTACATCTCCTGTGCTTGCTCTTTGTGAGCAGTAGCAGAATATAGCACTTACGTTTGGACTCTGCTGAAACAGCAGAAGAGACAGTCCAGAAAGTTCCCACTGATCATCTTCAGCGCACAGTGAGCTTTGCAACTCTGAAACACACATTGCTGTCACTCCTCACTTCATCTCCTAATAGTCCCTTTGAATCCATGGTCTCTCGCGCCCTCTCTCGTTTGAACAGCAGCAGTGACAGGTGAACACGAGCTCTTGGCCTCTGCTCCCACAGCCGAAGAGCCAGTAGTGAAAGCTCCGGCTGGGCATCTTCAGCAACTAGTCAGCTTTGCAACTGTGACACATATATTGCTGTTGCTCCTCACTTTCCTACCTCAAAGTCCAATTGAATCCAAAATCTCTGGGCCCTTTCTCTGCTGGGCAGCAGCAGACAGAGTAGAGCTGGAACGTTTTGTCCCTGCTAAAAGAGCAGAAGAGCCAGGACAAAATGTTCCTGCAGATCATCTTCAGCGCACAGCGAGCTTTGCAACTCTGCAACACGCATTGCTGTCACTCCTCCCTTTCCTGCCTGAAAGACCAACTGAATCCACCATCTCTGTGCCCACTCTCTGCTGAGCAGCAACAGAAAGAGAGGAGCAGGAAAGTTTAGACTGGGCTAAAACAGCAGAAGCGCCTTGCAAAAAAGCTCCTGCTGATCATGTTTAGCACACAGTGAGCTTTAAACTGTGACACAAACATTGCTGCCACTCTTCACTCTTTCTCCTAAAAGTGCATTTGAATCCAACGTTTCTGGTGCACTGTCTTGTTTCGAGAGGAGTTGTGACAGGGGAGGACGAGCGCTTGGATTCTAATCCCACAGCCGAAGGGTCAGCAGGGAAACTGCTGCTGGGCATCTTCAGCACACAGTGAGCTTTGCAACTCTGCAACACGCATTGCGGTCACTCCTCCCTTTCTTGCCAGAAAGACCAATTGATTCCAACATCTCTGTGCCCGCTCTCTGCTGAGCAGCAACAGAAAGAGAGGAGCAGGAATGTTTAGACTGGGCTAAAACAGCAGAAGTGCCTTGCAAAAAAGCTCCTGCTGATCATGTTTAGCACACAGTGAGCTTTAAACTGTGACACAAACATTGCTGCCACTCTTCACTCTTTCTCCTAAAAGTGCATTTGAATCCAACGTTTCTGGTGCGCTCTCTCGTTTCGAGAGGAGTTGTGACAGGGGAGGACGAGCGCTTGGACTCGAATCCCACAGCCGAAGGGCCAGCAGGGAAAATCCTGCTGGGCATCTTCAGCACACAGTGAGCTTTGCAACTCTGAAACACACATTGCTGTCACCTCTCACTTTCCTACCTCAAAGTCCAATTGAATCCTACATCTCCTGTGCTTGCTCTTTGTGAGCAGTAGCAGAATATAGCACTTACGTTTGGACTCTGCTGAAACAGCAGAAGAGACAGTCCAGAAAGTTCCCACTGGTCATCTTCAGAGCACAGCGATCTTTGCAACTCTGCAACAGACATTGCTGTCACTCCTCCCTTTCCTGCCTGAAAGACCAACTGAATCCACCATCTCTGTGCCCGCTCTCTGCTGAGCAGCAACAGAGAGAGTAGAGCAGGAATGTTGAGACTGTGCTAAAGCAGCAGAAGAGCCTTGCAAAAAAGCTCCTGCTGATCATGTTTAGCACACAGCGAGCTTTAAACTGTGACACAAATATTGCTGTCACTCCTCACTTTATCTCCTAAAAGTGCATTTGAATCCAACGTTTCTGCTGCGCTCTCTTGTTTCGAGAGGAGTTGTGACAGGGGAGGACGAGCGCTTGGACTCTAATCCCACAGCCGAAGGGCCAGCAGGGAAACTCCTGCTGGGCATCTTCAGCACACAGTGAGCTTTGCAACTCTGCAACACACATTGCTGTCACTCCTCCATTTCTTGCCTGAAAGACCAGTTGAATCCAACATCTCTGTGCCAGCTCCCTGCTGAGCAGCAACAGAGAGAGTAGAGCTGCAATGTTTAGACTGTGCTAAAACAGCAGAAGAGCCTTGCGAAATACCTCCTGCTGGTCATCTATAGCACACAGTTAGCTTTGCAACTGTGACACAAACATTGCTGTCAATCTTCACTCTTTCTCCAGAAAGACCGCTTGAATACAACCTCTCCAGTGCACGCTCTCTGTGAGCTGCAGCAAGAGTAAGTAGAGCAGGAGCGTTTAGACACAGCTGAAAGAGCAGAAAAGCCAGGCCAAAAAGTTCCTACAGATCATCTTCAGCGCACAGCGAGCTTTGCAACTCTGCAACATACATTGCTGTCACTCCTCCCATTCCTGCCTGAAAGACCAATTGAATCCAACATCTCTGTGCTCTCTCTCTGCTGAGCAGCAACAGAGAAAGTAGAGCAGCAATGTTTAGACTGTGCTAAAACAGCAGAAGAGCCTTGCGAAAAACCTCCTGCTGGTCATCTATAGCACAGAGTGAGCTTTGCAACTGTGACACAAACACAAACATTGCTGTCACTCCTCACTTTATCTCCTAAAAGTGCATTTGAATCCAACGTTTCTGGTGCGCTCTCTCGTTTCGAGAGGAGTTGTGACAGGGGAGGACGAGCGCTTGGAATCTAATCCCACAGCCGAAAGGCCAGCAGGTAAATTCCTGCTGGGCATCTTCAGCACACAGTGAGCTTTGCAACTCTGAAACACACATTGCTGTCACCTCTCACTTTCCTACCTCAAAGTCCAATTGAATCCTACATCTCCTGTGCTTGCTCTTTGTGAGCAGTAGCAGAATATAGCACTTACGTTTGGACTCTGCTGAAACAGCAGAAGAGACAGTCCAGAAAGTTCCCACTGATCATCTTCAGCGCACAGTGAGCTTTGCAACTCTGAAACACACATTGCTGTCACTCCTCACTTCATCCCCTAATAGTCCCTTTGAATCCATGGTCTCTCGCGCCCTCTCTCGTTTGAACAGCAGCAGTGACAGGTGAACACGAGCTCTTGGCCTCTGCTCCCACAGCCGAAGAGCCAGGAGTGAAAGCTCCGGCTGGGCATCTTCAGCAACTAGTCAGCTTTGCAACTGTGACACATATATTGCTGTTGCTCCTCACTTTCCTACCTCAAAGTCCAATTGAATCCAAAATCTCTGGGCCCTTTCTCTGCTGGGCAGCAGCAGACAGAGTAGAGCCGGAACGTTTTGTCCCTGCTAAAAGAGCAGAAGAGCCAGGACAAAATGTTCCTGCAGATCATCTTCAGCGCACAGCGAGCTTTGCAACTCTGCAACACGCATTGCTGCCACTCCTCCCTTTCCTGCCTGAAAGACCAACTGAATCCACCATCTCTGTGCCCGCTCTCTGCTGAGCAGCAACAGAGAGAGTAGAGCAGGAATGTTTAGACTGGACTAAAACAGCAGAAGTGCCTTGCAAAAAAGCTCCTGCTGATCATGTTTAGCACACAGTGAGCTTTAAACTGTGACACAAACATTGCTGCCACTCTTCACTCTTTCTCCTAAAAGTGCATTTGAATCCAACGTTTCTGGTGCGCTCTCTCGTTTCGAGAGGAGTTGTGACAGGGGAGGACGAGCGCTTGGACTCTAATCCCACAGCCGAAGGGCCAGCAGGGAAACTCCTGCTGGGCATCTTCAGCACACAGTGAGCTTTGCAACTCTGAAACACACATTGCTGTCACCTCTCACTTTCCTACCTCAAAGTCCAATTGAATCCTACATCTCCTGTGCTTGCTCTTTGTGAGCAGTAGCAGAATATAGCACTTACGTTTGGACTCTGCTGAAACAGCAGAAGAGACAGTCCAGAAAGTTCCCACTGGTCATCTTCAGAGCACAGCGATCTTTGCAACTCTGCAACAGACATTGCTGTCACTCCTCCCTTTCCTGCCTGAAAGACCAACTGAATCCACCATCTCTGTGCCCGCTCTCTGCTGAGCAGCAACAGAGAGAGTAGAGCAGGAATGTTGAGACTGTGCTAAAACAGCAGAAGAGCCTTGCAAAAAAGCTCCTGCTGATCATGTTTAGCACACAGCGAGCTTTAAACTGTGACAAACATTGCTGTCACTCCTCACTTTATCTCCTAAAAGTGCATTTGAATCCAACGTTTCTGGTGCGCTCTCTCGTTTCGAGAGGAGTTGTGACAGGGGAGGACGAGCGCTTGGACTCTAATCCCACAGCCGAAGGGCCAGCAGGGAAACTCCTGCTGGGCATCTTCAGCACACAGTGAGCTTTGCAACTCTGCAACACGCATTGCTGTCACTCCTCCCTTTCCTGCCTGAAAGACCAATTGATTCCAACATCTCTGTGCCCGCTCTCTGCTGAGCAGCAACAGAAAGAGAGGAGCAGGAATGTTTAGACTGGGCTAAAACAGCAGAAGTGCCTTGCAAAAAAGCTCCTGCTGATCACGTTTAGCACACAGTGAGCTTTAAACTGTGACACAAACATTGCTGCCACTCTTCACTCTTTCTACTAAAAGTGCATTTGAATCCAACGTTTATGGTGCGCTCTCTCGTTTCGAGAGGAGTTTTGACAGGGGAGGACGAGCGCTTGGACTCTAATCCCACAGCCGAAGGGCCAGCAGGGAAACTCCTGCTGGGCATCTTCAGCACACAGTGAGCTTTGCAACTCTGAAACACACATTGCTGTCACCTCTCACTTTCCTACCTCAAAGTCCAATTGAATCCTACATCTCCTGTGCTTGCTCTTTGTGAGCAGCAGCAGAATATAGCACTTACTTTTGGACTCTGCTGAAACAGCAGAAGAGACAGTCCAGAAAGTTCCCACTGGTCATCTTCAGAGCACAGCGATCTTTGCAACTCTGCAACAGACATTGCTGTCACTCCTCCCTTTCCTGCCTGAAAGACCAACTGAATCCACCATCTCTGTGCCCTCTCTCTGCTGAGCAGCAACAGAGAGAGTAGAGCAGGAATGTTGAGACTGTGCTAAAACAGCAGAAGAGCCTTGCAAAAAAGCTCCTGCTGATCATGTTTAGCACACAGCGAGCTTTAAACTGTGACACAAACATTGCTGCCACTCTTCACTCTTTCTCCTAAAAGTGCATTTGAATCCAACGTTTCTGGTGCGCTCTCTCGTTTCGAGAGGAGTTGTGACAGGGGAGGACGAGCGCTTGGACTCTAATCCCACAGCCGAAGGGCCAGCAGGTAAAATCCTGCTGGGCATCTTCAGCACACAGTGAGCTTTGCAACACTGAAACACACATTGCTGTCACCTCTCACTTTCCTACCTCAAAGTCCAATTGAATCCTACATCTCTGTGCCCGCTCTCTGCTGAGCAGCAACAGAAAGAGAGGAGCAGGAATGTGTAGACTGGGCTAAAACAGCAGAAGTGCCTTGCAAAAAAGCTCCTGCTGATCACGTTTAGCACACAGTGAGCTTTAAACTGTGACACAAACATTGCTGCCACTCTTCACTCTTTCTCCTAAAAGTGCATTTGAATCCAAAGTTTCTGGTGCGCTCTCTCGTTTCGAGAGGAGTTGTGACAGGGGAGGACGAGCGCTTGGACTCTAATCCCACAGCCGAAGGGCCAGCAGGTAAACTCCTGCTGGGCATCTTCAGCACACAGTGAGCTTTGCAACTCTGAAACACACATTGCTGTCACCTCTCACTTTCCTACCTCAAAGTCCAATTGAATCCTACATCTCTGTGCCCGCTCTCTGCTGAGCAGCAACAGAAAGAGAGGAGCAGGAATGTTTAGACTGGGCTAAAACAGCAGAAGTGCCTTGCAAAAAAGCTCCTGCTGATCACGTTTAGCACACAGTGAGCTTTAAACTGTGACACAAACATTGCTGCCACTCTTCACTCTTTCTCCTAAAAGTGCATTTGAATCCAACGTTTCTGGTGCGCTCTCTCGTTTCGAGAGGAGTTGTGACAGGGGAGGACGAGCGCTTGGACTCTAATCCCACAGCCGAAGGGCCAGCAGGGAAACTCCTGCTGGGCATCTTCAGCACACAGTGAGCTTTGCAACTCTGAAACACACATTGCTGTCACCTCTCACTTTCCTACCTCAAAGTCCAATTGAATCCTACATCTCAGTGCCCGCTCTCTGCTGAGCAGCAACAGAAAGAGAGGAGCAGGAATGTTTAGACTGGGCTAAAACAGCAGAAGTGCCTTGCAAAAAAGCTCCTGCTGATCACGTTTAGCACACAGTGAGCTTTAAACTGTGACACAAACATTGCTGCCACTCTTCACTCTTTCTCCTAAAAGTGCATTTGAATCCAACGTTTCTGGTGCGCTCTCTCGTTTCGAGAGGAGTTGTGACAGGGGAGGACGAGCGCTTGGACTCTAATCCCACAGCCGAAGGGCCAGCAGGGAAACTCCTGCTGGGCATCTTCAGCACACAGTGAGCTTTGCAACTCTGAAACACACATTGCTGTCACCTCTCACTTTCCTACCTCAAAGTCCAATTGAATCCTACATCTCCTGTGCTTGCTCTTTGTGAGCAGTAGCAGAATATAGCACTTACGTTTGGACTCTGCCGAAACAGCAGAAGAGACAGTCCAGAAAGTTCCCACTGGTCATCTTCAGAGCACAGCGATCTTTGCAACTCTGCAACAGACATTGCTGTCACTCCTCCCTTTCCTGCCTGAAAGACCAACTGAGTCCACCATCTCTGTGCCCTCTCTCTGCTGAGCAGCAACAGAGAGAGTAGAGCAGGAATGTTTAGACTGGGCTAAAACAGCAGAAGTGCCTTGCAAAAAAGCTCCTGCTGAACACGTTTAGCACACAGTGAGCTTTAAACTGTGACACAAACATTGCTGCCACTCTTCACTCTTTCTCCTAAAAGTGCATTTGAATCCAACGTTTCTGGTGCGCTCTCTCGTTTCGAGAGGAGTTGTGACAGGGGAGGACGAGCGCTTGGACTCTAATCCCACAGCCGAAGGGCCAGCAGGTAAAATCCTGCTGGGCATCTTCAGCACACAGTGAGCTTTGCAACTCTGAAACACACATTGCTGTCACCTCTCACTTTCCTACCTCAAAGTCCAATTGAATCCTACATCTCCTGTGCTTGCTCTTTGTGAGCAGTAGCAGAATATAGCACTTACGTTTGGACTCTGCTGAAACAGCAGAAGAGACAGTCCAGAAAGTTCCCACTGATCATCTTCAGCGCACAGTGAGCTTTGCAACTCTGAAACACACATTGCTGTCACTCCTCACTTCATCCCCTAATAGTCCCTTTGAATCCATGGTCTCTCGCGCCCTCTCTCGTTTGAACAGCAGCAGTGACAGGTGAACACGAGCTCTTGGCCTCTGCTCCCACAGCCGAAGAGCCAGGAGTGAAAGCTCCGGCTGGGCATCTTCAGCAACTAGTCAGCTTTGCAACTGTGACACATATATTGCTGTTGCTCCTCACTTTCCTACCTCAAAGTCCAATTGAATCCAAAATCTCTGGGCCCTTTCTCTGCTGGGCAGCAGCAGACAGAGTAGAGCCGGAACGTTTTGTCCCTGCTAAAAGAGCAGAAGAGCCAGGACAAAATGTTCCTGCAGATCATCTTCAGCGCACAGCGAGCTTTGCAACTCTGCAACACGCATTGCTGCCACTCCTCCCTTTCCTGCCTGAAAGACCAACTGAATCCACCATCTCTGTGCCCGCTCTCTGCTGAGCAGCAACAGAGAGAGTAGAGCAGGAATGTTTAGACTGGACTAAAACAGCAGAAGCGCCTTGCAAAAAAGCTCCTGCTGATCATGTTTAGCACACAGTGAGCTTTAAACTGTGACACAAACATTGCTGCCACTCTTCACTCTTTCTCCTAAAAGTGCATTTGAATCCAACCTTTCTGGTGCGCTCTCTCGTTTCGAGAGGAGTTGTGACAGGGGAGGACGAGCGCTTGGACTCTAATCCCACAGCCGAAGGGCCAGCAGGGAAACTCCTGCTGGGCATCTTCAGCACACAGTGAGCTTTGCAACTCTGAAACACACATTGCTGTCACCTCTCACTTTCCTACCTCAAAGTCCAATTGAATCCTACATCTCCTGTGCTTGCTCTTTGTGAGCAGTAGCAGAATATAGCACTTACGTTTGGACTCTGCTGAAACAGCAGAAGAGACAGTCCAGAAAGTTCCCACTGGTCATCTTCAGAGCACAGCGATCTTTGCAACTCTGCAACAGACATTGCTGTCACTCCTCCCTTTCCTGCCTGAAAGACCAACTGAATCCACCATCTCTGTGCCCGCTCTCTGCTGAGCAGCAACAGAGAGAGTAGAGCAGGAATGTTGAGACTGTGCTAAAACAGCAGAAGAGCCTTGCAAAAAAGCTCCTGCTGATCATGTTTAGCACACAGCGAGCTTTAAACTGTGACAAACATTGCTGTCACTCCTCACTTTATCTCCTAAAAGTGCATTTGAATCCAACGTTTCTGGTGCGCTCTCTCGTTTCGAGAGGAGTTGTGACAGGGGAGGACGAGCGCTTGGACTCTAATCCCACAGCCGAAGGGCCAGCAGGGAAACTCCTGCTGGGCATCTTCAGCACACAGTGAGCTTTGCAACTCTGCAACACGCATTGCTGTCACTCCTCCCTTTCCTGCCTGAAAGACCAATTGATTCCAACATCTCTGTGCCCGCTCTCTGCTGAGCAGCAACAGAAAGAGAGGAGCAGGAATGTTTAGACTGGGCTAAAACAGCAGAAGTGCCTTGCAAAAAAGCTCCTGCTGATCACGTTTAGCACACAGTGAGCTTTAAACTGTGACACAAACATTGCTGCCACTCTTCACTCTTTCTCCTAAAAGTGCATTTGAATCCAACGTTTCTGGTGCGCTCTCTCGTTTCGAGAGGAGTTGTGACAGGGGAGGACGAGCGCTTGGACTCTAATCCCACAGCCGAAGGGCCAGCAGGTAAACTCCTGCTGGGCATCTTCAGCACACAGTGAGCTTTGCAACACTGAAACACACATTGCTGTCACCTCTCACTTTCCTACCTCAAAGTCCAATTGAATCCTACATCTCTGTGCCCGCTCTCTGCTGAGCAGCAACAGAAAGAGAGGAGCAGGAATGTGTAGACTGGGCTAAAACAGCAGAAGTGCCTTGCAAAAAAGCTCCTGCTGATCACGTTTAGCACACAGTGAGCTTTAAACTGTGACACAAACATTGCTGCCACTCTTCACTCTTTCTACTAAAAGTGCATTTGAATCCAACGTTTATGGTGCGCTCTCTCGTTTCGAAAGGAGTTTTGACAGGGGAGGACGAGCGCTTGGACTCTAATCCCACAGCCGAAGGGCCAGCAGGGAAACTCCTGCTGGGCATCTTCAGCACACAGTGAGCTTTGCAACTCTGAAACACACATTGCTGTCACCTCTCACTTTCCTACCTCAAAGTCCAATTGAATCCTACATCTCCTGTGCTTGCTCTTTGTGAGCAGCAGCAGAATATAGCACTTACTTTTGGACTCTGCTGAAACAGCAGAAGAGACAGTCCAGAAAGTTCCCACTGGTCATCTTCAGAGCACAGCGATCTTTGCAACTCTGCAACAGACATTGCTGTCACTCCTCCCTTTCCTGCCTGAAAGACCAACTGAATCCACCATCTCTGTGCCCTCTCTCTGCTGAGCAGCAACAGAGAGAGTAGAGCAGGAATGTTGAGACTGTGCTAAAACAGCAGAAGAGCCTTGCAAAAAAGCTCCTGCTGATCATGTTTAGCACACAGCGAGCTTTAAACTGTGACACAAACATTGCTGCCACTCTTCACTCTTTCTCCTAAAAGTGCATTTGAATCCAACGTTTCTGGTGCGCTCTCTCGTTTCGAGAGGAGTTGTGACAGGGGAGGACGAGCGCTTGGACTCTAATCCCACAGCCGAAGGGCCAGCAGGTAAAATCCTGCTGGGCATCTTCAGCACACAGTGAGCTTTGCAACACTGAAACACACATTGCTGTCACCTCTCACTTTCCTACCTCAAAGTCCAATTGAATCCTACATCTCTGTGCCCGCTCTCTGCTGAGCAGCAACAGAAAGAGAGGAGCAGGAATGTGTAGACTGGGCTAAAACAGCAGAAGTGCCTTGCAAAAAAGCTCCTGCTGATCACGTTTAGCACACAGTGAGCTTTAAACTGTGACACAAACATTGCTGCCACTCTTCACTCTTTCTCCTAAAAGTGCATTTGAATCCAAAGTTTCTGGTGCGCTCTCTCGTTTCGAGAGGAGTTGTGACAGGGGAGGACGAGCGCTTGGACTCTAATCCCACAGCCGAAGGGCCAGCAGGTAAACTCCTGCTGGGCATCTTCAGCACACAGTGAGCTTTGCAACTCTGAAACACACATTGCTGTCACCTCTCACTTTCCTACCTCAAAGTCCAATTGAATCCTACATCTCTGTGCCCGCTCTCTGCTGAGCAGCAACAGAAAGAGAGGAGCAGGAATGTTTAGACTGGGCTAAAACAGCAGAAGTGCCTTGCAAAAAAGCTCCTGCTGATCACGTTTAGCACACAGTGAGCTTTAAACTGTGACACAAACATTGCTGCCACTCTTCACTCTTTCTCCTAAAAGTGCATTTGAATCCAACGTTTCTGGTGCGCTCTCTCGTTTCGAGAGGAGTTGTGACAGGGGAGGACGAGCGCTTGGACTCTAATCCCACAGCCGAAGGGCCAGCAGGGAAACTCCTGCTGGGCATCTTCAGCACACAGTGAGCTTTGCAACTCTGAAACACACATTGCTGTCACCTCTCACTTTCCTACCTCAAAGTCCAATTGAATCCTACATCTCAGTGCCCGCTCTCTGCTGAGCAGCAACAGAAAGAGAGGAGCAGGAATGTTTAGACTGGGCTAAAACAGCAGAAGTGCCTTGCAAAAAAGCTCCTGCTGATCACGTTTAGCACACAGTGAGCTTTAAACTGTGACACAAACATTGCTGCCACTCTTCACTCTTTCTCCTAAAAGTGCATTTGAATCCAACGTTTCTGGTGCGCTCTCTCGTTTCGAGAGGAGTTGTGACAGGGGAGGACGAGCGCTTGGACTCTAATCCCACAGCCGAAGGGCCAGCAGGGAAACTCCTGCTGGGCATCTTCAGCACACAGTGAGCTTTGCAACTCTGAAACACACATTGCTGTCACCTCTCACTTTCCTACCTCAAAGTCCAATTGAATCCTACATCTCCTGTGCTTGCTCTTTGTGAGCAGTAGCAGAATATAGCACTTACGTTTGGACTCTGCCGAAACAGCAGAAGAGACAGTCCAGAAAGTTCCCACTGGTCATCTTCAGAGCACAGCGATCTTTGCAACTCTGCAACAGACATTGCTGTCACTCCTCCCTTTCCTGCCTGAAAGACCAACTGAGTCCACCATCTCTGTGCCCTCTCTCTGCTGAGCAGCAACAGAGAGAGTAGAGCAGGAATGTTTAGACTGGGCTAAAACAGCAGAAGTGCCTTGCAAAAAAGCTCCTGCTGAACACGTTTAGCACACAGTGAGCTTTAAACTGTGACACAAACATTGCTGCCACTCTTCACTCTTTCTCCTAAAAGTGCATTTGAATCCAACGTTTCTGGTGCGCTCTCTCGTTTCGAGAGGAGTTGTGACAGGGGAGGACGAGCGCTTGGACTCTAATCCCACAGCCGAAGGGCCAGCAGGTAAAATCCTGCTGGGCATCTTCAGCACACAGTGAGCTTTGCAACTCTGCAACACGCATTGCTGTCAATCCTCCCTTTCCTGCCTGAAAGACCAATTGATTCCAACATCTCTGTGCCCGCTCTCTGCTGAGCAGCAACAGAAAGAGAGGAGCAGGAATGTTTAGACTGGGCAAAAACAGCAGAAGTGCCTTGCAAAAAAGCTCCTGCAGATCACGTTTAGCACACAGTGAGCTTTAAACTGTGACACAAACATTGCTGCCACTCTTCACTCTTTCTCCTAAAAGTGCATTTGAATCCAACGTTTCTGGTGCGCTCTCTCGTTTCGAGAGGAGTTGTGACAGGGGAGGACGAGCGCTTGGACTCTAATCCCACAGCCGAACGGCCAGCAGGTAAACTCCTGCTGGGCATCTTCAGCACACAGTGAGCTTTGCAACTCTGAAACAAACATTACTGTCACCTCTCACTTTCCTACCTCAAAGTCCAATTGAATCCTACATCTCCTGTGCTTGCTCTTTGTGAGCAGTAGCAGAATATAGCACTTACGTTTGGACTCTGCTGAAACAGCAGAAGAGACAGTCCAGAAAGTTCCCACTGATCATCTTCAGCGCACAGTGAGCTTTGCAACTCTGAAACACACATTGCTGTCACTCCTCACTTCATCTCCTAATAGTCCCTTTGAATCCATGGTCTCTCGCGCCCTCTCTCGTTTGAACAGCAGCAGTGACAGGTGAACACGAGCTCTTGGCCTCTGCTCCCACAGCCGAAGAGCCAGGAGTGAAAGCTCCGGCTGGGCATCTTCAGCAACTAGTCAGCTTTGCAACTGTGACACATATATTGCTGTTGCTCCTCACTTTCCTACCTCAAAGTCCAATTGAATCCAAAATCTCTGGGCCCTTTCTCTGCTGGGCAGCAGCAGACAGAGTAGAGCCGGAACGTTTTGTCCCTGCTAAAAGAGCAGAAGAGCCAGGACAAAATGTTCCTGCAGATCATCTTCAGCGCACAGCGAGCTTTGCAACTCTGCAACACGCATTGCTGTCACTCCTCCCTTTCCTGCCTGAAAGACCAACTGAATCCACCATCTCTGAGCCCGCTCTCTGCTGAGCAGCAACAGAGAGAGTAGAGCAGGAATGTTTAGACTGGACTAAAACAGCAGAAGCGCCTTGCAAAAAAGCTCCTGCTGATCATGTTTAGCACACAGCGAGCTTTAAACTGTGACACAAACATTGCTGTCACTCCTCACTTTATCTCCTAAAAGTGCATTTGAATCCAACGTTTCTGGTGCGCTCTCTCGTTTCGAGAGGAGTTGTGACAGGGGAGGACGAGCGCTTGGACTCTAATCCCACAGCCGAAGGGCCAGCAGGGAAACTCCTGCTGGGCATCTTCAGCACACAGTGAGCTTTGCAACTCTGCAACACGCATTGCTGTCACTCCTCCCTTTCCTGCCTGAAAGACCAATTGATTCCAACATCTCTGTGCCCGCTCTCTGCTGAGCAGCAACAGAAAGAGAGGAGCAGGATTGTTTAGACTGGGCAAAAACAGCAGAAGTGCCTTGCAAAAAAGCTCCTGCTGATCACGTTTAGCACACAGTGAGCTTTAAACTGTGACACAAACATTGCTGCCACTCTTCACTCTTTCTCCTAAAAGTGCATTTGAATCCAACGTTTCTGGTGCGCTCTCTCGTTTCGAGAGGAGTTGTGACAGGGGAGGACGAGCGCTTGGACTCTAATCCCACAGCCGAAGGGCCAGCAGGTAAACTCCTGCTGGGCATCTTCAGCACACAGTGAGCTTTGCAACTCTGAAACAAACATTACTGTCACCTCTCACTTTCCTACCTCAAAGTCCAATTGAATCCTACATCTCCTGTGCTTGCTCTTTGTGAGCAGTAGCAGAATATAGCACTTACGTTTGGACTCTGCTGAAACAGCAGAAGAGACAGTCCAGAAAGTTCCCACTGATCATCTTCAGCGCACAGTGAGCTTTGCAACTCTGAAACACACATTGCTGTCACTCCTCACTTCATCTCCAAATAGTCCCTTTGAATCCATGGTCTCTCGCGCCCTCTCTCGTTTGAACAGCAGCAGTGACAGGTGAACACGAGCTCTTGGCCTCTGCTCCCACAGCCGAAGAGCCAGGAGTGAAAGCTCCGGCTGGGCATCTTCAGCAACTAGTCAGCTTTGCAACTGTGACACATATATTGCTGTTGCTCCTCACTTTCCTACCTCAAAGTCCAATTGAATCCAAAATCTCTGGGCCCTTTCTCTGCTGGGCAGCAGCAGACAGAGTAGAGCCGGAACGTTTTGTCCCTGCTAAAAGAGCAGAAGAGCCAGGACAAAATGTTCCTGCAGATCATCTTCAGCGCACAGCGAGCTTTGCAACTCTGCAACACGCATTGCTGTCACTCCTCCCTTTCCTGCCTGAAAGACCAACTGAATCCACCATCTCTGTGCCCGCTCTCTGCTGAGCAGCAACAGAGAGAGTAGAGCAGGAATGTTTAGACTGGACTAAAACAGCAGAAGCGCCTTGCAAAAAAGCTCCTGCTGATCATGTTTAGCACACAGTGAGCTTTAAACTGTGACACAAACATTGCTGCCACTCTTCACTCTTTCTCCTAAAAGTGCATTTGAATCCAACGTTTCTGGTGCGCTCTCTCGTTTCGAGAGGAGTTGTGACAGGGGAGGACGAGCGCTTGGACTCTAATCCCACAGCCGAAGGGCCAGCAGGGAAACTCCTGCTGGGCATCTTCAGCACACAGTGAGCTTTGCAACTCTGAAACAAACATTACTGTCACCTCTCACTTTCCTACCTCAAAGTCCAATTGAATCCTACATCTCCTGTGCTTGCTCTTTGTGAGCAGTAGCAGAATATAGCACTTACGTTTGGACTCTGCTGAAACAGCAGAAGAGACAGTCCAGAAAGTTCCCACTGGTCATCTTCAGAGCACAGCGATCTTTGCAACTCTGCAACAGACATTGCTGTCACTCCTCCCTTTCCTGCCTGAAAGACCAACTGAATCCACAATCTCTGTGCCCGCTCCCTGCTGAGCAGCAACAGAGAGAGTAGAGCAGGAATGTTGAGACTGTGCTAAAACAGCAGAAGAGCCTTGCAAAAAAGCTCCTGCTGATCATGTTTAGCACACAGCGAGCTTTAAACTGTGACAAACATTGCTGTCACTCCTCACTTTATCTCCTAAAAGTGCATTTGAATCCAACGTTTCTGGTGCGCTCTCTCGTTTCGAGAGGAGTTGTGACAGGGGAGGACGAGCGCTTGGACTCTAATCCCACAGCCGAAGGGCCAGCAGGGAAACTCCTGCTGGGCATCTTCAGCACACAGTGAGCTTTGCAACTCTGAAACAAACATTACTGTCACCTCTCACTTTCCTACCTGAAAGTCCAATTGAATCCTACATCTCCTGTGCTTGCTCTTTGTGAGCAGTAGCAGAATATAGCACTTACGTTTGGACTCTGCTGAAACAGCAGAAGAGACAGTCCAGAAAGTTCCCACTGGTCATCTTCAGAGCACAGCGATCTTTGCAACTCTGCAACAGACATTGCTGTCACTCCTCCCTTTCCTGCCTGAAAGACCAACTGAATCCACCATCTCTGTGCCCTCTCTCTGCTGAGCAGCAACAGAGAGAGTAGAGCAGGAATGTTGAGACTGTGCTAAAACAGCAGAAGAGCCTTGCAAAAAAGCTCCTGCTGATCATGTTTAGCACACAGTGAGCTTTAAACTGTGACACAAACATTGCTGCCACTCTTCACTCTTTCTCCTAAAAGTGCATTTGAATCCAACGTTTCTGGTGCGCTCTCTCGTTTCGAGAGGAGTTGTGACAGGGGAGGACGAGCGCTTGGACTCTAATCCCACAGCCGAAGGGCCAGCAGGGAAACTCCTGCTGGGCATCTTCAGCACACAGTGAGCTTTGCAACTCTGCAACACGCATTGCTGTCACTCCTCCATTTCCTGCCTGAAAGACCAATTGATTCCAACATCTCTGTGCCCGCTCTCTGCTGAGCAGCAACAGAAAGAGAGGAGCAGGAATGTTTAGACTGGGCTAAAACAGCAGAAGTGCCTTGCAAAAAAGCTCCTGCTGATCACGTTTAGCACACAGTGAGCTTTAAACTGTGACACAAACATTGCTGCCACTCTTCACTCTTTCTCCTAAAAGTGCATTTGAATCCAACGTTTCTGGTGCGCTCTCTCGTTTCGAGAGGAGTTGTGACAGGGGAGGACGAGCGCTTGGACTCTAATCCCACAGCCGAAGGGCCAGCAGGGAAACTCCTGCTGGGCATCTTCAGCACACAGTGAGCTTTGCAACTCTGAAACACACATTGCTGTCACCTCTCACTTTCCTACCTCAAAGTCCAATTGAATCCTACATCTCCTGTGCTTGCTCTTTGTGAGCAGTAGCAGAATATAGCACTTACGTTTGGACTCTGCTGAAACAGCAGAAGAGACAGTCCAGAAAGTTCCCACTGGTCATCTTCAGAGCACAGCGATCTTTGCAACTCTGCAACAGACATTGCTGTCACTCCTCCCTTTCCTGCCTGAAAGACCAACTGAATCCACCATCTCTGTGCCCTCTCTCTGCTGAGCAGCAACAGAGAGAGTAGAGCAGGAATGTTGAGACTGTGCTAAAACAGCAGAAGAGCCTTGCAAAAAAGCTCCTGCTGATCATGTTTAGCACACAGCGAGCTTTAAACTGTGACACAAACATTGCTGCCACTCTTCACTCTTTCTCCTAAAAGTGCATTTGAATCCAACGTTTCTGGTGCGCTCTCTCGTTTCGAGAGGAGTTGTGACAGGGGAGGACGAGCGCTTGGACTCTAATCCCACAGCCGAAGGGCCAGCAGGTAAACTCCTGCTGGGCATCTTCAGCACACAGTGAGCTTTGCAACTCTGCAACACGCATTGCTGTCACTCCTCCCTTTCCTGCCTGAAAGACCAATTGATTCCAACATCTCTGTGCCCGCTCTCTGCTGAGCAGCAACAGAAAGAGAGGAGCAGGAATGTTTAGACTGGGCAAAAACAGCAGAAGTGCCTTGCAAAAAAGCTCCTGCAGATCACGTTTAGCACACAGTGAGCTTTAAACTGTGACACAAACATTGCTGCCACTCTTCACTCTTTCTCCTAAAAGTGCATTTGAACCCAACGTTTCTGGTGCGCTCTCTCGTTTCGAGAGGAGTTGTGACAGGGGAGGACGAGCGCTTGGACTCTAATCCCACAGCCGAAGGGCCAGCAGGTAAACTCCTGCTGGGCATCTTCAGCACACAGTGAGCTTTGCAACTCTGAAACAAACATTACTGTCACCTCTCACTTTCCTACCTCAAAGTCCAATTGAATCCTACATCTCCTGTGCTTGCTCTTTGTGAGCAGTAGCAGAATATAGCACTTACGTTTGGACTCTGCTGAAACAGCAGAAGAGACAGTCCAGAAAGTTCCCACTGATCATCTTCAGCGCACAGTGAGCTTTGCAACTCTGAAACACACATTGCTGTCACTCCTCACTTCATCTCCTAATAGTCCCTTTGAATCCATGGTCTCTCGCGCCCTCTCTCGTTTGAACAGCAGCAGTGACAGGTGAACACGAGCTCTTGGCCTCTGCTCCCACAGCCGAAGAGCCAGGAGTGAAAGCTCCGGCTGGGCATCTTCAGCAACTAGTCAGCTTTGCAACTGTGACACATATATTGCTGTTGCTCCTCACTTTCCTACCTCAAAGTCCAATTGAATCCAAAATCTCTGGGCCCTTTCTCTGCTGGGCAGCAGCAGACAGAGTAGAGCCGGAACGTTTTGTCCCTGCTAAAAGAGCAGAAGAGCCAGGACAAAATGTTCCTGCAGATCATCTTCAGCGCACAGCGAGCTTTGCAACTCTGCAACACGCATTGCTGTCACTCCTCCCTTTCCTGCCTGAAAGACCAACTGAATCCACCATCTCTGAGCCCGCTCTCTGCTGAGCAGCAACAGAGAGAGTAGAGCAGGAATGTTTAGACTGGACTAAAACAGCAGAAGCGCCTTGCAAAAAAGCTCCTGCTGATCATGTTTAGCACACAGCGAGCTTTAAACTGTGACACAAACATTGCTGTCACTCCTCACTTTATCTCCTAAAAGTGCATTTGAATCCAACGTTTCTGGTGCGCTCTCTCGTTTCGAGAGGAGTTGTGACAGGGGAGGACGAGCGCTTGGACTCTAATCCCACAGCCGAAGGGCCAGCAGGGAAACTCCTGCTGGGCATCTTCAGCACACAGTGAGCTTTGCAACTCTGCAACACGCATTGCTGTCACCTCTCACTTTCCTACCTCAAAGTCCAATTGAATCCTACATCTCCTGTGCTTGCTCTTTGTGAGCAGTAGCAGAATATAGCACTTACGTTTGGACTCTGCTGAAACAGCAGAAGAGACAGTCCAGAAAGTTCCCACTGGTCATCTTCAGCGCACAGTGAGCTTTGCAACTCTGAAACACACATTGCTGTCACTCCTCACTTCATCTCCTAATAGTCCCTTTGAATCCATGGTCTCTCGCGCCCTCTCTCGTTTGAACAGCAGCAGTGACAGGTGAACACGAGCTCTTGGCCTCTGCTCCCACAGCCGAAGAGCCAGGAGTGAAAGCTCCGGCTGGGCATCTTCAGCAACTAGTCAGCTTTGCAACTGTGACACATATATTGCTGTTGCTCCTCACTTTCCTACCTCAAAGTCCAATTGAATCCAAAATCTCTGGGCCCTTTCTCTGCTGGGCAGCAGCAGACAGAGTAGAGCCGGAACGTTTTGTCCCTGCTAAAAGAGCAGAAGAGCCAGGACAAAATGTTCCTGCAGATCATCTTCAGCGCACAGCGAGCTTTGCAACTCTGCAACACGCATTGCTGTCACTCCTCCCTTTCCTGCCTGAAAGACCAACTGAATCCACCATCTCTGTGCCCGCTCTCTGCTGAGCAGCAACAGAGAGAGTAGAGCAGGAATGTTTAGACTGGACTAAAACAGCAGAAGCGCCTTGCAAAAAAGCTCCTGCTGATCATGTTTAGCACACAGTGAGCTTTAAACTGTGACACAAACATTGCTGCCACTCTTCACTCTTTCTCCTAAAAGTGCATTTGAATCCAACGTTTCTGGTGCGCTCTCTCGTTTCGAGAGGAGTTGTGACAGGGGAGGACGAGCGCTTGGACTCTAATCCCACAGCCGAAGGGCCAGCAGGGAAACTCCTGCTGGGCATCTTCAGCACACAGTGAGCTTTGCAACTCTGAAACAAACATTACTGTCACCTCTCACTTTCCTACCTCAAAGTCCAATTGAATCCTACATCTCCTGTGCTTGCTCTTTGTGAGCAGTAGCAGAATATAGCACTTACGTTTGGACTCTGCTGAAACAGCAGAAGAGACAGTCCAGAAAGTTCCCACTGGTCATCTTCAGAGCACAGCGATCTTTGCAACTCTGCAACAGACATTGCTGTCACTCCTCCCTTTCCTGCCTGAAAGACCAACTGAATCCACAATCTCTGTGCCCGCTCCCTGCTGAGCAGCAACAGAGTGAGTAGAGCAGGAATGTTGAGACTGTGCTAAAACAGCAGAAGAGCCTTGCAAAAAAGCTCCTGCTGATCATGTTTAGCACACAGCGAGCTTTAAACTGTGACAAACATTGCTGTCACTCCTCACTTTATCTCCTAAAAGTGCATTTGAATCCAACGTTTCTGGTGCGCTCTCTCGTTTCGAGAGGAGTTGTGACAGGGGAGGACGAGCGCTTGGACTCTAATCCCACAGCCGAAGGGCCAGCAGGGAAACTCCTGCTGGGCATCTTCAGCACACAGTGAGCTTTGCAACTCTGAAACAAACATTACTGTCACCTCTCACTTTCCTACCTCAAAGTCCAATTGAATCCTACATCTCCTGTGCTTGCTCTTTGTGAGCAGTAGCAGAATATAGCACTTACGTTTGGACTCTGCTGAAACAGCAGAAGAGACAGTCCAGAAAGTTCCCACTGGTCATCTTCAGAGCACAGCGATCTTTGCAACTCTGCAACAGACATTGCTGTCACTCCTCCCTTTCCTGCCTGAAAGACCAACTGAATCCACCATCTCTGTGCCCTCTCTCTGCTGAGCAGCAACAGAGAGAGTAGAGCAGGAATGTTGAGACTGTGCTAAAACAGCAGAAGAGCCTTGCAAAAAAGCTCCTGCTGATCATGTTTAGCACACAGTGAGCTTTAAACTGTGACACAAACATTGCTGCCACTCTTCACTCTTTCTCCTAAAAGTGCATTTGAATCCAACGTTTCTGGTGCGCTCTCTCGTTTCGAGAGGAGTTGTGACAGGGGAGGACGAGCGCTTGGACTCTAATCCCACAGCCGAAGGGCCAGCAGGGAAACTCCTGCTGGGCATCTTCAGCACACAGTGAGCTTTGCAACTCTGCAACACGCATTGCTGTCACTCCTCCATTTCCTGCCTGAAAGACCAATTGATTCCAACATCTCTGTGCCCGCTCTCTGCTGAGCAGCAACAGAAAGAGAGGAGCAGGAATGTTTAGACTGGGCTAAAACAGCAGAAGTGCCTTGCAAAAAAGCTCCTGCTGATCACGTTTAGCACACAGTGAGCTTTAAACTGTGACACAAACATTGCTGCCACTCTTCACTCTTTCTCCTAAAAGTGCATTTGAATCCAACGTTTCTGGTGCGCTCTCTCGTTTCGAGAGGAGTTGTGACAGGGGAGGACGAGCGCTTGGACTCTAATCCCACAGCCGAAGGGCCAGCAGGGAAACTCCTGCTGGGCATCTTCAGCACACAGTGAGCTTTGCAACTCTGAAACACACATTGCTGTCACCTCTCACTTTCCTACCTCAAAGTCCAATTGAATCCTACATCTCCTGTGCTTGCTCTTTGTGAGCAGTAGCAGAATATAGCACTTACGTTTGGACTCTGCTGAAACAGCAGAAGAGACAGTCCAGAAAGTTCCCACTGGTCATCTTCAGAGCACAGCGATCTTTGCAACTCTGCAACAGACATTGCTGTCACTCCTCCCTTTCCTGCCTGAAAGACCAACTGAATCCACCATCTCTGTGCCCTCTCTCTGCTGAGCAGCAACAGAGAGAGTAGAGCAGGAATGTTGAGACTGTGCTAAAACAGCAGAAGAGCCTTGCAAAAAAGCTCCTGCTGATCATGTTTAGCACACAGTGAGCTTTAAACTGTGACACAAACATTGCTGCCACTCTTCACTCTTTCTCCTAAAAGTGCATTTGAATCCAACGTTTCTGGTGCGCTCTCTCGTTTCGAGAGGAGTTGTGACAGGGGAGGACGAGCGCTTGGACTCTAATCCCACAGCCGAAGGGCCAGCAGGGAAACTCCTGCTGGGCATCTTCAGCACACAGTGAGCTTTGCAACTCTGCAACACGCATTGCTGTCACTCCTCCATTTCCTGCCTGAAAGACCAATTGATTCCAACATCTCTGTGCCCGCTCTCTGCTGAGCAGCAACAGAAAGAGAGGAGCAGGAATGTTTAGACTGGGCTAAAACAGCAGAAGTGCCTTGCAAAAAAGCTCCTGCTGATCACGTTTAGCACACAGTGAGCTTTAAACTGTGACACAAACATTGCTGCCACTCTTCACTCTTTCTCCTAAAAGTGCATTTGAATCCAACGTTTCTGGTGCGCTCTCTCGTTTCGAGAGGAGTTGTGACAGGGGAGGACGAGCGCTTGGACTCTAATCCCACAGCCGAAGGGCCAGCAGGGAAACTCCTGCTGGGCATCTTCAGCACACAGTGAGCTTTGCAACTCTGAAACACACATTGCTGTCACCTCTCACTTTCCTACCTCAAAGTCCAATTGAATCCTACATCTCCTGTGCTTGCTCTTTGTGAGCAGTAGCAGAATATAGCACTTACGTTTGGACTCTGCTGAAACAGCAGAAGAGACAGTCCAGAAAGTTCCCACTGGTCATCTTCAGAGCACAGCGATCTTTGCAACTCTGCAACAGACATTGCTGTCACTCCTCCCTTTCCTGCCTGAAAGACCAACTGAATCCACCATCTCTGTGCCCTCTCTCTGCTGAGCAGCAACAGAGAGAGTAGAGCAGGAATGTTGAGACTGTGCTAAAACAGCAGAAGAGCCTTGCAAAAAAGCTCCTGCTGATCATGTTTAGCACACAGCGAGCTTTAAACTGTGACACAAACATTGCTGCCACTCTTCACTCTTTCTCCTAAAAGTGCATTTGAATCCAACGTTTCTGGTGCGCTCTCTCGTTTCGAGAGGAGTTGTGACAGGGGAGGACGAGCGCTTGGACTCTAATCCCACAGCCGAAGGGCCAGCAGCTAAACTCCTGCTGGGCATCTTCAGCACACAGTGAGCTTTGCAACTCTGCAACACGCATTGCTGTCACTCCTCCCTTTCCTGCCTGAAAGACCAATTGATTCCAACATCTCTGTGCCCGCTCTCTGCTGAGCAGCAACAGAAAGAGAGGAGCAGGAATGTTTAGACTGGGCAAAAACAGCAGAAGTGCCTTGCAAAAAAGCTCCTGCAGATCACGTTTAGCACACAGTGAGCTTTAAACTGTGACACAAACATTGCTGCCACTCTTCACTCTTTCTCCTAAAAGTGCATTTGAACCCAACGTTTCTGGTGCGCTCTCTCGTTTCGAGAGGAGTTGTGACAGGGGAGGACGAGCGCTTGGACTCTAATCCCACAGCCGAAGGGCCAGCAGGGAAACTCCTGCTGGGCATCTTCAGCACACAGTGAGCTTTGCAACTCTGAAACAAACATTACTGTCACCTCTCACTTTCCTACCTCAAAGTCCAATTGAATCCTACATCTCCTGTGCTTGCTCTTTGTGAGCAGTAGCAGAATATAGCACTTACGTTTGGACTCTGCTGAAACAGCAGAAGAGACAGTCCAGAAAGTTCCCACTGATCATCTTCAGCGCACAGTGAGCTTTGCAACTCTGAAACACACATTGCTGTCACTCCTCACTTCATCTCCTAATAGTCCCTTTGAATCCATGGTCTCTCGCGCCCTCTCTCGTTTGAACAGCAGCAGTGACAGGTGAACACGAGCTCTTGGCCTCTGCTCCCACAGCCGAAGAGCCAGGAGTGAAAGCTCCGGCTGGGCATCTTCAGCAACTAGTCAGCTTTGCAACTGTGACACATATATTGCTGTTGCTCCTCACTTTCCTACCTCAAAGTCCAATTGAATCCAAAATCTCTGGGCCCTTTCTCTGCTGGGCAGCAGCAGACAGAGTAGAGCCGGAACGTTTTGTCCCTGCTAAAAGAGCAGAAGAGCCAGGACAAAATGTTCCTGCAGATCATCTTCAGCGCACAGCGAGCTTTGCAACTCTGCAACACGCATTGCTGTCACTCCTCCCTTTCCTGCCTGAAAGACCAACTGAATCCACCATCTCTGAGCCCGCTCTCTGCTGAGCAGCAACAGAGAGAGTAGAGCAGGAATGTTTAGACTGGACTAAAACAGCAGAAGCGCCTTGCAAAAAAGCTCCTGCTGATCATGTTTAGCACACAGCGAGCTTTAAACTGTGACACAAACATTGCTGTCACTCCTCACTTTATCTCCTAAAAGTGCATTTGAATCCAACGTTTCTGGTGCGCTCTCTCGTTTCGAGAGGAGTTGTGACAGGGGAGGACGAGCGCTTGGACTCTAATCCCACAGCCGAAGGGCCAGCAGGGAAACTCCTGCTGGGCATCTTCAGCACACAGTGAGCTTTGCAACTCTGCAACACGCATTGCTGTCACTCCTCCCTTTCCTGCCTGAAAGACCAATTGATTCCAACATCTCTGTGCCCGCTCTCTGCTGAGCAGCAACAGAAAGAGAGGAGCAGGATTGTTTAGACTGGGCAAAAACAGCAGAAGTGCCTTGCAAAAAAGCTCCTGCTGATCACGTTTAGCACACAGTGAGCTTTAAACTGTGACACAAACATTGCTGCCACTCTTCACTCTTTCTCCTAAAAGTGCATTTGAATCCAACGTTTCTGGTGCGCTCTCTCGTTTCGAGAGGAGTTGTGACAGGGGAGGACGAGCGCTTGGACTCTAATCCCACAGCCGAATAGCCAGCAGGTAAACTCCTGCTGGGCATCTTCAGCACACAGTGAGCTTTGCAACTCTGAAACAAACATTACTGTCACCTCTCACTTTCCTACCTCAAAGTCCAATTGAATCCTACATCTCCTGTGCTTGCTCTTTGTGAGCAGTAGCAGAATATAGCACTTACGTTTGGACTCTGCTGAAACAGCAGAAGAGACAGTCCAGAAAGTTCCCACTGATCATCTTCAGCGCACAGTGAGCTTTGCAACTCTGAAACACACATTGCTGTCACTCCTCACTTCATCTCCAAATAGTCCCTTTGAATCCATGGTCTCTCGCGCCCTCTCTCGTTTGAACAGCAGCAGTGACAGGTGAACACGAGCTCTTGGCCTCTGCTCCCACAGCCGAAGAGCCAGGAGTGAAAGCTCCGGCTGGGCATCTTCAGCAACTAGTCAGCTTTGCAACTGTGACACATATATTGCTGTTGCTCCTCACTTTCCTACCTCAAAGTCCAATTGAATCCAAAATCTCTGGGCCCTTTCTCTGCTGGGCAGCAGCAGACAGAGTAGAGCCGGAACGTTTTGTCCCTGCTAAAAGAGCAGAAGAGCCAGGACAAAATGTTCCTGCAGATCATCTTCAGCGCACAGCGAGCTTTGCAACTCTGCAACACGCATTGCTGTCACTCCTCCCTTTCCTGCCTGAAAGACCAACTGAATCCACCATCTCTGTGCCCGCTCTCTGCTGACCAGCAACAGAGAGAGTAGAGCAGGAATGTTTAGACTGGACTAAAACAGCAGAAGCGCCTTGCAAAAAAGCTCCTGCTGATCATGTTTAGCACACAGTGAGCTTTAAACTGTGACACAAACATTGCTGCCACTCTTCACTCTTTCTCCTAAAAGTGCATTTGAATCCAACGTTTCTGGTGCGCTCTCTCGTTTCGAGAGGAGTTGTGACAGGGGAGGACGAGCGCTTGGACTCTAATCCCACAGGCGAAGGCCAGCAGGGAAACTCCTGCTGGGCATCTTCAGCACACAGTGAGCTTTGCAACTCTGAAACAAACATTACTGTCACCTCTCACTTTCCTACCTCAAAGTCCAATTGAATCCTACATCTCCTGTGCTTGCTCTTTGTGAGCAGTAGCAGAATATAGCACTTACGTTTGGACTCTGCTGAAACAGCAGAAGAGACAGTCCAGAAAGTTCCCACTGGTCATCTTCAGAGCACAGCGATCTTTGCAACTCTGCAACAGACATTGCTGTCACTCCTCCCTTTCCTGCCTGAAAGACCAACTGAATCCACAATCTCTGTGCCCGCTCTCTGCTGAGCAGCAACAGAGAGAGTAGAGCAGGAATGTTGAGACTGTGCTAAAACAGCAGAAGAGCCTTGCAAAAAAGCTCCTGCTGATCATGTTTAGCACACAGCGAGCTTTAAACTGTGACAAACATTGCTGTCACTCCTCACTTTATCTCCTAAAAGTGCATTTGAATCCAACGTTTCTGGTGCGCTCTCTCGTTTCGAGAGGAGTTGTGACAGGGGAGGACGAGCGCTTGGACTCTAATCCCACAGCCGAAGGGCCAGCAGGGAAACTCCTGCTGGGCATCTTCAGCACACAGTGAGCTTTGCAACTCTGAAACAAACATTACTGTCACCTCTCACTTTCCTACCTCAAAGTCCAATTGAATCCTACATCTCCTGTGCTTGCTCTTTGTGAGCAGTAGCAGAATATAGCACTTACGTTTGGACTCTGCTGAAACAGCAGAAGAGACAGTCCAGAAAGTTCCCACTGGTCATCTTCAGAGCACAGCGATCTTTGCAACTCTGCAACAGACATTGCTGTCACTCCTCCCTTTCCTGCCTGAAAGACCAACTGAATCCACCATCTCTGTGCCCTCTCTCTGCTGAGCAGCAACAGAGAGAGTAGAGCAGGAATGTTGAGACTGTGCTAAAACAGCAGAAGAGCCTTGCAAAAAAGCTCCTGCTGATCATGTTTAGCACACAGCGAGCTTTAAACTGTGACACAAACATTGCTGCCACTCTTCACTCTTTCTCCTAAAAGTGCATTTGAATCCAACGTTTCTGGTGCGCTCTCTCGTTTCGAGAGGAGTTGTGACAGGGGAGGACGAGCGCTTGGACTCTAATCCCACAGCCGAAGGGCCAGCAGGTAAACTCCTGCTGGGCATCTTCAGCACACAGTGAGCTTTGCAACTCTGCAACACGCATTGCTGTCACTCCTCCCTTTCCTGCCTGAAAGACCAATTGATTCCAACATCTCTGTGCCCGCTCTCTGCTGAGCAGCAACAGAAAGAGAGGAGCAGGAATGTTTAGACTGGGCAAAAACAGCAGAAGTGCCTTGCAAAAAAGCTCCTGCAGATCACGTTTAGCACACAGTGAGCTTTAAACTGTGACACAAACATTGCTGCCACTCTTCACTCTTTCTCCTAAAAGTGCATTTGAACCCAACGTTTCTGGTGCGCTCTCTCGTTTCGAGAGGAGTTGTGACAGGGGAGGACGAGCGCTTGGACTCTAATCCCACAGCCGAAGGGCCAGCAGGGAAACTCCTGCTGGGCATCTTCAGCACACAGTGAGCTTTGCAACTCTGAAACAAACATTACTGTCACCTCTCACTTTCCTACCTCAAAGTCCAATTGAATCCTACATCTCCTGTGCTTGCTCTTTGTGAGCAGTAGCAGAATATAGCACTTACGTTTGGACTCTGCTGAAACAGCAGAAGAGACAGTCCAGAAAGTTCCCACTGATCATCTTCAGCGCACAGTGAGCTTTGCAACTCTGAAACACACATTGCTGTCACTCCTCACTTCATCTCCTAATAGTCCCTTTGAATCCATGGTCTCTCGCGCCCTCTCTCGTTTGAACAGCAGCAGTGACAGGTGAACACGAGCTCTTGGCCTCTGCTCCCACAGCCGAAGAGCCAGGAGTGAAAGCTCCGGCTGGGCATCTTCAGCAACTAGTCAGCTTTGCAACTGTGACACATATATTGCTGTTGCTCCTCACTTTCCTACCTCAAAGTCCAATTGAATCCAAAATCTCTGGGCCCTTTCTCTGCTGGGCAGCAGCAGAGAGAGTAGAGCCGGAACGTTTTGT
Organism: Lathamus discolor; assembly: GCF_037157495.1. Lineage (NCBI taxonomy): Eukaryota > Metazoa > Chordata > Aves > Psittaciformes > Psittacidae > Lathamus > Lathamus discolor. The sequence goes on along the minus strand of NC_088884.1, from coordinate 90,306,925 downwards.
CCCTGCTAAAAGAGCAGAAGAGCCAGGACAAAATGTTCCTGCAGATCATCTTCAGCGCACAGCGAGCTTTGCAACTCTGCAACACGCATTGCTGTCACTCCTCCCTTTCCTGCCTGAAAGACCAACTGAATCCACCATCTCTGTGCCCGCTTTCTGCTGAGAAGCAACAGAGAGAGTAGAGCAGGAATGTTTAGACTGGACTAAAACAGCAGAAGCACCTTGCAAAAAAGCTCCTGCTGATCATGTTTAGCACACAGTGAGCTTTAAACTGTGACACAAACATTGCTGCCACTCTTCACTCTTTCTCCTAAAAGTGCATTTGAATCCAACGTTTCTGGTACGCTCTCTCGTTTCGAGAGGAGTTGTGACAGGGGAGGACGAGCGCTTGGACTCTAATCCCACAGCCGAAGGGCCAGCAGGTAAACTCCTGCTGGGCATCTTCAGCACACAGTGAGCTTTGCAACTCTGGAACACACATTGCTGTCACCTCTCACTTTCCTACCTCAAAGTCCAATTGAATCCTACATCTCCTGTGCTTGCTCTTTGTGAGCAGTAGCAGAATATAGCACTTACGTTAGGACTCTGCTGAAACAGCAGAAGAGACAGTCCAGAAAGTTCCCACTGGTCATCTTCAGAGCACAGCGATCTTTGCAACTCTGCAACAGACATTGCTGTCACTCCTCCCTTTCCTGCCTGAAAGACCAACTGAATCCACAATCTCTGTGCCCGCTCCCTGCTGAGCAGCAACAGAGAGAGTAGAGCAGGAATGTTGAGACTGTGCTAAAACAGCAGAAGAGCCTTGCAAAAAAGCTCCTGCTGATCATGTTTAGCACACAGCGAGCTTTAAACTGTGACAAACATTGCTGTCACTCCTCACTTTATCTCCTAAAAGTGCATTTGAATCCAACGTTTCTGGTGCGCTCTCTCGTTTCGAGAGGAGTTGTGACAGGGGAGGACGAGCGCTTGGACTCTAATCCCACAGCCAAAGGGCCAGCAGGGAAACTCCTGCTGGGCATCTTCAGCACACAGTGAGCTTTGCAACTCTGCAACACGCATTGCTGTCACTCCTCCCTTTCCTGCCTGAAAGACCAATTGATTCCAACATCTCTGTGCCCGCTCTCTGCTGAGCAGCAACAGAAAGAGAGGAGCAGGAATGTTTAGACTGGGCTAAAACAGCAGAAGTGCCTTGCAAAAAAGCTCCTGCTGATCACGTTTAGCACACAGTGAGCTTTAAACTGTGACACAAACATTGCTGCCACTCTTCACTCTTTCTCCTAAAAGTGCATTTGAATCCAACGTTTCTGGTGCGCTCTCTCGTTTCGAGAGGAGTTGTGACAGGGGAGGACGAGCGCTTGGACTCTAATCCCACAGCCGAAGGGCCAGCAGGGAAACTCCTGCTGGGCATCTTCAGCACACAGTGAGCTTTGCAACTCTGAAACACACATTGCTGTCACCTCTCACTTTCCTACCTCAAAGTCCAATTGAATCCTACATCTCCTGTGCTTGCTCTTTGTGAGCAGTAGCAGAATATAGCACTTACGTTTGGACTCTGCCGAAACAGCAGAAGAGACAGTCCAGAAAGTTCCCACTGGTCATCTTCAGAGCACAGCGATCTTTGCAACTCTGCAACAGACATTGCTGTCACTCCTCCCTTTCCTGCCTGAAAGACCAACTGAGTCCACCATCTCTGTGCCCTCTCTCTGCTGAGCAGCAACAGAGAGAGTAGAGCAGGAATGTTTAGACTGGGCTAAAACAGCAGAAGTGCCTTGCAAAAAAGCTCCTGCTGAACACGTTTAGCACACAGTGAGCTTTAAACTGTGACACAAACATTGCTGCCACTCTTCACTCTTTCTCCTAAAAGTGCATTTGAATCCAACGTTTCTGGTGCGCTCTCTCGTTTCGAGAGGAGTTGTGACAGGGGAGGACGAGCGCTTGGACTCTAATCCCACAGCCGAAGGGCCAGCAGGTAAAATCCTGCAGGGCATCTTCAGCACACAGTGAGCTTTGCAACTCTGCAACACGCATTGCTGTCACCTCTCACTTTCCTACCTCAAAGTCCAATTGAATCCTACATCTCCTGTGCTTGCTCTTGGTGAGCAGTAGCAGAATATAGCACTTACGTTTGGACTCTGCTGAAACAGCAGAAGAGACAGTCCAGAAAGTTCCCACTGATCATCTTCAGCGCACAGTGAGCTTTGCAACTCTGAAACACACATTGCTGTCACTCCTCACTTCATCTCCTAATAGTCCCTTTGAATCCATGGTCTCTCGCGCCCTCTCTCGTTTGAACAGCAGCAGTGACCGGTGAACACGAGCTCTTGGCCTCTGCTCCCACAGCCGAAGAGCCAGGAGTGAAAGCTCCGGCTGGGCATATTCAGCAATTAGTCAGCTTTGCAACTGTGACACATATATTGCGGTTGCTCCTCACTTTCCTACCTCAAAGTCCAATTGAATCCAAAATCTCTGTGCCCTTTCTCTGCTGGGCAGCAGCAGAGAGAGTAGAGCAGGAACGTTTTGTCCCTGCTAAAAGAGCAGAAGAGCCAGGACAAAATGTTCCTGCAGATCATCTTCAGCGCACAGCGAGCTTTGCAACTCTGCAACACGCATTGCTGTCACTCCTCCCTTTCCTGCCTGAAAGACCAACTGAATCCACCATCTCTGTGCCCACTCTCTGCTGAGCAGCAACAGAAAGAGAGGAGCAGGAAAGTTTAGACTGGGCTAAAACAGCAGAAGCGCCTTGCAAAAAAGCTCCTGCTGATCATGTTTAGCACACAGTGAGCTTTAAACTCTGACGCAAACATTGCTGTCACTCTTCACTCTTTTTCCTAAAAGTGCATTTGAATCCAGCGTTTCTGGTGCGCTCTCTTGCTTCGAGAGGAGTTGTGACAGGGGAGGACGAGCGCTTGGACTCTTATCCCACAGCCGAAGGGTCAGCAGGGAAACTGCTGCTGGGCATCTTCAGCACACAGTGAGCTTTGCAACTCTGCAACACGCATTGCTGTCACTCCTCCCTTTCCTGCCTGAAAGACCAACTGAATCCACCATCTCTGTGCCCGCTCTCGGCTGAGCAGCAACAGAGAGATTAGAGCAGGAATGTTGAGACTGTTCTAAAACAGCAGAAGAGCCTTGCAAAAAAGCTCCTGCTGATCATGTTTAGCACACAGCGAGCTTTAAACTGTGACACAAACATTGCTGTCACTCCTCACTTTATCTCCTAAAAGTGCATTTGAATCCAACGTTTCTGGTGCGCTCTCTCGTTTCGAGAGGAGTTGTGACAGGGGAGGACGAGCGCTTGGACTCTAATGCCACAGCCGAAGGGCCAGCAGGGAAACTCCTGCTGGGCATCTTCAGCACACAGTGAGCTTTGCAACTCTGCAAAACACATTGCTGTCACTCCTCCCTTTCCTGCCTGAAAGACCAATTGATTCCAACATCTCTGTGCCCGCTCTCTGCTGAGCAGCAACAGAAAGAGAGGAGCAGGAATGTTTAGACTGGGCTAAAACATCAGAAGTGCCTTGCAAAAAAGCTCCTGCTGATCATGTTTAGAGCACAGTGAGCTTTAAACTGTGACACAAACATTGCTGCCACTCTTCACTCTTTCTCCTAAAAGTGCATTTGAACCCAACGTTTCTGGTGCGCTCTCTCGTTTCGAGAGGAGTTGTGACAGGGGAGGACGAGCGCTTGGACTCTAATCCCACAGCCGAAGGGCCAGCAGGGAAACTCCTGCTGGGCATCTTCAGCACACAGTGAGCTTTGCAACTCTGAAACACACATTGCTGTCACCTCTCACTTTCCTACCTGAAAGTCCAATTGAATCCTACATCTCCTGTGCTTGCTCTTGGTGAGCAGTAGCAGAATATAGCACTTACGTTTGGACTCTACTGAAACAGCAGAAGAGACAGTCCAGAAAGTTCCCACTGATCATCTTCAGCGCACAGTGAGCTTTGCAACTCTGAAACACACATTGCTGTCACTCCTCACTTCATCGCCTAATAGTCCCTTTGAATCCATGGTCTCTCGCGCCCTCTCTCGTTTGAACAGCAGCAGTGACAGGTGAACACGAGCTCTTGGCCTCTGCTCCCACAGCCGAAGAGCCAGGAGTGAAAGCTCCGGCTGGGCATCTTCAGCAACTAGTCAGCTTTGCAACTGTGACACATATATTGCTGTTGCTCCTCACTTTCCTACCTCAAAGTCCAATTGAATCCAAAATCTCTGGGCCCTTTCTCTGCTGGGCAGCAGCAGAGAGAGTAGAGCCGGAACGTTTTGTCCCTGCTAAAAGAGCAGAAGAGCCAGGACAAAATGTTCCTGCAGATCATCTTCAGCGCACAGCGAGCTTTCCAACTCTGCAACACGCATTGCTGTCACACCTCCCTTTCCTGCCTGAAAGACCAACTGAATCCACCATCTCTGTGCCCACTCTCTGCTGAGCAGCAACAGAAAGAGAGGAGCAGGAAAGTTTAGACTGGGCTAAAACAGCAGAAGCGCCTTGCAAAAAAGCTCCTGCTGATCATGTTTAGCACACAGTGAGCTTTAAACTCTGACGCAAACATTGCTGTCACTCTTCACTCTTTTTCCTAAAAGTGCATTTGAATCCAACGTTTCTGGTGCGCTGTCTTGTTTCGAGAGGAGTTGTGACAGGGGAGGACGAGCGCTTGGACTCTAATCCCACAGCCGAAGGGTCAGCAGGGAAACTGCTGCTGGGCATCTTCAGCACACAGTGAGCTTTGCAACTCTGCAACACGCATTGCTGTCACTCCTCCCTTTCCTGCCTGAAAGACCAATTGATTCCAACATCTCTGTGCCCGCTCTCTGCTGAGCAGCAACAGAAAGAGAGGATCAGGAATGTTTAGACTGGGCTAAAACAGCAGAAGTGCCTTGCAAAAAAGCTCCTGCTGATCATGTTTAGCACACAGTGAGCTTTAAACTGTGACACAAACATTGCTGCCACTCTTCACTCTTTCTCCTAAAAGTGCATTTGAATCCAACGTTTCTGGTGCGCTCTCTCGTTTCGAGAGGAGTTGTGACAGGGGAGGACGAGCGCTTGGACACGAATCCCACAGCCGAAGGGCCAGCAGGTAAACTCCTGCTGGGCATCTTCAGCGCACAGTGAGCTTTGCAACTCTGAAACACACATTGCTGTCACCTCTCACTTTCCTACCTCAAAGTCCAATTGAATCCTACATCTCCTGTGCTTGCTCTTTGGGAGCAGTAGCAGAATATAGCACTTACGTTTGGACACTGCTGAAACAGCAGAAGAGACAGTCCAGAAAGTTCCCACTGGTCATCTTCAGAGCACAGCGATCTTTGCAACTCTGCAACAGACATTGCTGTCACTCCTCCCTTTCCTGCCTGAAAGACCAACTGAATCCACCATCTCTGTGCCCGCTCTCTGCTGAGCAGCAACAGAGAGAGTAGAGCAGGAATGTTGAGACTGTGCTAAAGCAGCAGAAGAGCCTTGCAAAAAAGCTCCTGCTGATCATGTTTAGCACACAGCGAGCTTTAAACTGTGACACAAATATTGCTGTCACTCCTCACTTTATCTCCTAAAAGTGCATTTGAATCCAACGTTTCTGCTGCGCTCTCTTGTTTCGAGAGGAGTTGTGACAGGGGAGGACGAGCGCTTGGACTCTAATCCCACAGCCGAAGGGCCAGCAGGGAAACTCCTGCTGGGCATCTTCAGCACACAGTGAGCTTTCCAACTCTGCAACACGCATTGCTGTCACTCCTCCATTTCTTGCCTGAAAGACCAGTTGAATCCAACATCTCTGTGCCAGCTCTCTGCTGAGCAGCAACAGAGAGAGTAGAGCTGCAATGTTTAGACTGTGCTAAAACAGCAGAAGAGCCTTGCGAAATACCTCCTGCTGGTCATCTATAGCACACAGTTAGCTTTGCAACTGTGACACAAACATTGCTGTCACTCTTCACTCTTTCTCCAGAAAGACCGTTTGAATACAACCTCTCCAGTGCACGCTCTCTGTGAGCTGCAGCAAGATTAAGTAGAGCAGGAGCGTTTAGACACTGCTGAAAGAGCAGAAAAGCCAGGCCAAAAAGTTCCTACAGATCATCTTCAGCGCACAGCGAGCTTTGCAACTCTGCAACACACATTGCTGTCACTCCTCCCATTCCTGCCTGAAAGACCAATTGAATCCAACATCTCTGTGCTCTCTCTCTGCTGAGCAGCAACAGAGAGAGTAGAGCAGCAATGTTTAGACTGTGCTAAAACAGCAGAAGAGCCTTGCGAAAAACCTCCTGCTGGTCATCTATAGCACAGAGTGAGCTTTGCAACTGTGACACAAACACAAACATTGCTGTCACTCCTCACTTTATCTCCTAAAAGTGCATTTGAATCCAACGTTTCTGGTGCGCTCTCTCGTTTCGAGAGGAGTTGTGACAGGGGAGGAAGAGCGCTTGGAATCTAATCCCACAGCCGAAAAGCCAGCAGGTAAATTCCTGCTGGGCATCTTCAGCACACAGTGAGCTTTGCAACTCTGAAACACACATTGCTGTCACCTCTCACTTTCCTACCTCAAAGTCCAATTGAATCCTACATCTCCTGTGCTTGCTCTTTGTGAGCAGTAGCAGAATATAGCACTTACGTTTGGACTCTGCTGAAACAGCAGAAGAGACAGTCCAGAAAGTTCCCACTGATCATCTTCAGCGCACAGTGAGCTTTGCAACTCTGAAACACACATTGCTGTCACTCCTCACTTCATCCCCTAATAGTCCCTTTGAATCCATGGTCTCTCGCGCCCTCTCTCGTTTGAACAGCAGCAGTGACAGGTGAACACGAGCTCTTGGCCTCTGCTCCCACAGCCGAAGAGCCAGGAGTGAAAGCTCCGGCTGGGCATCTTCAGCAACTAGTCAGCTTTGCAACTGTGACACATATATTGCTGTTGCTCCTCACTTTCCTACCTCAAAGTCCAATTGAATCCAAAATCTCTGGGCCCTTTCTCTGCTGGGCAGCAGCAGACAGAGTAGAGCCGGAACGTTTTGTCCCTGCTAAAAGAGCAGAAGAGCCAGGACAAAATGTTCCTGCAGATCATCTTCAGCGCACAGCGAGCTTTGCAACTCTGCAACAGACATTGCTGTCACTCCTCCCTTTCCTGCCTGAAAGACCAACTGAATCCACCATCTCTGTGCCCGCTCTCTGCTGAGCAGCAACAGAGAGAGTAGAGCAGGAATGTTTAGACTGGACTAAAACAGCAGAAGCGCCTTGCAAAAAAGCTCCTGCTGATCATGTTTAGCACACAGTGAGCTTTAAACTGTGACACAAACATTGCTGCCACTCTTCACTCTTTCTCCTAAAAGTGCATTTGAATCCAACGTTTCTGGTGCGCTCTCTCGTTTCGAGAGGAGTTGTGACAGGGGAGGACGAGCGCTTGGACTCTAATCCCACAGCCGAAGGGCCAGCAGGGAAACTCCTGCTGGGCATCTTCAGCACACAGTGAGCTTTGCAACTCTGAAACACACATTGCTGTCACCTCTCACTTTCCTACCTCAAAGTCCAATTGAATCCTACATCTCCTGTGCTTGCTCTTTGTGAGCAGTAGCAGAATATAGCACTTACGTTTGGACTCTGCTGAAACAGCAGAAGAGACAGTCCAGAAAGTTCCCACTGGTCATCTTCAGAGCACAGCGATCTTTGCAACTCTGCAACAGACATTGCTGTCACTCCTCCCTTTCCTGCCTGAAAGACCAACTGAATCCACCATCTCTGTGCCCGCTCTCTGCTGAGCAGCAACAGAGAGAGTAGAGCAGGAATGTTGAGACTGTGCTAAAACAGCAGAAGAGCCTTGCAAAAAAGCTCCTGCTGATCATGTTTAGCACACAGCGAGCTTTAAACTGTGACAAACATTGCTGTCACTCCTCACTTTATCTCCTAAAAGTGCATTTGAATCCAACGTTTCTGGTGCGCTCTCTCGTTTCGAGAGGAGTTGTGACAGGGGAGGACGAGCGCTTGGACTCTAATCCCACAGCCGAAGGGCCAGCAGGGAAACTCCTGCTGGGCATCTTCAGCACACAGTGAGCTTTGCAACTCTGCAACACGCATTGCTGTCACTCCTCCCTTTCCTGCCTGAAAGACCAATTGATTCCAACATCTCTGTGCCCGCTCTCTGCTGAGCAGCAACAGAAAGAGAGGAGCAGGAATGTTTAGACTGGGCTAAAACAGCAGAAGTGCCTTGCAAAAAAGCTCCTGCTGATCACGTTTAGCACACAGTGAGCTTTAAACTGTGACACAAACATTGCTGCCACTCTTCACTCTTTCTCCTAAAAGTGCATTTGAACCCAACGTTTCTGGTGCGCTCTCTCGTTTCGAGAGGAGTTGTGACAGGGGAGGACGAGCGCTTGGACTCTAATCCCACAGCCGAAGGGCCAGCAGGTAAACTCCTGCTGGGCATCTTCAGCACACAGTGAGCTTTGCAACTCTGAAACACACATTGCTGTCACCTCTCACTTTCCTACCTCAAAGTCCAATTGAATCCTACATCTCTGTGCCCGCTCTCTGCTGAGCAGCAACAGAAAGAGAGGAGCAGGAATGTGTAGACTGGGCTAAAACAGCAGAAGTGCCTTGCAAAAAAGCTCCTGCTGATCACGTTTAGCACACAGTGAGCTTTAAACTGTGACACAAACATTGCTGCCACTCTTCACTCTTTCTACTAAAAGTGCATTTGAACCCAACGTTTATGGTGCGCTCTCTCGTTTCGAGAGGAGTTTTGACAGGGGAGGACGAGCGCTTGGACTCTAATCCCACAGCCGAAGGGCCAGCAGGTAAACTCCTGCTGGGCATCTTCAGCACACAGTGAGCTTTGCAACTCTGAAACACACATTGCTGTCACCTCTCACTTTCCTACCTCAAAGTCCAATTGAATCCTACATCTCCTGTGCTTGCTCTTTGTGAGCAGCAGCAGAATATAGCACTTACTTTTGGACTCTGCTGAAACAGCAGAAGAGACAGTCCAGAAAGTTCCCACTGGTCATCTTCAGAGCACAGCGATCTTTGCAACTCTGCAACAGACATTGCTGTCACTCCTCCCTTTCCTGCCTGAAAGACCAACTGAATCCACCATCTCTGTGCCCTCTCTCTGCTGAGCAGCAACAGAGAGAGTAGAGCAGGAATGTTGAGACTGTGCTAAAACAGCAGAAGAGCCTTGCAAAAAAGCTCCTGCTGATCATGTTTAGCACACAGCGAGCTTTAAACTGTGACACAAACATTGCTGCCACTCTTCACTCTTTCTCCTAAAAGTGCATTTGAATCCAACGTTTCTGGTGCGCTCTCTCGTTTCGAGAGGAGTTGTGACAGGGGAGGACGAGCGCTTGGACTCTAATCCCACAGCCGAAGGGCCAGCAGGTAAAATCCTGCTGGGCATCTTCAGCACACAGTGAGCTTTGCAACTCTGCAACACGCATTGCTGTCACTCCTCCCTTTCCTGCCTGAAAGACCAATTGATTCCAACATCTCTGTGCCCGCTCTCTGCTGAGCAGCAACAGAAAGAGAGGAGCAGGAATGTTTAGACTGGGCTAAAACAGCAGAAGTGCCTTGCAAAAAAGCTCCTGCTGATCACGTTTAGCACACAGTGAGCTTTAAACTGTGACACAAACATTGCTGCCACTCTTCACTCTTTCTCCTAAAAGTGCATTTGAATCCAAAGTTTCTGGTGCGCTCTCTCGTTTCCAGAGGAGTTGTGACAGGGGAGGACGAGCGCTTGGACTCTAATCCCACAGCCGAAGGGCCAGCAGGTAAACTCCTGCTGGGCATCTTCAGCACACAGTGAGCTTTGCAACTCTGAAACACACATTGCTGTCACCTCTCACTTTCCTACCTCAAAGTCCAATTGAATCCTACATCTCTGTGCCCGCTCTCTGCTGAGCAGCAACAGAAAGAGAGGAGCAGGAATGTTTAGACTGGGCTAAAACAGCAGAAGTGCCTTGCAAAAAAGCTCCTGCTGATCACGTTTAGCACACAGTGAGCTTTAAACTGTGACACAAACATTGCTGCCACTCTTCACTCTTTCTCCTAAAAGTGCATTTGAATCCAACGTTTCTGGTGCGCTCTCTCGTTTCGAGAGGAGTTGTGACAGGGGAGGACGAGCGCTTGGACTCTAATCCCACAGCCGAAGGGCCAGCAGGGAAACTCCTGCTGGGCATCTTCAGCACACAGTGAGCTTTGCAACTCTGAAACACACATTGCTGTCACCTCTCACTTTCCTACCTGAAAGTCCAATTGAATCCTACATCTCCTGTGCTTGCTCTTGGTGAGCAGTAGCAGAATATAGCACTTACGTTTGGACTCTACTGAAACAGCAGAAGAGACAGTCCAGAAAGTTCCCACTGATCATCTTCAGCGCACAGTGAGCTTTGCTACTCTGAAACACACATTGCTGTCACTCCTCACTTCATCGCCTAATAGTCCCTTTGAATCCATGGTCTCTCGCGCCCTCTCTCGTTTGAACAGCAGCAGTGACAGGTGAACACGAGCTCTTGGCCTCTGCTCCCACAGCCGAAGAGCCAGGAGTGAAAGCTCCGGCTGGGCATCTTCAGCAACTAGTCAGCTTTGCAACTGTGACACATATATTGCTGTTGCTCCTCACTTTCCTACCTCAAAGTCCAATTGAATCCAAAATCTCTGGGCCCTTTCTCTGCTGGGCAGCAGCAGAGAGAGTAGAGCCGGAACGTTTTGTCCCTGCTAAAAGAGCAGAAGAGCCAGGACAAAATGTTCCTGCAGATCATCTTCAGCGCACAGCGAGCTTTCCAACTCTGCAACACGCATTGCTGTCACACCTCCCTTTCCTGCCTGAAAGACCAACTGAATCCACCATCTCTGTGCCCACTCTCTGCTGAGCAGCAACAGAAAGAGAGGAGCAGGAAAGTTTAGACTGGGCTAAAACAGCAGAAGCGCCTTGCAAAAAAGCTCCTGCTGATCATGTTTAGCACACAGTGAGCTTTAAACTCTGACGCAAACATTGCTGTCACTCTTCACTCTTTTTCCTAAAAGTGCATTTGAATCCAACGTTTCTGGTGCGCTGTCTTGTTTCGAGAGGAGTTGTGACAGGGGAGGACGAGCGCTTGGACTCTAATCCCACAGCCGAAGGGTCAGCAGGGAAACTGCTGCTGGGCATCTTCAGCACACAGTGAGCTTTGCAACTCTGCAACACGCATTGCTGTCACTCCTCCCTTTCCTGCCTGAAAGACCAATTGATTCCAACATCTCTGTGCCCGCTCTCTGCTGAGCAGCAACAGAAAGAGAGGATCAGGAATGTTTAGACTGGGCTAAAACAGCAGAAGTGCCTTGCAAAAAAGCTCCTGCTGATCATGTTTAGCACACAGTGAGCTTTAAACTGTGACACAAACATTGCTGCCACTCTTCACTCTTTCTCCTAAAAGTGCATTTGAATCCAACGTTTCTGGTGCGCTCTCTCGTTTCGAGAGGAGTTGTGACAGGGGAGGACGAGCGCTTGGACACGAATCCCACAGCCGAAGGGCCAGCAGGTAAACTCCTGCTGGGCATCTTCAGCGCACAGTGAGCTTTGCAACTCTGAAACACACATTGCTGTCACCTCTCACTTTCCTACCTCAAAGTCCAATTGAATCCTACATCTCCTGTGCTTGCTCTTTGGGAGCAGTAGCAGAATATAGCACTTACGTTTGGACACTGCTGAAACAGCAGAAGAGACAGTCCAGAAAGTTCCCACTGGTCATCTTCAGAGCACAGCGATCTTTGCAACTCTGCAACAGACATTGCTGTCACTCCTCCCTTTCCTGCCTGAAAGACCAACTGAATCCACCATCTCTGTGCCCGCTCTCTGCTGAGCAGCAACAGAGAGAGTAGAGCAGGAATGTTGAGACTGTGCTAAAGCAGCAGAAGAGCCTTGCAAAAAAGCTCCTGCTGATCATGTTTAGCACACAGCGAGCTTTAAACTGTGACACAAATATTGCTGTCACTCCTCACTTTATCTCCTAAAAGTGCATTTGAATCCAACGTTTCTGCTGCGCTCTCTTGTTTCGAGAGGAGTTGTGACAGGGGAGGACGAGCGCTTGGACTCTAATCCCACAGCCGAAGGGCCAGCAGGGAAACTCCTGCTGGGCATCTTCAGCACACAGTGAGCTTTCCAACTCTGCAACACGCATTGCTGTCACTCCTCCATTTCTTGCCTGAAAGACCAGTTGAATCCAACATCTCTGTGCCAGCTCTCTGCTGAGCAGCAACAGAGAGAGTAGAGCTGCAATGTTTAGACTGTGCTAAAACAGCAGAAGAGCCTTGCGAAATACCTCCTGCTGGTCATCTATAGCACACAGTTAGCTTTGCAACTGTGACACAAACATTGCTGTCACTCTTCACTCTTTCTCCAGAAAGACCGTTTGAATACAACCTCTCCAGTGCACGCTCTCTGTGAGCTGCAGCAAGATTAAGTAGAGCAGGAGCGTTTAGACACTGCTGAAAGAGCAGAAAAGCCAGGCCAAAAAGTTCCTACAGATCATCTTCAGCGCACAGCGAGCTTTGCAACTCTGCAACACACATTGCTGTCACTCCTCCCATTCCTGCCTGAAAGACCAATTGAATCCAACATCTCTGTGCTCTCTCTCTGCTGAGCAGCAACAGAGAGAGTAGAGCAGCAATGTTTAGACTGTGCTAAAACAGCAGAAGAGCCTTGCGAAAAACCTCCTGCTGGTCATCTATAGCACAGAGTGAGCTTTGCAACTGTGACACAAACACAAACATTGCTGTCACTCCTCACTTTATCTCCTAAAAGTGCATTTGAATCCAACGTTTCTGGTGCGCTCTCTCGTTTCGAGAGGAGTTGTGACAGGGGAGGAAGAGCGCTTGGAATCTAATCCCACAGCCGAAGGGCCAGCAGGTAAACTCCTGCTGGGCATCTTCAGCACACAGTGAGCTTTGCAACTCTGAAACACACATTGCTGTCACCTCTCACTTTCCTACCTCAAAGTCCAATTGAATCCTACATCTCCTGTGCTTGCTCTTTGTGAGCAGTAGCAGAATATAGCACTTACGTTTGGACTCTGCTGAAACAGCAGAAGAGACAGTCCAGAAAGTTCCCACTGATCATCTTCAGCGCACAGTGAGCTTTGCAACTCTGAAACACACATTGCTGTCACTCCTCACTTCATCCCCTAATAGTCCCTTTGAATCCATGGTCTCTCGCGCCCTCTCTCGTTTGAACAGCAGCAGTGACAGGTGAACACGAGCTCTTGGCCTCTGCTCCCACAGCCGAAGAGCCAGGAGTGAAAGCTCCGGCTGGGCATCTTCAGCAACTAGTCAGCTTTGCAACTGTGACACATATATTGCTGTTGCTCCTCACTTTCCTACCTCAAAGTCCAATTGAATCCAAAATCTCTGGGCCCTTTCTCTGCTGGGCAGCAGCAGACAGAGTAGAGCCGGAACGTTTTGTCCCTGCTAAAAGAGCAGAAGAGCCAGGACAAAATGTTCCTGCAGATCATCTTCAGCGCACAGCGAGCTTTGCAACTCTGCAACACGCATTGCTGTCACTCCTCCCTTTCCTGCCTGAAAGACCAACTGAATCCACCATCTCTGAGCCCGCTCTCTGCTGAGCAGCAACAGAGAGAGTAGAGCAGGAATGTTTAGACTGGACTAAAACAGCAGAAGCGCCTTGCAAAAAAGCTCCTGCTGATCATGTTTAGCACACAGCGAGCTTTAAACTGTGACACAAGCATTGCTGTCACTCCTCACTTTATCTCCTAAAAGTGCATTTGAATCCAACGTTTCTGGTGCGCTCTCTCGTTTCGAGAGGAGTTGTGACAGGGGAGGACGAGCGCTTGGACTCTAATCCCACAGCCGAAGGGCCAGCAGGGAAACTCCTGCTGGGCATCTTCAGCACACAGTGAGCTTTGCAACTCTGCAACACGCATTGCTGTCACTCCTCCCTTTCCTGCCTGAAAGACCAATTGATTCCAACATCTCTGTGCCCGCTCTCTGCTGAGCAGCAACAGAAAGAGAGGAGCAGGATTGTTTAGACTGGGCAAAAACAGCAGAAGCGCCTTGCAAAAAAGCTCCTGCTGATCATGTTTAGCACACAGTGAGCTTTAAACTGTGACACAAACATTGCTGCCACTCTTCACTCTTTCTCCTAAAAGTGCATTTGAATCCAACGTTTCTGGTGCGCTCTCTCGTTTCGAGAGGAGTTGTGACAGGGGAGGACGAGCGCTTGGACTCTAATCCCACAGCCGAAGGGCCAGCAGGGAAACTCCTGCTGGGCATCTTCAGCACACAGTGAGCTTTGCAACTCTGAAACACACATTGCTGTCACCTCTCACTTTCCTACCTCAAAGTCCAATTGAATCCTACATCTCCTGTGCTTGCTCTTTGTGAGCAGTAGCAGAATATAGCACTTACGTTTGGACTCTGCTGAAACAGCAGAAGAGACAGTCCAGAAAGTTCCCACTGGTCATCTTCAGAGCACAGCGATCTTTGCAACTCTGCAACAGACATTGCTGTCACTCCTCCCTTTCCTGCCTGAAAGACCAACTGAATCCACCATCTCTGTGCCCGCTCTCTGCTGAGCAGCAACAGAGAGAGTAGAGCAGGAATGTTGAGACTGTGCTAAAACAGCAGAAGAGCCTTGCAAAAAAGCTCCTGCTGATCATGTTTAGCACACAGCGAGCTTTAAACTGTGACAAACATTGCTGTCACTCCTCACTTTATCTCCTAAAAGTGCATTTGAATCCAACGTTTCTGGTGCGCTCTCTCGTTTCGAGAGGAGTTGTGACAGGGGAGGACGAGCGCTTGGACTCTAATCCCACAGCCGAAGGGCCAGCAGGGAAACTCCTGCTGGGCATCTTCAGCACACAGTGAGCTTTGCAACTCTGCAACACGCATTGCTGTCACTCCTCCCTTTCCTGCCTGAAAGACCAATTGATTCCAACATCTCTGTGCCCGCTCTCTGCTGAGCAGCAACAGAAAGAGAGGAGCAGGAATGTTTAGACTGGGCTAAAACAGCAGAAGTGCCTTGCAAAAAAGCTCCTGCTGATCACGTTTAGCACACAGTGAGCTTTAAACTGTGACACAAACATTGCTGCCACTCTTCACTCTTTCTCCTAAAAGTGCATTTGAATCCAACGTTTCTGGTGCGCTCTCTCGTTTCGAGAGGAGTTGTGACAGGGGAGGACGAGCGCTTGGACTCTAATCCCACAGCCGAAGGGCCAGCAGGTAAACTCCTGCTGGGCATCTTCAGCACACAGTGAGCTTTGCAACTCTGAAACACACATTGCTGTCACCTCTCACTTTCCTACCTCAAAGTCCAATTGAATCCTACATCTCTGTGCCCGCTCTCTGCTGAGCAGCAACAGAAAGAGAGGAGCAGGAATGTGTAGACTGGGCTAAAACAGCAGAAGTGCCTTGCAAAAAAGCTCCTGCTGATCACGTTTAGCACACAGTGAGCTTTAAACTGTGACACAAACATTGCTGCCACTCTTCACTCTTTCTACTAAAAGTGCATTTGAACCCAACGTTTATGGTGCGCTCTCTCGTTTCGAGAGGAGTTTTGACAGGGGAGGACGAGCGCTTGGACTCTAATCCCACAGCCGAAGGGCCAGCAGGGAAACTCCTGCTGGGCATCTTCAGCACACAGTGAGCTTTGCAACTCTGAAACACACATTGCTGTCACCTCTCACTTTCCTACCTCAAAGTCCAATTGAATCCTACATCTCCTGTGCTTGCTCTTTGTGAGCAGCAGCAGAATATAGCACTTACTTTTGGACTCTGCTGAAACAGCAGAAGAGACAGTCCAGAAAGTTCCCACTGGTCATCTTCAGAGCACAGCGATCTTTGCAACTCTGCAACAGACATTGCTGTCACTCCTCCCTTTCCTGCCTGAAAGACCAACTGAATCCACCATCTCTGTGCCCTCTCTCTGCTGAGCAGCAACAGAGAGAGTAGAGCAGGAATGTTGAGACTGTGCTAAAACAGCAGAAGAGCCTTGCAAAAAAGCTCCTGCTGATCATGTTTAGCACACAGCGAGCTTTAAACTGTGACACAAACATTGCTGCCACTCTTCACTCTTTCTCCTAAAAGTGCATTTGAATCCAACGTTTCTGGTGCGCTCTCTCGTTTCGAGAGGAGTTGTGACAGGGGAGGACGAGCGCTTGGACTCTAATCCCACAGCCGAAGGGCCAGCAGGTAAAATCCTGCTGGGCATCTTCAGCACACAGTGAGCTTTGCAACTCTGCAACACGCATTGCTGTCACTCCTCCCTTTCCTGCCTGAAAGACCAATTGATTCCAACATCTCTGTGCCCGCTCTCTGCTGAGCAGCAACAGAAAGAGAGGAGCAGGAATGTTTAGACTGGGCTAAAACAGCAGAAGTGCCTTGCAAAAAAGCTCCTGCTGATCACGTTTAGCACACAGTGAGCTTTAAACTGTGACACAAACATTGCTGCCACTCTTCACTCTTTCTCCTAAAAGTGCATTTGAATCCAAAGTTTCTGGTGCGCTCTCTCGTTTCCAGAGGAGTTGTGACAGGGGAGGACGAGCGCTTGGACTCTAATCCCACAGCCGAAGGGCCAGCAGGTAAACTCCTGCTGGGCATCTTCAGCACACAGTGAGCTTTGCAACTCTGAAACACACATTGCTGTCACCTCTCACTTTCCTACCTCAAAGTCCAATTGAATCCTACATCTCTGTGCCCGCTCTCTGCTGAGCAGCAACAGAAAGAGAGGAGCAGGAATGTTTAGACTGGGCTAAAACAGCAGAAGTGCCTTGCAAAAAAGCTCCTGCTGATCACGTTTAGCACACAGTGAGCTTTAAACTGTGACACAAACATTGCTGCCACTCTTCACTCTTTCTCCTAAAAGTGCATTTGAATCCAACGTTTCTGGTGCGCTCTCTCGTTTCGAGAGGAGTTGTGACAGGGGAGGACGAGCGCTTGGACTCTAATCCCACAGCCGAAGGGCCAGCAGGGAAACTCCTGCTGGGCATCTTCAGCACACAGTGAGCTTTGCAACTCTGAAACACACATTGCTGTCACCTCTCACTTTCCTACCTCAAAGTCCAATTGAATCCTACATCTCAGTGCCCGCTCTCTGCTGAGCAGCAACAGAAAGAGAGGAGCAGGAATGTTTAGACTGGGCTAAAACAGCAGAAGTGCCTTGCAAAAAAGCTCCTGCTGATCACGTTTAGCACACAGTGAGCTTTAAACTGTGACACAAACATTGCTGCCACTCTTCACTCTTTCTCCTAAAAGTGCATTTGAATCCAACGTTTCTGGTGCGCTCTCTCGTTTCGAGAGGAGTTGTGACAGGGGAGGACGAGCGCTTGGACTCTAATCCCACAGCCGAAGGGCCAGCAGGGAAAATCCTGCTGGGCATCTTCAGCACACAGTGAGCTTTGCAACTCTGAAACACACATTGCTGTCACCTCTCACTTTCCTACCTCAAAGTCCAATTGAATCCTACATCTCCTGTGCTTGCTCTTTGTGAGCAGTAGCAGAATATAGCACTTACGTTTGGACTCTGCCGAAACAGCAGAAGAGACAGTCCAGAAAGTTCCCACTGGTCATCTTCAGAGCACAGCGATCTTTGCAACTCTGCAACAGACATTGCTGTCACTCCTCCCTTTCCTGCCTGAAAGACCAACTGAGTCCACCATCTCTGTGCCCTCTCTCTGCTGAGCAGCAACAGAGAGAGTAGAGCAGGAATGTTTAGACTGGGCTAAAACAGCAGAAGTGCCTTGCAAAAAAGCTCCTGCTGAACACGTTTAGCACACAGTGAGCTTTAAACTGTGACACAAACATTGCTGCCACTCTTCACTCTTTCTCCTAAAAGTGCATTTGAATCCAACGTTTCTGGTGCGCTCTCTCGTTTCGAGAGGAGTTGTGACAGGGGAGGACGAGCGCTTGGACTCTAATCCCACAGCCGAAGGGCCAGCAGGTAAAATCCTGCTGGGCATCTTCAGCACACAGTGAGCTTTGCAACTCTGCAACACGCATTGCTGTCAATCCTCCCTTTCCTGCCTGAAAGACCAATTGATTCCAACATCTCTGTGCCCGCTCTCTGCTGAGCAGCAACAGAAAGAGAGGAGCAGGAATGTTTAGACTGGGCAAAAACAGCAGAAGTGCCTTGCAAAAAAGCTCCTGCAGATCACGTTTAGCACACAGTGAGCTTTAAACTGTGACACAAACATTGCTGCCACTCTTCACTCTTTCTCCTAAAAGTGCATTTGAATCCAACGTTTCTGGTGCGCTCTCTCGTTTCGAGAGGAGTTGTGACAGGGGAGGACGAGCGCTTGGACTCTAATCCCACAGCCGAAGGGCCAGCAGGGAAACTCCTGCTGGGCATCTTCAGCACACAGTGAGCTTTGCAACTCTGAAACAAACATTACTGTCACCTCTCACTTTCCTACCTCAAAGTCCAATTGAATCCTACATCTCCTGTGCTTGCTCTTTGTGAGCAGTAGCAGAATATAGCACTTACGTTTGGACTCTGCTGAAACAGCAGAAGAGACAGTCCAGAAAGTTCCCACTGATCATCTTCAGCGCACAGTGAGCTTTGCAACTCTGAAACACACATTGCTGTCACTCCTCACTTCATCTCCTAATAGTCCCTTTGAATCCATGGTCTCTCGCGCCCTCTCTCGTTTGAACAGCAGCAGTGACATGTGAACACGAGCTCTTGGCCTCTGCTCCCACAGCCGAAGAGCCAGGAGTGAAAGCTCCGGCTGGGCATCTTCAGCAACTAGTCAGCTTTGCAACTGTGACACATATATTGCTGTTGCTCCTCACTTTCCTACCTCAAAGTCCAATTGAATCCAAAATCTCTGGGCCCTTTCTCTGCTGGGCAGCAGCAGACAGAGTAGAGCCGGAACGTTTTGTCCCTGCTAAAAGAGCAGAAGAGCCAGGACAAAATGTTCCTGCAGATCATCTTCAGCGCACAGCGAGCTTTGCAACTCTGCAACACGCATTGCTGTCACTCCTCCCTTTCCTGCCTGAAAGACCAACTGAATCCACCATCTCTGTGCCCGCTCTCTGCTGAGCAGCAACAGAGAGAGTAGAGCAGGAATGTTTAGACTGGACTAAAACAGCAGAAGCGCCTTGCAAAAAAGCTCCTGCTGATCATGTTTAGCACACAGTGAGCTTTAAACTGTGACACAAACATTGCTGCCACTCTTCACTCTTTCTCCTAAAAGTGCATTTGAATCCAACGTTTCTGGTGCGCTCTCTCGTTTCGAGAGGAGTTGTGACAGGGGAGGACGAGCGCTTGGACTCTAATCCCACAGCCGAAGGGCCAGCAGGGAAACTCCTGCTGGGCATCTTCAGCACACAGTGAGCTTTGCAACTCTGCAACACGCATTGCTGTCACTCCTCCCTTTCCTGCCTGAAAGACCAATTGATTCCAACATCTCTGTGCCCGCTCTCTGCTGAGCAGCAACAGAAAGAGAGGAGCAGGATTGTTTAGACTGGGCAAAAACAGAAGTGCCTTGCAAAAAAGCTCCTGCTGATCACGTTTAGCACACAGTGAGCTTTAAACTGTGACACAAACATTGCTGCCACTCTTCACTCTTTCTCCTAAAAGTGCATTTGAATCCAACGTTTCTGGTGCGCTCTCTCGTTTCGAGAGGAGTTGTGACAGGGGAGGACGAGCGCTTGGACTCTAATCCCACAGCCGAAGGGCCAGCAGGTAAACTCCTGCTGGGCATCTTCAGCACACAGTGAGCTTTGCAACTCTGAAACAAACATTACTGTCACCTCTCACTTTCCTACCTCAAAGTCCAATTGAATCCTACATCTCCTGTGCTTGCTCTTTGTGAGCAGTAGCAGAATATAGCACTTACGTTTGGACTCTGCTGAAACAGCAGAAGAGACAGTCCAGAAAGTTCCCACTGATCATCTTCAGCGCACAGTGAGCTTTGCAACTCTGAAACACACATTGCTGTCACTCCTCACTTCATCTCCAAATAGTCCCTTTGAATCCATGGTCTCTCGCGCCCTCTCTCGTTTGAACAGCAGCAGTGACAGGTGAACACGAGCTCTTGGCCTCTGCTCCCACAGCCGAAGAGCCAGGAGTGAAAGCTCCGGCTGGGCATCTTCAGCAACTAGTCAGCTTTGCAACTGTGACACATATATTGCTGTTGCTCCTCACTTTCCTACCTCAAAGTCCAATTGAATCCAAAATCTCTGGGCCCTTTCTCTGCTGGGCAGCAGCAGACAGAGTAGAGCCGGAACGTTTTGTCCCTGCTAAAAGAGCAGAAGAGCCAGGACAAAATGTTCCTGCAGATCATCTTCAGCGCACAGCGAGCTTTGCAACTCTGCAACACGCATTGCTGTCACTCCTCCCTTTCCTGCCTGAAAGACCAACTGAATCCACCATCTCTGTGCCCGCTCTCTGCTGAGCAGCAACAGAGAGAGTAGAGCAGGAATGTTTAGACTGGACTAAAACAGCAGAAGCGCCTTGCAAAAAAGCTCCTGCTGATCATGTTTAGCACACAGTGAGCTTTAAACTGTGACACAAACATTGCTGCCACTCTTCACTCTTTCTCCTAAAAGTGCATTTGAATCCAACGTTTCTGGTGCGCTCTCTCGTTTCGAGAGGAGTTGTGACAGGGGAGGACGAGCGCTTGGACTCTAATCCCACAGGCGAAGGGCCAGCAGGGAAACTCCTGCTGGGCATCTTCAGCACACAGTGAGCTTTGCAACTCTGAAACAAACATTACTGTCACCTCTCACTTTCCTACCTCAAAGTCCAATTGAATCCTACATCTCCTGTGCTTGCTCTTTGTGAGCAGTAGCAGAATATAGCACTTACGTTTGGACTCTGCTGAAACAGCAGAAGAGACAGTCCAGAAAGTTCCCACTGGTCATCTTCAGAGCACAGCGATCTTTGCAACTCTGCAACAGACATTGCTGTCACTCCTCCCTTTCCTGCCTGAAAGACCAACTGAATCCACAATCTCTGTGCCCGCTCCCTGCTGAGCAGCAACAGAGAGAGTAGAGCAGGAATGTTGAGACTGTGCTAAAACAGCAGAAGAGCCTTGCAAAAAAGCTCCTGCTGATCATGTTTAGCACACAGCGAGCTTTAAACTGTGACAAACATTGCTGTCACTCCTCACTTTATCTCCTAAAAGTGCATTTGAATCCAACGTTTCTGGTGCGCTCTCTCGTTTCGAGAGGAGTTGTGACAGGGGAGGACGAGCGCTTGGACTCTAATCCCACAGCCGAAGGGCCAGCAGGGAAACTCCTGCTGGGCATCTTCAGCACACAGTGAGCTTTGCAACTCTGAAACAAACATTACTGTCACCTCTCACTTTCCTACCTCAAAGTCCAATTGAATCCTACATCTCCTGTGCTTGCTCTTTGTGAGCAGTAGCAGAATATAGCACTTACGTTTGGACTCTGCTGAAACAGCAGAAGAGACAGTCCAGAAAGTTCCCACTGGTCATCTTCAGAGCACAGCGATCTTTGCAACTCTGCAACAGACATTGCTGTCACTCCTCCCTTTCCTGCCTGAAAGACCAACTGAATCCACCATCTCTGTGCCCTCTCTCTGCTGAGCAGCAACAGAGAGAGTAGAGCAGGAATGTTGAGACTGTGCTAAAACAGCAGAAGAGCCTTGCAAAAAAGCTCCTGCTGATCATGTTTAGCACACAGTGAGCTTTAAACTGTGACACAAACATTGCTGCCACTCTTCACTCTTTCTCCTAAAAGTGCATTTGAATCCAACGTTTCTGGTGCGCTCTCTCGTTTCGAGAGGAGTTGTGACAGGGGAGGACGAGCGCTTGGACTCTAATCCCACAGCCGAAGGGCCAGCAGGGAAACTCCTGCTGGGCATCTTCAGCACACAGTGAGCTTTGCAACTCTGCAACACGCATTGCTGTCACTCCTCCATTTCCTGCCTGAAAGACCAATTGATTCCAACATCTCTGTGCCCGCTCTCTGCTGAGCAGCAACAGAAAGAGAGGAGCAGGAATGTTTAGACTGGGCTAAAACAGCAGAAGTGCCTTGCAAAAAAGCTCCTGCTGATCACGTTTAGCACACAGTGAGCTTTAAACTGTGACACAAACATTGCTGCCACTCTTCACTCTTTCTCCTAAAAGTGCATTTGAATCCAACGTTTCTGGTGCGCTCTCTCGTTTCGAGAGGAGTTGTGACAGGGGAGGACGAGCGCTTGGACTCTAATCCCACAGCCGAAGGGCCAGCAGGGAAACTCCTGCTGGGCATCTTCAGCACACAGTGAGCTTTGCAACTCTGAAACACACATTGCTGTCACCTCTCACTTTCCTACCTCAAAGTCCAATTGAATCCTACATCTCCTGTGCTTGCTCTTTGTGAGCAGTAGCAGAATATAGCACTTACGTTTGGACTCTGCTGAAACAGCAGAAGAGACAGTCCAGAAAGTTCCCACTGGTCATCTTCAGAGCACAGCGATCTTTGCAACTCTGCAACAGACATTGCTGTCACTCCTCCCTTTCCTGCCTGAAAGACCAACTGAATCCACCATCTCTGTGCCCTCTCTCTGCTGAGCAGCAACAGAGAGAGTAGAGCAGGAATGTTGAGACTGTGCTAAAACAGCAGAAGAGCCTTGCAAAAAAGCTCCTGCTGATCATGTTTAGCACACAGCGAGCTTTAAACTGTGACACAAACATTGCTGCCACTCTTCACTCTTTCTCCTAAAAGTGCATTTGAATCCAACGTTTCTGGTGCGCTCTCTCGTTTCGAGAGGAGTTGTGACAGGGGAGGACGAGCGCTTGGACTCTAATCCCACAGCCGAAGGGCCAGCAGCTAAACTCCTGCTGGGCATCTTCAGCACACAGTGAGCTTTGCAACTCTGCAACACGCATTGCTGTCACTCCTCCCTTTCCTGCCTGAAAGACCAATTGATTCCAACATCTCTGTGCCCGCTCTCTGCTGAGCAGCAACAGAAAGAGAGGAGCAGGAATGTTTAGACTGGGCAAAAACAGCAGAAGTGCCTTGCAAAAAAGCTCCTGCAGATCACGTTTAGCACACAGTGAGCTTTAAACTGTGACACAAACATTGCTGCCACTCTTCACTCTTTCTCCTAAAAGTGCATTTGAACCCAACGTTTCTGGTGCGCTCTCTCGTTTCGAGAGGAGTTGTGACAGGGGAGGACGAGCGCTTGGACTCTAATCCCACAGCCGAAGGGCCAGCAGGGAAACTCCTGCTGGGCATCTTCAGCACACAGTGAGCTTTGCAACTCTGAAACAAACATTACTGTCACCTCTCACTTTCCTACCTCAAAGTCCAATTGAATCCTACATCTCCTGTGCTTGCTCTTTGTGAGCAGTAGCAGAATATAGCACTTACGTTTGGACTCTGCTGAAACAGCAGAAGAGACAGTCCAGAAAGTTCCCACTGATCATCTTCAGCGCACAGTGAGCTTTGCAACTCTGAAACACACATTGCTGTCACTCCTCACTTCATCTCCTAATAGTCCCTTTGAATCCATGGTCTCTCGCGCCCTCTCTCGTTTGAACAGCAGCAGTGACAGGTGAACACGAGCTCTTGGCCTCTGCTCCCACAGCCGAAGAGCCAGGAGTGAAAGCTCCGGCTGGGCATCTTCAGCAACTAGTCAGCTTTGCAACTGTGACACATATATTGCTGTTGCTCCTCACTTTCCTACCTCAAAGTCCAATTGAATCCAAAATCTCTGGGCCCTTTCTCTGCTGGGCAGCAGCAGACAGAGTAGAGCCGGAACGTTTTGTCCCTGCTAAAAGAGCAGAAGAGCCAGGACAAAATGTTCCTGCAGATCATCTTCAGCGCACAGCGAGCTTTGCAACTCTGCAACACGCATTGCTGTCACTCCTCCCTTTCCTGCCTGAAAGACCAACTGAATCCACCATCTCTGAGCCCGCTCTCTGCTGAGCAGCAACAGAGAGAGTAGAGCAGGAATGTTTAGACTGGACTAAAACAGCAGAAGCGCCTTGCAAAAAAGCTCCTGCTGATCATGTTTAGCACACAGCGAGCTTTAAACTGTGACACAAGCATTGCTGTCACTCCTCACTTTATCTCCTAAAAGTGCATTTGAATCCAACGTTTCTGGTGCGCTCTCTCGTTTCGAGAGGAGTTGTGACAGGGGAGGACGAGCGCTTGGACTCTAATCCCACAGCCGAAGGGCCAGCAGGGAAACTCCTGCTGGGCATCTTCAGCACACAGTGAGCTTTGCAACTCTGCAACACGCATTGCTGTCACTCCTCCCTTTCCTGCCTGAAAGACCAATTGATTCCAACATCTCTGTGCCCGCTCTCTGCTGAGCAGCAACAGAAAGAGAGGAGCAGGATTGTTTAGACTGGGCAAAAACAGCAGAAGTGCCTTGCAAAAAAGCTCCTGCTGATCACGTTTAGCACACAGTGAGCTTTAAACTGTGACACAAACATTGCTGCCACTCTTCACTCTTTCTCCTAAAAGTGCGTTTGAATCCAACGTTTCTGGTGCGCTCTCTCGTTTCGAGAGGAGTTGTGACAGGGGAGGACGAGCGCTTGGACTCTAATCCCACAGCCGAAGGGCCAGCAGGTAAACTCCTGCTGGGCATCTTCAGCACACAGTGAGCTTTGCAACTCTGAAACAAACATTACTGTCACCTCTCACTTTCCTACCTCAAAGTCCAATTGAATCCTACATCTCCTGTGCTTGCTCTTTGTGAGCAGTAGCAGAATATAGCACTTACGTTTGGACTCTGCTGAAACAGCAGAAGAGACAGTCCAGAAAGTTCCCACTGGTCATCTTCAGCGCACAGTGAGCTTTGCAACTCTGAAACACACATTGCTGTCACTCCTCACTTCATCTCCAAATAGTCCCTTTGAATCCATGGTCTCTCGCGCCCTCTCTCGTTTGAACAGCAGCAGTGACAGGTGAACACGAGCTCTTGGCCTCTGCTCCCACAGCCGAAGAGCCAGGAGTGAAAGCTCCGGCTGGGCATCTTCAGCAACTAGTCAGCTTTGCAACTGTGACACATATATTGCTGTTGCTCCTCACTTTCCTACCTCAAAGTCCAATTGAATCCAAAATCTCTGGGCCCTTTCTCTGCTGGGCAGCAGCAGACAGAGTAGAGCCGGAACGTTTTGTCCCTGCTAAAAGAGCAGAAGAGCCAGGACAAAATGTTCCTGCAGATCATCTTCAGCGCACAGCGAGCTTTGCAACTCTGCAACACGCATTGCTGTCACTCCTCCCTTTCCTGCCTGAAAGACCAACTGAATCCACCATCTCTGTGCCCGCTCTCTGCTGAGCAGCAACAGAGAGAGTAGAGCAGGAATGTTTAGACTGGACTAAAACAGCAGAAGCGCCTTGCAAAAAAGCTCCTGCTGATCATGTTTAGCACACAGTGAGCTTTAAACTGTGACACAAACATTGCTGCCACTCTTCACTCTTTCTCCTAAAAGTGCATTTGAATCCAACGTTTCTGGTGCGCTCTCTCGTTTCGAGAGGAGTTGTGACAGGGGAGGACGAGCGCTTGGACTCTAATCCCACAGGCGAAGGGCCAGCAGGGAAACTCCTGCTGGGCATCTTCAGCACACAGTGAGCTTTGCAACTCTGAAACAAACATTACTGTCACCTCTCACTTTCCTACCTCAAAGTCCAATTGAATCCTACATCTCCTGTGCTTGCTCTTTGTGAGCAGTAGCAGAATATAGCACTTACGTTTGGACTCTGCTGAAACAGCAGAAGAGACAGTCCAGAAAGTTCCCACTGGTCATCTTCAGAGCACAGCGATCTTTGCAACTCTGCAACAGACATTGCTGTCACTCCTCCCTTTCCTGCCTGAAAGACCAACTGAATCCACAATCTCTGTGCCCGCTCCCTGCTGAGCAGCAACAGAGAGAGTAGAGCAGGAATGTTGAGACTGTGCTAAAACAGCAGAAGAGCCTTGCAAAAAAGCTCCTGCTGATCATGTTTAGCACACAGCGAGCTTTAAACTGTGACAAACATTGCTGTCACTCCTCACTTTATCTCCTAAAAGTGCATTTGAATCCAACGTTTCTGGTGCGCTCTCTCGTTTCGAGAGGAGTTGTGACAGGGGAGGACGAGCGCTTGGACTCTAATCCCACAGCCGAAGGGCCAGCAGGGAAACTCCTGCTGGGCATCTTCAGCACACAGTGAGCTTTGCAACTCTGAAACAAACATTACTGTCACCTCTCACTTTCCTACCTCAAAGTCCAATTGAATCCTACATCTCCTGTGCTTGCTCTTTGTGAGCAGTAGCAGAATATAGCACTTACGTTTGGACTCTGCTGAAACAGCAGAAGAGACAGTCCAGAAAGTTCCCACTGATCATCTTCAGCGCACAGTGAGCTTTGCAACTCTGAAACACACATTGCTGTCACTCCTCACTTCATCTCCTAATAGTCCCTTTGAATCCATGGTCTCTCGCGCCCTCTCTCGTTTGAACAGCAGCAGTGACAGGTGAACACGAGCTCTTGGCCTCTGCTCCCACAGCCGAAGAGCCAGGAGTGAAAGCTCCGGCTGGGCATCTTCAGCAACTAGTCAGCTTTGCAACTGTGACACATATATTGCTGTTGCTCCTCACTTTCCTACCTCAAAGTCCAATTGAATCCAAAATCTCTGGGCCCTTTCTCTGCTGGGCAGCAGCAGACAGAGTAGAGCCGGAACGTTTTGTCCCTGCTAAAAGAGCAGAAGAGCCAGGACAAAATGTTCCTGCAGATCATCTTCAGCGCACAGCGAGCTTTGCAACTCTGCAACACGCATTGCTGTCACTCCTCCCTTTCCTGCCTGAAAGACCAACTGAATCCACCATCTCTGTGCCCGCTCTCTGCTGAGAAGCAACAGAGAGAGTAGAGCAGGAATGTTTAGACTGGACTAAAACAGCAGAAGAGCCTTGCAAAAAAGCTCCTGCTGATCATGTTTAGCACACAGTGAGCTTTAAACTGTGACACAAACATTGCTGCCACTCTTCACTCTTTCTCCTAAAAGTGCATTTGAATCCAACGTTTCTGGTGCGCTCTCTCGTTTCGAGAGGAGTTGTGACAGGGGAGGACGAGCGCTTGGACTCTAATCCCACAGCCGAAGGGCCAGCAGGGAAACTCCTGCTGGGCATCTTCAGCACACAGTGAGCTTTGCAACTCTGCAACACGCATTGCTGTCACTCCTCCATTTCCTGCCTGAAAGACCAATTGATTCCAACATCTCTGTGCCCGCTCTCTGCTGAGCAGCAACAGAAAGAGAGGAGCAGGAATGTTTAGACTGGGCTAAAACAGCAGAAGTGCCTTGCAAAAAAGCTCCTGCTGATCACGTTTAGCACACAGTGAGCTTTAAACTGTGACACAAACATTGCTGCCACTCTTCACTCTTTCTCCTAAAAGTGCATTTGAATCCAACGTTTCTGGTGCGCTCTCTCGTTTCGAGAGGAGTTGTGACAGGGGAGGACGAGCGCTTGGACTCTAATCCCACAGCCGAAGGGCCAGCAGGGAAACTCCTGCTGGGCATCTTCAGCACACAGTGAGCTTTGCAACTCTGAAACACACATTGCTGTCACCTCTCACTTTCCTACCTCAAAGTCCAATTGAATCCTACATCTCCTGTGCTTGCTCTTTGTGAGCAGTAGCAGAATATAGCACTTACGTTTGGACTCTGCTGAAACAGCAGAAGAGACAGTCCAGAAAGTTCCCACTGGTCATCTTCAGAGCACAGCGATCTTTGCAACTCTGCAACAGACATTGCTGTCACTCCTCCCTTTCCTGCCTGAAAGACCAACTGAATCCACCATCTCTGTGCCCTCTCTCTGCTGAGCAGCAACAGAGAGAGTAGAGCAGGAATGTTGAGACTGTGCTAAAACAGCAGAAGAGCCTTGCAAAAAAGCTCCTGCTGATCATGTTTAGCACACAGCGAGCTTTAAACTGTGACACAAACATTGCTGCCACTCTTCACTCTTTCTCCTAAAAGTGCATTTGAATCCAACGTTTCTGGTGCGCTCTCTCGTTTCGAGAGGAGTTGTGACAGGGGAGGACGAGCGCTTGGACTCTAATCCCACAGCCGAAGGGCCAGCAGCTAAACTCCTGCTGGGCATCTTCAGCACACAGTGAGCTTTGCAACTCTGCAACACGCATTGCTGTCACTCCTCCCTTTCCTGCCTGAAAGACCAATTGATTCCAACATCTCTGTGCCCGCTCTCTGCTGAGCAGCAACAGAAAGAGAGGAGCAGGAATGTTTAGACTGGGCAAAAACAGCAGAAGTGCCTTGCAAAAAAGCTCCTGCAGATCACGTTTAGCACACAGTGAGCTTTAAACTGTGACACAAACATTGCTGCCACTCTTCACTCTTTCTCCTAAAAGTGCATTTGAACCCAACGTTTCTGGTGCGCTCTCTCGTTTCGAGAGGAGTTGTGACAGGGGAGGACGAGCGCTTGGACTCTAATCCCACAGCCGAAGGGCCAGCAGGGAAACTCCTGCTGGGCATCTTCAGCACACAGTGAGCTTTGCAACTCTGAAACAAACATTACTGTCACCTCTCACTTTCCTACCTCAAAGTCCAATTGAATCCTACATCTCCTGTGCTTGCTCTTTGTGAGCAGTAGCAGAATATAGCACTTACGTTTGGACTCTGCTGAAACAGCAGAAGAGACAGTCCAGAAAGTTCCCACTGATCATCTTCAGCGCACAGTGAGCTTTGCAACTCTGAAACACACATTGCTGTCACTCCTCACTTCATCTCCTAATAGTCCCTTTGAATCCATGGTCTCTCGCGCCCTCTCTCGTTTGAACAGCAGCAGTGACAGGTGAACACGAGCTCTTGGCCTCTGCTCCCACAGCCGAAGAGCCAGGAGTGAAAGCTCCGGCTGGGCATCTTCAGCAACTAGTCAGCTTTGCAACTGTGACACATATATTGCTGTTGCTCCTCACTTTCCTACCTCAAAGTCCAATTGAATCCAAAATCTCTGGGCCCTTTCTCTGCTGGGCAGCAGCAGACAGAGTAGAGCCGGAACGTTTTGTCCCTGCTAAAAGAGCAGAAGAGCCAGGACAAAATGTTCCTGCAGATCATCTTCAGCGCACAGCGAGCTTTGCAACTCTGCAACACGCATTGCTGTCACTCCTCCCTTTCCTGCCTGAAAGACCAACTGAATCCACCATCTCTGAGCCCGCTCTCTGCTGAGCAGCAACAGAGAGAGTAGAGCAGGAATGTTTAGACTGGACTAAAACAGCAGAAGCGCCTTGCAAAAAAGCTCCTGCTGATCATGTTTAGCACACAGCGAGCTTTAAACTGTGACACAAGCATTGCTGTCACTCCTCACTTTATCTCCTAAAAGTGCATTTGAATCCAACGTTTCTGGTGCGCTCTCTCGTTTCGAGAGGAGTTGTGACAGGGGAGGACGAGCGCTTGGACTCTAATCCCACAGCCGAAGGGCCAGCAGGGAAACTCCTGCTGGGCATCTTCAGCACACAGTGAGCTTTGCAACTCTGCAACACGCATTGCTGTCACTCCTCCCTTTCCTGCCTGAAAGACCAATTGATTCCAACATCTCTGTGCCCGCTCTCTGCTGAGCAGCAACAGAAAGAGAGGAGCAGGATTGTTTAGACTGGGCAAAAACAGCAGAAGTGCCTTGCAAAAAAGCTCCTGCTGATCACGTTTAGCACACAGTGAGCTTTAAACTGTGACACAAACATTGCTGCCACTCTTCACTCTTTCTCCTAAAAGTGCGTTTGAATCCAACGTTTCTGGTGCGCTCTCTCGTTTCGAGAGGAGTTGTGACAGGGGAGGACGAGCGCTTGGACTCTAATCCCACAGCCGAAGGGCCAGCAGGTAAACTCCTGCTGGGCATCTTCAGCACACAGTGAGCTTTGCAACTCTGAAACAAACATTACTGTCACCTCTCACTTTCCTACCTCAAAGTCCAATTGAATCCTACATCTCCTGTGCTTGCTCTTTGTGAGCAGTAGCAGAATATAGCACTTACGTTTGGACTCTGCTGAAACAGCAGAAGAGACAGTCCAGAAAGTTCCCACTGGTCATCTTCAGCGCACAGTGAGCTTTGCAACTCTGAAACACACATTGCTGTCACTCCTCACTTCATCTCCAAATAGTCCCTTTGAATCCATGGTCTCTCGCGCCCTCTCTCGTTTGAACAGCAGCAGTGACAGGTGAACACGAGCTCTTGGCCTCTGCTCCCACAGCCGAAGAGCCAGGAGTGAAAGCTCCGGCTGGGCATCTTCAGCAACTAGTCAGCTTTGCAACTGTGACACATATATTGCTGTTGCTCCTCACTTTCCTACCTCAAAGTCCAATTGAATCCAAAATCTCTGGGCCCTTTCTCTGCTGGGCAGCAGCAGACAGAGTAGAGCCGGAACGTTTTGTCCCTGCTAAAAGAGCAGAAGAGCCAGGACAAAATGTTCCTGCAGATCATCTTCAGCGCACAGCGAGCTTTGCAACTCTGCAACACGCATTGCTGTCACTCCTCCCTTTCCTGCCTGAAAGACCAACTGAATCCACCATCTCTGTGCCCGCTCTCTGCTGAGCAGCAACAGAGAGAGTAGAGCAGGAATGTTTAGACTGGACTAAAACAGCAGAAGCGCCTTGCAAAAAAGCTCCTGCTGATCATGTTTAGCACACAGTGAGCTTTAAACTGTGACACAAACATTGCTGCCACTCTTCACTCTTTCTCCTAAAAGTGCATTTGAATCCAACGTTTCTGGTGCGCTCTCTCGTTTCGAGAGGAGTTGTGACAGGGGAGGACGAGCGCTTGGACTCTAATCCCACAGGCGAAGGGCCAGCAGGGAAACTCCTGCTGGGCATCTTCAGCACACAGTGAGCTTTGCAACTCTGAAACAAACATTACTGTCACCTCTCACTTTCCTACCTCAAAGTCCAATTGAATCCTACATCTCCTGTGCTTGCTCTTTGTGAGCAGTAGCAGAATATAGCACTTACGTTTGGACTCTGCTGAAACAGCAGAAGAGACAGTCCAGAAAGTTCCCACTGGTCATCTTCAGAGCACAGCGATCTTTGCAACTCTGCAACAGACATTGCTGTCACTCCTCCCTTTCCTGCCTGAAAGACCAACTGAATCCACAATCTCTGTGCCCGCTCCCTGCTGAGCAGCAACAGAGAGAGTAGAGCAGGAATGTTGAGACTGTGCTAAAACAGCAGAAGAGCCTTGCAAAAAAGCTCCTGCTGATCATGTTTAGCACACAGCGAGCTTTAAACTGTGACAAACATTGCTGTCACTCCTCACTTTATCTCCTAAAAGTGCATTTGAATCCAACGTTTCTGGTGCGCTCTCTCGTTTCGAGAGGAGTTGTGACAGGGGAGGACGAGCGCTTGGACTCTAATCCCACAGCCGAAGGGCCAGCAGGGAAACTCCTGCTGGGCATCTTCAGCACACAGTGAGCTTTGCAACTCTGAAACAAACATTACTGTCACCTCTCACTTTCCTACCTCAAAGTCCAATTGAATCCTACATCTCCTGTGCTTGCTCTTTGTGAGCAGTAGCAGAATATAGCACTTACGTTTGGACTCTGCTGAAACAGCAGAAGAGACAGTCCAGAAAGTTCCCACTGATCATCTTCAGCGCACAGTGAGCTTTGCAACTCTGAAACACACATTGCTGTCACTCCTCACTTCATCTCCTAATAGTCCCTTTGAATCCATGGTCTCTCGCGCCCTCTCTCGTTTGAACAGCAGCAGTGACAGGTGAACACGAGCTCTTGGCCTCTGCTCCCACAGCCGAAGAGCCAGGAGTGAAAGCTCCGGCTGGGCATCTTCAGCAACTAGTCAGCTTTGCAACTGTGACACATATATTGCTGTTGCTCCTCACTTTCCTACCTCAAAGTCCAATTGAATCCAAAATCTCTGGGCCCTTTCTCTGCTGGGCAGCAGCAGACAGAGTAGAGCCGGAACGTTTTGTCCCTGCTAAAAGAGCAGAAGAGCCAGGACAAAATGTTCCTGCAGATCATCTTCAGCGCACAGCGAGCTTTGCAACTCTGCAACACGCATTGCTGTCACTCCTCCCTTTCCTGCCTGAAAGACCAACTGAATCCACCATCTCTGTGCCCGCTCTCTGCTGAGAAGCAACAGAGAGAGTAGAGCAGGAATGTTTAGACTGGACTAAAACAGCAGAAGCGCCTTGCAAAAAAGCTCCTGCTGATCATGTTTAGCACACAGTGAGCTTTAAACTGTGACACAAACATTGCTGCCACTCTTCACTCTTTCTCCTAAAAGTGCATTTGAATCCAACGTTTCTGGTACGCTCTCTCGTTTCGAGAGGAGTTGTGACAGGGGAGGACGAGCGCTTGGACTCTAATCCCACAGCCGAAGGGCCAGCAGGGAAACTCCTGCTGGGCATCTTCAGCACACAGTGAGCTTTGCAACTCTGGAACACACATTGCTGTCACCTCTCACTTTCCTACCTCAAAGTCCAATTGAATCCTACATCTCCTGTGCTTGCTCTTTGTGAGCAGTAGCAGAATATAGCACTTACGTTAGGACTCTGCTGAAACAGCAGAAGAGACAGTCCAGAAAGTTCCCACTGGTCATCTTCAGAGCACAGCGATCTTTGCAACTCTGCAACAGACATTGCTGTCACTCCTCCCTTTCCTGCCTGAAAGACCAACTGAATCCACCATCTCTGTGCCCGCTCTCTGCTGAGCAGCAACAGAGAGAGTAGAGCAGGAATGTTTAGACTGGACTAAAACAGCAGAAGCGCCTTGCAAAAAAGCTCCTGCTGATCATGTTTAGCACACAGTGAGCTTTAAACTGTGACACAAACATTGCTGCCACTCTTCACTCTTTCTCCTAAAAGTGCATTTGAATCCAACGTTTCTGGTGCGCTCTCTCGTTTCGAGAGGAGTTGTGACAGGGGAGGACGAGCGCTTGGACTCTAATCCCACAGCCGAAGGGCCAGCAGGGAAACTCCTGCTGGGCATCTTCAGCACACAGTGAGCTTTGCAACTCTGAAACAAACATTACTGTCACCTCTCACTTTCCTACCTCAAAGTCCAATTGAATCCTACATCTCCTGTGCTTGCTCTTTGTGAGCAGTAGCAGAATATAGCACTTACGTTTGGACTCTGCTGAAACAGCAGAAGAGACAGTCCAGAAAGTTCCCACTGGTCATCTTCAGAGCACAGCGATCTTTGCAACTCTGCAACAGACATTGCTGTCACTCCTCCCTTTCCTGCCTGAAAGACCAACTGAATCCACAATCTCTGTGCCCGCTCCCTGCTGAGCAGCAACAGAGAGAGTAGAGCAGGAATGTTGAGACTGTGCTAAAACAGCAGAAGAGCCTTGCAAAAAAGCTCCTGCTGATCATGTTTAGCACACAGCGAGCTTTAAACTGTGACAAACATTGCTGTCACTCCTCACTTTATCTCCTAAAAGTGCATTTGAATCCAACGTTTCTGGTGCGCTCTCTCGTTTCGAGAGGAGTTGTGACAGGGGAGGACGAGCGCTTGGACTCTAATCCCACAGCCAAAGGGCCAGCAGGGAAACTCCTGCTGGGCATCTTCAGCACACAGTGAGCTTTGCAACTCTGCAACACGCATTGCTGTCACTCCTCCCTTTCCTGCCTGAAAGACCAATTGATTCCAACATCTCTGTGCCCGCTCTCTGCTGAGCAGCAACAGAAAGAGAGGAGCAGGAATGTTTAGACTGGGCAAAAACAGCAGAAGTGCCTTGCAAAAAAGCTCCTGCAGATCACGTTTAGCACACAGTGAGCTTTAAACTGTGACACAAACATTGCTGCCACTCTTCACTCTTTCTCCTAAAAGTGCATTTGAATCCAACGTTTCTGGTGCGCTCTCTCGTTTCGAGAGGAGTTGTGACAGGGGAGGACGAGCGCTTGGACTCTAATCCCACAGCCGAAGGGCCAGCAGGGAAACTCCTGCTGGGCATCTTCAGCACACAGTGAGCTTTGCAACTCTGAAACAAACATTACTGTCACCTCTCACTTTCCTGCCTGAAAGACCAATTGATTCCAACATCTCTGTGCCCGCTCTCTGCTGAGCAGCAACAGAAAGAGAGGAGCAGGAATGTTTAGACTGGGCAAAAACAGCAGAAGTGCCTTGCAAAAAAGCTCCTGCAGATCACGTTTAGCACACAGTGAGCTTTAAACTGTGACACAAACATTGCTGCCACTCTTCACTCTTTCTCCTAAAAGTGCATTTGAATCCAACGTTTCTGGTGCGCTCTCTCGTTTCGAGAGGAGTTGTGACAGGGGAGGACGAGCGCTTGGACTCTAATCCCACAGCCGAAGGGCCAGCAGGGAAACTCCTGCTGGGCATCTTCAGCACACAGTGAGCTTTGCAACTCTGAAACAAACATTACTGTCACCTCTCACTTTCCTACCTCAAAGTCCAATTGAATCCTACATCTCCTGTGCTTGCTCTTTGTGAGCAGTAGCAGAATATAGCACTTACGTTTGGACTCTGCTGAAACAGCAGAAGAGACAGTCCAGAAAGTTCCCACTGATCATCTTCAACGCACAGTGAGCTTTGCAACTCTGAAACACACATTGCTGTCACTCCTCACTTCATCTCCTAATAGTCCCTTTGAATCCATGGTCTCTCGCGCCCTCTCTCGTTTGAACAGCAGCAGTGACAGGTGAACACGAGCTCTTGGCCTCTGCTCCCACAGCCGAAGAGCCGGTAGAGAAAGCTCCGGCTGGGCATCTTCAGCAACTAGTCAGCTTTGCAACTGTGACACATATATTGCTGTTGCTCCTCACTTTCCTACCTCAAAGTCCAATTGAATCCAAAATCTCTGGGCGCTTTCTCTGCTGGGCAGCAGCAGACAGAGTAGAGCCGGAACGTTTTGTCCCTGCTAAAAGAGCAGAAGAGCCATAACAAAATGTTCCTGCAGATCATCTTCAGCGCACAGCGAGCTTTGCAACTCTGCAACACGCATTGCTGTCACTCCTCCCTTTCCTGCCTGAAAGACCAACTGAATCCACCATCTCTGTGCCCGCTCTCTGCTGAGCAGCAACAGAGAGAGTAGAGCAGGAATATTTAGACTGGACTAAAACAGCAGAAGCACCTTGCAAAAAAGCTCCTGCTGATCATGTTTAGCACACAGTGAGCTTTAAACTGTGACACAAACATTGCTGCCACTCTTCACTCTTTCTCCTAAAAGTGCATTTGAATCCAACGTTTCTGATGCGCTCTCTCGTTTCGAGAGGAGTTGTGACTGGGGAGGACGAGCGCTTGGACTCTAATCCCACAGCCGAAGGGCCAGCAGGTAAACTCCTGCTGGGCATCTTCAGCGCACAGTGAGCTTTGCAACTCTGAAACACACATTGCTGTCACCTCTCACTTTCCTACCTCAAAGTCCAATTGAATCCTACATCTCAGTGCCCGCTCTCTGCTGAGCAGCAACAGAAAGAGAGGAGCAGGAATGTTTAGACTGGGCTAAAACAGCAGAAGTGCCTTGCAAAAAAGCTCCTCCTGATCACGTTTAGCACACAGTGAGCTTTAAACTGTGACACAAACATTGCTGCCACTCTTCACTCTTTCTCCTAAAAGTGCATTTGAATCCAACGTTTCTGGTGCGCTCTCTCGTTTCGAGAGGAGTTGTGACAGGGGAGGACGAGCGCTTGGACTCTAATCCCACAGCCGAAGGGCCAGCAGGGAAACTCCTGCTGGGCATCTTCAGCACACAGTGAGCTTTGCAACTCTGAAACACACATTGCCGTCACCTCTCACTTTCCTACCTCAAAGTCCAATTGAATCCTACATCTCCTGTGCTTGCTCTTTGTGAGCAGTAGCAGAATATAGCACTTACGTTTGGACTCTGCTGAAACAGCAGAAGAGACAGTCCAGAAAGTTCCCACTGGTCATCTTCAGAGCACAGCGATCTTTGCAACTCTGCAACAGACATTGCTGTCACTCCTCCCTTTCCTGCCTGAAAGACCAACTGAATCCACCATCTCTGTGCCCGCTCTCTGCTGAGCAGCAACAGAGAGAGTAGAGCAGGAATGTTGAGACTGTGCTAAAACAGCAGAAGAGCCTTGCAAAAAAGCTCCTGCTGATCATGTTTAGCACACAGCGAGCTGTAAACTGTGACAAACATTGCTGTCACTCCTCACTTTATCTCCTAAAAGTGCATTTGAATCCAACGTTTCTGGTGCGCTCTCTCGTTTCGAGAGGAGTTGTGACAGGGGAGGACGAGCGCTTGGACTCTAATCCCACAGCCGAAGGGCCAGCAGGGAAACTCCTGCTGGGCATCTTCAGCACACAGTGAGCTTTGCAACTCTGCAACACGCATTGCTGTCACTCCTCCCTTTCCTGCCTGAAAGACCAATTGATTCCAACATCTCTGTGCCCGCTCTCTGCTGAGCAGCAACAGAAAGAGAGGAGCAGGAATGTTTAGACTGGGCTAAAACAGCAGAAGTGCCTTGCAAAAAAGCTCCTGCTGATCACGTTTAGCACACAGTGAGCTTTAAACTGTGACACAAACATTGCTGCCACTCTTCACTCTTTCTCCTAAAAGTGCATTTGAATCCAACGTTTCTGGTGCGCTCTCTCGTTTCGAGAGGAGTTGTGACAGGGGAGGACGAGCGCTTGGACTCTAATCCCACAGCCGAAGGGCCAGCAGGGAAACTCCTGCTGGGCATCTTCAGCACACAGTGAGCTTTGCAACTCTGCAACACGCATTGCTGTCACTCCTCCCTTTCCTGCCTGAAAGACCAATTGATTCCAACATCTCTGTGCCCGCTCTCTGCTGAGCAGCAACAGAAAGAGAGGAGCAGGAATGTTTAGACTGGGCAAAAACAGCAGAAGTGCCTTGCAAAAAAGCTCCTGCAGATCACGTTTAGCACACAGTGAGCTTTAAACTGTGACACAAACATTGCTGCCACTCTTCACTCTTTCTCCTAAAAGTGCATTTGAATCCAACGTTTCTGGTGCGCTCTCTCGTTTCGAGAGGAGTTGTGACAGGGGAGGACGAGCGCTTGGACTCTAATCCCACAGCCGAAGGGCCAGCAGGTAAACTCCTGCTGGGCATCTTCAGCACACAGTGAGCTTTGCAACTCTGAAACAAACATTACTGTCACCTCTCACTTTCCTACCTCAAAGTCCAATTGAATCCTACATCTCCTGTGCTTGCTCTTTGTGAGCAGTAGCAGAATATAGCACTTACGTTTGGACTCTGCTGAAACAGCAGAAGAGACAGTCCAGAAAGTTCCCACTGATCATCTTCAGCGCACAGTGAGCTTTGCAACTCTGAAACACACATTGCTGTCACTCCTCACTTCATCTCCTAATAGTCCCTTTGAATCCATGGTCTCTCGCGCCCTCTCTCGTTTGAACAGCAGCAGTGACAGGTGAACACGAGCTCTTGGCCTCTGCTCCCACAGCCGAAGAGCCAGGAGTGAAAGCTCCGGCTGGGCATCTTCAGCAACTAGTCAGCTTTGCAACTGTGACACATATATTGCTGTTGCTCCTCACTTTCCTACCTCAAAGTCCAATTGAATCCAAAATCTCTGGGCCCTTTCTCTGCTGGGCAGCAGCAGACAGAGTAGAGCCGGAACGTTTTGTCCCTGCTAAAAGAGCAGAAGAGCCATAACAAAATGTTCCTGCAGATCATCTTCAGCGCACAGCGAGCTTTGCAACTCTGCAACACGCATTGCTGTCACTCCTCCCTTTCCTGCCTGAAAGACCAACTGAATCCACCATCTCTGTGCCCGCTCTCTGCTGAGCAGCAACAGAGAGAGTAGAGCAGGAATATTTAGACTGGACTAAAACAGCAGAAGCACCTTGCAAAAAAGCTCCTGCTGATCATGTTTAGCACACAGTGAGCTTTAAACTGTGACACAAACATTGCTGCCACTCTTCACTCTTTCTCCTAAAAGTGCATTTGAATCCAACGTTTCTGATGCGCTCTCTCGTTTCGAGAGGAGTTGTGACTGGGGAGGACGAGCGCTTGGACTCTAATCCCACAGCCGAAGGGCCAGCAGGTAAACTCCTGCTGGGCATCTTCAGCGCACAGTGAGCTTTGCAACTCTGAAACACACATTGCTGTCACCTCTCACTTTCCTACCTCAAAGTCCAATTGAATCCTACATCTCAGTGCCCGCTCTCTGCTGAGCAGCAACAGAAAGAGAGGAGCAGGAATGTTTAGACTGTGCTAAAACAGCAGAAGAGCCTTGCAAAAAAGCTCCTGCTGATCATGTTTAGCACACAGCGAGCTTTAAACTGTGACAAACATTGCTGTCACTCCTCACTTTATCTCCTAAAAGTGCATTTGAATCCAACGTTTCTGGTGCGCTCTCTCGTTTCGAGAGGAGTTGTGACAGGGGAGGACGAGCGCTTGGACTCTAATCCCACAGCCGAAGGGCCAGCAGGGAAACTCCTGCTGGGCATCTTCAGCACACAGTGAGCTTTGCAACTCTGCAACACGCATTGCTGTCACTCCTCCCTTTCCTGCCTGAAAGACCAATTGATTCCAACATCTCTGTGCCCGCTCTCTGCTGAGCAGCAACAGAAAGAGAGGAGCAGGAATGTTTAGACTGGGCAAAAACAGCAGAAGTGCCTTGCAAAAAAGCTCCTGCAGATCACGTTTAGCACACAGTGAGCTTTAAACTGTGACACAAACATTGCTGCCACTCTTCACTCTTTCTCCTAAAAGTGCATTTGAATCCAACGTTTCTGGTGCGCTCTCTCGTTTCGAGAGGAGTTGTGACAGGGGAGGACGAGCGCTTGGACTCTAATCCCACAGCCGAAGGGCCAGCAGGGAAACTCCTGCTGGGCATCTTCAGCACACAGTGAGCTTTGCAACTCTGAAACACACATTGCTGTCACCTCTCACTTTCCTACCTCAAAGTCCAATTGAATCCTACATCTCAGTGCCCGCTCTCTGCTGAGCAGCAACAGAAAGAGAGGAGCAGGAATGTTTAGACTGGGCTAAAACAGCAGAAGTGCCTTGCAAAAAAGCTCCTGCTGATCACGTTTAGCACACAGTGAGCTTTAAACTGTGACACAAACATTGCTGCCACTCTTCACTCTTTCTCCTAAAAGTGCATTTGAATCCAACGTTTCTGGTGCGCTCTCTCGTTTCGAGAGGAGTTGTGACAGGGGAGGACGAGCGCTTGGACTCTAATCCCACAGGCGAAGGGCCAGCAGGGAAACTCCTGCTGGGCATCTTCAGCACACAGTGAGCTTTGCAACTCTGAAACACACATTGCTGTCACCTCTCACTTTCCTACCTCAAAGTCCAATTGAATCCTACATCTCCTGTGCTTGCTCTTTGTGAGCAGTAGCAGAATATAGCACTTACGTTTGGACTTTGCTGAAACAGCAGAAGAGACAGTCCAGAAAGTTCCCACTGGTCATCTTCAGAGCACAGCGATCTTTGCAACTCTGCAACAGACATTGCTGTCACTCCTCCCTTTCCTGCCTGAAAGACCAACTGAATCCACCATCTCTGTGCCCTCTCTCTGCTGAGCAGCAACAGAGAGAGTAGAGCAGGAATGTTGAGACTGTGCTAAAACAGCAGAAGAGCCTTGCAAAAAAGCTCCTGCTGATCATGTTTAGCACACAGCGAGCTTTAAACTGTGACACAAACATTGCTGCCACTCTTCACTCTTTCTCCTAAAAGTGCATTTGAATCCAACGTTTCTGGTGCGCTCTCTCGTTTCGAGAGGAGTTGTGACAGGGGAGGACGAGCGCTTGGACTCTAATCCCACAGCCGAAGGGCCAGCAGGGAAACTCCTGCTGGGCATCTTCAGCACACAGTGAGCTTTGCAACTCTGCAACACGCATTGCTGTCACTCCTCCCTTTCCTGCCTGAAAGACCAATTGATTCCAACATCTCTGTGCCCGCTCTCTGCTGAGCAGCAACAGAAAGAGAGGAGCAGGAATGTTTAGACTGGGCTAAAACAGCAGAAGTGCCTTGCAAAAAAGCTCCTGCTGATCACGTTTAGCACACAGTGAGCTTTAAACTGTGACACAAACATTGCTGCCACTCTTCACTCTTTCTCCTAAAAGTGCATTTGAATCCAACGTTTCTGGTGCGCTCTCTCGTTTCGAGAGGAGTTGTGACAGGGGAGGACGAGCGCTTGGACTCTAATCCCACAGCCGAAGGGCCAGCAGGGAAACTCCTGCTGGGCATCTTCAGCACACAGTGAGCTTTGCAACTCTGCAACACGCATTGCTGTCACTCCTCCCTTTCCTGCCTGAAAGACCAATTGATTCCAACATCTCTGTGCCCGCTCTCTGCTGAGCAGCAACAGAAAGAGAGGAGCAGGAATGTTTAGACTGGGCAAAAACAGCAGAAGTGCCTTGCAAAAAAGCTCCTGCAGATCACGTTTAGCACACAGTGAGCTTTAAACTGTGACACAAACATTGCTGCCACTCTTCACTCTTTCTCCTAAAAGTGCATTTGAATCCAACGTTTCTGGTGCGCTCTCTCGTTTCGAGAGGAGTTGTGACAGGGGAGGACGAGCGCTTGGACTCTAATCCCACAGCCGAAGGGCCAGCAGGGAAACTCCTGCTGGGCATCTTCAGCACACAGTGAGCTTTGCAACTCTGCAACACGCATTGCTGTCACTCCTCCCTTTCCTGCCTGAAAGACCAATTGATTCCAACATCTCTGTGCCC
Source organism: Lathamus discolor (assembly GCF_037157495.1). Lineage (NCBI taxonomy): Eukaryota > Metazoa > Chordata > Aves > Psittaciformes > Psittacidae > Lathamus > Lathamus discolor. The sequence continues at coordinate 90,266,413 of NC_088884.1, read as the reverse complement.
GCTCTCTGCTGAGCAGCAACAGAAAGAGAGGAGCAGGAATGTTTAGACTGGGCAAAAACAGCAGAAGTGCCTTGCAAAAAAGCTCCTGCAGATCACGTTTAGCACACAGTGAGCTTTAAACTGTGACACAAACATTGCTGCCACTCTTCACTCTTTCTCCTAAAAGTGCATTTGAATCCAACGTTTCTGGTGCGCTCTCTCGTTTCGAGAGGAGTTGTGACAGGGGAGGACGAGCGCTTGGACTCTAATCCCACAGCCGAAGGGCCAGCAGGGAAACTCCTGCTGGGCATCTTCAGCACACAGTGAGCTTTGCAACTCTGAAACAAACATTACTGTCACCTCTCACTTTCCTACCTCAAAGTCCAATTGAATCCTACATCTCCTGTGCTTGCTCTTTGTGAGCCGTAGCAGAATATAGCACTTACGTTTGGACTCTGCTGAAACAGCAGAAGAGACAGTCCAGAAAGTTCCCGCTGATCATCTTCAGCGCACAGTGAGCTTTGCAACTCTGAAACACACATTGCTGTCACTCCTCACTTCATCGCCTAATAGTCCCTTTGAATCCATGGTCTCTCGCGCCCTCTCTCGTTTGAACAGCAGCAGTGACAGGTGAACACGAGCTCTTGGCCTCTGCTCCCACAGCTGAAGAGCCGGTAGAGAAAGCTCCGGCTGGGCATCTTCAGCAACTAGTCAGCTTTGCAACTGTGACACATATATTGCTGTTGCTCCTCACTTTCCTACCTCAAAGTCCAATTGAATCCAAAATCTCTGGGCCCTTTCTCTGCTGGGCAGCAGCAGACAGAGTAGAGCCGGAACGTTTTGTCCCTGCTAAAAGAGCAGAAGAGCCAGGACAAAATGTTCCTGCAGATCATCTTCAGCGCACAGCGAGCTTTGCAACTCTGCAACACGCATTGCTGTCACTCCTCCCTTTCCTGCCTGAAAGACCAACTGAATCCACCATCTCTGTGCCCGCTCTCTGCTGAGCAGCAACAGAGAGAGTAGAGCAGGAATATTTAGACTGGACTAAAACAGCAGAAGCACCTTGCAAAAAAGCTCCTGCTGATCATGTTTAGCACACAGTGAGCTTTAAACTGTGACACAAACATTGCTGCCACTCTTCACTCTTTCTCCTAAAAGTGCATTTGAATCCAACGTTTCTGATGCGCTCTCTCGTTTCGAGAGGAGTTGTGACAGGGGAGGACGAGCGCTTGGACTCTAATCCCACAGCCGAAGGGCCAGCAGGTAAACTCCTGCTGGGCATCTTCAGCGCACAGTGAGCTTTGCAACTCTGAAACACACATTGCTGTCACCTCTCACTTTCCTACCTCAAAGTCCAATTGAATCCTACATCTCAGTGCCCGCTCTCTGCTGAGCAGCAACAGAAAGAGAGGAGCAGGAATGTTTAGACTGGGCTAAAACAGCAGAAGTGCCTTGCAAAAAAGCTCCTGCTGATCACGTTTAGCACACAGTGAGCTTTAAACTGTGACACAAACATTGCTGCCACTCTTCACTCTTTCTCCTAAAAGTGCATTTGAATCCAACGTTTCTGGTGCGCTCTCTCGTTTCGAGAGGAGTTGTGACAGGGGAGGACGAGCGCTTGGACTCTAATCCCACAGCCGAAGGGCCAGCAGGGAAACTCCTGCTGGGCATCTTCAGCACACAGTGAGCTTTGCAACTCTGAAACACACATTGCCGTCACCTCTCACTTTCCTACCTCAAAGTCCAATTGAATCCTACATCTCCTGTGCTTGCTCTTTGTGAGCAGTAGCAGAATATAGCACTTACGTTTGGACTCTGCTGAAACAGCAGAAGAGACAGTCCAGAAAGTTCCCACTGGTCATCTTCAGAGCACAGCGATCTTTGCAACTCTGCAACAGACATTGCTGTCACTCCTCCCTTTCCTGCCTGAAAGACCAACTGAATCCACCATCTCTGTGCCCGCTCTCTGCTGAGCAGCAACAGAGAGAGTAGAGCAGGAATGTTGAGACTGTGCTAAAACAGCAGAAGAGCCTTGCAAAAAAGCTCCTGCTGATCATGTTTAGCACACAGTGAGCTTTAAACTGTGACAAACATTGCTGTCACTCCTCACTTTATCTCCTAAAAGTGCATTTGAATCCAACGTTTCTGGTGCGCTCTCTCGTTTCGAGAGGAGTTGTGACAGGGGAGGACGAGCGCTTGGACTCTAATCCCACAGCCGAAGGGCCAGCAGGGAAACTCCTGCTGGGCATCTTCAGCACACAGTGAGCTTTGCAACTCTGCAACACGCATTGCTGTCACTCCTCCCTTTCCTGCCTGAAAGACCAATTGATTCCAACATCTCTGTGCCTGCTCTCTGCTGAGCAGCAACAGAAAGAGAGGAGCAGGAATGTTTAGACTGGGCAAAAACAGCAGAAGTGCCTTGCAAAAAAGCTCCTGCAGATCACGTTTAGCACACAGTGAGCTTTAAACTGTGACACAAACATTGCTGCCACTCTTCACTCTTTCTCCTAAAAGTGCATTTGAATCCAACGTTTCTGGTGCGCTCTCTCGTTTCGAGAGGAGTTGTGACAGGGGAGGACGAGCGCTTGGACTCTAATCCCACAGCCGAAGGGCCAGCAGGTAAACTCCTGCTGGGCATCTTCAGCACACAGTGAGCTTTGCAACTCTGAAACAAACATTACTGTCACCTCTCACTTTCCTACCTCAAAGTCCAATTGAATCCTACATCTCCTGTGCTTGCTCTTTGTGAGCAGTAGCAGAATATAGCACTTACGTTTGGACTCTGCTGAAACAGCAGAAGAGACAGTCCAGAAAGTTCCCACTGATCATCTTCAGCGCACAGTGAGCTTTGCAACTCTGAAACACACATTGCTGTCACTCCTCACTTCATCTCCTAATAGTCCCTTTGAATCCATGGTCTCTCGCGCCCTCTCTCGTTTGAACAGCAGCAGTGACAGGTGAACACGAGCTCTTGGCCTCTGCTCCCACAGCCGAAGAGCCAGGAGTGAAAGCTCCGGCTGGGCATCTTCAGCAACTAGTCAGCTTTGCAACTGTGACACATATATTGCTGTTGCTCCTCACTTTCCTACCTCAAAGTCCAATTGAATCCAAAATCTCTGGGCCCTTTCTCTGCTGGGCAGCAGCAGACAGAGTAGAGCCGGAACGTTTTGTCCCTGCTAAAAGAGCAGAAGAGCCAGGACAAAATGTTCCTGCAGATCATCTTCAGCGCACAGCGAGCTTTGCAACACTGCAACACGCATTGCTGTCACTCCTCCCTTTCCTGCCTGAAAGACCAACTGAATCCACCATCTCTGTGCCCGCTCTCTGCTGAGCAGCAACAGAGAGAGTAGAGCAGGAATGTTTAGACTGGACTAAAACAGCAGAAGCACCTTGCAAAAAAGCTCCTGCTGATCATGTTTAGCACACAGTGAGCTTTAAACTGTGACACAAACATTGCTGCCACTCTTCACTCTTTCTCCTAAAAGTGCATTTGAATCCAACGTTTCTGGTGCGCTCTCTCGTTTCGAGAGGAGTTGTGACAGGGGAGGACGAGCGCTTGGACTCTAATCCCACAGCCGAAGGGCCAGCAGGGAAACTCCTGCTGGGCATCTTCAGCACACAGTGAGCTTTGCAACTCTGCAACACACATTGCTGTCACCTCTCACTTTCCTACCTCAAAGTCCAATTGAATCCTACATCTCAGTGCCCGCTCTCTGCTGAGCAGCAACAGAAAGAGAGGAGCAGGAATGTTTAGACTGGGCTAAAACAGCAGAAGTGCCTTGCAAAAAAGCTCCTGCTGATCACGTTTAGCACACAGTGAGCTTTAAACTGTGACACAAACATTGCTGCCACTCTTCACTCTTTCTCCTAAAAGTGCATTTGAATCCAACGTTTCTGGTGCGCTCTCTCGTTTCGAGAGGAGTTGTGACAGGGGAGGACGAGCGCTTGGACTCTAATCCCACAGCCGAAGGGCCAGCAGGGAAACTCCTGCTGGGCATCTTCAGCACACAGTGAGCTTTGCAACTCTGCAACACGCATTGCTGTCACTCCTCCCTTTCCTGCCTGAAAGACCAATTGATTCCAACATCTCTGTGCCCGCTCTCTGCTGAGCAGCAACAGAAAGAGAGGAGCAGGAATGTTTAGACTGGGCAAAAACAGCAGAAGTGCCTTGCAAAAAAGCTCCTGCAGATCACGTTTAGCACACAGTGAGCTTTAAACTGTGACACAAACATTGCTGCCACTCTTCACTCTTTCTCCTAAAAGTGCATTTGAATCCAACGTTTCTGGTGCGCTCTCTCGTTTTGAGAGGAGTTGTGACAGGGGAGGACGAGCGCTTGGACTCTAATCCCACAGCCGAAGGGCCAGCAGGGAAACTCCTGCTGGGCATCTTCAGCACACAGTGAGCTTTGCAACTCTGCAACACGCATTGCTGTCACTCCTCCCTTTCCTGCCTGAAAGACCAATTGATTCCAACATCTCTGTGCCCGCTCTCTGCTGAGCAGCAACAGAAAGAGAGGAGCAGGAATGTTTAGACTGGGCAAAAACAGCAGAAGTGCCTTGCAAAAAAGCTCCTGCAGATCACGTTTAGCACACAGTGAGCTTTAAACTGTGACACAAACATTGCTGCCACTCTTCACTCTTTCTCCTAAAAGTGCATTTGAATCCAACGTTTCTGGTGCGCTCTCTCGTTTCGAGAGGAGTTGTGACAGGGGAGGACGAGCGCTTGGACTCTAATCCCACAGCCGAAGGGCCAGCAGGTAAACTCCTGCTGGGCATCTTCAGCACACAGTGAGCTTTGCAACTCTGAAACAAACATTACTGTCACCTCTCACTTTCCTACCTCAAAGTCCAATTGAATCCTACATCTCCTGTGCTTGCTCTTTGTGAGCAGTAGCAGAATATAGCACTTACGTTTGGACTCTGCTGAAACAGCAGAAGAGACAGTCCAGAAAGTTCCCACTGATCATCTTCAGCGCACAGTGAGCTTTGCAACTCTGAAACACACATTGCTGTCACTCCTCACTTCATCTCCTAATAGTCCCTTTGAATCCATGGTCTCTCGCGCCCTCTCTCGTTTGAACAGCAGCAGTGACAGGTGAACACGAGCTCTTGGCCTCTGCTCCCACAGCCGAAGAGCCGGTAGTGAAAGCTCCGGCTGGGCATCTTCAGCAACTAGTCAGCTTTGCAACTGTGACACATATATTGCTGTTGCTCCTCACTTTCCTACCTCAAAGTCCAATTGAATCCAAAATCTCTGGGCCCTTTCTCTGCTGGGCAGCAGCAGACAGAGTAGAGCCGGAACGTTTTGTCCCTGCTAAAAGAGCAGAAGAGCCATAACAAAATGTTCCTGCAGATCATCTTCAGCGCACAGCGAGCTTTGCAACTCTGCAACACGCATTGCTGTCACTCCTCCCTTTCCTGCCTGAAAGACCAACTGAATCCACCATCTCTGTGCCCGCTCTCTGCTGAGCAGCAACAGAGAGAGTAGAGCAGGAATATTTAGACTGGACTAAAACAGCAGAAGCACCTTGCAAAAAAGCTCCTGCTGATCATGTTTAGCACACAGTGAGCTTTAAACTGTGACACAAACATTGCTGCCACTCTTCACTCTTTCTCCTAAAAGTGCATTTGAATCCAACGTTTCTGATGCGCTCTCTCGTTTCGAGAGGAGTTGTGACAGGGGAGGACGAGCGCTTGGACTCTAATCCCACAGCCGAAGGGCCAGCAGGGAAACTCCTGCTGGGCATCTTCAGCGCACAGTGAGCTTTGCAACTCTGAAACACACATTGCTGTCACCTCTCACTTTCCTACCTCAAAGTCCAATTGAATCCTACATCTCAGTGCCCGCTCTCTGCTGAGCAGCAACAGAAAGAGAGGAGCAGGAATGTTTAGACTGGGCTAAAACAGCAGAAGTGCCTTGCAAAAAAGCTCCTGCTGATCACGTTTAGCACACAGTGAGCTTTAAACTGTGACACAAACATTGCTGCCACTCTTCACTCTTTCTCCTAAAAGTGCATTTGAATCCAACGTTTCTGGTGCGCTCTCTCGTTTCGAGAGGAGTTGTGACAGGGGAGGACGAGCGCTTGGACTCTAATCCCACAGCCGAAGGGCCAGCAGGGAAACTCCTGCTGGGCATCTTCAGCACACAGTGAGCTTTGCAACTCTGAAACACACATTGCCGTCGCCTCTCACTTTCCTACCTCAAAGTCCAATTGAATCCTACATCTCCTGTGCTTGCTCTTTGTGAGCAGTAGCAGAATATAGCACTTACGTTTGGACTCTGCTGAAACAGCAGAAGAGACAGTCCAGAAAGTTCCCACTGGTCATCTTCAGAGCACAGCAATCTTTGCAACTCTGCAACAGACATTGCTGTCACTCCTCCCTTTCCTTCCTGAAAGACCAACTGAATCCACCATCTCTGTGCCCGCTCTCTGCTGAGCAGCAACAGAGAGAGTAGAGCAGGAATGTTGAGACTGTGCTAAAACAGCAGAAGAGCCTTGCAAAAAAGCTCCTGCTGATCATGTTTAGCACACAGCGAGCTGTAAACTGTGACAAACATTGCTGTCACTCCTCACTTTATCTCCTAAAAGTGCATTTGAATCCAACGTTTCTGGTGCGCTCTCTCGTTTCGAGAGGAGTTGTGACAGGGGAGGACGAGCGCTTGGACTCTAATCCCACAGCCGAAGGGCCAGCAGGGAAACTCCTGCTGGGCATCTTCAGCACACAGTGAGCTTTGCAACTCTGCAACACGCATTGCTGTCACTCCTCCCTTTCCTGCCTGAAAGACCAATTGATTCCAACATCTCTGTGCCCGCTCTCTGCTGAGCAGCAACAGAAAGAGAGGAGCAGGATTGTTTAGACTGGGCAAAAACAGCAGAAGTGCCTTGCAAAAAAGCTCCTGCTGATCACGTTTAGCACACAGTGAGCTTTAAACTGTGACACAAACATTGCTGCCACTCTTCACTCTTTCTCCTAAAAGTGCCTTTGAATCCAACGTTTCTGGTGCGCTCTCTCGTTTCGAGAGGAGTTGTGACAGGGGAGGACGAGCGCTTGGACTCTAATCCCACAGCCGAAGGGCCAGCAGGGAAACTCCTGCTGGGCATCTTCAGCACACAGTGAGCTTTGCAACTCTGCAACACGCATTGCTGTCACTCCTCCCTTTCCTGCCTGAAAGACCAATTGATTCCAACATCTCTGTGCCCGCTCTCTGCTGAGCAGCAACAGAAAGAGAGGAGCAGGAATGTTTAGACTGGGCAAAAACAGCAGAAGTGCCTTGCAAAAAAGCTCCTGCAGATCACGTTTAGCACACAGTGAGCTTTAAACTGTGACACAAACATTGCTGCCACTCTTCACTCTTTCTCCTAAAAGTGCATTTGAATCCAACGTTTCTGGTGCGCTCTCTCGTTTCGAGAGGAGTTGTGACAGGGGAGGACGAGCGCTTGGACTCTAATCCCACAGCCGAAGGGCCAGCAGGTAAACTCCTGCTGGGCATCTTCAGCACACAGTGAGCTTTGCAACTCTGAAACAAACATTACTGTCACCTCTCACTTTCCTACCTCAAAGTCCAATTGAATCCTACATCTCCTGTGCTTGCTCTTTGTGAGCAGTAGCAGAATATAGCACTTACGTTTGGACTCTGCTGAAACAGCAGAAGAGACAGTCCAGAAAGTTCCCACTGATCATCTTCAGCGCACAGTGAGCTTTGCAACTCTGAAACACACATTGCTGTCACTCCTCACTTCATCTCCTAATAGTCCCTTTGAATCCATGGTCTCTCGCGCCCTCTCTCGTTTGAACAGCAGCAGTGACAGGTGAACACGAGCTCTTGGCCTCTGCTCCCACAGCCGAAGAGCCAGGAGTGAAAGCTCCGGCTGGGCATCTTCAGCAACTAGTCAGCTTTGCAACTGTGACACATATATTGCTGTTGCTCCTCACTTTCCTACCTCAAAGTCCAATTGAATCCAAAATCTCTGGGCCCTTTCTCTGCTGGGCAGCAGCAGACAGAGTAGAGCCGGAACGTTTTGTCCCTGCTAAAAGAGCAGAAGAGCCAGGACAAAATGTTCCTGCAGATCATCTTCAGCGCACAGCGAGCTTTGCAACTCTGCAACACGCATTGCTGTCACTCCTCCCTTTCCTGCCTGAAAGACCAACTGAATCCACCATCTCTGTGCCCGCTCTCTGCTGAGCAGCAACAGAGAGAGTAGAGCAGGAATGTTTAGACTGGACTAAAACAGCAGAAGCACCTTGCAAAAAAGCTCCTGCTGATCATGTTTAGCACACAGTGAGCTTTAAACTGTGACACAAACATTGCTGCCACTCTTCACTCTTTCTCCTAAAAGTGCATTTGAATCCAACGTTTCTGGTGCGCTCTCTCGTTTCGAGAGGAGTTGTGACAGGGGAGGACGAGCGCTTGGACTCTAATCCCACAGCCGAAGGGCCAGCAGGTAAACTCCTGCTGGGCATCTTCAGCACACAGTGAGCTTTGCAACTCTGAAACACACATTGCTGTCACCTCTCACTTTCCTACCTCAAAGTCCAATTGAATCCTACATCTCAGTGCCCGCTCTCTGCTGAGCAGCAACAGAAAGAGAGGAGCAGGAATGTTTAGACTGGGCTAAAACAGCAGAAGTGCCTTGCAAAAAAGCTCCTGCTGATCACGTTTAGCACACAGTGAGCTTTAAACTGTGACACAAACATTGCTGCCACTCTTCACTCTTTCTCCTAAAAGTGCATTTGAATCCAACGTTTCTGGTGCGCTCTCTCGTTTCGAGAGGAGTTGTGACAGGGGAGGACGAGCGCTTGGACTCTAATCCCACAGCCGAAGGGCCAGCAGGGAAACTCCTGCTGGGCATCTTCAGCACACAGTGAGCTTTGCAACTCTGAAACACACATTGCTGTCACCTCTCACTTTCCTACCTCAAAGTCCAATTGAATCCTACATCTCCTGTGCTTGCTCTTTGTGAGCAGTAGCAGAATATAGCACTTACGTTTGGACTCTGCTGAAACAGCAGAAGAGACAGTCCAGAAAGTTCCCACTGGTCATCTTCAGAGCACAGCGATCTTTGCAACTCTGCAACAGACATTGCTGTCACTCCTCCCTTTCCTGCCTGAAAGACCAACTGAATCCACCATCTCTGTGCCCGCTCTCTGCTGAGCAGCAACAGAGAGAGTAGAGCAGGAATGTTGAGACTGTGCTAAAACAGCAGAAGAGCCTTGCAAAAAAGCTCCTGCTGATCATGTTTAGCACACAGCGAGCTTTAAACTGTGACACAAACATTGCTGCCACTCTTCACTCTTTCTCCTAAAAGTGCATTTGAATCCAACGTTTCTGGTGCGCTCTCTCGTTTCGAGAGGAGTTGTGACAGGGGAGGACGAGCGCTTGGACTCTAATCCCACAGCCGAAGGGCCAGCAGGGAAACTCCTGCTGGGCATCTTCAGCACACAGTGAGCTTTGCAACTCTGCAACACGCATTGCTGTCACTCCTCCCTTTCCTGCCTGAAAGACCAATTGATTCCAACATCTCTGTGCCCGCTCTCTGCTGAGCAGCAACAGAAAGAGAGGAGCAGGAATGTTTAGACTGGGCTAAAACAGCAGAAGTGCCTTGCAAAAAAGCTCCTGCTGATCACGTTTAGCACACAGTGAGCTTTAAACTGTGACACAAACATTGCTGCCACTCTTCACTCTTTCTCCTAAAAGTGCATTTGAATCCAACGTTTCTGGTGCGCTCTCTCGTTTCGAGAGGAGTTGTGACAGGGGAGGACGAGCGCTTGGACTCTAATCCCACAGCCGAAGGGCCAGCAGGTAAACTCCTGCTGGGCATCTTCAGCACACAGTGAGCTTTGCAACTCTGCAACACGCATTGCTGTCACTCCTCCCTTTCCTGCCTGAAAGACCAATTGATTCCAACATCTCTGTGCCCGCTCTCTGCTGAGCAGCAACAGAAAGAGAGGAGCAGGAATGTTTAGACTGGGCAAAAACAGCAGAAGTGCCTTGCAAAAAAGCTCCTGCAGATCACGTTTAGCACACAGTGAGCTTTAAACTGTGACACAAACATTGCTGCCACTCTTCACTCTTTCTCCTAAAAGTGCATTTGAATCCAACGTTTCTGGTGCGCTCTCTCGTTTCGAGAGGAGTTGTGACAGGGGAGGACGAGCGCTTGGACTCTAATCCCACAGCCGAAGGGCCAGCAGGTAAACTCCTGCTGGGCATCTTCAGCGCACAGTGAGCTTTGCAACTCTGAAACACACATTGCTGTCACCTCTCACTTTCCTACCTCAAAGTCCAATTGAATCCTACATCTCAGTGCCCGCTCTCTGCTGAGCAGCAACAGAAAGAGAGGAGCAGGAATGTTTAGACTGGGCTAAAACAGCAGAAGTGCCTTGCAAAAAAGCTCCTGCTGATCACGTTTAGCACACAGTGAGCTTTAAACTGTGACACAAACATTGCTGCCACTCTTCACTCTTTCTCCTAAAAGTGCATTTGAATCCAACGTTTCTGGTGCGCTCTCTCGTTTCGAGAGGAGTTGTGACAGGGGAGGACGAGCGCTTGGACTCTAATCCCACAGCCGAAGGGCCAGCAGGTAAACTCCTGCTGGGCATCTTCAGCGCACAGTGAGCTTTGCAACTCTGAAACACACATTGCTGTCACCTCTCACTTTCCTACCTCAAAGTCCAATTGAATCCTACATCTCAGTGCCCGCTCTCTGCTGAGCAGCAACAGAAAGAGAGGAGCAGGAATGTTTAGACTGGGCTAAAACAGCAGAAGTGCCTTGCAAAAAAGCTCCTGCTGATCACGTTTAGCACACAGTGAGCTTTAAACTGTGACACAAACATTGCTGCCACTCTTCACTCTTTCTCCTAAAAGTGCATTTGAATCCAACGTTTCTGGTGCGCTCTCTCGTTTCGAGAGGAGTTGTGACAGGGGAGGACGAGCGCTTGGACTCTAATCCCACAGCCGAAGGGCCAGCAGGGAAACTCCTGCTGGGCATCTTCAGCACACAGTGAGCTTTGCAACTCTGAAACACACATTGCCGTCACCTCTCACTTTCCTACCTCAAAGTCCAATTGAATCCTACATCTCCTGTGCTTGCTCTTTGTGAGCAGTAGCAGAATATAGCACTTACGTTTGGACTCTGCTGAAACAGCAGAAGAGACAGTCCAGAAAGTTCCCACTGGTCATCTTCAGAGCACAGCGATCTTTGCAACTCTGCAACAGATATTGCTGTCACTCCTCCCTTTCCTGCCTGAAAGACCAACTGAATCCACCATCTCTGTGCCCGCTCTCTGCTGAGCAGCAACAGAGAGAGTAGAGCAGGAATGTTGAGACTGTGCTAAAACAGCAGAAGAGCCTTGCAAAAAAGCTCCTGCTGATCATGTTTAGCACACAGCGAGCTGTAAACTGTGACAAACATTGCTGTCACGCCTCACTTTATCTCCTAAAAGTGCATTTGAATCCAACGTTTCTGGTGCGCTCTCTCGTTTCGAGAGGAGTTGTGACAGGGGAGGACGAGCGCTTGGACTCTAATCCCACAGCCGAAGGGCCAGCAGGGAAACTCCTGCTGGGCATCTTCAGCACACAGTGAGCTTTGCAACTCTGCAACACGCATTGCTGTCACTCCTCCCTTTCCTGCCTGAAAGACCAATTGATTCCAACATCTCTGTGCCCGCTCTCTGCTGAGCAGCAACAGAAAGAGAGGAGCAGGAATGTTTAGACTGGGCTAAAACAGCAGAAGTGCCTTGCAAAAAAGCTCCTGCTGATCACGTTTAGCACACAGTGAGCTTTAAACTGTGACACAAACATTGCTGCCACTCTTCACTCTTTCTCCTAAAAGTGCATTTGAATCCAACGTTTCTGGTGCGCTCTCTCGTTTCGAGAGGAGTTGTGACAGGGGAGGACGAGCGCTTGGACTCTAATCCCACAGCCGAAGGGCCAGCAGGGAAACTCCTGCTGGGCATCTTCAGCACACAGTGAGCTTTGCAACTCTGCAACACGCATTGCTGTCACTCCTCCCTTTCCTGCCTGAAAGACCAATTGATTCCAACATCTCTGTGCCCGCTCTCTGCTGAGCAGCAACAGAAAGAGAGGAGCAGGAATGTTTAGACTGGGCAAAAACAGCAGAAGTGCCTTGCAAAAAAGCTTCTGCAGATCACGTTTAGCACACAGTGAGCTTTAAACTGTGACACAAACATTGCTGCCACTCTTCACTCTTTCTCCTAAAAGTGCATTTGAATCCAACGTTTCTGGTGCGCTCTCTCGTTTCGAGAGGAGTTGTGACAGGGGAGGACGAGCGCTTGGACTCTAATCCCACAGCCGAAGGGCCAGCAGGTAAACTCCTGCTGGGCATCTTCAGCACACAGTGAGCTTTGCAACTCTGAAACAAACATTACTGTCACCTCTCACTTTCCTACCTCAAAGTCCAATTGAATCCTACATCTCCTGTGCTTGCTCTTTGTGAGCAGTAGCAGAATATAGCACTTACGTTTGGACTCTGCTGAAACAGCAGAAGAGACAGTCCAGAAAGTTCCCACTGATCATCTTCAGCGCACAGTGAGCTTTGCAACTCTGAAACACACATTGCTGTCACTCCTCACTTCATCTCCTAATAGTCCCTTTGAATCCATGGTCTCTCGCGCCCTCTCTCGTTTGAACAGCAGCAGTGACAGGTGAACACGAGCTCTTGGCCTCTGCTCCCACAGCCGAAGAGCCAGGAGTGAAAGCTCCGGCTGGGCATCTTCAGCAACTAGTCAGCTTTGCAACTGTGACACATATATTGCTGTTGCTCCTCACTTTCCTACCTCAAAGTCCAATTGAATCCAAAATCTCTGGGCCCTTTCTCTGCTGGGCAGCAGCAGACAGAGTAGAGCCGGAACGTTTTGTCCCTGCTAAAAGAGCAGAAGAGCCAGGACAAAATGTTCCTGCAGATCATCTTCAGCGCACAGCGAGCTTTGCAACTCTGCAACACGCATTGCTGTCACTCCTCCCTTTCCTGCCTGAAAGACCAACTGAATCCACCATCTCTGTGCCCGCTCTCTGCTGAGCAGCAACAGAGAGAGTAGAGCAGGAATGTTTAGACTGGACTAAAACAGCAGAAGCACCTTGCAAAAAAGCTCCTGCTGATCATGTTTAGCACACAGTGAGCTTTAAACTGTGACACAAACATTGCTGCCACTCTTCACTCTTTCTCCTAAAAGTGCATTTGAATCCAACGTTTCTGGTGCGCTCTCTTGTTTCGAGAGGAGTTGTGACAGGGGAGGACGAGCGCTTGGACTCTAATCCCACAGCCGAAGGGCCAGCAGGTAAACTCCTGCTGGGCATCTTCAGCACACAGTGAGCTTTGCAACTCTGAAACACACATTGCTGTCACCTCTCACTTTCCTACCTCAAAGTCCAATTGAATCCTACATCTCTGTGCCCGCTCTCTGCTGAGCAGCAACAGAAAGAGAGGAGCAGGAATGTTTAGACTGGGCTAAAACAGCAGAAGTGCCTTGCAAAAAAGCTCCTGCTGATCACGTTTAGCACACAGTGAGCTTTAAACTGTGACACAAACATTGCTGCCACTCTTCACTCTTTCTCCTAAAAGTGCATTTGAATCCAACGTTTCTGGTGCGCTCTCTCGTTTCGAGAGGAGTTGTGACAGGGGAGGACGAGCGCTTGGACTCTAATCCCACAGCCGAAGGGCCAGCAGGGAAACTCCTGCTGGGCATCTTCAGCACACAGTGAGCTTTGCAACTCTGAAACACACATTGCTGTCACTCCTCACTTCATCTCCTAATAGTCCCTTTGAATCCATGGTCTCTCGCGCCCTCTCTCGTTTGAACAGCAGCAGTGACAGGTGAACACGAGCTCTTGGCCTCTGCTCCCACAGCCGAAGAGCCAGGAGTGAAAGCTCCGGCTGGGCATCTTCAGCAACTAGTCAGCTTTGCAACTGTGACACATATATTGCTGTTGCTCCTCACTTTCCTACCTCAAAGTCCAATTGAATCCAAAATCTCTGGGCCCTTTCTCTGCTGGGCAGCAGCAGACAGAGTAGAGCCGGAACGTTTTGTCCCTGCTAAAAGAGCAGAAGAGCCAGGACAAAATGTTCCTGCAGATCATCTTCAGCGCACAGCGAGCTTTGCAACTCTGCAACACGCATTGCTGTCACTCCTCCCTTTCCTGCCTGAAAGACCAACTGAATCCACCATCTCTGTGCCCGCTCTCTGCTGAGCAGCAACAGAGAGAGTAGAGCAGGAATGTTTAGACTGGACTAAAACAGCAGAAGCACCTTGCAAAAAAGCTCCTGCTGATCACGTTTAGCACACAGTGAGCTTTAAACTGTGACACAAACATTGCTGCCACTCTTCACTCTTTCTCCTAAAAGTGCATTTGAATCCAACGTTTCTGGTGCGCTCTCTCGTTTCGAGAGGAGTTGTGACAGGGGAGGACGAGCGCTTGGACTCTAATCCCACAGCCGAAGGGCCAGCAGGGAAACTCCTGCTGGGCATCTTCAGCACACAGTGAGCTTTGCAACTCTGAAACACACATTGCTGTCACCTCTCACTTTCCTACCTCAAAGTCCAATGAATCCTACATCTCAGTGCCCGCTCTCTGCTGAGCAGCAACAGAAAGAGAGGAGCAGGAATGTTTAGACTGTGCTAAAACAGCAGAAGTGCCTTGCAAAAAAGCTCCTGCTGATCACGTTTAGCACACAGTGAGCTTTAAACTGTGACACAAACATTGCTGCCACTCTTCACTCTTTCTCCTAAAAGTGCATTTGAATCCAACGTTTCTGGTGCGCTCTCTCGTTTCGAGAGGAGTTGTGACAGGGGAGGACGAGCGCTTGGACTCTAATCCCACAGCCGAAGGGCCAGCAGGGAAACTCCTGCTGGGCATCTTCAGCACACAGTGAGCTTTGCAACTCTGAAACACACATTGCCGTCACCTCTCACTTTCCTACCTCAAAGTCCAATTGAATCCTACATCTCCTGTGCTTGCTCTTTGTGAGCAGTAGCAGAATATAGCACTTACGTTTGGACTCTGCTGAAACAGCAGAAGAGACAGTCCAGAAAGTTCCCACTGGTCATCTTCAGAGCACAGCGATCTTTGCAACTCTGCAACAGATATTGCTGTCACTCCTCCCTTTCCTGCCTGAAAGACCAACTGAATCCACCATCTCTGTGCCCGCTCTCTGCTGAGCAGCAACAGAGAGAGTAGAGCAGGAATGTTGAGACTGTGCTAAAACAGCAGAAGAGCCTTGCAAAAAAGCTCCTGCTGATCATGTTTAGCACACAGCGAGCTGTAAACTGTGACAAACATTGCTGTCACTCCTCACTTTATCTCCTAAAAGTGCATTTGAATCCAACGTTTCTGGTGCGCTCTCTCGTTTCGAGAGGAGTTGTGACAGGGGAGGACGAGCGCTTGGACTCTAATCCCACAGCCGAAGGGCCAGCAGGGAAACTCCTGCTGGGCATCTTCAGCACACAGTGAGCTTTGCAACTCTGCAACACGCATTGCTGTCACTCCTCCCTTTCCTGCCTGAAAGACCAATTGATTCCAACATCTCTGTGCCCGCTCTCTGCTGAGCAGCAACAGAAAGAGAGGAGCAGGAATGTTTAGACTGGGCTAAAACAGCAGAAGTGCCTTGCAAAAAAGCTCCTGCTGATCACGTTTAGCACACAGTGAGCTTTAAACTGTGACACAAACATTGCTGCCACTCTTCACTCTTTCTCCTAAAAGTGCATTTGAATCCAACGTTTCTGGTGCGCTCTCTCGTTTCGAGAGGAGTTGTGACAGGGGAGGACGAGCGCTTGGACTCTAATCCCACAGCCGAAGGGCCAGCAGGGAAACTCCTGCTGGGAATCTTCAGCACACAGTGAGCTTTACAACTCTGCAACACGCATTGCTGTCACTCCTCCCTTTCCTGCCTGAAAGACCAATTGATTCCAACATCTCTGTGCCCGCTCTCTGCTGAGCAGCAACAGAAAGAGAGGAGCAGGAATGTTTAGACTGGGCAAAAACAGCAGAAGTGCCTTGCAAAAAAGCTCCTGCAGATCACGTTTAGCACACAGTGAGCTTTAAACTGTGACACAAACATTGCTGCCACTCTTCACTCTTTCTCCTAAAAGTGCATTTGAATCCAACGTTTCTGGTGCGCTCTCTCGTTTCGAGAGGAGTTGTGACAGGGGAGGACGAGCGCTTGGACTCTAATCCCACAGCCGAAGGGCCAGCAGGGAAACTCCTGCTGGGCATCTTCAGCACACAGTGAGCTTTGCAACTCTGCAACACGCATTGCTGTCACCTCTCACTTTCCTACCTCAAAGTCCAATTGAATCCTACATCTCCTGTGCTTGCTCTTTGTGAGCAGTAGCAGAATATAGCACTTACGTTTGGACTCTGCTGAAACAGCAGAAGAGACAGTCCAGAAAGTTCCCACTGGTCATCTTCAGCGCACAGTGAGCTTTGCAACTCTGAAACACACATTGCTGTCACTCCTCACTTCATCTCCTAATAGTCCCTTTGAATCCATGGTCTCTCGCGCCCTCTCTCGTTTGAACAGCAGCAGTGACAGGTGAACACGAGCTCTTGGCCTCTGCTCCCACAGCCGAAGAGCCAGGAGTGAAAGCTCCGGCTGGGCATCTTCAGCAACTAGTCAGCTTTGCAACTGTGACACATATATTGCTGTTGCTCCTCACTTTCCTACCTCAAAGTCCAATTGAATCCAAAATCTCTGGGCCCTTTCTCTGCTGGGCAGCAGCAGACAGAGTAGAGCCGGAACGTTTTGTCCCTGCTAAAAGAGCAGAAGAGCCAGGACAAAATGTTCCTGCAGATCATCTTCAGCGCACAGCGAGCTTTGCAACTCTGCAACACGCATTGCTGTCACTCCTCCCTTTCCTGCCTGAAAGACCAACTGAATCCACCATCTCTGTGCCCGCTCTCTGCTGAGCAGCAACAGAGAGAGTAGAGCAGGAATGTTTAGACTGGACTAAAACAGCAGAAGCACCTTGCAAAAAAGCTCCTGCTGATCATGTTTAGCACACAGTGAGCTTTAAACTGTGACACAAACATTGCTGCCACTCTTCACTCTTTCTCCTAAAAGTGCATTTGAATCCAACGTTTCTGGTGCGCTCTCTTGTTTCGAGAGGAGTTGTGACAGGGGAGGACGAGCGCTTGGACTCTAATCCCACAGCCGAAGGGCCAGCAGGGAAACTCCTGCTGGGCATCTTCAGCACACAGTGAGCTTTGCAACTCTGAAACACACATTGCTGTCACCTCTCACTTTCCTACCTCAAAGTCCAATTGAATCCTACATCTCAGTGCCCGCTCTCTGCTGAGCAGCAACAGAAAGAGAGGAGCAGGAATGTTTAGACTGGGCTAAAACAGCAGAAGTGCCTTGCAAAAAAGCTCCTGCTGATCACGTTTAGCACACAGTGAGCTTTAAACTGTGACACAAACATTGCTGCCACTCTTCACTCTTTCTCCTAAAAGTGCATTTGAATCCAACGTTTCTGGTGCGCTCTCTCGTTTCGAGAGGAGTTGTGACAGGGGAGGACGAGCGCTTGGACTCTAATCCCACAGCCGAAGGGCCAGCAGGGAAACTCCTGCTGGGCATCTTCAGCACACAGTGAGCTTTGCAACTCTGAAACACACATTGCTGTCACCTCTCACTTTCCTACCTCAAAGTCCAATTGAATCCTACATCTCCTGTGCTTGCTCTTTGTGAGCAGTAGCAGAATATAGCACTTACGTTTGGACTCTGCTGAAACAGCAGAAGAGACAGTCCAGAAAGTTCCCACTGGTCATCTTCAGAGCACAGCGATCTTTGCAACTCTGCAACAGACATTGCTGTCACTCCTCCCTTTCCTGCCTGAAAGACCAACTGAATCCACCATCTCTGTGCCCTCTCTCTGCTGAGCAGCAACAGAGAGAGTAGAGCAGGAATGTTGAGACTGTGCTAAAACAGCAGAAGAGCCTTGCAAAAAAGCTCCTGCTGATCATGTTTAGCACACAGCGAGCTTTAAACTGTGACACAAACATTGCTGCCACTCTTCACTCTTTCTCCTAAAAGTGCATTTGAATCCAACGTTTCTGGTGCGCTCTCTCGTTTCGAGAGGAGTTGTGACAGGGGAGGACGAGCGCTTGGACTCTAATCCCACAGCCGAAGGGCCAGCAGGGAAACTCCTGCTGGGCATCTTCAGCACACAGTGAGCTTTGCAACTCTGCAACACGCATTGCTGTCACTCCTCCCTTTCCTGCCTGAAAGACCAACTGAATCCACCATCTCTGTGCCCGCTCTCTGCTGAGCAGCAACAGAAAGAGAGGAGCAGGAATGTTTAGACTGGGCTAAAACAGCAGAAGTGCCTTGCAAAAAAGCTCCTGCTGATCACGTTTAGCACACAGTGAGCTTTAAACTGTGACACAAACATTGCTGCCACTCTTCACTCTTTCTCCTAAAAGTGCATTTGAATCCAACGTTTCTGGTGCGCTCTCTCGTTTCGAGAGGAGTTGTGACAGGGGAGGACGAGCGCTTGGACTCTAATCCCACAGCCGAAGGGCCAGCAGGTAAACTCCTGCTGGGCATCTTCAGCACACAGTGAGCTTTGCAACTCTGCAACACGCATTGCTGTCACTCCTCCCTTTCCTGCCTGAAAGACCAATTGATTCCAACATCTCTGTGCCCGCTCTCTGCTGAGCAGCAACAGAAAGAGAGGAGCAGGAATGTTTAGACTGGGCAAAAACAGCAGAAGTGCCTTGCAAAAAAGCTCCTGCAGATCACGTTTAGCACACAGTGAGCTTTAAACTGTGACACAAACATTGCTGCCACTCTTCACTCTTTCTCCTAAAAGTGCATTTGAATCCAACGTTTCTGGTGCGCTCTCTCGTTTCGAGAGGAGTTGTGACAGGGGAGGACGAGCGCTTGGACTCTAATCCCACAGCCGAAGGGCCAGCAGGTAAACTCCTGCTGGGCATCTTCAGCACACAGTGAGCTTTGCAACTCTGAAACAAACATTACTGTCACCTCTCACTTTCCTACCTCAAAGTCCAATTGAATCCTACATCTCCTGTGCTTGCTCTTTGTGAGCAGTAGCAGAATATAGCACTTACGTTTGGACTCTGCTGAAACAGCAGAAGAGACAGTCCAGAAAGTTCCCACTGATCATCTTCAGCGCACAGTGAGCTTTGCAACTCTGAAACACACATTGCTGTCACTCCTCACTTCATCTCCTAATAGTCCCTTTGAATCCATGGTCTCTCGCGCCCTCTCTCGTTTGAACAGCAGCAGTGACAGGTGAACACGAGCTCTTGGCCTCTGCTCCCACAGCCGAAGAGCCAGGAGTGAAAGCTCCGGCTGGGCATCTTCAGCAACTAGTCAGCTTTGCAACTGTGACACATATATTGCTGTTGCTCCTCACTTTCCTACCTCAAAGTCCAATTGAATCCAAAATCTCTGGGCCCTTTCTCTGCTGGGCAGCAGCAGACAGAGTAGAGCCGGAACGTTTTGTCCCTGCTAAAAGAGCAGAAGAGCCATAACAAAATGTTCCTGCAGATCATCTTCAGCGCACAGTGAGCTTTGCAACTCTGCAACACGCATTGCTGTCACTCCTCCCTTTCCTGCCTGAAAGACCAACTGAATCCACCATCTCTGTGCCCGCTCTCTGCTGAGCAGCAACAGAGAGAGTAGAGCAGGAATATTTAGACTGGACTAAAACAGCAGAAGCACCTTGCAAAAAAGCTCCTGCTGATCATGTTTAGCACACAGTGAGCTTTAAACTGTGACACAAACATTGCTGCCACTCTTCACTCTTTCTCCTAAAAGTGCATTTGAATCCAACGTTTCTGATGCGCTCTCTCGTTTCGAGAGGAGTTGTGACAGGGGAGGACGAGCGCTTGGACTCTAATCCCACAGCCGAAGGGCCAGCAGGTAAACTCCTGCTGGGCATCTTCAGCGCACAGTGAGCTTTGCAACTCTGAAACACACATTGCTGTCACCTCTCACTTTCCTACCTCAAAGTCCAATTGAATCCTACATCTCAGTGCCCGCTCTCTGCTGAGCAGCAACAGAAAGAGAGGAGCAGGAATGTTTAGACTGGGCTAAAACAGCAGAAGTGCCTTGCAAAAAAGCTCCTGCTGATCACGTTTAGCACACAGTGAGCTTTAAACTGTGACACAAACATTGCTGCCACTCTTCACTCTTTCTCCTAAAAGTGCATTTGAATCCAACGTTTCTGGTGCGCTCTCTCGTTTCGAGAGGAGTTGTGACAGGGGAGGACGAGCGCTTGGACTCTAATCCCACAGCCGAAGGGCCAGCAGGGAAACTCCTGCTGGGCATCTTCAGCACACAGTGAGCTTTGCAACTCTGCAACACGCATTGCTGTCACTCCTCCCTTTCCTGCCTGAAAGACCAATTGATTCCAACATCTCTGTGCCCGCTCTCTGCTGAGCAGCAACAGAAAGAGAGGAGCAGGAATGTTTAGACTGGGCTAAAACAGCAGAAGTGCCTTGCAAAAAAGCTCCTGCTGATCACGTTTAGCACACAGTGAGCTTTAAACTGTGACACAAACATTGCTGCCACTCTTCACTCTTTCTCCTAAAAGTGCATTTGAATCCAACGTTTCTGGTGCGCTCTCTCGTTTCGAGAGGAGTTGTGACAGGGGAGGACGAGCGCTTGGACTCTAATCCCACAGCCGAAGGGCCAGCAGGGAAACTCCTGCTGGGCATCTTCAGCACACAGTGAGCTTTACAACTCTGCAACACGCATTGCTGTCACTCCTCCCTTTCCTGCCTGAAAGACCAATTGATTCCAACATCTCTGTGCCCGCTCTCTGCTGAGCAGCAACAGAAAGAGAGGAGCAGGAATGTTTAGACTGGGCAAAAACAGCAGAAGTGCCTTGCAAAAAAGCTCCTGCAGATCACGTTTAGCACACAGTGAGCTTTAAACTGTGACACAAACATTGCTGCCACTCTTCACTCTTTCTCCTAAAAGTGCATTTGAATCCAACGTTTCTGGTGCGCTCTCTCGTTTCGAGAGGAGTTGTGACAGGGGAGGACGAGCGCTTGGACTCTAATCCCACAGCCGAAGGGCCAGCAGGTAAACTCCTGCTGGGCATCTTCAGCACACAGTGAGCTTTGCAACTCTGAAACAAACATTACTGTCACCTCTCACTTTCCTACCTCAAAGTCCAATTGAATCCTACATCTCCTGTGCTTGCTCTTTGTGAGCAGTAGCAGAATATAGCACTTACGTTTGGACTCTGCTGAAACAGCAGAAGAGACAGTCCAGAAAGTTCCCACTGATCATCTTCAGCGCACAGTGAGCTTTGCAACTCTGAAACACACATTGCTGTCACTCCTCACTTCATCTCCTAATAGTCCCTTTGAATCCATGGTCTCTCGCGCCCTCTCTCGTTTGAACAGCAGCAGTGACAGGTGAACACGAGCTCTTGGCCTCTGCTCCCACAGCCGAAGAGCCAGGAGTGAAAGCTCCGGCTGGGCATCTTCAGCAACTAGTCAGCTTTGCAACTGTGACACATATATTGCTGTTGCTCCTCACTTTCCTACCTCAAAGTCCAATTGAATCCAAAATCTCTGGGCCCTTTCTCTGCTGGGCAGCAGCAGACAGAGTAGAGCCGGAACGTTTTGTCCCTGCTAAAAGAGCAGAAGAGCCAGGACAAAATGTTCCTGCAGATCATCTTCAGCGCACAGCGAGCTTTGCAACTCTGCAACACGCATTGCTGTCACTCCTCCCTTTCCTGCCTGAAAGACCAACTGAATCCACCATCTCTGTGCCCGCTCTCTGCTGAGCAGCAACAGAGAGAGTAGAGCAGGAATGTTTAGACTGGACTAAAACAGCAGAAGCACCTTGCAAAAAAGCTCCTGCTGATCATGTTTAGCACACAGTGAGCTTTAAACTGTGACACAAACATTGCTGCCACTCTTCACTCTTTCTCCTAAAAGTGCATTTGAATCCAACGTTTCTGGTGCGCTCTCTTGTTTCGAGAGGAGTTGTGACAGGGGAGGACGAGCGCTTGGACTCTAATCCCACAGCCGAAGGGCCAGCAGGGAAACTCCTGCTGGGCATCTTCAGCACACAGTGAGCTTTGCAACTCTGAAACACACATTGCTGTCACCTCTCACTTTCCTACCTCAAAGTCCAATTGAATCCTACATCTCAGTGCCCGCTCTCTGCTGAGCAGCAACAGAAAGAGAGGAGCAGGAATGTTTAGACTGGGCTAAAACAGCAGAAGTGCCTTGCAAAAAAGCTCCTGCTGATCACGTTTAGCACACAGTGAGCTTTAAACTGTGACACAAACATTGCTGCCACTCTTCACTCTTTCTCCTAAAAGTGCATTTGAATCCAACGTTTCTGGTGCGCTCTCTCGTTTCGAGAGGAGTTGTGACAGGGGAGGACGAGCGCTTGGACTCTAATCCCACAGCCGAAGGGCCAGCAGGGAAACTCCTGCTGGGCATCTTCAGCACACAGTGAGCTTTGCAACTCTGAAACACACATTGCTGTCACCTCTCACTTTCCTACCTCAAAGTCCAATTGAATCCTACATCTCCTGTGCTTGCTCTTTGTGAGCAGTAGCAGAATATAGCACTTACGTTTGGACTCTGCTGAAACAGCAGAAGAGACAGTCCAGAAAGTTCCCACTGGTCATCTTCAGAGCACAGCGATCTTTGCAACTCTGCAACAGACATTGCTGTCACTCCTCCCTTTCCTGCCTGAAAGACCAACTGAATCCACCATCTCTGTGCCCTCTCTCTGCTGAGCAGCAACAGAGAGAGTAGAGCAGGAATGTTGAGACTGTGCTAAAACAGCAGAAGAGCCTTGCAAAAAAGCTCCTGCTGATCATGTTTAGCACACAGCGAGCTTTAAACTGTGACACAAACATTGCTGCCACTCTTCACTCTTTCTCCTAAAAGTGCATTTGAATCCAACGTTTCTGGTGCGCTCTCTCGTTTCGAGAGGAGTTGTGACAGGGGAGGACGAGCGCTTGGACTCTAATCCCACAGCCGAAGGGCCAGCAGGGAAACTCCTGCTGGGCATCTTCAGCACACAGTGAGCTTTGCAACTCTGCAACACGCATTGCTGTCACTCCTCCCTTTCCTGCCTGAAAGACCAACTGAATCCACCATCTCTGTGCCCGCTCTCTGCTGAGCAGCAACAGAAAGAGAGGAGCAGGAATGTTTAGACTGGGCTAAAACAGCAGAAGTGCCTTGCAAAAAAGCTCCTGCTGATCACGTTTAGCACACAGTGAGCTTTAAACTGTGACACAAACATTGCTGCCACTCTTCACTCTTTCTCCTAAAAGTGCATTTGAATCCAACGTTTCTGGTGCGCTCTCTCGTTTCGAGAGGAGTTGTGACAGGGGAGGACGAGCGCTTGGACTCTAATCCCACAGCCGAAGGGCCAGCAGGTAAACTCCTGCTGGGCATCTTCAGCACACAGTGAGCTTTGCAACTCTGCAACACGCATTGCTGTCACTCCTCCCTTTCCTGCCTGAAAGACCAATTGATTCCAACATCTCTGTGCCCGCTCTCTGCTGAGCAGCAACAGAAAGAGAGGAGCAGGAATGTTTAGACTGGGCAAAAACAGCAGAAGTGCCTTGCAAAAAAGCTCCTGCAGATCACGTTTAGCACACAGTGAGCTTTAAACTGTGACACAAACATTGCTGCCACTCTTCACTCTTTCTCCTAAAAGTGCATTTGAATCCAACGTTTCTGGTGCGCTCTCTCGTTTCGAGAGGAGTTGTGACAGGGGAGGACGAGCGCTTGGACTCTAATCCCACAGCCGAAGGGCCAGCAGGTAAACTCCTGCTGGGCATCTTCAGCACACAGTGAGCTTTGCAACTCTGAAACAAACATTACTGTCACCTCTCACTTTCATACCTCAAAGTCCAATTGAATCCTACATCTCCTGTGCTTGCTCTTTGTGAGCAGTAGCAGAATATAGCACTTACGTTTGGACTCTGCTGAAACAGCAGAAGAGACAGTCCAGAAAGTTCCCACTGATCATCTTCAGCGCACAGTGAGCTTTGCAACTCTGAAACACACATTGCTGTCACTCCTCACTTCATCTCCTAATAGTCCCTTTGAATCCATGGTCTCTCGCGCCCTCTCTCGTTTGAACAGCAGCAGTGACAGGTGAACACGAGCTCTTGGCCTCTGCTCCCACAGCCGAAGAGCC
This sequence comes from Lathamus discolor, assembly GCF_037157495.1. Lineage (NCBI taxonomy): Eukaryota > Metazoa > Chordata > Aves > Psittaciformes > Psittacidae > Lathamus > Lathamus discolor. The sequence goes on along the minus strand of NC_088884.1, from coordinate 90,242,270 downwards.
AGGAGTGAAAGCTCCGGCTGGGCATCTTCAGCAACTAGTCAGCTTTGCAACTGTGACACATATATTGCTGTTGCTCCTCACTTTCCTACCTCAAAGTCCAATTGAATCCAAAATCTCTGGGCCCTTTCTCTGCTGGGCAGCAGCAGACAGAGTAGAGCCGGAACGTTTTGTCCCTGCTAAAAGAGCAGAAGAGCCATAACAAAATGTTCCTGCAGATCATCTTCAGCGCACAGTGAGCTTTGCAACTCTGCAACACGCATTGCTGTCACTCCTCCCTTTCCTGCCTGAAAGACCAACTGAATCCACCATCTCTGTGCCCGCTCTCTGCTGAGCAGCAACAGAGAGAGTAGAGCAGGAATATTTAGACTGGACTAAAACAGCAGAAGCACCTTGCAAAAAAGCTCCTGCTGATCATGTTTAGCACACAGTGAGCTTTAAACTGTGACACAAACATTGCTGCCACTCTTCACTCTTTCTCCTAAAAGTGCATTTGAATCCAACGTTTCTGATGCGCTCTCTCGTTTCGAGAGGAGTTGTGACAGGGGAGGACGAGCGCTTGGACTCTAATCCCACAGCCGAAGGGCCAGCAGGTAAACTCCTGCTGGGCATCTTCAGCGCACAGTGAGCTTTGCAACTCTGAAACACACATTGCTGTCACCTCTCACTTTCCTACCTCAAAGTCCAATTGAATCCTACATCTCAGTGCCCGCTCTCTGCTGAGCAGCAACAGAAAGAGAGGAGCAGGAATGTTTAGACTGGGCTAAAACAGCAGAAGTGCCTTGCAAAAAAGCTCCTGCTGATCACGTTTAGCACACAGTGAGCTTTAAACTGTGACACAAACATTGCTGCCACTCTTCACTCTTTCTCCTAAAAGTGCATTTGAATCCAACGTTTCTGGTGCGCTCTCTCGTTTCGAGAGGAGTTGTGACAGGGGAGGACGAGCGCTTGGACTCTAATCCCACAGCCGAAGGGCCAGCAGGGAAACTCCTGCTGGGCATCTTCAGCACACAGTGAGCTTTGCAACTCTGCAACACGCATTGCTGTCACTCCTCCCTTTCCTGCCTGAAAGACCAATTGATTCCAACATCTCTGTGCCCGCTCTCTGCTGAGCAGCAACAGAAAGAGAGGAGCAGGAATGTTTAGACTGGGCAAAAACAGCAGAAGTGCCTTGCAAAAAAGCTCCTGCAGATCACGTTTAGCACACAGTGAGCTTTAAACTGTGACACAAACATTGCTGCCACTCTTCACTCTTTCTCCTAAAAGTGCATTTGAATCCAACGTTTCTGGTGCGCTCTCTCGTTTCGAGAGGAGTTGTGACAGGGGAGGACGAGCGCTTGGACTCTAATCCCACAGCCGAAGGGCCAGCAGGTAAACTCCTGCTGGGCATCTTCAGCACACAGTGAGCTTTGCAACTCTGAAACAAACATTACTGTCACCTCTCACTTTCCTACCTCAAAGTCCAATTGAATCCTACATCTCCTGTGCTTGCTCTTTGTGAGCAGTAGCAGAATATAGCACTTACGTTTGGACTCTGCTGAAACAGCAGAAGAGACAGTCCAGAAAGTTCCCACTGATCATCTTCAGCGCACAGTGAGCTTTGCAACTCTGAAACACACATTGCTGTCACTCCTCACTTCATCTCCTAATAGTCCCTTTGAATCCATGGTCTCTCGCGCCCTCTCTCGTTTGAACAGCAGCAGTGACAGGTGAACACGAGCTCTTGGCCTCTGCTCCCACAGCCGAAGAGCCAGGAGTGAAAGCTCCGGCTGGGCATCTTCAGCAACTAGTCAGCTTTGCAACTGTGACACATATATTGCTGTTGCTCCTCACTTTCCTACCTCAAAGTCCAATTGAATCCAAAATCTCTGGGCCCTTTCTCTGCTGGGCAGCAGCAGACAGAGTAGAGCCGGAACGTTTTGTCCCTGCTAAAAGAGCAGAAGAGCCAGGACAAAATGTTCCTGCAGATCATCTTCAGCGCACAGCGAGCTTTGCAACTCTGCAACACGCATTGCTGTCACTCCTCCCTTTCCTGCCTGAAAGACCAACTGAATCCACCATCTCTGTGCCCGCTCTCTGCTGAGCAGCAACAGAGAGAGTAGAGCAGGAATGTTTAGACTGGACTAAAACAGCAGAAGCACCTTGCAAAAAAGCTCCTGCTGATCATGTTTAGCACACAGTGAGCTTTAAACTGTGACACAAACATTGCTGCCACTCTTCACTCTTTCTCCTAAAAGTGCATTTGAATCCAACGTTTCTGGTGCGCTCTCTTGTTTCGAGAGGAGTTGTGACAGGGGAGGACGAGCGCTTGGACTCTAATCCCACAGCCGAAGGGCCAGCAGGGAAACTCCTGCTGGGCATCTTCAGCACACAGTGAGCTTTGCAACTCTGAAACACACATTGCTGTCACCTCTCACTTTCCTACCTCAAAGTCCAATTGAATCCTACATCTCAGTGCCCGCTCTCTGCTGAGCAGCAACAGAAAGAGAGGAGCAGGAATGTTTAGACTGGGCTAAAACAGCAGAAGTGCCTTGCAAAAAAGCTCCTGCTGATCACGTTTAGCACACAGTGAGCTTTAAACTGTGACACAAACATTGCTGCCACTCTTCACTCTTTCTCCTAAAAGTGCATTTGAATCCAACGTTTCTGGTGCGCTCTCTCGTTTCGAGAGGAGTTGTGACAGGGGAGGACGAGCGCTTGGACTCTAATCCCACAGCCGAAGGGCCAGCAGGGAAACTCCTGCTGGGCATCTTCAGCACACAGTGAGCTTTGCAACTCTGAAACACACATTGCTGTCACCTCTCACTTTCCTACCTCAAAGTCCAATTGAATCCTACATCTCCTGTGCTTGCTCTTTGTGAGCAGTAGCAGAATATAGCACTTACGTTTGGACTCTGCTGAAACAGCAGAAGAGACAGTCCAGAAAGTTCCCACTGGTCATCTTCAGAGCACAGCGATCTTTGCAACTCTGCAACAGACATTGCTGTCACTCCTCCCTTTCCTGCCTGAAAGACCAACTGAATCCACCATCTCTGTGCCCTCTCTCTGCTGAGCAGCAACAGAGAGAGTAGAGCAGGAATGTTGAGACTGTGCTAAAACAGCAGAAGAGCCTTGCAAAAAAGCTCCTGCTGATCATGTTTAGCACACAGCGAGCTTTAAACTGTGACACAAACATTGCTGCCACTCTTCACTCTTTCTCCTAAAAGTGCATTTGAATCCAACGTTTCTGGTGCGCTCTCTCGTTTCGAGAGGAGTTGTGACAGGGGAGGACGAGCGCTTGGACTCTAATCCCACAGCCGAAGGGCCAGCAGGTAAACTCCTGCTGGGCATCTTCAGCACACAGTGAGCTTTGCAACTCTGCAACATGCATTGCTGTCACTCCTCCCTTTCCTGCCTGAAAGACCAATTGATTCCAACATCTCTGTGCCCGCTCTCTGCTGAGCAGCAACAGAAAGAGAGGAGCAGGAATGTTGAGACTGTGCTAAAACAGCAGAAGTGCCTTGCAAAAAAGCTCCTGCAGATCACGTTTAGCACACAGTGAGCTTTAAACTGTGACACAAACATTGCTGCCACTCTTCACTCTTTCTCCTAAAAGTGCATTTGAATCCAACGTTTCTGGTGCGCTCTCTCGTTTCGAGAGGCGTTGTGACAGGGGAGGACGAGCGCTTGGACTCTAATCCCACAGCCGAAGGGCCAGCAGGGAAACTCCTGCTGGGCATCTTCAGCACACAGTGAGCTTTGCAACTCTGCAACACACATTGCTGTCACTCCTCCCTTTCCTGCCTGAAAGACCAATTGATTCCAACATCTCTGTGCCCGCTCTCTGCTGAGCAGCAACAGAAAGAGAGGAGCAGGAATGTTTAGACTGGGCAAAAACAGCAGAAGTGCCTTGCAAAAAAGCTCCTGCAGATCACGTTTAGCACACAGTGAGCTTTAAACTGTGACACAAACATTGCTGCCACTCTTCACTCTTTCTCCTAAAAGTGCATTTGAATCCAACGTTTCTGGTGCGCTCTCTCGTTTCGAGAGGAGTTGTGACAGGGGAGGACGAGCGCTTGGACTCTAATCCCACAGCCGAAGGGCCAGCAGGTAAACTCCTGCTGGGCATCTTCAGCACACAGTGAGCTTTGCAACTCTGAAACAAACATTACTGTCACCTCTCACTTTCCTACCTCAAAGTCCAATTGAATCCTATATCTCCTGTGCTTGCTCTTTGTGAGCAGTAGCAGAATATAGCACTTACGTTTGGACTCTGCTGAAACAGCAGAAGAGACAGTCCAGAAAGTTCCCACTGATCATCTTCAGAGCACAGCGATCTTTGCAACTCTGCAACACACATTGCTGTCACTCCTCACTTCATCTCCTAATAGTCCCTTTGAATCCATGGTCTCTCGCGCCCTCTCTCGTTTGAACAGCAGCAGTGACAGGTGAACACGAGCTCTTGGCCTCTGCTCCCACAGCCGAAGAGCCAGGAGTGAAAGCTCCGGCTGGGCATCTTCAGCAACTAGTCAGCTTTGCAACTGTGACACATATATTGCTGTTGCTCCTCACTTTCCTACCTCAAAGTCCAATTGAATCCAAAATCTCTGGGCCCTTTCTCTGCTGGGCAGCAGCAGACAGAGTAGAGCCGGAACGTTTTGTCCCTGCTGAAAGAGCAGAAGAGCCAGGACAAAATGTTCCTGCAGATCATCTTCAGCGCACAGCGAGCTTTGCAACTCTGCAACACGCATTGCTGTCACTCCTCCCTTTCCTGCCTGAAAGACCAACTGAATCCACCATCTCTGTGCCCGCTCTCTGCTGAGCAGCAACAGAGAGAGTAGAGCAGGAATGTTTAGACTGGACTAAAACAGCAGAAGCACCTTGCAAAAAAGCTCCTGCTGATCATGTTTAGCACACAGTGAGCTTTAAACTGTGACACAAACATTGCTGCCACTCTTCACTCTTTCTCCTAAAAGTGCATTTGAATCCAACGTTTCTGGTGCGCTCTCTTGTTTCGAGAGGAGTTGTGACAGGGGAGGACGAGCGCTTGGACTCTAATCCCACAGCCGAAGGGCCAGCAGGGAAACTCCTGCTGGGCATCTTCAGCACACAGTGAGCTTTGCAACTCTGAAACACACATTGCTGTCACCTCTCACTTTCCTACCTCAAAGTCCAATTGAATCCTACATCTCAGTGCCCGCTCTCTGCTGAGCAGCAACAGAAAGAGAGGAGCAGGAATGTTTAGACTGGGCTAAAACAGCAGAAGTGCCTTGCAAAAAAGCTCCTGCTGATCACGTTTAGCACACAGTGAGCTTTAAACTGTGACACAAACATTGCTGCCACTCTTCACTCTTTCTCCTAAAAGTGCATTTGAATCCAACGTTTCTGGTGCGCTCTCTCGTTTCGAGAGGAGTTGTGACAGGGGAGGACGAGCGCTTGGACTCTAATCCCACAGCCGAAGGGCCAGCAGGGAAACTCCTGCTGGGCATCTTCAGCACACAGTGAGCTTTGCAACTCTGCAACACGCATTGCTGTCACTCCTCCCTTTCCTGCCTGAAAGACCAACTGAATCCACCATCTCTGTGCCCGCACTCTGCTGAGCAGCAACAGAAAGAGAGGAGCAGGAATGTTTAGACTGGGCTAAAACAGCAGAAGTGCCTTGCAAAAAAGCTCCTGCTGATCACGTTTAGCACACAGTGAGCTTTAAACTGTGACACAAACATTGCTGCCACTCTTCACTCTTTCTCCTAAAAGTGCATTTGAATCCAACGTTTCTGGTGCGCTCTCTCGTTTCGAGAGGAGTTGTGACAGGGGAGGACGAGCGCTTGGACTCTAATCCCACAGCCGAAGGGCCAGCAGGTAAACTCCTGCTGGGCATCTTCAGCACACAGTGAGCTTTGCAACTCTGCAACATGCATTGCTGTCACTCCTCCCTTTCCTGCCTGAAAGACCAATTGATTCCAACATCTCTGTGCCCGCTCTCTGCTGAGCAGCAACAGAAAGAGAGGAGCAGGAATGTTGAGACTGTGCTAAAACAGCAGAAGTGCCTTGCAAAAAAGCTCCTGCAGATCACGTTTAGCACACAGTGAGCTTTAAACTGTGACACAAACATTGCTGCCACTCTTCACTCTTTCTCCTAAAAGTGCATTTGAATCCAACGTTTCTGGTGCGCTCTCTCGTTTCGAGAGGAGTTGTGACAGGGGAGGACGAGCGCTTGGACTCTAATCCCACAGCCGAAGGGCCAGCAGGGAAACTCCTGCTGGGCATCTTCAGCACACAGTGAGCTTTGCAACTCTGCAACACACATTGCTGTCACTCCTCCCTTTCCTGCCTGAAAGACCAATTGATTCCAACATCTCTGTGCCCGCTCTCTGCTGAGCAGCAACAGAAAGAGAGGAGCAGGAATGTTTAGACTGGGCAAAAACAGCAGAAGTGCCTTGCAAAAAAGCTCCTGCAGATCACGTTTAGCACACAGTGAGCTTTAAACTGTGACACAAACATTGCTGCCACTCTTCACTCTTTCTCCTAAAAGTGCATTTGAATCCAACGTTTCTGGTGCGCTCTCTCGTTTCGAGAGGAGTTGTGACAGGGGAGGACGAGCGCTTGGACTCTAATCCCACAGCCGAAGGGCCAGCAGGGAAACTCCTGCTGGGCATCTTCAGCGCACAGTGAGCTTTGCAACTCTGAAACACACATTGCTGTCACCTCTCACTTTCCTACCTCAAAGTCCAATTGAATCCTACATCTCAGTGCCCGCTCTCTGCTGAGCAGCAACAGAAAGAGAGGAGCAGGAATGTTTAGACTGGGCTAAAACAGCAGAAGTGCCTTGCAAAAAAGCTCCTGCTGATCACGTTTAGCACACAGTGAGCTTTAAACTGTGACACAAACATTGCTGCCACTCTTCACTCTTTCTCCTAAAAGTGCATTTGAATCCAACGTTTCTGGTGCGCTCTCTCGTTTCGAGAGGAGTTGTGACAGGGGAGGACGAGCGCTTGGACTCTAATCCCACAGCCGAAGGGCCAGCAGGGAAACTCTTGCTGGGCATCTTCAGCACACAGTGAGCTTTGCAACTCTGAAACACACATTGCCGTCACCTCTCACTTTCCTACCTCAAAGTCCAATTGAATCCTACATCTCCTGTGCTTGCTCTTTGTGAGCAGTAGCAGAATATAGCACTTACGTTTGGACTCTGCTGAAACAGCAGAAGAGACAGTCCAGAAAGTTCCCACTGGTCATCTTCAGAGCACAGCGATCTTTGCAACTCTGCAACAGACATTGCTGTCACTCCTCCCTTTCCTGCCTGAAAGACCAACTGAATCCACCATCTCTGTGCCCGCTCTCTGCTGAGCAGCAACAGAGAGAGTAGAGCAGGAATGTTGAGACTGTGCTAAAACAGCAGAAGAGCCTTGCAAAAAAGCTCCTGCTGATCATGTTTAGCACACAGCGAGCTGTAAACTGTGACAAACATTGCTGTCACTCCTCACTTTATCTCCTAAAAGTGCATTTGAATCCAACGTTTCTGGTGCGCTCTCTCGTTTCGAGAGGAGTTGTGACAGGGGAGGACGAGCGCTTGGACTCTAATCCCACAGCCGAAGGGCCAGCAGGTAAACTCCTGCTGGGCATCTTCAGCACACAGTGAGCTTTGCAACTCTGCAACACGCATTGCTGTCACTCCTCCCTTTCCTGCCTGAAAGACCAATTGATTCCAACATCTCTGTGCCCGCTCTCTGCTGAGCAGCAACAGAAAGAGAGGAGCAGGAATGTTTAGACTGGGCTAAAACAGCAGAAGTGCCTTGCAAAAAAGCTCCTGCTGATCACGTTTAGCACACAGTGAGCTTTAAACTGTGACACAAACATTGCTGCCACTCTTCACTCTTTCTCCTAAAAGTGCATTTGAATCCAACGTTTCTGGTGCGCTCTCTCGTTTCGAGAGGAGTTGTGACAGGGGAGGACGAGCGCTTGGACTCTAATCCCACAGCCGAAGGGCCAGCAGGGAAACTCCTGCTGGGCATCTTCAGCACACAGTGAGCTTTGCAACTCTGCAACACGCATTGCTGTCACTCCTCCCTTTCCTGCCTGAAAGACCAATTGATTCCAACATCTCTGTGCCCGCTCTCTGCTGAGCAGCAACAGAAAGAGAGGAGCAGGAATGTTTAGACTGGGCAAAAACAGCAGAAGTGCCTTGCAAAAAAGCTCCTGCAGATCACGTTTAGCACACAGTGAGCTTTAAACTGTGACACAAACATTGCTGCCACTCTTCACTCTTTCTCCTAAAAGTGCATTTGAATCCAGCGTTTCTGGTGCGCTCTCTCGTTTCGAGAGGAGTTGTGACAGGGGAGGACGAGCGCTTGGACTCTAATCCCACAGCCGAAGGGCCAGCAGGTAAACTCCTGCTGGGCATCTTCAGCACACAGTGAGCTTTGCAACTCTGAAACAAACATTACTGTCACCTCTCACTTTCCTACCTCAAAGTCCAATTGAATCCTACATCTCCTGTGCTTGCTCTTTGTGAGCAGTAGCAGAATATAGCACTTACGTTTGGACTCTGCTGAAACAGCAGAAGAGACAGTCCAGAAAGTTCCCACTGATCATCTTCAGCGCACAGTGAGCTTTGCAACTCTGAAACACACATTGCTGTCACTCCTCACTTCATCTCCTAATAGTCCCTTTGAATCCATGGTCTCTCGCGCCCTCTCTCGTTTGAACAGCAGCAGTGACAGGTGAACACGAGCTCTTGGCCTCTGCTCCCACAGCCGAAGAGCCAGGAGTGAAAGCTCCGGCTGGGCATCTTCAGCAACTGGTCAGCTTTGCAACTGTGACACATATATTGCTGTTGCTCCTCACTTTCCTACCTCAAAGTCCAATTGAATCCAAAATCTCTGGGCCCTTTCTCTGCTGGGCAGCAGCAGACAGAGTAGAGCCGGAACGTTTTGTCCCTGCTAAAAGAGCAGAAGAGCCATAACAAAATGTTCCTGCAGATCATCTTCAGCGCACAGCGAGCTTTGCAACTCTGCAACACGCATTGCTGTCACTCCTCCCTTTCCTGCCTGAAAGACCAACTGAATCCACCATCTCTGTGCCCGCTCTCTGCTGAGCAGCAACAGAGAGAGTAGAGCAGGAATATTTAGACTGGACTAAAACAGCAGAAGCACCTTGCAAAAAAGCTCCTGCTGATCATGTTTAGCACACAGTGAGCTTTAAACTGTGACACAAACATTGCTGCCACTCTTCACTCTTTCTCCTAAAAGTGCATTTGAATCCAACGTTTCTGATGCGCTCTCTCGTTTCGAGAGGAGTTGTGACAGGGGAGGACGAGCGCTTGGACTCTAATCCCACAGCCGAAGGGCCAGCAGGTAAACTCCTGCTGGGCATCTTCAGCGCACAGTGAGCTTTGCAACTCTGAAACACACATTGCTGTCACCTCTCACTTTCCTACCTCAAAGTCCAATTGAATCCTACATCTCAGTGCCCGCTCTCTGCTGAGCAGCAACAGAAAGAGAGGAGCAGGAATGTTTAGACTGGGCTAAAACAGCAGAAGTGCCTTGCAAAAAAGCTCCTGCTGATCACGTTTAGCACACAGTGAGCTTTAAACTGTGACACAAACATTGCTGCCACTCTTCACTCTTTCTCCTAAAAGTGCATTTGAATCCAACGTTTCTGGTGCGCTCTCTCGTTTCGAGAGGAGTTGTGACAGGGGAGGACGAGCGCTTGGACTCTAATCCCACAGCCGAAGGGCCAGCAGGGAAACTCCTGCTGGGCATCTTCAGCACACAGTGAGCTTTGCAACTCTGAAACACACATTGCCGTCGCCTCTCACTTTCCTACCTCAAAGTCCAATTGAATCCTACATCTCCTGTGCTTGCTCTTTGTGAGCAGTAGCAGAATATAGCACTTACGTTTGGACTCTGCTGAAACAGCAGAAGAGACAGTCCAGAAAGTTCCCACTGGTCATCTTCAGAGCACAGCGATCTTTGCAACTCTGCAACAGACATTGCTGTCACTCCTCCCTTTCCTGCCTGAAAGACCAACTGAATCCACCATCTCTGTGCCCGCTCTCTGCTGAGCAGCAACAGAGAGAGTAGAGCAGGAATGATGAGACTGTGCTAAAACAGCAGAAGAGCCTTGCAAAAAAGCTCCTGCTGATCATGTTTAGTACACAGCGAGCTGTAAACTGTGACAAACATTGCTGTCACTCCTCACTTTATCTCCTAAAAGTGCATTTGAATTCAACGTTTCTGGTGCGCTCTCTCGTTTCGAGAGGAGTTGTGACAGGGGAGGACGAGCGCTTGGACTCTAATCCCACAGCCGAAGGGCCAGCAGGGAAACTCCTGCTGGGCATCTTCAGCACACAGTGAGCTTTGCACCTCTGCAACACGCATTGCTGTCACTCCTCCCTTTCCTGCCTGAAAGACCAATTGATTCCAACATCTCTGTGCCCGCTCTCTGCTGAGCAGCAACAGAAAGAGAGGAGCAGGAATGTTTAGACTGGGCTAAAACAGCAGAAGTGCCCTGCAAAAAAGCTCCTGCTGATCACGTTTAGCACACAGTGAGCTTTAAACTGTGACACAAACATTGCTGCCACTCTTCACTCTTTCTCCTAAAAGTGCATTTGAATCCAACGTTTCTGGTGCGCTCTCTCGTTTCGAGAGGAGTTGTGACAGGGGAGGACGAGCGCTTGGACTCTAATCCCACAGCCGAAGGGCCAGCAGGGAAACTCCTGCTGGGCATCTTCAGCACACAGTGAGCTTTGCAACTCTGAAACACACATTGCTGTCACCTCTCACTTTCCTACCTCAAAGTCCAATTGAATCCTACATCTCCTGTGCTTGCTCTTTGTGAGCAGTAGCAGAATATAGCACTTACGTTTGGACTCTGCTGAAACAGCAGAAGAGACAGTCCAGAAAGTTCCCACTGGTCATCTTCAGAGCACAGCGATCTTTGCAACTCTGCAACAGACATTGCTGTCACTCCTCCCTTTCCTGCCTGAAAGACCAACTGAATCCACCATCTCTGTGCCCTCTCTCTGCTGAGCAGCAACAGAGAGAGTAGAGCAGGAATGTTGAGACTGTGCTAAAACAGCAGAAGAGCCTTGCAAAAAAGCTCCTGCTGATCATGTTTAGCACACAGCGAGCTTTAAACTGTGACACAAACATTGCTGCCACTCTTCACTCTTTCTCCTAAAAGTGCATTTGAATCCAACGTTTCTGGTGCGCTCTCTCGTTTCGAGAGGAGTTGTGACAGGGGAGGACGAGCGCTTGGACTCTAATCCCACAGCCGAAGGGCCAGCAGGGAAACTCCTGCTGGGCATCTTCAGCACACAGTGAGCTTTGCAACTCTGCAACACGCATTGCTGTCACTCCTCCCTTTCCTGCCTGAAAGACCAACTGAATCCACCATCTCTGTGCCCGCTCTCTGCTGAGCAGCAACAGAAAGAGAGGAGCAGGAATGTTTAGACTGGGCTAAAACAGCAGAAGTGCCTTGCAAAAAAGCTCCTGCTGATCACGTTTAGCACACAGTGAGCTTTAAACTGTGACACAAACATTGCTGCCACTCTTCACTCTTTCTCCTAAAAGTGCATTTGAATCCAACGTTTCTGGTGCGCTCTCTCGTTTCGAGAGGAGTTGTGACAGGGGAGGACGAGCGCTTGGACTCTAATCCCACAGCCGAAGGGCCAGCAGGTAAACTCCTGCTGGGCATCTTCAGCACACAGTGAGCTTTGCAACTCTGCAACACGCATTGCTGTCACTCCTCCCTTTCCTGCCTGAAAGACCAATTGATTCCAACATCTCTGTGCCCGCTCTCTGCTGAGCAGCAACAGAAAGAGAGGAGCAGGAATGTTTAGACTGGGCTAAAACAGCAGAAGTGCCTTGCAAAAAAGCTCCTGCAGATCACGTTTAGCACACAGTGAGCTTTAAACTGTGACACAAACATTGCTGCCACTCTTCACTCTTTCTCCTAAAAGTGCATTTGAATCCAACGTTTCTGGTGCGCTCTCTCGTTTCGAGAGGAGTTGTGACAGGGGAGGACGAGCGCTTGGACTCTAATCCCACAGCCGAAGGGCCAGCAGGTAAACTCCTGCTGGGCATCTTCAGCACACAGTGAGCTTTGCAACTCTGAAACAAACATTACTGTCACCTCTCACTTTCCTACCTCAAAGTCCAATTGAATCCTACATCTCCTGTGCTTGCTCTTTGTGAGCAGTAGCAGAATATAGCACTTACGTTTGGACTCTGCTGAAACAGCAGAAGAGACAGTCCAGAAAGTTCCCACTGATCATCTTCAGCGCACAGTGAGCTTTGCAACTCTGAAACACACATTGCTGTCACTCCTCACTTCATCTCCTAATAGTCCCTTTGAATCCATGGTCTCTCGCGCCCTCTCTCGTTTGAACAGCAGCAGTGACAGGTGAACACGAGCTCTTGGCCTCTGCTCCCACAGCCGAAGAGCCAGGAGTGAAAGCTCCGGCTGGGCATCTTCAGCAACTAGTCAGCTTTGCAACTGTGACACATATATTGCTGTTGCTCCTCACTTTCCTACCTCAAAGTCCAATTGAATCCAAAATCTCTGGGCCCTTTCTCTGCTGGGCAGCAGCAGACAGAGTAGAGCCGGAACGTTTTGTCCCTGCTAAAAGAGCAGAAGAGCCATAACAAAATGTTCCTGCAGATCATCTTCAGCGCACAGTGAGCTTTGCAACTCTGCAACACGCATTGCTGTCACTCCTCCCTTTCCTGCCTGAAAGACCAACTGAATCCACCATCTCTGTGCCCGCTCTCTGCTGAGCAGCAACAGAGAGAGTAGAGCAAGAATATTTAGACTGGACTAAAACAGCAGAAGCACCTTGCAAAAAAGCTCCTGCTGATCATGTTTAGCACACAGTGAGCTTTAAACTGTGACACAAACATTGCTGCCACTCTTCACTCTTTCTCCTAAAAGTGCATTTGAATCCAACGTTTCTGATGCGCTCTCTCGTTTCGAGAGGAGTTGTGACAGGGGAGGACGAGCGCTTGGACTCTAATCCCACAGCCGAAGGGCCAGCAGGTAAACTCCTGCTGGGCATCTTCAGCGCACAGTGAGCTTTGCAACTCTGAAACACACATTGCTGTCACCTCTCACTTTCCTACCTCAAAGTCCAATTGAATCCTACATCTCAGTGCCCGCTCTCTGCTGAGCAGCAACAGAAAGAGAGGAGCAGGAATGTTTAGACTGGGCTAAAACAGCAGAAGTGCCTTGCAAAAAAGCTCCTGCTGATCACGTTTAGCACACAGTGAGCTTTAAACTGTGACACAAACATTGCTGCCACTCTTCACTCTTTCTCCTAAAAGTGCATTTGAATCCAACGTTTCTGGTGCGCTCTCTCGTTTCGAGAGGAGTTGTGACAGGGGAGGACGAGCGCTTGGACTCTAATCCCACAGCCGAAGGGCCAGCAGGGAAACTCCTGCTGGGCATCTTCAGCACACAGTGAGCTTTGCAACTCTGCAACACGCATTGCTGTCACTCCTCCCTTTCCTGCCTGAAAGACCAATTGATTCCAACATCTCTGTGCCCGCTCTCTGCTGAGCAGCAACAGAAAGAGAGGAGCAGGAATGTTTAGACTGGGCTAAAACAGCAGAAGTGCCTTGCAAAAAAGCTCCTGCTGATCACGTTTAGCACACAGTGAGCTTTAAACTGTGACACAAACATTGCTGCCACTCTTCACTCTTTCTCCTAAAAGTGCATTTGAATCCAACGTTTCTGGTGCGCTCTCTCGTTTCGAGAGGAGTTGTGACAGGGGAGGACGAGCGCTTGGACTCTAATCCCACAGCCGAAGGGCCAGCAGGGAAACTCCTGCTGGGCATCTTCAGCACACAGTGAGCTTTACAACTCTGCAACACGCATTGCTGTCACTCCTCCCTTTCCTGCCTGAAAGACCAATTGATTCCAACATCTCTGTGCCCGCTCTCTGCTGAGCAGCAACAGAAAGAGAGGAGCAGGAATGTTTAGACTGGGCAAAAACAGCAGAAGTGCCTTGCAAAAAAGCTCCTGCAGATCACGTTTAGCACACAGTGAGCTTTAAACTGTGACACAAACATTGCTGCCACTCTTCACTCTTTCTCCTAAAAGTGCATTTGAATCCAACGTTTCTGGTGCGCTCTCTCGTTTCGAGAGGAGTTGTGACAGGGGAGGACGAGCGCTTGGACTCTAATCCCACAGCCGAAGGGCCAGCAGGTAAACTCCTGCTGGGCATCTTCAGCACACAGTGAGCTTTGCAACTCTGAAACAAACATTACTGTCACCTCTCACTTTCCTACCTCAAAGTCCAATTGAATCCTACATCTCCTGTGCTTGCTCTTTGTGAGCAGTAGCAGAATATAGCACTTACGTTTGGACTATGCTGAAACAGCAGAAGAGACAGTCCAGAAAGTTCCCACTGATCATCTTCAGCGCACAGTGAGCTTTGCAACTCTGAAACACACATTGCTGTCACTCCTCACTTCATCTCCTAATAGTCCCTTTGAATCCATGGTCTCTCGCGCCCTCTCTCGTTTGAACAGCAGCAGTGACAGGTGAACACGAGCTCTTGGCCTCTGCTCCCACAGCCGAAGAGCCAGGAGTGAAAGCTCCGGCTGGGCATCTTCAGCAACTAGTCAGCTTTGCAACTGTGACACATATATTGCTGTTGCTCCTCACTTTCCTACCTCAAAGTCCAATTGAATCCAAAATCTCTGGGCCCTTTCTCTGCTGGGCAGCAGCAGACAGAGTAGAGCCGGAACGTTTTGTCCCTGCTAAAAGAGCAGAAGAGCCAGGACAAAATGTTCCTGCAGATCATCTTCAGCGCACAGCGAGCTTTGCAACTCTGCAACACGCATTGCTGTCACTCCTCCCTTTCCTGCCTGAAAGACCAACTGAATCCACCATCTCTGTGCCCGCTCTCTGCTGAGCAGCAACAGAGAGAGTAGAGCAGGAATGTTTAGACTGGACTAAAACAGCAGAAGCACCTTGCAAAAAAGCTCCTGCTGATCATGTTTAGCACACAGTGAGCTTTAAACTGTGACACAAACATTGCTGCCACTCTTCACTCTTTCTCCTAAAAGTGCATTTGAATCCAACGTTTCTGGTGCGCTCTCTTGTTTCGAGAGGAGTTGTGACAGGGGAGGACGAGCGCTTGGACTCTAATCCCACAGCCGAAGGGCCAGCAGGGAAACTCCTGCTGGGCATCTTCAGCACACAGTGAGCTTTGCAACTCTGAAACACACATTGCTGTCACCTCTCACTTTCCTACCTCAAAGTCCAATTGAATCCTACATCTCAGTGCCCGCTCTCTGCTGAGCAGCAACAGAAAGAGAGGAGCAGGAATGTTTAGACTGGGCTAAAACAGCAGAAGTGCCTTGCAAAAAAGCTCCTGCTGATCACGTTTAGCACACAGTGAGCTTTAAACTGTGACACAAACATTGCTGCCACTCTTCACTCTTTCTCCTAAAAGTGCATTTGAATCCAACGTTTCTGGTGCGCTCTCTCGTTTCGAGAGGAGTTGTGACAGGGGAGGACGAGCGCTTGGACTCTAATCCCACAGCCGAAGGGCCAGCAGGGAAACTCCTGCTGGGCATCTTCAGCACACAGTGAGCTTTGCAACTCTGAAACACACATTGCTGTCACCTCTCACTTTCCTACCTCAAAGTCCAATTGAATCCTACATCTCCTGTGCTTGCTCTTTGTGAGCAGTAGCAGAATATAGCACTTACGTTTGGACTCTGCTGAAACAGCAGAAGAGACAGTCCAGAAAGTTCCCACTGGTCATCTTCAGAGCACAGCGATCTTTGCAACTCTGCAACAGACATTGCTGTCACTCCTCCCTTTCCTGCCTGAAAGACCAACTGAATCCACCATCTCTGTGCCCTCTCTCTGCTGAGCAGCAACAGAGAGAGTAGAGCAGGAATGTTGAGACTGTGCTAAAACAGCAGAAGAGCCTTGCAAAAAAGCTCCTGCTGATCATGTTTAGCACACAGCGAGCTTTAAACTGTGACACAAACATTGCTGCCACTCTTCACTCTTTCTCCTAAAAGTGCATTTGAATCCAACGTTTCTGGTGCGCTCTCTCGTTTCGAGAGGAGTTGTGACAGGGGAGGACGAGCGCTTGGACTCTAATCCCACAGCCGAAGGGCCAGCAGGGAAACTCCTGCTGGGCATCTTCAGCACACAGTGAGCTTTGCAACTCTGCAACACGCATTGCTGTCACTCCTCCCTTTCCTGCCTGAAAGACCAACTGAATCCACCATCTCTGTGCCCGCTCTCTGCTGAGCAGCAACAGAAAGAGAGGAGCAGGAATGTTTAGACTGGGCTAAAACAGCAGAAGTGCCTTGCAAAAAAGCTCCTGCTGATCACGTTTAGCACACAGTGAGCTTTAAACTGTGACACAAACATTGCTGCCACTCTTCACTCTTTCTCCTAAAAGTGCATTTGAATCCAACGTTTCTGGTGCGCTCTCTCGTTTCGAGAGGAGTTGTGACAGGGGAGGACGAGCGCTTGGACTCTAATCCCACAGCCGAAGGGCCAGCAGGTAAACTCCTGCTGGGCATCTTCAGCACACAGTGAGCTTTGCAACTCTGCAACACGCATTGCTGTCACTCCTCCCTTTCCTGCCTGAAAGACCAATTGATTCCAACATCTCTGTGCCCGCTCTCTGCTGAGCAGCAACAGAAAGAGAGGAGCAGGAATGTTTAGACTGGGCAAAAACAGCAGAAGTGCCTTGCAAAAAAGCTCCTGCAGATCACGTTTAGCACACAGTGAGCTTTAAACTGTGACACAAACATTGCTGCCACTCTTCACTCTTTCTCCTAAAAGTGCATTTGAATCCAACGTTTCTGGTGCGCTCTCTCGTTTCGAGAGGAGTTGTGACAGGGGAGGACGAGCGCTTGGACTCTAATCCCACAGCCGAAGGGCCAGCAGGTAAACTCCTGCTGGGCATCTTCAGCACACAGTGAGCTTTGCAACTCTGAAACAAACATTACTGTCACCTCTCACTTTCCTACCTCAAAGTCCAATTGAATCCTACATCTCCTGTGCTTGCTCTTTGTGAGCAGTAGCAGAATATAGCACTTACGTTTGGACTCTGCTGAAACAGCAGAAGAGACAGTCCAGAAAGTTCCCACTGATCATCTTCAGCGCACAGTGAGCTTTGCAACTCTGAAACACACATTGCTGTCACTCCTCACTTCATCTCCTAATAGTCCCTTTGAATCCATGGTCTCTCGCGCCCTCTCTCGTTTGAACAGCAGCAGTGACAGGTGAACACGAGCTCTTGGCCTCTGCTCCCACAGCCGAAGAGCCAGGAGTGAAAGCTCCGGCTGGGCATCTTCAGCAACTAGTCAGCTTTGCAACTGTGACACATATATTGCTGTTGCTCCTCACTTTCCTACCTCAAAGTCCAATTGAATCCAAAATCTCTGGGCCCTTTCTCTGCTGGGCAGCAGCAGACAGAGTAGAGCCGGAACGTTTTGTCCCTGCTAAAAGAGCAGAAGAGCCAGGACAAAATGTTCCTGCAGATCATCTTCAGCGCACAGTGAGCTTTGCAACTCTGCAACACGCATTGCTGTCACTCCTCCCTTTCCTGCCTGAAAGACCAACTGAATCCACCATCTCTGTGCCCGCTCTCTGCTGAGCAGCAACAGAGAGAGTAGAGCAGGAATATTTAGACTGGACTAAAACAGCAGAAGCACCTTGCAAAAAAGCTCCTGCTGATCATGTTTAGCACACAGTGAGCTTTAAACTGTGACACAAACATTGCTGCCACTCTTCACTCTTTCTCCTAAAAGTGCATTTGAATCCAACGTTTCTGATGCGCTCTCTCGTTTCGAGAGGAGTTGTGACAGGGGAGGACGAGCGCTTGGACTCTAATCCCACAGCCGAAGGGCCAGCAGGTAAACTCCTGCTGGGCATCTTCAGCGCACAGTGAGCTTTGCAACTCTGAAACACACATTGCTGTCACCTCTCACTTTCCTACCTCAAAGTCCAATTGAATCCTACATCTCAGTGCCCGCTCTCTGCTGAGCAGCAACAGAAAGAGAGGAGCAGGAATGTTTAGACTGGGCTAAAACAGCAGAAGTGCCTTGCAAAAAAGCTCCTGCTGATCACGTTTAGCACACAGTGAGCTTTAAACTGTGACACAAACATTGCTGCCACTCTTCACTCTTTCTCCTAAAAGTGCATTTGAATCCAACGTTTCTGGTGCGCTCTCTCGTTTCGAGAGGAGTTGTGACAGGGGAGGACGAGCGCTTGGACTCTAATCCCACAGCCGAAGGGCCAGCAGGGAAACTCCTGCTGGGCATCTTCAGCACACAGTGAGCTTTGCAACTCTGCAACACGCATTGCTGTCACTCCTCCCTTTCCTGCCTGAAAGACCAATTGATTCCAACATCTCTGTGCCCGCTCTCTGCTGAGCAGCAACAGAAAGAGAGGAGCAGGAATGTTTAGACTGGGCAAAAACAGCAGAAGTGCCTTGCAAAAAAGCTCCTGCAGATCACGTTTAGCACACAGTGAGCTTTAAACTGTGACACAAACATTGCTGCCACTCTTCACTCTTTCTCCTAAAAGTGCATTTGAATCCAACGTTTCTGGTGCGCTCTCTCGTTTCGAGAGGAGTTGTGACAGGGGAGGACGAGCGCTTGGACTCTAATCCCACAGCCGAAGGGCCAGCAGGTAAACTCCTGCTGGGCATCTTCAGCACACAGTGAGCTTTGCAACTCTGAAACAAACATTACTGTCACCTCTCACTTTCCTACCTCAAAGTCCAATTGAATCCTACATCTCCTGTGCTTGCTCTTTGTGAGCAGTAGCAGAATATAGCACTTACGTTTGGACTCTGCTGAAACAGCAGAAGAGACAGTCCAGAAAGTTCCCACTGATCATCTTCAGCGCACAGTGAGCTTTGCAACTCTGAAACACACATTGCTGTCACTCCTCACTTCATCTCCTAATAGTCCCTTTGAATCCATGGTCTCTCGCGCCCTCTCTCGTTTGAACAGCAGCAGTGACAGGTGAACACGAGCTCTTGGCCTCTGCTCCCACAGCCGAAGAGCCAGGAGTGAAAGCTCCGGCTGGGCATCTTCAGCAACTAGTCAGCTTTGCAACTGTGACACATATATTGCTGTTGCTCCTCACTTTCCTACCTCAAAGTCCAATTGAATCCAAAATCTCTGGGCCCTTTCTCTGCTGGGCAGCAGCAGACAGAGTAGAGCCGGAACGTTTTGTCCCTGCTAAAAGAGCAGAAGAGCCAGGACAAAATGTTCCTGCAGATCATCTTCAGCGCACAGCGAGCTTTGCAACTCTGCAACACGCATTGCTGTCACTCCTCCCTTTCCTGCCTGAAAGACCAACTGAATCCACCATCTCTGTGCCCGCTCTCTGCTGAGCAGCAACAGAGAGAGTAGAGCAGGAATGTTTAGACTGGACTAAAACAGCAGAAGCACCTTGCAAAAAAGCTCCTGCTGATCATGTTTAGCACACAGTGAGCTTTAAACTGTGACACAAACATTGCTGCCACTCTTCACTCTTTCTCCTAAAAGTGCATTTGAATCCAACGTTTCTGGTGCGCTCTCTTGTTTCGAGAGGAGTTGTGACAGGGGAGGACGAGCGCTTGGACTCTAATCCCACAGCCGAAGGGCCAGCAGGGAAACTCCTGCTGGGCATCTTCAGCACACAGTGAGCTTTGCAACTCTGAAACACACATTGCTGTCACCTCTCACTTTCCTACCTCAAAGTCCAATTGAATCCTACATCTCAGTGCCCGCTCTCTGCTGAGCAGCAACAGAAAGAGAGGAGCAGGAATGTTTAGACTGGGCTAAAACAGCAGAAGTGCCTTGCAAAAAAGCTCCTGCTGATCACGTTTAGCACACAGTGAGCTTTAAACTGTGACACAAACATTGCTGCCACTCTTCACTCTTTCTCCTAAAAGTGCATTTGAATCCAACGTTTCTGGTGCGCTCTCTCGTTTCGAGAGGAGTTGTGACAGGGGAGGACGAGCGCTTGGACTCTAATCCCACAGCCGAAGGGCCAGCAGGGAAACTCCTGCTGGGCATCTTCAGCACACAGTGAGCTTTGCAACTCTGAAACACACATTGCTGTCACCTCTCACTTTCCTACCTCAAAGTCCAATTGAATCCTACATCTCCTGTGCTTGCTCTTTGTGAGCAGTAGCAGAATATAGCACTTACGTTTGGACTCTGCTGAAACAGCAGAAGAGACAGTCCAGAAAGTTCCCACTGGTCATCTTCAGAGCACAGCGATCTTTGCAACTCTGCAACAGACATTGCTGTCACTCCTCCCTTTCCTGCCTGAAAGACCAACTGAATCCACCATCTCTGTGCCCTCTCTCTGCTGAGCAGCAACAGAGAGAGTAGAGCAGGAATGTTGAGACTGTGCTAAAACAGCAGAAGAGCCTTGCAAAAAAGCTCCTGCTGATCATGTTTAGCACACAGCGAGCTTTAAACTGTGACACAAACATTGCTGCCACTCTTCACTCTTTCTCCTAAAAGTGCATTTGAATCCAACGTTTCTGGTGCGCTCTCTCGTTTCGAGAGGAGTTGTGACAGGGGAGGACGAGCGCTTGGACTCTAATCCCACAGCCGAAGGGCCAGCAGGGAAACTCCTGCTGGGCATCTTCAGCACACAGTGAGCTTTGCAACTCTGCAACACGCATTGCTGTCACTCCTCCCTTTCCTGCCTGAAAGACCAACTGAATCCACCATCTCTGTGCCCGCTCTCTGCTGAGCAGCAACAGAAAGAGAGGAGCAGGAATGTTTAGACTGGGCTAAAACAGCAGAAGTGCCTTGCAAAAAAGCTCCTGCTGATCACGTTTAGCACACAGTGAGCTTTAAACTGTGACACAAACATTGCTGCCACTCTTCACTCTTTCTCCTAAAAGTGCATTTGAATCCAACGTTTCTGGTGCGCTCTCTCGTTTCGAGAGGAGTTGTGACAGGGGAGGACGAGCGCTTGGACTCTAATCCCACAGCCGAAGGGCCAGCAGGTAAACTCCTGCTGGGCATCTTCAGCACACAGTGAGCTTTGCAACTCTGCAACATGCATTGCTGTCACTCCTCCCTTTCCTGCCTGAAAGACCAATTGATTCCAACATCTCTGTGCCCGCTCTCTGCTGAGCAGCAACAGAAAGAGAGGAGCAGGAATGTTGAGACTGTGCTAAAACAGCAGAAGTGCCTTGCAAAAAAGCTCCTGCAGATCACGTTTAGCACACAGTGAGCTTTAAACTGTGACACAAACATTGCTGCCACTCTTCACTCTTTCTCCTAAAAGTGCATTTGAATCCAACGTTTCTGGTGCGCTCTCTCGTTTCGAGAGGCGTTGTGACAGGGGAGGACGAGCGCTTGGACTCTAATCCCACAGCCGAAGGGCCAGCAGGGAAACTCCTGCTGGGCATCTTCAGCACACAGTGAGCTTTGCAACTCTGCAACACACATTGCTGTCACTCCTCCCTTTCCTGCCTGAAAGACCAATTGATTCCAACATCTCTGTGCCCGCTCTCTGCTGAGCAGCAACAGAAAGAGAGGAGCAGGAATGTTTAGACTGGGCAAAAACAGCAGAAGTGCCTTGCAAAAAAGCTCCTGCAGATCACGTTTAGCACACAGTGAGCTTTAAACTGTGACACAAACATTGCTGCCACTCTTCACTCTTTCTCCTAAAAGTGCATTTGAATCCAACGTTTCTGGTGCGCTCTCTCGTTTCGAGAGGAGTTGTGACAGGGGAGGACGAGCGCTTGGACTCTAATCCCACAGCCGAAGGGCCAGCAGGTAAACTCCTGCTGGGCATCTTCAGCACACAGTGAGCTTTGCAACTCTGAAACAAACATTACTGTCACCTCTCACTTTCCTACCTCAAAGTCCAATTGAATCCTACATCTCCTGTGCTTGCTCTTTGTGAGCAGTAGCAGAATATAGCACTTACGTTTGGACTCTGCTGAAACAGCAGAAGAGACAGTCCAGAAAGTTCCCACTGATCATCTTCAGCGCACAGTGAGCTTTGCAACTCTGAAACACACATTGCTGTCACTCCTCACTTCATCTCCTAATAGTCCCTTTGAATCCATGGTCTCTCGCGCCCTCTCTCGTTTGAACAGCAGCAGTGACAGGTGAACACGAGCTCTTGGCCTCTGCTCCCACAGCCGAAGAGCCAGGAGTGAAAGCTCCGGCTGGGCATCTTCAGCAACTAGTCAGCTTTGCAACTGTGACACATATATTGCTGTTGCTCCTCACTTTCCTACCTCAAAGTCCAATTGAATCCAAAATCTCTGGGCCCTTTCTCTGCTGGGCAGCAGCAGACAGAGTAGAGCCGGAACGTTTTGTCCCTGCTGAAAGAGCAGAAGAGCCAGGACAAAATGTTCCTGCAGATCATCTTCAGCGCACAGCGAGCTTTGCAACTCTGCAACACGCATTGCTGTCACTCCTCCCTTTCCTGCCTGAAAGACCAACTGAATCCACCATCTCTGTGCCCGCTCTCTGCTGAGCAGCAACAGAGAGAGTAGAGCAGGAATGTTTAGACTGGACTAAAACAGCAGAAGCACCTTGCAAAAAAGCTCCTGCTGATCATGTTTAGCACACAGTGAGCTTTAAACTGTGACACAAACATTGCTGCCACTCTTCACTCTTTCTCCTAAAAGTGCATTTGAATCCAACGTTTCTGGTGCGCTCTCTTGTTTCGAGAGGAGTTGTGACAGGGGAGGACGAGCGCTTGGACTCTAATCCCACAGCCGAAGGGCCAGCAGGGAAACTCCTGCTGGGCATCTTCAGCACACAGTGAGCTTTGCAACTCTGAAACACACATTGCTGTCACCTCTCACTTTCCTACCTCAAAGTCCAATTGAATCCTACATCTCAGTGCCCGCTCTCTGCTGAGCAGCAACAGAAAGAGAGGAGCAGGAATGTTTAGACTGGGCTAAAACAGCAGAAGTGCCTTGCAAAAAAGCTCCTGCTGATCACGTTTAGCACACAGTGAGCTTTAAACTGTGACACAAACATTGCTGCCACTCTTCACTCTTTCTCCTAAAAGTGCATTTGAATCCAACGTTTCTGGTGCGCTCTCTCGTTTCGAGAGGAGTTGTGACAGGGGAGGACGAGCGCTTGGACTCTAATCCCACAGCCGAAGGGCCAGCAGGGAAACTCCTGCTGGGCATCTTCAGCACACAGTGAGCTTTGCAACTCTGAAACACACATTGCTGTCACCTCTCACTTTCCTACCTCAAAGTCCAATTGAATCCTACATCTCCTGTGCTTGCTCTTTGTGAGCAGTAGCAGAATATAGCACTTACGTTTGGACTCTGCTGAAACAGCAGAAGAGACAGTCCAGAAAGTTCCCACTGGTCATCTTCAGAGCACAGCGATCTTTGCAACTCTGCAACAGACATTGCTGTCACTCCTCCCTTTCCTGCCTGAAAGACCAACTGAATCCACCATCTCTGTGCCCTCTCTCTGCTGAGCAGCAACAGAGAGAGTAGAGCAGGAATGTTGAGACTGTGCTAAAACAGCAGAAGAGCCTTGCAAAAAAGCTCCTGCTGATCATGTTTAGCACACAGCGAGCTTTAAACTGTGACACAAACATTGCTGCCACTCTTCACTCTTTCTCCTAAAAGTGCATTTGAATCCAACGTTTCTGGTGCGCTCTCTCGTTTCGAGAGGAGTTGTGACAGGGGAGGACGAGCGCTTGGACTCTAATCCCACAGCCGAAGGGCCAGCAGGGAAACTCCTGCTGGGCATCTTCAGCACACAGTGAGCTTTGCAACTCTGCAACACGCATTGCTGTCACTCCTCCCTTTCCTGCCTGAAAGACCAACTGAATCCACCATCTCTGTGCCCGCTCTCTGCTGAGCAGCAACAGAAAGAGAGGAGCAGGAATGTTTAGACTGGGCTAAAACAGCAGAAGTGCCTTGCAAAAAAGCTCCTGCTGATCACGTTTAGCACACAGTGAGCTTTAAACTGTGACACAAACATTGCTGCCACTCTTCACTCTTTCTCCTAAAAGTGCATTTGAATCCAACGTTTCTGGTGCGCTCTCTCGTTTCGAGAGGAGTTGTGACAGGGGAGGACGAGCGCTTGGACTCTAATCCCACAGCCGAAGGGCCAGCAGGTAAACTCCTGCTGGGCATCTTCAGCACACAGTGAGCTTTGCAACTCTGCAACATGCATTGCTGTCACTCCTCCCTTTCCTGCCTGAAAGACCAATTGATTCCAACATCTCTGTGCCCGCTCTCTGCTGAGCAGCAACAGAAAGAGAGGAGCAGGAATGTTGAGACTGTGCTAAAACAGCAGAAGTGCCTTGCAAAAAAGCTCCTGCAGATCACGTTTAGCACACAGTGAGCTTTAAACTGTGACACAAACATTGCTGCCACTCTTCACTCTTTCTCCTAAAAGTGCATTTGAATCCAACGTTTCTGGTGCGCTCTCTCGTTTCGAGAGGCGTTGTGACAGGGGAGGACGAGCGCTTGGACTCTAATCCCACAGCCGAAGGGCCAGCAGGGAAACTCCTGCTGGGCATCTTCAGCACACAGTGAGCTTTGCAACTCTGCAACACACATTGCTGTCACTCCTCCCTTTCCTGCCTGAAAGACCAATTGATTCCAACATCTCTGTGCCCGCTCTCTGCTGAGCAGCAACAGAAAGAGAGGAGCAGGAATGTTTAGACTGGGCAAAAACAGCAGAAGTGCCTTGCAAAAAAGCTCCTGCAGATCACGTTTAGCACACAGTGAGCTTTAAACTGTGACACAAACATTGCTGCCACTCTTCACTCTTTCTCCTAAAAGTGCATTTGAATCCAACGTTTCTGGTGCGCTCTCTCGTTTCGAGAGGAGTTGTGACAGGGGAGGACGAGCGCTTGGACTCTAATCCCACAGCCGAAGGGCCAGCAGGGAAACTCCTGCTGGGCATCTTCAGCGCACAGTGAGCTTTGCAACTCTGAAACACACATTGCTGTCACCTCTCACTTTCCTACCTCAAAGTCCAATTGAATCCTACATCTCAGTGCCCGCTCTCTGCTGAGCAGCAACAGAAAGAGAGCAGCAGGAATGTTTAGACTGGGCTAAAACAGCAGAAGTGCCTTGCAAAAAAGCTCCTGCTGATCACGTTTAGCACACAGTGAGCTTTAAACTGTGACACAAACATTGCTGCCACTCTTCACTCTTTCTCCTAAAAGTGCATTTGAATCCAACGTTTCTGGTGCGCTCTCTCGTTTCGAGAGGAGTTGTGACAGGGGAGGACGAGCGCTTGGACTCTAATCCCACAGCCGAAGGGCCAGCAGGGAAACTCTTGCTGGGCATCTTCAGCACACAGTGAGCTTTGCAACTCTGAAACACACATTGCCGTCACCTCTCACTTTCCTACCTCAAAGTCCAATTGAATCCTACATCTCCTGTGCTTGCTCTTTGTGAGCAGTAGCAGAATATAGCACTTACGTTTGGACTCTGCTGAAACAGCAGAAGAGACAGTCCAGAAAGTTCCCACTGGTCATCTTCAGAGCACAGCGATCTTTGCAACTCTGCAACAGACATTGCTGTCACTCCTCCCTTTCCTGCCTGAAAGACCAACTGAATCCACCATCTCTGTGCCCGCTCTCTGCTGAGCAGCAACAGAGAGAGTAGAGCAGGAATGTTGAGACTGTGCTAAAACAGCAGAAGAGCCTTGCAAAAAAGCTCCTGCTAATCATGTTTAGCACACAGCGAGCTGTAAACTGTGACAAACATTGCTGTCACTCCTCACTTTATCTCCTAAAAGTGCATTTGAATCCAACGTTTCTGGTGCGCTCTCTCGTTTCGAGAGGAGTTGTGACAGGGGAGGACGAGCGCTTGGACTCTAATCCCACAGCCGAAGGGCCAGCAGGGAAACTCCTGCTGGGCATCTTCAGCACACAGTGAGCTTTGCAACTCTGCAACACGCATTGCTGTCACTCCTCCCTTTCCTGCCTGAAAGACCAATTGATTCCAACATCTCTGTGCCCGCTCTCTGCTGAGCAGCAACAGAAAGAGAGGAGCAGGAATGTTTAGACTGGGCTAAAACAGCAGAAGTGCCTTGCAAAAAAGCTCCTGCTGATCACGTTTAGCACACAGTGAGCTTTAAACTGTGACACAAACATTGCTGCCACTCTTCACTCTTTCTCCTAAAAGTGCATTTGAATCCAACGTTTCTGGTGCGCTCTCTCGTTTCGAGAGGAGTTGTGACAGGGGAGGACGAGCGCTTGGACTCTAATCCCACAGCCGAAGGGCCAGCAGGGAAACTCCTGCTGGGCATCTT
The DNA here is from genome assembly GCF_037157495.1 of Lathamus discolor. Classification (NCBI taxonomy): domain Eukaryota; kingdom Metazoa; phylum Chordata; class Aves; order Psittaciformes; family Psittacidae; genus Lathamus; species Lathamus discolor. The sequence continues at coordinate 90,216,030 of NC_088884.1, read as the reverse complement.
CAGCACACAGTGAGCTTTGCAACTCTGCAACACGCATTGCTGTCACTCCTCCCTTTCCTGCCTGAAAGACCAATTGATTCCAACATCTCTGTGCCCGCTCTCTGCTGAGCAGCAACAGAAAGAGAGGAGCAGGAATGTTTAGACTGGGCAAAAACAGCAGAAGTGCCTTGCAAAAAAGCTCCTGCAGATCACGTTTAGCACACAGTGAGCTTTAAACTGTGACACAAACATTGCTGCCACTCTTCACTCTTTCTCCTAAAAGTGCATTTGAATCCAACGTTTCTGGTGCGCTCTCTCGTTTCGAGAGGAGTTGTGACAGGGGAGGACGAGCGCTTGGACTCTAATCCCACAGCCGAAGGGCCAGCAGGGAAACTCCTGCTGGGCATCTTCAGCACACAGTGAGCTTTGCAACTCTGAAACAAACATTACTGTCACCTCTCACTTTCCTACCTCAAAGTCCAATTGAATCCTACATCTCCTGTGCTTGCTCTTTGTGAGCAGTAGCAGAATATAGCACTTACGTTTGGACTCTGCTGAAACAGCAGAAGAGACAGTCCAGAAAGTTCCCACTGATCATCTTCAGCGCACAGTGAGCTTTGCAACTCTGAAACACACATTGCTGTCACTCCTCACTTCATCTCCTAATAGTCCCTTTGAATCCATGGTCTCTCGCGCCCTCTCTCGTTTGAACAGCAGCAGTGACAGGTGAACACGAGCTCTTGGCCTCTGCTCCCACAGCCGAAGAGCCGGTAGTGAAAGCTCCGGCTGGGCATCTTCAGCAACTAGTCAGCTTTGCAACTGTGACACATATATTGCTGTTGCTCCTCACTTTCCTACCTCAAAGTCCAATTGAATCCAAAATCTCTGGGCCCTTTCTCTGCTGGGCAGCAGCAGACAGAGTAGAGCCGGAACGTTTTGTCCCTGCTAAAAGAGCAGAAGAGCCATAACAAAATGTTCCTGCAGATCATCTTCAGCGCACAGCGAGCTTTGCAACTCTGCAACACGCATTGCTGTCACTCCTCCCTTTCCTGCCTGAAAGACCAACTGAATCCACCATCTCTGTGCCCGCTCTCTGCTGAGCAGCAACAGAGAGAGTAGAGCAGGAATATTTAGACTGGACTAAAACAGCAGAAGCACCTTGCAAAAAAGCTCCTGCTGATCATGTTTAGCACACAGTGAGCTTTAAACTGTGACACAAACATTGCTGCCACTCTTCACTCTTTCTCCTAAAAGTGCATTTGAATCCAACGTTTCTGGTGCGCTCTCTCGTTTCGAGAGGAGTTGTGACAGGGGAGGACGAGCGCTTGGACTCTAATCCCACAGCCGAAGGGCCAGCAGGTAAACTCCTGCTGGGCATCTTCAGCGCACAGTGAGCTTTGCAACTCTGAAACACACATTGCTGTCACCTCTCACTTTCCTACCTCAAAGTCCAATTGAATCCTACATCTCAGTGCCCGCTCTCTGCTGAGCAGCAACAGAAAGAGAGGAGCAGGAATGTTTAGACTGGGCTAAAACAGCAGAAGTGCCTTGCAAAAAAGCTCCTGCTGATCACGTTTAGCACACAGTGAGCTTTAAACTGTGACACAAACATTGCTGCCACTCTTCACTCTTTCTCCTAAAAGTGCATTTGAATCCAACGTTTCTGGTGCGCTCTCTCGTTTCGAGAGGAGTTGTGACAGGGGAGGACGAGCGCTTGGACTCTAATCCCACAGCCGAAGGGCCAGCAGGGAAACTCCTGCTGGGCATCTTCAGCACACAGTGAGCTTTGCAACTCTGAAACACACATTGCCGTCGCCTCTCACTTTCCTACCTCAAAGTCCAATTGAATCCTACATCTCCTGTGCTTGCTCTTTGTGAGCAGTAGCAGAATATAGCACTTACGTTTGGACTCTGCTGAAACAGCAGAAGAGACAGTCCAGAAAGTTCCCACTGGTCATCTTCAGAGCACAGCGATCTTTGCAACTCTGCAACAGACATTGCTGTCACTCCTCCCTTTCCTGCCTGAAAGACCAACTGAATCCACCATCTCTGTGCCCGCTCTCTGCTGAGCAGCAACAGAGAGAGTAGAGCAGGAATGATGAGACTGTGCTAAAACAGCAGAAGAGCCTTGCAAAAAAGCTCCTGCTGATCATGTTTAGCACACAGCGAGCTGTAAACTGTGACAAACATTGCTGTCACTCCTCACTTTATCTCCTAAAAGTGCATTTGAATCCAACGTTTCTGGTGCGCTCTCTCGTTTCGAGAGGAGTTGTGACAGGGGAGGACGAGCGCTTGGACTCTAATCCCACAGCCGAAGGGCCAGCAGGGAAACTCCTGCTGGGCATCTTCAGCACACAGTGAGCTTTGCAACTCTGCAACACGCATTGCTGTCACTCCTCCCTTTCCTGCCTGAAAGACCAATTGATTCCAACATCTCTGTGCCCGCTCTCTGCTGAGCAGCAACAGAAAGAGAGGAGCAGGAATGTTTAGACTGGGCTAAAACAGCAGAAGTGCCTTGCAAAAAAGCTCCTGCTGATCACGTTTAGCACACAGTGAGCTTTAAACTGTGACACAAACATTGCTGCCACTCTTCACTCTTTCTCCTAAAAGTGCATTTGAATCCAACGTTTCTGGTGCGCTCTCTCGTTTCGAGAGGAGTTGTGACAGGGGAGGACGAGCGCTTGGACTCTAATCCCACAGCCGAAGGGCCAGCAGGGAAACTCCTGCTGGGCATCTTCAGCACACAGTGAGCTTTGCAACTCTGCAACACGCATTGCTGTCACTCCTCCCTTTCCTGCCTGAAAGACCAACTGAATCCACCATCTCTGTGCCCGCTCTCTGCTGAGCAGCAACAGAAAGAGAGGAGCAGGAATGTTTAGACTGGGCAAAAACAGCAGAAGTGCCTTGCAAAAAAGCTCCTGCAGATCACGTTTAGCACACAGTGAGCTTTAAACTGTGACACAAACATTGCTGCCACTCTTCACTCTTTCTCCTAAAAGTGCATTTGAATCCAGCGTTTCTGGTGCGCTCTCTCGTTTCGAGAGGAGTTGTGACAGGGGAGGACGAGCGCTTGGACTCTAATCCCACAGCCGAAGGGCCAGCAGGTAAACTCCTGCTGGGCATCTTCAGCACACAGTGAGCTTTGCAACTCTGAAACAAACATTACTGTCACCTCTCACTTTCCTACCTCAAAGTCCAATTGAATCCTACATCTCCTGTGCTTGCTCTTTGTGAGCAGTAGCAGAATATAGCACTTACGTTTGGACTCTGCTGAAACAGCAGAAGAGACAGTCCAGAAAGTTCCCACTGATCATCTTCAGCGCACAGTGAGCTTTGCAACTCTGAAACACACATTGCTGTCACTCCTCACTTCATCTCCTAATAGTCCCTTTGAATCCATGGTCTCTCGCGCCCTCTCTCGTTTGAACAGCAGCAGTGACAGGTGAACACGAGCTCTTGGCCTCTGCTCCCACAGCCGAAGAGCCAGGAGTGAAAGCTCCGGCTGGGCATCTTCAGCAACTGGTCAGCTTTGCAACTGTGACACATATATTGCTGTTGCTCCTCACTTTCCTACCTCAAAGTCCAATTGAATCCAAAATCTCTGGGCCCTTTCTCTGCTGGGCAGCAGCAGACAGAGTAGAGCCGGAACGTTTTGTCCCTGCTAAAAGAGCAGAAGAGCCATAACAAAATGTTCCTGCAGATCATCTTCAGCGCACAGCGAGCTTTGCAACTCTGCAACACGCATTGCTGTCACTCCTCCCTTTCCTGCCTGAAAGACCAACTGAATCCACCATCTCTGTGCCCGCTCTCTGCTGAGCAGCAACAGAGAGAGTAGAGCAGGAATATTTAGACTGGACTAAAACAGCAGAAGCACCTTGCAAAAAAGCTCCTGCTGATCATGTTTAGCACACAGTGAGCTTTAAACTGTGACACAAACATTGCTGCCACTCTTCACTCTTTCTCCTAAAAGTGCATTTGAATCCAACGTTTCTGATGCGCTCTCTCGTTTCGAGAGGAGTTGTGACAGGGGAGGACGAGCGCTTGGACTCTAATCCCACAGCCGAAGGGCCAGCAGGTAAACTCCTGCTGGGCATCTTCAGCGCACAGTGAGCTTTGCAACTCTGAAACACACATTGCTGTCACCTCTCACTTTCCTACCTCAAAGTCCAATTGAATCCTACATCTCAGTGCCCGCTCTCTGCGGAGCAGCAACAGAAAGAGAGGAGCAGGAATGTTAAGACTGGGCTAAAACAGCAGAAGTGCCTTGCAAAAAAGCTCCTGCTGATCACGTTTAGCACACAGTGAGCTTTAAACTGTGACACAAACATTGCTGCCACTCTTCACTCTTTCTCCTAAAAGTGCATTTGAATCCAACGTTTCTGGTGCGCTCTCTCGTTTCGAGAGGAGTTGTGACAGGGGAGGACGAGCGCTTGGACTCTAATCCCACAGCCGAAGGGCCAGCAGGGAAACTCCTGCTGGGCATCTTCAGCACACAGTGAGCTTTGCAACTCTGAAACACACATTGCCGTCGCCTCTCACTTTCCTACCTCAAAGTCCAATTGAATCCTACATCTCCTGTGCTTGCTCTTTGTGAGCAGTAGCAGAATATAGCACTTACGTTTGGACTCTGCTGAAACAGCAGAAGAGACAGTCCAGAAAGTTCCCACTGGTCATCTTCAGAGCACAGCGATCTTTGCAACTCTGCAACAGACATTGCTGTCACTCCTCCCTTTACTGCCTGAAAGACCAACTGAATCCACCATCTCTGTGCCCGCTCTCTGCTGAGCAGCAACAGAGAGAGTAGAGCAGGAATGATGAGACTGTGCTAAAACAGCAGAAGAGCCTTGCAAAAAAGCTCCTGCTGATCATGTTTAGTACACAGCGAGCTGTAAACTGTGACAAACATTGCTGTCACTCCTCACTTTATCTCCTAAAAGTGCATTTGAATTCAACGTTTCTGGTGCGCTCTCTCGTTTCGAGAGGAGTTGTGACAGGGGAGGACGAGCGCATGGACTCTAATCCCACAGCCGAAGGGCCAGCAGGGAAACTCCTGCTGGGCATCTTCAGCACACAGTGAGCTTTGCAACTCTGCAACACGCATTGCTGTCACTCCTCCCTTTCCTGCCTGAAAGACCAATTGATTCCAACATCTCTGTGCCCGCTCTCTGCTGAGCAGCAACAGAAAGAGAGGAGCAGGAATGTTTAGACTGGGCTAAAACAGCAGAAGTGCCCTGCAAAAAAGCTCCTGCTGATCACGTTTAGCACACAGTGAGCTTTAAACTGTGACACAAACATTGCTGCCACTCTTCACTCTTTCTCCTAAAAGTGCATTTGAATCCAACGTTTCTGGTGCGCTCTCTCGTTTCGAGAGGAGTTGTGACAGGGGAGGACGAGCGCTTGGACTCTAATCCCATAGCCGAAGGGCCAGCAGGGAAACTCCTGCTGGGCATCTTCAGCACACAGTGAGCTTTGCAACTCTGCAACACGCATTGCTGTCACTCCTCCCTTTCCTGCCTGAAAGACCAATTGATTCCAACATCTCTGTGCCCGCTCTCTGCTGAGCAGCAACAGAAAGAGAGGAGCAGGAATGTTTAGACTGGGCAAAAACAGCAGAAGTGCCTTGCAAAAAAGCTCCTGCAGATCACGTTTAGCACACAGTGAGCTTTAAACTGTGACACAAACATTGCTGCCACTCTTCACTCTTTCTCCTAAAAGTGCATTTGAATCCAACGTTTCTGGTGCGCTCTCTCGTTTCGAGAGGAGTTGTGACAGGGGAGGACGAGCGCTTGGACTCTAATCCCACAGCCGAAGGGCCAGCAGGTAAACTCCTGCTGGGCATCTTCAGCACACAGTGAGCTTTGCAACTCTGAAACAAACATTACTGTCACCTCTCACTTTCCTACCTCAAAGTCCAATTGAATCCTACATCTCCTGTGCTTGCTCTTTGTGAGCAGTAGCAGAATATAGCACTTACGTTTGGACTCTGCTGAAACAGCAGAAGAGACAGTCCAGAAAGTTCCCACTGATCATCTTCAGCGCACAGTGAGCTTTGCAACTCTGAAACACACATTGCTGTCACTCCTCACTTCATCTCCTAATAGTCCCTTTGAATCCATGGTCTCTCGCGCCCTCTCTCGTTTGAACAGCGGCAGTGACAGGTGAACACGAGCTCTTGGCCTCTGCTCCCACAGCCGAAGAGCCAGGAGTGAAAGCTCCGGCTGGGCATCTTCAGCAACTGGTCAGCTTTGCAACTGTGACACATATATTGCTGTTGCTCCTCACTTTCCTACCTCAAAGTCCAATTGAATCCAAAATCTCTGGGCCCTTTCTCTGCTGGGCAGCAGCAGACAGAGTAGAGCCGGAACGTTTTGTCCCTGCTAAAAGAGCAGAAGAGCCAGGACAAAATGTTCCTGCAGATCATCTTCAGCGCACAGCGAGCTTTGCAACTCTGCAACACGCATTGCTGTCACTCCTCCCTTTCCTGCCTGAAAGACCAACTGAATCCACCATCTCTGTGCCCGCTCTCTGCTGAGCAGCAACAGAGAGTAGAGCAGGAATGTTTAGACTGGACTAAAACAGCAGAAGCGCCTTGCAAAAAAGCTCCTGCTGATCATGTTTAGCACACAGTGAGCTTTAAACTGTGACACAAACATTGCTGCCACTCTTCACTCTTTCTCCTAAAAGTGCATTTGAATCCAACGTTTCTGGTGCGCTCTCTCGTTTCGAGATGAGTTGTGACAGGGGAGGACGAGCGCTTGGACTCTAATCCCACAGCCGAAGGGCCAGCAGGGAAACTCCTGCTGGGCATCTTCAGCACACAGTGAGCTTTGCAACTCTGAAACACACATTGCTGTCACCTCTCACTTTCCTACCTCAAAGACCAACTGAATCCACCATCTCTGTGCCCGCTCTCTGCTGAGCAGCAACAGAAAGAGAGGAGCAGGAATGTTTAGACTGGGCTAAAACAGCAGAAGTGCCTTGCAAAAAAGCTCCTGCTGATCACGTTTAGCACACAGTGAGCTTTAAACTGTGACACAAACATTGCTGCCACTCTTCACTCTTTCTCCTAAAAGTGCATTTGAATCCAACGTTTCTGGTGCGCTCTCTCGTTTCGAGAGGAGTTGTGACAGGGGAGGACGAGCGCTTGGACTCTAATCCCACAGCCGAAGGGCCAGCAGGGAAACTCCTGCTGGGCATCTTCAGCACACAGTGAGCTTTGCAACTCTGAAACACACATTGCTGTCACCTCTCACTTTCCTACCTCAAAGTCCAATTGAATCCTACATCTCCTGTGCTTGCTCTTTGTGAGCAGTAGCAGAATATAGCACTTACGTTTGGACTCTGCTGAAACAGCAGAAGAGACAGTCCAGAAAGTTCCCACTGATCATCTTCAGCGCACAGTGAGCTTTGCAACTCTGAAACACACATTGCTGTCACTCCTCACTTCATCTCCTAATAGTCCCTTTGAATCCATGGTCTCTCGCGCCCTCTCTCGTTTGAACAGCAGCAGTGACAGGTGAACACGAGCTCTTGGCCTCTGCTCCCACAGCCGAAGAGCCAGGAGTGAAAGCTCCGGCTGGGCATCTTCAGCAACTAGTCAGCTTTGCAACTGTGACACATATTTTGCTGTTGCTCCTCACTTTCCTACCTCAAAGTCCAATTGAATCCAAAATCTCTGGGCCCTTTCTCTGCTGGGCAGCAGCAGACAGAGTAGAGCCGGAACGTTTTGTCCCTGCTAAAAGAGCAGAAGAGCCAGGACAAAATGTTCCTGCAGATCATCTTCAGCGCACAGCGAGCTTTGCAACTCTGCAACACGCATTGCTGTCACTCCTCCCTTTCCTGCCTGAAAGACCAACTGAATCCACCATCTCTGTGCCCGCTCTCTGCTGAGCAGCAACAGAGAGACTAGAGCAGGAATGTTTAGACTGGACTAAAACAGCAGAAGAGCCTTGCAAAAAAGCTCCTGCTGATCATGTTTAGCACACAGTGAGCTTTAAACTGTGACACAAACATTGCTGCCACTCTTCACTCTTTCTCCTAAAAGTGCATTTGAATCCAACGTTTCTGGTGCGCTCTCTCGTTTCGAGATGAGTTGTGACAGGGGAGGACGAGCGCTTGGACTCTAATCCCACAGCCGAAGGGCCAGCAGGGAAACTCCTGCTGGGCATCTTCAGCACACAGTGAGCTTTGCAACTCTGAAACACACATTGCTGTCACCTCTCACTTTCCTACCTCAAAGACCAACTGAATCCACCATCTCTGTGCCCGCCCTCTGCTGAGCAGCAACAGAAAGAGAGGAGCAGGAATGTTTAGACTGGGCTAAAACAGCAGAAGTGCCTTGCAAAAAAGCTCCTGCTGATCACGTTTAGCACACAGTGAGCTTTAAACTGTGACACAAACATTGCTGCCACTCTTCACTCTTTCTCCTAAAAGTGCATTTGAATCCAACGTTTCTGGTGCGCTCTCTCGTTTCGAGAGGAGTTGTGACAGGGGAGGACGAGCGCTTGGACTCTAATCCCACAGCCGAAGGGCCAGCAGGGAAACTCCTGCTGGGCATCTTCAGCACACAGTGAGCTTTGCAACTCTGAAACACACATTGCTGTCACCTCTCACTTTCCTACCTCAAAGTCCAATTGAATCCTACATCTCCTGTGCTTGCTCTTTGTGAGCAGTAGCAGAATATAGCACTTACGTTTGGACTCTGCTGAAACAGCAGAAGAGACAGTCCAGAAAGTTCCCACTGGTCATCTTCAGAGCACAGCGATCTTTGCAACTCTGCAACAGACATTGCTGTCACTCCTCCCTTTCCTGCCTGAAAGACCAACTGAATCCACCATCTCTGTGCCCGCTCTCTGCTGAGCAGCAACAGAGATAGTAGAGCAGGAATGTTGAGACTGTGCTAAAACAGCAGAAGTGCCTTGCAAAAAAGCTCCTGCTGATCATGTTTAGCACAAAGGAGCTTTAAACTGTGACAAACATTGCTGTCACTCCTCACTTTATCTCCTAAAAGTGCATTTGAATCCAACGTTTCTGGTGTGCTCTCTCGTTTCGAGAGGAGTTGTGACAGGGGAGGACGAGCGCTTGGACTCTAATCCCACAGCCGAAGGGCCAGCAGGGAAACTCCTGCTGGGCATCTTCAGCACACAGTGAGCTTTGCAACTCTGAAACACACATTGCTGTCACCTCTCACTTTCCTACCTCAAAGTCCAATTGAATCCTACATATCCTGTGCTTGCTTTTTGTGAGCAGTAGAAGAATATAGCACTTACGTTTGGACTCTGCTGAAACAGCAGAAGAGACAGTCCAGAAAGTTCCCACTGGTCATCTTCAGAGCACAGCGATCTTTGCAACTCTGCAACAGACATTGCTGTCACTCCTCCCTTTCCTGCCTGAAAGACCAACTAAATCCACCATCTCTGTGCCCGCTCTCTGCTGAGCAGCAACAGAGAGAGTAGAGCAGGAATGATGAGACTGTGCTAAAACAGCAGAAGAGCCTTGCAAAAAAGCTCCTGCTGATCATGTTTAGCACACAGCGAGCTGTAAACTGTGACAAACATTGCTGTCACTCCTCACTTTATCTCCTAAAAGTGCATTTGAATCCAACGTTTCTGGTGTGCTCTCTCGTTTCGAGAGGAGTTGTGACAGGGGAGGACGAGCGCTTGGACTCTAATCCCACAGCCGAAGGGCCAGCAGGGAAACTCCTGCTGGGCATCTTCAGCACACAGTGAGCTTTGCAACTCTGCAACACGCATTGCTGTCACTCCTCCCTTTCCTGCCTGAAAGACCAATTGATTCCAACATCTCTGTGCCCGCTCTCTGCTGAGCAGCAACAGAAAGAGAGGAGCAGGAATGTTTAGACTGGGCAAAAACAGCAGAAGTGCCTTGCAAAAAAGCTCCTGCAGATCACGTTTAGCACACAGTGAGCTTTAAACTGTGACACAAACATTGCTGCCACTCTTCACTCTTTCTCCTAAAAGTGCATTTGAATCCAACGTTTCTGGTGCGCTCTCTCGTTTCGAGAGGAGTTGTGACAGGGGAGGACGAGCGCTTGGACTCTAATCCCACAGCCGAAGGGCCAGCAGGTAAACTCCTGCTGGGCATCTTCAGCACACAGTGAGCTTTGCAACTCTGAAACAAACATTACTGTCACCTCTCACTTTCCTACCTCAAAGTCCAATTGAATCCTACATCTCCTGTGCTTGCTCTTTGTGAGCAGTAGCAGAATATAGCACTTACGTTTGGACTCTGCTGAAACAGCAGAAGAGACAGTCCAGAAAGTTCCCACTGATCATCTTCAGCGCACAGTGAGCTTTGCAACTCTGAAACACACATTGCTGTCACTCCCCACTTCATCTCCTAATAGTCCCTTTGAATCCATGGTCTCTCGCGCCCTCTCTCGTTTGAACAGCAGCAGTGACAGGTGAACACGAGCTCTTGGCCTCTGCTCCCACAGCCGAAGAGCCAGGAGTGAAAGCTCCGGCTGGGCATATTCAGCAACTAGTCAGCTTTGCAACTGTGACACATATATTGCTGTTGCTCCTCACTTTCCTACCTCAAAGTCCAATTGAATCCAAAATCTCTGGGCCCTTTCTCTGCTGGGCAGCAGCAGACAGAGTAGAGCCGGAACGTTTTGTCCCTGCTAAAAGAGCAGAAGAGCCAGGACAAAATGTTCCTGCAGATCATCTTCAGCGCACAGCGAGCTTTGCAACTCTGCAACACACATTGCTGTCACTCCTCCCTTTCCTGCCTGAAAGACCAACTGAATCCACCATCTCTGTGCCCGCTCTCTGCTGAGCAGCAACAGAGAGAGTAGAGCAGGAATGTTTAGACTGGACTAAAACAGCAGAAGCACCTTGCAAAAAAGCTCCTGCTGATCACGTTTAGCACACAGTGAGCTTTAAACTGTGACACAAACATTGCTGCCACTCTTCACTCTTTCTCCAAAAAGTGCATTTGAATCCAACGTTTCTGGTGCGCTCTCTCGTTTCGAGAGGAGTTGTGACAGGGGAGGACGAGCGCTTGGACTCTAATCCCACAGCCGAAGGGCCAGCAGGGAAACTCCTGCTGGGCATCTTCAGCACACAGTGAGCTTTGCAACTCTGAAACACACATTGCTGTCACCTCTCACTTTCCTACCTCAAAGTCCAATGAATCCTACATCTCAGTGCCCGCTCTCTGCTGAGCAGCAACAGAAAGAGAGGAGCAGGAATGTTTAGACTGTGCTAAAACAGCAGAAGTGCCTTGCAAAAAAGCTCCTGCTGATCACGTTTAGCACACAGTGAGCTTTAAACTGTGACACAAACATTGCTGCCACTCTTCACTCTTTCTCCTAAAAGTGCATTTGAATCCAACGTTTCTGGTGCGCTCTCTCGTTTCGAGAGGAGTTGTGACAGGGGAGGACGAGCGCTTGGACTCTAATCCCACAGCCGAAGGGCCAGCAGGGAAACTCCTGCTGGGCATCTTCAGCACACAGTGAGCTTTGCAACTCTGAAACACACATTGCTGTCACCTCTCACTTTCCTACCTCAAAGTCCAATTGAATCCTACATCTCCTGTGCTTGCTCTTTGTGAGCAGTAGAAGAATATAGCACTTACGTTTGGACTCTGCTGAAACAGCAGAAGAGACAGTCCAGAAAGTTCCCACTGGTCATCTTCAGAGCACAGCGATCTTTGCAACTCTGCAACAGACATTGCTGTCACTCCTCCCTTTCCTGCCTGAAAGACCAACTGAATCCACCATCTCTGTGCCCGCTCTCTGCTGAGCAGCAACAGAGAGAGTAGAGCAGGAATGATGAGACTGTGCTAAAACAGCAGAAGAGCCTTGCAAAAAAGCTCCTGCTGATCATGTTTAGCACACAGCGAGCTGTAAACTGTGACAAACATTGCTGTCACTCCTCACTTTATCTCCTAAAAGTGCATTTGAATCCAACGTTTCTGGTGTGCTCTCTCGTTTCGAGAGGAGTTGTGACAGGGGAGGACGAGCGCTTGGACTCTAATCCCACAGCCGAAGGGCCAGCAGGGAAACTCCTGCTGGGCATCTTCAGCACACAGTGAGCTTTGCAACTCTGCAACACGCATTGCTGTCACTCCTCCCTTTCCTGCCTGAAAGACCAATTGATTCCAACATCTCTGTGCCCGCTCTCTGCTGAGCAGCAACAGAAAGAGAGGAGCAGGAATGTTTAGACTGGGCAAAAACAGCAGAAGTGCCTTGCAAAAAAGCTCCTGCAGATCACGTTTAGCACACAGTGAGCTTTAAACTGTGACACAAACATTGCTGCCACTCTTCACTCTTTCTCCTAAAAGTGCATTTGAATCCAACGTTTCTGGTGCGCTCTCTCGTTTCGAGAGGAGTTGTGACAGGGGAGGACGAGCGCTTGGACTCTAATCCCACAGCCGAAGGGCCAGCAGGTAAACTCCTGCTGGGCATCTTCAGCACACAGTGAGCTTTGCAACTCTGAAACAAACATTACTGTCACCTCTCACTTTCCTACCTCAAAGTCCAATTGAATCCTACATCTCCTGTGCTTGCTCTTTGTGAGCAGTAGCAGAATATAGCACTTACGTTTGGACTCTGCTGAAACAGCAGAAGAGACAGTCCAGAAAGTTCCCACTGATCATCTTCAGCGCACAGTGAGCTTTGCAACTCTGAAACACACATTGCTGTCACTCCCCACTTCATCTCCTAATAGTCCCTTTGAATCCATGGTCTCTCGCGCCCTCTCTCGTTTGAACAGCAGCAGTGACAGGTGAACACGAGCTCTTGGCCTCTGCTCCCACAGCCGAAGAGCCAGGAGTGAAAGCTCCGGCTGGGCATATTCAGCAACTAGTCAGCTTTGCAACTGTGACACATATATTGCTGTTGCTCCTCACTTTCCTACCTCAAAGTCCAATTGAATCCAAAATCTCTGGGCCCTTTCTCTGCTGGGCAGCAGCAGACAGAGTAGAGCCGGAACGTTTTGTCCCTGCTAAAAGAGCAGAAGAGCCAGGACAAAATGTTCCTGCAGATCATCTTCAGCGCACAGCGAGCTTTGCAACTCTGCAACACGCATTGCTGTCACTCCTCCCTTTCCTGCCTGAAAGACCAACTGAATCCACCATCTCTGTGCCCGCTCTCTGCTGAGCAGCAACAGAGAGAGTAGAGCAGGAATGTTTAGACTGGACTAAAACAGCAGAAGCACCTTGCAAAAAAGCTCCTGCTGATCATGTTTAGCACACAGTGAGCTTTAAACTGTGACACAAACATTGCTGCCACTCTTCACTCTTTCTCCTAAAAGTGCATTTGAATCCAACGTTTCTGGTGCGCTCTCTCGTTTCGAGAGGAGTTGTGACAGGGGAGGACGAGCGCTTGGACTCTAATCCCACAGCCGAAGGGCCAGCAGGGAAACTCCTGCTGGGCATCTTCAGCACACAGTGAGCTTTGCAACTCTGAAACACACATTGCTGTCACCTCTCACTTTCCTACCTCAAAGTCCAATGAATCCTACATCTCAGTGCCCGCTCTCTGCTGAGCAGCAACAGAAAGAGAGGAGCAGGAATGTTTAGACTGTGCTAAAACAGCAGAAGTGCCTTGCAAAAAAGCTCCTGCTGATCACGTTTAGCACACAGTGAGCTTTAAACTGTGACACAAACATTGCTGCCACTCTTCACTCTTTCTCCTAAAAGTGCATTTGAATCCAACGTTTCTGGTGCGCTCTCTCGTTTCGAGAGGAGTTGTGACAGGGGAGGACGAGCGCTTGGACTCTAATCCCACAGCCGAAGGGCCAGCAGGGAAACTCCTGCTGGGCATCTTCAGCACACAGTGAGCTTTGCAACTCTGAAACACACATTGCCGTCGCCTCTCACTTTCCTACCTCAAAGTCCAATTGAATCCTACATCTCCTGTGCTTGCTCTTTGTGAGCAGTAGCAGAATATAGCACTTACGTTTGGACTCTGCTGAAACAGCAGAAGAGACAGTCCAGAAAGTTCCCACTGGTCATCTTCAGAGCACAGCGATCTTTGCAACTCTGCAACAGACATTGCTGTCACTCCTCCCTTTCCTGCCTGAAAGACCAACTGAATCCACCATCTCTGTGCCCGCTCTCTGCTGAGCAGCAACAGAGAGAGTAGAGCAGGAATGTTGAGACTGTGCTAAAACAGCAGAAGAGCCTTGCAAAAAAGCTCCTGCTGATCATGTTTAGCACACAGCGAGCTGTAAACTGTGACAAACATTGCTGTCACTCCTCACTTTATCTCCTAAAAGTGCATTTGAATCCAACGTTTCTGGTGCGCTCTCTCCTTTCGAGAGGAGTTGTGACAGGGGAGGACGAGCGCTTGGACTCTAATCCCACAGCCGAAGGGCCAGCAGGGAAACTCCTGCTGGGCATCTTCAGCACACAGTGAGCTTTGCAACTCTGCAACACGCATTGCTGTCACTCCTCCCTTTCCTGCCTGAAAGACCAATTGATTCCAACATCTCTGTGCCCGCTCTCTGCTGAGCAGCAACAGAAAGAGAGGAGCAGGAATGTTTAGACTGGGCTAAAACAGCAGAAGTGCCTTGCAAAAAAGCTCCTGCTGATCACGTTTAGCACACAGTGAGCTTTAAACTGTGACACAAACATTGCTGCCACTCTTCACTCTTTCTCCTAAAAGTGCATTTGAATCCAACGTTTCTGGTGCGCTCTCTCGTTTCGAGAGGAGTTGTGACAGGGGAGGACGAGCGCTTGGACTCTAATCCCACAGCCGAAGGGCCAGCAGGGAAACTCCTGCTGGGCATCTTCAGCACACAGTGAGCTTTGCAACTCTGCAACACGCATTGCTGTCACTCCTCCCTTTCCTGCCTGAAAGACCAATTGATTCCAACATCTCTGTGCCCGCTCTCTGCTGAGCAGCAACAGAAAGAGAGGAGCAGGAATGTTTAGACTGGGCAAAAACAGCAGAAGTGCCTTGCAAAAAAGCTCCTGCAGATCACGTTTAGCACACAGTGAGCTTTAAACTGTGACACAAACATTGCTGCCACTCTTCACTCTTTCTCCTAAAAGTGCATTTGAATCCAACGTTTCTGGTGCGCTCTCTCGTTTCGAGAGGAGTTGTGACAGGGGAGGACGAGCGCTTGGACTCTAATCCCACAGCCGAAGGGCCAGCAGGTAAACTCCTGCTGGGCATCTTCAGCACACAGTGAGCTTTGCAACTCTGAAACAAACATTACTGTCACCTCTCACTTTCCTACCTCAAAGTCCAATTGAATCCTACATCTCCTGTGCTTGCTCTTTGTGAGCAGTAGCAGAATATAGCACTTACGTTTGGACTCTGCTGAAACAGCAGAAGAGACAGTCCAGAAAGTTCCCACTGATCATCTTCAGCGCACAGTGAGCTTTGCAACTCTGAAACACACATTGCTGTCACTCCTCACTTCATCTCCTAATAGTCCCTTTGAATCCATGGTCTCTCGCGCCCTCTCTCGTTTGAACAGCAGCAGTGACAGGTGAACACGAGCTCTTGGCCTCTGCTCCCACAGCCGAAGAGCCAGTAGTGAAAGCTCCGGCTGGGCATCTTCAGCAACTAGTCAGCTTTGCAACTGTGACACATATATTGCTGTTGCTCCTCACTTTCCTACCTCAAAGTCCAATTGAATCCAAAATCTCTGGGCCCTTTCTCTGCTGGGCAGCAGCAGACAGAGTAGAGCCGGAACGTTTTGTCCCTGCTAAAAGAGCAGAAGAGCCAGGACAAAATGTTCCTGCAGATCATCTTCAGCGCACAGCGAGCTTTGCAACTCTGCAACACGCATTGCTGTCACTCCTCCCTTTCCTGCCTGAAAGACCAACTGAATCCACCATCTCTGTGCCCGCTCTCTGCTGAGCAGCAACAGAGAGTAGAGCAGGAATGTTTAGACTGGACTAAAACAGCAGAAGCGCCTTGCAAAAAAGCTCCTGCTGATCATGTTTAGCACACAGTGAGCTTTAAACTGTGACACAAACATTGCTGCCACTCTTCACTCTTTCTCCTAAAAGTGCATTTGAATCCAACGTTTCTGGTGCGCTCTCTCGTTTCGAGAGGAGTTGTGACAGGGGAGGACGAGCGCTTGGACTCTAATCCCACAGCCGAAGGGCCAGCAGGGAAACTCCTGCTGGGCATCTTCAGCACACAGTGAGCTTTGCAACTCTGCAACACGCATTGCTGTCACCTCTCACTTTCCTACCTCAAAGTCCAATTGAATCCTACATCTCAGTGGCCGCTCTCTGCTGAGCAGCAACAGAAAGAGAGGAGCAGGAATGTTTAGACTGGGCAAAAACAGCAGAAGTGCCTTGCAAAAAAGCTCCTGCTGATCACGTTTAGCACACAGTGAGCTTTAAACTGTGACACAAACATTGCTGCCACTCTTCACTCTTTCTCCTAAAAGTGCATTTGAATCCAACGTTTCTGGTGCGCTCTCTCGTTTCGAGAGGAGTTGTGACAGGGGAGGACGAGCGCTTGGACTCTAATCCCACAGCCGAAGGGCCAGCAGGGAAACTCCTGCTGGGCATCTTCAGCACACAGTGAGCTTTGCAACTCTGAAACACACATTGCTGTCACCTCTCACTTTCCTACCTCAAAGTCCAATTGAATCCTACATCTCCTGTGCTTGCTCTTTGTGAGCAGTAGCAGAATATAGCACTTACGTTTGGACTCTGCTGAAACAGCAGAAGGGACAGTCCAGAAAGTTCCCACTGGTCATCTTCAGAGCACAGCGATCTTTGCAACTCTGCAACACGCATTGCTGTCACTCCTCCCTTTCCTGCCTGAAAGACCAACTGAATCCACCATCTCTGTGCCCGCTCTCTGCTGAGCAGCAACAGAGAGAGTAGAGCAGGAATGTTGAGACTGTGCTAAAACAGCAGAAGAGCCTTGCAAAAAAGCTCCTGCTGATCATGTTTAGCACACAGCGAGCTTTAAACTGTGACAAACTTTGCTGTCACTCCTCACTTTATCTCCTAAAAGGGCATTTGAATCCAACGTTTCTGGTGTGCTCTCTCGTTTCGAGAGGAGTTGTGACAGGGGAGGAGGAGCGCTTGGACTCTAATCCCACAGCCGAAGGGCCAGCAGGGAAACTCCTGCTGGGCATCTTCAGCACACAGTGAGCTTTGCAACTCTGCAACACGCATTGCTGTCACCTCTCCCTTTCCTGCCTGAAAGACCAATTGATTCCAACATCTCTGTGCCCGCTCTCTGCTGAGCAGCAACAGAAAGAGAGGAGCAGGAATGTTTAGACTGGGCTAAAACAGCAGAAGTGCCTTGCCAAAAAGCTCCTGCTGATCACGATAAGCACACAGTGAGCTTTAAACTGTGACACAAACATTGCTGCCACTCTTCACTCTTTCTCCTAAAAGTGCATTTGAATCCAACGTTTCTGGTGCGCTCTCTCGTTTCGAGAGGAGTTGTGACAGGGGAGGACGAGCGCTTGGACTCTAATCCCACAGCCGAAGGGCCAGCAGGGAAACTCCTGCTGGGCACCTTCAGCACACAGTGAGCTTTGCAACTCTGCAACACGCATTGTTGTCACTCCTCCCTTTCCTGCCTGAAAGACCAATTGATTCCAACATCTCTGTGCCCGCTCTCTGCTGAGCAGCAACAGAAAGAGAGGAGCAGGAATGTTTAGACTGGGCAAAAACAGCAGAAGTGCCTTGCAAAAAAGCTCCTGCAGATCACGTTTAGCACACAGTGAGCTTTAAACTGTGACACAAACATTGCTGCCACTCTTCACTCTTTCTCCTAAAAGTGCATTTGAATCCAACGTTTCTGGTGCGCTCTCTCGTTTCGAGAGGAGTTGTGACAGGGGAGGACGAGCGCTTGGACTCTAATCCCACAGCCGAAGGGCCAGCAGGTAAACTCCTGCTGGGCATCTTCAGCACACAGTGAGCTTTGCAACTCTGAAACAAACATTACTGTCACCTCTCACTTTCCTACCTCAAAGTCCAATTGAATCCTACATCTCCTGTGCTTGCTCTTTGTGAGCAGTAGCAGAATATAGCACTTACGTTTGGACTCTGCTGAAACAGCAGAAGAGACAGTCCAGAAAGTTCCCACTGATCATCTTCAGCGCACAGTGAGCTTTGCAACTCTGAAACACACATTGCTGTCACTCCTTACTTCATCTCCTAATAGTCCCTTTGAATCCATGGTCTCTCGCGCCCTCTCTCGTTTGAACAGCAGCAGTGACAGGTGAACACGAGCTCTTGGCCTCTGCTCCCACAGCCGAAGAGCCAGGAGTGAAAGCTCCGGCTGGGCATCTTCAGCAACTAGTCAGCTTTGCAACTGTGACACATATATTGCTGTTGCTCCTCACTTTCCTACCTCAAAGTCCAATTGAATCCAAAATCTCTGGGCCCTTTCTCTGCTGGGCAGCAGCAGACAGAGTAGAGCCGGAACGTTTTGTCCCTGCTAAAAGAGCAGAAGAGCCAGGACAAAATGTTCCTGCAGATCATCTTCAGCGCACAGCGAGCTTTGCAACTCTGCAACACGCATTGCTGTCACTCCTCCCTTTCCTGCCTGAAAGACCAACTGAATCCACCATCTCTGTGCCCGCTCTCTGCTGAGCAGCAACAGAGAGAGTAGAGCAGGAATGTTTAGACTGGACTAAAACAGCAGAAGCGCCTTGCAAAAAAGCTCCTGCTGATCATGTTTAGCACACAGTGAGCTTTAAACTGTGACACAAACATTGCTGCCACTCTTCACTCTTTCTCCTAAAAGTGCATTTGAATCCAACGTTTCTGGTGCGCTCTCTCGTTTCGAGAGGAGTTGTGACAGGGGAGGACGAGCGCTTGGACTCTAATCCCACAGCCGAAGGGCCAGCAGGTAAACTCCTGCTGGGCATCTTCAGCACACAGTGAGCTTTGCAACTCTGAAACAAACATTACTGTCACCTCTCACTTTCCTACCTCAAAGTCCAATTGAATCCTACATCTCAGTGCCCGCTCTCTGCTGAGCAGCAACAGAAAGAGAGGAGCCGGAATGTTTAGACTGGGCTAAAACAGCAGAAGTGCCTTGCAAAAAAGCTCCTGCTGATCACGTTTAGCACACAGTGAGCTTTAAACTGTGACACAAACATTGCTGCCACTCTTCACTCTTTCTCCTAAAAGTGCATTTGAATCCAACGTTTCTGGTGCGCTCTCTCGTTTCGAGAGGAGTTGTGACAGGGGAGGACGAGCGCTTGGACTCTAATCCCACAGCCGAAGGGCCAGCAGGGAAACTCCTGCTGGGCATCTTCAGCACACAGTGAGCTTTGCAACTCTGCAACACGCATTGCTGTCACTCCTCCCTTTCCTGCCTGAAAGACCAATTGATTCCAACATCTCTGTGCCCGCTCTCTGCTGAGCAGCAACAGAAAGAGAGGAGCAGGAATGTTTAGACTGGGCAAAAACAGCAGAAGTGCCTTGCAAAAAAGCTCCTGCAGATCACGTTTAGCACACAGTGAGCTTTAAACTGTGACACAAACATTGCTGCCACTCTTCACTCTTTCTCCTAAAAGTGCATTTGAATCCAACGTTTCTGGTGCGCTCTCTCGTTTCGAGAGGAGTTGTGACAGGGGAGGACGAGCGCTTGGACTCTAATCCCACAGCCGAAGGGCCAGCAGGTAAACTCCTGCTGGGCATCTTCAGCACACAGTGAGCTTTGCAACTCTGAAACAAACATTACTGTCACCTCTCACTTTCCTACCTCAAAGTCCAATTGAATCCTACATCTCCTGTGCTTGCTCTTTGTGAGCAGTAGCAGAATATAGCACTTACGTTTGGACTCTGCTGAAACAGCAGAAGAGACAGTCCAGAAAGTTCCCACTGATCATCTTCAGCGCACAGTGAGCTTTGCAACTCTGAAACACACATTGCTGTCACTCCTCACTTCATCTCCTAATAGTCCCTTTGAATCCATGGTCTCTCGCGCCCTCTCTCGTTTGAACAGCAGCAGTGACAGGTGAACACGAGCTCTTGGCCTCTGCTCCCACAGCCGAAGAGCCAGTAGTGAAAGCTCCGGCTGGGCATCTTCAGCAACTAGTCAGCTTTGCAACTGTGACACATATATTGCTGTTGCTCCTCACTTTCCTACCTCAAAGTCCAATTGAATCCAAAATCTCTGGGCCCTTTCTCTGCTGGGCAGCAGCAGACAGAGTAGAGCCGGAACGTTTTGTCCCTGCTAAAAGAGCAGAAGAGCCAGGACAAAATGTTCCTGCAGATCATCTTCAGCGCACAGCGAGCTTTGCAACTCTGCAACACGCATTGCTGTCACTCCTCCCTTTCCTGCCTGAAAGACCAACTGAATCCACCATCTCTGTGCCCGCTCTCTGCTGAGCAGCAACAGAGAGTAGAGCAGGAATGTTTAGACTGGACTAAAACAGCAGAAGCGCCTTGCAAAAAAGCTCCTGCTGATCATGTTTAGCACACAGTGAGCTTTAAACTGTGACACAAACATTGCTGCCACTCTTCACTCTTTCTCCTAAAAGTGCATTTGAATCCAACGTTTCTGGTGCGCTCTCTCGTTTCGAGAGGAGTTGTGACAGGGGAGGACGAGCGCTTGGACTCTAATCCCACAGCCGAAGGGCCAGCAGGGAAACTCCTGCTGGGCATCTTCAGCACACAGTGAGCTTTGCAACTCTGCAACACGCATTGCTGTCACCTCTCACTTTCCTACCTCAAAGTCCAATTGAATCCTACATCTCAGTGGCCGCTCTCTGCTGAGCAGCAACAGAAAGAGAGGAGCAGGAATGTTTAGACTGGGCAAAAACAGCAGAAGTGCCTTGCAAAAAAGCTCCTGCTGATCACGTTTAGCACACAGTGAGCTTTAAACTGTGACACAAACATTGCTGCCACTCTTCACTCTTTCTCCTAAAAGTGCATTTGAATCCAACGTTTCTGGTGCGCTCTCTCGTTTCGAGAGGAGTTGTGACAGGGGAGGACGAGCGCTTGGACTCTAATCCCACAGCCGAAGGGCCAGCAGGGAAACTCCTGCTGGGCATCTTCAGCACACAGTGAGCTTTGCAACTCTGAAACACACATTGCTGTCACCTCTCACTTTCCTACCTCAAAGTCCAATTGAATCCTACATCTCCTGTGCTTGCTCTTTGTGAGCAGTAGCAGAATATAGCACTTACGTTTGGACTCTGCTGAAACAGCAGAAGGGACAGTCCAGAAAGTTCCCACTGGTCATCTTCAGAGCACAGCGATCTTTGCAACTCTGCAACACGCATTGCTGTCACTCCTCCCTTTCCTGCCTGAAAGACCAACTGAATCCACCATCTCTGTGCCCGCTCTCTGCTGAGCAGCAACAGAGAGAGTAGAGCAGGAATGTTGAGACTGTGCTAAAACAGCAGAAGAGCCTTGCAAAAAAGCTCCTGCTGATCATGTTTAGCACACAGCGAGCTTTAAACTGTGACAAACTTTGCTGTCACTCCTCACTTTATCTCCTAAAAGGGCATTTGAATCCAACGTTTCTGGTGTGCTCTCTCGTTTCGAGAGGAGTTGTGACAGGGGAGGAGGAGCGCTTGGACTCTAATCCCACAGCCGAAGGGCCAGCAGGGAAACTCCTGCTGGGCATCTTCAGCACACAGTGAGCTTTGCAACTCTGCAACACGCATTGCTGTCACCTCTCCCTTTCCTGCCTGAAAGACCAATTGATTCCAACATCTCTGTGCCCGCTCTCTGCTGAGCAGCAACAGAAAGAGAGGAGCAGGAATGTTTAGACTGGGCTAAAACAGCAGAAGTGCCTTGCCAAAAAGCTCCTGCTGATCACGATAAGCACACAGTGAGCTTTAAACTGTGACACAAACATTGCTGCCACTCTTCACTCTTTCTCCTAAAAGTGCATTTGAATCCAACGTTTCTGGTGCGCTCTCTCGTTTCGAGAGGAGTTGTGACAGGGGAGGACGAGCGCTTGGACTCTAATCCCACAGCCGAAGGGCCAGCAGGGAAACTCCTGCTGGGCACCTTCAGCACACAGTGAGCTTTGCAACTCTGCAACACGCATTGTTGTCACTCCTCCCTTTCCTGCCTGAAAGACCAATTGATTCCAACATCTCTGTGCCCGCTCTCTGCTGAGCAGCAACAGAAAGAGAGGAGCAGGAATGTTTAGACTGGGCAAAAACAGCAGAAGTGCCTTGCAAAAAAGCTCCTGCAGATCACGTTTAGCACACAGTGAGCTTTAAACTGTGACACAAACATTGCTGCCACTCTTCACTCTTTCTCCTAAAAGTGCATTTGAATCCAACGTTTCTGGTGCGCTCTCTCGTTTCGAGAGGAGTTGTGACAGGGGAGGACGAGCGCTTGGACTCTAATCCCACAGCCGAAGGGCCAGCAGGTAAACTCCTGCTGGGCATCTTCAGCACACAGTGAGCTTTGCAACTCTGAAACAAACATTACTGTCACCTCTCACTTTCCTACCTCAAAGTCCAATTGAATCCTACATCTCCTGTGCTTGCTCTTTGTGAGCAGTAGCAGAATATAGCACTTACGTTTGGACTCTGCTGAAACAGCAGAAGAGACAGTCCAGAAAGTTCCCACTGATCATCTTCAGCGCACAGTGAGCTTTGCAACTCTGAAACACACATTGCTGTCACTCCTTACTTCATCTCCTAATAGTCCCTTTGAATCCATGGTCTCTCGCGCCCTCTCTCGTTTGAACAGCAGCAGTGACAGGTGAACACGAGCTCTTGGCCTCTGCTCCCACAGCCGAAGAGCCAGGAGTGAAAGCTCCGGCTGGGCATCTTCAGCAACTAGTCAGCTTTGCAACTGTGACACATATATTGCTGTTGCTCCTCACTTTCCTACCTCAAAGTCCAATTGAATCCAAAATCTCTGGGCCCTTTCTCTGCTGGGCAGCAGCAGACAGAGTAGAGCCGGAACGTTTTGTCCCTGCTAAAAGAGCAGAAGAGCCAGGACAAAATGTTCCTGCAGATCATCTTCAGCGCACAGCGAGCTTTGCAACTCTGCAACACGCATTGCTGTCACTCCTCCCTTTCCTGCCTGAAAGACCAACTGAATCCACCATCTCTGTGCCCGCTCTCTGCTGAGCAGCAACAGAGAGAGTAGAGCAGGAATGTTTAGACTGGACTAAAACAGCAGAAGCGCCTTGCAAAAAAGCTCCTGCTGATCATGTTTAGCACACAGTGAGCTTTAAACTGTGACACAAACATTGCTGCCACTCTTCACTCTTTCTCCTAAAAGTGCATTTGAATCCAACGTTTCTGGTGCGCTCTCTCGTTTCGAGAGGAGTTGTGACAGGGGAGGACGAGCGCTTGGACTCTAATCCCACAGCCGAAGGGCCAGCAGGTAAACTCCTGCTGGGCATCTTCAGCACACAGTGAGCTTTGCAACTCTGAAACAAACATTACTGTCACCTCTCACTTTCCTACCTCAAAGTCCAATTGAATCCTACATCTCAGTGCCCGCTCTCTGCTGAGCAGCAACAGAAAGAGAGGAGCCGGAATGTTTAGACTGGGCTAAAACAGCAGAAGTGCCTTGCAAAAAAGCTCCTGCTGATCACGTTTAGCACACAGTGAGCTT
Organism: Lathamus discolor; assembly: GCF_037157495.1. Lineage (NCBI taxonomy): Eukaryota > Metazoa > Chordata > Aves > Psittaciformes > Psittacidae > Lathamus > Lathamus discolor. Next base: position 90,192,546 of record NC_088884.1, on the reverse strand, counting down.
TAAACTGTGACACAAACATTGCTGCCACTCTTCACTCTTTCTCCTAAAAGTGCATTTGAATCCAACGTTTCTGGTGCGCTCTCTCGTTTCGAGAGGAGTTGTGACAGGGGAGGACGAGCGCTTGGACTCTAATCCCACAGCCGAAGGGCCAGCAGGGAAACTCCTGCTGGGCATCTTCAGCACACAGTGAGCTTTGCAACTCTGCAACACGCATTGCTGTCACTCCTCCCTTTCCTGCCTGAAAGACCAATTGATTCCAACATCTCTGTGCCCGCTCTCTGCTGAGCAGCAACAGAAAGAGAGGAGCAGGAATGTTTAGACTGGGCTAAAACAGCAGAAGTGCCTTGCAAAAAAGCTCCTGCTGATCACGTTTAGCACACAGTGAGCTTTAAACTGTGACACAAACATTGCTGCCACTCTTCACTCTTTCTCCTAAAAGTGCATTTGAATCCAACGTTTCTGGTGCGCTCTCTCGTTTCGAGAGGAGTTGTGACAGGGGAGGACGAGCGCTTGGACTCTAATCCCACAGCCGAAGGGCCAGCAGGTAAACTCCTGCTGGGCATCTTCAGCACACAGTGAGCTTTGCAACTCTGAAACAAACATTACTGTCACCTCTCACTTTCCTACCTCAAAGTCCAATTGAATCCTACATCTCCTGTGCTTGCTCTTTGTGAGCAGTAGCAGAATATAGCACTTACGTTTGGACTCTGCTGAAACAGCAGAAGAGACAGTCCAGAAAGTTCCCACTGATCATCTTCAGCGCACAGTGAGCTTTGCAACTCTGAAACACACATTGCTGTCACTCCCCACTTCATCTCCTAATAGTCCCTTTGAATCCATGGTCTCTCGCGCCCTCTCTCGTTTGAACAGCAGCAGTGACAGGTGAACACGAGCTCTTGGCCTCTGCTCCCACAGCCGAAGAGCCAGGAGTGAAAGCTCCGGCTGGGCATATTCAGCAACTAGTCAGCTTTGCAACTGTGACACATATATTGCTGTTGCTCCTCACTTTCCTACCTCAAAGTCCAATTGAATCCAAAATCTCTGGGCCCTTTCTCTGCTGGGCAGCAGCAGACAGAGTAGAGCCGGAACGTTTTGTCCCTGCTAAAAGAGCAGAAGAGCCAGGACAAAATGTTCCTGCAGATCATCTTCAGCGCACAGCGAGCTTTGCAACTCTGCAACACGCATTGCTGTCACTCCTCCCTTTCCTGCCTGAAAGACCAACTGAATCCACCATCTCTGTGCCCGCTCTCTGCTGAGCAGCAACAGAGAGAGTAGAGCAGGAATGTTTAGACTGGACTAAAACAGCAGAAGCACCTTGCAAAAAAGCTCCTGCTGATCATGTTTAGCACACAGTGAGCTTTAAACTGTGACACAAACATTGCTGCCACTCTTCACTCTTTCTCCTAAAAGTGCATTTGAATCCAACGTTTCTGGTGCGCTCTCTCGTTTCGAGAGGAGTTGTGACAGGGGAGGACGAGCGCTTGGACTCTAATCCCACAGCCGAAGGGCCAGCAGGGAAACTCCTGCTGGGCATCTTCAGCACACAGTGAGCTTTGCAACTCTGAAACACACATTGCTGTCACCTCTCACTTTCCTACCTCAAAGTCCAATGAATCCTACATCTCAGTGCCCGCTCTCTGCTGAGCAGCAACAGAAAGAGAGGAGCAGGAATGTTTAGACTGTGCTAAAACAGCAGAAGTGCCTTGCAAAAAAGCTCCTGCTGATCACGTTTAGCACACAGTGAGCTTTAAACTGTGACACAAACATTGCTGCCACTCTTCACTCTTTCTCCTAAAAGTGCATTTGAATCCAACGTTTCTGGTGCGCTCTCTCGTTTCGAGAGGAGTTGTGACAGGGGAGGACGAGCGCTTGGACTCTAATCCCACAGCCGAAGGGCCAGCAGGGAAACTCCTGCTGGGCATCTTCAGCACACAGTGAGCTTTGCAACTCTGAAACACACATTGCCGTCGCCTCTCACTTTCCTACCTCAAAGTCCAATTGAATCCTACATCTCCTGTGCTTGCTCTTTGTGAGCAGTAGCAGAATATAGCACTTACGTTTGGACTCTGCTGAAACAGCAGAAGAGACAGTCCAGAAAGTTCCCACTGGTCATCTTCAGAGCACAGCGATCTTTGCAACTCTGCAACAGACATTGCTGTCACTCCTCCCTTTCCTGCCTGAAAGACCAACTGAATCCACCATCTCTGTGCCCGCTCTCTGCTGAGCAGCAACAGAGAGAGTAGAGCAGGAATGTTGAGACTGTGCTAAAACAGCAGAAGAGCCTTGCAAAAAAGCTCCTGCTGATCATGTTTAGCACACAGCGAGCTGTAAACTGTGACAAACATTGCTGTCACTCCTCACTTTATCTCCTAAAAGTGCATTTGAATCCAACGTTTCTGGTGCGCTCTCTCCTTTCGAGAGGAGTTGTGACAGGGGAGGACGAGCGCTTGGACTCTAATCCCACAGCCGAAGGGCCAGCAGGGAAACTCCTGCTGGGCATCTTCAGCACACAGTGAGCTTTGCAACTCTGCAACACGCATTGCTGTCACTCCTCCCTTTCCTGCCTGAAAGACCAATTGATTCCAACATCTCTGTGCCCGCTCTCTGCTGAGCAGCAACAGAAAGAGAGGAGCAGGAATGTTTAGACTGGGCTAAAACAGCAGAAGTGCCTTGCAAAAAAGCTCCTGCTGATCACGTTTAGCACACAGTGAGCTTTAAACTGTGACACAAACATTGCTGCCACTCTTCACTCTTTCTCCTAAAAGTGCATTTGAATCCAACGTTTCTGGTGCGCTCTCTCGTTTCGAGAGGAGTTGTGACAGGGGAGGACGAGCGCTTGGACTCTAATCCCACAGCCGAAGGGCCAGCAGGGAAACTCCTGCTGGGCATCTTCAGCACACAGTGAGCTTTGCAACTCTGCAACACGCATTGCTGTCACTCCTCCCTTTCCTGCCTGAAAGACCAATTGATTCCAACATCTCTGTGCCCGCTCTCTGCTGAGCAGCAACAGAAAGAGAGGAGCAGGAATGTTTAGACTGGGCAAAAACAGCAGAAGTGCCTTGCAAAAAAGCTCCTGCAGATCACGTTTAGCACACAGTGAGCTTTAAACTGTGACACAAACATTGCTGCCACTCTTCACTCTTTCTCCTAAAAGTGCATTTGAATCCAACGTTTCTGGTGCGCTCTCTCGTTTCGAGAGGAGTTGTGACAGGGGAGGACGAGCGCTTGGACTCTAATCCCACAGCCGAAGGGCCAGCAGGTAAACTCCTGCTGGGCATCTTCAGCACACAGTGAGCTTTGCAACTCTGAAACAAACATTACTGTCACCTCTCACTTTCCTACCTCAAAGTCCAATTGAATCCTACATCTCCTGTGCTTGCTCTTTGTGAGCAGTAGCAGAATATAGCACTTACGTTTGGACTCTGCTGAAACAGCAGAAGAGACAGTCCAGAAAGTTCCCACTGATCATCTTCAGCGCACAGTGAGCTTTGCAACTCTGAAACACACATTGCTGTCACTCCTCACTTCATCTCCTAATAGTCCCTTTGAATCCATGGTCTCTCGCGCCCTCTCTCGTTTGAACAGCAGCAGTGACAGGTGAACACGAGCTCTTGGCCTCTGCTCCCACAGCCGAAGAGCCAGTAGTGAAAGCTCCGGCTGGGCATCTTCAGCAACTAGTCAGCTTTGCAACTGTGACACATATATTGCTGTTGCTCCTCACTTTCCTACCTCAAAGTCCAATTGAATCCAAAATCTCTGGGCCCTTTCTCTGCTGGGCAGCAGCAGACAGAGTAGAGCCGGAACGTTTTGTCCCTGCTAAAAGAGCAGAAGAGCCAGGACAAAATGTTCCTGCAGATCATCTTCAGCGCACAGCGAGCTTTGCAACTCTGCAACACGCATTGCTGTCACTCCTCCCTTTCCTGCCTGAAAGACCAACTGAATCCACCATCTCTGTGCCCGCTCTCTGCTGAGCAGCAACAGAGAGTAGAGCAGGAATGTTTAGACTGGACTAAAACAGCAGAAGCGCCTTGCAAAAAAGCTCCTGCTGATCATGTTTAGCACACAGTGAGCTTTAAACTGTGACACAAACATTGCTGCCACTCTTCACTCTTTCTCCTAAAAGTGCATTTGAATCCAACGTTTCTGGTGCGCTCTCTCGTTTCGAGAGGAGTTGTGACAGGGGAGGACGAGCGCTTGGACTCTAATCCCACAGCCGAAGGGCCAGCAGGGAAACTCCTGCTGGGCATCTTCAGCACACAGTGAGCTTTGCAACTCTGCAACACGCATTGCTGTCACCTCTCACTTTCCTACCTCAAAGTCCAATTGAATCCTACATCTCAGTGGCCGCTCTCTGCTGAGCAGCAACAGAAAGAGAGGAGCAGGAATGTTTAGACTGGGCAAAAACAGCAGAAGTGCCTTGCAAAAAAGCTCCTGCTGATCACGTTTAGCACACAGTGAGCTTTAAACTGTGACACAAACATTGCTGCCACTCTTCACTCTTTCTCCTAAAAGTGCATTTGAATCCAACGTTTCTGGTGCGCTCTCTCGTTTCGAGAGGAGTTGTGACAGGGGAGGACGAGCGCTTGGACTCTAATCCCACAGCCGAAGGGCCAGCAGGGAAACTCCTGCTGGGCATCTTCAGCACACAGTGAGCTTTGCAACTCTGAAACACACATTGCTGTCACCTCTCACTTTCCTACCTCAAAGTCCAATTGAATCCTACATCTCCTGTGCTTGCTCTTTGTGAGCAGTAGCAGAATATAGCACTTACGTTTGGACTCTGCTGAAACAGCAGAAGGGACAGTCCAGAAAGTTCCCACTGGTCATCTTCAGAGCACAGCGATCTTTGCAACTCTGCAACACGCATTGCTGTCACTCCTCCCTTTCCTGCCTGAAAGACCAACTGAATCCACCATCTCTGTGCCCGCTCTCTGCTGAGCAGCAACAGAGAGAGTAGAGCAGGAATGTTGAGACTGTGCTAAAACAGCAGAAGAGCCTTGCAAAAAAGCTCCTGCTGATCATGTTTAGCACACAGCGAGCTTTAAACTGTGACAAACTTTGCTGTCACTCCTCACTTTATCTCCTAAAAGGGCATTTGAATCCAACGTTTCTGGTGTGCTCTCTCGTTTCGAGAGGAGTTGTGACAGGGGAGGAGGAGCGCTTGGACTCTAATCCCACAGCCGAAGGGCCAGCAGGGAAACTCCTGCTGGGCATCTTCAGCACACAGTGAGCTTTGCAACTCTGCAACACGCATTGCTGTCACCTCTCCCTTTCCTGCCTGAAAGACCAATTGATTCCAACATCTCTGTGCCCGCTCTCTGCTGAGCAGCAACAGAAAGAGAGGAGCAGGAATGTTTAGACTGGGCTAAAACAGCAGAAGTGCCTTGCCAAAAAGCTCCTGCTGATCACGATAAGCACACAGTGAGCTTTAAACTGTGACACAAACATTGCTGCCACTCTTCACTCTTTCTCCTAAAAGTGCATTTGAATCCAACGTTTCTGGTGCGCTCTCTCGTTTCGAGAGGAGTTGTGACAGGGGAGGACGAGCGCTTGGACTCTAATCCCACAGCCGAAGGGCCAGCAGGGAAACTCCTGCTGGGCACCTTCAGCACACAGTGAGCTTTGCAACTCTGCAACACGCATTGTTGTCACTCCTCCCTTTCCTGCCTGAAAGACCAATTGATTCCAACATCTCTGTGCCCGCTCTCTGCTGAGCAGCAACAGAAAGAGAGGAGCAGGAATGTTTAGACTGGGCAAAAACAGCAGAAGTGCCTTGCAAAAAAGCTCCTGCAGATCACGTTTAGCACACAGTGAGCTTTAAACTGTGACACAAACATTGCTGCCACTCTTCACTCTTTCTCCTAAAAGTGCATTTGAATCCAACGTTTCTGGTGCGCTCTCTCGTTTCGAGAGGAGTTGTGACAGGGGAGGACGAGCGCTTGGACTCTAATCCCACAGCCGAAGGGCCAGCAGGTAAACTCCTGCTGGGCATCTTCAGCACACAGTGAGCTTTGCAACTCTGAAACAAACATTACTGTCACCTCTCACTTTCCTACCTCAAAGTCCAATTGAATCCTACATCTCCTGTGCTTGCTCTTTGTGAGCAGTAGCAGAATATAGCACTTACGTTTGGACTCTGCTGAAACAGCAGAAGAGACAGTCCAGAAAGTTCCCACTGATCATCTTCAGCGCACAGTGAGCTTTGCAACTCTGAAACACACATTGCTGTCACTCCTTACTTCATCTCCTAATAGTCCCTTTGAATCCATGGTCTCTCGCGCCCTCTCTCGTTTGAACAGCAGCAGTGACAGGTGAACACGAGCTCTTGGCCTCTGCTCCCACAGCCGAAGAGCCAGGAGTGAAAGCTCCGGCTGGGCATCTTCAGCAACTAGTCAGCTTTGCAACTGTGACACATATATTGCTGTTGCTCCTCACTTTCCTACCTCAAAGTCCAATTGAATCCAAAATCTCTGGGCCCTTTCTCTGCTGGGCAGCAGCAGACAGAGTAGAGCCGGAACGTTTTGTCCCTGCTAAAAGAGCAGAAGAGCCAGGACAAAATGTTCCTGCAGATCATCTTCAGCGCACAGCGAGCTTTGCAACTCTGCAACACGCATTGCTGTCACTCCTCCCTTTCCTGCCTGAAAGACCAACTGAATCCACCATCTCTGTGCCCGCTCTCTGCTGAGCAGCAACAGAGAGAGTAGAGCAGGAATGTTTAGACTGGACTAAAACAGCAGAAGCGCCTTGCAAAAAAGCTCCTGCTGATCATGTTTAGCACACAGTGAGCTTTAAACTGTGACACAAACATTGCTGCCACTCTTCACTCTTTCTCCTAAAAGTGCATTTGAATCCAACGTTTCTGGTGCGCTCTCTCGTTTCGAGAGGAGTTGTGACAGGGGAGGACGAGCGCTTGGACTCTAATCCCACAGCCGAAGGGCCAGCAGGTAAACTCCTGCTGGGCATCTTCAGCACACAGTGAGCTTTGCAACTCTGAAACAAACATTACTGTCACCTCTCACTTTCCTACCTCAAAGTCCAATTGAATCCTACATCTCAGTGCCCGCTCTCTGCTGAGCAGCAACAGAAAGAGAGGAGCCGGAATGTTTAGACTGGGCTAAAACAGCAGAAGTGCCTTGCAAAAAAGCTCCTGCTGATCACGTTTAGCACACAGTGAGCTTTAAACTGTGACACAAACATTGCTGCCACTCTTCACTCTTTCTCCTAAAAGTGCATTTGAATCCAACGTTTCTGGTGCGCTCTCTCGTTTCGAGAGGAGTTGTGACAGGGGAGGACGAGCGCTTGGACTCTAATCCCACAGCCGAAGGGCCAGCAGGGAAACTCCTGCTGGGCATCTTCAGCACACAGTGAGCTTTGCAACTCTGCAACACGCATTGCTGTCACTCCTCCCTTTCCTGCCTGAAAGACCAATTGATTCCAACATCTCTGTGCCCGCTCTCTGCTGAGCAGCAACAGAAAGAGAGGAGCAGGAATGTTTAGACTGGGCTAAAACAGCAGAAGTGCCTTGCAAAAAAGCTCCTGCTGATCACGTTTAGCACACAGTGAGCTTTAAACTGTGACACAAACATTGCTGCCACTCTTCACTCTTTCTCCTAAAAGTGCATTTGAATCCAACGTTTCTGGTGCGCTCTCTCGTTTCGAGAGGAGTTGTGACAGGGGAGGACGAGCGCTTGGACTCTAATCCCACAGCCGAAGGGCCAGCAGGTAAACTCCTGCTGGGCATCTTCAGCACACAGTGAGCTTTGCAACTCTGAAACAAACATTACTGTCACCTCTCACTTTCCTACCTCAAAGTCCAATTGAATCCTACATCTCCTGTGCTTGCTCTTTGTGAGCAGTAGCAGAATATAGCACTTACGTTTGGACTCTGCTGAAACAGCAGAAGAGACAGTCCAGAAAGTTCCCACTGATCATCTTCAGCGCACAGTGAGCTTTGCAACTCTGAAACACACATTGCTGTCACTCCCCACTTCATCTCCTAATAGTCCCTTTGAATCCATGGTCTCTCGCGCCCTCTCTCGTTTGAACAGCAGCAGTGACAGGTGAACACGAGCTCTTGGCCTCTGCTCCCACAGCCGAAGAGCCAGGAGTGAAAGCTCCGGCTGGGCATATTCAGCAACTAGTCAGCTTTGCAACTGTGACACATATATTGCTGTTGCTCCTCACTTTCCTACCTCAAAGTCCAATTGAATCCAAAATCTCTGGGCCCTTTCTCTGCTGGGCAGCAGCAGACAGAGTAGAGCCGGAACGTTTTGTCCCTGCTAAAAGAGCAGAAGAGCCAGGACAAAATGTTCCTGCAGATCATCTTCAGCGCACAGCGAGCTTTGCAACTCTGCAACACGCATTGCTGTCACTCCTCCCTTTCCTGCCTGAAAGACCAACTGAATCCACCATCTCTGTGCCCGCTCTCTGCTGAGCAGCAACAGAGAGAGTAGAGCAGGAATGTTTAGACTGGACTAAAACAGCAGAAGCACCTTGCAAAAAAGCTCCTGCTGATCATGTTTAGCACACAGTGAGCTTTAAACTGTGACACAAACATTGCTGCCACTCTTCACTCTTTCTCCTAAAAGTGCATTTGAATCCAACGTTTCTGGTGCGCTCTCTCGTTTCGAGAGGAGTTGTGACAGGGGAGGACGAGCGCTTGGACTCTAATCCCACAGCCGAAGGGCCAGCAGGGAAACTCCTGCTGGGCATCTTCAGCACACAGTGAGCTTTGCAACTCTGAAACACACATTGCTGTCACCTCTCACTTTCCTACCTCAAAGTCCAATGAATCCTACATCTCAGTGCCCGCTCTCTGCTGAGCAGCAACAGAAAGAGAGGAGCAGGAATGTTTAGACTGTGCTAAAACAGCAGAAGTGCCTTGCAAAAAAGCTCCTGCTGATCACGTTTAGCACACAGTGAGCTTTAAACTGTGACACAAACATTGCTGCCACTCTTCACTCTTTCTCCTAAAAGTGCATTTGAATCCAACGTTTCTGGTGCGCTCTCTCGTTTCGAGAGGAGTTGTGACAGGGGAGGACGAGCGCTTGGACTCTAATCCCACAGCCGAAGGGCCAGCAGGGAAACTCCTGCTGGGCATCTTCAGCACACAGTGAGCTTTGCAACTCTGAAACACACATTGCCGTCGCCTCTCACTTTCCTACCTCAAAGTCCAATTGAATCCTACATCTCCTGTGCTTGCTCTTTGTGAGCAGTAGCAGAATATAGCACTTACGTTTGGACTCTGCTGAAACAGCAGAAGAGACAGTCCAGAAAGTTCCCACTGGTCATCTTCAGAGCACAGCGATCTTTGCAACTCTGCAACAGACATTGCTGTCACTCCTCCCTTTCCTGCCTGAAAGACCAACTGAATCCACCATCTCTGTGCCCGCTCTCTGCTGAGCAGCAACAGAGAGAGTAGAGCAGGAATGTTGAGACTGTGCTAAAACAGCAGAAGAGCCTTGCAAAAAAGCTCCTGCTGATCATGTTTAGCACACAGCGAGCTGTAAACTGTGACAAACATTGCTGTCACTCCTCACTTTATCTCCTAAAAGTGCATTTGAATCCAACGTTTCTGGTGCGCTCTCTCCTTTCGAGAGGAGTTGTGACAGGGGAGGACGAGCGCTTGGACTCTAATCCCACAGCCGAAGGGCCAGCAGGGAAACTCCTGCTGGGCATCTTCAGCACACAGTGAGCTTTGCAACTCTGCAACACGCATTGCTGTCACTCCTCCCTTTCCTGCCTGAAAGACCAATTGATTCCAACATCTCTGTGCCCGCTCTCTGCTGAGCAGCAACAGAAAGAGAGGAGCAGGAATGTTTAGACTGGGCTAAAACAGCAGAAGTGCCTTGCAAAAAAGCTCCTGCTGATCACGTTTAGCACACAGTGAGCTTTAAACTGTGACACAAACATTGCTGCCACTCTTCACTCTTTCTCCTAAAAGTGCATTTGAATCCAACGTTTCTGGTGCGCTCTCTCGTTTCGAGAGGAGTTGTGACAGGGGAGGACGAGCGCTTGGACTCTAATCCCACAGCCGAAGGGCCAGCAGGGAAACTCCTGCTGGGCATCTTCAGCACACAGTGAGCTTTGCAACTCTGCAACACGCATTGCTGTCACTCCTCCCTTTCCTGCCTGAAAGACCAATTGATTCCAACATCTCTGTGCCCGCTCTCTGCTGAGCAGCAACAGAAAGAGAGGAGCAGGAATGTTTAGACTGGGCAAAAACAGCAGAAGTGCCTTGCAAAAAAGCTCCTGCAGATCACGTTTAGCACACAGTGAGCTTTAAACTGTGACACAAACATTGCTGCCACTCTTCACTCTTTCTCCTAAAAGTGCATTTGAATCCAACGTTTCTGGTGCGCTCTCTCGTTTCGAGAGGAGTTGTGACAGGGGAGGACGAGCGCTTGGACTCTAATCCCACAGCCGAAGGGCCAGCAGGTAAACTCCTGCTGGGCATCTTCAGCACACAGTGAGCTTTGCAACTCTGAAACAAACATTACTGTCACCTCTCACTTTCCTACCTCAAAGTCCAATTGAATCCTACATCTCCTGTGCTTGCTCTTTGTGAGCAGTAGCAGAATATAGCACTTACGTTTGGACTCTGCTGAAACAGCAGAAGAGACAGTCCAGAAAGTTCCCACTGATCATCTTCAGCGCACAGTGAGCTTTGCAACTCTGAAACACACATTGCTGTCACTCCTCACTTCATCTCCTAATAGTCCCTTTGAATCCATGGTCTCTCGCGCCCTCTCTCGTTTGAACAGCAGCAGTGACAGGTGAACACGAGCTCTTGGCCTCTGCTCCCACAGCCGAAGAGCCAGTAGTGAAAGCTCCGGCTGGGCATCTTCAGCAACTAGTCAGCTTTGCAACTGTGACACATATATTGCTGTTGCTCCTCACTTTCCTACCTCAAAGTCCAATTGAATCCAAAATCTCTGGGCCCTTTCTCTGCTGGGCAGCAGCAGACAGAGTAGAGCCGGAACGTTTTGTCCCTGCTAAAAGAGCAGAAGAGCCAGGACAAAATGTTCCTGCAGATCATCTTCAGCGCACAGCGAGCTTTGCAACTCTGCAACACGCATTGCTGTCACTCCTCCCTTTCCTGCCTGAAAGACCAACTGAATCCACCATCTCTGTGCCCGCTCTCTGCTGAGCAGCAACAGAGAGTAGAGCAGGAATGTTTAGACTGGACTAAAACAGCAGAAGCGCCTTGCAAAAAAGCTCCTGCTGATCATGTTTAGCACACAGTGAGCTTTAAACTGTGACACAAACATTGCTGCCACTCTTCACTCTTTCTCCTAAAAGTGCATTTGAATCCAACGTTTCTGGTGCGCTCTCTCGTTTCGAGAGGAGTTGTGACAGGGGAGGACGAGCGCTTGGACTCTAATCCCACAGCCGAAGGGCCAGCAGGGAAACTCCTGCTGGGCATCTTCAGCACACAGTGAGCTTTGCAACTCTGCAACACGCATTGCTGTCACCTCTCACTTTCCTACCTCAAAGTCCAATTGAATCCTACATCTCAGTGGCCGCTCTCTGCTGAGCAGCAACAGAAAGAGAGGAGCAGGAATGTTTAGACTGGGCAAAAACAGCAGAAGTGCCTTGCAAAAAAGCTCCTGCTGATCACGTTTAGCACACAGTGAGCTTTAAACTGTGACACAAACATTGCTGCCACTCTTCACTCTTTCTCCTAAAAGTGCATTTGAATCCAACGTTTCTGGTGCGCTCTCTCGTTTCGAGAGGAGTTGTGACAGGGGAGGACGAGCGCTTGGACTCTAATCCCACAGCCGAAGGGCCAGCAGGGAAACTCCTGCTGGGCATCTTCAGCACACAGTGAGCTTTGCAACTCTGAAACACACATTGCTGTCACCTCTCACTTTCCTACCTCAAAGTCCAATTGAATCCTACATCTCCTGTGCTTGCTCTTTGTGAGCAGTAGCAGAATATAGCACTTACGTTTGGACTCTGCTGAAACAGCAGAAGGGACAGTCCAGAAAGTTCCCACTGGTCATCTTCAGAGCACAGCGATCTTTGCAACTCTGCAACACGCATTGCTGTCACTCCTCCCTTTCCTGCCTGAAAGACCAACTGAATCCACCATCTCTGTGCCCGCTCTCTGCTGAGCAGCAACAGAGAGAGTAGAGCAGGAATGTTGAGACTGTGCTAAAACAGCAGAAGAGCCTTGCAAAAAAGCTCCTGCTGATCATGTTTAGCACACAGCGAGCTTTAAACTGTGACAAACTTTGCTGTCACTCCTCACTTTATCTCCTAAAAGGGCATTTGAATCCAACGTTTCTGGTGTGCTCTCTCGTTTCGAGAGGAGTTGTGACAGGGGAGGAGGAGCGCTTGGACTCTAATCCCACAGCCGAAGGGCCAGCAGGGAAACTCCTGCTGGGCATCTTCAGCACACAGTGAGCTTTGCAACTCTGCAACACGCATTGCTGTCACCTCTCCCTTTCCTGCCTGAAAGACCAATTGATTCCAACATCTCTGTGCCCGCTCTCTGCTGAGCAGCAACAGAAAGAGAGGAGCAGGAATGTTTAGACTGGGCTAAAACAGCAGAAGTGCCTTGCCAAAAAGCTCCTGCTGATCACGATAAGCACACAGTGAGCTTTAAACTGTGACACAAACATTGCTGCCACTCTTCACTCTTTCTCCTAAAAGTGCATTTGAATCCAACGTTTCTGGTGCGCTCTCTCGTTTCGAGAGGAGTTGTGACAGGGGAGGACGAGCGCTTGGACTCTAATCCCACAGCCGAAGGGCCAGCAGGGAAACTCCTGCTGGGCACCTTCAGCACACAGTGAGCTTTGCAACTCTGCAACACGCATTGTTGTCACTCCTCCCTTTCCTGCCTGAAAGACCAATTGATTCCAACATCTCTGTGCCCGCTCTCTGCTGAGCAGCAACAGAAAGAGAGGAGCAGGAATGTTTAGACTGGGCAAAAACAGCAGAAGTGCCTTGCAAAAAAGCTCCTGCAGATCACGTTTAGCACACAGTGAGCTTTAAACTGTGACACAAACATTGCTGCCACTCTTCACTCTTTCTCCTAAAAGTGCATTTGAATCCAACGTTTCTGGTGCGCTCTCTCGTTTCGAGAGGAGTTGTGACAGGGGAGGACGAGCGCTTGGACTCTAATCCCACAGCCGAAGGGCCAGCAGGTAAACTCCTGCTGGGCATCTTCAGCACACAGTGAGCTTTGCAACTCTGAAACAAACATTACTGTCACCTCTCACTTTCCTACCTCAAAGTCCAATTGAATCCTACATCTCCTGTGCTTGCTCTTTGTGAGCAGTAGCAGAATATAGCACTTACGTTTGGACTCTGCTGAAACAGCAGAAGAGACAGTCCAGAAAGTTCCCACTGATCATCTTCAGCGCACAGTGAGCTTTGCAACTCTGAAACACACATTGCTGTCACTCCTTACTTCATCTCCTAATAGTCCCTTTGAATCCATGGTCTCTCGCGCCCTCTCTCGTTTGAACAGCAGCAGTGACAGGTGAACACGAGCTCTTGGCCTCTGCTCCCACAGCCGAAGAGCCAGGAGTGAAAGCTCCGGCTGGGCATCTTCAGCAACTAGTCAGCTTTGCAACTGTGACACATATATTGCTGTTGCTCCTCACTTTCCTACCTCAAAGTCCAATTGAATCCAAAATCTCTGGGCCCTTTCTCTGCTGGGCAGCAGCAGACAGAGTAGAGCCGGAACGTTTTGTCCCTGCTAAAAGAGCAGAAGAGCCAGGACAAAATGTTCCTGCAGATCATCTTCAGCGCACAGCGAGCTTTGCAACTCTGCAACACGCATTGCTGTCACTCCTCCCTTTCCTGCCTGAAAGACCAACTGAATCCACCATCTCTGTGCCCGCTCTCTGCTGAGCAGCAACAGAGAGAGTAGAGCAGGAATGTTTAGACTGGACTAAAACAGCAGAAGCGCCTTGCAAAAAAGCTCCTGCTGATCATGTTTAGCACACAGTGAGCTTTAAACTGTGACACAAACATTGCTGCCACTCTTCACTCTTTCTCCTAAAAGTGCATTTGAATCCAACGTTTCTGGTGCGCTCTCTCGTTTCGAGAGGAGTTGTGACAGGGGAGGACGAGCGCTTGGACTCTAATCCCACAGCCGAAGGGCCAGCAGGTAAACTCCTGCTGGGCATCTTCAGCACACAGTGAGCTTTGCAACTCTGAAACAAACATTACTGTCACCTCTCACTTTCCTACCTCAAAGTCCAATTGAATCCTACATCTCAGTGCCCGCTCTCTGCTGAGCAGCAACAGAAAGAGAGGAGCCGGAATGTTTAGACTGGGCTAAAACAGCAGAAGTGCCTTGCAAAAAAGCTCCTGCTGATCACGTTTAGCACACAGTGAGCTTTAAACTGTGACACAAACATTGCTGCCACTCTTCACTCTTTCTCCTAAAAGTGCATTTGAATCCAACGTTTCTGGTGCGCTCTCTCGTTTCGAGAGGAGTTGTGACAGGGGAGGACGAGCGCTTGGACTCTAATCCCACAGCCGAAGGGCCAGCAGGGAAACTCCTGCTGGGCATCTTCAGCACACAGTGAGCTTTGCAACTCTGCAACACGCATTGCTGTCACTCCTCCCTTTCCTGCCTGAAAGACCAATTGATTCCAACATCTCTGTGCCCGCTCTCTGCTGAGCAGCAACAGAAAGAGAGGAGCAGGAATGTTTAGACTGGGCTAAAACAGCAGAAGTGCCTTGCAAAAAAGCTCCTGCTGATCACGTTTAGCACACAGTGAGCTTTAAACTGTGACACAAACATTGCTGCCACTCTTCACTCTTTCTCCTAAAAGTGCATTTGAATCCAACGTTTCTGGTGCGCTCTCTCGTTTCGAGAGGAGTTGTGACAGGGGAGGACGAGCGCTTGGACTCTAATCCCACAGCCGAAGGGCCAGCAGGGAAACTCCTGCTGGGCATCTTCAGCACACAGTGAGCTTTGCAACTCTGCAACACGCATTGCTGTCACTCCTCCCTTTCCTGCCTGAAAGACCAATTGATTCCAACATCTCTGTGCCCGCTCTCTGCTGAGCAGCAACAGAAAGAGAGGAGCAGGAATGTTTAGACTGGGCAAAAACAGCAGAAGTGCCTTGCAAAAAAGCTCCTGCAGATCACGTTTAGCACACAGTGAGCTTTAAACTGTGACACAAACATTGCTGCCACTCTTCACTCTTTCTCCTAAAAGTGC
Organism: Lathamus discolor; assembly: GCF_037157495.1. NCBI lineage: Eukaryota > Metazoa > Chordata > Aves > Psittaciformes > Psittacidae > Lathamus > Lathamus discolor. The sequence continues at coordinate 90,177,359 of NC_088884.1, read as the reverse complement.
ATTTGAATCCAACGTTTCTGGTGCGCTCTCTCGTTTCGAGAGGAGTTGTGACAGGGGAGGACGAGCGCTTGGACTCTAATCCCACAGCCGAAGGGCCAGCAGGTAAACTCCTGCTGGGCATCTTCAGCACACAGTGAGCTTTGCAACTCTGAAACAAACATTACTGTCACCTCTCACTTTCCTACCTCAAAGTCCAATTGAATCCTACATCTCCTGTGCTTGCTCTTTGTGAGCAGTAGCAGAATATAGCACTTACGTTTGGACTCTGCTGAAACAGCAGAAGAGACAGTCCAGAAAGTTCCCACTGATCATCTTCAGCGCACAGTGAGCTTTGCAACTCTGAAACACACATTGCTGTCACTCCTCACTTCATCTCCTAATAGTCCCTTTGAATCCATGGTCTCTCGCGCCCTCTCTCGTTTGAACAGCAGCAGTGACAGGTGAACACGAGCTCTTGGCCTCTGCTCCCACAGCCGAAGAGCCAGTAGTGAAAGCTCCGGCTGGGCATCTTCAGCAACTAGTCAGCTTTGCAACTGTGACACATATATTGCTGTTGCTCCTCACTTTCCTACCTCAAAGTCCAATTGAATCCAAAATCTCTGGGCCCTTTCTCTGCTGGGCAGCAGCAGACAGAGTAGAGCCGGAACGTTTTGTCCCTGCTAAAAGAGCAGAAGAGCCAGGACAAAATGTTCCTGCAGATCATCTTCAGCGCACAGCGAGCTTTGCAACTCTGCAACACGCATTGCTGTCACTCCTCCCTTTCCTGCCTGAAAGACCAACTGAATCCACCATCTCTGTGCCCGCTCTCTGCTGAGCAGCAACAGAGAGTAGAGCAGGAATGTTTAGACTGGACTAAAACAGCAGAAGCGCCTTGCAAAAAAGCTCCTGCTGATCATGTTTAGCACACAGTGAGCTTTAAACTGTGACACAAACATTGCTGCCACTCTTCACTCTTTCTCCTAAAAGTGCATTTGAATCCAACGTTTCTGGTGCGCTCTCTCGTTTCGAGAGGAGTTGTGACAGGGGAGGACGAGCGCTTGGACTCTAATCCCACAGCCGAAGGGCCAGCAGGGAAACTCCTGCTGGGCATCTTCAGCACACAGTGAGCTTTGCAACTCTGCAACACGCATTGCTGTCACCTCTCACTTTCCTACCTCAAAGTCCAATTGAATCCTACATCTCAGTGGCCGCTCTCTGCTGAGCAGCAACAGAAAGAGAGGAGCAGGAATGTTTAGACTGGGCAAAAACAGCAGAAGTGCCTTGCAAAAAAGCTCCTGCTGATCACGTTTAGCACACAGTGAGCTTTAAACTGTGACACAAACATTGCTGCCACTCTTCACTCTTTCTCCTAAAAGTGCATTTGAATCCAACGTTTCTGGTGCGCTCTCTCGTTTCGAGAGGAGTTGTGACAGGGGAGGACGAGCGCTTGGACTCTAATCCCACAGCCGAAGGGACAGCAGGGAAACTCCTGCTGGGCATCTTCAGCACACAGTGAGCTTTGCAACTCTGAAACACACATTGCTGTCACCTCTCACTTTCCTACCTCAAAGTCCAATTGAATCCTACATCTCCTGTGCTTGCTCTTTGTGAGCAGTAGCAGAATATAGCACTTACGTTTGGACTCTGCTGAAACAGCAGAAGGGACAGTCCAGAAAGTTCCCACTGGTCATCTTCAGAGCACAGCGATCTTTGCAACTCTGCAACACGCATTGCTGTCACTCCTCCCTTTCCTGCCTGAAAGACCAACTGAATCCACCATCTCTGTGCCCGCTCTCTGCTGAGCAGCAACAGAGAGAGTAGAGCAGGAATGTTGAGACTGTGCTAAAACAGCAGAAGAGCCTTGCAAAAAAGCTCCTGCTGATCATGTTTAGCACACAGCGAGCTTTAAACTGTGACAAACTTTGCTGTCACTCCTCACTTTATCTCCTAAAAGGGCATTTGAATCCAACGTTTCTGGTGTGCTCTCTCGTTTCGAGAGGAGTTGTGACAGGGGAGGAGGAGCGCTTGGACTCTAATCCCACAGCCGAAGGGCCAGCAGGGAAACTCCTGCTGGGCATCTTCAGCACACAGTGAGCTTTGCAACTCTGCAACACGCATTGCTGTCACCTCTCCCTTTCCTGCCTGAAAGACCAATTGATTCCAACATCTCTGTGCCCGCTCTCTGCTGAGCAGCAACAGAAAGAGAGGAGCAGGAATGTTTAGACTGGGCTAAAACAGCAGAAGTGCCTTGCCAAAAAGCTCCTGCTGATCACGATAAGCACACAGTGAGCTTTAAACTGTGACACAAACATTGCTGCCACTCTTCACTCTTTCTCCTAAAAGTGCATTTGAATCCAACGTTTCTGGTGCGCTCTCTCGTTTCGAGAGGAGTTGTGACAGGGGAGGACGAGCGCTTGGACTCTAATCCCACAGCCGAAGGGCCAGCAGGGAAACTCCTGCTGGGCACCTTCAGCACACAGTGAGCTTTGCAACTCTGCAACACGCATTGTTGTCACTCCTCCCTTTCCTGCCTGAAAGACCAATTGATTCCAACATCTCTGTGCCCGCTCTCTGCTGAGCAGCAACAGAAAGAGAGGAGCAGGAATGTTTAGACTGGGCAAAAACAGCAGAAGTGCCTTGCAAAAAAGCTCCTGCAGATCACGTTTAGCACACAGTGAGCTTTAAACTGTGACACAAACATTGCTGCCACTCTTCACTCTTTCTCCTAAAAGTGCATTTGAATCCAACGTTTCTGGTGCGCTCTCTCGTTTCGAGAGGAGTTGTGACAGGGGAGGACGAGCGCTTGGACTCTAATCCCACAGCCGAAGGGCCAGCAGGTAAACTCCTGCTGGGCATCTTCAGCACACAGTGAGCTTTGCAACTCTGAAACAAACATTACTGTCACCTCTCACTTTCCTACCTCAAAGTCCAATTGAATCCTACATCTCCTGTGCTTGCTCTTTGTGAGCAGTAGCAGAATATAGCACTTACGTTTGGACTCTGCTGAAACAGCAGAAGAGACAGTCCAGAAAGTTCCCACTGATCATCTTCAGCGCACAGTGAGCTTTGCAACTCTGAAACACACATTGCTGTCACTCCTTACTTCATCTCCTAATAGTCCCTTTGAATCCATGGTCTCTCGCGCCCTCTCTCGTTTGAACAGCAGCAGTGACAGGTGAACACGAGCTCTTGGCCTCTGCTCCCACAGCCGAAGAGCCAGGAGTGAAAGCTCCGGCTGGGCATCTTCAGCAACTAGTCAGCTTTGCAACTGTGACACATATATTGCTGTTGCTCCTCACTTTCCTACCTCAAAGTCCAATTGAATCCAAAATCTCTGGGCCCTTTCTCTGCTGGGCAGCAGCAGACAGAGTAGAGCCGGAACGTTTTGTCCCTGCTAAAAGAGCAGAAGAGCCAGGACAAAATGTTCCTGCAGATCATCTTCAGCGCACAGCGAGCTTTGCAACTCTGCAACACGCATTGCTGTCACTCCTCCCTTTCCTGCCTGAAAGACCAACTGAATCCACCATCTCTGTGCCCGCTCTCTGCTGAGCAGCAACAGAGAGAGTAGAGCAGGAATGTTTAGACTGGACTAAAACAGCAGAAGCGCCTTGCAAAAAAGCTCCTGCTGATCATGTTTAGCACACAGTGAGCTTTAAACTGTGACACAAACATTGCTGCCACTCTTCACTCTTTCTCCTAAAAGTGCATTTGAATCCAACGTTTCTGGTGCGCTCTCTCGTTTCGAGAGGAGTTGTGACAGGGGAGGACGAGCGCTTGGACTCTAATCCCACAGCCGAAGGGCCAGCAGGTAAACTCCTGCTGGGCATCTTCAGCACACAGTGAGCTTTGCAACTCTGAAACAAACATTACTGTCACCTCTCACTTTCCTACCTCAAAGTCCAATTGAATCCTACATCTCAGTGCCCGCTCTCTGCTGAGCAGCAACAGAAAGAGAGGAGCCGGAATGTTTAGACTGGGCTAAAACAGCAGAAGTGCCTTGCAAAAAAGCTCCTGCTGATCACGTTTAGCACACAGTGAGCTTTAAACTGTGACACAAACATTGCTGCCACTCTTCACTCTTTCTCCTAAAAGTGCATTTGAATCCAACGTTTCTGGTGCGCTCTCTCGTTTCGAGAGGAGTTGTGACAGGGGAGGACGAGCGCTTGGACTCTAATCCCACAGCCGAAGGGCCAGCAGGGAAACTCCTGCTGGGCATCTTCAGCACACAGTGAGCTTTGCAACTCTGCAACACGCATTGCTGTCACTCCTCCCTTTCCTGCCTGAAAGACCAATTGATTCCAACATCTCTGTGCCCGCTCTCTGCTGAGCAGCAACAGAAAGAGAGGAGCAGGAATGTTTAGACTGGGCTAAAACAGCAGAAGTGCCTTGCAAAAAAGCTCCTGCTGATCACGTTTAGCACACAGTGAGCTTTAAACTGTGACACAAACATTGCTGCCACTCTTCACTCTTTCTCCTAAAAGTGCATTTGAATCCAACGTTTCTGGTGCGCTCTCTCGTTTCGAGAGGAGTTGTGACAGGGGAGGACGAGCGCTTGGACTCTAATCCCACAGCCGAAGGGACAGCAGGGAAACTCCTGCTGGGCATCTTCAGCACACAGTGAGCTTTGCAACTCTGAAACACACATTGCTGTCACCTCTCACTTTCCTACCTCAAAGTCCAATTGAATCCTACATCTCCTGTGCTTGCTCTTTGTGAGCAGTAGCAGAATATAGCACTTACGTTTGGACTCTGCTGAAACAGCAGAAGGGACAGTCCAGAAAGTTCCCACTGGTCATCTTCAGAGCACAGCGATCTTTGCAACTCTGCAACACGCATTGCTGTCACTCCTCCCTTTCCTGCCTGAAAGACCAACTGAATCCACCATCTCTGTGCCCGCTCTCTGCTGAGCAGCAACAGAGAGAGTAGAGCAGGAATGTTGAGACTGTGCTAAAACAGCAGAAGAGCCTTGCAAAAAAGCTCCTGCTGATCATGTTTAGCACACAGCGAGCTTTAAACTGTGACAAACTTTGCTGTCACTCCTCACTTTATCTCCTAAAAGGGCATTTGAATCCAACGTTTCTGGTGTGCTCTCTCGTTTCGAGAGGAGTTGTGACAGGGGAGGAGGAGCGCTTGGACTCTAATCCCACAGCCGAAGGGCCAGCAGGGAAACTCCTGCTGGGCATCTTCAGCACACAGTGAGCTTTGCAACTCTGCAACACGCATTGCTGTCACCTCTCCCTTTCCTGCCTGAAAGACCAATTGATTCCAACATCTCTGTGCCCGCTCTCTGCTGAGCAGCAACAGAAAGAGAGGAGCAGGAATGTTTAGACTGGGCTAAAACAGCAGAAGTGCCTTGCCAAAAAGCTCCTGCTGATCACGATAAGCACACAGTGAGCTTTAAACTGTGACACAAACATTGCTGCCACTCTTCACTCTTTCTCCTAAAAGTGCATTTGAATCCAACGTTTCTGGTGCGCTCTCTCGTTTCGAGAGGAGTTGTGACAGGGGAGGACGAGCGCTTGGACTCTAATCCCACAGCCGAAGGGCCAGCAGGGAAACTCCTGCTGGGCACCTTCAGCACACAGTGAGCTTTGCAACTCTGCAACACGCATTGTTGTCACTCCTCCCTTTCCTGCCTGAAAGACCAATTGATTCCAACATCTCTGTGCCCGCTCTCTGCTGAGCAGCAACAGAAAGAGAGGAGCAGGAATGTTTAGACTGGGCAAAAACAGCAGAAGTGCCTTGCAAAAAAGCTCCTGCAGATCACGTTTAGCACACAGTGAGCTTTAAACTGTGACACAAACATTGCTGCCACTCTTCACTCTTTCTCCTAAAAGTGCATTTGAATCCAACGTTTCTGGTGCGCTCTCTCGTTTCGAGAGGAGTTGTGACAGGGGAGGACGAGCGCTTGGACTCTAATCCCACAGCCGAAGGGCCAGCAGGTAAACTCCTGCTGGGCATCTTCAGCACACAGTGAGCTTTGCAACTCTGAAACAAACATTACTGTCACCTCTCACTTTCCTACCTCAAAGTCCAATTGAATCCTACATCTCCTGTGCTTGCTCTTTGTGAGCAGTAGCAGAATATAGCACTTACGTTTGGACTCTGCTGAAACAGCAGAAGAGACAGTCCAGAAAGTTCCCACTGATCATCTTCAGCGCACAGTGAGCTTTGCAACTCTGAAACACACATTGCTGTCACTCCTTACTTCATCTCCTAATAGTCCCTTTGAATCCATGGTCTCTCGCGCCCTCTCTCGTTTGAACAGCAGCAGTGACAGGTGAACACGAGCTCTTGGCCTCTGCTCCCACAGCCGAAGAGCCAGGAGTGAAAGCTCCGGCTGGGCATCTTCAGCAACTAGTCAGCTTTGCAACTGTGACACATATATTGCTGTTGCTCCTCACTTTCCTACCTCAAAGTCCAATTGAATCCAAAATCTCTGGGCCCTTTCTCTGCTGGGCAGCAGCAGACAGAGTAGAGCCGGAACGTTTTGTCCCTGCTAAAAGAGCAGAAGAGCCAGGACAAAATGTTCCTGCAGATCATCTTCAGCGCACAGCGAGCTTTGCAACTCTGCAACACGCATTGCTGTCACTCCTCCCTTTCCTGCCTGAAAGACCAACTGAATCCACCATCTCTGTGCCCGCTCTCTGCTGAGCAGCAACAGAGAGTAGAGCAGGAATGTTTAGACTGGACTAAAACAGCAGAAGCGCCTTGCAAAAAAGCTCCTGCTGATCATGTTTAGCACACAGTGAGCTTTAAACTGTGACACAAACATTGCTGCCACTCTTCACTCTTTCTCCTAAAAGTGCATTTGAATCCAACGTTTCTGGTGCGCTCTCTCGTTTCGAGAGGAGTTGTGACAGGGGAGGACGAGCGCTTGGACTCTAATCCCACAGCCGAAGGGCCAGCAGGGAAACTCCTGCTGGGCATCTTCAGCACACAGTGAGCTTTGCAACTCTGCAACACGCATTGCTGTCACCTCTCACTTTCCTACCTCAAAGTCCAATTGAATCCTACATCTCAGTGGCCGCTCTCTGCTGAGCAGCAACAGAAAGAGAGGAGCAGGAATGTTTAGACTGGGCAAAAACAGCAGAAGTGCCTTGCAAAAAAGCTCCTGCTGATCACGTTTAGCACACAGTGAGCTTTAAACTGTGACACAAACATTGCTGCCACTCTTCACTCTTTCTCCTAAAAGTGCATTTGAATCCAACGTTTCTGGTGCGCTCTCTCGTTTCGAGAGGAGTTGTGACAGGGGAGGACGAGCGCTTGGACTCTAATCCCACAGCCGAAGGGACAGCAGGGAAACTCCTGCTGGGCATCTTCAGCACACAGTGAGCTTTGCAACTCTGAAACACACATTGCTGTCACCTCTCACTTTCCTACCTCAAAGTCCAATTGAATCCTACATCTCCTGTGCTTGCTCTTTGTGAGCAGTAGCAGAATATAGCACTTACGTTTGGACTCTGCTGAAACAGCAGAAGGGACAGTCCAGAAAGTTCCCACTGGTCATCTTCAGAGCACAGCGATCTTTGCAACTCTGCAACACGCATTGCTGTCACTCCTCCCTTTCCTGCCTGAAAGACCAACTGAATCCACCATCTCTGTGCCCGCTCTCTGCTGAGCAGCAACAGAGAGAGTAGAGCAGGAATGTTGAGACTGTGCTAAAACAGCAGAAGAGCCTTGCAAAAAAGCTCCTGCTGATCATGTTTAGCACACAGCGAGCTTTAAACTGTGACAAACTTTGCTGTCACTCCTCACTTTATCTCCTAAAAGGGCATTTGAATCCAACGTTTCTGGTGTGCTCTCTCGTTTCGAGAGGAGTTGTGACAGGGGAGGAGGAGCGCTTGGACTCTAATCCCACAGCCGAAGGGCCAGCAGGGAAACTCCTGCTGGGCATCTTCAGCACACAGTGAGCTTTGCAACTCTGCAACACGCATTGCTGTCACCTCTCCCTTTCCTGCCTGAAAGACCAATTGATTCCAACATCTCTGTGCCCGCTCTCTGCTGAGCAGCAACAGAAAGAGAGGAGCAGGAATGTTTAGACTGGGCTAAAACAGCAGAAGTGCCTTGCCAAAAAGCTCCTGCTGATCACGATAAGCACACAGTGAGCTTTAAACTGTGACACAAACATTGCTGCCACTCTTCACTCTTTCTCCTAAAAGTGCATTTGAATCCAACGTTTCTGGTGCGCTCTCTCGTTTCGAGAGGAGTTGTGACAGGGGAGGACGAGCGCTTGGACTCTAATCCCACAGCCGAAGGGCCAGCAGGGAAACTCCTGCTGGGCACCTTCAGCACACAGTGAGCTTTGCAACTCTGCAACACGCATTGTTGTCACTCCTCCCTTTCCTGCCTGAAAGACCAATTGATTCCAACATCTCTGTGCCCGCTCTCTGCTGAGCAGCAACAGAAAGAGAGGAGCAGGAATGTTTAGACTGGGCAAAAACAGCAGAAGTGCCTTGCAAAAAAGCTCCTGCAGATCACGTTTAGCACACAGTGAGCTTTAAACTGTGACACAAACATTGCTGCCACTCTTCACTCTTTCTCCTAAAAGTGCATTTGAATCCAACGTTTCTGGTGCGCTCTCTCGTTTCGAGAGGAGTTGTGACAGGGGAGGACGAGCGCTTGGACTCTAATCCCACAGCCGAAGGGCCAGCAGGGAAACTCCTGCTGGGCATCTTCAGCACACAGTGAGCTTTGCAACTCTGAAACAAACATTACTGTCACCTCTCACTTTCCTACCTCAAAGTCCAATTGAATCCTACATCTCCTGTGCTTGCTCTTTGTGAGCAGTAGCAGAATATAGCACTTACGTTTGGACTCTGCTGAAACAGCAGAAGAGACAGTCCAGAAAGTTCCCACTGATCATCTTCAGCGCACAGTGAGCTTTGCAACTCTGAAACACACATTGCTGTCACTCCTTACTTCATCTCCTAATAGTCCCTTTGAATCCATGGTCTCTCGCGCCCTCTCTCGTTTGAACAGCAGCAGTGACAGGTGAACACGAGCTCTTGGCCTCTGCTCCCACAGCCGAAGAGCCAGGAGTGAAAGCTCCGGCTGGGCATCTTCAGCAACTAGTCAGCTTTGCAACTGTGACACATATATTGCTGTTGCTCCTCACTTTCCTACCTCAAAGTCCAATTGAATCCAAAATCTCTGGGCCCTTTCTCTGCTGGGCAGCAGCAGACAGAGTAGAGCCGGAACGTTTTGTCCCTGCTAAAAGAGCAGAAGAGCCAGGACAAAATGTTCCTGCAGATCATCTTCAGCGCACAGCGAGCTTTGCAACTCTGCAACACGCATTGCTGTCACTCCTCCCTTTCCTGCCTGAAAGACCAACTGAATCCACCATCTCTGTGCCCGCTCTCTGCTGAGCAGCAACAGAGAGAGTAGAGCAGGAATGTTTAGACTGGACTAAAACAGCAGAAGCGCCTTGCAAAAAAGCTCCTGCTGATCATGTTTAGCACACAGTGAGCTTTAAACTGTGACACAAACATTGCTGCCACTCTTCACTCTTTCTCCTAAAAGTGCATTTGAATCCAACGTTTCTGGTGCGCTCTCTCGTTTCGAGAGGAGTTGTGACAGGGGAGGACGAGCGCTTGGACTCTAATCCCACAGCCGAAGGGCCAGCAGGTAAACTCCTGCTGGGCATCTTCAGCACACAGTGAGCTTTGCAACTCTGAAACAAACATTACTGTCACCTCTCACTTTCCTACCTCAAAGTCCAATTGAATCCTACATCTCAGTGCCCGCTCTCTGCTGAGCAGCAACAGAAAGAGAGGAGCCGGAATGTTTAGACTGGGCTAAAACAGCAGAAGTGCCTTGCAAAAAAGCTCCTGCTGATCACGTTTAGCACACAGTGAGCTTTAAACTGTGACACAAACATTGCTGCCACTCTTCACTCTTTCTCCTAAAAGTGCATTTGAATCCAACGTTTCTGGTGCGCTCTCTCGTTTCGAGAGGAGTTGTGACAGGGGAGGACGAGCGCTTGGACTCTAATCCCACAGCCGAAGGGCCAGCAGGGAAACTCCTGCTGGGCATCTTCAGCACACAGTGAGCTTTGCAACTCTGCAACACGCATTGCTGTCACTCCTCCCTTTCCTGCCTGAAAGACCAATTGATTCCAACATCTCTGTGCCCGCTCTCTGCTGAGCAGCAACAGAAAGAGAGGAGCAGGAATGTTTAGACTGGGCTAAAACAGCAGAAGTGCCTTGCAAAAAAGCTCCTGCTGATCACGTTTAGCACACAGTGAGCTTTAAACTGTGACACAAACATTGCTGCCACTCTTCACTCTTTCTCCTAAAAGTGCATTTGAATCCAACGTTTCTGGTGCGCTCTCTCGTTTCGAGAGGAGTTGTGACAGGGGAGGACGAGCGCTTGGACTCTAATCCCACAGCCGAAGGGCCAGCAGGGAAACTCCTGCTGGGCATCTTCAGCACACAGTGAGCTTTGCAACTCTGCAACACGCATTGCTGTCACTCCTCCCTTTCCTGCCTGAAAGACCAATTGATTCCAACATCTCTGTGCCCGCTCTCTGCTGAGCAGCAACAGAAAGAGAGGAGCAGGAATGTTTAGACTGGGCAAAAACAGCAGAAGTGCCTTGCAAAAAAGCTCCTGCAGATCACGTTTAGCACACAGTGAGCTTTAAACTGTGACACAAACATTGCTGCCACTCTTCACTCTTTCTCCTAAAAGTGCATTTGAATCCAACGTTTCTGGTGCGCTCTCTCGTTTCGAGAGGAGTTGTGACAGGGGAGGACGAGCGCTTGGACTCTAATCCCACAGCCGAAGGGCCAGCAGGTAAACTCCTGCTGGGCATCTTCAGCACACAGTGAGCTTTGCAACTCTGAAACAAACATTACTGTCACCTCTCACTTTCCTACCTCAAAGTCCAATTGAATCCTACATCTCCTGTGCTTGCTCTTTGTGAGCAGTAGCAGAATATAGCACTTACGTTTGGACTCTGCTGAAACAGCAGAAGAGACAGTCCAGAAAGTTCCCACTGATCATCTTCAGCGCACAGTGAGCTTTGCAACTCTGAAACACACATTGCTGTCACTCCTCACTTCATCTCCTAATAGTCCCTTTGAATCCATGGTCTCTCGCGCCCTCTCTCGTTTGAACAGCAGCAGTGACAGGTGAACACGAGCTCTTGGCCTCTGCTCCCACAGCCGAAGAGCCAGTAGTGAAAGCTCCGGCTGGGCATCTTCAGCAACTAGTCAGCTTTGCAACTGTGACACATATATTGCTGTTGCTCCTCACTTTCCTACCTCAAAGTCCAATTGAATCCAAAATCTCTGGGCCCTTTCTCTGCTGGGCAGCAGCAGACAGAGTAGAGCCGGAACGTTTTGTCCCTGCTAAAAGAGCAGAAGAGCCAGGACAAAATGTTCCTGCAGATCATCTTCAGCGCACAGCGAGCTTTGCAACTCTGCAACACGCATTGCTGTCACTCCTCCCTTTCCTGCCTGAAAGACCAACTGAATCCACCATCTCTGTGCCCGCTCTCTGCTGAGCAGCAACAGAGAGTAGAGCAGGAATGTTTAGACTGGACTAAAACAGCAGAAGCGCCTTGCAAAAAAGCTCCTGCTGATCATGTTTAGCACACAGTGAGCTTTAAACTGTGACACAAACATTGCTGCCACTCTTCACTCTTTCTCCTAAAAGTGCATTTGAATCCAACGTTTCTGGTGCGCTCTCTCGTTTCGAGAGGAGTTGTGACAGGGGAGGACGAGCGCTTGGACTCTAATCCCACAGCCGAAGGGCCAGCAGGGAAACTCCTGCTGGGCATCTTCAGCACACAGTGAGCTTTGCAACTCTGCAACACGCATTGCTGTCACCTCTCACTTTCCTACCTCAAAGTCCAATTGAATCCTACATCTCAGTGGCCGCTCTCTGCTGAGCAGCAACAGAAAGAGAGGAGCAGGAATGTTTAGACTGGGCAAAAACAGCAGAAGTGCCTTGCAAAAAAGCTCCTGCTGATCACGTTTAGCACACAGTGAGCTTTAAACTGTGACACAAACATTGCTGCCACTCTTCACTCTTTCTCCTAAAAGTGCATTTGAATCCAACGTTTCTGGTGCGCTCTCTCGTTTCGAGAGGAGTTGTGACAGGGGAGGACGAGCGCTTGGACTCTAATCCCACAGCCGAAGGGACAGCAGGGAAACTCCTGCTGGGCATCTTCAGCACACAGTGAGCTTTGCAACTCTGAAACACACATTGCTGTCACCTCTCACTTTCCTACCTCAAAGTCCAATTGAATCCTACATCTCCTGTGCTTGCTCTTTGTGAGCAGTAGCAGAATATAGCACTTACGTTTGGACTCTGCTGAAACAGCAGAAGGGACAGTCCAGAAAGTTCCCACTGGTCATCTTCAGAGCACAGCGATCTTTGCAACTCTGCAACACGCATTGCTGTCACTCCTCCCTTTCCTGCCTGAAAGACCAACTGAATCCACCATCTCTGTGCCCGCTCTCTGCTGAGCAGCAACAGAGAGAGTAGAGCAGGAATGTTGAGACTGTGCTAAAACAGCAGAAGAGCCTTGCAAAAAAGCTCCTGCAGATCATGTTTAGCACACAGCGAGCTTTAAACTGTGACAAACTTTGCTGTCACTCCTCACTTTATCTCCTAAAAGGGCATTTGAATCCAACGTTTCTGGTGTGCTCTCTCGTTTCGAGAGGAGTTGTGACAGGGGAGGAGGAGCGCTTGGACTCTAATCCCACAGCCGAAGGGCCAGCAGGGAAACTCCTGCTGGGCATCTTCAGCACACAGTGAGCTTTGCAACTCTGCAACACGCATTGCTGTCACCTCTCCCTTTCCTGCCTGAAAGACCAATTGATTCCAACATCTCTGTGCCCGCTCTCTGCTGAGCAGCAACAGAAAGAGAGGAGCAGGAATGTTTAGACTGGGCTAAAACAGCAGAAGTGCCTTGCCAAAAAGCTCCTGCTGATCACGATAAGCACACAGTGAGCTTTAAACTGTGACACAAACATTGCTGCCACTCTTCACTCTTTCTCCTAAAAGTGCATTTGAATCCAACGTTTCTGGTGCGCTCTCTCGTTTCGAGAGGAGTTGTGACAGGGGAGGACGAGCGCTTGGACTCTAATCCCACAGCCGAAGGGCCAGCAGGGAAACTCCTGCTGGGCACCTTCAGCACACAGTGAGCTTTGCAACTCTGCAACACGCATTGTTGTCACTCCTCCCTTTCCTGCCTGAAAGACCAATTGATTCCAACATCTCTGTGCCCGCTCTCTGCTGAGCAGCAACAGAAAGAGAGGAGCAGGAATGTTTAGACTGGGCAAAAACAGCAGAAGTGCCTTGCAAAAAAGCTCCTGCAGATCACGTTTAGCACACAGTGAGCTTTAAACTGTGACACAAACATTGCTGCCACTCTTCACTCTTTCTCCTAAAAGTGCATTTGAATCCAACGTTTCTGGTGCGCTCTCTCGTTTCGAGAGGAGTTGTGACAGGGGAGGACGAGCGCTTGGACTCTAATCCCACAGCCGAAGGGCCAGCAGGTAAACTCCTGCTGGGCATCTTCAGCACACAGTGAGCTTTGCAACTCTGAAACAAACATTACTGTCACCTCTCACTTTCCTACCTCAAAGTCCAATTGAATCCTACATCTCCTGTGCTTGCTCTTTGTGAGCAGTAGCAGAATATAGCACTTACGTTTGGACTCTGCTGAAACAGCAGAAGAGACAGTCCAGAAAGTTCCCACTGATCATCTTCAGCGCACAGTGAGCTTTGCAACTCTGAAACACACATTGCTGTCACTCCTTACTTCATCTCCTAATAGTCCCTTTGAATCCATGGTCTCTCGCGCCCTCTCTCGTTTGAACAGCAGCAGTGACAGGTGAACACGAGCTCTTGGCCTCTGCTCCCACAGCCGAAGAGCCAGGAGTGAAAGCTCCGGCTGGGCATCTTCAGCAACTAGTCAGCTTTGCAACTGTGACACATATATTGCTGTTGCTCCTCACTTTCCTACCTCAAAGTCCAATTGAATCCAAAATCTCTGGGCCCTTTCTCTGCTGGGCAGCAGCAGACAGAGTAGAGCCGGAACGTTTTGTCCCTGCTAAAAGAGCAGAAGAGCCAGGACAAAATGTTCCTGCAGATCATCTTCAGCGCACAGCGAGCTTTGCAACTCTGCAACACGCATTGCTGTCACTCCTCCCTTTCCTGCCTGAAAGACCAACTGAATCCACCATCTCTGTGCCCGCTCTCTGCTGAGCAGCAACAGAGAGAGTAGAGCAGGAATGTTTAGACTGGACTAAAACAGCAGAAGCGCCTTGCAAAAAAGCTCCTGCTGATCATGTTTAGCACACAGTGAGCTTTAAACTGTGACACAAACATTGCTGCCACTCTTCACTCTTTCTCCTAAAAGTGCATTTGAATCCAACGTTTCTGGTGCGCTCTCTCGTTTCGAGAGGAGTTGTGACAGGGGAGGACGAGCGCTTGGACTCTAATCCCACAGCCGAAGGGCCAGCAGGTAAACTCCTGCTGGGCATCTTCAGCACACAGTGAGCTTTGCAACTCTGAAACAAACATTACTGTCACCTCTCACTTTCCTACCTCAAAGTCCAATTGAATCCTACATCTCAGTGCCCGCTCTCTGCTGAGCAGCAACAGAAAGAGAGGAGCCGGAATGTTTAGACTGGGCTAAAACAGCAGAAGTGCCTTGCAAAAAAGCTCCTGCTGATCACGTTTAGCACACAGTGAGCTTTAAACTGTGACACAAACATTGCTGCCACTCTTCACTCTTTCTCCTAAAAGTGCATTTGAATCCAACGTTTCTGGTGCGCTCTCTCGTTTCGAGAGGAGTTGTGACAGGGGAGGACGAGCGCTTGGACTCTAATCCCACAGCCGAAGGGCCAGCAGGGAAACTCCTGCTGGGCATCTTCAGCACACAGTGAGCTTTGCAACTCTGCAACACGCATTGCTGTCACTCCTCCCTTTCCTGCCTGAAAGACCAATTGATTCCAACATCTCTGTGCCCGCTCTCTGCTGAGCAGCAACAGAAAGAGAGGAGCAGGAATGTTTAGACTGGGCTAAAACAGCAGAAGTGCCTTGCAAAAAAGCTCCTGCTGATCACGTTTAGCACACAGTGAGCTTTAAACTGTGACACAAACATTGCTGCCACTCTTCACTCTTTCTCCTAAAAGTGCATTTGAATCCAACGTTTCTGGTGCGCTCTCTCGTTTCGAGAGGAGTTGTGACAGGGGAGGACGAGCGCTTGGACTCTAATCCCACAGCCGAAGGGCCAGCAGGGAAACTCCTGCTGGGCATCTTCAGCACACAGTGAGCTTTGCAACTCTGCAACACGCATTGCTGTCACTCCTCCCTTTCCTGCCTGAAAGACCAATTGATTCCAACATCTCTGTGCCCGCTCTCTGCTGAGCAGCAACAGAAAGAGAGGAGCAGGAATGTTTAGACTGGGCAAAAACAGCAGAAGTGCCTTGCAAAAAAGCTCCTGCAGATCACGTTTAGCACACAGTGAGCTTTAAACTGTGACACAAACATTGCTGCCACTCTTCACTCTTTCTCCTAAAAGTGCATTTGAATCCAACGTTTCTGGTGCGCTCTCTCGTTTCGAGAGGAGTTGTGACAGGGGAGGACGAGCGCTTGGACTCTAATCCCACAGCCGAAGGGCCAGCAGGTAAACTCCTGCTGGGCATCTTCAGCACACAGTGAGCTTTGCAACTCTGAAACAAACATTACTGTCACCTCTCACTTTCCTACCTCAAAGTCCAATTGAATCCTACATCTCCTGTGCTTGCTCTTTGTGAGCAGTAGCAGAATATAGCACTTACGTTTGGACTCTGCTGAAACAGCAGAAGAGACAGTCCAGAAAGTTCCCACTGATCATCTTCAGCGCACAGTGAGCTTTGCAACTCTGAAACACACATTGCTGTCACTCCTCACTTCATCTCCTAATAGTCCCTTTGAATCCATGGTCTCTCGCGCCCTCTCTCGTTTGAACAGCAGCAGTGACAGGTGAACACGAGCTCTTGGCCTCTGCTCCCACAGCCGAAGAGCCAGTAGTGAAAGCTCCGGCTGGGCATCTTCAGCAACTAGTCAGCTTTGCAACTGTGACACATATATTGCTGTTGCTCCTCACTTTCCTACCTCAAAGTCCAATTGAATCCAAAATCTCTGGGCCCTTTCTCTGCTGGGCAGCAGCAGACAGAGTAGAGCCGGAACGTTTTGTCCCTGCTAAAAGAGCAGAAGAGCCAGGACAAAATGTTCCTGCAGATCATCTTCAGCGCACAGCGAGCTTTGCAACTCTGCAACACGCATTGCTGTCACTCCTCCCTTTCCTGCCTGAAAGACCAACTGAATCCACCATCTCTGTGCCCGCTCTCTGCTGAGCAGCAACAGAGAGTAGAGCAGGAATGTTTAGACTGGACTAAAACAGCAGAAGCGCCTTGCAAAAAAGCTCCTGCTGATCATGTTTAGCACACAGTGAGCTTTAAACTGTGACACAAACATTGCTGCCACTCTTCACTCTTTCTCCTAAAAGTGCATTTGAATCCAACGTTTCTGGTGCGCTCTCTCGTTTCGAGAGGAGTTGTGACAGGGGAGGACGAGCGCTTGGACTCTAATCCCACAGCCGAAGGGCCAGCAGGGAAACTCCTGCTGGGCATCTTCAGCACACAGTGAGCTTTGCAACTCTGCAACACGCATTGCTGTCACCTCTCACTTTCCTACCTCAAAGTCCAATTGAATCCTACATCTCAGTGGCCGCTCTCTGCTGAGCAGCAACAGAAAGAGAGGAGCAGGAATGTTTAGACTGGGCAAAAACAGCAGAAGTGCCTTGCAAAAAAGCTCCTGCTGATCACGTTTAGCACACAGTGAGCTTTAAACTGTGACACAAACATTGCTGCCACTCTTCACTCTTTCTCCTAAAAGTGCATTTGAATCCAACGTTTCTGGTGCGCTCTCTCGTTTCGAGAGG
The DNA here is from genome assembly GCF_037157495.1 of Lathamus discolor. Taxonomy (NCBI): domain Eukaryota; kingdom Metazoa; phylum Chordata; class Aves; order Psittaciformes; family Psittacidae; genus Lathamus; species Lathamus discolor. The sequence goes on along the minus strand of NC_088884.1, from coordinate 90,160,435 downwards.
AGTTGTGACAGGGGAGGACGAGCGCTTGGACTCTAATCCCACAGCCGAAGGGACAGCAGGGAAACTCCTGCTGGGCATCTTCAGCACACAGTGAGCTTTGCAACTCTGAAACACACATTGCTGTCACCTCTCACTTTCCTACCTCAAAGTCCAATTGAATCCTACATCTCCTGTGCTTGCTCTTTGTGAGCAGTAGCAGAATATAGCACTTACGTTTGGACTCTGCTGAAACAGCAGAAGGGACAGTCCAGAAAGTTCCCACTGGTCATCTTCAGAGCACAGCGATCTTTGCAACTCTGCAACACGCATTGCTGTCACTCCTCCCTTTCCTGCCTGAAAGACCAACTGAATCCACCATCTCTGTGCCCGCTCTCTGCTGAGCAGCAACAGAGAGAGTAGAGCAGGAATGTTGAGACTGGGCAAAAACAGCAGAAGTGCCTTGCAAAAAAGCTCCTGCAGATCACGTTTAGCACACAGTGAGCTTTAAACTGTGACACAAACATTGCTGCCACTCTTCACTCTTTCTCCTAAAAGTGCATTTGAATCCAACGTTTCTGGTGCGCTCTCTCGTTTCGAGAGGAGTTGTGACAGGGGAGGACGAGCGCTTGGACTCTAATCCCACAGCCGAAGGGCCAGCAGGTAAACTCCTGCTGGGCATCTTCAGCACACAGTGAGCTTTGCAACTCTGAAACAAACATTACTGTCACCTCTCACTTTCCTACCTCAAAGTCCAATTGAATCCTACATCTCAGTGCCCGCTCTCTGCTGAGCAGCAACAGAAAGAGAGGAGCCGGAATGTTTAGACTGGGCTAAAACAGCAGAAGTGCCTTGCAAAAAAGCTCCTGCTGATCACGTTTAGCACACAGTGAGCTTTAAACTGTGACACAAACATTGCTGCCACTCTTCACTCTTTCTCCTAAAAGTGCATTTGAATCCAACGTTTCTGGTGCGCTCTCTCGTTTCGAGAGGAGTTGTGACAGGGGAGGACGAGCGCTTGGACTCTAATCCCACAGCCGAAGGGCCAGCAGGTAAACTCCTGCTGGGCATCTTCAGCACACAGTGAGCTTTGCAACTCTGAAACAAACATTACTGTCACCTCTCACTTTCCTACCTCAAAGTCCAATTGAATCCTACATCTCCTGTGCTTGCTCTTTGTGAGCAGTAGCAGAATATAGCACTTACGTTTGGACTCTGCTGAAACAGAAGAAGAGACAGTCCAGAAAGTTCCCACTGGTCATCTTCAGAGCACAGCGATCTTTGCAACTCTGCAACACGCATAGCTGTCACTCCTCCCTTTCCTGCCTGAAAGACCAACTGAATCCACCATCTCTGTGCCCGCTCTCTGCTGAGCAGCAACAGAGAGAGTAGAGCAGGAATGTTGAGACTGTGCTAAAACAGCAGAAGAGCCTTGCAAAAAAGCTCCTGCTGATCATGTTTAGCACACAGCGAGCTTTAAACTGTGACACAAACATTGCTGCCACTCTTCACTCTTTCTCCTAAAAGTGCATTTGAATCCAGCGTTTCTGGTGCGCTCTCTCGTTTCGAGAGGAGTTGTGACAGGGGAGGACGAGCGCTTGGACTCTAATCCCACAGCCGAAGGGCCAGCAGGGAAACTCCTGCTGGGCATCTTCAGCACACAGTGAGCTTTGCAACTCTGAAACACACATTGCTGTCACCTCTCACTTTCCTACCTCAAAGTCCAATTGAATCCTACATCTCCTGTGCTTGCTCTTTGTGAGCAGTAGCAGAATATAGCACTTACGTTTGGACTCTGCTGAAACAGCAGAAGAGACAGTCCAGAAAGTTCCCACTGGTCATCTTCAGAGCACAGCGATCTTTGCAACTCTGCAACACGCATTGCTGTCTCTCCTCCCTTTCCTGCCTGAAAGACCAACTGAATCCACCATCTCTGTGCCCGCTCTCTGCTGAGCAGCAACAGAGAGAGTAGAGCAGGAATGTTGAGACTGTGCTAAAACAGCAGAAGAGCCTTGCAAAAAAGCTCCTGCTGATCATGTTTAGCACACAGCGAGTTTTAAACTGTGGCACAAACATTGCTGTCACTCCACACTTTATCTCCTAAAAGTGCATTTGAATCCAACGTTTCTGGTGCGCTCTCTCGTTTCGAGAGGAGTTGTGACAGGGGAGGACGAGCGCTTGGACTCTAATCCCACAGCCGAAGGGCCAGCAGGGAAACTCCTGCTGGGCATCTTCAGCACACAGTGAGCTTTGCAACTCTGAAACACACATTGCTGTCACCTCTCACTTTCCTACCTCAAAGTCCAATTGAATCCTACATCTCCTGTGCTTGCTCTTTGTGAGCAGTAGCAGAATATAGCACTTACGTTTGGACTCTGCTGAAACAGCAGAAGAGACAGTCCAGAAAGTTCCCACTGGTCATCTTCAGAGCACAGCGATCTTTGCAACTCTGCAACAGACATTGCTGTCACTCCTCCCTTTCCTGCCTGAAAGACCAACTGAATCCACCATCTCTGTGCCCGCTCTCTGCTGAGCAGCAACAGAGAGAGTAGAGCAGGAATGTTGAGACTGTGCTAAAACAGCAGAAGAGCCTTGCAAAAAAGCTCCTGCTGATCATGTTTAGCACACAGCGAGCTTTAAACTGTGACACAAACATTGCTGTCACTCCTCACTTTATCTCCTAAAAGTGCATTTGAATCCAACGTTTCTGATGCGCTCTCTCGTTTCGAGAGGAATTGTGACAGGGGAGGACGAGCGCTTGGACTCTAATCCCACAGCCGAAGGGCCAGCAGGGAAACTCCTGCTGGGCATCTTCAGCACACAGTGAGCTTTGCAACTCTGAAACACACATTGCTGTCACCTCTCACTTTCCTACCTCAAAGTCCAATTGAATCCTACATCTCAGTGCCCGCTCTCTGCTGAGCAGCAACAGAAAGAGAGGAGCAGGAATGTTTAGACTGGGCTAAAACAGCAGAAGTGCCTTGCAAAAAAGCTCCTGCTGATCACGTTTAGCACACAGTGAGCTTTAAACTGTGACACAAACATTGCTGCCACTCTTCACTCTTTCTCCTAAAAGTGCATTTGAATCCAACGTTTCTGGTGCGCTCTCTCGTTTCGAGAGGAGTTGTGACAGGGGAGGACGAGCGCTTGGACTCTAATCCCACAGCCGAAGGGCCAGCAGGGAAACTCCTGCTGGGCATCTTCAGCACACAGTGAGCTTTGCAACTCTGAAACACACATTGCTGTCACCTCTCACTTTCCTACCTCAAAGTCCAATTGAATCCTACATCTCCTGTTCTTGCTCTTTGTGAGCAGTAGCAGAATATAGCACTTACGTTTGGACTCTGCTGAAACAGCAGAAGGGACAGTCCAGAAAGTTCCCACTGGTCATCTTCAGAGCACAGCGATCTTTGCAACTCTGCAACACGCATTGCTGTCACTCCTCCCTTTCCTGCCTGAAAGACCAACTGAATCCACCATCTCTGTGCCCGCTCTCTGCTGAGCAGCAACAGAGAGAGTAGAGCAGGAATGTTGAGACTGTGCTAAAACAGCAGAAGAGCCTTGCAAAAAAGCTCCTGCTGATCATGTTTAGCACACAGCGAGCTTTAAACTGTGACACAAACATTGCTGTCACTCCTCACTTTATCTCCTAAAAGTGCATTTGAATCCAACGTTTCTGGTGCGCTCTCTCGTTTCGAGAGGAGTTGTGACAGGGGAGGAGGAGCGCTTGGACTCTAATCCCACAGCCGAAGGGCCAGCAGGGAAACTCCTGCTGGGCATCTTCAGCACACAGTGAGCTTTGCAACTCTGCAACACGCATTGCTGTCACTCCTCCCTTTCCTGCCTGAAAGACCAATTGATTCCAACATCTCTGTGCCCGCTCTCTGCTGAGCAGCAACAGAAAGAGAGGAGCAGGAATGTTTAGACTGGGCAAAAACAGCAGAAGTGCCTTGCAAAAAAGCTCCTGCAGATCACGTTTAGCACACAGTGAGCTTTAAACTGTGACACAAACATTGCTGCCACTCTTCACTCTTTCTCCTAAAAGTGCATTTGAATCCAACGTTTCTGGTGCGCTCTCTCGTTTCGAGAGGAGTTGTGACAGGGGAGGACGAGCGCTTGGACTCTAATCCCACAGCCGAAGGGCCAGCAGGTAAACTCCTGCTGGGCATCTTCAGCACACAGTGAGCTTTGCAACTCTGAAACAAACATTATTGTCACCTCTCACTTTCCTACCTCAAAGTCCAATTGAATCCTACATCTCCTGTGCTTGCTCTTTGTGAGCAGTAGCAGAATATAGCACTTACGTTTGGACTCTGCTGAAACAGCAGAAGAGACAGTCCAGAAAGTTCCCACTGATCATCTTCAGCGCACAGTGAGCTTTGCAACTCTGAAACACACATTGCTGTCACTCCTCACTTCATCTCCTAATAGTCCCTTTGAATCCATGGTCTCTCGCGCCCTCTCTCGTTTGAACAGCAGCAGTGACAGGTGAACACGAGCTCTTGGCCTCTGCTCCCACAGCCGAAGAGCCAGGAGTGAAAGCTCCGGCTGGGCATCTTCAGAAACTAGTCAGCTTTGCAACTGTGACACATATATTGCTGTGGCTCCTCACTTTCCTACCTCAAAGTCCAATTGAATCCAAAATCTCTGGGCCCTTTCTCTGCTGGGCAGCAGCAGACAGAGTAGAGCCGGAACGTTTTGTCCCTGCTAAAAGAGCAGAAGAGCCAGGACAAAATGTTCCTGCAGATCATCTTCAGCGCACAGCGAGCTTTGCAACTCTGCAACACGCATTGCTGTCACTCCTCCCTTTCCTGCCTGAAAGACCAACTGAATCCACCATCTCTGTGCCCGCTCTCTGCTGAGCAGCAACAGAGAGTAGAGCAGGAATGTTTAGACTGGACTAAAACAGCAGAAGCACCTTGCAAAAAAGCTCCTGCTGATCATGTTTAGCACACAGTGAGCTTTAAACTGTGACACAAACATTGCTGCCACTCTTCACTCTTTCTCCTAAAAGTGCATTTGAATCCAACGTTTCTGGTGCGCTCTCTCGTTTCGAGAGGAGTTGTGACAGGGGAGGACGAGCGCTTGGACTCTAATCCCACAGCCGAAGGGCCAGCAGGGAAACTCCTGCTGGGCATCTTCAGCACACAGTGAGCTTTGCAACTCTGAAACACACATTGCTGTCACCTCTCACTTTCCTACCTCAAAGTCCAATTGAATCCTACATCTCAGTGCCCGCTCTCTGCTGAGCAGCAACAGAAAGAGAGGAGCAGGAATGTTTAGACTGGGCTAAAACAGCAGAAGTGCCTTGCAAAAAAGCTCCTGCTGATCACGTTTAGCACACAGTGAGCTTTAAACTGTGACACAAACATTGCTGCCACTCTTCACTCTTTCTCCTAAAAGTGCATTTGAATCCAACGTTTCTGGTGCGCTCTCTCGTTTCGAGAGGAGTTGTGACAGGGGAGGACGAGCGCTTGGACTCTAATCCCACAGCCGAAGGGCCAGCAGGGAAACTCCTGCTGGGCATCTTCAGCACACAGTGAGCTTTGCAACTCTGCAACACGCATTGCTGTCACTCCTCCCTTTCCTGCCTGAAAGACCAATTGATTCCAACATCTCTGTGCCCGCTCTCTGCTGAGCAGCAACAGAAAGAGAGGAGCAGGAATGTTTAGACTGGGCTAAAACAGCAGAAGTGCCTTGCAAAAAAGCTCCTGCTGATCACGTTTAGCACACAGTGAGCTTTAAACTGTGACACAAACATTGCTGCCACTCTTCACTCTTTCTCCTAAAAGTGCATTTGAATCCAACGTTTCTGGTGCGCTCTCTCGTTTCGAGAGGAGTTGTGACAGGGGAGGACGAGCGCTTGGACTCTAATCCCACAGCCGAAGGGCCAGCAGGGAAACTCCTGCTGGGCATCTTCAGCACACAGTGAGCTTTGCGACTCTGAAACACACATTGCTGTCACCTCTCACTTTCCTACCTCAAAGTCCAATTGAATCCTACATCTCCTGTGCTTGCTCTTTGTGAGCAGTAGCAGAATATAGCACTTACGTTTGGACTCTGCTGAAACAGCAGAAGGGACAGTCCAGAAAGTTCCCACTGGTCATCTTGAGAGCACAGCGATCTTTGCAACTCTGCAACACGCATTGCTGTCACTCCTCCCTTTCCTGCCTGAAAGACCAACTGAATCCACCATCTCTGTGCCCGCTCTCTGCTGAGCAGCAACAGAGAGAGTAGAGCAGGAATGTTGAGACTGTGCTAAAACAGCAGAAGAGCCTTGCAAAAAAGCTCCTGCTGATCATGTTTAGCACACAGCGAGCTTTAAACTGTGACAAACATTGCTGTCACTCCTCACTTTATCTCCTAAAAGTGCATTTGAATCCAACGTTTCTGGTGCGCTCTCTCGTTTCGAGAGGAGTTGTGACAGGGGAGGACGAGCGCTTGGACTCTAATCCCACAGCCGAAGGGCCAGCAGGTAAACTCCTGCTGGGCATCTTCAGCACACAGTGAGCTTTGCAACTCTGCAACACTCATTGCTGTCACTCCTCCCTTTCCTGCCTGAAAGACCAATTGATTCCAACATCTCTGTGCCCGCTCTCTGCTGAGCAGCAACAGAAAGAGAGGAGCAGGAATGTTTAGACTGGGCTAAAACAGCAGAAGTGCCTTGCAAAAAAGCTCCTGCTGATCACGTTTAGCACACAGTGAGCTTTAAACTGTGACACAAACATTGCTGCCACTCTTCACTCTTTCTCCTAAAAGTGCATTTGAATCCAACGTTTCTGGTGCGCTCTCTCGTTTCGAGAGGAGTTGTGACAGGGGAGGACGAGCGCTTGGACTCTAATCCCACAGCCGAAGGGCCAGCAGGGAAACTCCTGCTGGGCATCTTCAGCACACAGTGAGCTTTGCGACTCTGAAACACACATTGCTGCCACCTCTCACTTTCCTACCTCAAAGTCCAATTGAATCCTACATCTCCTGTGCTTGCTCTTTGTGAGCAGTAGCAGAATATAGCACTTACGTTTGGACTCTGCTGAAACAGCAGAAGGGACAGTCCAGAAAGTTCCCACTGGTCATCTTGAGAGCACAGCGATCTTTGCAACTCTGCAACACGCATTGCTGTCACTCCTCCCTTTCCTGCCTGAAAGACCAACTGAATCCACCATCTCTGTGCCCGCTCTCTGCTGAGCAGCAACAGAGAGAGTAGAGCAGGAATGTTGAGACTGTGCTAAAACAGCAGAAGAGCCTTGCAAAAAAGCTCCTGCTGATCATGTTTAGCACACAGCGAGCTTTAAACTGTGACAAACATTGCTGTCACTCCTCACTTTATCTCCTAAAAGTGCATTTGAATCCAACGTTTCTGGTGCGCTCTCTCGTTTCGAGAGGAGTTGTGACAGGGGAGGACGAGCGCTTGGACTCTAATCCCACAGCCGAAGGGCCAGCAGGGAAACTCCTGCTGGGCATCTTCAGCACACAGTGAGCTTTGCAACTCTGCAACACGCATTGCTGTCACTCCTCCCTTTCCTGCCTGAAAGACCAATTGATTCCAACATCTCTGTGCCCGCTCTCTGCTGAGCAGCAACAGAAAGAGAGGAGCAGGAATGTTTAGACTGGGCAAAAACAGCAGAAGTGCCTTGCAAAAAAGCTCCTGCTGATCACGTTTAGCACACAGTGAGCTTTAAACTGTGACACAAACATTGCTGCCACTCTTCACTCTTTCTCCTAAAAATGCATTTGAATCCAACGTTTCTGGTGCGCTCTCTCGTTTCGAGAGGAGTTGTGACAGGGGAGGACGAGCGCTTGGACTCTAATCCCACAGCCGAAGGGCCAGCAGGGAAACTCCTGCTGGGCATCTTCAGCACACAGTGAGCTTTGCAACTCTGCAACACGCATTGTTGTCACTCCTCCCTTTCCTGCCTGAAAGACCAATTGATTCCAACATCTCTGTGCCCGCTCTCTGCTGAGCAGCAACAGAAAGAGAGGAGCAGGAATGTTTAGACTGGGCAAAAGCAGCAGAAGTGCCTTGCAAAAAAGCTCCTGCTGATCACGTTTAGCACACAGTGAGCTTTAAACTGTGACACAAACATTGCTGCCACTCTTCACTCTTTCTCCTAAAAGTGCATTTGAATCCAACGTTTCTGGTGCGCTCTCTCGTTTCGAGAGTTGTGACAGGGGAGGACGAGCGCTTGGACTCTAATCCCACAGCCGAAGGGCCAGCAGGTAAACTCCTGCTGGGCATCTTCAGCACACAGTGAGCTTTGCAACTCTGAAACAAACATTACTGTCACCTCTCACTTTCCTACCTCAAAGTCCAATTGAATCCTACATCTCCTGTGCTTGCTCTTTGTGAGCAGTAGCAGAATATAGCACTTACGTTTGGACTCTGCTGAAACAGCAGAAGAGACAGTCCAGAAAGTTCCCACTGATCATCTTCAGCGCACAGTGAGCTTTGCAACTCTGAAACACACATTGCTGTCACTCCTCACTTCATCTCCTAATAGTCCCTTTGAATCCATGGTCTCTCGCGCCCTCTCTCGTTTGAACAGCAGCAGTGACAGGTGAACACGAGCTCTTGGCCTCTGCTCCCACAGCCGAAGAGCCAGGAGTGAAAGCTCCGGCTGGGCATCTGCAGAAACTAGTCAGCTTTGCAACTGTGACACATATATTGCTGTTGCTCCTCACTTTCCTACCTCAAAGTCCAATTGAATCCAAAATCTCTGGGCCCTTTCTCTGCTGGGCAGCAGCAGACAGAGTAGAGCCGGAACGTTTTGTCCCTGCTAAAAGAGCAGAAGAGCCAGGACAAAATGTTCCTGCAGATCATCTTCAGCGCACAGCGAGCTTTGCAACTCTGCAACACGCATTGCTGTCACTCCTCCCTTTCCTGCCTGAAAGACCAACTGAATCCACCATCTCTGTGCCCGCTCTCTGCTGAGCAGCAACAGAGAGTAGAGCAGGAATGTTTAGACTGGACTAAAACAGCAGAAGCACCTTGCAAAAAAGCTCCTGCTGATCATGTTTAGCACACAGTGAGCTTTAAACTGTGACACAAACATTGCTGCCACTCTTCACTCTTTCTCCTAAAAGTGCATTTGAATCCAACGTTTCTGGTGCGCTCTCTCGTTTCGAGAGGAGTTGTGACAGGGGAGGACGAGCGCTTGGACTCTAATCCCACAGCCGAAGGGCCAGCAGGGAAACTCCTGCTGGGCATCTTCAGCACACAGTGAGCTTTGCAACTCTGAAACACACATTGCTGTCACCTCTCACTTTCCTACCTCAAAGTCCAATTGAATCCTACATCTCAGTGGCCGCTCTCTGCTGAGCAGCAACAGAAAGAGAGGAGCAGGAATGTTTAGACTGGGCTAAAACAGCAGAAGTGCCTTGCAAAAAAGCTCCTCCTGATCACGTTTAGCACACAGTGAGCTTTAAACTGTGACACAAACATTGCTGCCACTCTTCACTCTTTCTCCTAAAAGTGCATTTGAATCCAACGTTTCTGGTGCGCTCTCTCGTTTCGAGAGGAGTTGTGACAGGGGAGGACGAGCGCTTGGACTCTAATCCCACAGCCGAAGGGCCAGCAGGGAAACTCCTGCTGGGCATCTTCAGCACACAGTGAGCTTTGCAACTCTGCAACACGCATTGCTGTCACTCCTCCCTTTCCTGCCTGAAAGACCAATTGATTCCAACATCTCTGTGCCCGCTCTCTGCTGAGCAGCAACAGAAAGAGAGGAGCAGGAATGTTTAGACTGGGCAAAAACAGCAGAAGTGCCTTGCAAAAAAGCTCCTGCAGATCACGTTTAGCACACAGTGAGCTTTAAACTGTGACACAAACATTGCTGCCACTCTTCACTCTTTCTCCTAAAAGTGCATTTGAATCCAACGTTTCTGGTGCGCTCTCTCGTTTCGAGAGGAGTTGTGACAGGGGAGGACGAGCGCTTGGACTCTAATCCCACAGCCGAAGGGCCAGCAGGTAAACTCCTGCTGGGCATCTTCAGCACACAGTGAGCTTTGCAACTCTGGAACACACATTGCTGTCACCTCTCACTTTCCTACCTCAAAGTCCAATTGAATCCTACATCTCCTGTGCTTGCTCTTTGTGAGCAGTAGCAGAATATAGCACTTACGTTTGGACTCTGCTGAAACAGCAGAAGAGACTGTCCAGAAAGTTCCCACAGATCATCTTCAGCGCACAGTGAGCTTTGCAACTCTGAAACACACATTGCTGTCACTCCTCACTTCATCTCCTAATAGTCCCTTTGAATCCATGGTCTCTCGCGCCCTCTCTCGTTTGAACAGCAGCAGTGACAGGTGAACACGAGCTCTTGGCCTCTGCTCCCACAGCCGAAGAGCCAGGAGTGAAAGCTCCGGCTGGGCATCTTCAGCAACTAGTCAGCTTTGCAACTGTGACACATATATTGCTGTTGCTCCTCACTTTCCTACCTCAAAGTCCAATTGAATCCAAAATCTCTGGGCCCTTTCTCTGCTGGGCAGCAGCAGACAGAGTAGAGCCGGAACGTTTTGTCCCTGCTAAAAGAGAAGAAGAGCCAGGACAAAATGTTCCTGCAGATCATCTTCAGCGCACAGCGAGCTTTGCAACTCTGCAACACGCATTGCTGTCACTCCTCCCTTTCCTGCCTGAATGACCAACTGAATCCACCATCTCTGTGCCCGCTCTCTGCTGAGCAGCAACAGAGAGAGTAGAGCAGGAATGTTTAGACTGGACTAAAACAGCAGAAGCGCCTTGCAAAAAAGCTCCTCCTGATCATGTTTATCACACAGTGAGCTTTAAACTGTGACACAAACATTGCTGCCACTCTTCACTCTTTCTCCTAAAAGTGCATTTGAATCCAACGTTTCTGGTGCGCTCTCTCGTTTCGAGAGGAGTTGTGACAGGGGAGGACGAGCGCTTGGACTCTAATCCCACAGCCGAAGGGCCAGCAGGGAAACTCCTGCTGGGCATCTTCAGCACACAGTGAGCTTTGCAACTCTGAAACACACATTGCTGTCACCTCTCACTTTCCTACCTCAAAGTCCAATTGAATCCTACATCTCCTGTGCTTGCTCTTTGTGAGCAGTAGCAGAATATAGCACTTACGTTTGGACTCTGCTGAAACAGCAGAAGAGACAGTCCAGAAAGTTCCCACTGGTCATCTTCAGAGCACAGCGATCTTTGCAACTCTGCAACAGACATTGCTGTCACTCCTCCCTTTCCTGCCTGAAAGACCAACTGAATCCACCATCTCTGTGCCCGCTCTCTGCTGAGCAGCAACAGAGAGAGTAGAGCAGGAATGTTGAGACTGTGCTAAAACAGCAGAAGAGCCTTGCAAAAAAGCTCCTGCTGATCATGTTTAGCACACAGCGAGCTTTAAACTGTGACAAACATTGCTGTCACTCCTCACTTTATCTCCTAAAAGTGCATTTGAATCCAACGTTTCTGGTGCGCTCTCTCGTTTCGAGAGGAGATGTGACAGGGGAGGACGAGCTCTTGGACTCTAATCCCACAGCCGAAGGGCCAGCAGGGAAACTCCTGCTGGGCATCTTCAGCACACAGTGAGCTTTGCAACTCTGCAACACGCATTGCTGTCACTCCTCCCTTTCCTGCCTGAAAGACCAATTGATTCCAACGTCTCTGTGCCCGCTCTCTGCTGAGCAGCAACAGAAAGAGAGGAGCAGGAATGTTTAGACTGGGCTAAAACAGCAGAAGTGCCTTGCAAAAAAGCTCCTGCTGATCACGTTTAGCACACAGTGAGCTTTAAACTGTGACACAAACATTGCTGCCACTCTTCACTCTTTCTCCTAAAAGTGCATTTGAATCCAACGTTTCTGGTGCGCTCTCTCGTTTCGAGAGGAGTTGTGACAGGGGAGGACGAGCGCTTGGACTCTAATCCCACAGCCGAAGGGCCAGCAGGTAAACACCTGCTGGGCATCTTCAGCACACAGTGAGCTTTGCAACTCTGCAACACGCATTGCTGTCACTCCTCCCTTTCCTGCCTGAAAGACCAATTGATTCCAACGTCTCTGTGCCCGCTCTCTGCTGAGCAGCAACAGAAAGAGAGGAGCAGGAATGTTTAGACTGGGCAAAAACAGCAGAAGTGCCTTGCAAAAAGCTCCTGCAGATCACGTTTAGCACACAGTGAGCTTTAAACTGTGACACAAACATTGCTGCCACTCTTCACTCTTTCTCCTAAAAGTGCATTTGAATCCAACGTTTCTGGTGCGCTCTCTCGTTTCGAGAGGAGTTGTGACAGGGGAGGACGAGCGCTTGGACTCTAATCCCACAGCCGAAGGGCCAGCAGGTAAACTCCTGCTGGGCATCTTCAGCACACAGTGAGCTTTGCAACTCTGAAACAAACATTACTGTCACCTCTCACTTTCCTACCTCAAAGTCCAATTGAATCCTACATCTCCTGTGCTTGCTCTTTGTGAGCAGTAGCAGAATATAGCACTTACGTTTGGACTCTGCTGAAACAGCAGAAGAGACAATCCAGAAAGTTCCCACTGATCATCTTCAGCGCACAGTGAGCTTTGCAACTCTGAAACACACATTGCTGTCACTCCCCACTTCATCTCCTAATAGTCCCTTTGAATCCATGGTCTCTCGCGCCCTCTCTCGTTTGAACAGCAGCAGTGACAGGTGAACACGAGCTCTTGGCCTCTGCTCCCACAGCCGAAGAGCCAGGAGTGAAAGCTCCGGCTGGGCATCTTCAGCAACTAGTCAGCTTTGCAACTGTGACACATATATTGCTGTTGCTCCTCACTTTCCTACCTCAAAGTCCAATTGAATCCAAAATCTCTGGGCCCTTTCTCTGCTGGGCAGCAGCAGACAGAGTAGAGCCGGAACGTTTTGTCCCTGCTAAAAGAGCAGAAGAGCCAGGACAAAATGTTCCTGCAGATCATCTTCAGCGCACAGCGAGCTTTGCAGCTCTGCAACACGCATTGCTGTCACTCCTCCCTTTCCTGCCTGAAAGACCAACTGAATCCACCATCTCTGTGCCCGCTCTCTGCTGAGCAGCAACAGAGAGAGTAGAGCAGGAATGTTTAGACTGGACTAAAACAGCAGAAGCGCCTTGCAAAAAAGCTCCTGCTGATCACGTTTAGCACACAGTGAGCTTTAAACTGTGACACAAACATTGCTGCCACTCTTCACTCTTTCTCCTAAAAGTGCATTTGAATCCAACGTTTCTGGTGCGCTCTCTCGTTTCGAGAGGAGTTGTGACAGGGGAGGACGAGCGCTTGGACTCTAATCCCACAGCCGAAGGGCCAGCAGGGAAACTCCTGCTGGGCATCTTCAGCACACAGTGAGCTTTGCAACTCTGAAACACACATTGCTGTCACCTCTCATTTCCCTACCTCAAAGTCCAATTGAATACTACATCTCCTGTGCTTGCTCTTTGTGAGCAGTAGCAGAATATACCACTTATGTTTGGACGCTGCTGAAACAGCAGAAGAGACAGTCCAGAAAGTTCCCACTGGTCATCTTCAGAGCACAGCGATCTTTGCAACTCTGCAACAGACATTGCTGTCACTCCTCCCTTTCCTGCCTGAAAGACCAACTGAATCCACCATCTCTGTGCCCGCTCTCTGCTGAGCAGCAACAGAGAGAGTAGAGCAGGAATGTTGAGACTGTGCTAAAACAGCAGAAGAGCCTTGCAAAAAAACTCCTGCTGATCATGTTTAGCACACAGCGAGCTTTAAACTGTGACACAAACATTGCTGTCACTCCTCACTTTATCTCCTAAAAGTGCATTTGAATCCAACGTTTCTGGTGCGCTCTCTCGTTTCGAGAGGAGTTGTGACAGGGGAGGACGAGCGCTTGGACTCTAATCCCACAGCCGAAGGGGCAGCAGGGAAACTCCTGCTGGGCATCTTCAGCACACAGTGAGCTTTGCAACTCTGCAACACGCATTGCTGTCACTCCTCCCTTTCCTGCCTGAAAGACCAATTGATTCCAACATCTCTGTGCCCGCTCTCTGCTGAGCAGCAACAGAAAGAGAGGAGCAGGAATGTTTAGACTGGGCTAAAACAGCAGAAGTGCCTTGCAAAAAAGCTCCTGCTGATCACGTTTAGCACACAGTGAGCTTTAAACTGTGACACAAACATTGCTGCCACTCTTCACTCTTTCTCCTAAAAGTGCATTTGAATCCAACGTTTCTGGTGCGCTCTCTCGTTTCGAGAGGAGTTGTGACAGGGGAGGACGAGCGCTTGGACTCTAATCCCACAGCCGAAGGGCCAGCAGGTAAACACCTGCTGGGCATCTTCAGCACACAGTGAGCTTTGCAACTCTGCAACACGCATTGCTGTCACTCCTCCCTTTCCTGCCTGAAAGACCAATTGATTCCAACGTCTCTGTGCCCGCTCTCTGCTGAGCAGCAACAGAAAGAGAGGAGCAGGAATGTTTAGACTGGGCAAAAACAGCAGAAGTGCCTTGCAAAAAGCTCCTGCAGATCACGTTTAGCACACAGTGAGCTTTAAACTGTGACACAAACATTGCTGCCACTCTTCACTCTTTCTCCTAAAAGTGCATTTGAATCCAACGTTTCTGGTGCGCTCTCTCGTTTCGAGAGGAGTTGTGACAGGGGAGGACGAGCGCTTGGACTCTAATCCCACAGCCGAAGGGCCAGCAGGTAAACTCCTGCTGGGCATCTTCAGCACACAGTGAGCTTTGCAACTCTGAAACAAACATTACTGTCACCTCTCACTTTCCTACCTCAAAGTCCAATTGAATCCTACATCTCCTGTGCTTGCTCTTTGTGAGCAGTAGCAGAATATAGCACTTACGTTTGGACTCTGCTGAAACAGCAGAAGAGACAGTCCAGAAAGTTCCCACTGATCATCTTCAGCGCACAGTGAGCTTTGCAACTCTGAAACACACATTGCTGTCACTCCTCACTTCATCTCCTAATAGTCCCTTTGAATCCATGGTCTCTCGCGCCCTCTCTCGTTTGAACAGCAGCAGTGACAGGTGAACACGAGCTCTTGGCCTCTGCTCCCACAGCCGAAGAGCCAGGAGTGAAAGCTCCGGCTGGGCATCTTCAGCAACTAGTCAGCTTTGCAACTGTGACACATATATTGCTGTTGCTCCTCACTTTCCTACCTCAAAGTCCAATTGAATCCAAAATCTCTGGGCCCTTTCTCTGCTGGGCAGCAGCAGAGAGAGTAGAGCCGGAACGTTTTGTCCCTGCTAAAAGAGCAGAAGAGCCAGGACAAAATGTTCCTGCAGATCATCTTCAGCGCACAGCGAGCTTTGCAACTCTGCAACACGCATTGCTGTCACTCCTCCCTTTCCTGCCTGAAAGACCAACTGAATCCACCATCTCTGTGCCCGCTCTCTGCTGAGCAGCAACAGAGAGAGTAGAGCAGGAATGTTTAGACTGGACTAAAACAGCAGAAGCACCTTGCAAAAAAGCTCCTGCTGATCATGTTTAGCACACAGTGAGCTTTAAACTGTGACACAAACATTGCTGCCACTCTTCACTCTTTCTCCTAAAAGTGCATTTGAATCCAACGTTTCTGGTGCGCTCTCTCGTTTCGAGAGGAGTTGTGACAGGGGAGGACGAGCGCTTGGACTTTAATCCCACAGCCGAAGGGCCAGCAGGTAAACTCCTGCTGGGCATCTTCAGCACACAGTGAGCTTTGCAACTCTGAAACACACATTGCTGTCACCTCTCACTTTCCTACCTCAAAGTCCAAATGAATCCTACATCTCAGTGCCCGCTCTCTGCTGAGCAGCAACAGAAAGAGAGGAGCAGGAATGTTTAGACTGGGCTAAAACAGCAGAAGTGCCTAGCAAAAAAGCTCTTGCTGATCATGTTTAGCACACAGTGAGCTTTAAACTGTGACACAAACATTGCTGCCACTCTTCACTCTTTCTCCTAAAAGTGCATTTGAATCCAACGTTTCTGGTGCGCTCTCTCGTTTCGAGAGGAGTTGTGACAGGGGAGGACGAGCGCTTGGACTCTAATCCCACAGCCGAAGGGCCAGCAGGGAAACTCCTGCTGGGCATCTTCAGCACACAGTGAGCTTTGCAACTCTGAAACACACATTGCTGTCACCTCTCACTTTCCTACCTCAAAGTCCAATTGAATCCTACATCTCCTGTGCTTGCTCTTTGTGAGCAGTAGCAGAATATAGCACTTACGTTTGGACTCTGCTGAAACAGCAGAAGAGACAGTCCAGAAAGTTCCCACTGGTCATCTTCAGAGCACAGCGATCTTTGCAACTCTGCAACAGACATTGCTGTCACTCCTCCCTTTCCTGCCTGAAAGACCAACTGAATCCACCATCTCTGTGCCCTCTCTCTGCTGAGCAGCAACAGAGAGAGTAGAGCAGGAATGTTTAGACTGGGCTAAAACAGCAGAAGTGCCTTGCAAAAAAGCTCCTGCTGAACACGTTTAGCACACAGTGAGCTTTAAACTGTGACACAAACATTGCTGCCACTCTTCACTCTTTCTCCTAAAAGTGCATTTGAATCCAACGTTTCTGGTGCGCTCTCTCGTTTCGAGAGGAGTTGTGACAGGGGAGGACGAGCGCTTGGACTCTAATCCCACAGCCGAAGGGCCAGCAGGGAAACTCCTGCTGGGCATCTTCAGCACACAGTGAGCTTTGCAACTCTGCAACACGCATTGCTGTCACTCCTCCCTTTCCTGCCTGAAAGACCAATTGATTCCAACATCTCTGTGCCCGCTCTCTGCTGAGCAGCAACAGAAAGAGAGGAGCAGGAATGTTTAGACTGGGCAAAAACAGCAGAAGTGCCTTGCAAAAAAGCTCCTGCAGATCACGTTTAGCACACAGTGAGCTTTAAACTGTGACACAAACATTGCTGCCACTCTTCACTCTTTCTCCTAAAAGTGCATTTGAAACCAACGTTTCTGGTGCGCTCTCTCGTTTCGAGAGGAGTTGTGACAGGGGAGGACGAGCGCTTGGACTCTAATCCCACAGCCGAAGGGCCAGCAGGTAAACTCCTGCTGGGCATCTTCAGCACACAGTGAGCTTTGCAACTCTGAAACAAACATTACTGTCACCTCTCACTTTCCTACCTCAAAGTCCAATTGAATCCTACATCTCCTGTGCTTGCTCTTTGTGAGCAGTAGCAGAATATAGCACTTACGTTTGGACTCTGCTGAAACAGCAGAAGAGACAGTCCAGAAAGTTCCCACTGATCATCTTCAGCGCACAGTGAGCTTTGCAACTCTGAAACACACATTGCTGTCACTCCTCACTTCATCTCCTAATAGTCCCTTTGAATCCATGGTCTCTCGCGCCCTCTCTCGTTTGAACAGCAGCAGTGACAGGTGAACACGAGCTCTTGGCCTCTGCTCCCACAGCCGAAGAGCCAGGAGTGAAAGCTCCGGCTGGGCAGCTTCAGCAACTAGTCAGCTTTGCAACTGTGACACATATATTGCTGTTGCTCCTCACTTTCCTACCTCAAAGTCCAATTGAATCCAAAATCTCTGTGCCCTTTCTCTGCTGGGCAGCAGCAGAGAGAGTAGAGCCGGAACGTTTTGTCCCTGCTAAAAGAGCAGAAGAGCCAGGACAAAATGTTCCTGCAGATCATCTTCAGCGCACAGCGAGCTTTGCAACTCTGCAACACGCATTGCTGTCACTCCTCCCTTTCCTGCCTGAAAGACCAACTGAATCCACCATCTCTGTGCCCGCTCTCTGCTGAGCAGCAACAGAGAGAGTAGAGCAGGAATGTTTAGACTGGACTAAAACAGCAGAAGCGCCTTGCAAAAAAGCTCCTGCTGATCATGTTTAGCACACAGCGAGCTTTAAACTGTGACACAAACATTGCTGTCACTCCTCACTTTATCTCCTAAAAGTGCATTTGAATCCAACGTTTCTGGTGCGCTCTCTCGTTTCGAGAGGAGTTGTGACAGGGGAGGACGAGCGCTTGGACTCTAATCCCACAGCCGAAGGGCCAGCAGGGAAACTCCTGCTGGGCATCTTCAGCACACAGTGAGCTTTGCAACTCTGCAACACGCATTGCTGTCACTCCTCCCTTTCCTGCCTGAAAGACCAATTGATTCCAACATCTCTGTGCCCGCTCTCTGCTGAGCAGCAACAGAAAGAGAGGAGCAGGATTGTTTAGACTGGGCAAAAACAGCAGAAGTGCCTTGCAAAAAAGCTCCTGCTGATCACGTTTAGCACACAGTGAGCTTTAAACTGTGACACAAACATTGCTGTCTCTCCTCACTTTATCTCCTAAAAGTGCATTTGAATCCAACGTTTCTGGTGCGCTCTCTCGTTTCGAGAGGAGTTGTGACAGGGGAGGACGAGCGCTTGGACTCTAATCCCACAGCCAAAGGGCCAGCAGGGAAACTCCTGCTGGGCATCTTCAGCACACAGTGAGCTTTGCAACTCTGCAACACGCATTGCTGTCACTCCTCCCTTTCCTGCCTGAAAGACCAATTTATTCCAACATCTCTGTGCCCGCTCTCTGCTGAGCAGCAACAGAAAGAGAGGAGCAGGAATGTTTAGACTTAGCTAAAACAGCAGAATTGCCTTGCAAAAAAGCTCCTGCTGATCACGTTTAGCACACAGTGAGCTTTAAACTGTGACACAAACATTGCTGCCACTCTTCACTCTTTCTCCTAAAAGTGCATTTGAATCCAACGTTTCTGGTGCGCTCTCTCGTTTCGAGAGGAGTTGTGACAGGGGAGGACGAGCGCTTGGACTCTAATCCCACAGCCGAAGGGCCAGCAGGGAAACTCCTGCTGGGCATCTTCAGCACACAGTGAGCTTTGCAACTCTGAAACACACATTGCTGTCACCTCTCACTTTCCTACCTCAAAGTCCAATTGAATCCTACATCTCTGTGCCCGCTCTCTGCTGAGCAGCAACAGAAAGAGAGGAGCAGGAATGTTTAGACTGGGCTAAAACAGCAGAAGTGCCTTGCAAAAAAGCTCCTGCTGATCACGTTTAGCACACAGTGAGCTTTAAACTGTGACACAAACATTGCTGCCACTCTTCACTCTTTCTCCTAAAAGTGCATTTGAATCCAACGTTTCTGGTGCGCTCTCTCGTTTCGAGAGGAGTTGTGACAGGGGAGGACGAGCGCTTGGACTCTAATCCCACAGCCGAAGGGCCAGCAGGGAAACTCCTGCTGGGCATCTTCAGCACACAGTGAGCTTTGCAACTCTGAAACACACATTGCTGTCACCTCTCACTTTCCTACCTCAAAGTCCAATTGAATCCTACATCTCCTGTGCTTGCTCTTTGTGAGCAGTAGCAGAATATAGCACTTACTTTTGGACTCTGCTGAAACAGCAGAAGAGACAGTCCAGAAAGTTCCCACTGGTCATCTTCAGAGCACAGCGATCTTTGCAACTCTGCAACAGACATTGCTGTCACTCCTCCCTTTCCTGCCTGAAAGACCAACTGAATCCACCATCTCTGTGCCCTCTCTCTGCTGAGCAGCAACAGAGAGAGTAGAGCAGGAATGTTGAGACTGTGCTAAAACAGCAGAAGAGCCTTGCAAAAAAGCTCCTGCTGATCATGTTTAGCACACAGCGAGCTTTAAACTGTGACACAAACATTGCTGCCACTCTTCACTCTTTCTCCTAAAAGTGCATTTGAATCCAACGTTTCTGGTGCGCTCTCTCGTTTCGAGAGGAGTTGTGACAGGGGAGGACGAGCGCTTGGACTCTAATCCCACAGCCGAAGGGCCAGCAGGTAAAATCCTGCTGGGCATCTTCAGCACACAGTGAGCTTTGCAACTCTGCAACACGCATTGCTGTCACTCCTCCCTTTCCTGCCTGAAAGACCAATTGATTCCAACATCTCTGTGCCCGCTCTCTGCTGAGCAGCAACAGAAAGAGAGGAGCAGGAATGTTTAGACTGGGCAAAAACAGCAGAAGTGCCTTGCAAAAAAGCTCCTGCAGATCACGTTTAGCACACAGTGAGCTTTAAACTGTGACACAAACATTGCTGCCACTCTTCACTCTTTCTCCTAAAAGTGCATTTGAACCCAACGTTTCTGGTGCGCTCTCTCGTTTCGAGAGGAGTTGTGACAGGGGAGGACGAGCGCTTGGACTCTAATCCCACAGCCGAAGGGCCAGCAGGTAAACTCCTGCTGGGCATCTTCAGCACACCGTGAGCTTTGCAACTCTGAAACAAACATTACTGTCACCTCTCACTTTCCTACCTCAAAGTCCAATTGATTCCTACATCTCCTGTGCTTGCTCTTTGTGAGCAGTAGCAGAATATAGCACTTACGTTTGGACTCTGCTGAAACAGCAGAAGAGACAGTCCAGAAAGTTCCCACTGATCATCTTCATCGCACAGTGAGCTTTGCAGCTCTGAAACACACATTGCTGTCACTCCTCACTTCATCTCCTAATAGTCCCTTTGAATCCATGGTCTCTCGCGCCCTCTCTCGTTTGAACAGCAGCAGTGACTGGTGAACACGAGCTCTTGGCCTCTGCTCCCACAGCCGAAGAGCCAGGAGTGAAAGCTCTGGCTGGGCATCTTCAGCAACTAGTCAGCTTTGCAACTGTGACACATATATTGCTGTTGCTCCTCACTTTCCTACCTCAAAGTCCAATTGAATCCAAAATCTCTGTGCCCTTTCTCTGCTGGGCAGCAGCAGAGAGAGTAGAGCCGGAACGTTTTGTCCCTGCTAAAAGAGCAGAAGAGCCAGGACAAAATGTTCCTGCAGATCATCTTCAGCGCACAGCGAGCTTTGCAACTCTGCAACACGCATTGCTGTCACTCCTCCCTTTCCTGCCTGAAAGACCAACTGAATCCACCATCTCTGTGCCCGCTCTCTGCTGAGCAGCAACAGAGAGAGTAGAGCAGGAATGTTTAGACTGGACTAAAACAGCAGAAGCACCTTGCAAAAAAGCTCCTGCTGATCATGTTTAGCACACAGTGAGCTTTAAACTGTGACACAAACATTGCTGCCACTCTTCACTCTTTCTCCTAAAAGTGCATTTGAATCCAACGTTTCTGGTGCGCTCTCTCGTTTCGAGAGGAGTTGTGACAGGGGAGGACGAGCGCTTGGACTCTAATCCCACAGCCGAAGGGCCAGCAGGTAAACTCCTGCTGGGCATCTTCAGCACACAGTGAGCTTTGCAACTCTGAAACACACATTGCTGTCACCTCTCACTTTCCTACCTCAAAGTCCAATTGAATCCTACATCTCAGTGCCCGCTCTCTGCTGAGCAGCAACAGAAAGAGAGGAGCAGGAATGTTTAGACTGGGCTAAAACAGCAGAAGTGCCTTGCAAAAAAGCTCCTGCTGATCACGTTTAGCACACAGTGAGCTTTAAACTGTGACACAAACATTGCTGCCACTCTTCACTCTTTCTCCTAAAAGTGCATTTGAATCCAACGTTTCTGGTGCGCTCTCTCGTTTCGAGAGGAGTTGTGACAGGGGAGGACGAGCGCTTGGACTCTAATCCCACAGTCGAAGGGCCAGCAGGTAAACTCCTGCTGGGCATCTTCAGCACACAGTGAGCTTTGCAACTCTGGAACACACATTGCTGTCACCTCTCACTTTCCTACCTCAAAGTCCAATTGAATCCTACATCTCCTGTGCTTGCTCTTTGTGAGCAGTAGCAGAATATAGCACTTACGTTTGGACTCTGCTGAAACAGCAGAAGAGACAGTCCAGAAAGTTCCCACTGGTCATCTTCAGAGCACAGCGATCTTTGCAACTCTGCAACAGACATTGCTGTCACTCCTCCCTTTCCTGCCTGAAAGACCAACTGAATCCACCATCTCTGTGCCCGCTCTCTGCTGAGCAGCAACAGAGAGAGTAGAGCAGGAATGTTTAGACTGGACTAAAACAGCAGAAGCGCCTTGCAAAAAAGCTCCTGCTGATCATGTTTAGCACACAGTGAGCTTTAAACTGTGACACAAACATTGCAGCCACTCTTCACTCTTTCTCCTAAAAGTGCATTTGAATCCAACGTTTCTGGTGCGCTCTCTCGTTTCGAGAGGAGTTGTGACAGGGGAGGACGAGCGCTTGGACTCTAATCCCACAGCCGAAGGGCCAGCAGGGAAACTCCTGCTGGGCATCTTCAGCACACAGTGAGCTTTGCAACTCTGAAACAAACATTACTGTCACCTCTCACTTTCCTACCTCAAAGTCCAATTGAATCCTACATCTCCTGTGCTTGCTCTTTGTGAGCAGTAGCAGAATATAGCACTTACGTTTGGACTCTGCTGAAACAGCAGAAGAGACAGTCCAGAAAGTTCCCACTGGTCATCTTCAGAGCACAGCGATCTTTGCAACTCTGCAACAGACATTGCTGTCACTCCTCCCTTTCCTGCCTGAAAGACCAACTGAATCCACAATCTCTGTGCCCGCTCTCTGCTGAGCAGCAACAGAGAGAGTAGAGCAGGAATGTTGAGACTATGCTAAAACAGCAGAAGAGCCTTGCAAAAAAGCTCCTGCTGATCATGTTTAGCACACAGCGAGCTTTAAACTGTGACAAACATTGCTGTCACTCCTCACTTTATCTCCTAAAAGTGCATTTGAATCCAACGTTTCTGGTGCGCTCTCTCGTTTCGAGAGGAGTTGTGACAGGGGAGGACGAGCGCTTGGACTCTAATCCCACAGCCAAAGGGCCAGCAGGGAAACTCCTGCTGGGCATCTTCAGCACACAGTGAGCTTTGCAACTCTGCAACACGCATTGCTGTCACTCCTCCCTTTCCTGCCTGAAAGTCCAATTGAATCCTACATCTCTGTGCCCGCTCTCTGCTGAGCAGCAACAGAAAGTGAGGAGCAGGAATGTTTAGACTGGGCTAAAACAGCAGAAGTGCCTTGCAAAAAAGCTCCTGCTGATCACGTTTAGCACACAGTGAGCTTTAAACTGTGACACAAACATTGCTGCCACTCTTCACTCTTTCTCCTAAAAGTGCATTTGAATCCAACGTTTCTGGTGCGCTCTCTCGTTTCGAGAGGAGTTGTGACAGGGGAGGACGAGCGCTTGGACTCTAATCCCACAGCCGAAGGGCCAGCAGGTAAACTCCTGCTGGGCATCTTCAGCACACAGTGAGCTTTGCAACTCTGAAACACACATTGCTGTCACCTCTCACTTTCCTACCTCAAAGTCCAATTGAATCCTACATCTCAGTGCCCGCTCTCTGCTGAGCAGCAACAGAAAGAGAGGAGCAGGAATGTTTAGACTGGGCTAAAACAGCAGAAGTGCCTTGCAAAAAAGCTCCTGCTGATCACGTTTAGCACACAGTGAGCTTTAAACTGTGACACAAACATTGCTGCCACTCTTCACTCTTTCTCCTAAAAGTGCATTTGAATCCAACGTTTCTGGTGCGCTCTCTCGTTTCGAGAGGAGTTGTGACAGGGGAGGACGAGCGCTTGGACTCTAATCCCACAGTCGAAGGGCCAGCAGGTAAACTCCTGCTGGGCATCTTCAGCACACAGTGAGCTTTGCAACTCTGGAACACACATTGCTGTCACCTCTCACTTTCCTACCTCAAAGTCCAATTGAATCCTACATCTCCTGTGCTTGCTCTTTGTGAGCAGTAGCAGAATATAGCACTTACTTTTGGACTCTGCTGAAACAGCAGAAGAGACAGTCCAGAAAGTTCCCACTGGTCATCTTCAGAGCACAGCGATCTTTGCAACTCTGCAACAGACATTGCTGTCACTCCTCCCTTTCCTGCCTGAAAGACCAACTGAATCCGCCATCTCTGTGCCCTCTCTCTGCTGAGCAGCAACAGAGAGAGTAGAGCAGGAATGTTGAGACTGTGCTAAAACAGCAGAAGAGCCTTGCAAAAAAGCTCCTGCTGATCACGTTTAGCACACAGCGAGCTTTAAACTGTGACACAAACATTGCTGCCACTCTTCACTCTTTCTCCTAAAAGTGCATTTGAATCCAACGTTTCTGGTGCGCTCTCTCGTTTCGAGAGGAGTTGTGACAGGGGAGGACGAGCGCTTGGACTCTAATCCCACAGCCGAAGGGCCAGCAGGTAAAATCCTGCTGGGCATCTTCAGCACACAGTGAGCTTTGCAACTCTGCAACACGCATTGCTGTCACTCCTCCCTTTCCTGCCTGAAAGACCAATTGATTCCAACATCTCTGTGCCCGCTCTCTGCTGAGCAGCAACAGAAAGAGAGGAGCAGGAATGTTTAGACTGGGCTAAAACAGCAGAAGTGCCTTGCAAAAAAGCTCCTGCTGATCACGTTTAGCACACAGTGAGCTTTAAACTGTGACACAAACATTGCTGCCACTCTTCACTCTTTCTCCTAAAAGTGCATTTGAATCCAACGTTTCTGGTGCGCTCTCTCGTTTCGAGAGGAGTTGTGACAGGGGAGGACGAGCGCTTGGACTCTAATCCCACAGCCGAAGGGCCAGCAGGGAAACTCCTGCTGGGCATCTTCAGCACACAGTGAGCTTTGCAACTCTGAAACACACATTGCTGTCACCTCTCACTTTCCTACCTCAAAGTCCAATTGAATCCTACATCTCTGTGCCCGCTCTCTGCTGAGCAGCAACAGAAAGAGAGGAGCAGGAATGTTTAGACTGGGCTAAAACAGCAGAAGTGCCTTGCAAAAAAGCTCCTGCTGATCACGTTTAGCACACAGTGAGCTTTAAACTGTGACACAAACATTGCTGCCACTCTTCACTCTTTCTCCTAAAAGTGCATTTGAATCCAACGTTTCTGGTGCGCTCTCTCGTTTCGAGAGGAGTTGTGACAGGGGAGGACGAGCGCTTGGACTCTAATCCCACAGCCGAAGGGCCAGCAGGGAAACTCCTGCTGGGCATCTTCAGCACACAGTGAGCTTTGCAACTCTGAAACACACATTGCTGTCACCTCTCACTTTCCTACCTCAAAGTCCAATTGAATCCTACATCTCCTGTGCTTGCTCTTTGTGAGCAGTATCAGAATATAGCACTTACTTTTGGACTCTGCTGAAACAGCAGAAGAGACAGTCCAGAAAGTTCCCACTGGTCATCTTCAGAGCACAGCGATCTTTGCAACTCTGCAACACGCATTGCTGTCACTCCTCCCTTTCCTGCCTGAAAGACCAATTGATTCCAACATCTCTGTGCCCGCTCTCTGCTGAGCAGCAACAGAAAGAGAGGAGCAGGAATGTTTAGACTGGGCTAAAACAGCAGAAGTGCCTTGCAAAAAAGCTCCTGCTGATCACGTTTAGCACACAGTGAGCTTTAAACTGTGACACAAACATTGCTGCCACTCTTCACTCTTTCTCCTAAAAGTGCATTTGAATCCAACGTTTCTGGTGCGCTCTCTCGTTTCGAGAGGAGTTGTGACAGGGGAGGACGAGCGCTTGGACTCTAATCCCACAGCCGAAGGGCCAGCAGGGAAACTCCTGCTGGGCATCTTCAGCACACAGTGAGCTTTGCAACTCTGAAACACACATTGCTGTCACCTCTCACTTTCCTACCTCAAAGTCCAATTGAATCCTACATCTCCTGTGCTTGCTCTTTGTGAGCAGTAGCAGAATATAGCACTTACTTTTGGACTCTGCTGAAACAGCAGAAGAGACAGTCCAGAAAGTTCCCACTGGTCATCTTCAGAGCACAGCGATCTTTGCAACTCTGCAACAGACATTGCTGTCACTCCTCCCTTTCCTGCCTGAAAGACCAACTGAATCCACCATCTCTGTGCCCTCTCTCTGCTGAGCAGCAACAGAGAGAGTAGAGCAGGAATGTTGAGACTGTGCTAAAACAGCAGAAGAGCCTTGCAAAAAAGCTCCTGCTGATCATGTTTAGCACACAGCGAGCTTTAAACTGTGACACAAACATTGCTGCCACTCTTCACTCTTTCTCCTAAAAGTGCATTTGAATCCAACGTTTCTGGTGCGCTCTCTCGTTTCGAGAGGAGTTGTGACAGGGGAGGACGAGCGCTTGGACTCTAATCCCACAGCCGAAGGGCCAGCAGGGAAACTCCTGCTGGGCATCTTCAGCACACAGTGAGCTTTGCAACTCTGCAACACGCATTGCTGTCACTCCTCCCTTTCCTGCCTGAAAGACCAATTGATTCTAACATCTCTGTGCCCGCTCTCTGCTGAGCAGCAACAGAAAGAGAGGAGCAGGAATGTTTAGACTGGGCTAAAACAGCAGAAGTGCCTTGCAAAAAAGCTCCTGCTGATCACGTTTAGCACACAGTGAGCTTTAAACTGTGACACAAACATTGCTGCCACTCTTCACTCTTTCTCCTAAAAGTGCATTTGAATCCAACGTTTCTGGTGCGCTCTCTCGTTTCGAGAGGAGTTGTGACAGGGGAGGACGAGCGCTTGGACTCTAATCCCACAGCCGAAGGGCCAGCAGGGAAACTCCTGCTGGGCATCTTCAGCACACAGTGAGCTTTGCAACTCTGAAACACGCATTGCTGTCACTCCTCCCTTTCCTGCCTGAAAGACCAATTGATTCCAACATCTCTGTGCCCGCTCTCTGCTGAGCAGCAACAGAAAGAGAGGAGCAGGAATGTTTAGACTGGGCAAAAACAGCAGAAGTGCCTTGCAAAAAAGCTCCTGCAGATCACGTTTAGCACACAGTGAGCTTTAAACTGTGACACAAACATTGCTGCCACTCTTCACTCTTTCTCCTAAAAGTGCATTTGAATCCAACGTTTCTGGTGCGCTCTCTCGTTTCGAGAGGAGTTGTGACAGGGGAGGACGAGCGCTTGGACTCTAATCCCACAGCCGAAGGGCCAGCAGGGAAACTCCTGCTGGGCATCTTCAGCACACAGTGAGCTTTGCAACTCTGCAACACGCATTGCTGTCACTCCTCCCTTTCCTGCCTGAAAGACCAATTGATTCTAACATCTCTGTGCCCGCTCTCTGCTGAGCAGCAACAGAAAGAGAGGAGCAGGAATGTTTAGACTGGGCTAAAACAGCAGAAGTGCCTTGCAAAAAAGCTCCTGCTGATCACGTTTAGCACACAGTGAGCTTTAAACTGTGACACAAACATTGCTGCCACTCTTCACTCTTTCTCCTAAAAGTGCATTTGAATCCAACGTTTCTGGTGCGCTCTCTCGTTTCGAGAGGAGTTGTGACAGGGGAGGACGAGCGCTTGGACTCTAATCCCACAGCCGAAGGGCCAGCAGGGAAACTCCTGCTGGGCATCTTCAGCACACAGTGAGCTTTGCAACTCTGAAACACACATTGCTGTCACCTCTCACTTTCCTACCTCAAAGTCCAATTGAATCCTACATCTCCTGTGCTTGCTCTTTGTGAGCAGTAGCAGAATATAGCACTTACTTTTGGACTCTGCTGAAACAGCAGAAGAGACAGTCCAGAAAGTTCCCACTGGTCATCTTCAGAGCACAGCGATCTTTGCAACTCTGCAACAGACATTGCTGTCACTCCTCCCTTTCCTGCCTGAAAGACCAACTGAATCCACCATCTCTGTGCCCTCTCTCTGCTGAGCAGCAACAGAGAGAGTAGAGCAGGAATGTTGAGACTGTGCTAAAACAGCAGAAGAGCCTTGCAAAAAAGCTCCTGCTGATCATGTTTAGCACACAGCGAGCTTTAAACTGTGACACAAACATTGCTGCCACTCTTCACTCTTTCTCCTAAAAGTGCATTTGAATCCAACGTTTCTGGTGCGCTCTCTCGTTTCGAGAGGAGTTGTGACAGGGGAGGACGAGCGCTTGGACTCTAATCCCACAGCCGAAGGGCCAGCAGGGAAACTCCTGCTGGGCATCTTCAGCACACAGTGAGCTTTGCAACTCTGCAACACGCATTGCTGTCACTCCTCCCTTTCCTGCCTGAAAGACCAATTGATTCTAACATCTCTGTGCCCGCTCTCTGCTGAGCAGCAACAGAAAGAGAGGAGCAGGAATGTTTAGACTGGGCTAAAACAGCAGAAGTGCCTTGCAAAAAAGCTCCTGCTGATCACGTTTAGCACACAGTGAGCTTTAAACTGTGACACAAACATTGCTGCCACTCTTCACTCTTTCTCCTAAAAGTGCATTTGAATCCAACGTTTCTGGTGCGCTCTCTCGTTTCGAGAGGAGTTGTGACAGGGGAGGACGAGCGCTTGGACTCTAATCCCACAGCCGAAGGGCCAGCAGGGAAACTCCTGCTGGGCATCTTCAGCACACAGTGAGCTTTGCAACTCTGAAACACGCATTGCTGTCACTCCTCCCTTTCCTGCCTGAAAGACCAATTGATTCTAACATCTCTGTGCCCGCTCTCTGCTGAGCAGCAACAGAAAGAGAGGAGCAGGAATGTTTAGACTGGGCTAAAACAGCAGAAGTGCCTTGCAAAAAAGCTCCTGCTGATCACGTTTAGCACACAGTGAGCTTTAAACTGTGACACAAACATTGCTGCCACTCTTCACTCTTTCTCCTAAAAGTGCATTTGAATCCAACGTTTCTGGTGCGCTCTCTCGTTTCGAGAGGAGTTGTGACAGGGGAGGACGAGCGCTTGGACTCTAATCCCACAGCCGAAGGGCCAGCAGGGAAACTCCTGCTGGGCATCTTCAGCACACAGTGAGCTTTGCAACTCTGCAACAAGCATTGCTGTCACTCCTCCCTTTCCTGCCTGAAAGACCAACTGAATCCACCATCTCTGTGCCCGCTCTCTGCTGAGCAGCAACAGAGAGAGTAGAGCAGGAATGTTTAGACTGGACTAAAACAGCAGAAGCACCTTGCAAAAAAGCTCCTGCTGATCATGTTTAGCACACAGTGAGCTTTAAACTGTGACACAAACATTGCTGCCACTCTTCACTCTTTCTCCTAAAAGTGCATTTGAATCCAACGTTTCTGGTGCGCTCTCTCGTTTCGAGAGGAGTTGTGACAGGGGAGGACGAGCGCTTGGACTCTAATCCCACAGCCAAAGGGCCAGCAGGGAAACTCCTGCTGGGCATCTTCAGCACACAGTGAGCTTTGCAACTCTGAAACACACATTGCTGTCACCTCTCACTTTCCTACCTCAAAGTCCAATTGAATCCTACATCTCCTGTGCTTGCTCTTTGTGAGCAGTAGCAGAATATAGCACTTACTTTTGGACTCTGCTGAAACAGCAGAAGAGACAGTCCAGAAAGTTCCCACTGGTCATCTTCAGAGCACAGCGATCTTTGCAACTCTGCAACAGACATTGCTGTCACTCCTCCCTTTCCTGCCTGAAAGACCAACTGAATCCACCATCTCTGTGCCCTCTCTCTGCTGAGCAGCAACAGAGAGAGTAGAGCAGGAATGTTGAGACTGTGCTAAAACAGCAGAAGAGCCTTGCAAAAAAGCTCCTGCTGATCATGTTTAGCACACAGCGAGCTTTAAACTGTGACACAAACATTGCTGCCACTCTTCACTCTTTCTCCTAAAAGTGCATTTGAATCCAACGTTTCTGGTGCGCTCTCTCGTTTCGAGAGGAGTTGTGACAGGGGAGGACGAGCGCTTGGACTCTAATCCCACAGCCGAAGGGCCAGCAGGGAAACTCCTGCTGGGCATCTTCAGCACACAGTGAGCTTTGCAACTCTGCAACACGCATTGCTGTCACTCCTCCCTTTCCTGCCTGAAAGACCAATTGATTCTAACATCTCTGTGCCCGCTCTCTGCTGAGCAGCAACAGAAAGAGAGGAGCAGGAATGTTTAGACTGGGCTAAAACAGCAGAAGTGCCTTGCAAAAAAGCTCCTGCTGATCACGTTTAGCACACAGTGAGCTTTAAACTGTGACACAAACATTGCTGCCACTCTTCACTCTTTCTCCTAAAAGTGCATTTGAATCCAACGTTTCTGGTGCGCTCTCTCGTTTCGAGAGGAGTTGTGACAGGGGAGGACGAGCGCTTGGACTCTAATCCCACAGCCGAAGGGCCAGCAGGGAAACTCCTGCTGGGCATCTTCAGCACACAGTGAGCTTTGCAACTCTGAAACACGCATTGCTGTCACTCCTCCCTTTCCTGCCTGAAAGACCAATTGATTCCAACATCTCTGTGCCCGCTCTCTGCTGAGCAGCAACAGAAAGAGAAGAGCAGGAATGTTTAGACTGGGCAAAAACAGCAGAAGTGCCTTGCAAAAAAGCTCCTGCAGATCACGTTTAGCACACAGTGAGCTTTAAACTGTGACACAAACATTGCTGCCACTCTTCACTCTTTCTCCTAAAAGTGCATTTGAATCCAACGTTTCTGGTGCGCTCTCTCGTTTCGAGAGGAGTTGTGACAGGGGAGGACGAGCGCTTGGACTCTAATCCCACAGCCGAAGGGCCAGCAGGGAAACTCCTGCTGGGCATCTTCAGCACACAGTGAGCTTTGCAACTCTGCAACACGCATTGCTGTCACTCCTCCCTTTCCTGCCTGAAAGACCAATTGATTCTAACATCTCTGTGCCCGCTCTCTGCTGAGCAGCAACAGAAAGAGAGGAGCAGGAATGTTTAGACTGGGCTAAAACAGCAGAAGTGCCTTGCAAAAAAGCTCCTGCTGATCACGTTTAGCACACAGTGAGCTTTAAACTGTGACACAAACATTGCTGCCACTCTTCACTCTTTCTCCTAAAAGTGCATTTGAATCCAACGTTTCTGGTGCGCTCTCTCGTTTCGAGAGGAGTTGTGACAGGGGAGGACGAGCGCTTGGACTCTAATCCCACAGCCGAAGGGCCAGCAGGGAAACTCCTGCTGGGCATCTTCAGCACACAGTGAGCTTTGCAACTCTGCAACAAGCATTGCTGTCACTCCTCCCTTTCCTGCCTGAAAGACCAACTGAATCCACCATCTCTGTGCCCGCTCTCTGCTGAGCAGCAACAGAGAGAGTAGAGCAGGAATGTTTAGACTGGACTAAAACAGCAGAAGCACCTTGCAAAAAAGCTCCTGCTGATCATGTTTAGCACACAGTGAGCTTTAAACTGTGACACAAACATTGCTGCCACTCTTCACTCTTTCTCCTAAAAGTGCATTTGAATCCAACGTTTCTGGTGCGCTCTCTCGTTTCGAGAGGAGTTGTGACAGGGGAGGACGAGCGCTTGGACTCTAATCCCACAGCCAAAGGGCCAGCAGGGAAACTCCTGCTGGGCATCTTCAGCACACAGTGAGCTTTGCAACTCTGAAACACACATTGCTGTCACCTCTCACTTTCCTACCTCAAAGTCCAATTGAATCCTACATCTCCTGTGCTTGCTCTTTGTGAGCAGTAGCAGAATATAGCACTTACGTTTGGACTCTGCTGAAACAGCAGAAGAGACAGTCCAGAAAGTTCCCACTGGTCATCTTCAGAGCACAGCGATCTTTGCAACTCTGCAACAGACATTGCTGTCACTCCTCCCTTTCCTGCCTGAAAGACCAACTGAATCCACCATCTCTGTGCCCGCTGTCTGCTGAGCAGCAACAGAGAGAGTAGAGCAGGAATGTTGAGACTGTGCTAAAACAGCAGAAGAGCCTTGCAAAAAAGCTCCTGCTGATCATGTTTAGCACACAGCGAGCTTTAAACTGTGACAAACATTGCTGTCACTCCTCACTTTATCTCCTAAAAGTGCATTTGAATCCAACGTTTCTGGTGCGCTCTCTCGTTTCGAGAGGAGTTGTGACAGGGGAGGACGAGCGCTTGGACTCTAATCCCACAGCCGAAGGGCCAGCAGGGAAACTCCTGCTGGGCATCTTCAGCACACAGTGAGCTTTGCAACTCTGAAACACGCATTGCTGTCACTCCTCCCTTTCCTGCCTGAAAGACCAATTGATTCCAACATCTCTGTGCCCGCTCTCTGCTGAGCAGCAACAGAAAGAGAGGAGCAGGAATGTTTAGACTGGGCTAAAACAGCAGAAGTGCCTTGCAAAAAAGATCCTGCTGATCACGTTTAGCACACAGTGAGCTTTAAACTGTGACACAAACATTGCTGCCACTCTTCACTCTTTCTCCTAAAAGTGCATTTGAATCCAACGTTTCTGGTGCGCTCTCTCGTTTCGAGAGGAGTTTTGACAGGGGAGGACGAGCGCTTGGACTCTAATCCCACAGCCGAAGGGCCAGCAGGTAAACTCCTGCTGGGCATCTTCAGCACACAGTGAGCTTTGCAACTCTGAAACAAACATTACTGTCACCTCTCACTTTCCTACCTCAAAGTCCAATTGAATCCTACATCTCCTGTGCTTGCTCTTTGTGAGCAGTAGCAGAATATAGCACTTACGTTTGGACTCTGCTGAAACAGCAGAAGAGACAGTCCAGAAAGTTCCCACTGATCATCTTCAGCGCACAGTGAGCTTTGCAACTCTGAAACACACATTGCTGTCACTCCTCACTTCATCTCCTAATAGTCCCTTTGAATCCATGGTCTCTCGCGCCCTCTCTCGTTTGTACAGCAGCAGTGACAGGTGAACACGAGCTCTTGGCCTCTGCTCCCACAGCCGAAGAGCCAGTAGTGAAAGCTCCGGCTGGGCATCTTCAGCAACTAGTCAGCTTTGCAACTGTGACACATATATTGCTGTTGCTCCTCACTTTCCTACCTCAAAGTCCAATTGAATCCAAAATCTCTGGGCACTTTCTCTGCTGGGCAGCAGCAGACAGAGTAGAGCCGGAACGTTTTGTCCCTGCTAAAAGAGCAGAAGAGCCAGGACAAAATGTTCCTGCAGATCATCTTCAGCGCACAGCGAGCTTTGCAACTCTGCAACACGCATTGCTGTCACTCCTCCCTTTCCTGCCTGAAAGACCAACTGAATCCACCATCTCTGTGCCCGCTTTCTGCTGAGCAGCAACAGAGGGAGTAGAGCAGGAATGTTTAGACTGGACTAAAACAGCAGAAGCACCTTGCAAAAAAGCTCCTGCTGATCATGTTTAGCACACAGTGAGCTTTAAACTGTGACACAAAAATTGCTGCCACTCTTCACTCTTTCTCCTAAAAGTGCATTTGAATCCAACGTTTCTGGTGCGCTCTCTCGTTTCGAGAGGAGTTGTGACAGGGGAGGACGAGCGCTTGGACTCTAATCCCACAGCCGAAGGGCCAGCAGGTAAACTCCTGCTGGGCATCTTCAGCACACAGTGAGCTTTGCAACTCTGAAACACACATTGCTGTCACCTCTCACTTTCCTACCTCGAAGTCCAATTGAATCCTACATCTCAGTGCCCGCTCTCTGCTGAGCAGCAACAGAAAGATAGGAGCAGGAATGTTTAGACTGGGCTAAAACAGCAGAAGTGCCTTGCAAAAAAGCTCCTGCTGATCACGTTTAGCACACAGTGAGCTTTAAACTGTGACACAAACATTGCTGCCACTCTTCACTCTTTCTCCTAAAAGTGCATTTGAATCCAACGTTTCTGGTGCGCTCTCTCGTTTCGAGAGGAGTTGTGACAGGGGAGGACGAGCGCTTGGACTCTAATCCCACAGCCGAAGGGCCAGCAGGTAAACTCCTGCTGGGCATCTTCAGCACACAGTGAGCTTTGCAACTCTGAAACAAACATTACTGTCACCTCTCACTTTCCTACCTCAAAGTCCAATTGAATCCTACATCTCCTGTGCTTGCTCTTTGTGAGCAGTAGCAGAATATAGCACTTACGTTTGGACTCTGCTGAAACAGCAGAAGAGACAGTCCAGAAAGTTCCCACTGATCATCTTCAGCGCACAGTGAGCTTTGCAACTCTGAAACACACATTGCTGTCACTCCTCACTTCATCTCCTAATAGTCCCTTTGAATCCATGGTCTCTCGCGCCCTCTCTCGTTTGTACAGCAGCAGTGACAGGTGAACACGAGCTCTTGGCCTCTGCTCCCACAGCCGAAGAGCCAGTAGTGAAAGCTCCGGCTGGGCATCTTCAGCAACTAGTCAGCTTTGCAACTGTGACACATATATTGCTGTTGCTCCTCACTTTCCTACCTCAAAGTCCAATTGAATCCAAAATCTCTGGGCCCTTTCTCTGCTGGGCAGCAGCAGACAGAGTAGAGCCGGAACGTTTTGTCCCTGCTAAAAGAGCAGAAGAGCCAGGACAAAATGTTCCTGCAGATCATCTTCAGCGCACAGCGAGCTTTGCAACTCTGCAACACGCATTGCTGTCACTCCTCCCTTTCCTGCCTGAAAGACCAACTGAATCCACCATCACTGTGCCCGCTCTCTGCTGAGCAGCAACAGAGAGAGTAGAGCAGGAATGTTTAGACTGGACTAAAACAGCAGAAGCACCTTGCAAAAAAGCTCCTGCTGATCATGTTTAGCACACAGTGAGCTTTAAACTGTGACACAAAAATTGCTGCCACTCTTCACTCTTTCTCCTAAAAGTGCATTTGAATCCAACGTTTCTGGTGCGCTCTCTCGTTTCGAGAGGAGTTGTGACAGGGGAGGACGAGCGCTTGGACTCTAATCCCACAGCCGAAGGGCCAGCAGGTAAACTCCTGCTGGGCATCTTCAGCACACAGTGAGCTTTGCAACTCTGCAACACACATTGCTGTCACCTCTCACTTTCCTACCTCAAAGTCCAATTGAATCCTACATCTCCTGTGCTTGCTCTTTGTGAGCAGTAGCAGAATATAGCACTTACGTTTGGACTCTGCTGAAACAGCAGAAGAGACAGTCCAGAAAGTTCCCACTGGTCATCTTCAGAGCACAGCGATCTTTGCAACTCTGCAACAGACATTGCTGTCACTCCTCCCTTTCCTGCCTGAAAGACCAACTGAATCCACCATCTCTGTGCCCGCTCTCTGCTGAGCAGCAACAGAGAGAGTAGAGCAGGAATGTTGAGACTGTGCTAAAACAGCAGAAGAGCCTTGCAAAAAAGCTCCTGCTGATCACGTTTAGCACACAGTGAGCTTTAAACTGTGACACAAACATTGCTGCCACTCTTCACTCTTTCTCCTAAAAGTGCATTTGAATCCAACGTTTCTGGTGCGCTCTCTCGTTTCGAGAGGAGTTGTGACAGGGGAGGACGAGCGCTTGGACTCTAATCCCACAGCCGAAGGGCCAGCAGGTAAACTCCTGCTGGGCATCTTCAGCACACAGTGAGCTTTGCAACTCTGAAACAAACATTACTGTCACCTCTCACTTTCCTACCTCAAAGTCCAATTGAATCCTACATCTCCTGTGCTTGCTCTTTGTGAGCAGTAGCAGAATATAGCACTTATGTTTGGACTCTGCTGAAACAGCAGAAGAGACAGTCCAGAAAGTTCCCACTGATCATCTTCAGCGCACAGTGAGCTTTGCAACTCTGAAACACACATTGCTGTCACTCCTCACTTCATCTCCTAATAGTCCCTTTGAATCCATGGTCTCTCGCGCCCTCTCTCGTTTGAACAGCAGCAGTGACAGGTGAACACGAGCTCTTGGCCTCTGCTCCCACAGCCGAAGAGCCAGGAGTGAAAGCTCCGGCTGGGCATCTTCAGCAACTAGTCAGCTTTGCAACTGTGACACATATATTGCTGTTGCTCCTCACTTTCCTACCTCAAAGTCCAATTGAATCCAAAATCTCTGGGCCCTTTCTCTGCTGGGCAGCAGCAGAGAGAGTAGAGCCGGAACATTTTGTCCCTGCTAAAAGAGCAGAAGAGCCAGGACAAAATGTTCCTGCAGATCATCTTCAGCGCACAGCGAGCTTTGCAACTCTGCAACACGCATTGCTGTCACTCCTCCCTTTCCTGCCTGAAAGACCAACTGAATCCACCATCTCTGTGCCCGCTCTCTGCTGAGCAGCAACAGAGAGAGTAGAGCAGGAATGTTTAGACTGGACTAAAACAGCAGAAGCGCCTTGAAAAAAGCTCCTGCTGATCATGTTTTGCACACAGTGAGCTTTAAACTGTGACACAAACATTGCTGCCACTCTTCACTCTTTCTCCTAAAAGTGCATTTGAATCCAACGTTTCTGGTGCGCTCTCTCGTTTCGAGAGGAGTTGTGACAGGGGAGGACGAGCGCTTGGACTCTAATCCCACAGCCGAAGGGCCAGCAGGTAAACTCCTGCTGGGCATCTTCAGCACACAGTGAGCTTTGCAACTCTGAAACAAACATTACTGTCACCTCTCACTTTCCTACCTCAAAGTCCAATTGAATCCTACATCTCCTGTGCTTGCTCTTTGTGAGCAGTAGCAGAATATAGCACTTATGTTTGGACTCTGCTGAAACAGCAGAAGAGACAGTCCAGAAAGTTCCCACTGATCATCTTCAGCGCACAGTGAGCTTTGCAACTCTGAAACACACATTGCTGTCACTCCTCACTTCATCTCCTAATAGTCCCTTTGAATCCATGGTCTCTCGCGCCCTCTCTCGTTTGAACAGCAGCAGTGACAGGTGAACACGAGCTCTTGGCCTCTGCTCCCACAGCCGAAGAGCCAGGAGTGAAAGCTCCGGCTGGGCATCTTCAGCAACTAGTCAGCTTTGCAACTGTGACACATATATTGCTGTTGTTCCTCACTTTCCTACCTCAAAGTCCAATTGAATCCAAAATCTCTGTGCCCTTTCTCTGCTGGGCAGCAGCAGAGAGAGTAGAGCCGGAACATTTTGTCCCTGCTAAAAGAGCAGAAGAGCCAGGACAAAATGTTCCTGCAGATCATCTTCAGCGCACAGCGAGCTTTGCAACTCTGCAACACGCATTGCTGTCACTCCTCCCTTTCCTGCCTGAAAGACCAACTGAATCCACCATCTCTGTGCCCGCTCTCTGCTGAGCAGCAACAGAGAGAGTAGAGCAGGAATGTTTAGACTGGACTAAAACAGCAGAAGCGCCTTGAAAAAAGCTCCTGCTGATCATGTTTTGCACACAGTGAGCTTTAAACTGTGACACAAACATTGCTGCCACTCTTCACTCTTTCTCCTAAAAGTGCATTTGAATCCAACGTTTCTGGTGCGCTCTCTCGTTTCGAGAGGAGTTGTGACAGGGGAGGACGAGCGCTTGGACTCTAATCCCACAGCCGAAGGGCCAGCAGGGAAACTCCTGCTGGGCATCTTCAGCACACAGTGAGCTTTGCAACTCTGAAACAAACATTACTGTCACCTCTCACTTTCCTACCTCAAAGTCCAATTGAATCCTACATCTCCTGTGCTTGCTCTTTGTGAGCAGTAGCAGAATATAGCACTTATGTTTGGACTCTGCTGAAACAGCAGAAGAGACAGTCCAGAAAGTTCCCACTGGTCATCTTCAGAGCACAGCGATCTTTGCAACTCTGCAACAGACATTGCTGTCACTCCTCCCTTTCCTGCCTGAAAGACCAACTGAATCCACCATCTCTGTGCCCGCTCTCTGCTGAGCAGCAACAGAGAGAGTAGAGCAGGAATGTTGAGACTGTGCTAAAACAGCAGAAGAGCCTTGCAAAAAAGCTCCTGCTGATCATGTTTAGCACACAGCGAGCTTTAAACTGTGACACAAACATTGCTGTCACTCCTCACTCTTTCTCCTAAAAGTGCATTTGAATCCAACGTTTCTGGTGCGCTCTCTCGTTTCGAGAGGAGTTGTGACAGGGGAGGACGAGCGCTTGGACTCTAATCCCACAGCCGAAGGGCCAGCAGGTAAACTCCTGCTGGGCATCTTCAGCACACAGTGAGCTTTGCAACTCTGAAACACACATTGCTGTCACCTCTCACTTTCCTACCTCAAAGTCCAATTGAATCCTACATTTCAGTGCCCGCTCTCTGCTGAGCAGCAACAGAAAGTGAAGAGCAGGAATGTTTAGACTGGGCTAAAACAGCAGAAGTGCCTTGCAAAAAAGCTCCTGCTGATCACGTTTAGCACACAGTGAGCTTTAAACTGTGACACAAACATTGCTGCCACTCTTCACTCTTTCTCCTAAAAGTGCATTTGAATCCAACGTTTCTGGTGCGCTCTCTCGTTTCGAGAGGAGTTGTGACAGGGGAGGACGAGCGCTTGGACTCTAATCCCACAGCCGAAGGGCCAGCAGGTAAACTCCTGCTGGCCATCTTCAGCACACAGTGAGCTTTGCAACTCTGCAACACACATTGCTGTCACCTCTCACTTTCCTACCTCAAAGTCCAATTGAATCCTACATCTCCTGTGCTTGCTCTTTGTGAGCAGTAGCAGAATATAGCACTTACGTTTGGACTCTGCTGAAACAGCAGAAGAGACAGTCCAGAAAGTTCCCACTGGTCATCTTCAGAGCACAGCGATCTTTGCAACTCTGCAACAGACATTGCTGTCACTCCTCCCTTTCCTGCCTGAAAGACCAACTGAATCCACCATCTCTGTGCCCGCTCTCTGCTGAGCAGCAACAGAGAGAGTAGAGCAGGAATGTTGAGACTGTGCTAAAACAGCAGAAGTGCCTTGCAAAAAAGCTCCTGCTGATCACGTTTAGCACACAGTGAGCTTTAAACTGTGACACAAACATTGCTGCCACTCTTCACTCTTTCTCCTAAAAGTGCATTTGAATCCAACGTTTCTGGTGCGCTCTCTCGTTTCGAGAGGAGTTGTGACAGGGGAGGACGAGCGCTTGGACTCTAATCCCACAGCCGAAGGGCCAGCAGGTAAACTCCTGCTGGGCATCTTCAGCACACAGTGAGCTTTGCAACTCTGAAACAAATATTACTGTCACCTCTCACTTTCCTACCTCAAAGTCCAATTGAATCCTACATCTCCTGTGCTTGCTCTTTGTGAGCAGTAGCAGAATATAGCACTTATGTTTGGACTCTGCTGAAACAGCAGAAGAGACAGTCCAGAAAGTTCCCACTGATCATCTTCAGCGCACAGTGAGCTTTGCAACTCTGAAACACACATTGCTGTCACTCCTCACTTCATCTCCTAATAGTCCCTTTGAATCCATGGTCTCTCGCGCCCTCTCTCGTTTGAACAGCAGCAGTGACAGGTGAACACGAGCTCTTGGCCTCTGCTCCCACAGCCGAAGAGCCAGGAGTGAAAGCTCCGGCTGGGCATCTTCAGCAACTAGTCAGCTTTGCAACTGTGACACATATATTGCTGTTGTTCCTCACTTTCCTACCTCAAAGTCCAATTGAATCCAAAATCTCTGTGCCCTTTCTCTGCTGGGCAGCAGCAGAGAGAGTAGAGCCGGAACATTTTGTCCCTGCTAAAAGAGCAGAAGAGCCAGGACAAAATGTTCCTGCAGATCATCTTCAGCGCACAGCGAGCTTTGCAACTCTGCAACACGCATTGCTGTCACTCCTCCCTTTCCTGCCTGAAAGACCAACTGAATCCACCATCTCTGTGCCCGCTCTCTGCTGAGCAGCAACAGAGAGAGTAGAGCAGGAATGTTTAGACTGGACTAAAACAGCAGAAGCGCCTTGAAAAAAGCTCCTGCTGATCATGTTTTGCACACAGTGAGCTTTAAACTGTGACACAAACATTGCTGCCACTCTTCACTCTTTCTCCTAAAAGTGCATTTGAATCCAACGTTTCTGGTGCGCTCTCTCGTTTCGAGAGGAGTTGTGACAGGGGAGGACGAGCGCTTGGACTCTAATCCCACAGCCGAAGGGCCAGCAGGGAAACTCCTGCTGGGCATCTTCAGCACACAGTGAGCTTTGCAACTCTGAAACAAACATTACTGTCACCTCTCACTTTCCTACCTCAAAGTCCAATTGAATCCTACATCTCCTGTGCTTGCTCTTTGTGAGCAGTAGCAGAATATAGCACTTATGTTTGGACTCTGCTGAAACAGCAGAAGAGACAGTCCAGAAAGTTCCCACTGGTCATCTTCAGAGCACAGCGATCTTTGCAACTCTGCAACAGACATTGCTGTCACTCCTCCCTTTCCTGCCTGAAAGACCAACTGAATCCACCATCTCTGTGCCCGCTCTCTGCTGAGCAGCAACAGAGAGAGTAGAGCAGGAATGTTGAGACTGTGCTAAAACAGCAGAAGAGCCTTGCAAAAAAGCTCCTGCTGATCATGTTTAGCACACAGCGAGCTTTAAACTGTGACACAAACACTGCTGTCACTCCTCACTTTATCTCCTAAAAGTGCATTTGAATCCAACGTTTCTGGTGCGCTCTCTCGTTTCGAGAGGAGTTGTGACAGGGGAGGACGAGCGCTTGGACTCTAATCCCACAGCCGAAGGGCCAGCAGGGAAACTCCTGCTGGGCATCTTCAGCACACAGTGAGCTTTGCAACTCTGCAACACGCATTGCTGTCACTCCTCCCTTTCCTGCCTGAAAGACCAATTGATTCCAACATCTCTGTGCCCGCTCTCTGCTGAGCAGCAACAGAAAGAGAGGAGCAGGAATGTTTAGACTGGGCAAAAACAGCAGAAGTGCCTTGCAAAAAAGCTCCTGCAGATCACGTTTAGCACACAGTGAGCTTTAAACTGTGACACAAACATTGCTGCCACTCTTCACTCTTTCTCCTAAAAGTGCATTTGAATCCAACGTTTCTGGTGCGCTCTCTCGTTTCGAGAGGAGTTGTGACAGGGGAGGACGAGCGCTTGGACTCTAATCCCACAGCCGAAGGGCCAGCAGGTAAACTCCTGCTGGGCATCTTCAGCACACAGTGAGCTTTGCAACTCTGAAACAAACATTACTGTCACCTCTCACTTTCCTACCTCAAAGTCCAATTGAATCCTACATCTCCTGTGCTTGCTCTTTGTGAGCAGTAGCAGAATATAGCACTTACGTTTGGACTCTGCTGAAACAGCAGAAGAGACAGTCCAGAAAGTTCCCACTGATCATCTTCAGCGCACAGTGAGCTTTGCAACTCTGAAACACACATTGCTGTCACTCCTCACTTCATCTCCTAATAGTCCCTTTGAATCCATGGTCTCTCGCGCCCTCTCTCGTTTGAACAGCAGCAGTGACAGGTGAACACGAGCTCTTGGCCTCTGCTCCCACAGCCGAAGAGCCAGGAGTGAAAGCTCCGGCTGGGCATCTTCAGCAACTAGTCAGCTTTGCAACTGTGACACATATATTGCTGTTGCTCCTCACTTTCCTACCTCAAAGTCCAATTGAATCCAAAATCTCTGGGCCCTTTCTCTGCTGGGCAGCAGCAGACAGAGTAGAGCCGGAACGTTTTGTCCCTGCTAAAAGAGCAGAAGAGCCAGGACAAAATGTTCCTGCAGATCATCTTCAGCGCACAGCGAGCTTTGCAACTCTGCAACACGCATTGCTGTCACTCCTCCCTTTCCTGCCTGAAAG
Organism: Lathamus discolor; assembly: GCF_037157495.1. Lineage (NCBI taxonomy): Eukaryota > Metazoa > Chordata > Aves > Psittaciformes > Psittacidae > Lathamus > Lathamus discolor. The sequence goes on along the minus strand of NC_088884.1, from coordinate 90,119,563 downwards.
ACCAACTGAATCCACCATCTCTGTGCCCGCTCTCTGCTGAGCAGCAACAGAGAGAGTAGAGCAGGAATGTTTAGACTGGACTAAAACAGCAGAAGCACCTTGCAAAAAAGCTCCTGCTGATCATGTTTAGCACACAGTGAGCTTTAAACTGTGACACAAACATTGCTGCCACTCTTCACTCTTTCTCCTAAAAGTGCATTTGAATCCAACGTTTCTGGTGCGCTCTCTCGTTTCGAGAGGAGTTGTGACAGGGGAGGACGAGCGCTTGGACTCTAATCCCACAGCCGAAGGGCCAGCAGGGAAACTCCTGCTGGGCATCTTCAGCACACAGTGAGCTTTGCAACTCTGAAACACACATTGCTGTCACCTCTCACTTTCCTACCTCAAAGTCCAATTGAATCCTACATCTCCTGTGCTTGCTCTTTGTGAGCAGTAGCAGAATATAGCACTTACGTTTGGACTCTGCTGAAACAGCAGAAGAGACAGTCCAGAAAGTTCCCACTGGTCATCTTCAGAGCACAGCGATCTTTGCAACTCTGCAACAGACATTGCTGTCACTCCTCCCTTTCCTGCCTGAAAGACCAACTGAATCCACCATCTCTGTGCCCGCTCTCTGCTGAGCAGCAACAGAGAGAGTAGAGCAGGAATGTTGAGACTGTGCTAAAACAGCAGAAGAGCCTTGCAAAAAAGCTCCTGCTGATCATGTTTAGCACACAGCGAGCTTTAAACTGTGACAAACATTGCTGTCACTCCTCACTTTATCTCCTAAAAGTGCATTTGAATCCAACGTTTCTGGTGCGCTCTCTCGTTTCGAGAGGAGTTGTGACAGGGGAGGAAGAGCGCTTGGACTCTAATCCCACAGCCGAAGGGCCAGCAGGGAAACTCCTGCTGGGCATCTTCAGCACACAGTGAGCTTAGCAACTCTGCAACACGCATGGCTGTCACTCCTCCCTTTTTTGCCTGAAAGACCAATTGATTCCAACATCTCTGTGCCCGCTCTCTGCTGAGCAGCAACAGAAAGAGAGGAGCAGGAATGTTTAGACTGGGCAAAAACAGCAGAAGTGCCTTGCAAAAAAGCTCCTACAGATCACGTTTAGCACACAGTGAGCTTTAAACTGTGACACAAACATTGCTGCCACTCTTCACTCTTTCTCCTAAAAGTGCATTTGAATCCAACGTTTCTGGTGCGCTCTCTCGTTTCGAGAGGAGTTGTGACAGGGGAGGACGAGCGCTTGGACTCTAATCCCACAGCCGAAGGGCCAGCAGGTAAACTCCTGCTGGGCATCTTCAGCACACAGTGAGCTTTGCAACTCTGAAACAAACATTACTGTCACCTCTCACTTTCCTACCTCAAAGTCCAATTGAATCCTACATCTCCTGTGCTTGCTCTTTGTGAGCAGTAGCAGAATATAGCACTTACGTTTGGACTCTGCTGAAACAGCAGAAGAGACAGTCCAGAAAGTTCCCACTGATCATCTTCAGCGCACAGTGAGCTTTGCAACTCTGAAACACACATTGCTGTCACTCCTCACTTCATCTCCTAATAGTCCCTTTGAATCCATGGTCTCTCGCGCCCTCTCTCGTTTGAACAGCAGCAGTGACAGGTGAACACGAGCTCTTGGCCTCTGCTCCCACAGCCGAAGAGCCAGGAGTGAAAGCTCCGGCTGGGCATCTTCAGCAACTAGTCAGCTTTGCAACTGTGACACATATATTGCTGTTGCTCCTCACTTTCCTACCTCAAAGTCCAATTGAATCCAAAATCTCTGGGCCCTTTCTCTGCTGGGCAGCAGCAGACAGAGTAGAGCCGGAACGTTTTGTCCCTGCTAAAAGAGCAGAAGAGCCAGGACAAAATGTTCCTGCAGATCATCTTCAGCGCACAGCGAGCTTTGCAACTCTGCAACACGCATTGCTGTCACTCCTCCCTTTCCTGCCTGAAAGACCAACTGAATCCACCATCTCTGTGCCCGCTCTCTGCTGAGCAGCAACAGAGAGAGTAGAGCAGGAATGTTTAGACTGGACTAAAACAGCAGAAGCACCTTGCAAAAAAGCTCCTGCTGATCATGTTTAGCACACAGTGAGCTTTAAACTGTGACACAAACATTGCTGCCACTCTTCACTCTTTCTCCTAAAAGTGCATTTGAATCCAACGTTTCTGGTGCGCTCTCTCGTTTCGAGAGGAGTTGTGACAGGGGAGGACGAGCGCTTGGACTCTAATCCCACAGCCGAAGGGCCAGCAGGGAAACTCCTGCTGGGCATCTTCAGCACACAGTGAGCTTTGCAACTCTGAAACACACATTGCTGTCACCTCTCACTTTCCTACCTCAAAGTCCAATTGAATCCTACATCTCCTGTGCTTGCTCTTTGTGAGCAGTAGCAGAATATAGCACTTACGTTTGGACTCTGCTGAAACAGCAGAAGAGACAGTCCAGAAAGTTCCCACTGGTCATCTTCAGAGCACAGCGATCTTTGCAACTCTGCAACAGACATTGCTGTCACTCCTCCCTTTCCTGCCTGAAAGACCAACTGAATCCACCATCTCTGTGCCCGCTCTCTGCTGAGCAGCAACAGAGAGAGTAGAGCAGGAATGTTGAGACTGTGCTAAAACAGCAGAAGAGCCTTGCAAAAAAGCTCCTGCTGATCATGTTTAGCACACAGCGAGCTTTAAACTGTGACAAACATTGCTGTCACTCCTCACTTTATCTCCTAAAAGTGCATTTGAATCCAACGTTTCTGGTGCGCTCTCTCGTTTCGAGAGGAGTTGTGACAGGGGAGGAAGAGCGCTTGGACTCTAATCCCACAGCCGAAGGGCCAGCAGGGAAACTCCTGCTGGGCATCTTCAGCACACAGTGAGCTTAGCAACTCTGCAACACGCATGGCTGTCACTCCTCCCTTTTTTGCCTGAAAGACCAATTGATTCCAACATCTCTGTGCCCGCTCTCTGCTGAGCAGCAACAGAAAGAGAGGAGCAGGAATGTTTAGACTGGGCAAAAACAGCAGAAGTGCCTTGCAAAAAAGCTCCTACAGATCACGTTTAGCACACAGTGAGCTTTAAACTGTGACACAAACATTGCTGCCACTCTTCACTCTTTCTCCTAAAAGTGCATTTGAATCCAACGTTTCTGGTGCGCTCTCTCGTTTCGAGAGGAGTTGTGACAGGGGAGGACGAGCGCTTGGACTCTAATCCCACAGCCGAAGGGCCAGCAGGGAAACTCCTGCTGGGCATCTTCAGCACACAGTGAGCTTTGCAACTCTGAAACAAACATTACTGTCACCTCTCACTTTCCTACCTCAAAGTCCAATTGAATCCTACATCTCCTGTGCTTGCTCTTTGTGAGCAGTAGCAGAATATAGCACTTACGTTTGGACTCTGCTGAAACAGCAGAAGAGACAGTCCAGAAAGTTCCCACTGATCATCTTCAGCGCACAGTGAGCTTTGCAACTCTGAAACACACATTGCTGTCACTCCTCACTTCATCTCCTAATAGTCCCTTTGAATCCATGGTCTCTCGCGCCCTCTCTCGTTTGAACAGCAGCAGTGACAGGTGAACACGAGCTCTTGGCCTCTGCTCCCACAGCCGAAGAGCCAGGAGTGAAAGCTCCGGCTGGGCATCTTCAGCAACTAGTCAGCTTTGCAACTGTGACACATATATTGCTGTTGCTCCTCACTTTCCTACCTCAAAGTCCAATTGAATCCAAAATCTCTGGGCCCTTTCTCTGCTGGGCAGCAGCAGACAGAGTAGAGCCGGAACGTTTTGTCCCTGCTAAAAGAGCAGAAGAGCCAGGACAAAATGTTCCTGCAGATCATCTTCAGCGCACAGCGAGCTTTGCAACTCTGCAACACGCATTGCTGTCACTCCTCCCTTTCCTGCCTGAAAGACCAACTGAATCCACCATCTCTGTGCCCGCTCTCTGCTGAGCAGCAACAGAGAGAGTAGAGCAGGAATGTTTAGACTGGACTAAAACAGCAGAAGCACCTTGCAAAAAAGCTCCTGCTGATCATGTTTAGCACACAGTGAGCTTTAAACTGTGACACAAACATTGCTGCCACTCTTCACTCTTTCTCCTAAAAGTGCATTTGAATCCAACTTTTCTGGTGCGCTCTCTCGTTTCGAGAGGAGTTGTGACAGGGGAGGACGAGCGCTTGGACTCTAATCCCACAGCCGAAGGGCCAGCAGGGAAACTCCTGCTGGGCATCTTCAGCACACAGTGAGCTTTGCAACTCTGAAACACACATTGCTGTCACCTCTCACTTTCCTACCTCAAAGTCCAATTGAATCCTACATCTCCTGTGCTTGCTCTTTGTGAGCAGTAGCAGAATATAGCACTTACGTTTGGACTCTGCTGAAACAGCAGAAGAGACAGTCCAGAAAGTTCCCACTGGTCATCTTCAGAGCACAGCGATCTTTGCAACTCTGCAACAGACATTGCTGTCACTCCTCCCTTTCCTGCCTGAAAGACCAACTGAATCCACCATCTCTGTGCCCGCTCTCTGCTGAGCAGCAACAGAGAGAGTAGAGCAGGAATGTTGAGACTGTGCTAAAACAGCAGAAGAGCCTTGCAAAAAAGCTCCTGCTGATCATGTTTAGCACACAGCGAGCTTTAAACTGTGACAAACATTGCTGTCACTCCTCACTTTATCTCCTAAAAGTGCATTTGAATCCAACGTTTCTGGTGCGCTCTCTCGTTTCGAGAGGAGTTGTGACAGGGGAGGACGAGCGCTTGGACTCTAATCCCACAGCCGAAGGGCCAGCAGGGAAACTCCTGCTGGGCATCTTCAGCACACAGTGAGCTTTGAAACTCTGGAACACGCATTGCTGTCACTCCTCCCTTTCCTGCCTGAAAGACCAATTGATTCCAACATCTCTGTGCCCGCTCTCTGCTGAGCAGCAACAGAAAGAGAGGAGCAGGAATGTTTAGACTGGGCAAAAACAGCAGAAGTGCCTTGCAAAAAAGCTCCTGCACATCACGTTTAGCACACAGTGAGCTTTAAACTGTGACACAAACATTGCTGCCACTCTTCACTCTTTCTCCTAAAAGTGCATTTGAATCCAACGTTTCTGGTGCGCTCTCTCGTTTCGAGAGGAGTTGTGACAGGGGAGGACGAGCGCTTGGACTCTAATCCCACAGCCGAAGGGCCAGCAGGGAAACTCCTGCTGGGCATCTTCAGCACACAGTGAGCTTTGCAACTCTGCAACACGCATTGCTGTCACTCCTCCCTTTCCTGCCTGGAAGACCAATTGATTCCAACATCTCTGTGCCCGCTCTCTGCTGAGCAGCAACAGGAAGAGAGGAGCAAGAATGTTTAGACTGGGCTAAAACAGCAGAAGTGCCTTGCAAAAAAGCTCCTGCTGATCACGTTTAGCACACAGTGAGCTTTAAACTGTGACACAAACATTGCTGCCACTCCTCACTTTATCTCCTAAAAGTGCATTTGAATCCAACGTTTCTGGTGCGCTCTCTCGTTTCGAGAGGAGTTGTGACAGGGGAGGAAGAGCGCTTGGACTCTAATCCCACAGCCGAAGGGCCAGCAGGGAAACTCCTGCTGGGCATCTTCAGCACACAGTGAGCTTAGCAACTCTGCAACACGCATGGCTGTCACTCCTCCCTTTTTTGCCTGAAAGACCAATTGATTCCAACATCTCTGTGCCCGCTCTCTGCTGAGCAGCAACAGAAAGAGAGGAGCAGGAATGTTTAGACTGGGCAAAAACAGCAGAAGTGCCTTGCAAAAAAGCTCCTACAGATCACGTTTAGCACACAGTGAGCTTTAAACTGTGACACAAACATTGCTGCCACTCTTCACTCTTTCTCCTAAAAGTGCATTTGAATCCAACGTTTCTGGTGCGCTCTCTCGTTTCGAGAGGAGTTGTGACAGGGGAGGACGAGCGCTTGGACTCTAATCCCACAGCCGAAGGGCCAGCAGGGAAACTCCTGCTGGGCATCTTCAGCACACAGTGAGCTTTGCAACTCTGCAACAAACATTACTGTCACCTCTCACTTTCCTACCTCAAAGTCCAATTGAATCCTACATCTCCTGTGCTTGCTCTTTGTGAGCAGTAGCAGAATATAGCACTTACGTTTGGACTCTGCTGAAACAGCAGAAGAGACAGTCCAGAAAGTTCCCACTGATCATCTTCAGCGCACAGTGAGCTTTGCAACTCTGAAACACACATTGCTGTCACTCCTCACTTCATCTCCTAATAGTCCCTTTGAATCCATGGTCTCTCGCGCCCTCTCTCGTTTGAACAGCAGCAGTGACAGGTGAACACGAGCTCTTGGCCTCTGCTCCCACAGCCGAAGAGCCAGGAGTGAAAGCTCCGGCTGGGCATCTTCAGCAACTAGTCAGCTTTGCAACTGTGACACATATATTGCTGTTGCTCCTCACTTTCCTACCTCAAAGTCCAATTGAATCCAAAATCTCTGGGCCCTTTCTCTGCTGGGCAGCAGCAGACAGAGTAGAGCCGGAACGTTTTGTCCCTGCTAAAAGAGCAGAAGAGCCAGGACAAAATGTTCCTGCAGATCATCTTCAGCGCACAGCGAGCTTTGCAACTCTGCAACACGCATTGCTGTCACTCCTCCCTTTCCTGCCTGAAAGACCAACTGAATCCACCATCTCTGTGCCCGCTCTCTGCTGAGCAGCAACAGAGAGAGTAGAGCAGGAATGTTTAGACTGGACTAAAACAGCAGAAGCACCTTGCAAAAAAGCTCCTGCTGATCATGTTTAGCACACAGTGAGCTTTAAACTGTGACACAAACATTGCTGCCACTCTTCACTCTTTCTCCTAAAAGTGCATTTGAATCCAACTTTTCTGGTGCGCTCTCTCGTTTCGAGAGGAGTTGTGACAGGGGAGGACGAGCGCTTGGACTCTAATCCCACAGCCGAAGGGCCAGCAGGGAAACTCCTGCTGGGCATCTTCAGCACACAGTGAGCTTTGCAACTCTGAAACACACATTGCTGTCACCTCTCACTTTCCTACCTCAAAGTCCAATTGAATCCTACATCTCCTGTGCTTGCTCTTTGTGAGCAGTAGCAGAATATAGCACTTACGTTTGGACTCTGCTGAAACAGCAGAAGAGACAGTCCAGAAAGTTCCCACTGGTCATCTTCAGAGCACAGCGATCTTTGCAACTCTGCAACAGACATTGCTGTCACTCCTCCCTTTCCTGCCTGAAAGACCAACTGAATCCACCATCTCTGTGCCCGCTCTCTGCTGAGCAGCAACAGAGAGAGTAGAGCAGGAATGTTGAGACTGTGCTAAAACAGCAGAAGAGCCTTGCAAAAAAGCTCCTGCTGATCATGTTTAGCACACAGCGAGCTTTAAACTGTGACAAACATTGCTGTCACTCCTCACTTTATCTCCTAAAAGTGCATTTGAATCCAACGTTTCTGGTGCGCTCTCTCGTTTCGAGAGGAGTTGTGACAGGGGAGGACGAGCGCTTGGACTCTAATCCCACAGCCGAAGGGCCAGCAGGGAAACTCCTGCTGGGCATCTTCAGCACACAGTGAGCTTTGAAACTCTGGAACACGCATTGCTGTCACTCCTCCCTTTCCTGCCTGAAAGACCAATTGATTCCAACATCTCTGTGCCCGCTCTCTGCTGAGCAGCAACAGAAAGAGAGGAGCAGGAATGTTTAGACTGGGCAAAAACAGCAGAAGTGCCTTGCAAAAAAGCTCCTGCACATCACGTTTAGCACACAGTGAGCTTTAAACTGTGACACAAACATTGCTGCCACTCTTCACTCTTTCTCCTAAAAGTGCATTTGAATCCAACGTTTCTGGTGCGCTCTCTCGTTTCGAGAGGAGTTGTGACAGGGGAGGACGAGCGCTTGGACTCTAATCCCACAGCCGAAGGGCCAGCAGGGAAACTCCTGCTGGGCATCTTCAGCACACAGTGAGCTTTGCAACTCTGCAACACGCATTGCTGTCACTCCTCCCTTTCCTGCCTGGAAGACCAATTGATTCCAACATCTCTGTGCCCGCTCTCTGCTGAGCAGCAACAGGAAGAGAGGAGCAAGAATGTTTAGACTGGGCTAAAACAGCAGAAGTGCCTTGCAAAAAAGCTCCTGCTGATCACGTTTAGCACACAGTGAGCTTTAAACTGTGACACAAACATTGCTGCCACTCTTCACTCTTTCTCCTAAAAGTGCATTTGAATCCAACGTTTCTGGTGCGCTCTCTCGTTTCGAGAGGAGTTGTGACAGGGGAGGACGAGCGCTTGGACTCTAATCCCACAGCCGAAGGGCCAGCAGGGAAACTCCTGCTGGGCATCTTCAGCACACAGTGAGCTTTGCAACTCTGAAACACACATTGCTGTCACCTCTCACTTTCCTACCTCAAAGTCCAATTGAATCCTACATCTCATGTGCATGCTCTTTGTGTGCAGTAGCAGAATATAGCACTTACGTTTGGACGCTGCTGAAACAGCAGAAGAGACAGTCCAGAAAGTTCCCACTGGTCATCTTCAGAGCACAGCGATCTTTGCAACTCTGCAACAGACATTGCTGTCACTCCTCCCTTTCCTGCCTGAAAGACCAACTGAATCCACCATCTCTGTGCCCGCTCTCTGCTGAGCAGCAACAGAGAGAGTAGAGCAGGAATGATGAGACTGTGCTAAAACAGCAGAAGCGCCTTGCAAAAAAGCTCCTGCTGATCACGTTTAGCACACAGTGAGCTTTAAACTGTGACACAAACATTGCTGCCACTCTTCACTCTTTCTCCTAAAAGTGCATTTGAATCCAACGTTTCTGGTGCGCTCTCTCGTTTCGAGAGGAGTTGTGACAGGGGAGGACGAGCGCTTGGACTCTAATCCCACAGCCGAAGGGCCAGCAGGTAAAATCCTGCTGGGCATCTTCAGCACACAGTGAGCTTTGCAACTCTGCAACACACATTGCTGTCACCTCTCACTTTCCTACCTCAAAGTCCAATTGAATCCTACATCTCCTGTGCTTGCTCTTTGTGAGCAGTAGCAGAATATAGCACTTACGTTTGGACTCTGCTGAAACAGCAGAAGAGACAGTCCAGAAAGTTCCCACTGATCATCAGCGCACAGTGAGCTTTGCAACTCTGAAACACACATTGCTGTCACTCCTCACTTCATCTCCTAATAGTCCCTTTGAATCCATGGTCTCTCGCGCCCTCTCTCGTTTGAACAGCAGCAGTGACAGGTGAACACGAGCTCTTGGCCTCTGCTCCCACAGCCGAAGAGCCAGGAGTGAAAGCTCCGGCTGGGCATCTTCAGCAACTAGTCAGCTTTGCAACTGTGACACATATATTGCTGTTGCTCCTCACTTTCCTACCTCAAAGTCCAATTGAATCCAAAATCTCTGGGCCCTTTCTCTGCTGGGCAGCAGCAGACAGAGTAGAGCCGGAACGTTTTGTCCCTGCTAAAAGAGCAGAAGAGCCAGGACAAAATGTTCCTGCAGATCATCTTCAGCGCACAGCGAGCTTTGCAACTCTGCAACACGCATTGCTGTCACTCCTCCCTTTCCTGCCTGAAAGACCAACTGAATCCACCATCTCTGTGCCCGCTCTCTGCTGAGCAGCAACAGAGAGCGTAGAGCAGGAATGTTTAGACTGGACTAAAACAGCAGAAGCGCCTTGCAAAAAAGCTCCTGCTGATCATGTTTAGCACACAGTGAGCTTTAAACTGTGACACAAACATTGCTGCCACTCTTCACTCTTTCTCCTAAAAGTGCATTTGAATCCAACGTTTCTGGTGCGCTCTCTCGTTTCGAGAGGAGTTGTGACAGGGGAGGACGAGCGCTTGGACTCTAATCCCACAGCCGAAGGGCCAGCAGGGAAACTCCTGCTGGGCATCTTCAGCACACAGTGAGCTTTGCAACTCTGAAACGCACATTGCTGTCACCTCTCACTTTCCTACCTCAAAGTCCAATTGAATCCTACATCTCCTGTGCTTGCTCTTTGTGAGCAGTAGCAGAATATAGCACTTACGTTTGGACGCTGCTGAAACAGCAGAAGAGACAGTCCAGAAAGTTCCCACTGGTCATCTTCAGAGCACAGCGATCTTTGCAACTCTGCAACAGACATTGCTGTCACTCCTCCCTTTCCTGCCTGAAAGACCAACTGAATCCACCATCTCTGTGCCCGCTCTCTGCTGAGCAGCAACAGAGAGAGTAGAGCAGGAATGTTGAGACTGTGCTAAAACAGCAGAAGTGCCTTGCAAAAAAGCTCCTGCTGATCACGTTTAGCACACAGTGAGCTTTAAACTGTGACACAAATATTGCTGCCACTCTTCACTCTTTCTCCTAAAAGTGCATTTGAATCCAACGTTTCTGGTGCGCTCTCTCGTTTCGAGAGGAGTTGTGACAGGGGAGGACGAGCGCTTGGACTCTAATACCACAGCCGAAGGGCCAGCAGGTAAAATCCTGCTGGGCATCTTCAGCACACAGTGAGCTTTGCAACTCTGCAACACACATTGCTGTCACTCCTCCCTTTCCTGCCTGGAAGACCAATTGATTCCAACATCTCTGTGCCCGCTCTCTGCTGAGCAGCAACAGGAAGAGAGGAGCAAGAATGTTTAGACTGGGCTAAAACAGCAGAAGTGCCTTGCAAAAAAGCTCCTGCTGATCACGTTTAGCACACAGTGAGCTTTAAACTGTGACACAAACATTGCTGCCACTCTTCACTCTTTCTCCTAAAAGTGCATTTGAATGCAACGTTTCTGGTGCGCTCTCTCGTTTCGAGAGGAGTTGTGACAGGGGAGGACGAGCGCTTGGACTCTAATCCCACAGCCGAAGGGCCAGCAGGTAAACTCCTGCTGGGCATCTTCAGCACACAGTGAGCTTTGCAACTCTGAAACACACATTGCTGTCACCTCTCACTTTCCTACCTCAAAGTCCAATTGAATCCTATATCTCCTGTGCTTGCTCTTTGTGAGCAGTAGCAGAATATAGCACTTACGTTTGGACTCTGCTGAAACAGCAGAAGAGACAGTCCAGAAAGTTCCCACTGGTCATCTTCAGAGCACAGCGATCTTTGCAACTCTGCAACAGACATTGCTGTCACTCCTCCCTTTCCTGCCTGAAAGACCAACTGAATCCACCATCTCTGTGCCCGCTCTCTGCTGAGCAGCAACAGAGAGAGTAGAGCCGGAATGTTGAGACTGTGCTAAAACAGCAGAAAAGCCTTGCAAAAAAGCTCCTGCTGATCATGTTTAGCACACAGCGAGCTTTAAACTGTGACACAAACATTGCTGTCACTCCTCACTTTATCTCCTAAAAGTGCATTTGAATCCAACGTTTCTGGTGCGCTCTCTCGTTTCGAGAGGAGTTGTGACAGGGGAGGACGAGCGCTTGGACTCTAATCCCACAGCCGAAGGGCCAGCAGGGAAACTCCTGCTGGGCATCTTCAGCACACAGTGAGCTCTGCAACTCTGCAACACGCATTGCTGTCACTCCTCCCTTTCCTGCCTGAAAGACCAATTGATTCCAACATCTCTGTGCCCGCTCTCTGCTGAGCAGCAACAGAAAGAGAAGAGCAGGAATGTTTAGACTGGGCTAAAACAGCAGAAGCGCCTTGCAAAAAAGCTCCTGCTGATCACGTTTAGCACACAGTGAGCTTTAAACTGTGACACAAACATTGCTGCCACTCTTCACTCTTTCTCCTAAAAGTGCATTTGAATCCAACGTTTCTGGTGCGCTCTCTCGTTTCGAGAGGAGTTGTGACAGGGGAGGACGAGCGCTTGGACTCTAATCCCACAGCCGAAGGGCCAGCAGGTAAAATCCTGCTGGGCATCTTCAGCACACAGTGAGCTTTGCAACTCTGCAACACACATTGCTGTCACCTCTCACTTTCCTACCTCAAAGTCCAATTGAATCCTACATCTCCTGTGCTTGCTCTTTGTGAGCAGTAGCAGAATATAGCACTTACGTTTGGACTCTGCTGAAACAGCAGAAGAGACAGTCCAGAAAGTTCCCACTGATCATCAGCGCACAGTGAGCTTTGCAACTCTGAAACACACATTGCTGTCACTCCTCACTTCATCTCCTAATAGTCCCTTTGAATCCATGGTCTCTCGCGCCCTCTCTCGTTTGAACAGCAGCAGTGACAGGTGAACACGAGCTCTTGGCCTCTGCTCCCACAGCCGAAGAGCCAGGAGTGAAAGCTCCGGCTGGGCATCTTCAGCAACTAGTCAGCTTTGCAACTGTGACACATATATTGCTGTTGCTCCTCACTTTCCTACCTCAAAGTCCAATTGAATCCTACATCTCTGGGCCCTTTCTCTGCTGGGCAGCAGCAGAGAGAGTAGAGCCGGGACGTTTTGTCCCTGCTAAAAGAGCAGAAGAGCCAGGACAAAATGTTCCTGCAGATCATCTTCAGCGCACAGCGAGCTTTGCAACTCTGCAACACGCATTGCTGTCACTCCTCCCTTTCCTGCCTGAAAGACCAACTGAATCCACCATCTCTGTGCCCGCTCTCTGCTGAGCAGCAACAGAGAGCGTAGAGCAGGAATGTTTAGACTGGACTAAAACAGCAGAAGCGCCTTGCAAAAAAGCTCCTGCTGATCATGTTTAGCACACAGTGAGCTTTAAACTGTGACACAAACATTGCTGCCACTCTTCACTCTTTCTCCTAAAAGTGCATTTGAATCCAACGTTTCTGGTGCGCTCTCTCGTTTCGAGAGGAGTTGTGACAGGGGAGGACGAGCGCTTGGACTCTAATCCCACAGCCGAAGGGCCAGCAGGGAAACTCCTGCTGGGCATCTTCAGCACACAGTGAGCTTTGCAACTCTGAAACACACATTGCTGTCACCTCTCACTTTCCTACCTCAAAGTCCAATTGAATCCTATATCTCCTGTGCTTGCTCTTTGTGAGCAGTAGCAGAATATAGCACTTACGTTTGGACTCTGCTGAAACAGCAGAAGAGACAGTCCAGAAAGTTCCCACTGGTCATCTTCAGAGCACAGCGATCTTTGCAACTCTGCAACAGACATTGCTGTCACTCCTCCCTTTCCTGCCTGAAAGACCAACTGAATCCACCATCTCTGTGCCCGCTCTCTGCTGAGCAGCAACAGAGAGAGTAGAGCCGGAATGTTGAGACTGTGCTAAAACAGCAGAAAAGCCTTGCAAAAAAGCTCCTGCTGATCATGTTTAGCACACAGCGAGCTTTAAACTGTGACACAAACATTGCTGTCACTCCTCACTTTATCTCCTAAAAGTGCATTTGAATCCAACGTTTCTGGTGCGCTCTCTCGTTTCGAGAGGAGTTGTGACAGGGGAGGACGAGCGCTTGGACTCTAATCCCACAGCCGAAGGGCCAGCAGGGAAACTCCTGCTGGGCATCTTCAGCACACAGTGAGCTTTGCAACTCTGCAACACGCATTGCTGTCACTCCTCCCTTTCCTGCCTGAAAGACCAATTGATTCCAACATCTCTGTGCCCGCTCTCTGCTGAGCAGCAACAGAAAGAGAAGAGCAGGAATGTTTAGACTGGGCTAAAACAGCAGAAGCGCCTTGCAAAAAAGCTCCTGCTGATCACGTTTAGCACACAGTGAGCTTTAAACTGTGACACAAACATTGCTGCCACTCTTCACTCTTTCTCCTAAAAGTGCATTTGAATCCAACGTTTCTGGTGCGCTCTCTCGTTTCGAGAGGAGTTGTGACAGGGGAGGACGAGCGCTTGGACGCTAATCCCACAGCCGAAGGGCCAGCAGGTAAAATCCTGCTGGGCATCTTCAGCACACAGTGAGCTTTGCAACTCTGCAACACACATTGCTGTCACCTCTCACTTTCCTACCTCAAAGTCCAATTGAATCCTACATCTCCTGTGCTTGCTCTTTGTGAGCAGTAGCAGAATATAGCACTTACGTTTGGACTCTGCTGAAACAGCAGAAGAGACAGTCCAGAAAGTTCCCACTGATCATCAGCGCACAGTGAGCTTTGCAACTCTGAAACACACATTGCTGTCACTCCTCACTTCATCTCCTAATAGTCCCTTTGAATCCATGGTCTCTCGCGCCCTCTCTCGTTTGAACAGCAGCAGTGACAGGTGAACACGAGCTCTTGGCCTCTGCTCCCACAGCCGAAGAGCCAGGAGTGAAAGCTCCGGCTGGGCATCTTCAGCAACTAGTCAGCTTTGCAACTGTGACACATATATTGCTGTTGCTCCTCACTTTCCTACCTCAAAGTCCAATTGAATCCTACATCTCTGGGCCCTTTCTCTGCTGGGCAGCAGCAGAGAGAGTAGAGCCGGAACGTTTTGTCCCTGCTAAAAGAGCAGAAGAGCCAGGACAAAATGTTCCTGCAGATCATCTTCAGCGCACAGCGAGCTTTGCAACTCTGCAACACGCATTGCTGTCACTCCTCCCTTTCCTGCCTGAAAGACCAACTGAATCCACCATCTCTGTGCCCGCTCTCTGCTGAGCAGCAACAGAGAGCGTAGAGCAGGAATGTTTAGACTGGACTAAAACAGCAGAAGCGCCTTGCAAAAAAGCTCCTGCTGATCATGTTTAGCACACAGTGAGCTTTAAACTGTGACACAAACATTGCTGCCACTCTTCACTCTTTCTCCTAAAAGTGCATTTGAATCCAACGTTTCTGGTGCGCTCTCTCGTTTCGAGAGGAGTTGTGACAGGGGAGGACGAGCGCTTGGACTCTAATCCCACAGCCGAAGGGCCAGCAGGGAAACTCCTGCTGGGCATCTTCAGCACACAGTGAGCTTTGCAACTCTGAAACACACATTGCTGTCACCTCTCACTTTCCTACCTCAAAGTCCAATTGAATCCTACATCTCCTGTGCTTGCTCTTTGTGAGCAGTAGCAGAATATAGCACTTACGTTTGGACGCTGCTGAAACAGCAGAAGAGACAGTCCAGAAAGTTCCCACTGGTCATCTTCAGAGCACAGCGATCTTTGCAACTCTGCAACAGACATTGCTGTCACTCCTCCCTTTCCTGCCTGAAAGACCAACTGAATCCACCATCTCTGTGCCCGCTCTCTGCTGAGCAGCAACAGAGAGAGTAGAGCAGGAATGTTGAGACTGTGCTAAAACAGCAGAAGAGCCTTGCAAAAAAGCTCCTGCTGATCATGTTTAGCACACAGCGAGCTTTAAACTGTGACACAAACATTGCTGTCACTCCTCACTTTATCTCCTAAAAGTGCATTTGAATCCAACGTTTCTGGTGCGCTCTCTCGTTTCGAGAGGAGTTGTGACAGGGGAGGACGAGCGCTTGGACTCTAATCCCACAGCCGAAGGGCCAGCAGGGAAACTCCTGCTGGGCATCTTCAGCACACAGTGAGCTTTGCAACTCTGCAACGGGCATTGCTGTCACTCCTCCCTTTCCTGCCTGAAAGACCAATTGATTCCAACATCTCTGTGCCCGCTCTCTGCTGAGCAGCAACAGAAAGAGAAGAGCAGGAATGTTTAGACTGGGCTAAAACAGCAGAAGTGCCTTGCAAAAAAGCTCCTGCAGATCACGTTTAGCACACAGTGAGCTTTAAACTGTGACACAAACATTGCTGCCACTCTTCACTCTTTCTCCTAAAAGTGCATTTGAATCCAACGTTTCTGGTGCGCTCTCTCGTTTCGAGAGGAGTTGTGACAGGGGAGGACGAGCACTAGGACTCTAATCCCACAGCCGAAGGGCCAGCAGGGAAACTCCTGCTGGGCATCTTCAGCACACAGTGAGCTTTGCAACTCTGAAACACACATTGCTGTCACCTCTCACTTTCCTACCTGAAAGTCCAATTGAATCCTATATCTCCTGTGCTTGCTCTTTGTGAGCAGTAGCAGAATATAGCACTTACGTTTGGACTCTGCTGAAACAGCAGAAGAGACAGTCCAGAAAGTTCCCACTGGTCATCTTCAGAGCACAGCGATCTTTGCAACTCTGCAACAGACATTGCTGTCACTCCTCCCTTTCCTGCCTGAAAGAACAACTGAATCCACCATCTCTGTGCCCGCTCTCTGCTGAGCAGCAACAGAGAGAGTAGAGCCGGAATGTTGAGACTGTGCTAAAACAGCAGAAAAGCCTTGCAAAAAAGCTCCTGCTGATCATGTTTAGCACACAGCGAGCTTTAAACTGTGACACAAACATTGCTGTCACTCCTCACTTTATCTCCTAAAAGTGCATTTGAATCCAACGTTTCTGGTGCGCTCTCTCGTTTCGAGAGGAGTTGTGACAGGGGAGGACGAGCGCTTGGACTCTAATCCCACAGCCGAAGGGCCAGCAGGGAAACTCCTGCTGGGCATCTTCAGCACACAGTGAGCTTTGCAACTCTGCAACACGCATTGCTGTCACTCCTCCCTTTCCTGCCTGAAAGACCAATTGATTCCAACATCTCTGTGCCCGCTCTCTGCTGAGCAGCAACAGAAAGAGAGGAGCAGGAATGTTTAGACTGGACTAAAACAGCAGAAGCACCTTGCAAAAAAGCTCCTGCTGATCATGTTTAGCACACAGTGAGCTTTAAACTGTGACACAAACATTGCTGCCACTCTTCACTCTTTCTCCTAAAAGTGCATTTGAATCCAACGTTTCTGGTGCGCTCTCTCGTTTCGAGAGGAGTTGTGACAGGGGAGGACGAGCGCTTGGACTCTAATCCCACAGCCGAAGGGCCAGCAGGGAAACTCCTGCTGGGCATCTTCAGCACACAGTGAGCTTTGCAACTCTGAAACAAACATTACTGTCACCTCTCACTTTCCTACCTCAAAGTCCAATTGAATCCTACATCTCCTGTGCTTGCTCTTTGTGAGCAGTAGCAGAATATAGCACTTACGTTTGGACTCTGCTGAAACAGCAGAAGAGACAGTCCAGAAAGTTCCCACTGATCATCAGCGCACAGTGAGCTTTGCAACTCTGAAACACACATTGCTGTCACTCCTCACTTCATCTCCTAATAGTCCCTTTGAATCCATGGTCTCTCGCGCCCTCTCTCGTTTGAACAGCAGCAGTGACAGGTGAACACGAGCTCTTGGCCTCTGCTCCCACAGCCGAAGAGCCAGGAGTGAAAGCTCCGGCTGGGCATCTTCAGCAACTAGTCAGCTTTGCAACTGTGACACATATATTGCTGTTGCTCCTCACTTTCCTACCTCAAAGTCCAATTGAATCCAAAATCTCTGGGCCCTTTCTCTGCTGGGCAGCAGCAGACAGAGTAGAGCCGGAACGTTTTGTCCCTGCTAAAAGAGCAGAAGAGCCAGGACAAAATGTTCCTGCAGATCATCTTCAGCGCACAGCGAGCTTTGCAACTCTGCAACACGCATTGCTGTCACTCCTCCCTTTCCTGCCTGAAAGACCAACTGAATCCACCATCTCTGTGCCCGCTCTCTGCTGAGCAGCAACAGAGAGCGTAGAGCAGGAATGTTTAGACTGGACTAAAACAGCAGAAGCGCCTTGCAAAAAAGCTCCTGCTGATCATGTTTAGCACACAAGTGAGCTTTAAACTGTGACACAAACATTGCTGCCACTCTTCACTCTTTCTCCTAAAAGTGCATTTGAATCCAACGTTTCTGGTGCGCTCTCTCGTTTCGAGAGGAGTTGTGACAGGGGAGGACGAGCGCTTGGACTCTAATCCCACAGCCGAAGGGCCAGCAGGGAAACTCCTGCTGGGCATCTTCAGCACACAGTGAGCTTTGCAACTCTGAAACGCACATTGCTGTCACCTCTCACTTTCCTACCTCAAAGTCCAATTGAATCCTACATCTCCTGTGCTTGCTCTTTGTGAGCAGTAGCAGAATATAGCACTTACGTTTGGACGCTGCTGAAACAGCAGAAGAGACAGTCCAGAAAGTTCCCACTGGTCATCTTCAGAGCACAGCGATCTTTGCAACTCTGCAACAGACATTGCTGTCACTCCTCCCTTTCCTGCCTGAAAGACCAACTGAATCCACCATCTCTGTGCCCGCTCTCTGCTGAGCAGCAACAGAGAGAGTAGAGCCGGAATGTTGAGACTGTGCTAAAACAGCAGAAAAGCCTTGCAAAAAAGCTCCTGCTGATCATGTTTAGCACACAGCGAGCTTTAAACTGTGACACAAACATTGCTGTCACTCCTCACTTTATCTCCTAAAAGTGCATTTGAATCCAACGTTTCTGGTGCGCTCTCTCGTTTCGAGAGGAGTTGTGACAGGGGAGGACGAGCGCTTGGACTCTAATCCCACAGCCGAAGGGCCAGCAGGGAAACTCCTGCTGGGCATCTTCAGCACACAGTGAGCTTTGCAACTCTGCAACACGCATTGCTGTCACTCCTCCCTTTCCTGCCTGAAAGACCAATTGATTCCAACATCTCTGTGCCCGCTCTCTGCTGAGCAGCAACAGAAAGAGAAGAGCAGGAATGTTTAGACTGGGCTAAAACAGCAGAAGCGCCTTGCAAAAAAGCTCCTGCTGATCACGTTTAGCACACAGTGAGCTTTAAACTGTGACACAAACATTGCTGCCACTCTTCACTCTTTCTCCTAAAAGTGCATTTGAATCCAACGTTTCTGGTGCGCTCTCTCGTTTCGAGAGGAGTTGTGACAGGGGAGGACGAGCGCTTGGACTCTAATCCCACAGCCGAAGGGCCAGCAGGTAAACTCCTGCTGGGCATCTTCAGCACACAGTGAGCTTTGCAACTCTGAAACAAACATTACTGTCACCTCTCACTTTCCTACCTCAAAGTCCAATTGAATCCTACATCTCCTGTGCTTGCTCTTTGTGAGCAGTAGCAGAATATAGCACTTACGTTTGGACTCTGCTGAAACAGCAGAAGAGACAGTCCAGAAAGTTCCCACTGATCATCAGCGCACAGTGAGCTTTGCAACTCTGAAACACACATTGCTGTCACTCCTCACTTCATCTCCTAATAGTCCCTTTGAATCCATGGTCTCTCGCGCCCTCTCTCGTTTGAACAGCAGCAGTGACAGGTGAACACGAGCTCTTGGCCTCTGCTCCCACAGCCGAAGAGCCAGGAGTGAAAGCTCCGGCTGGGCATCTTCAGCAACTAGTCAGCTTTGCAACTGTGACACATATATTGCTGTTGCTCCTCACTTTCCTACCTCAAAGTCCAATTGAATCCAAAATCTCTGGGCCCTTTCTCTGCTGGGCAGCAGCAGACAGAGTAGAGCCGGAACGTTTTGTCCCTGCTAAAAGAGCAGAAGAGCCAGGACAAAATGTTCCTGCAGATCATCTTCAGCGCACAGCGAGCTTTGCAACTCTGCAACACGCATTGCTGTCACTCCTCCCTTTCCTGCCTGAAAGACCAACTGAATCCACCATCTCTGTGCCCGCTCTCTGCTGAGCAGCAACAGAGAGCGTAGAGCAGGAATGTTTAGACTGGACTAAAACAGCAGAAGCGCCTTGCAAAAAAGCTCCTGCTGATCATGTTTAGCACACAGTGAGCTTTAAACTGTGACACAAACATTGCTGCCACTCTTCACTCTTTCTCCTAAAAGTGCATTTGAATCCAACGTTTCTGGTGCGCTCTCTCGTTTCGAGAGGAGTTGTGACAGGGGAGGACGAGCGCTTGGACTCTAATCCCACAGCCGAAGGGCCAGCAGGGAAACTCCTGCTGGGCATCTTCAGCACACAGTGAGCTTTGCAACTCTGAAACGCACATTGCTGTCACCTCTCACTTTCCTACCTCAAAGTCCAATTGAATCCTACATCTCCTGTGCTTGCTCTTTGTGAGCAGTAGCAGAATATAGCACTTACGTTTGGACGCTGCTGAAACAGCAGAAGAGACAGTCCAGAAAGTTCCCACTGGTCATCTTCAGAGCACAGCGATCTTTGCAACTCTGCAACAGACATTGCTGTCACTCCTCCCTTTCCTGCCTGAAAGACCAACTGAATCCACCATCTCTGTGCCCGCTCTCTGCTGAGCAGCAACAGAGAGAGTAGAGCAGGAATGTTGAGACTGTGCTAAAACAGCAGAAAAGCCTTGCAAAAAAGCTCCTGCTGATCATGTTTAGCACACAGCGAGCTTTAAACTGTGACACAAACATTGCTGTCACTCCTCACTTTATCTCCTAAAAGTGCATTTGAATCCAACGTTTCTGGTGCGCTCTCTCGTTTCGAGAGGAGTTGTGACAGGGGAGGACGAGCGCTTGGACTCTAATCCCACAGCCGAAGGGCCAGCAGGGAAACTCCTGCTGGGCATCTTCAGCACACAGTGAGCTTTGCAACTCTGCAACACGCATTGCTGTCACTCCTCCCTTTCCTGCCTGAAAGACCAATTGATTCCAACATCTCTGTGCCCGCTCTCTGCTGAGCAGCAACAGAAAGAGAAGAGCAGGAATGTTTAGACTGGGCTAAAACAGCAGAAGCGCCTTGCAAAAAAGCTCCTGCTGATCACGTTTAGCACACAGTGAGCTTTAAACTGTGACACAAACATTGCTGCCACTCTTCACTCTTTCTCCTAAAAGTGCATTTGAATCCAACGTTTCTGGTGCGCTCTCTCGTTTCGAGAGGAGTTGTGACAGGGGAGGACGAGCGCTTGGACTCTAATCCCACAGCCGAAGGGCCAGCAGGTAAAATCCTGCTGGGCATCTTCAGCACACAGTGAGCTTTGCAACTCTGCAACACACATTGCTGTCACCTCTCACTTTCCTACCTCAAAGTCCAATTGAATCCTACATCTCCTGTGCTTGCTCTTTGTGAGCAGTAGCAGAATATAGCACTTACGTTTGGACTCTGCTGAAACAGCAGAAGAGACAGTCCAGAAAGTTCCCACTGATCATCAGCGCACAGTGAGCTTTGCAACTCTGAAACACACATTGCTGTCACTCCTCACTTCATCTCCTAATAGTCCCTTTGAATCCATGGTCTCTCGCGCCCTCTCTCGTTTGAACAGCAGCAGTGACAGGTGAACACGAGCTCTTGGCCTCTGCTCCCACAGCCGAAGAGCCAGGAGTGAAAGCTCCGGCTGGGCATCTTCAGCAACTAGTCAGCTTTGCAACTGTGACACATATATTGCTGTTGCTCCTCACTTTCCTACCTCAAAGTCCAATTGAATCCTACATCTCTGGGCCCTTTCTCTGCTGGGCAGCAGCAGAGAGAGTAGAGCCGGAACGTTTTGTCCCTGCTAAAAGAGCAGAAGAGCCAGGACAAAATGTTCCTGCAGATCATCTTCAGCGCACAGCGAGCTTTGCAACTCTGCAACACGCATTGCTGTCACTCCTCCCTTTCCTGCCTGAAAGACCAACTGAATCCACCATCTCTGTGCCCGCTCTCTGCTGAGCAGCAACAGAGAGCGTAGAGCAGGAATGTTTAGACTGGACTAAAACAGCAGAAGCGCCTTGCAAAAAAGCTCCTGCTGATCATGTTTAGCACACAGTGAGCTTTAAACTGTGACACAAACATTGCTGCCACTCTTCACTCTTTCTCCTAAAAGTGCATTTGAATCCAACGTTTCTGGTGCGCTCTCTCGTTTCGAGAGGAGTTGTGACAGGGGAGGACGAGCGCTTGGACTCTAATCCCACAGCCGAAGGGCCAGCAGGGAAACTCCTGCTGGGCATCTTCAGCACACAGTGAGCTTTGCAACTCTGAAACACACATTGCTGTCACCTCTCACTTTCCTACCTCAAAGTCCAATTGAATCCTACATCTCCTGTGCTTGCTCTTTGTGAGCAGTAGCAGAATATAGCACTTACGTTTGGACGCTGCTGAAACAGCAGAAGAGACAGTCCAGAAAGTTCCCACTGGTCATCTTCAGAGCACAGCGATCTTTGCAACTCTGCAACAGACATTGCTGTCACTCCTCCCTTTCCTGCCTGAAAGACCAACTGAATCCACCATCTCTGTGCCCGCTCTCTGCTGAGCAGCAACAGAGAGAGTAGAGCAGGAATGTTGAGACTGTGCTAAAACAGCAGAAGAGCCTTGCAAAAAAGCTCCTGCTGATCATGTTTAGCACACAGCGAGCTTTAAACTGTGACACAAACATTGCTGTCACTCCTCACTTTATCTCCTAAAAGTGCATTTGAATCCAACGTTTCTGGGGCGCTCTCTCGTTTCGAGAGGAGTTGTGACAGGGGAGGACGAGCGCTTGGACTCTAATCCCACAGCCGAAGGGCCAGCAGGGAAACTCCTGCTGGGCATCTTCAGCACACAGTGAGCTTTGCAACTCTGCAACGCGCATTGCTGTCACTCCTCCCTTTCCTGCCTGAAAGACCAATTGATTCCAACATCTCTGTGCCCGCTCTCTGCTGAGCAGCAACAGAAAGAGAAGAGCAGGAATGTTTAGACTGGGCTAAAACAGCAGAAGTGCCTTGCAAAAAAGCTCCTGCAGATCACGTTTAGCACACAGTGAGCTTTAAACTGTGACACAAACATTGCTGCCACTCTTCACTCTTTCTCCTAAAAGTGCATTTGAATCCAACGTTTCTGGTGCGCTCTCTCGTTTCGAGAGGAGTTGTGACAGGGGAGGACGAGAACTAGGACTCTAATCCCACAGCCGAAGGGCCAGCAGGGAAACTCCTGCTGGGCATCTTCAGCACACAGTGAGCTTTGCAACTCTGAAACACACATTGCTGTCACCTCTCACTTTCCTACCTCAAAGTCCAATTGAATCCTATATCTCCTGTGCTTGCTCTTTGTGAGCAGTAGCAGAATATAGCACTTACGTTTGGACTCTGCTGAAACAGCAGAAGAGACAGTCCAGAAAGTTCCCACTGGTCATCTTCAGCGCACAGTGAGCTTTGCAACTCTGAAACACACATTGCTGTCACTCCTCACTTCATCTCCTAATAGTCCCTTTGAATCCATGGTCTCTCGCGCCCTCTCTCGTTTGAACAGCAGCAGTGACAGGTGAACACGAGCTCTTGGCCTCTGCTCCCACAGCCGAAGAGCCAGTAGTGAAAGCTCCGGCTGGGCATCATCAGCAACTAGTCAGCTTTGCAACTGTGACACATATATTGCTGTTGCTCCTCACTTTCCTACCTCAAAGTCCAATTGAATCCAAAATCTCTGGGCCCTTTCTCTGCTGGGCAGCAGCAGACAGAGTAGAGCCGGAACGTTTTGTCCCTGCTAAAAGAGCAGAAGAGCCAGGACAAAATGTTCCTGCAGATCATCTTCAGCGCACAGCGAGCTTTGCAACTCTGCAACACGCATTGCTGTCACTCCTCCCTTTCCTGCCTGAAAGACCAACTGAATCCACCATCTCTGTGCCCGCTCTCTGCTGAGCAGCAACAGAGAGCGTAGAGCAGGAATGTTTAGACTGGACTAAAACAGCAGAAGCGCCTTGCAAAAAAGCTCCTGCTGATCACGTTTAGCACACAGTGAGCTTTAAACTGTGACACAAGCATTGCTGCCACTCTTCACTCTTTCTCCTAAAAGTGCATTTGAATCCAACGTTTCTGGTGCGCTCTCTCGTTTCGAGAGGAGTTGTGACAGGGGAGGACGAGCGCTTGGACTCTAATCCCACAGCCGAAGGGCCAGCAGGGAAACTCCTGCTGGGCATCTTCAGCACACAGTGAGCTTTGCAACTCTGAAACACACATTGCTGTCACCTCTCACTTTCCTACCTCAAAGTCCAATTGAATCCTATATCTCCTGTGCTTGCTCTTTGTGAGCAGTAGCAGAATATAGCACTTACGTTTGGACTCTGCTGAAACAGCAGAAGAGACAGTCCAGAAAGTTCCCACTGGTCATCTTCAGAGCACAGCGATCTTTGCAACTCTGCAACAGACATTGCTGTCACTCCTCCCTTTCCTGCCTGAAAGACCAACTGAATCCACCATCTCTGTGCCCGCTCTCTGCTGAGCAGCAACAGAGAGAGTAGAGCCGGAATGTTGAGACTGTGCTAAAACAGCAGAAAAGCCTTGCAAAAAAGCTCCTGCTGATCATGTTTAGCACACAGCGAGCTTTAAACTGTGACACAAACATTGCTGTCACTCCTCACTTTATCTCCTAAAAGTGCATTTGAATCCAACGTTTCTGGTGCGCTCTCTCGTTTCGAGAGGAGTTGTGACAGGGGAGGACGAGCGCTTGGACTCTAATCCCACAGCCGAAGGGCCAGCAGGGAAACTCCTGCTGGGCATCTTCAGCACACAGTGAGCTTTGCAACTCTGCAACACGCATTGCTGTCACTCCTCCATTTCCTGCCTGAAAGACCAATTGATTCCAACATCTCTGTGCCCGCTCTCTGCTGGGCAGCAACAGAAAGAGAGGAGCAGGAATGTTTAGACTGGGCAAAAACAGCAGAAGTGCCTTGCAAAAAAGCTCCGGCAGATCACGTTTAGCACACAGTGAGCTTTAAACTGTGACACAAGCATTGCTGCCACTCTTCACTCTTTCTCCTAAAAGTGCATTTGAATCCAACGTTTCTGGTGCGCTCTCTCGTTTCGAGAGGAGTTTTGACAGGGGAGGACGAGCGCTTGGACTCTAATCCCACAGCCGAAGGGCCAGCAGGTAAACTCCTGCTGGGCATCTTCAGCACACAGTGAGCTTTGCAACTCTGAAACAAACATTACTGTCACCTCTCACTTTCCTACCTCAAAGTCCAATTGAATCCTACATCTCCTGTGCTTGCTCTTTGTGAGCAGTAGCAGAATATAGCACTTACGTTTGGACTCTGCTGAAACAGCAGAAGAGACAGTCCAGAAAGTTCCCACTGATCATCAGCGCACAGTGAGCTTTGCAACTCTGAAACACACATTGCTGTCACTCCTCACTTCATCTCCTAATAGTCCCTTTGAATCCATGGTCTCTCGCGCCCTCTCTCGTTTGAACAGCAGCAGTGACAGGTGAACACGAGCTCTTGGCCTCTGCTCCCACAGCCGAAGAGCCAGGAGTGAAAGCTCCGGCTGGGCATCTTCAGCAACTAGTCAGCTTTGCAACTGTGACACATATATTGCTGTTGCTCCTCACTTTCCTACCTCAAAGTCCAATTGAATCCAAAATCTCTGGGCCCTTTCTCTGCTGGGCAGCAGCAGACAGAGTAGAGCCGGAACGTTTTGTCCCTGCTAAAAGAGCAGAAGAGCCAGGACAAAATGTTCCTGCAGATCATCTTCAGCGCACAGCGAGCTTTGCAACTCTGCAACACGCATTGCTGTCACTCCTCCCTTTCCTGCCTGAAAGACCAACTGAATCCACCATCTCTGTGCCCGCTCTCTGCTGAGCAGCAACAGAGAGAGTAGAGCAGGAATGTTTAGACTGGGCTAAAACAGCAGAAGAGCCTTGCAAAAAAGCTCCTGCTGATCATGTTTAGCACACAGTGAGCTTTAAACTGTGACACAAACATTGCTGCCACTCTTCACTCTTTCTCCTAAAAGTGCATTTGAATCCAACGTTTCTGGTGCGCTCTCTCGTTTCGAGAGGAGTTGTGACAGGGGAGGACGAGCGCTTGGACTCTAATCCCACAGCCGAAGGGCCAGCAGGGGAACTCCTGCTGGGCATCTTCAGCACAGAGTGAGCTTTGCAACTCTGAAACACACATTGCTGTCACCTCTCACTTTCCTACCTCAAAGTCCAATTGAATCCTACATCTCCTGTGCTTGCTCTTTGTGAGCAGTAGCAGAATATAGCACTTACGTTTGGACGCTGCTGAAACAGCAGAAGAGACAGTCCAGAAAGTTCCCACTGATCATCTTCAGCGCACAGTGAGCTTTGCAACTCTGAAACACACATTGCTGTCACTCCTCACTTCATCTCCTAATAGTCCCTTTGAATCCATGGTCTCTCGCGCCCTCTCTCGTTTGAACAGCAGCAGTGACAGGTGAACACGAGCTCTTGGCCTCTGCTCCCACAGCCGAAGAGCCAGGAGTGAAAGCTCCGGCTGGGCATCTTCAGCAGCTAGTCAGCTTTGCAACTGTGACACATATATTGCTGTTGCTCCTCACTTTCCTACCTCAAAGTCCAATTGAATCCAAAATCTCTGGGCCCTTTCTCTGCTGGGCAGCAGCAGACAGAGTAGAGCCGGAACGTTTTGTCCCTGCTAAAAGAGCAGAAGAGCCAGGACAAAATGTTCCTGCAGATCATCTTCAGCGCACAGCGAGCTTTGCAACTCTGCAACACGCATTGCTGTCACTCCTCCCTTTCCTGCCTGAAAGACCAACTGAATCCACCATCTCTGTGCCCGCTCTCTGCTGAGCAGCAACAGAGAGCGTAGAGCAGGAATGTTTAGACTGGACTAAAACAGCAGAAGCGCCTTGCAAAAAAGCTCCTGCTGATCATGTTTAGCACACAGTGAGCTTTAAACTGTGACACAAACATTGCTGCCACTCTTCACTCTTTCTCCTAAAAGTGCATTTGAATCCAACGTTTCTGGTGCGCTCTCTCGTTTCGAGAGGAGTTGTGACAGGGGAGGACGAGCGCTTGGACTCTAATCCCACAGCCGAAGGGCCAGCAGGGAAACTCCTGCTGGGCATCTTCAGCACACAGTGAGCTTTGCAACTCTGAAACACACATTGCTGTCACCTCTCACTTTCCTACCTCAAAGTCCAATTGAATCCTATATCTCCTGTGCTTGCTCTTTGTGAGCAGTAGCAGAATATAGCACTTACGTTTGGACTCTGCTGAAACAGCAGAAGAGACAGTCCAGAAAGTTCCCACTGGTCATCTTCAGAGCACAGCGATCTTTGCAACTCTGCAACAGACATTGCTGTCACTCCTCCCTTTCCTGCCTGAAAGACCAACTGAATCCACCATCTCTGTGCCCGCTCTCTGCTGAGCAGCAACAGAGAGAGTAGAGCCGGAATGTTGAGACTGTGCTAAAACAGCAGAAAAGCCTTGCAAAAAAGCTCCTGCTGATCATGTTTAGCACACAGCGAGCTTTAAACTGTGACACAAACATTGCTGTCACTCCTCACTTTATCTCCTAAAAGTGCATTTGAATCCAACGTTTCTGGTGCGCTCTCTCGTTTCGAGAGGAGTTGTGACAGGGGAGGACGAGCGCTTGGACTCTAATCCCACAGCCGAAGGGCCAGCAGGGAAACTCCTGCTGGGCATCTTCAGCACACAGTGAGCTTTGCAACTCTGCAACACGCATTGCTGTCACTCCTCCATTTCCTGCCTGAAAGACCAATTGATTCCAACATCTCTGTGCCCGCTCTCTGCTGGGCAGCAACAGAAAGAGAGGAGCAGGAATGTTTAGACTGGGCAAAAACAGCAGAAGTGCCTTGCAAAAAAGCTCCGGCAGATCACGTTTAGCACACAGTGAGCTTTAAACTGTGACACAAGCATTGCTGCCACTCTTCACTCTTTCTCCTAAAAGTGCATTTGAATCCAACGTTTCTGGTGCGCTCTCTCGTTTCGAGAGGAGTTTTGACAGGGGAGGACGAGCGCTTGGACTCTAATCCCACAGCCGAAGGGCCAGCAGGTAAACTCCTGCTGGGCATCTTCAGCACACAGTGAGCTTTGCAACTCTGAAACAAACATTACTGTCACCTCTCACTTTCCTACCTCAAAGTCCAATTGAATCCTACATCTCCTGTGCTTGCTCTTTGTGAGCAGTAGCAGAATATAGCACTTACGTTTGGACTCTGCTGAAACAGCAGAAGAGACAGTCCAGAAAGTTCCCACTGATCATCAGCGCACAGTGAGCTTTGCAACTCTGAAACACACATTGCTGTCACTCCTCACTTCATCTCCTAATAGTCCCTTTGAATCCATGGTCTCTCGCGCCCTCTCTCGTTTGAACAGCAGCAGTGACAGGTGAACACGAGCTCTTGGCCTCTGCTCCCACAGCCGAAGAGCCAGGAGTGAAAGCTCCGGCTGGGCATCTTCAGCAACTAGTCAGCTTTGCAACTGTGACACATATATTGCTGTTGCTCCTCACTTTCCTACCTCAAAGTCCAATTGAATCCAAAATCTCTGGGCCCTTTCTCTGCTGGGCAGCAGCAGACAGAGTAGAGCCGGAACGTTTTGTCCCTGCTAAAAGAGCAGAAGAGCCAGGACAAAATGTTCCTGCAGATCATCTTCAGCGCACAGCGAGCTTTGCAACTCTGCAACACGCATTGCTGTCACTCCTCCCTTTCCTGCCTGAAAGACCAACTGAATCCACCATCTCTGTGCCCGCTCTCTGCTGAGCAGCAACAGAGAGAGTAGAGCAGGAATGTTTAGACTGGGCTAAAACAGCAGAAGAGCCTTGCAAAAAAGCTCCTGCTGATCATGTTTAGCACACAGTGAGCTTTAAACTGTGACACAAACATTGCTGCCACTCTTCACTCTTTCTCCTAAAAGTGCATTTGAATCCAACGTTTCTGGTGCGCTCTCTCGTTTCGAGAGGAGTTGTGACAGGGGAGGACGAGCGCTTGGACTCTAATCCCACAGCCGAAGGGCCAGCAGGGGAACTCCTGCTGGGCATCTTCAGCACAGAGTGAGCTTTGCAACTCTGAAACACACATTGCTGTCACCTCTCACTTTCCTACCTCAAAGTCCAATTGAATCCTACATCTCCTGTGCTTGCTCTTTGTGAGCAGTAGCAGAATATAGCACTTACGTTTGGACGCTGCTGAAACAGCAGAAGAGACAGTCCAGAAAGTTCCCACTGATCATCTTCAGCGCACAGTGAGCTTTGCAACTCTGAAACACACATTGCTGTCACTCCTCACTTCATCTCCTAATAGTCCCTTTGAATCCATGGTCTCTCGCGCCCTCTCTCGTTTGAACAGCAGCAGTGACAGGTGAACACGAGCTCTTGGCCTGTGCTCCCACAGCCGAAGAGCCAGGAGTGAAAGCTCCGGCTGGGCATCTTCAGCAGCTAGTCAGCTTTGCAACTGTGACACATATATTGCTGTTGCTCCTCACTTTCCTACCTCAAAGTCCAATTGAATCCAAAATCTCTGGGCCCTTTCTCTGCTGGGCAGCAGCAGACAGAGTAGAGCCATAACGTTTTGTCCCTGCTAAAAGAGCAGAAGAGCCAGGACAAAATGTTCCTGCAGATCATCTTCAGCGCACAGCGAGCTTTGCAACACTGCAACACGCATTGCTGTCACTCCTCCCTTTCCTGCCTAAAAGACCAACTGAATCCACCATCTCTGTGCCCGCTCTCTGCTGAGCAGCAACAGAGAGAGTAGAGCAGGAATGTTTAGACTGGACTAAAACAGCAGAAGCGCCTTGCAAAAAAGCTCCTGCTGATCATGTTTAGCACACAGTGAGCTTTAAACTGTGACACAAACATTGCTGCCACTCTTCACTCTTTCTCCTAAAAGTGCATTTGAATCCAACGTTTCTGGGGCGCTCTCTCGTTTCGAGAGGAGTTGTGACAAGGGAGGACGAGCGCTTGGACTCTAATCCCACAGCCGAAGGGCCAGCAGGTAAACTCCGGCTGGGCATCTTCAGCACACAGTGAGCTTTGCAACTCTGAAACAAACATTACTGTCACCTCTCACTTTCCTACCTCAAAGTCCAATTGAATCCTACATCTCCTGTGCTTGCTCTTTGTGAGCAGTAGCAGAATATAGCACTTACGTTTGGACTCTGCTGAAACAGCAGAAGAGACAGTCCAGAAAGTTCCCACTGATCATCAGCGCACAGTGAGCTTTGCAACTCTGAAACACACATTGCTGTCACTCCTCACTTCATCTCCTAATAGTCCCTTTGAATCCATGGTCTCTCGCGCCCTCTCTCGTTTGAACAGCAGCAGTGACAGGTGAACACGAGCTCTTGGCCTCTGCTCCCACAGCCGAAGAGCCAGGAGTGAAAGCTCCGGCTGGGCATCTTCAGCAACTAGTCAGCTTTGCAACTGTGACACATATATTGCTGTTGCTCCTCACTTTCCTACCTCAAAGTCCAATTGAATCCAAAATCTCTGGGCCCTTTCTCTGCTGGGCAGCAGCAGACAGAGTAGAGCCGGAACGTTTTGTCCCTGCTAAAAGAGCAGAAGAGCCAGGACAAAATGTTCCTGCAGATCATCTTCAGCGCACAGCGAGCTTTGCAACTCTGCAACACGCATTGCTGTCACTCCTCCCTTTCCTGCCTGAAAGACCAACTGAATCCACCATCTCTGTGCCCGCTCTCTGCTGAGCAGCAACAGAGAGCGTAGAGCAGGAATGTTTAGACTGGACTAAAACAGCAGAAGCGCCTTGCAAAAAAGCTCCTGCTGATCATGTTTAGCACACAGTGAGCTTTAAACTGTGACACAAACATTGCTGCCACTCTTCACTCTTTCTCCTAAAAGTGCATTTGAATCCAACGTTTCTGGTGCGCTCTCTCGTTTCGAGAGGAGTTGTGACAGGGGAGGACGAGCGCTTGGACTCTAATCCCACAGCCGAAGGGCCAGCAGGGGAACTCCTGCTGGGCATCTTCAGCACACAGTGAGCTTTGCAACTCTGAAACGCACATTGCTGTCACCTCTCACTTTCCTACCTCAAAGTCCAATTGAATCCTACATCTCCTGTGCTTGCTCTTTGTGAGCAGTAGCAGAATATAGCACTTACGTTTGGACGCTGCTGAAACAGCAGAAGAGACAGTCCAGAAAGTTCCCACTGGTCATCTTCAGAGCACAGCGATCTTTGCAACTCTGCAACAGACATTGCTGTCACTCCTCCCTTTCCTGCCTGAAAGACCAACTGAATCCACCATCTCTGTGCCCGCTCTCTGCTGAGCAGCAACAGAGAGAGTAGAGCAGGAATGTTGAGACTGTGCTAAAACAGCAGAAGTGCCTTGCAAAAAAGCTCCTGCTGATCACGTTTAGCACACAGTGAGCTTTAAACTGTGACACAAACATTGCTGCCACTCTTCACTCTTTCTCCTAAAAGTGCATTTGAATCCAACGTTTCTGGTGCGCTCTCTCGTTTCGAGAGGAGTTGTGACAGGGGAGGACGAGCGCTTGGACTCTAATACCACAGCCGAAGGGCCAGCAGGTAAAATCCTGCTGGGCATCTTCAGCACACAGTGAGCTTTGCAACTCTGCAACACACATTGCTGTCACTCCTCCCTTTCCTGCCTGGAAGACCAATTGATTCCAACATCTCTGTGCCCGCTCTCTGCTGAGCAGCAACAGGAAGAGAGGAGCAAGAATGTTTAGACTGGGCTAAAACAGCAGAAGTGCCTTGCAAAAAAGCTCCTGCTGATCACGTTTAGCACACAGTGAGCTTTAAACTGTGACACAAACATTGCTGCCACTCTTCACTCTTTCTCCTAAAAGTGCATTTGAATCCAACGTTTCTGGTGCGCTCTCTCGTTTCGAGAGGAGTTTTGACAGGGGAGGACGAGCGCTTGGACTCTAATCCCACAGCCGAAGGGCCAGCAGGTAAACTCCTGCTGGGCATCTTCAGCACACAGTGAGCTTTGCAACTCTGAAACAAACATTACTGTCACCTCTCACTTTCCTACCTCAAAGTCCAATTGAATCCTACATCTCCTGTGCTTGCTCTTTGTGAGCAGTAGCAGAATATAGCACTTACGTTTGGACTCTGCTGAAACAGCAGAAGAGACAGTCCAGAAAGTTCCCACTGATCATCAGCGCACAGTGAGCTTTGCAACTCTGAAACACACATTGCTGTCACTCCTCACTTCATCTCCTAATAGTCCCTTTGAATCCATGGTCTCTCGCGCCCTCTCTCGTTTGAACAGCAGCAGTGACAGGTGAACACGAGCTCTTGGCCTCTGCTCCCACAGCCGAAGAGCCAGGAGTGAAAGCTCCGGCTGGGCATCTTCAGCAACTAGTCAGCTTTGCAACTGTGACACATATATTGCTGTTGCTCCTCACTTTCCTACCTCAAAGTCCAATTGAATCCAAAATCTCTGGGCCCTTTCTCTGCTGGGCAGCAGCAGACAGAGTAGAGCCGGAACGTTTTGTCCCTGCTAAAAGAGCAGAAGAGCCAGGACAAAATGTTCCTGCAGATCATCTTCAGCGCACAGCGAGCTTTGCAACTCTGCAACACGCATTGCTGTCACTCCTCCCTTTCCTGCCTGAAAGACCAACTGAATCCACCATCTCTGTGCCCGCTCTCTGCTGAGCAGCAACAGAGAGAGTAGAGCAGGAATGTTTAGACTGGGCTAAAACAGCAGAAGAGCCTTGCAAAAAAGCTCCTGCTGATCATGTTTAGCACACAGTGAGCTTTAAACTGTGACACAAACATTGCTGCCACTCTTCACTCTTTCTCCTAAAAGTGCATTTGAATCCAACGTTTCTGGTGCGCTCTCTCGTTTCGAGAGGAGTTGTGACAGGGGAGGACGAGCGCTTGGACTCTAATCCCACAGCCGAAGGGCCAGCAGGGGAACTCCTGCTGGGCATCTTCAGCACAGAGTGAGCTTTGCAACTCTGAAACACACATTGCTGTCACCTCTCACTTTCCTACCTCAAAGTCCAATTGAATCCTACATCTCCTGTGCTTGCTCTTTGTGAGCAGTAGCAGAATATAGCACTTACGTTTGGACGCTGCTGAAACAGCAGAAGAGACAGTCCAGAAAGTTCCCACTGATCATCTTCAGCGCACAGTGAGCTTTGCAACTCTGAAACACACATTGCTGTCACTCCTCACTTCATCTCCTAATAGTCCCTTTGAATCCATGGTCTCTCGCGCCCTCTCTCGTTTGAACAGCAGCAGTGACAGGTGAACACGAGCTCTTGGCCTGTGCTCCCACAGCCGAAGAGCCAGGAGTGAAAGCTCCGGCTGGGCATCTTCAGCAGCTAGTCAGCTTTGCAACTGTGACACATATATTGCTGTTGCTCCTCACTTTCCTACCTCAAAGTCCAATTGAATCCAAAATCTCTGGGCCCTTTCTCTGCTGGGCAGCAGCAGACAGAGTAGAGCCATAACGTTTTGTCCCTGCTAAAAGAGCAGAAGAGCCAGGACAAAATGTTCCTGCAGATCATCTTCAGCGCACAGCGAGCTTTGCAACACTGCAACACGCATTGCTGTCACTCCTCCCTTTCCTGCCTAAAAGACCAACTGAATCCACCATCTCTGTGCCCGCTCTCTGCTGAGCAGCAACAGAGAGAGTAGAGCAGGAATGTTTAGACTGGACTAAAACAGCAGAAGCGCCTTGCAAAAAAGCTCCTGCTGATCATGTTTAGCACACAGTGAGCTTTAAACTGTGACACAAACATTGCTGCCACTCTTCACTCTTTCTCCTAAAAGTGCATTTGAATCCAACGTTTCTGGGGCGCTCTCTCGTTTCGAGAGGAGTTGTGACAAGGGAGGACGAGCGCTTGGACTCTAA
Organism: Lathamus discolor; assembly: GCF_037157495.1. NCBI lineage: Eukaryota > Metazoa > Chordata > Aves > Psittaciformes > Psittacidae > Lathamus > Lathamus discolor. Next base: position 90,086,535 of record NC_088884.1, on the reverse strand, counting down.
TCCCACAGCCGAAGGGCCAGCAGGTAAACTCCGGCTGGGCATCTTCAGCACACAGTGAGCTTTGCAACTCTGAAACAAACATTACTGTCACCTCTCACTTTCCTACCTCAAAGTCCAATTGAATCCTACATCTCCTGTGCTTGCTCTTTGTGAGCAGTAGCAGAATATAGCACTTACGTTTGGACTCTGCTGAAACAGCAGAAGAGACAGTCCAGAAAGTTCCCACTGATCATCAGCGCACAGTGAGCTTTGCAACTCTGAAACACACATTGCTGTCACTCCTCACTTCATCTCCTAATAGTCCCTTTGAATCCATGGTCTCTCGCGCCCTCTCTCGTTTGAACAGCAGCAGTGACAGGTGAACACGAGCTCTTGGCCTCTGCTCCCACAGCCGAAGAGCCAGGAGTGAAAGCTCCGGCTGGGCATCTTCAGCAACTAGTCAGCTTTGCAACTGTGACACATATATTGCTGTTGCTCCTCACTTTCCTACCTCAAAGTCCAATTGAATCCAAAATCTCTGGGCCCTTTCTCTGCTGGGCAGCAGCAGACAGAGTAGAGCCGGAACGTTTTGTCCCTGCTAAAAGAGCAGAAGAGCCAGGACAAAATGTTCCTGCAGATCATCTTCAGCGCACAGCGAGCTTTGCAACTCTGCAACACGCATTGCTGTCACTCCTCCCTTTCCTGCCTGAAAGACCAACTGAATCCACCATCTCTGTGCCCGCTCTCTGCTGAGCAGCAACAGAGAGCGTAGAGCAGGAATGTTTAGACTGGACTAAAACAGCAGAAGCGCCTTGCAAAAAAGCTCCTGCTGATCATGTTTAGCACACAGTGAGCTTTAAACTGTGACACAAACATTGCTGCCACTCTTCACTCTTTCTCCTAAAAGTGCATTTGAATCCAACGTTTCTGGTGCGCTCTCTCGTTTCGAGAGGAGTTGTGACAGGGGAGGACGAGCGCTTGGACTCTAATCCCACAGCCGAAGGGCCAGCAGGGGAACTCCTGCTGGGCATCTTCAGCACACAGTGAGCTTTGCAACTCTGAAACGCACATTGCTGTCACCTCTCACTTTCCTACCTCAAAGTCCAATTGAATCCTACATCTCCTGTGCTTGCTCTTTGTGAGCAGTAGCAGAATATAGCACTTACGTTTGGACGCTGCTGAAACAGCAGAAGAGACAGTCCAGAAAGTTCCCACTGGTCATCTTCAGAGCACAGCGATCTTTGCAACTCTGCAACAGACATTGCTGTCACTCCTCCCTTTCCTGCCTGAAAGACCAACTGAATCCACCATCTCTGTGCCCGCTCTCTGCTGAGCAGCAACAGAGAGAGTAGAGCAGGAATGTTGAGACTGTGCTAAAACAGCAGAAGTGCCTTGCAAAAAAGCTCCTGCTGATCACGTTTAGCACACAGTGAGCTTTAAACTGTGACACAAACATTGCTGCCACTCTTCACTCTTTCTCCTAAAAGTGCATTTGAATCCAACGTTTCTGGTGCGCTCTCTCGTTTCGAGAGGAGTTGTGACAGGGGAGGACGAGCGCTTGGACTCTAATACCACAGCCGAAGGGCCAGCAGGTAAAATCCTGCTGGGCATCTTCAGCACACAGTGAGCTTTGCAACTCTGCAACACACATTGCTGTCACTCCTCCCTTTCCTGCCTGGAAGACCAATTGATTCCAACATCTCTGTGCCCGCTCTCTGCTGAGCAGCAACAGGAAGAGAGGAGCAAGAATGTTTAGACTGGGCTAAAACAGCAGAAGTGCCTTGCAAAAAAGCTCCTGCTGATCACGTTTAGCACACAGTGAGCTTTAAACTGTGACACAAACATTGCTGCCACTCTTCACTCTTTCTCCTAAAAGTGCATTTGAATCCAACGTTTCTGGTGCGCTCTCTCGTTTCGAGAGGAGTTGTGACAGGGGAGGACGAGCGCTTGGACTCTAATCCCACAGCCGAAGGGCCAGCAGGTAAACTCCTGCTGGGCATCTTCAGCACACAGTGAGCTTTGCAACTCTGAAACACACATTGCTGTCACCTCTCACTTTCCTACCTCAAAGTCCAATTGAATCCTATATCTCCTGTGCTTGCTCTTTGTGAGCAGTAGCAGAATATAGCACTTACGTTTGGACTCTGCTGAAACAGCAGAAGAGACAGTCCAGAAAGTTCCCACTGGTCATCTTCAGAGCACAGCGATCTTTGCAACTCTGCAACAGACATTGCTGTCACTCCTCCCTTTCCTGCCTGAAAGACCAACTGAATCCACCATCTCTGTGCCCGCTCTCTGCTGAGCAGCAACAGAGAGAGTAGAGCCGGAATGTTGAGACTGTGCTAAAACAGCAGAAAAGCCTTGCAAAAAAGCTCCTGCTGATCATGTTTAGCACACAGCGAGCTTTAAACTGTGACACAAACATTGCTGTCACTCCTCACTTTATCTCCTAAAAGTGCATTTGAATCCAACGTTTCTGGTGCGCTCTCTCGTTTCGAGAGGAGTTGTGACAGGGGAGGACGAGCGCTTGGACTCTAATCCCACAGCCGAAGGGCCAGCAGGGAAACTCCTGCTGGGCATCTTCAGCACACAGTGAGCTCTGCAACTCTGCAACACGCATTGCTGTCACTCCTCCCTTTCCTGCCTGAAAGACCAATTGATTCCAACATCTCTGTGCCCGCTCTCTGCTGAGCAGCAACAGAAAGAGAAGAGCAGGAATGTTTAGACTGGGCTAAAACAGCAGAAGCGCCTTGCAAAAAAGCTCCTGCTGATCACGTTTAGCACACAGTGAGCTTTAAACTGTGACACAAACATTGCTGCCACTCTTCACTCTTTCTCCTAAAAGTGCATTTGAATCCAACGTTTCTGGTGCGCTCTCTCGTTTCGAGAGGAGTTGTGACAGGGGAGGACGAGCGCTTGGACTCTAATCCCACAGCCGAAGGGCCAGCAGGTAAAATCCTGCTGGGCATCTTCAGCACACAGTGAGCTTTGCAACTCTGCAACACACATTGCTGTCACCTCTCACTTTCCTACCTCAAAGTCCAATTGAATCCTACATCTCCTGTGCTTGCTCTTTGTGAGCAGTAGCAGAATATAGCACTTACGTTTGGACTCTGCTGAAACAGCAGAAGAGACAGTCCAGAAAGTTCCCACTGATCATCAGCGCACAGTGAGCTTTGCAACTCTGAAACACACATTGCTGTCACTCCTCACTTCATCTCCTAATAGTCCCTTTGAATCCATGGTCTCTCGCGCCCTCTCTCGTTTGAACAGCAGCAGTGACAGGTGAACACGAGCTCTTGGCCTCTGCTCCCACAGCCGAAGAGCCAGGAGTGAAAGCTCCGGCTGGGCATCTTCAGCAACTAGTCAGCTTTGCAACTGTGACACATATATTGCTGTTGCTCCTCACTTTCCTACCTCAAAGTCCAATTGAATCCAAAATCTCTGGGCCCTTTCTCTGCTGGGCAGCAGCAGACAGAGTAGAGCCGGAACGTTTTGTCCCTGCTAAAAGAGCAGAAGAGCCAGGACAAAATGTTCCTGCAGATCATCTTCAGCGCACAGCGAGCTTTGCAACTCTGCAACACGCATTGCTGTCACTCCTCCCTTTCCTGCCTGAAAGACCAACTGAATCCACCATCTCTGTGCCCGCTCTCTGCTGAGCAGCAACAGAGAGCGTAGAGCAGGAATGTTTAGACTGGACTAAAACAGCAGAAGCGCCTTGCAAAAAAGCTCCTGCTGATCATGTTTAGCACACAGTGAGCTTTAAACTGTGACACAAACATTGCTGCCACTCTTCACTCTTTCTCCTAAAAGTGCATTTGAATCCAACGTTTCTGGTGCGCTCTCTCGTTTCGAGAGGAGTTGTGACAGGGGAGGACGAGCGCTTGGACTCTAATCCCACAGCCGAAGGGCCAGCAGGGAAACTCCTGCTGGGCATCTTCAGCACACAGTGAGCTTTGCAACTCTGAAACACACATTGCTGTCACCTCTCACTTTCCTACCTCAAAGTCCAATTGAATCCTATATCTCCTGTGCTTGCTCTTTGTGAGCAGTAGCAGAATATAGCACTTACGTTTGGACTCTGCTGAAACAGCAGAAGAGACAGTCCAGAAAGTTCCCACTGGTCATCTTCAGAGCACAGCGATCTTTGCAACTCTGCAACAGACATTGCTGTCACTCCTCCCTTTCCTGCCTGAAAGACCAACTGAATCCACCATCTCTGTGCCCGCTCTCTGCTGAGCAGCAACAGAGAGAGTAGAGCCGGAATGTTGAGACTGTGCTAAAACAGCAGAAAAGCCTTGCAAAAAAGCTCCTGCTGATCATGTTTAGCACACAGCGAGCTTTAAACTGTGACACAAACATTGCTGTCACTCCTCACTTTATCTCCTAAAAGTGCATTTGAATCCAACGTTTCTGGTGCGCTCTCTCGTTTCGAGAGGAGTTGTGACAGGGGAGGACGAGCGCTTGGACTCTAATCCCACAGCCGAAGGGCCAGCAGGGAAACTCCTGCTGGGCATCTTCAGCACACAGTGAGCTTTGCAACTCTGCAACACGCATTGCTGTCACTCCTCCATTTCCTGCCTGAAAGACCAATTGATTCCAACATCTCTGTGCCCGCTCTCTGCTGGGCAGCAACAGAAAGAGAGGAGCAGGAATGTTTAGACTGGGCAAAAACAGCAGAAGTGCCTTGCAAAAAAGCTCCGGCAGATCACGTTTAGCACACAGTGAGCTTTAAACTGTGACACAAGCATTGCTGCCACTCTTCACTCTTTCTCCTAAAAGTGCATTTGAATCCAACGTTTCTGGTGCGCTCTCTCGTTTCGAGAGGAGTTTTGACAGGGGAGGACGAGCGCTTGGACTCTAATCCCACAGCCGAAGGGCCAGCAGGTAAACTCCTGCTGGGCATCTTCAGCACACAGTGAGCTTTGCAACTCTGAAACAAACATTACTGTCACCTCTCACTTTCCTACCTCAAAGTCCAATTGAATCCTACATCTCCTGTGCTTGCTCTTTGTGAGCAGTAGCAGAATATAGCACTTACGTTTGGACTCTGCTGAAACAGCAGAAGAGACAGTCCAGAAAGTTCCCACTGATCATCAGCGCACAGTGAGCTTTGCAACTCTGAAACACACATTGCTGTCACTCCTCACTTCATCTCCTAATAGTCCCTTTGAATCCATGGTCTCTCGCGCCCTCTCTCGTTTGAACAGCAGCAGTGACAGGTGAACACGAGCTCTTGGCCTCTGCTCCCACAGCCGAAGAGCCAGGAGTGAAAGCTCCGGCTGGGCATCTTCAGCAACTAGTCAGCTTTGCAACTGTGACACATATATTGCTGTTGCTCCTCACTTTCCTACCTCAAAGTCCAATTGAATCCAAAATCTCTGGGCCCTTTCTCTGCTGGGCAGCAGCAGACAGAGTAGAGCCGGAACGTTTTGTCCCTGCTAAAAGAGCAGAAGAGCCAGGACAAAATGTTCCTGCAGATCATCTTCAGCGCACAGCGAGCTTTGCAACTCTGCAACACGCATTGCTGTCACTCCTCCCTTTCCTGCCTGAAAGACCAACTGAATCCACCATCTCTGTGCCCGCTCTCTGCTGAGCAGCAACAGAGAGAGTAGAGCAGGAATGTTTAGACTGGGCTAAAACAGCAGAAGAGCCTTGCAAAAAAGCTCCTGCTGATCATGTTTAGCACACAGTGAGCTTTAAACTGTGACACAAACATTGCTGCCACTCTTCACTCTTTCTCCTAAAAGTGCATTTGAATCCAACGTTTCTGGTGCGCTCTCTCGTTTCGAGAGGAGTTGTGACAGGGGAGGACGAGCGCTTGGACTCTAATCCCACAGCCGAAGGGCCAGCAGGGGAACTCCTGCTGGGCATCTTCAGCACAGAGTGAGCTTTGCAACTCTGAAACACACATTGCTGTCACCTCTCACTTTCCTACCTCAAAGTCCAATTGAATCCTACATCTCCTGTGCTTGCTCTTTGTGAGCAGTAGCAGAATATAGCACTTACGTTTGGACGCTGCTGAAACAGCAGAAGAGACAGTCCAGAAAGTTCCCACTGATCATCTTCAGCGCACAGTGAGCTTTGCAACTCTGAAACACACATTGCTGTCACTCCTCACTTCATCTCCTAATAGTCCCTTTGAATCCATGGTCTCTCGCGCCCTCTCTCGTTTGAACAGCAGCAGTGACAGGTGAACACGAGCTCTTGGCCTGTGCTCCCACAGCCGAAGAGCCAGGAGTGAAAGCTCCGGCTGGGCATCTTCAGCAGCTAGTCAGCTTTGCAACTGTGACACATATATTGCTGTTGCTCCTCACTTTCCTACCTCAAAGTCCAATTGAATCCAAAATCTCTGGGCCCTTTCTCTGCTGGGCAGCAGCAGACAGAGTAGAGCCATAACGTTTTGTCCCTGCTAAAAGAGCAGAAGAGCCAGGACAAAATGTTCCTGCAGATCATCTTCAGCGCACAGCGAGCTTTGCAACACTGCAACACGCATTGCTGTCACTCCTCCCTTTCCTGCCTAAAAGACCAACTGAATCCACCATCTCTGTGCCCGCTCTCTGCTGAGCAGCAACAGAGAGAGTAGAGCAGGAATGTTTAGACTGGACTAAAACAGCAGAAGCGCCTTGCAAAAAAGCTCCTGCTGATCATGTTTAGCACACAGTGAGCTTTAAACTGTGACACAAACATTGCTGCCACTCTTCACTCTTTCTCCTAAAAGTGCATTTGAATCCAACGTTTCTGGGGCGCTCTCTCGTTTCGAGAGGAGTTGTGACAAGGGAGGACGAGCGCTTGGACTCTAATCCCACAGCCGAAGGGCCAGCAGGTAAACTCCGGCTGGGCATCTTCAGCACACAGTGAGCTTTGCAACTCTGAAACAAACATTACTGTCACCTCTCACTTTCCTACCTCAAAGTCCAATTGAATCCTACATCTCCTGTGCTTGCTCTTTGTGAGCAGTAGCAGAATATAGCACTTACGTTTGGACTCTGCTGAAACAGCAGAAGAGACAGTCCAGAAAGTTCCCACTGATCATCAGCGCACAGTGAGCTTTGCAACTCTGAAACACACATTGCTGTCACTCCTCACTTCATCTCCTAATAGTCCCTTTGAATCCATGGTCTCTCGCGCCCTCTCTCGTTTGAACAGCAGCAGTGACAGGTGAACACGAGCTCTTGGCCTCTGCTCCCACAGCCGAAGAGCCAGGAGTGAAAGCTCCGGCTGGGCATCTTCAGCAACTAGTCAGCTTTGCAACTGTGACACATATATTGCTGTTGCTCCTCACTTTCCTACCTCAAAGTCCAATTGAATCCAAAATCTCTGGGCCCTTTCTCTGCTGGGCAGCAGCAGACAGAGTAGAGCCGGAACGTTTTGTCCCTGCTAAAAGAGCAGAAGAGCCAGGACAAAATGTTCCTGCAGATCATCTTCAGCGCACAGCGAGCTTTGCAACTCTGCAACACGCATTGCTGTCACTCCTCCCTTTCCTGCCTGAAAGACCAACTGAATCCACCATCTCTGTGCCCGCTCTCTGCTGAGCAGCAACAGAGAGCGTAGAGCAGGAATGTTTAGACTGGACTAAAACAGCAGAAGCGCCTTGCAAAAAAGCTCCTGCTGATCATGTTTAGCACACAGTGAGCTTTAAACTGTGACACAAACATTGCTGCCACTCTTCACTCTTTCTCCTAAAAGTGCATTTGAATCCAACGTTTCTGGGGCGCTCTCTCGTTTCGAGAGGAGTTGTGACAGGGGAGGACGAGCGCTTGGACTCTAATCCCACAGCCGAAGGGCCAGCAGGGGAACTCCTGCTGGGCATCTTCAGCACACAGTGAGCTTTGCAACTCTGAAACGCACATTGCTGTCACCTCTCACTTTCCTACCTCAAAGTCCAATTGAATCCTACATCTCCTGTGCTTGCTCTTTGTGAGCAGTAGCAGAATATAGCACTTACGTTTGGACGCTGCTGAAACAGCAGAAGAGACAGTCCAGAAAGTTCCCACTGGTCATCTTCAGAGCACAGCGATCTTTGCAACTCTGCAACAGACATTGCTGTCACTCCTCCCTTTCCTGCCTGAAAGACCAACTGAATCCACCATCTCTGTGCCCGCTCTCTGCTGAGCAGCAACAGAGAGAGTAGAGCAGGAATGTTGAGACTGTGCTAAAACAGCAGAAGTGCCTTGCAAAAAAGCTCCTGCTGATCACGTTTAGCACACAGTGAGCTTTAAACTGTGACACAAACATTGCTGCCACTCTTCACTCTTTCTCCTAAAAGTGCATTTGAATCCAACGTTTCTGGTGCGCTCTCTCGTTTCGAGAGGAGTTGTGACAGGGGAGGACGAGCGCTTGGACTCTAATACCACAGCCGAAGGGCCAGCAGGTAAAATCCTGCTGGGCATCTTCAGCACACAGTGAGCTTTGCAACTCTGCAACACACATTGCTGTCACTCCTCCCTTTCCTGCCTGGAAGACCAATTGATTCCAACATCTCTGTGCCCGCTCTCTGCTGAGCAGCAACAGGAAGAGAGGAGCAAGAATGTTTAGACTGGGCTAAAACAGCAGAAGTGCCTTGCAAAAAAGCTCCTGCTGATCACGTTTAGCACACAGTGAGCTTTAAACTGTGACACAAACATTGCTGCCACTCTTCACTCTTTCTCCTAAAAGTGCATTTGAATCCAACGTTTCTGGTGCGCTCTCTCGTTTCGAGAGGAGTTGTGACAGGGGAGGACGAGCGCTTGGACTCTAATCCCACAGCCGAAGGGCCAGCAGGTAAACTCCTGCTGGGCATCTTCAGCACACAGTGAGCTTTGCAACTCTGAAACACACATTGCTGTCACCTCTCACTTTCCTACCTCAAAGTCCAATTGAATCCTATATCTCCTGTGCTTGCTCTTTGTGAGCAGTAGCAGAATATAGCACTTACGTTTGGACTCTGCTGAAACAGCAGAAGAGACAGTCCAGAAAGTTCCCACTGGTCATCTTCAGAGCACAGCGATCTTTGCAACTCTGCAACAGACATTGCTGTCACTCCTCCCTTTCCTGCCTGAAAGACCAACTGAATCCACCATCTCTGTGCCCGCTCTCTGCTGAGCAGCAACAGAGAGAGTAGAGCCGGAATGTTGAGACTGTGCTAAAACAGCAGAAAAGCCTTGCAAAAAAGCTCCTGCTGATCATGTTTAGCACACAGCGAGCTTTAAACTGTGACACAAACATTGCTGTCACTCCTCACTTTATCTCCTAAAAGTGCATTTGAATCCAACGTTTCTGGTGCGCTCTCTCGTTTCGAGAGGAGTTGTGACAGGGGAGGACGAGCGCTTGGACTCTAATCCCACAGCCGAAGGGCCAGCAGGGAAACTCCTGCTGGGCATCTTCAGCACACAGTGAGCTCTGCAACTCTGCAACACGCATTGCTGTCACTCCTCCCTTTCCTGCCTGAAAGACCAATTGATTCCAACATCTCTGTGCCCGCTCTCTGCTGAGCAGCAACAGAAAGAGAAGAGCAGGAATGTTTAGACTGGGCTAAAACAGCAGAAGCGCCTTGCAAAAAAGCTCCTGCTGATCACGTTTAGCACACAGTGAGCTTTAAACTGTGACACAAACATTGCTGCCACTCTTCACTCTTTCTCCTAAAAGTGCATTTGAATCCAACGTTTCTGGTGCGCTCTCTCGTTTCGAGAGGAGTTGTGACAGGGGAGGACGAGCGCTTGGACTCTAATCCCACAGCCGAAGGGCCAGCAGGTAAAATCCTGCTGGGCATCTTCAGCACACAGTGAGCTTTGCAACTCTGCAACACACATTGCTGTCACCTCTCACTTTCCTACCTCAAAGTCCAATTGAATCCTACATCTCCTGTGCTTGCTCTTTGTGAGCAGTAGCAGAATATAGCACTTACGTTTGGACTCTGCTGAAACAGCAGAAGAGACAGTCCAGAAAGTTCCCACTGATCATCAGCGCACAGTGAGCTTTGCAACTCTGAAACACACATTGCTGTCACTCCTCACTTCATCTCCTAATAGTCCCTTTGAATCCATGGTCTCTCGCGCCCTCTCTCGTTTGAACAGCAGCAGTGACAGGTGAACACGAGCTCTTGGCCTCTGCTCCCACAGCCGAAGAGCCAGGAGTGAAAGCTCCGGCTGGGCATCTTCAGCAACTAGTCAGCTTTGCAACTGTGACACATATATTGCTGTTGCTCCTCACTTTCCTACCTCAAAGTCCAATTGAATCCAAAATCTCTGGGCCCTTTCTCTGCTGGGCAGCAGCAGACAGAGTAGAGCCGGAACGTTTTGTCCCTGCTAAAAGAGCAGAAGAGCCAGGACAAAATGTTCCTGCAGATCATCTTCAGCGCACAGCGAGCTTTGCAACTCTGCAACACGCATTGCTGTCACTCCTCCCTTTCCTGCCTGAAAGACCAACTGAATCCACCATCTCTGTGCCCGCTCTCTGCTGAGCAGCAACAGAGAGCGTAGAGCAGGAATGTTTAGACTGGACTAAAACAGCAGAAGCGCCTTGCAAAAAAGCTCCTGCTGATCATGTTTAGCACACAGTGAGCTTTAAACTGTGACACAAACATTGCTGCCACTCTTCACTCTTTCTCCTAAAAGTGCATTTGAATCCAACGTTTCTGGGGCGCTCTCTCGTTTCGAGAGGAGTTGTGACAAGGGAGGACGAGCGCTTGGACTCTAATCCCACAGCCGAAGGGCCAGCAGGTAAACTCCGGCTGGGCATCTTCAGCACACAGTGAGCTTTGCAACTCTGAAACAAACATTACTGTCACCTCTCACTTTCCTACCTCAAAGTCCAATTGAATCCTACATCTCCTGTGCTTGCTCTTTGTGAGCAGTAGCAGAATATAGCACTTACGTTTGGACTCTGCTGAAACAGCAGAAGAGACAGTCCAGAAAGTTCCCACTGATCATCAGCGCACAGTGAGCTTTGCAACTCTGAAACACACATTGCTGTCACTCCTCACTTCATCTCCTAATAGTCCCTTTGAATCCATGGTCTCTCGCGCCCTCTCTCGTTTGAACAGCAGCAGTGACAGGTGAACACGAGCTCTTGGCCTCTGCTCCCACAGCCGAAGAGCCAGGAGTGAAAGCTCCGGCTGGGCATCTTCAGCAACTAGTCAGCTTTGCAACTGTGACACATATATTGCTGTTGCTCCTCACTTTCCTACCTCAAAGTCCAATTGAATCCAAAATCTCTGGGCCCTTTCTCTGCTGGGCAGCAGCAGACAGAGTAGAGCCGGAACGTTTTGTCCCTGCTAAAAGAGCAGAAGAGCCAGGACAAAATGTTCCTGCAGATCATCTTCAGCGCACAGCGAGCTTTGCAACTCTGCAACACGCATTGCTGTCACTCCTCCCTTTCCTGCCTGAAAGACCAACTGAATCCACCATCTCTGTGCCCGCTCTCTGCTGAGCAGCAACAGAGAGCGTAGAGCAGGAATGTTTAGACTGGACTAAAACAGCAGAAGCGCCTTGCAAAAAAGCTCCTGCTGATCATGTTTAGCACACAGTGAGCTTTAAACTGTGACACAAACATTGCTGCCACTCTTCACTCTTTCTCCTAAAAGTGCATTTGAATCCAACGTTTCTGGGGCGCTCTCTCGTTTCGAGAGGAGTTGTGACAGGGGAGGACGAGCGCTTGGACTCTAATCCCACAGCCGAAGGGCCAGCAGGGGAACTCCTGCTGGGCATCTTCAGCACACAGTGAGCTTTGCAACTCTGAAACGCACATTGCTGTCACCTCTCACTTTCCTACCTCAAAGTCCAATTGAATCCTACATCTCCTGTGCTTGCTCTTTGTGAGCAGTAGCAGAATATAGCACTTACGTTTGGACGCTGCTGAAACAGCAGAAGAGACAGTCCAGAAAGTTCCCACTGGTCATCTTCAGAGCACAGCGATCTTTGCAACTCTGCAACAGACATTGCTGTCACTCCTCCCTTTCCTGCCTGAAAGACCAACTGAATCCACCATCTCTGTGCCCGCTCTCTGCTGAGCAGCAACAGAGAGAGTAGAGCAGGAATGTTGAGACTGTGCTAAAACAGCAGAAGTGCCTTGCAAAAAAGCTCCTGCTGATCACGTTTAGCACACAGTGAGCTTTAAACTGTGACACAAACATTGCTGCCACTCTTCACTCTTTCTCCTAAAAGTGCATTTGAATCCAACGTTTCTGGTGCGCTCTCTCGTTTCGAGAGGAGTTGTGACAGGGGAGGACGAGCGCTTGGACTCTAATACCACAGCCGAAGGGCCAGCAGGTAAAATCCTGCTGGGCATCTTCAGCACACAGTGAGCTTTGCAACTCTGCAACACACATTGCTGTCACTCCTCCCTTTCCTGCCTGGAAGACCAATTGATTCCAACATCTCTGTGCCCGCTCTCTGCTGAGCAGCAACAGGAAGAGAGGAGCAAGAATGTTTAGACTGGGCTAAAACAGCAGAAGTGCCTTGCAAAAAAGCTCCTGCTGATCACGTTTAGCACACAGTGAGCTTTAAACTGTGACACAAACATTGCTGCCACTCTTCACTCTTTCTCCTAAAAGTGCATTTGAATCCAACGTTTCTGGTGCGCTCTCTCGTTTCGAGAGGAGTTGTGACAGGGGAGGACGAGCGCTTGGACTCTAATCCCACAGCCGAAGGGCCAGCAGGTAAACTCCTGCTGGGCATCTTCAGCACACAGTGAGCTTTGCAACTCTGAAACACACATTGCTGTCACCTCTCACTTTCCTACCTCAAAGTCCAATTGAATCCTATATCTCCTGTGCTTGCTCTTTGTGAGCAGTAGCAGAATATAGCACTTACGTTTGGACTCTGCTGAAACAGCAGAAGAGACAGTCCAGAAAGTTCCCACTGGTCATCTTCAGAGCACAGCGATCTTTGCAACTCTGCAACAGACATTGCTGTCACTCCTCCCTTTCCTGCCTGAAAGACCAACTGAATCCACCATCTCTGTGCCCGCTCTCTGCTGAGCAGCAACAGAGAGAGTAGAGCCGGAATGTTGAGACTGTGCTAAAACAGCAGAAAAGCCTTGCAAAAAAGCTCCTGCTGATCATGTTTAGCACACAGCGAGCTTTAAACTGTGACACAAACATTGCTGTCACTCCTCACTTTATCTCCTAAAAGTGCATTTGAATCCAACGTTTCTGGTGCGCTCTCTCGTTTCGAGAGGAGTTGTGACAGGGGAGGACGAGCGCTTGGACTCTAATCCCACAGCCGAAGGGCCAGCAGGGAAACTCCTGCTGGGCATCTTCAGCACACAGTGAGCTCTGCAACTCTGCAACACGCATTGCTGTCACTCCTCCCTTTCCTGCCTGAAAGACCAATTGATTCCAACATCTCTGTGCCCGCTCTCTGCTGAGCAGCAACAGAAAGAGAAGAGCAGGAATGTTTAGACTGGGCTAAAACAGCAGAAGCGCCTTGCAAAAAAGCTCCTGCTGATCACGTTTAGCACACAGTGAGCTTTAAACTGTGACACAAACATTGCTGCCACTCTTCACTCTTTCTCCTAAAAGTGCATTTGAATCCAACGTTTCTGGTGCGCTCTCTCGTTTCGAGAGGAGTTGTGACAGGGGAGGACGAGCGCTTGGACTCTAATCCCACAGCCGAAGGGCCAGCAGGTAAAATCCTGCTGGGCATCTTCAGCACACAGTGAGCTTTGCAACTCTGCAACACACATTGCTGTCACCTCTCACTTTCCTACCTCAAAGTCCAATTGAATCCTACATCTCCTGTGCTTGCTCTTTGTGAGCAGTAGCAGAATATAGCACTTACGTTTGGACTCTGCTGAAACAGCAGAAGAGACAGTCCAGAAAGTTCCCACTGATCATCAGCGCACAGTGAGCTTTGCAACTCTGAAACACACATTGCTGTCACTCCTCACTTCATCTCCTAATAGTCCCTTTGAATCCATGGTCTCTCGCGCCCTCTCTCGTTTGAACAGCAGCAGTGACAGGTGAACACGAGCTCTTGGCCTCTGCTCCCACAGCCGAAGAGCCAGGAGTGAAAGCTCCGGCTGGGCATCTTCAGCAACTAGTCAGCTTTGCAACTGTGACACATATATTGCTGTTGCTCCTCACTTTCCTACCTCAAAGTCCAATTGAATCCAAAATCTCTGGGCCCTTTCTCTGCTGGGCAGCAGCAGACAGAGTAGAGCCGGAACGTTTTGTCCCTGCTAAAAGAGCAGAAGAGCCAGGACAAAATGTTCCTGCAGATCATCTTCAGCGCACAGCGAGCTTTGCAACTCTGCAACACGCATTGCTGTCACTCCTCCCTTTCCTGCCTGAAAGACCAACTGAATCCACCATCTCTGTGCCCGCTCTCTGCTGAGCAGCAACAGAGAGCGTAGAGCAGGAATGTTTAGACTGGACTAAAACAGCAGAAGCGCCTTGCAAAAAAGCTCCTGCTGATCATGTTTAGCACACAGTGAGCTTTAAACTGTGACACAAACATTGCTGCCACTCTTCACTCTTTCTCCTAAAAGTGCATTTGAATCCAACGTTTCTGGTGCGCTCTCTCGTTTCGAGAGGAGTTGTGACAGGGGAGGACGAGCGCTTGGACTCTAATCCCACAGCCGAAGGGCCAGCAGGGAAACTCCTGCTGGGCATCTTCAGCACACAGTGAGCTTTGCAACTCTGCAACACGCATTGCTGTCACTCCTCCCTTTCCTGCCTGAAAGACCAATTGATTCCAACATCTCTGTGCCCGCTCTCTGCTGAGCAGCAACAGAAAGAGAAGAGCAGGAATGTTTAGACTGGGCTAAAACAGCAGAAGCGCCTTGCAAAAAAGCTCCTGCTGATCACGTTTAGCACACAGTGAGCTTTAAACTGTGACACAAACATTGCTGCCACTCTTCACTCTTTCTCCTAAAAGTGCATTTGAATCCAACGTTTCTGGTGCGCTCTCTCGTTTCGAGAGGAGTTGTGACAGGGGAGGACGAGCGCTTGGACTCTAATCCCACAGCCGAAGGGCCAGCAGGTAAAATCCTGCTGGGCATCTTCAGCACACAGTGAGCTTTGCAACTCTGCAACACACATTGCTGTCACCTCTCACTTTCCTACCTCAAAGTCCAATTGAATCCTACATCTCCTGTGCTTGCTCTTTGTGAGCAGTAGCAGAATATAGCACTTACGTTTGGACTCTGCTGAAACAGCAGAAGAGACAGTCCAGAAAGTTCCCACTGATCATCAGCGCACAGTGAGCTTTGCAACTCTGAAACACACATTGCTGTCACTCCTCACTTCATCTCCTAATAGTCCCTTTGAATCCATGGTCTCTCGCGCCCTCTCTCGTTTGAACAGCAGCAGTGACAGGTGAACACGAGCTCTTGGCCTCTGCTCCCACAGCCGAAGAGCCAGGAGTGAAAGCTCCGGCTGGGCATCTTCAGCAACTAGTCAGCTTTGCAACTGTGACACATATATTGCTGTTGCTCCTCACTTTCCTACCTCAAAGTCCAATTGAATCCTACATCTCTGGGCCCTTTCTCTGCTGGGCAGCAGCAGACAGAGTAGAGCCGGAACGTTTTGTCCCTGCTAAAAGAGCAGAAGAGCCAGGACAAAATGTTCCTGCAGATCATCTTCAGCGCACAGCGAGCTTTGCAACTCTGCAACACGCATTGCTGTCACTCCTCCCTTTCCTGCCTGAAAGACCAACTGAATCCACCATCTCTGTGCCCGCTCTCTGCTGAGCAGCAACAGAGAGCGTAGAGCAGGAATGTTTAGACTGGACTAAAACAGCAGAAGCGCCTTGCAAAAAAGCTCCTGCTGATCATGTTTAGCACACAGTGAGCTTTAAACTGTGACACAAACATTGCTGCCACTCTTCACTCTTTCTCCTAAAAGTGCATTTGAATCCAACGTTTCTGGTGCGCTCTCTCGTTTCGAGAGGAGTTGTGACAGGGGAGGACGAGCGCTTGGACTCTAATCCCACAGCCGAAGGGCCAGCAGGGAAACTCCTGCTGGGCATCTTCAGCACACAGTGAGCTTTGCAACTCTGAAACACACATTGCTGTCACCTCTCACTTTCCTACCTCAAAGTCCAATTGAATCCTACATCTCCTGTGCTTGCTCTTTGTGAGCAGTAGCAGAATATAGCACTTACGTTTGGACGCTGCTGAAACAGCAGAAGAGACAGTCCAGAAAGTTCCCACTGGTCATCTTCAGAGCACAGCGATCTTTGCAACTCTGCAACAGATATTGCTGTCACTCCTCCCTTTCCTGCCTGAAAGACCAACTGAATCCACCATCTCTGTGCCCGCTCTCTGCTGAGCAGCAACAGAGAGAGTAGAGCAGGAATGTTGAGACTGTGCTAAAACAGCAGAAGAGCCTTGCAAAAAAGCTCCTGCTGATCATGTTTAGCACACAGCGAGCTTTAAACTGTGACACAAACATTGCTGTCACTCCTCACTTTATCTCCTAAAAGTGCATTTGAATCCAACGTTTCTGGGGCGCTCTCTCGTTTCGAGAGGAGTTGTGACAGGGGAGGACGAGCGCTTGGACTCTAATCCCACAGCCGAAGGGCCAGCAGGGAAACTCCTGCTGGGCATCTTCAGCACACAGTGAGCTTTGCAACTCTGCAACACGCATTGCTGTCACTCCTCCCTTTCCTGCCTGAAAGACCAATTGATTCCAACATCTCTGTGCCCGCTCTCTGCTGAGCAGCAACAGAAAGAGAAGAGCAGGAATGTTTAGACTGGGCTAAAACAGCAGAAGTGCCTTGAAAAAAGCTCCTGCAGATCACGTTTAGCACACAGTGAGCTTTAAACTGTGACACAAACATTGCTGCCACTCTTCACTCTTTCTCCTAAAAGTGCATTTGAATCCAACGTTTCTGGTGCGCTCTCTCGTTTCGAGAGGAGTTGTGACAGGGGAGGACGAGCACTAGGACTCTAATCCCACAGCCGAA
The DNA here is from genome assembly GCF_037157495.1 of Lathamus discolor. Taxonomy (NCBI): domain Eukaryota; kingdom Metazoa; phylum Chordata; class Aves; order Psittaciformes; family Psittacidae; genus Lathamus; species Lathamus discolor. Next base: position 90,069,667 of record NC_088884.1, on the reverse strand, counting down.
GGGCCAGCAGGGAAACTCCTGCTGGGCATCTTCAGCACACAGTGAGCTTTGCAACTCTGAAACACACATTGCTGTCACCTCTCACTTTCCTACCTCAAAGTCCAATTGAATCCTATATCTCCTGTGCTTGCTCTTTGTGAGCAGTAGCAGAATATAGCACTTACGTTTGGACTCTGCTGAAACAGCAGAAGAGACAGTCCAGAAAGTTCCCACTGGTCATCTTCAGCGCACAGTGAGCTTTGCAACTCTGAAACACACATTGCTGTCACTCCTCACTTCATCTCCTAATAGTCCCTTTGAATCCATGGTCTCTCGCGCCCTCTCTCGTTTGAACAGCAGCAGTGACAGGTGAACACGAGCTCTTGGCCTCTGCTCCCACAGCCGAAGAGCCAGTAGTGAAAGCTCCGGCTGGGCATCATCAGCAACTAGTCAGCTTTGCAACTGTGACACATATATTGCTGTTGCTCCTCACTTTCCTACCTCAAAGTCCAATTGAATCCAAAATCTCTGGGCCCTTTCTCTGCTGGGCAGCAGCAGACAGAGTAGAGCCGGAACGTTTTGTCCCTGCTAAAAGAGCAGAAGAGCCAGGACAAAATGTTCCTGCAGATCATCTTCAGCGCACAGCGAGCTTTGCAACTCTGCAACACGCATTGCTGTCACTCCTCCCTTTCCTGCCTGAAAGACCAACTGAATCCACCATCTCTGTGCCCGCTCTCTGCTGAGCAGCAACAGAGAGCGTAGAGCAGGAATGTTTAGACTGGACTAAAACAGCAGAAGCGCCTTGCAAAAAAGCTCCTGCTGATCATGTTTAGCACACAGTGAGCTTTAAACTGTGACACAAACATTGCTGCCACTCTTCACTCTTTCTCCTAAAAGTGCATTTGAATCCAACGTTTCTGGTGCGCTCTCTCGTTTCGAGAGGAGTTGTGACAGGGGAGGACGAGCGCTTGGACTCTAATCCCACAGCCGAAGGGCCAGCAGGGAAACTCCTGCTGGGCATCTTCAGCACACAGTGAGCTTTGCAACTCTGAAACACACATTGCTGTCACCTCTCACTTTCCTACCTCAAAGTCCAATTGAATCCTATATCTCCTGTGCTTGCTCTTTGTGAGCAGTAGCAGAATATAGCACTTACGTTTGGACTCTGCTGAAACAGCAGAAGAGACAGTCCAGAAAGTTCCCACTGGTCATCTTCAGAGCACAGCGATCTTTGCAACTCTGCAACAGACATTGCTGTCACTCCTCCCTTTCCTGCCTGAAAGACCAACTGAATCCACCATCTCTGTGCCCGCTCTCTGCTGAGCAGCAACAGAGAGAGTAGAGCCGGAATGTTGAGACTGTGCTAAAACAGCAGAAAAGCCTTGCAAAAAAGCTCCTGCTGATCATGTTTAGCACACAGCGAGCTTTAAACTGTGACACAAACATTGCTGTCACTCCTCACTTTATCTCCTAAAAGTGCATTTGAATCCAACGTTTCTGGTGCGCTCTCTCGTTTCGAGAGGAGTTGTGACAGGGGAGGACGAGCGCTTGGACTCTAATCCCACAGCCGAAGGGCCAGCAGGGAAACTCCTGCTGGGCATCTTCAGCACACAGTGAGCTTTGCAACTCTGCAACACGCATTGCTGTCACTCCTCCCTTTCCTGCCTGAAAGACCAATTGATTCCAACATCTCTGTGCCCGCTCTCTGCTGAGCAGCAACAGAAAGAGAAGAGCAGGAATGTTTAGACTGGGCTAAAACAGCAGAAGCGCCTTGAAAAAAGCTCCTGCAGATCACGTTTAGCACACAGTGAGCTTTAAACTGTGACACAAACATTGCTGCCACTCTTCACTCTTTCTCCTAAAAGTGCATTTGAATCCAACGTTTCTGGTGCGCTCTCTCGTTTCGAGAGGAGTTGTGACAGGGGAGGACGAGCACTAGGACTCTAATCCCACAGCCGAAGGGCCAGCAGGGAAACTCCTGCTGGGCATCTTCAGCACACAGTGAGCTTTGCAACTCTGAAACACACATTGCTGTCACCTCTCACTTTCCTACCTCAAAGTCCAATTGAATCCTATATCTCCTGTGCTTGCTCTTTGTGAGCAGTAGCAGAATATAGCACTTACGTTTGGACTCTGCTGAAACAGCAGAAGAGACAGTCCAGAAAGTTCCCACTGGTCATCTTCAGCGCACAGTGAGCTTTGCAACTCTGAAACACACATTGCTGTCACTCCTCACTTCATCTCCTAATAGTCCCTTTGAATCCATGGTCTCTCGCGCCCTCTCTCGTTTGAACAGCAGCAGTGACAGGTGAACACGAGCTCTTGGCCTCTGCTCCCACAGCCGAAGAGCCAGTAGTGAAAGCTCCGGCTGGGCATCATCAGCAACTAGTCAGCTTTGCAACTGTGACACATATATTGCTGTTGCTCCTCACTTTCCTACCTCAAAGTCCAATTGAATCCAAAATCTCTGGGCCCTTTCTCTGCTGGGCAGCAGCAGACAGAGTAGAGCCGGAACGTTTTGTCCCTGCTAAAAGAGCAGAAGAGCCAGGACAAAATGTTCCTGCAGATCATCTTCAGCGCACAGCGAGCTTTGCAACTCTGCAACACGCATTGCTGTCACTCCTCCCTTTCCTGCCTGAAAGACCAACTGAATCCACCATCTCTGTGCCCGCTCTCTGCTGAGCAGCAACAGAGAGCGTAGAGCAGGAATGTTTAGACTGGACTAAAACAGCAGAAGCGCCTTGCAAAAAAGCTCCTGCTGATCATGTTTAGCACACAGTGAGCTTTAAACTGTGACACAAACATTGCTGCCACTCTTCACTCTTTCTCCTAAAAGTGCATTTGAATCCAACGTTTCTGGTGCGCTCTCTCGTTTCGAGAGGAGTTGTGACAGGGGAGGACGAGCGCTTGGACTCTAATCCCACAGCCGAAGGGCCAGCAGGGAAACTCCTGCTGGGCATCTTCAGCACACAGTGAGCTTTGCAACTCTGAAACACACATTGCTGTCACCTCTCACTTTCCTACCTCAAAGTCCAATTGAATCCTATATCTCCTGTGCTTGCTCTTTGTGAGCAGTAGCAGAATATAGCACTTACGTTTGGACTCTGCTGAAACAGCAGAAGAGACAGTCCAGAAAGTTCCCACTGGTCATCTTCAGAGCACAGCGATCTTTGCAACTCTGCAACAGACATTGCTGTCACTCCTCCCTTTCCTGCCTGAAAGACCAACTGAATCCACCATCTCTGTGCCCGCTCTCTGCTGAGCAGCAACAGAGAGAGTAGAGCCGGAATGTTGAGACTGTGCTAAAACAGCAGAAAAGCCTTGCAAAAAAGCTCCTGCTGATCATGTTTAGCACACAGCGAGCTTTAAACTGTGACACAAACATTGCTGTCACTCCTCACTTTATCTCCTAAAAGTGCATTTGAATCCAACGTTTCTGGTGCGCTCTCTCGTTTCGAGAGGAGTTGTGACAGGGGAGGACGAGCGCTTGGACTCTAATCCCACAGCCGAAGGGCCAGCAGGGAAACTCCTGCTGGGCATCTTCAGCACACAGTGAGCTTTGCAACTCTGCAACACGCATTGCTGTCACTCCTCCCTTTCCTGCCTGAAAGACCAATTGATTCCAACATCTCTGTGCCCGCTCTCTGCTGAGCAGCAACAGAAAGAGAAGAGCAGGAATGTTTAGACTGGGCTAAAACAGCAGAAGCGCCTTGCAAAAAAGCTCCTGCTGATCACGTTTAGCACACAGTGAGCTTTAAACTGTGACACAAACATTGCTGCCACTCTTCACTCTTTCTCCTAAAAGTGCATTTGAATCCAACGTTTCTGGTGCGCTCTCTCGTTTCGAGAGGAGTTGTGACAGGGGAGGACGAGCGCTTGGACTCTAATCCCACAGCCGAAGGGCCAGCAGGTAAAATCCTGCTGGGCATCTTCAGCACACAGTGAGCTTTGCAACTCTGAAACACACATTGCTGTCACCTCTCACTTTCCTACCTCAAAGTCCAATTGAATCCTACATCTCCTGTGCTTGCTCTTTGTGAGCAGTAGCAGAATATAGCACTTACGTTTGGACTCTGCTGAAACAGCAGAAGAGACAGTCCAGAAAGTTCCCACTGGTCATCTTCAGCGCACAGTGAGCTTTGCAACTCTGAAACACACATTGCTGTCACTCCTCACTTCATCTCCTAATAGTCCCTTTGAATCCATGGTCTCTCGCGCCCTCTCTCGTTTGAACAGCAGCAGTGACAGGTGAACACGAGCTCTTGGCCTCTGCTCCCACAGCCAAAGAGCCAGGAGTGAAAGCTCCGGCTGGGCATCTTCAGCAACTAGTCAGCTTTGCAACTGTGACACATATATTGCTGTTGCTCCTCACTTTCCTACCTCAAAGTCCAATTGAATCCAAAATCTCTGGGCCCTTTCTCTGCTGGGCAGCAGCAGACAGAGTAGAGCCGGAACGTTTTGTCCCTGCTAAAAGAGCAGAAGAGCCAGGACAAAATGTTCCTGCAGATCATCTTCAGCGCACAGCGAGCTTTGCAACTCTGCAACACGCATTGCTGTCACTCCTCCCTTTCCTGCCTGAAAGACCAACTGAATCCACCATCTCTGTGCCCGCTCTCTGCTGAGCAGCAACAGAGAGCGTAGAGCAGGAATGTTTAGACTGGACTAAAACAGCAGAAGCGCCTTGCAAAAAAGCTCCTGCTGATCATGTTTAGCACACAGTGAGCTTTAAACTGTGACACAAACATTGCTGCCACTCTTCACTCTTTCTCCTAAAAGTGCATTTGAATCCAACGTTTCTGGTGCGCTCTCTCGTTTCGAGAGGAGTTGTGACAGGGGAGGACGAGCGCTTGGACTCTAATCCCACAGCCGAAGGGCCAGCAGGGAAACTCCTGCTGGGCATCTTCAGCACACAGTGAGCTTTGCAACTCTGAAACACACATTGCTGTCACCTCTCACTTTCCTACCTCAAAGTCCAATTGAATCCTACATCTCCTGTGCTTGCTCTTTGTGAGCAGTAGCAGAATATAGCACTTACGTTTGGACGCTGCTGAAACAGCAGAAGAGACAGTCCAGAAAGTTCCCACTGGTCATCTTCAGAGCACAGCGATCTTTGCAACTCTGCAACAGACATTGCTGTCACTCCTCCCTTTCCTGCCTGAAAGACCAACTGAATCCACCATCTCTGTGCCCGCTCTCTGCTGAGCAGCAACAGAGAGCGTAGAGCAGGAATGTTGAGACTGTGCTAAAACAGCAGAAGAGCCTTGCAAAAAAGCTCCTGCTGATCATGTTTAGCACACAGCGAGCTTTAAACTGTGACACAAACATTGCTGTCACTCCTCACTTTATCTCCTAAAAGTGCATTTGAATCCAACGTTTCTGGGGCGCTCTCTCGTTTCGAGAGGAGTTGTGACAGGGGAGGACGAGCGCTTGGACTCTAATCCCACAGCCGAAGGGCCAGCAGGGAAACTCCTGCTGGGCATCTTCAGCACACAGTGAGCTTTGCAACTCTGCAACACGCATTGCTGTCACTCCTCCCTTTCCTGCCTGAAAGACCAATTGATTCCAACATCTCTGTGCCCGCTCTCTGCTGAGCAGCAACAGAAAGAGAAGAGCAGGAATGTTTAGACTGGGCTAAAACAGCAGAAGTGCCTTGCAAAAAAGCTCCTGCAGATCACGTTTAGCACACAGTGAGCTTTAAACTGTGACACAAACATTGCTGCCACTCTTCACTCTTTCTCCTAAAAGTGCATTTGAATCCAACGTTTCTGGTGCGCTCTCTCGTTTCGAGAGGAGTTGTGACAGGGGAGGACGAGCACTAGGACTCTAATCCCACAGCCGAAGGGCCAGCAGGGAAACTCCTGCTGGGCATCTTCAGCACACAGTGAGCTTTGCAACTCTGAAACACACATTGCTGTCACCTCTCACTTTCCTACCTCAAAGTCCAATTGAATCCTATATCTCCTGTGCTTGCTCTTTGTGAGCAGTAGCAGAATATAGCACTTACGTTTGGACTCTGCTGAAACAGCAGAAGAGACAGTCCAGAAAGTTCCCACTGATCATCAGCGCACAGTGAGCTTTGCAACTCTGAAACACACATTGCTGTCACTCCTCACTTCATCTCCTAATAGTCCCTTTGAATCCATGGTCTCTCGCGCCCTCTCTCGTTTGAACAGCAGCAGTGACAGGTGAACACGAGCTCTTGGCCTCTGCTCCCACAGCCGAAGAGCCAGGAGTGAAAGCTCCGGCTGGGCATCTTCAGCAACTAGTCAGCTTTGCAACTGTGACACATATATTGCTGTTGCTCCTCACTTTCCTACCTCAAAGTCCAATTGAATCCTACATCTCTGGGCCCTTTCTCTGCTGGGCAGCAGCAGACAGAGTAGAGCCGGAACGTTTTGTCCCTGCTAAAAGAGCAGAAGAGCCAGGACAAAATGTTCCTGCAGATCATCTTCAGCGCACAGCGAGCTTTGCAACTCTGCAACACGCATTGCTGTCACTCCTCCCTTTCCTGCCTGAAAGACCAACTGAATCCACCATCTCTGTGCCCGCTCTCTGCTGAGCAGCAACAGAGAGCGTAGAGCAGGAATGTTTAGACTGGACTAAAACAGCAGAAGCGCCTTGCAAAAAAGCTCCTGCTGATCATGTTTAGCACACAGTGAGCTTTAAACTGTGACACAAACATTGCTGCCACTCTTCACTCTTTCTCCTAAAAGTGCATTTGAATCCAACGTTTCTGGTGCGCTCTCTCGTTTCGAGAGGAGTTGTGACAGGGGAGGACGAGCGCTTGGACTCTAATCCCACAGCCGAAGGGCCAGCAGGGAAACTCCTGCTGGGCATCTTCAGCACACAGTGAGCTTTGCAACTCTGAAACACACATTGCTGTCACCTCTCACTTTCCTACCTCAAAGTCCAATTGAATCCTACATCTCCTGTGCTTGCTCTTTGTGAGCAGTAGCAGAATATAGCACTTACGTTTGGACGCTGCTGAAACAGCAGAAGAGACAGTCCAGAAAGTTCCCACTGGTCATCTTCAGAGCACAGCGATCTTTGCAACTCTGCAACAGATATTGCTGTCACTCCTCCCTTTCCTGCCTGAAAGACCAACTGAATCCACCATCTCTGTGCCCGCTCTCTGCTGAGCAGCAACAGAGAGAGTAGAGCAGGAATGTTGAGACTGTGCTAAAACAGCAGAAGAGCCTTGCAAAAAAGCTCCTGCTGATCATGTTTAGCACACAGCGAGCTTTAAACTGTGACACAAACATTGCTGTCACTCCTCACTTTATCTCCTAAAAGTGCATTTGAATCCAACGTTTCTGGGGCGCTCTCTCGTTTCGAGAGGAGTTGTGACAGGGGAGGACGAGCGCTTGGACTCTAATCCCACAGCCGAAGGGCCAGCAGGGAAACTCCTGCTGGGCATCTTCAGCACACAGTGAGCTTTGCAACTCTGCAACACGCATTGCTGTCACTCCTCCCTTTCCTGCCTGAAAGACCAATTGATTCCAACATCTCTGTGCCCGCTCTCTGCTGAGCAGCAACAGAAAGAGAAGAGCAGGAATGTTTAGACTGGGCTAAAACAGCAGAAGTGCCTTGAAAAAAGCTCCTGCAGATCACGTTTAGCACACAGTGAGCTTTAAACTGTGACACAAACATTGCTGCCACTCTTCACTCTTTCTCCTAAAAGTGCATTTGAATCCAACGTTTCTGGTGCGCTCTCTCGTTTCGAGAGGAGTTGTGACAGGGGAGGACGAGCACTAGGACTCTAATCCCACAGCCGAAGGGCCAGCAGGGAAACTCCTGCTGGGCATCTTCAGCACACAGTGAGCTTTGCAACTCTGAAACACACATTGCTGTCACCTCTCACTTTCCTACCTCAAAGTCCAATTGAATCCTATATCTCCTGTGCTTGCTCTTTGTGAGCAGTAGCAGAATATAGCACTTACGTTTGGACTCTGCTGAAACAGCAGAAGAGACAGTCCAGAAAGTTCCCACTGGTCATCTTCAGCGCACAGTGAGCTTTGCAACTCTGAAACACACATTGCTGTCACTCCTCACTTCATCTCCTAATAGTCCCTTTGAATCCATGGTCTCTCGCGCCCTCTCTCGTTTGAACAGCAGCAGTGACAGGTGAACACGAGCTCTTGGCCTCTGCTCCCACAGCCGAAGAGCCAGTAGTGAAAGCTCCGGCTGGGCATCATCAGCAACTAGTCAGCTTTGCAACTGTGACACATATATTGCTGTTGCTCCTCACTTTCCTACCTCAAAGTCCAATTGAATCCAAAATCTCTGGGCCCTTTCTCTGCTGGGCAGCAGCAGACAGAGTAGAGCCGGAACGTTTTGTCCCTGCTAAAAGAGCAGAAGAGCCAGGACAAAATGTTCCTGCAGATCATCTTCAGCGCACAGCGAGCTTTGCAACTCTGCAACACGCATTGCTGTCACTCCTCCCTTTCCTGCCTGAAAGACCAACTGAATCCACCATCTCTGTGCCCGCTCTCTGCTGAGCAGCAACAGAGAGCGTAGAGCAGGAATGTTTAGACTGGACTAAAACAGCAGAAGCGCCTTGCAAAAAAGCTCCTGCTGATCATGTTTAGCACACAGTGAGCTTTAAACTGTGACACAAACATTGCTGCCACTCTTCACTCTTTCTCCTAAAAGTGCATTTGAATCCAACGTTTCTGGTGCGCTCTCTCGTTTCGAGAGGAGTTGTGACAGGGGAGGACGAGCGCTTGGACTCTAATCCCACAGCCGAAGGGCCAGCAGGGAAACTCCTGCTGGGCATCTTCAGCACACAGTGAGCTTTGCAACTCTGAAACACACATTGCTGTCACCTCTCACTTTCCTACCTCAAAGTCCAATTGAATCCTATATCTCCTGTGCTTGCTCTTTGTGAGCAGTAGCAGAATATAGCACTTACGTTTGGACTCTGCTGAAACAGCAGAAGAGACAGTCCAGAAAGTTCCCACTGGTCATCTTCAGAGCACAGCGATCTTTGCAACTCTGCAACAGACATTGCTGTCACTCCTCCCTTTCCTGCCTGAAAGACCAACTGAATCCACCATCTCTGTGCCCGCTCTCTGCTGAGCAGCAACAGAGAGAGTAGAGCCGGAATGTTGAGACTGTGCTAAAACAGCAGAAAAGCCTTGCAAAAAAGCTCCTGCTGATCATGTTTAGCACACAGCGAGCTTTAAACTGTGACACAAACATTGCTGTCACTCCTCACTTTATCTCCTAAAAGTGCATTTGAATCCAACGTTTCTGGTGCGCTCTCTCGTTTCGAGAGGAGTTGTGACAGGGGAGGACGAGCGCTTGGACTCTAATCCCACAGCCGAAGGGCCAGCAGGGAAACTCCTGCTGGGCATCTTCAGCACACAGTGAGCTTTGCAACTCTGCAACACGCATTGCTGTCACTCCTCCCTTTCCTGCCTGAAAGACCAATTGATTCCAACATCTCTGTGCCCGCTCTCTGCTGAGCAGCAACAGAAAGAGAAGAGCAGGAATGTTTAGACTGGGCTAAAACAGCAGAAGCGCCTTGCAAAAAAGCTCCTGCTGATCACGTTTAGCACACAGTGAGCTTTAAACTGTGACACAAACATTGCTGCCACTCTTCACTCTTTCTCCTAAAAGTGCATTTGAATCCAACGTTTCTGGTGCGCTCTCTCGTTTCGAGAGGAGTTGTGACAGGGGAGGACGAGCGCTTGGACTCTAATCCCACAGCCGAAGGGCCAGCAGGTAAAATCCTGCTGGGCATCTTCAGCACACAGTGAGCTTTGCAACTCTGAAACACACATTGCTGTCACCTCTCACTTTCCTACCTCAAAGTCCAATTGAATCCTACATCTCCTGTGCTTGCTCTTTGTGAGCAGTAGCAGAATATAGCACTTACGTTTGGACTCTGCTGAAACAGCAGAAGAGACAGTCCAGAAAGTTCCCACTGGTCATCTTCAGCGCACAGTGAGCTTTGCAACTCTGAAACACACATTGCTGTCACTCCTCACTTCATCTCCTAATAGTCCCTTTGAATCCATGGTCTCTCGCGCCCTCTCTCGTTTGAACAGCAGCAGTGACAGGTGAACACGAGCTCTTGGCCTCTGCTCCCACAGCCAAAGAGCCAGGAGTGAAAGCTCCGGCTGGGCATCTTCAGCAACTAGTCAGCTTTGCAACTGTGACACATATATTGCTGTTGCTCCTCACTTTCCTACCTCAAAGTCCAATTGAATCCAAAATCTCTGGGCCCTTTCTCTGCTGGGCAGCAGCAGACAGAGTAGAGCCGGAACGTTTTGTCCCTGCTAAAAGAGCAGAAGAGCCAGGACAAAATGTTCCTGCAGATCATCTTCAGCGCACAGCGAGCTTTGCAACTCTGCAACACGCATTGCTGTCACTCCTCCCTTTCCTGCCTGAAAGACCAACTGAATCCACCATCTCTGTGCCCGCTCTCTGCTGAGCAGCAACAGAGAGCGTAGAGCAGGAATGTTTAGACTGGACTAAAACAGCAGAAGCGCCTTGCAAAAAAGCTCCTGCTGATCATGTTTAGCACACAGTGAGCTTTAAACTGTGACACAAACATTGCTGCCACTCTTCACTCTTTCTCCTAAAAGTGCATTTGAATCCAACGTTTCTGGTGCGCTCTCTCGTTTCGAGAGGAGTTGTGACAGGGGAGGACGAGCGCTTGGACTCTAATCCCACAGCCGAAGGGCCAGCAGGGAAACTCCTGCTGGGCATCTTCAGCACACAGTGAGCTTTGCAACTCTGAAACACACATTGCTGTCACCTCTCACTTTCCTACCTCAAAGTCCAATTGAATCCTACATCTCCTGTGCTTGCTCTTTGTGAGCAGTAGCAGAATATAGCACTTACGTTTGGACGCTGCTGAAACAGCAGAAGAGACAGTCCAGAAAGTTCCCACTGGTCATCTTCAGAGCACAGCGATCTTTGCAACTCTGCAACAGACATTGCTGTCACTCCTCCCTTTCCTGCCTGAAAGACCAACTGAATCCACCATCTCTGTGCCCGCTCTCTGCTGAGCAGCAACAGAGAGCGTAGAGCAGGAATGTTGAGACTGTGCTAAAACAGCAGAAGAGCCTTGCAAAAAAGCTCCTGCTGATCATGTTTAGCACACAGCGAGCTTTAAACTGTGACACAAACATTGCTGTCACTCCTCACTTTATCTCCTAAAAGTGCATTTGAATCCAACGTTTCTGGGGCGCTCTCTCGTTTCGAGAGGAGTTGTGACAGGGGAGGACGAGCGCTTGGACTCTAATCCCACAGCCGAAGGGCCAGCAGGGAAACTCCTGCTGGGCATCTTCAGCACACAGTGAGCTTTGCAACTCTGCAACACGCATTGCTGTCACTCCTCCCTTTCCTGCCTGAAAGACCAATTGATTCCAACATCTCTGTGCCCGCTCTCTGCTGAGCAGCAACAGAAAGAGAAGAGCAGGAATGTTTAGACTGGGCTAAAACAGCAGAAGTGCCTTGCAAAAAAGCTCCTGCAGATCACGTTTAGCACACAGTGAGCTTTAAACTGTGACACAAACATTGCTGCCACTCTTCACTCTTTCTCCTAAAAGTGCATTTGAATCCAACGTTTCTGGTGCGCTCTCTCGTTTCGAGAGGAGTTGTGACAGGGGAGGACGAGCACTAGGACTCTAATCCCACAGCCGAAGGGCCAGCAGGGAAACTCCTGCTGGGCATCTTCAGCACACAGTGAGCTTTGCAACTCTGAAACACACATTGCTGTCACCTCTCACTTTCCTACCTCAAAGTCCAATTGAATCCTATATCTCCTGTGCTTGCTCTTTGTGAGCAGTAGCAGAATATAGCACTTACGTTTGGACTCTGCTGAAACAGCAGAAGAGACAGTCCAGAAAGTTCCCACTGGTCATCTTCAGCGCACAGTGAGCTTTGCAACTCTGAAACACACATTGCTGTCACTCCTCACTTCATCTCCTAATAGTCCCTTTGAATCCATGGTCTCTCGCGCCCTCTCTCGTTTGAACAGCAGCAGTGACAGGTGAACACGAGCTCTTGGCCTCTGCTCCCACAGCCGAAGAGCCAGTAGTGAAAGCTCCGGCTGGGCATCATCAGCAACTAGTCAGCTTTGCAACTGTGACACATATATTGCTGTTGCTCCTCACTTTCCTACCTCAAAGTCCAATTGAATCCAAAATCTCTGGGCCCTTTCTCTGCTGGGCAGCAGCAGACAGAGTAGAGCCGGAACGTTTTGTCCCTGCTAAAAGAGCAGAAGAGCCAGGACAAAATGATCCTGCAGATCATCTTCAGCGCACAGCGATCTTTGCAACTCTGCAACAGACATTGCTGTCACTCCTCCCTTTCCTGCCTGAAAGACCAACTGAATCCACCATCTCTGTGCCCGCTCTCTGCTGAGCAGCAACAGAGAGAGTAGAGCAGGAATGTTGAGACTGTGCTAAAACAGCAGAAGAGCCTTGCAAAAAAGCTCCTGCTGATCATGTTTAGCACACAGCGAGCTTTAAACTGTGACACAAACATTGCTGTCACTCCTCACTTTATCTCCTAAAAGTGCATTTGAATCCAACGTTTCTGGGGCGCTCTCTCGTTTCGAGAGGAGTTGTGACAGGGGAGGACGAGCGCTTGGACTCTAATCCCACAGCCGAAGGACCAGCAGGGAAACTCCTGCTGGGCATCTTCAGCACACAGTGAGCTTTGCAACTCTGCAACACGCATTGCTGTCACTCCTCCCTTTCCTGCCTGAAAGACCAACTGAATCCACCATCTCTGTGCCCGCTCTCTGCTGAGCAGCAACAGAGAGAGTAGAGCAGGAATGTTTAGACTGGGCTAAAACAGCAGAAGAGCCTTGCAAAAAAGCTCCTGCAGATCACGTTTAGCACACAGTGAGCTTTAAACTCTGACACAAGCATTGCTGCCACTCTTCACTCTTTCTCCTAAAAGTGCATTTGAATCCAACGTTTCTGGTGCGCTCTCTCGTTTCGAGAGGAGTTGTGACAGGTTAGGACGAGCGCTTGGACTCTAATCCCACAGCCGAAGGGCCAGCAGGTAAACTCCTGCTGGGCATCTTCAGCACACAGTGAGCTTTGCAACTCTGAAACAAACATTACTGTCACCTCTCACTTTCCTACCTCAAAGTCCAATTGAATCCTACATCTCCTGTGCTTGCTCTTTGTGAGCAGTAGCAGAATATAGCACTTACGTTTGGACTCTGCTGAAACAGCAGAAGAGACAGTCCAGAAAGTTCCCACTGATCATCTTCAGCGCACAGTGAGCTTTGCAACTCTGAAACACACATTGCTGTCACTCCTCACTTCATCTCCTAATAGTCCCTTTGAATCCATGGTCTCTCGCGCCCTCTCTCGTTTGAACAGCAGCAGTGACAGGTGAACACGAGCTCTTGGCCTGTGCTCCCACAGCCGAAGAGCCAGGAGTGAAAGCTCCGGCTGGGCATCTTCAGCAACTAGTCAGCTTTGCAACTGTGACACATATATTGCTGTTGCTCCTCACTTTCCTACCTCAAAGTCCAATTGAATCCAAAATCTCTGGGCCCTTTCTCTGCTGGGCAGCAGCAGACAGAGTAGAGCCGGAACGTTTTGTCCCTGCTAAAAGAGCAGAAGAGCCAGGACAAAATGTTCCTGCAGATCATCTTCAGCGCACAGCGAGCTTTGCAACTCTGCAACACGCATTGCTGTCACTCCTCCCTTTCCTGCCTGAAAGACCAACTGAATCCACCATCTCTGTGCCCGCTCTCTGCTGAGCAGCAACAGAGAGAGTAGAGCAGGAATGTTGAGACTGTGCTAAAACAGCAGAAGAGCCTTGCAAAAAAGCTCCTGCTGATCATGTTTAGCACACAGCGAGCTTTAAACTGTGACACAAACATTGCTGCCACTCTTCACTCTTTCTCCTAAAAGTGCATTTGAATCCAACGTTTCTGGTGCGCTCTCTCGTTTCGAGAGGAGTTGTGACAGGGGAGGACGAGCACTAGGACTCTAATCCCACAGCCGAAGGGCCAGCAGGGAAACTCCTGCTGGGCATCTTCAGCACACAGTGAGCTTTGCAACTCTGAAACACACATTGCTGTCACCTCTCACTTTCCTACCTCAAAGTCCAATTGAATCCTATATCTCCTGTGCTTGCTCTTTGTGAGCAGTAGCAGAATATAGCACTTACGTTTGGACTCTGCTGAAACAGCAGAAGAGACAGTCCAGAAAGTTCCCACTGGTCATCTTCAGCGCACAGTGAGCTTTGCAACTCTGAAACACACATTGCTGTCACTCCTCACTTCATCTCCTAATAGTCCCTTTGAATCCATGGTCTCTCGCGCCCTCTCTCGTTTGAACAGCAGCAGTGACAGGTGAACACGAGCTCTTGGCCTCTGCTCCCACAGCCGAAGAGCCAGTAGTGAAAGCTCCGGCTGGGCATCATCAGCAACTAGTCAGCTTTGCAACTGTGACACATATATTGCTGTTGCTCCTCACTTTCCTACCTCAAAGTCCAATTGAATCCAAAATCTCTGGGCCCTTTCTCTGCTGGGCAGCAGCAGACAGAGTAGAGCCGGAACGTTTTGTCCCTGCTAAAAGAGCAGAAGAGCCAGGACAAAATGTTCCTGCAGATCATCTTCAGCGCACAGCGAGCTTTGCAACTCTGCAACACGCATTGCTGTCACTCCTCCCTTTCCTGCCTGAAAGACCAACTGAATCCACCATCTCTGTGCCCGCTCTCTGCTGAGCAGCAACAGAGAGCGTAGAGCAGGAATGTTTAGACTGGACTAAAACTGCAGAAGCGCCTTGCAAAAAAGCTCCTGCTGATCATGTTTAGCACACAGTGAGCTTTAAACTGTGACACAAACATTGCTGCCACTCTTCACTCTTTCTCCTAAAAGTGCATTTGAATCCAACGTTTCTGGTGCGCTCTCTCGTTTCGAGAGGAGTTGTGACAGGGGAGGACGAGCGCTTGGACTCTAATCCCACAGCCGAAGGGCCAGCAGGGAAACTCCTGCTGGGCATCTTCAGCACACAGTGAGCTTTGCAACTCTGAAACACACATTGCTGTCACCTCTCACTTTCCTACCTCAAAGTCCAATTGAATCCTATATCTCCTGTGCTTGCTCTTTGTGAGCAGTAGCAGAATATAGCACTTACGTTTGGACTCTGCTGAAACAGCAGAAGAGACAGTCCAGAAAGTTCCCACTGGTCATCTTCAGAGCACAGCGATCTTTGCAACTCTGCAACAGACATTGCTGTCACTCCTCCCTTTCCTGCCTGAAAGACCAACTGAATCCACCATCTCTGTGCCCGCTCTCTGCTGAGCAGCAACAGAGAGAGTAGAGCCGGAATGTTGAGACTGTGCTAAAACAGCAGAAAAGCCTTGCAAAAAAGCTCCTGCTGATCATGTTTAGCACACAGCGAGCTTTAAACTGTGACACAAACATTGCTGTCACTCCTCACTTTATCTCCTAAAAGTGCATTTGAATCCAACGTTTCTGGTGCGCTCTCTCGTTTCGAGAGGAGTTGTGACAGGGGAGGACGAGCGCTTGGACTCTAATCCCACAGCCGAAGGGCCAGCAGGGAAACTCCTGCTGGGCATCTTCAGCACACAGTGAGCTTTGCAACTCTGAAACACACATTGCTGTCACCTCTCACTTTCCTACCTCAAAGTCCAATTGAATCCTACATCTCCTGTGCTTGCTCTTTGTGAGCAGTAGCAGAATATAGCACTTACGTTTGGACGCTGCTGAAACAGCAGAAGAGACAGTCCAGAAAGTTCCCACTGGTCATCTTCAGAGCACAGCGATCTTTGCAACTCTGCAACAGACATTGCTGTCACTCCTCCCTTTCCTGCCTGAAAGACCAACTGAATCCACCATCTCTGTGCCCGCTCTCTGCTGAGCAGCAACAGAGAGCGTAGAGCAGGAATGTTGAGACTGTGCTAAAACAGCAGAAGAGCCTTGCAAAAAAGCTCCTGCTGATCATGTTTAGCACACAGCGAGCTTTAAACTGTGACACAAACATTGCTGTCACTCCTCACTTTATCTCCTAAAAGTGCATTTGAATCCAACGTTTCTGGGGCGCTCTCTCGTTTCGAGAGGAGTTGTGACAGGGGAGGACGAGCGCTTGGACTCTAATCCCACAGCCGAAGGGCCAGCAGGGAAACTCCTGCTGGGCATCTTCAGCACACAGTGAGCTTTGCAACTCTGCAACACGCATTGCTGTCACTCCTCCCTTTCCTGCCTGAAAGACCAATTGATTCCAACATCTCTGTGCCCGCTCTCTGCTGAGCAGCAACAGAAAGAGAAGAGCAGGAATGTTTAGACTGGGCTAAAACAGCAGAAGTGCCTTGCAAAAAAGCTCCTGCAGATCACGTTTAGCACACAGTGAGCTTTAAACTGTGACACAAACATTGCTGCCACTCTTCACTCTTTCTCCTAAAAGTGCATTTGAATCCAACGTTTCTGGTGCGCTCTCTCGTTTCGAGAGGAGTTGTGACAGGGGAGGACGAGCACTAGGACTCTAATCCCACAGCCGAAGGGCCAGCAGGGAAACTCCTGCTGGGCATCTTCAGCACACAGTGAGCTTTGCAACTCTGAAACACACATTGCTGTCACCTCTCACTTTCCTACCTCAAAGTCCAATTGAATCCTATATCTCCTGTGCTTGCTCTTTGTGAGCAGTAGCAGAATATAGCACTTACGTTTGGACTCTGCTGAAACAGCAGAAGAGACAGTCCAGAAAGTTCCCACTGGTCATCTTCAGCGCACAGTGAGCTTTGCAACTCTGAAACACACATTGCTGTCACTCCTCACTTCATCTCCTAATAGTCCCTTTGAATCCATGGTCTCTCGCGCCCTCTCTCGTTTGAACAGCAGCAGTGACAGGTGAACACGAGCTCTTGGCCTCTGCTCCCACAGCCAAAGAGCCAGGAGTGAAAGCTCCGGCTGGGCATCATCAGCAACTAGTCAGCTTTGCAACTGTGACACATATATTGCTGTTGCTCCTCACTTTCCTACCTCAAAGTCCAATTGAATCCAAAATCTCTGGGCCCTTTCTCTGCTGGGCAGCAGCAGACAGAGTAGAGCCGGAACGTTTTGTCCCTGCTAAAAGAGCAGAAGAGCCAGGACAAAATGATCCTGCAGATCATCTTCAGCGCACAGCGATCTTTGCAACTCTGCAACAGACATTGCTGTCACTCCTCCCTTTCCTGCCTGAAAGACCAACTGAATCCACCATCTCTGTGCCCGCTCTCTGCTGAGCAGCAACAGAGAGAGTAGAGCAGGAATGTTGAGACTGTGCTAAAACAGCAGAAGAGCCTTGCAAAAAAGCTCCTGCTGATCATGTTTAGCACACAGCGAGCTTTAAACTGTGACACAAACATTGCTGTCACTCCTCACTTTATCTCCTAAAAGTGCATTTGAATCCAACGTTTCTGGGGCGCTCTCTCGTTTCGAGAGGAGTTGTGACAGGGGAGGACGAGCGCTTGGACTCTAATCCCACAGCCGAAGGACCAGCAGGGAAACTCCTGCTGGGCATCTTCAGCACACAGTGAGCTTTGCAACTCTGCAACACGCATTGCTGTCACTCCTCCCTTTCCTGCCTGAAAGACCAACTGAATCCACCATCTCTGTGCCCGCTCTCTGCTGAGCAGCAACAGAGAGAGTAGAGCAGGAATGTTTAGACTGGGCTAAAACAGCAGAAGAGCCTTGCAAAAAAGCTCCTGCAGATCACGTTTAGCACACAGTGAGCTTTAAACTCTGACACAAGCATTGCTGCCACTCTTCACTCTTTCTCCTAAAAGTGCATTTGAATCCAACGTTTCTGGTGCGCTCTCTCGTTTCGAGAGGAGTTGTGACAGGTTAGGACGAGCGCTTGGACTCTAATCCCACAGCCGAAGGGCCAGCAGGTAAACTCCTGCTGGGCATCTTCAGCACACAGTGAGCTTTGCAACTCTGAAACAAACATTACTGTCACCTCTCACTTTCCTACCTCAAAGTCCAATTGAATCCTACATCTCCTGTGCTTGCTCTTTGTGAGCAGTAGCAGAATATAGCACTTACGTTTGGACTCTGCTGAAACAGCAGAAGAGACAGTCCAGAAAGTTCCCACTGATCATCTTCAGCGCACAGTGAGCTTTGCAACTCTGAAACACACATTGCTGTCACTCCTCACTTCATCTCCTAATAGTCCCTTTGAATCCATGGTCTCTCGCGCCCTCTCTCGTTTGAACAGCAGCAGTGACAGGTGAACACGAGCTCTTGGCCTGTGCTCCCACAGCCGAAGAGCCAGGAGTGAAAGCTCCGGCTGGGCATCTTCAGCAACTAGTCAGCTTTGCAACTGTGACACATATATTGCTGTTGCTCCTCACTTTCCTACCTCAAAGTCCAATTGAATCCAAAATCTCTGGGCCCTTTCTCTGCTGGGCAGCAGCAGACAGAGTAGAGCCGGAACGTTTTGTCCCTGCTAAAAGAGCAGAAGAGCCAGGACAAAATGTTCCTGCAGATCATCTTCAGCGCACAGCGAGCTTTGCAACTCTGCAACACGCATTGCTGTCACTCCTCCCTTTCCTGCCTGAAAGACCAACTGAATCCACCATCTCTGTGCCCGCTCTCTGCTGAGCAGCAACAGAGAGAGTAGAGCAGGAATGTTGAGACTGTGCTAAAACAGCAGAAGAGCCTTGCAAAAAAGCTCCTGCTGATCATGTTTAGCACACAGCGAGCTTTAAACTGTGACACAAACATTGCTGCCACTCTTCACTCTTTCTCCTAAAAGTGCATTTGAATCCAACGTTTCTGGTGCGCTCTCTCGTTTCGAGAGGAGTTGTGACAGGGGAGGACGAGCGCTTGGACTCTAATCCCACAGCCGAAGGGCCAGCAGGGAAACTCCTGCTGGGCATCTTCAGCACAGAGTGAGCTTTGCAACTCTGAAACACACATTGCTGTCACCTCTCACTTTCCTACCTCAAAGTCCAATTGAATCCTACATCTCCTGTGCTTGCTCTTTGTGAGCAGTAGCAGAATATAGCACTTACGTTTGGACTCTGCTGAACCAGCAGAAGAGACAGTCCAGAAAGTTCCCACTGGTCATCTTCAGAGCACAGCGATCTTTGCAACTCTGCAACAGACATTGCTGTCACTCCTCCCTTTCCTGCCTGAAAGACCAACTGAATCCACCATCTCTGTGCCCGCTCTCTGCTGAGCAGCAACAGAGAGAGTAGAGCCGGAATGTTGAGACTGTGCTAAAACAGCAGAAAAGCCTTGCAAAAAAGCTCCTGCTGATCATGTTTAGCACACAGCGAGCTTTAAACTGTGACACAAACATTGCTGTCACTCCTCACTTTATCTCCTAAAAGTGCATTTGAATCCAACGTTTCTGGTGCGCTCTCTCGTTTCGAGAGGAGTTGTGACAGGGGAGGACGAGCGCTTGGACTCTAATCCCACAGCCGAAGGGCCAGCAGGGAAACTCCTGCTGGGCATCTTCAGCACACAGTGAGCTTTGCAACTCTGCAACACGCATTGCTGTCACTCCTCCCTTTCCTGCCTGAAAGACCAATTGATTCCAACATCTCTGTGCCCGCTCTCTGCTGAGCAGCAACAGAAAGAGAAGAGCAGGAATGTTTAGACTGGGCTAAAACAGCAGAAGCGCCTTGCAAAAAAGCTCCTGCTGATCACGTTTAGCACACAGTGAGCTTTAAACTGTGACACAAACATTGCTGCCACTCTTCACTCTTTCTCCTAAAAGTGCATTTGAATCCAACGTTTCTGGTGCGCTCTCTCGTTTCGAGAGGAGTTGTGACAGGGGAGGACGAGCGCTTGGACTCTAATCCCACAGCCGAAGGGCCAGCAGGTAAAATCCTGCTGGGCATCTTCAGCACACAGTGAGCTTTGCAACTCTGCAACACACATTGCTGTCACCTCTCACTTTCCTACCTCAAAGTCCAATTGAATCCTACATCTCCTGTGCTTGCTCTTTGTGAGCAGTAGCAGAATATAGCACTTACGTTTGGACTCTGCTGAAACAGCAGAAGAGACAGTCCAGAAAGTTCCCACTGGTCATCTTCAGCGCACAGTGAGCTTTGCAACTCTGAAACACACATTGCTGTCACTCCTCACTTCATCTCCTAATAGTCCCTTTGAATCCATGGTCTCTCGCGCCCTCTCTCGTTTGAACAGCAGCAGTGACAGGTGAACACGAGCTCTTGGCCTCTGCTCCCACAGCCGAAGAGCCAGTAGTGAAAGCTCCGGCTGGGCATCATCAGCAACTAGTCAGCTTTGCAACTGTGACACATATATTGCTGTTGCTCCTCACTTTCCTACCTCAAAGTCCAATTGAATCCAAAATCTCTGGGCCCTTTCTCTGCTGGGCAGCAGCAGACAGAGTAGAGCCGGAACGTTTTGTCCCTGCTAAAAGAGCAGAAGAGCCAGGACAAAATGTTCCTGCAGATCATCTTCAGCGCACAGCGAGCTTTGCAACTCTGCAACACGCATTGCTGTCACTCCTCCCTTTCCTGCCTGAAAGACCAACTGAATCCACCATCTCTGTGCCCGCTCTCTGCTGAGCAGCAACAGAGAGCGTAGAGCAGGAATGTTTAGACTGGACTAAAACAGCAGAAGCGCCTTGCAAAAAAGCTCCTGCTGATCATGTTTAGCACACAGTGAGCTTTAAACTGTGACACAAACATTGCTGCCACTCTTCACTCTTTCTCCTAAAAGTGCATTTGAATCCAACGTTTCTGGTGCGCTCTCTCGTTTCGAGAGGAGTTGTGACAGGGGAGGACGAGCGCTTGGACTCTAATCCCACAGCCGAAGGGCCAGCAGGGAAACTCCTGCTGGGCATCTTCAGCACACAGTGAGCTTTGCAACTCTGAAACACACATTGCTGTCACCTCTCACTTTCCTACCTCAAAGTCCAATTGAATCCTATATCTCCTGTGCTTGCTCTTTGTGAGCAGTAGCAGAATATAGCACTTACGTTTGGACTCTGCTGAAACAGCAGAAGAGACAGTCCAGAAAGTTCCCACTGGTCATCTTCAGAGCACAGCGATCTTTGCAACTCTGCAACAGACATTGCTGTCACTCCTCCCTTTCCTGCCTGAAAGACCAACTGAATCCACCATCTCTGTGCCCGCTCTCTGCTGAGCAGCAACAGAGAGAGTAGAGCCGGAATGTTGAGACTGTGCTAAAACAGCAGAAAAGCCTTGCAAAAAAGCTCCTGCTGATCATGTTTAGCACACAGCGAGCTTTAAACTGTGACACAAACATTGCTGTCACTCCTCACTTTATCTCCTAAAAGTGCATTTGAATCCAACGTTTCTGGTGCGCTCTCTCGTTTCGAGAGGAGTTGTGACAGGGGAGGACGAGCGCTTGGACTCTAATCCCACAGCCGAAGGGCCAGCAGGGAAACTCCTGCTGGGCATCTTCAGCACACAGTGAGCTTTGCAACTCTGCAACACGCATTGCTGTCACTCCTCCCTTTCCTGCCTGAAAGACCAATTGATTCCAACATCTCTGTGCCCGCTCTCTGCTGAGCAGCAACAGAAAGAGAAGAGCAGGAATGTTTAGACTGGGCTAAAACAGCAGAAGCGCCTTGCAAAAAAGCTCCTGCTGATCACGTTTAGCACACAGTGAGCTTTAAACTGTGACACAAACATTGCTGCCACTCTTCACTCTTTCTCCTAAAAGTGCATTTGAATCCAACGTTTCTGGTGCGCTCTCTCGTTTCGAGAGGAGTTGTGACAGGGGAGGACGAGCGCTTGGACTCTAATCCCACAGCCGAAGGGCCAGCAGGTAAAATCCTGCTGGGCATCTTCAGCACACAGTGAGCTTTGCAACTCTGAAACACACATTGCTGTCACCTCTCACTTTCCTACCTCAAAGTCCAATTGAATCCTACATCTCCTGTGCTTGCTCTTTGTGAGCAGTAGCAGAATATAGCACTTACGTTTGGACTCTGCTGAAACAGCAGAAGAGACAGTCCAGAAAGTTCCCACTGGTCATCTTCAGCGCACAGTGAGCTTTGCAACTCTGAAACACACATTGCTGTCACTCCTCACTTCATCTCCTAATAGTCCCTTTGAATCCATGGTCTCTCGCGCCCTCTCTCGTTTGAACAGCAGCAGTGACAGGTGAACACGAGCTCTTGGCCTCTGCTCCCACAGCCAAAGAGCCAGGAGTGAAAGCTCCGGCTGGGCATCTTCAGCAACTAGTCAGCTTTGCAACTGTGACACATATATTGCTGTTGCTCCTCACTTTCCTACCTCAAAGTCCAATTGAATCCAAAATCTCTGGGCCCTTTCTCTGCTGGGCAGCAGCAGACAGAGTAGAGCCGGAACGTTTTGTCCCTGCTAAAAGAGCAGAAGAGCCAGGACAAAATGTTCCTGCAGATCATCTTCAGCGCACAGCGAGCTTTGCAACTCTGCAACACGCATTGCTGTCACTCCTCCCTTTCCTGCCTGAAAGACCAACTGAATCCACCATCTCTGTGCCCGCTCTCTGCTGAGCAGCAACAGAGAGCGTAGAGCAGGAATGTTTAGACTGGACTAAAACAGCAGAAGCGCCTTGCAAAAAAGCTCCTGCTGATCATGTTTAGCACACAGTGAGCTTTAAACTGTGACACAAACATTGCTGCCACTCTTCACTCTTTCTCCTAAAAGTGCATTTGAATCCAACGTTTCTGGTGCGCTCTCTCGTTTCGAGAGGAGTTGTGACAGGGGAGGACGAGCGCTTGGACTCTAATCCCACAGCCGAAGGGCCAGCAGGGAAACTCCTGCTGGGCATCTTCAGCACACAGTGAGCTTTGCAACTCTGAAACACACATTGCTGTCACCTCTCACTTTCCTACCTCAAAGTCCAATTGAATCCTACATCTCCTGTGCTTGCTCTTTGTGAGCAGTAGCAGAATATAGCACTTACGTTTGGACGCTGCTGAAACAGCAGAAGAGACAGTCCAGAAAGTTCCCACTGGTCATCTTCAGAGCACAGCGATCTTTGCAACTCTGCAACAGACATTGCTGTCACTCCTCCCTTTCCTGCCTGAAAGACCAACTGAATCCACCATCTCTGTGCCCGCTCTCTGCTGAGCAGCAACAGAGAGCGTAGAGCAGGAATGTTGAGACTGTGCTAAAACAGCAGAAGAGCCTTGCAAAAAAGCTCCTGCTGATCATGTTTAGCACACAGCGAGCTTTAAACTGTGACACAAACATTGCTGTCACTCCTCACTTTATCTCCTAAAAGTGCATTTGAATCCAACGTTTCTGGGGCGCTCTCTCGTTTCGAGAGGAGTTGTGACAGGGGAGGACGAGCGCTTGGACTCTAATCCCACAGCCGAAGGGCCAGCAGGGAAACTCCTGCTGGGCATCTTCAGCACACAGTGAGCTTTGCAACTCTGCAACACGCATTGCTGTCACTCCTCCCTTTCCTGCCTGAAAGACCAATTGATTCCAACATCTCTGTGCCCGCTCTCTGCTGAGCAGCAACAGAAAGAGAAGAGCAGGAATGTTTAGACTGGGCTAAAACAGCAGAAGTGCCTTGCAAAAAAGCTCCTGCAGATCACGTTTAGCACACAGTGAGCTTTAAACTGTGACACAAACATTGCTGCCACTCTTCACTCTTTCTCCTAAAAGTGCATTTGAATCCAACGTTTCTGGTGCGCTCTCTCGTTTCGAGAGGAGTTGTGACAGGGGAGGACGAGCACTAGGACTCTAATCCCACAGCCGAAGGGCCAGCAGGGAAACTCCTGCTGGGCATCTTCAGCACACAGTGAGCTTTGCAACTCTGAAACACACATTGCTGTCACCTCTCACTTTCCTACCTCAAAGTCCAATTGAATCCTATATCTCCTGTGCTTGCTCTTTGTGAGCAGTAGCAGAATATAGCACTTACGTTTGGACTCTGCTGAAACAGCAGAAGAGACAGTCCAGAAAGTTCCCACTGATCATCAGCGCACAGTGAGCTTTGCAACTCTGAAACACACATTGCTGTCACTCCTCACTTCATCTCCTAATAGTCCCTTTGAATCCATGGTCTCTCGCGCCCTCTCTCGTTTGAACAGCAGCAGTGACAGGTGAACACGAGCTCTTGGCCTGTGCTCCCACAGCCGAAGAGCCAGGAGTGAAAGCTCCGGCTGGGCATCTTCAGCAACTAGTCAGCTTTGCAACTGTGACACATATATTGCTGTTGCTCCTCACTTTCCTACCTCAAAGTCCAATTGAATCCAAAATCTCTGGGCCCTTTCTCTGCTGGGCAGCAGCAGACAGAGTAGAGCCGGAACGTTTTGTCCCTGCTAAAAGAGCAGAAGAGCCAGGACAAAATGTTCCTGCAGATCATCTTCAGCGCACAGCGAGCTTTGCAACTCTGCAACACGCATTGCTGTCACTCCTCCCTTTCCTGCCTGAAAGACCAACTGAATCCACCATCTCTGTGCCCGCTCTCTGCTGAGCAGCAACAGAGAGAGTAGAGCAGGAATGTTGAGACTGTGCTAAAACAGCAGAAGAGCCTTGCAAAAAAGCTCCTGCTGATCATGTTTAGCACACAGCGAGCTTTAAACTGTGACACAAACATTGCTGCCACTCTTCACTCTTTCTCCTAAAAGTGCATTTGAATCCAACGTTTCTGGTGCGCTCTCTCGTTTCGAGAGGAGTTGTGACAGGGGAGGACGAGCGCTTGGACTCTAATCCCACAGCCGAAGGGCCAGCAGGGAAACTCCTGCTGGGCATCTTCAGCACAGAGTGAGCTTTGCAACTCTGAAACACACATTGCTGTCACCTCTCACTTTCCTACCTCAAAGTCCAATTGAATCCTACATCTCCTGTGCTTGCTCTTTGTGAGCAGTAGCAGAATATAGCACTTACGTTTGGACTCTGCTGAACCAGCAGAAGAGACAGTCCAGAAAGTTCCCACTGGTCATCTTCAGAGCACAGCGATCTTTGCAACTCTGCAACAGACATTGCTGTCACTCCTCCCTTTCCTGCCTGAAAGACCAACTGAATCCACCATCTCTGTGCCCGCTCTCTGCTGAGCAGCAACAGAGAGAGTAGAGCCGGAATGTTGAGACTGTGCTAAAACAGCAGAAAAGCCTTGCAAAAAAGCTCCTGCTGATCATGTTTAGCACACAGCGAGCTTTAAACTGTGACACAAACATTGCTGTCACTCCTCACTTTATCTCCTAAAAGTGCATTTGAATCCAACGTTTCTGGTGCGCTCTCTCGTTTCGAGAGGAGTTGTGACAGGGGAGGACGAGCGCTTGGACTCTAATCCCACAGCCGAAGGGCCAGCAGGGAAACTCCTGCTGGGCATCTTCAGCACACAGTGAGCTTTGCAACTCTGCAACACGCATTGCTGTCACTCCTCCCTTTCCTGCCTGAAAGACCAATTGATTCCAACATCTCTGTGCCCGCTCTCTGCTGAGCAGCAACAGAAAGAGAAGAGCAGGAATGTTTAGACTGGGCTAAAACAGCAGAAGCGCCTTGCAAAAAAGCTCCTGCTGATCACGTTTAGCACACAGTGAGCTTTAAACTGTGACACAAACATTGCTGCCACTCTTCACTCTTTCTCCTAAAAGTGCATTTGAATCCAACGTTTCTGGTGCGCTCTCTCGTTTCGAGAGGAGTTGTGACAGGGGAGGACGAGCGCTTGGACTCTAATCCCACAGCCGAAGGGCCAGCAGGTAAAATCCTGCTGGGCATCTTCAGCACACAGTGAGCTTTGCAACTCTGCAACACACATTGCTGTCACCTCTCACTTTCCTACCTCAAAGTCCAATTGAATCCTACATCTCCTGTGCTTGCTCTTTGTGAGCAGTAGCAGAATATAGCACTTACGTTTGGACTCTGCTGAAACAGCAGAAGAGACAGTCCAGAAAGTTCCCACTGGTCATCTTCAGCGCACAGTGAGCTTTGCAACTCTGAAACACACATTGCTGTCACTCCTCACTTCATCTCCTAATAGTCCCTTTGAATCCATGGTCTCTCGCGCCCTCTCTCGTTTGAACAGCAGCAGTGACAGGTGAACACGAGCTCTTGGCCTCTGCTCCCACAGCCGAAGAGCCAGTAGTGAAAGCTCCGGCTGGGCATCATCAGCAACTAGTCAGCTTTGCAACTGTGACACATATATTGCTGTTGCTCCTCACTTTCCTACCTCAAAGTCCAATTGAATCCAAAATCTCTGGGCCCTTTCTCTGCTGGGCAGCAGCAGACAGAGTAGAGCCGGAACGTTTTGTCCCTGCTAAAAGAGCAGAAGAGCCAGGACAAAATGTTCCTGCAGATCATCTTCAGCGCACAGCGAGCTTTGCAACTCTGCAACACGCATTGCTGTCACTCCTCCCTTTCCTGCCTGAAAGACCAACTGAATCCACCATCTCTGTGCCCGCTCTCTGCTGAGCAGCAACAGAGAGCGTAGAGCAGGAATGTTTAGACTGGACTAAAACAGCAGAAGCGCCTTGCAAAAAAGCTCCTGCTGATCATGTTTAGCACACAGTGAGCTTTAAACTGTGACACAAACATTGCTGCCACTCTTCACTCTTTCTCCTAAAAGTGCATTTGAATCCAACGTTTCTGGTGCGCTCTCTCGTTTCGAGAGGAGTTGTGACAGGGGAGGACGAGCGCTTGGACTCTAATCCCACAGCCGAAGGGCCAGCAGGGAAACTCCTGCTGGGCATCTTCAGCACACAGTGAGCTTTGCAACTCTGAAACACACATTGCTGTCACCTCTCACTTTCCTACCTCAAAGTCCAATTGAATCCTATATCTCCTGTGCTTGCTCTTTGTGAGCAGTAGCAGAATATAGCACTTACGTTTGGACTCTGCTGAAACAGCAGAAGAGACAGTCCAGAAAGTTCCCACTGGTCATCTTCAGAGCACAGCGATCTTTGCAACTCTGCAACAGACATTGCTGTCACTCCTCCCTTTCCTGCCTGAAAGACCAACTGAATCCACCATCTCTGTGCCCGCTCTCTGCTGAGCAGCAACAGAGAGAGTAGAGCCGGAATGTTGAGACTGTGCTAAAACAGCAGAAAAGCCTTGCAAAAAAGCTCCTGCTGATCATGTTTAGCACACAGCGAGCTTTAAACTGTGACACAAACATTGCTGTCACTCCTCACTTTATCTCCTAAAAGTGCATTTGAATCCAACGTTTCTGGTGCGCTCTCTCGTTTCGAGAGGAGTTGTGACAGGGGAGGACGAGCGCTTGGACTCTAATCCCACAGCCGAAGGGCCAGCAGAGAAACTCCTGCTGGGCATCTTCAGCACACAGTGAGCTTTGCAACTCTGCAACACGCATTGCTGTCACTCCTCCCTTTCCTGCCTGAAAGACCAATTGATTCCAACATCTCTGTGCCCGCTCTCTGCTGAGCAGCAACAGAAAGAGAAGAGCAGGAATGTTTAGACTGGGCTAAAACAGCAGAAGCGCCTTGCAAAAAAGCTCCTGCTGATCACGTTTAGCACACAGTGAGCTTTAAACTGTGACACAAACATTGCTGCCACTCTTCACTCTTTCTCCTAAAAGTGCATTTGAATCCAACGTTTCTGGTGCGCTCTCTCGTTTCGAGAGGAGTTGTGACAGGGGAGGACGAGCGCTTGGACTCTAATCCCACAGCCGAAGGGCCAGCAGGTAAAATCCTGCTGGGCATCTTCAGCACACAGTGAGCTTTGCAACTCTGAAACACACATTGCTGTCACCTCTCACTTTCCTACCTCAAAGTCCAATTGAATCCTACATCTCCTGTGCTTGCTCTTTGTGAGCAGTAGCAGAATATAGCACTTACGTTTGGACTCTGCTGAAACAGCAGAAGAGACAGTCCAGAAAGTTCCCACTGGTCATCTTCAGCGCACAGTGAGCTTTGCAACTCTGAAACACACATTGCTGTCACTCCTCACTTCATCTCCTAATAGTCCCTTTGAATCCATGGTCTCTCGCGCCCTCTCTCGTTTGAACAGCAGCAGTGACAGGTGAACACGAGCTCTTGGCCTCTGCTCCCACAGCCAAAGAGCCAGGAGTGAAAGCTCCGGCTGGGCATCTTCAGCAACTAGTCAGCTTTGCAACTGTGACACATATATTGCTGTTGCTCCTCACTTTCCTACCTCAAAGTCCAATTGAATCCAAAATCTCTGGGCCCTTTCTCTGCTGGGCAGCAGCAGACAGAGTAGAGCCGGAACGTTTTGTCCCTGCTAAAAGAGCAGAAGAGCCAGGACAAAATGTTCCTGCAGATCATCTTCAGCGCACAGCGAGCTTTGCAACTCTGCAACACGCATTGCTGTCACTCCTCCCTTTCCTGCCTGAAAGACCAACTGAATCCACCATCTCTGTGCCCGCTCTCTGCTGAGCAGCAACAGAGAGCGTAGAGCAGGAATGTTTAGACTGGACTAAAACAGCAGAAGCGCCTTGCAAAAAAGCTCCTGCTGATCATGTTTAGCACACAGTGAGCTTTAAACTGTGACACAAACATTGCTGCCACTCTTCACTCTTTCTCCTAAAAGTGCATTTGAATCCAACGTTTCTGGTGCGCTCTCTCGTTTCGAGAGGAGTTGTGACAGGGGAGGACGAGCGCTTGGACTCTAATCCCACAGCCGAAGGGCCAGCAGGGAAACTCCTGCTGGGCATCTTCAGCACACAGTGAGCTTTGCAACTCTGAAACACACATTGCTGTCACCTCTCACTTTCCTACCTCAAAGTCCAATTGAATCCTACATCTCCTGTGCTTGCTCTTTGTGAGCAGTAGCAGAATATAGCACTTACGTTTGGACGCTGCTGAAACAGCAGAAGAGACAGTCCAGAAAGTTCCCACTGGTCATCTTCAGAGCACAGCGATCTTTGCAACTCTGCAACAGACATTGCTGTCACTCCTCCCTTTCCTGCCTGAAAGACCAACTGAATCCACCATCTCTGTGCCCGCTCTCTGCTGAGCAGCAACAGAGAGCGTAGAGCAGGAATGTTGAGACTGTGCTAAAACAGCAGAAGAGCCTTGCAAAAAAGCTCCTGCTGATCATGTTTAGCACACAGCGAGCTTTAAACTGTGACACAAACATTGCTGTCACTCCTCACTTTATCTCCTAAAAGTGCATTTGAATCCAACGTTTCTGGGGCGCTCTCTCGTTTCGAGAGGAGTTGTGACAGGGGAGGACGAGCGCTTGGACTCTAATCCCACAGCCGAAGGGCCAGCAGGGAAACTCCTGCTGGGCATCTTCAGCACACAGTGAGCTTTGCAACTCTGCAACACGCATTGCTGTCACTCCTCCCTTTCCTGCCTGAAAGACCAATTGATTCCAACATCTCTGTGCCCGCTCTCTGCTGAGCAGCAACAGAAAGAGAAGAGCAGGAATGTTTAGACTGGGCTAAAACAGCAGAAGTGCCTTGCAAAAAAGCTCCTGCAGATCACGTTTAGCACACAGTGAGCTTTAAACTGTGACACAAACATTGCTGCCACTCTTCACTCTTTCTCCTAAAAGTGCATTTGAATCCAACGTTTCTGGTGCGCTCTCTCGTTTCGAGAGGAGTTGTGACAGGGGAGGACGAGCACTAGGACTCTAATCCCACAGCCGAAGGGCCAGCAGGGAAACTCCTGCTGGGCATCTTCAGCACACAGTGAGCTTTGCAACTCTGAAACACACATTGCTGTCACCTCTCACTTTCCTACCTCAAAGTCCAATTGAATCCTATATCTCCTGTGCTTGCTCTTTGTGAGCAGTAGCAGAATATAGCACTTACGTTTGGACTCTGCTGAAACAGCAGAAGAGACAGTCCAGAAAGTTCCCACTGATCATCAGCGCACAGTGAGCTTTGCAACTCTGAAACACACATTGCTGTCACTCCTCACTTCATCTCCTAATAGTCCCTTTGAATCCATGGTCTCTCGCGCCCTCTCTCGTTTGAACAGCAGCAGTGACAGGTGAACACGAGCTCTTGGCCTCTGCTCCCACAGCCGAAGAGCCAGGAGTGAAAGCTCCGGCTGGGCATCTTCAGCAACTAGTCAGCTTTGCAACTGTGACACATATATTGCTGTTGCTCCTCACTTTCCTACCTCAAAGTCCAATTGAATCCTACATCTCTGGGCCCTTTCTCTGCTGGGCAGCAGCAGACAGAGTAGAGCCGGAACGTTTTGTCCCTGCTAAAAGAGCAGAAGAGCCAGGACAAAATGTTCCTGCAGATCATCTTCAGCGCACAGCGAGCTTTGCAACTCTGCAACACGCATTGCTGTCACTCCTCCCTTTCCTGCCTGAAAGACCAACTGAATCCACCATCTCTGTGCCCGCTCTCTGCTGAGCAGCAACAGAGAGCGTAGAGCAGGAATGTTTAGACTGGACTAAAACAGCAGAAGCGCCTTGCAAAAAAGCTCCTGCTGATCATGTTTAGCACACAGTGAGCTTTAAACTGTGACACAAACATTGCTGCCACTCTTCACTCTTTCTCCTAAAAGTGCATTTGAATCCAACGTTTCTGGTGCGCTCTCTCGTTTCGAGAGGAGTTGTGACAGGGGAGGACGAGCGCTTGGACTCTAATCCCACAGCCGAAGGGCCAGCAGGGAAACTCCTGCTGGGCATCTTCAGCACACAGTGAGCTTTGCAACTCTGAAACACACATTGCTGTCACCTCTCACTTTCCTACCTCAAAGTCCAATTGAATCCTACATCTCCTGTGCTTGCTCTTTGTGAGCAGTAGCAGAATATAGCACTTACGTTTGGACGCTGCTGAAACAGCAGAAGAGACAGTCCAGAAAGTTCCCACTGGTCATCTTCAGAGCACAGCGATCTTTGCAACTCTGCAACAGATATTGCTGTCACTCCTCCCTTTCCTGCCTGAAAGACCAACTGAATCCACCATCTCTGTGCCCGCTCTCTGCTGAGCAGCAACAGAGAGAGTAGAGCAGGAATGTTGAGACTGTGCTAAAACAGCAGAAGAGCCTTGCAAAAAAGCTCCTGCTGATCATGTTTAGCACACAGCGAGCTTTAAACTGTGACACAAACATTGCTGTCACTCCTCACTTTATCTCCTAAAAGTGCATTTGAATCCAACGTTTCTGGGGCGCTCTCTCGTTTCGAGAGGAGTTGTGACAGGGGAGGACGAGCGCTTGGACTCTAATCCCACAGCCGAAGGGCCAGCAGGGAAACTCCTGCTGGGCATCTTCAGCACACAGTGAGCTTTGCAACTCTGCAACACGCATTGCTGTCACTCCTCCCTTTCCTGCCTGAAAGACCAATTGATTCCAACATCTCTGTGCCCGCTCTCTGCTGAGCAGCAACAGAAAGAGAAGAGCAGGAATGTTTAGACTGGGCTAAAACAGCAGAAGTGCCTTGAAAAAAGCTCCTGCAGATCACGTTTAGCACACAGTGAGCTTTAAACTGTGACACAAACATTGCTGCCACTCTTCACTCTTTCTCCTAAAAGTGCATTTGAATCCAACGTTTCTGGTGCGCTCTCTCGTTTCGAGAGGAGTTGTGACAGGGGAGGACGAGCACTAGGACTCTAATCCCACAGCCGAAGGGCCAGCAGGGAAACTCCTGCTGGGCATCTTCAGCACACAGTGAGCTTTGCAACTCTGAAACACACATTGCTGTCACCTCTCACTTTCCTACCTCAAAGTCCAATTGAATCCTATATCTCCTGTGCTTGCTCTTTGTGAGCAGTAGCAGAATATAGCACTTACGTTTGGACTCTGCTGAAACAGCAGAAGAGACAGTCCAGAAAGTTCCCACTGGTCATCTTCAGCGCACAGTGAGCTTTGCAACTCTGAAACACACATTGCTGTCACTCCTCACTTCATCTCCTAATAGTCCCTTTGAATCCATGGTCTCTCGCGCCCTCTCTCGTTTGAACAGCAGCAGTGACAGGTGAACACGAGCTCTTGGCCTCTGCTCCCACAGCCGAAGAGCCAGTAGTGAAAGCTCCGGCTGGGCATCATCAGCAACTAGTCAGCTTTGCAACTGTGACACATATATTGCTGTTGCTCCTCACTTTCCTACCTCAAAGTCCAATTGAATCCAAAATCTCTGGGCCCTTTCTCTGCTGGGCAGCAGCAGACAGAGTAGAGCCGGAACGTTTTGTCCCTGCTAAAAGAGCAGAAGAGCCAGGACAAAATGTTCCTGCAGATCATCTTCAGCGCACAGCGAGCTTTGCAACTCTGCAACACGCATTGCTGTCACTCCTCCCTTTCCTGCCTGAAAGACCAACTGAATCCACCATCTCTGTGCCCGCTCTCTGCTGAGCAGCAACAGAGAGCGTAGAGCAGGAATGTTTAGACTGGACTAAAACAGCAGAAGCGCCTTGCAAAAAAGCTCCTGCTGATCATGTTTAGCACACAGTGAGCTTTAAACTGTGACACAAACATTGCTGCCACTCTTCACTCTTTCTCCTAAAAGTGCATTTGAATCCAACGTTTCTGGTGCGCTCTCTCGTTTCGAGAGGAGTTGTGACAGGGGAGGACGAGCGCTTGGACTCTAATCCCACAGCCGAAGGGCCAGCAGGGAAACTCCTGCTGGGCATCTTCAGCACACAGTGAGCTTTGCAACTCTGAAACACACATTGCTGTCACCTCTCACTTTCCTACCTCAAAGTCCAATTGAATCCTATATCTCCTGTGCTTGCTCTTTGTGAGCAGTAGCAGAATATAGCACTTACGTTTGGACTCTGCTGAAACAGCAGAAGAGACAGTCCAGAAAGTTCCCACTGGTCATCTTCAGAGCACAGCGATCTTTGCAACTCTGCAACAGACATTGCTGTCACTCCTCCCTTTCCTGCCTGAAAGACCAACTGAATCCACCATCTCTGTGCCCGCTCTCTGCTGAGCAGCAACAGAGAGAGTAGAGCCGGAATGTTGAGACTGTGCTAAAACAGCAGAAAAGCCTTGCAAAAAAGCTCCTGCTGATCATGTTTAGCACACAGCGAGCTTTAAACTGTGACACAAACATTGCTGTCACTCCTCACTTTATCTCCTAAAAGTGCATTTGAATCCAACGTTTCTGGTGCGCTCTCTCGTTTCGAGAGGAGTTGTGACAGGGGAGGACGAGCGCTTGGACTCTAATCCCACAGCCGAAGGGCCAGCAGGGAAACTCCTGCTGGGCATCTTCAGCACACAGTGAGCTTTGCAACTCTGCAACACGCATTGCTGTCACTCCTCCCTTTCCTGCCTGAAAGACCAATTGATTCCAACATCTCTGTGCCCGCTCTCTGCTGAGCAGCAACAGAAAGAGAAGAGCAGGAATGTTTAGACTGGGCTAAAACAGCAGAAGCGCCTTGCAAAAAAGCTCCTGCTGATCACGTTTAGCACACAGTGAGCTTTAAACTGTGACACAAACATTGCTGCCACTCTTCACTCTTTCTCCTAAAAGTGCATTTGAATCCAACGTTTCTGGTGCGCTCTCTCGTTTCGAGAGGAGTTGTGACAGGGGAGGACGAGCGCTTGGACTCTAATCCCACAGCCGAAGGGCCAGCAGGTAAAATCCTGCTGGGCATCTTCAGCACACAGTGAGCTTTGCAACTCTGAAACACACATTGCTGTCACCTCTCACTTTCCTACCTCAAAGTCCAATTGAATCCTACATCTCCTGTGCTTGCTCTTTGTGAGCAGTAGCAGAATATAGCACTTACGTTTGGACTCTGCTGAAACAGCAGAAGAGACAGTCCAGAAAGTTCCCACTGGTCATCTTCAGCGCACAGTGAGCTTTGCAACTCTGAAACACACATTGCTGTCACTCCTCACTTCATCTCCTAATAGTCCCTTTGAATCCATGGTCTCTCGCGCCCTCTCTCGTTTGAACAGCAGCAGTGACAGGTGAACACGAGCTCTTGGCCTCTGCTCCCACAGCCAAAGAGCCAGGAGTGAAAGCTCCGGCTGGGCATCTTCAGCAACTAGTCAGCTTTGCAACTGTGACACATATATTGCTGTTGCTCCTCACTTTCCTACCTCAAAGTCCAATTGAATCCAAAATCTCTGGGCCCTTTCTCTGCTGGGCAGCAGCAGACAGAGTAGAGCCGGAACGTTTTGTCCCTGCTAAAAGAGCAGAAGAGCCAGGACAAAATGTTCCTGCAGATCATCTTCAGCGCACAGCGAGCTTTGCAACTCTGCAACACGCATTGCTGTCACTCCTCCCTTTCCTGCCTGAAAGACCAACTGAATCCACCATCTCTGTGCCCGCTCTCTGCTGAGCAGCAACAGAGAGCGTAGAGCAGGAATGTTTAGACTGGACTAAAACAGCAGAAGCGCCTTGCAAAAAAGCTCCTGCTGATCATGTTTAGCACACAGTGAGCTTTAAACTGTGACACAAACATTGCTGCCACTCTTCACTCTTTCTCCTAAAAGTGCATTTGAATCCAACGTTTCTGGTGCGCTCTCTCGTTTCGAGAGGAGTTGTGACAGGGGAGGACGAGCGCTTGGACTCTAATCCCACAGCCGAAGGGCCAGCAGGGAAACTCCTGCTGGGCATCTTCAGCACACAGTGAGCTTTGCAACTCTGAAACACACATTGCTGTCACCTCTCACTTTCCTACCTCAAAGTCCAATTGAATCCTACATCTCCTGTGCTTGCTCTTTGTGAGCAGTAGCAGAATATAGCACTTACGTTTGGACGCTGCTGAAACAGCAGAAGAGACAGTCCAGAAAGTTCCCACTGGTCATCTTCAGAGCACAGCGATCTTTGCAACTCTGCAACAGACATTGCTGTCACTCCTCCCTTTCCTGCCTGAAAGACCAACTGAATCCACCATCTCTGTGCCCGCTCTCTGCTGAGCAGCAACAGAGAGCGTAGAGCAGGAATGTTGAGACTGTGCTAAAACAGCAGAAGAGCCTTGCAAAAAAGCTCCTGCTGATCATGTTTAGCACACAGCGAGCTTTAAACTGTGACACAAACATTGCTGTCACTCCTCACTTTATCTCCTAAAAGTGCATTTGAATCCAACGTTTCTGGGGCGCTCTCTCGTTTCGAGAGGAGTTGTGACAGGGGAGGACGAGCGCTTGGACTCTAATCCCACAGCCGAAGGGCCAGCAGGGAAACTCCTGCTGGGCATCTTCAGCACACAGTGAGCTTTGCAACTCTGCAACACGCATTGCTGTCACTCCTCCCTTTCCTGCCTGAAAGACCAATTGATTCCAACATCTCTGTGCCCGCTCTCTGCTGAGCAGCAACAGAAAGAGAAGAGCAGGAATGTTTAGACTGGGCTAAAACAGCAGAAGTGCCTTGCAAAAAAGCTCCTGCAGATCACGTTTAGCACACAGTGAGCTTTAAACTGTGACACAAACATTGCTGCCACTCTTCACTCTTTCTCCTAAAAGTGCATTTGAATCCAACGTTTCTGGTGCGCTCTCTCGTTTCGAGAGGAGTTGTGACAGGGGAGGACGAGCACTAGGACTCTAATCCCACAGCCGAAGGGCCAGCAGGGAAACTCCTGCTGGGCATCTTCAGCACACAGTGAGCTTTGCAACTCTGAAACACACATTGCTGTCACCTCTCACTTTCCTACCTCAAAGTCCAATTGAATCCTATATCTCCTGTGCTTGCTCTTTGTGAGCAGTAGCAGAATATAGCACTTACGTTTGGACTCTGCTGAAACAGCAGAAGAGACAGTCCAGAAAGTTCCCACTGGTCATCTTCAGCGCACAGTGAGCTTTGCAACTCTGAAACACACATTGCTGTCACTCCTCACTTCATCTCCTAATAGTCCCTTTGAATCCATGGTCTCTCGCGCCCTCTCTCGTTTGAACAGCAGCAGTGACAGGTGAACACGAGCTCTTGGCCTCTGCTCCCACAGCCGAAGAGCCAGTAGTGAAAGCTCCGGCTGGGCATCATCAGCAACTAGTCAGCTTTGCAACTGTGACACATATATTGCTGTTGCTCCTCACTTTCCTACCTCAAAGTCCAATTGAATCCAAAATCTCTGGGCCCTTTCTCTGCTGGGCAGCAGCAGACAGAGTAGAGCCGGAACGTTTTGTCCCTGCTAAAAGAGCAGAAGAGCCAGGACAAAATGATCCTGCAGATCATCTTCAGCGCACAGCGATCTTTGCAACTCTGCAACAGACATTGCTGTCACTCCTCCCTTTCCTGCCTGAAAGACCAACTGAATCCACCATCTCTGTGCCCGCTCTCTGCTGAGCAGCAACAGAGAGAGTAGAGCAGGAATGTTGAGACTGTGCTAAAACAGCAGAAGAGCCTTGCAAAAAAGCTCCTGCTGATCATGTTTAGCACACAGCGAGCTTTAAACTGTGACACAAACATTGCTGTCACTCCTCACTTTATCTCCTAAAAGTGCATTTGAATCCAACGTTTCTGGGGCGCTCTCTCGTTTCGAGAGGAGTTGTGACAGGGGAGGACGAGCGCTTGGACTCTAATCCCACAGCCGAAGGACCAGCAGGGAAACTCCTGCTGGGCATCTTCAGCACACAGTGAGCTTTGCAACTCTGCAACACGCATTGCTGTCACTCCTCCCTTTCCTGCCTGAAAGACCAACTGAATCCACCATCTCTGTGCCCGCTCTCTGCTGAGCAGCAACAGAGAGAGTAGAGCAGGAATGTTTAGACTGGGCTAAAACAGCAGAAGAGCCTTGCAAAAAAGCTCCTGCAGATCACGTTTAGCACACAGTGAGCTTTAAACTCTGACACAAGCATTGCTGCCACTCTTCACTCTTTCTCCTAAAAGTGCATTTGAATCCAACGTTTCTGGTGCGCTCTCTCGTTTCGAGAGGAGTTGTGACAGGTTAGGACGAGCGCTTGGACTCTAATCCCACAGCCGAAGGGCCAGCAGGTAAACTCCTGCTGGGCATCTTCAGCACACAGTGAGCTTTGCAACTCTGAAACAAACATTACTGTCACCTCTCACTTTCCTACCTCAAAGTCCAATTGAATCCTACATCTCCTGTGCTTGCTCTTTGTGAGCAGTAGCAGAATATAGCACTTACGTTTGGACTCTGCTGAAACAGCAGAAGAGACAGTCCAGAAAGTTCCCACTGATCATCTTCAGCGCACAGTGAGCTTTGCAACTCTGAAACACACATTGCTGTCACTCCTCACTTCATCTCCTAATAGTCCCTTTGAATCCATGGTCTCTCGCGCCCTCTCTCGTTTGAACAGCAGCAGTGACAGGTGAACACGAGCTCTTGGCCTGTGCTCCCACAGCCGAAGAGCCAGGAGTGAAAGCTCCGGCTGGGCATCTTCAGCAACTAGTCAGCTTTGCAACTGTGACACATATATTGCTGTTGCTCCTCACTTTCCTACCTCAAAGTCCAATTGAATCCAAAATCTCTGGGCCCTTTCTCTGCTGGGCAGCAGCAGACAGAGTAGAGCCGGAACGTTTTGTCCCTGCTAAAAGAGCAGAAGAGCCAGGACAAAATGTTCCTGCAGATCATCTTCAGCGCACAGCGAGCTTTGCAACTCTGCAACACGCATTGCTGTCACTCCTCCCTTTCCTGCCTGAAAGACCAACTGAATCCACCATCTCTGTGCCCGCTCTCTGCTGAGCAGCAACAGAGAGCGTAGAGCAGGAATGTTGAGACTGTGCTAAAACAGCAGAAGAGCCTTGCAAAAAAGCTCCTGCTGATCATGTTTAGCACACAGCGAGCTTTAAACTGTGACACAAACATTGCTGCCACTCTTCACTCTTTCTCCTAAAAGTGCATTTGAATCCAACGTTTCTGGTGCGCTCTCTCGTTTCGAGAGGAGTTGTGACAGGGGAGGACGAGCACTAGGACTCTAATCCCACAGCCGAAGGGCCAGCAGGGAAACTCCTGCTGGGCATCTTCAGCACACAGTGAGCTTTGCAACTCTGAAACACACATTGCTGTCACCTCTCACTTTCCTACCTCAAAGTCCAATTGAATCCTATATCTCCTGTGCTTGCTCTTTGTGAGCAGTAGCAGAATATAGCACTTACGTTTGGACTCTGCTGAAACAGCAGAAGAGACAGTCCAGAAAGTTCACCCTGGTCATCTTCAGAGCACAGCGATCTTTGCAACTCTGCAACAGACATTGCTGTCACTCCTCCCTTTCCTGCCTGAAAGACCAACTGAATCCACCATCTCTGTGCCCGCTCTCTGCTGAGCAGCAACAGAGAGAGTAGAGCAGGAATGTTGAGACTGTGCTAAAACAGCAGAAGAGCCTTGCAAAAAAGCTCCTGCTGATCATGTTTAGCACACAGCGAGCTTTAAACTGTGACACAAACATTGCTGTCACTCCTCACTTTATCTCCTAAAAGTGCATTTGAATCCAACGTTTCTGGTGCGCTCTCTCGTTTCGAGAGGAGTTGTGACAGGGGAGGACGAGCGCTTGGACTCTAATCCCACAGCCGAAGGGCCAGCAGGGAAACTCCTGCTGGGCATCTTCAGCACACAGTGAGCTTTGCAACTCTGCAACACACATTGCTGTCACTCCTCCCTTTCCTGCCTGAAAGACCAATTGATTCCAACATCTCTGTGCCCGCTCTCTGCTGAGCAGCAACAGAAAGAGAGGAGCAGGAATGTTTAGACTGGGCTAAAACAGCAGAAGTGCCTTGCAAAAAAGCTCCTGCTGATCACGTTTAGCACACAGTGAGCTTTAAACTGTGACACAAACATTGCTGCCACTCTTCACTCTTTCTCCTAAAAGTGCATTTGAATCCAACGTTTCTGGTGCGCTCTCTCGTTTCGAGAGGAGTTGTGACAGGGGAGGACGAGCGCTTGGAATCTAATCCCACAGCCAAAAAGCCAGCAGGTAAATTCCTGCTGGGCATCTTCAGCACACAGTGAGCTTTGCAACTCTGAAACACACATTGCTGTCACTCCTCCCTTTCCTGCCGGAAAGACCAATTGATTCCAACATCTCTGTGCCCGCTCTCTGCTGAGCAGCAACAGAAAGAGAGGAGCAGGAATGTTTAGACTGGGCTAAAACAGCAGAAGTGCCTTGCAAAAAAGCTCCTGCTGATCACGTTTAGCACACAGTGAGCTTTAAACTGTGACACAAACATTGCTGCCACTCTTCACTCTTTCTCCTAAAAGTGCATTTGAATCCAACGTTTCTGGTGCGCTCTCTCGTTTCGAGAGGAGTTGTGACAGGGGAGGACGAGCGCTTGGAATCTAATCCCACAGCCAAAAAGCCAGCAGGTAAATTCCTGCTGGGCATCTTCAGCGCACAGTGAGCTTTGCAACTCTGGAACACACATTGCTGTCACCTCTCACTTTCCTACCTGAAAGTCCAATTGAATCCTACATCTCCTGTGCTTGCTCTTTGTGAGCAGTAGCAGAATATAGCACTTATGTTTGGACTCTGCTGAAACAGCAGAAGAGACAGTCCAGAAAGTTCCCACTGATCATCTTCAGCGCACAGTGAGCTTTGCAACTCTGAAACACACATTGCTGTCACTCCTCACTTCATCTCCTAATAGTCCCTTTGAATCCATGGTCTCTCGCGCCCTCTCTCGTTTGAACAGCAGCAGTGACAGGTGAACACGAGCTCTTGGCCTGTGCTCCCACAGCCGAAGAGCCAGGAGTGAAAGCTCCGGCTGGGCATCTTCAGCAACTAGTCAGCTTTGCAACTGTGACACATATATTGCTGTTGCTCCTCACTTTCCTACCTCAAAGTCCAATTAAATCCAAAATCCCTGGGCCCTTTCTCTGCTGGGCAGCAGCAGAGAGAGTAGAGCCGGAACGTTTTGTCCCTGCTAAAAGAGCAGAAGAGCCAGGACAAAATGTTCCTGCAGATCATCTTCAGCGCACAGCGAGCTTTGCAACTCTGCAACACGCATTGCTGTCACTCCTCCCTTTCCTGCCTGAAAGACCAACTGAATCCACCATCTCTGTGCCCACTCTCTGCTGAGCAGCAACAGAGAGAGTAGAGCAGGAATGTTTAGACTGGACTAAAACAGCAGAAGCGCCTTGCAAAAAAGCTCCTGCTGATCATGTTTAGCACACAGTGAGCTTTAAACTGTGACACAAACATTGCTGCCACTCTTCACTCTTTCTCCTAAAAGTGCATTTGAATCCAACGTTTCTGGTGCGCTCTCTCGTTTCGAGAGGAGTTGTGACAGGGGAGGACGAGCGCTTGGACTCTAATCCCACAGCCGAAGGGCCAGCAGGGAAACTCCTGCTGGGCATCTTCAGCACACAGTGAGCTTTGCAACTCTGAAACACACATTGCTGTCACCTCTCACTTTCCTACCTCAAAGTCCAATTGAATCCTACATCTCCTGTGCTTGCTCTTTGCGAGCAGTAGCAGAATATAGCACTTACGTTTGGACTCTGCTGAAACAGCAGAAGAGACAGTCCAGAAAGTTCACCCTGGTCATCTTCAGAGCACAGCGATCTTTGCAACTCTGCAACAGACATTGCTGTCACTCCTCCCTTTCCTGCCTGAAAGACCAACTGAATCCACCATCTCTGTGCCCGCTCTCTGCTGAGCAGCAACAGAGAGAGTAGAGCAGGAATGTTGAGACTGTGCTAAAACAGCAGAAGAGCCTTGCAAAAAAGCTCCTGCTGATCATGTTTAGCACACAGCGAGCTTTAAACTGTGACACAAACATTGCTGTCACTCCTCACTTTATCTCCTAAAAGTGCATTTGAATCCAACGTTTCTGGTGCGCTCTCTCGTTTCGAGAGGAGTTGTGACAGGGGAGGACGAGCGCTTGGACTCTAATCCCACAGCCGAAGGGCCAGCAGGGAAACTCCTGCTGGGCATCTTCAGCACACAGTGAGCTTTGCAACTCTGCAACACACATTGCTGTCACTCCTCCCTTTCCTGCCTGAAAGACCAATTGATTCCAACATCTCTGTGCCTGCTCTCTGCTGAGCAGCAACAGAAAGAGAGGAGCAGGAATGTTTAGACTGGGCTAAAACAGCAGAAGTGCCTTGCAAAAAAGCTCCTGCTGATCAGGTTTAGCACACAGTGAGCTTTAAACTGTGACACAAACATTGCTGCCACTCTTCACTCTTTCTCCTAAAAGTGCATTTGAATCCAACGTTTCTGGTGCGCTCTCTCGTTTCGAGAGGAGTTGTGACAGGGGAGGACGAGCGCTTGGAATCTAATCCCACAGCCAAAAAGCCAGCAGGTAAATTCCTGCTGGGCATCTTCAGCACACAGTGAGCTTTGCAACTCTGGAACACACATTGCTGTCACCTCTCACTTTCCTACCTGAAAGTCCAATTGAATCCTACATCTCCTGTGCTTGCTCTTTGTGAGCAGTAGCAGAATATGGCACTTATGTTTGGACTCTGCTGAAACAGCAGAAGAGACAGTCCAGAAAGTTCCCACTGATCATCTTCAGCGCACAGTGAGCTTTGCAACTCTGAAACACACATTGCTGTCACTCCTCACTTCATCTCCTAATAGTCCCTTTGAATCCATGGTCTCTCGCGCCCTCTCTCGTTTGAACAGCAGCAGTGACAGGTGAACACGATCTCTTGGCCTGTGCTCCCACAGCCGAAGAGCCAGGAGTGAAAGCTCCGGCTGGGCATCTTCAGCAACTAGTCAGCTTTGCAACTGTGACACATATATTGCTGTTGCTCCTCACTTTCCTACCTCAAAGTCCAATTGAATCCAAAATCTCTGGGCCCTTTCTCTGCTGGGCAGCAGCAGAGAGAGTAGAGCCGGAACGTTTTGTCCCTGCTAAAAGAGCAGAAGAGCCAGGACAAAATGTTCCTGCAGATCATCTTCAGCGCACAGCGAGCTTTGCAACTCTGCAACACGCATTGCTGTCACTCCTCCCTTTCCTGCCTGAAAGACCAACTGAATCCACCATCTCTGTGCCCACTCTCTGCTGAGCAGCAACAGAGAGAGTAGAGCAGGAATGTTTAGACTGGACTAAAACAGCAGAAGCGCCTTGCAAAAAAGCTCCTGCTGATCATGTTTAGCACACAGTGAGCTTTAAACTGTGACACAAACATTGCTGCCACTCTTCACTCTTTCTCCTAAAAGTGCATTTGAATCCAACGTTTCTGGTGCGCTCTCTCGTTTCGAGAGGAGTTGTGACAGGGGAGGACGAGCGCTTGGACTCTAATCCCACAGCCGAAGGGCCAGCAGGGAAACTCCTGCTGGGCATCTTCAGCACACAGTGAGCTTTGCAACTCTGAAACACACATTGCTGTCACCTCTCACTTTCCTACCTCAAAGTCCAATTGAATCCTACATCTCCTGTGCTTGCTCTTTGCGAGCAGTAGCAGAATATAGCACTTACGTTTGGACTCTGCTGAAACAGCAGAAGAGACAGTCCAGAAAGTTCACCCTGGTCATCTTCAGAGCACAGCGATCTTTGCAACTCTGCAACAGACATTGCTGTCACTCCTCCCTTTCCTGCCTGAAAGACCAACTGAATCCACCATCTCTGTGCCCGCTCTCTGCTGAGCAGCAACAGAGAGAGTAGAGCAGGAATGTTGAGACTGTGCTAAAACAGCAGAAGAGCCTTGCAAAAAAGCTCCTGCTGATCATGTTTAGCACACAGCGAGCTTTAAACTGTGACACAAACATTGCTGTCACTCCTCACTTTATCTCCTAAAAGTGCATTTGAATCCAACGTTTCTGGTGCGCTCTCTCGTTTCGAGAGGAGTTGTGACAGGGGAGGACGAGCGCTTGGACTCTAATCCCACAGCCGAAGGGCCAGCAGGGAAACTCCTGCTGGGCATCTTCAGCACACAGTGAGCTTTGCAACTCTGCAACACACATTGCTGTCACTCCTCCCTTTCCTGCCTGAAAGACCAATTGATTCCAACATCTCTGTGCGTGCTCTCTGCTGAGCAGCAACAGAAAGAGAGGAGCAGGAATGTTTAGACTGGGCTAAAACAGCAGAAGTGCCTTGCAAAAAAGCTCCTGCTGATCAGGTTTAGCACACAGTGAGCTTTAAACTGTGACACAAACATTGCTGCCACTCTTCACTCTTTCTCCTAAAAGTGCATTTGAATCCAACGTTTCTGGTGCGCTCTCTCGTTTCGAGAGGAGTTGTGACAGGGGAGGACGAGCGCTTGGAATCTAATCCCACAGCCAAAAAGCCAGCAGGTAAATTCCTGCTGGGCATCTTCAGCACACAGTGAGCTTTGCAACTCTGGAACACACATTGCGGTCACCTCTCACTTTCCTACCTGAAAGTCCAATTGAATCCTACATCTCCTGTGCTTGCTCTTTGTGAGCAGTAGCAGAATATGGCACTTATGTTTGGACTCTGCTGAAACAGCAGAAGAGACAGTCCAGAAAGTTCCCACTGATCATCTTCAGCGCACAGTGAGCTTTGCAACTCTGAAACACACATTGCTGTCACTCCTCACTTCATCTCCTAATAGTCCCTTTGAATCCATGGTCTCTCGCGCCCTCTCTCGTTTGAACAGCAGCAGTGACAGGTGAACACGATCTCTTGGCCTGTGCTCCCACAGCCGAAGAGCCAGGAGTGAAAGCTCCGGCTGGGCATCTTCAGCAACTAGTCAGCTTTGCAACTGTGACACATATATTGCTGTTGCTCCTCACTTTCCTACCTCAAAGTCCAATTGAATCCAAACTCTCTGGGCCCTTTCTCTGCTGGGCAGCAGCAGAGAGAGTAGAGCCGGAACGTTTTGTCCCTGCTAAAAGAGCAGAAGAGCCAGGACAAAATGTTCCTGCAGATCATCTTCAGCGCACAGCGAGCTTTGCAACTCTGCAACACGCATTGCTGTCACTCCTCCCTTTCCTGCCTGAAAGACCAACTGAATCCACCATCTCTGTGCCCACTCTCTGCTGAGCAGCAACAGAGAGAGTAGAGCAGGAATGTTTAGACTGGACTAAAACAGCAGAAGCGCCTTGCAAAAAAGCTCCTGCTGATCATGTTTAGCACACAGTGAGCTTTAAACTGTGACAAACATTGCTGTCACTCCTCACTTTATCTCCTAAAAGTGCATTTGAATCCAACGTTTCTGGTGCGCTCTCTCGTTTCGAGAGGAGTTGTGACAGGGGAGGACGAGCGCTTGGACTCTAATCCCACAGCCGAAGGGCCAGCAGGGAAACTCCTGCTGGGCATCTTCAGCACACAGTGAGCTTTGCAACTCTGCAACACGCATTGCTGTCACTCCTCCCTTTCCTGCCTGAAAGACCAATTGATTCCAACATCTCTGTGCCCGCTCTCTGCTGAGCAGCAACAGAAAGAGAGGAGCAGGAATGTTTAGACTGGGCAAAAACAGCAGAAGTGCCTTGCAAAAAAGCTCCTGCAGATCACGTTTAGCACACAGTGAGCTTTAAACTGTGACACAAACATTGCTGCCACTCTTCACTCTTTCTCCTAAAAGTGCATTTGAATCCAACGTTTCTGGTGCGCTCTCTCGTTTCGAGAGAAGTTGTGACAGGGGAGGACGAGCGCTTGGACTCTAATCCCACAGCCGAAGGGCCAGCAGGTAAATTCCTGCTGGGCATCTTCAGCACACAGTGAGCTTTGCAACTCTGGAACACACATTGCTGTCACCTCTCACTTTCCTACCTGAAAGTCCAATTGAATCCTACATCTCCTGTGCTTGCTCTTTGTGAGCAGTAGCAGAATATAGCACTTATGTTTGGACTCTGCTGAAACAGCAGAAGAGACAGTCCAGAAAGTTCCCACTGATCATCTTCAGCGCACAGTGAGCT
This sequence comes from Lathamus discolor, assembly GCF_037157495.1. Classification (NCBI taxonomy): domain Eukaryota; kingdom Metazoa; phylum Chordata; class Aves; order Psittaciformes; family Psittacidae; genus Lathamus; species Lathamus discolor. Next base: position 90,025,202 of record NC_088884.1, on the reverse strand, counting down.
TTGCAACTCTGAAACACACATTGCTGTCACTCCTCACTTCATCTCCTAATAGTCCCTTTGAATCCATGGTCTCTCGCGCCCTCTCTCGTTTGAACAGCAGCAGTGACAGGTGAACACGAGCTCTTGGCCTGTGCTCCCACAGCCGAAGAGCCAGGAGTGAAAGCTCCGGCTGGGCATCTTCAGCAACTAGTCAGCTTTGCAACTGTGACACATATATTGCTGTTGCTCCTCACTTTCCTACCTCAAAGTCCAATTGAATCCAAAATCTCTGGGCCCTTTCTCTGCTGGGCAGCAGCAGAGAGAGTAGAGCCGGAACGTTTTGTCCCTGCTAAAAGAGCAGAAGAGCCAGGACAAAATGTTCCTGCAGATCATCTTCAGCGCACAGCGAGCTTTGCAACTCTGCAACACGCATTGCTGTCACTCCTCCCTTTCCTGCCTGAAAGACCAACTGAATCCACCATCTCTGTGCCCACTCTCTGCTGAGCAGCAACAGAGAGAGTAGAGCAGGAATGTTTAGACTGGACTAAAACAGCAGAAGCGCCTTGCAAAAAAGCTCCTGCTGATCATGTTTAGCACACAGTGAGCTTTAAACTGTGACACAAACATTGCTGCCACTCTTCACTCTTTCTCCTAAAAGTGCATTTGAATCCAACGTTTCTGGTGCGCTCTCTCGTTTCGAGAGGAGTTGTGACAGGGGAGGACGAGCGCTTGGACTCTAATCCCACAGCCGAAGGGCCAGCAGGGAAACTCCTGCTGGGCATCTTCAGCACACAGTGAGCTTTGCAACTCTGAAACACACATTGCTGTCACCTCTCACTTTCCTACCTCAAAGTCCAATTGAATCCTACATCTCCTGTGCTTGCTCTTTGCGAGCAGTAGCAGAATATAGCACTTACGTTTGGACTCTGCTGAAACAGCAGAAGAGACAGTCCAGAAAGTTCACCCTGGTCATCTTCAGAGCACAGCGATCTTTGCAACTCTGCAACAGACATTGCTGTCACTCCTCCCTTTCCTGCCTGAAAGACCAACTGAATCCACCATCTCTGTGCCCGCTCTCTGCTGAGCAGCAACAGAGAGAGTAGAGCAGGAATGTTGAGACTGTGCTAAAACAGCAGAAGAGCCTTGCAAAAAAGCTCCTGCTGATCATGTTTAGCACACAGCGAGCTTTAAACTGTGACACAAACATTGCTGTCACTCCTCACTTTATCTCCTAAAAGTGCATTTGAATCCAACGTTTCTGGTGCGCTCTCTCGTTTCGAGAGGAGTTGTGACAGGGGAGGACGAGCGCTTGGACTCTAATCCCACAGCCGAAGGGCCAGCAGGGAAACTCCTGCTGGGCATCTTCAGCACACAGTGAGCTTTGCAACTCTGCAACACGCATTGCTGTCACTCCTCCCTTTCCTGCCTGAAAGACCAATTGATTCCAACATCTCTGTGCCCGCTCTCTGCTGAGCAGCAACAGAAAGAGAGGAGCAGGAATGTTTAGACTGGGCTAAAACAGCAGAAGTGCCTTGCAAAAAAGCTCCTGCTGATCAGGTTTAGCACACAGTGAGCTTTAAACTGTGACACAAACATTGCTGCCACTCTTCACTCTTTCTCCTAAAAGTGCATTTGAATCCAACGTTTCTGGTGCGCTCTCTCGTTTCGAGAGGAGTTGTGACAGGGGAGGACGAGCGCTTGGAATCTAATCCCACAGCCAAAAAGCCAGCAGGTAAATTCCTGCTGGGCATCTTCAGCACACAGTGAGCTTTGCAACTCTGGAACACACATTGCTGTCACCTCTCACTTTCCTACCTGAAAGTCCAATTGAATCCTACATCTCCTGTGCTTGCTCTTTGTGAGCAGTAGCAGAATATAGCACTTATGTTTGGACTCTGCTGAAACAGCAGAAGAGACAGTCCAGAAAGTTCCCACTGATCATCTTCAGCGCACAGTGAGCTTTGCAACTCTGAAACACACATTGCTGTCACTCCTCACTTCATCTCCTAATAGTCCCTTTGAATCCATGGTCTCTCGCGCCCTCTCTCGTTTGAACAGCAGCAGTGACAGGTGAACACGAGCTCTTGGCCTGTGCTCCCACAGCCGAAGAGCCAGGAGTGAAAGCTCCGGCTGGGCATCTTCAGCAACTAGTCAGCTTTGCAACTGTGACACATATATTGCTGTTGCTCCTCACTTTCCTACCTCAAAGTCCAATTGAATCCAAAATCTCTGGGCCCTTTCTCTGCTGGGCAGCAGCAGAGAGAGTAGAGCCGGAACGTTTTGTCCCTGCTAAAAGAGCAGAAGAGCCAGGACAAAATGTTCCTGCAGATCATCTTCAGCGCACAGCGAGCTTTGCAACTCTGCAACACGCATTGCTGTCACTCCTCCCTTTCCTGCCTGAAAGACCAACTGAATCCACCATCTCTGTGCCCACTCTCTGCTGAGCAGCAACAGAGAGAGTAGAGCAGGAATGTTTAGACTGGACTAAAACAGCAGAAGCGCCTTGCAAAAAAGCTCCTGCTGATCATGTTTAGCACACAGTGAGCTTTAAACTGTGACACAAACATTGCTGCCACTCTTCACTCTTTCTCCTAAAAGTGCATTTGAATCCAACGTTTCTGGTGCGCTCTCTCGTTTCGAGAGGAGTTGTGACAGGGGAGGACGAGCGCTTGGACTCTAATCCCACAGCCGAAGGGCCAGCAGGGAAACTCCTGCTGGGCATCTTCAGCACACAGTGAGCTTTGCAACTCTGAAACACACATTGCTGTCACCTCTCACTTTCCTACCTCAAAGTCCAATTGAATCCTACATCTCCTGTGCTTGCTCTTTGCGAGCAGTAGCAGAATATAGCACTTACGTTTGGACTCTGCTGAAACAGCAGAAGAGACAGTCCAGAAAGTTCACCCTGGTCATCTTCAGAGCACAGCGATCTTTGCAACTCTGCAACAGACATTGCTGTCACTCCTCCCTTTCCTGCCTGAAAGACCAACTGAATCCACCATCTCTGTGCCCGCTCTCTGCTGAGCAGCAACAGAGAGAGTAGAGCAGGAATGTTGAGACTGTGCTAAAACAGCAGAAGAGCCTTGCAAAAAAGCTCCTGCTGATCATGTTTAGCACACAGCGAGCTTTAAACTGTGACACAAACATTGCTGTCACTCCTCACTTTATCTCCTAAAAGTGCATTTGAATCCAACGTTTCTGGTGCGCTCTCTCGTTTCGAGAGGAGTTGTGACAGGGGAGGACGAGCGCTTGGACTCTAATCCCACAGCCGAAGGGCCAGCAGGGAAACTCCTGCTGGGCATCTTCAGCACACAGTGAGCTTTGCAACTCTGCAACACACATTGCTGTCACTCCTCCCTTTCCTGCCTGAAAGACCAATTGATTCCAACATCTCTGTGCCCGCTCTCTGCTGAGCAGCAACAGAGAGAGTAGAGCAGGAATGTTTAGACTGGGCTAAAACAGCAGACGTGCCTTGCAAAAAAGCTCCTGCTGATCACGTTTAGCACACAGTGAGCTTTAAACTGTGACACAAACATTGCTGCCACTCTTCACTCTTTCTCCTAAAAGTGCATTTGAATCCAACGTTTCTGGTGCGCTCTCTCGTTTCGAGAGGAGTTGTGACAGGGGAGGACGAGCTCTTGGAATCTAATCCCACAGCCAAAAAGCCAGCAGGTAAATTCCTGCTGGGCATCTTCAGCACACAGTGAGCTTTGCAACTCTGGAACACACATTGCTGTCACCTCTCACTTTCCTACCTCAAAGTCCAATTGAATCCTACATCTCCTGTGCTTGCTCTTTGTGAGCAGTAGCAGAATATAGCACTTATGTTTGGACTCTGCTGAAACAGCAGAAGAGACAGTCCAGAAAGTTCCCACTGATCATCTTCAGCGCACAGTGAGCTTTGCAACTCTGAAACACACATTGCTGTCACTCCTCACTTCATCTCCTAATAGTCCCTTTGAATCCATGGTCTCTCGCGCCCTGTCTCGTTTGAACAGCAGCAGTGACAGGTGAACGCGAGCTCTTGGCCTGTGCTCCCACAGCCGAAGAGCCAGGAGTGAAAGCTCCGGCTGGGCATCTTCAGCAACTAGTCAGCTTTGCAACTGTGACACATATATTGCTGTTGCTCCTCACTTTCCTACCTCAAAGTCCAATTGAATCCAAAATCTCTGGGCCCTTTCTCTGCTGGGCAGCAGCAGAGAGAGTAGAGCCGGAACGTTTTGTCCCTGCTAAAAGAGCAGAAGAGCCAGGACAAAATGTTCCTGCAGATCATCTTCAGCGCACAGCGAGCTTTGCAACTCTGCAACACGCATTGCTGTCACTCCTCCCTTTCCTGCCTGAAAGACCAACTGAATCCACCATCTCTGTGCCCACTCTCTGCTGAGCAGCAACAGAGAGAGTAGAGCAGGAATGTTTAGACTGGACTAAAACAGCAGAAGCGCCTTGCAAAAAAGCTCCTGCTGATCATGTTTAGCACACAGTGAGCTTTAAACTGTGACACAAACATTGCTGCCACTCTTCACTCTTTCTCCTAAAAGTGCATTTGAATCCAACGTTTCTGGTGCGCTCTCTCGTTTCGAGAGGATTTGTGACAGGGGAGGACGAGCGCTTGGACTCTAATCCCACAGCCGAAGGGCCAGCAGGGAAACTCCTGCTGGGCATCTTCAGCACACAGTGAGCTTTGCAACTCTGAAACACACATTGCTGTCACCTCTCACTTTCCTACCTCAAAGTCCAATTGAATCCTACATCTCCTGTGCTTGCTCTTTGCGAGCAGTAGCAGAATATAGCACTTACGTTTGGACTCTGCTGAAACAGCAGAAGAGACAGTCCAGAAAGTTCACCCTGGTCATCTTCAGAGCACAGCGATCTTTGCAACTCTGCAACAGACATTGCTGTCACTCCTCCCTTTCCTGCCTGAAAGACCAACTGAATCCACCATCTCTGTGCCCGCTCTCTGCTGAGCAGCAACAGAGAGAGTAGAGCAGGAATGTTGAGACTGTGCTAAAACAGCAGAAGAGCCTTGCAAAAAAGCTCCTGCTGATCATGTTTAGCACACAGCGAGCTTTAAACTGTGACACAAACATTGCTGTCACTCCTCACTTTATCTCCTAAAAGTGCATTTGAATCCAACGTTTCTGGTGCGCTCTCTCGTTTCGAGAGGAGTTGTGACAGGGGAGGACGAGCGCTTGGACTCTAATCCCACAGCCGAAGGGCCAGCAGGGAAACTCCTGCTGGGCATCTTCAGCACACAGTGAGCTTTGCAACTCTGCAACACACATTGCTGTCACTCCTCCCTTTCCTGCCTGAAAGACCAATTGATTCCAACATCTCTGTGCCCGCTCTCTGCTGAGCAGCAACAGAAAGAGAGGAGCAGGAATGTTTAGACTGGGCTAAAACAGAAGTGCCTTGCAAAAAAGCTCCTGCTGATCACGTTTAGCACACAGTGAGCTTTAAACTGTGACACAAACATTGCTGCCACTCTTCACTCTTTCTCCTAAAAGTGCATTTGAATCCAACGTTTCTGGTGCGCTCTCTCGTTTCGAGAGGAGTTGTGACAGGGGAGGACGAGCGCTTGGACTCTAATCGCACAGCCGAAGGGACAGCAGGGAAACTCCTGCTGGGCATCTTCAGCACACAGTGAGCTTTGCAACTCTGAAACACACATTGCTGTCACCTCTCACTTTCCTACCTCAAAGTCCAATTGAATCCTACATCTCCTGTGCTTGCTCTTTGTGAGCAGTAGCAGAATATAGCACTTACGTTTGGACTCTGCTGAAACAGCAGAAGAGACAGTCCCCACTGGTCATCTTCAGAGCACAGCGATCTTTGCAACTCTGCAACAGACATTGCTGTCACTCCTCCCTTTCCTGCCTGAAAGACCAACTGAATCCACCATCTCTGTGCCCGCTCTCTGCTGAGCAGCAACAGAGAGAGTACAGCAGGAATGTTGAGACTGTGCTAAAACAGCAGAAGAGCCTTGCAAAAAAGCTCCTGCTGATCATGTTTAGCACACAGCGAGCTTTAAACTGTGACACAAACATTGCTGCCACTCCTCACTTTATCTCCTAAAAGTGCATTTGAATCCAACTTTTCTGGTGCGCTCTCTCGTTTCGAGAGGAGTTGTGACAGGGGAGGACGAGCCCTTGGACTCTAATCCCACAGCCGAAGGGCCAGCTGGGAAACTCCTGCTGGGCATCTTCAGCACACAGTGAGCTTTGCAACTCTGCAACACACATTGCTGTCACCTCTCACTTTCCTACCTGAAAGTCCAATTGAATCCTACATCTCCTGTGCTTGCTCTTTGTGAGCAGTAGCAGAATATAGCACTTATGTTTGGACTCTGCTGAAACAGCAGAAGAGACAGTCCAGAAAGTTCCCACTGATCATCTTCAGCGCACAGTGAGCTTTGCAACTCTGAAACACACATTGCTGTCACTCCTCACTTCATCTCCTAATAGTCCCTTTGAATCCATGGTCTCTCGCGCCCTCTCTCGTTTGAACAGCAGCAGTGACAGGTGAACACGAGCTCTTGGCCTGTGCTCCCACAGCCGAAGAGCCAGGAGTGAAAGCTCCGGCTGGGCATCTTCAGCAACTAGTCAGCTTTGCAACTGTGACACATATATTGCTGTTGCTCCTCACTTTCCTACCTCAAAGTCCAATTGAATCCAAAATCTCTGGGCCCTTTCTCTGCTGGGCAGCAGCAGAGAGAGTAGAGCCGGAACGTTTTGTCCCTGCTAAAAGAGCAGAAGAGCCAGGACAAAATGTTCCTGCAGATCATCTTCAGCGCACAGCGAGCTTTGCAACTCTGCAACACGCATTGCTGTCACTCCTCCCTTTCCTGCCTGAAAGACCAACTGAATCCGCCATCTCTGTGCCCACTCTCTGCTGAGCAGCAACAGAGAGAGTAGAGCAGGAATGTTTAGACTGGACTAAAACAGCAGAAGCGCCTTGCAAAAAAGCTCCTGCTGATCATGTTTAGCACACAGTGAGCTTTAAACTGTGACACAAACATTGCTGCCACTCTTCACTCTTTCTCCTAAAAGTGCATTTGAATCCAACGTTTCTGGTGCGCTCTCTCGTTTCGAGAGGAGTTGTGACAGGGGAGGACGAGCGCTTGGACTCTAATCCCACAGCCGAAGGGCCAGCAGGGAAACTCCTGCTGGGCATCTTCAGCACACAGTGAGCTTTGCAACTCTGCAACACACATTGCTGTCACTCCTCCCTTTCCTGCGTGAAAGACCAATTGATTCCAACATCTCTGTGCCCGCTCTCTGCTGAGCAGCAACAGAAAGAGAGGAGCAGGAATGTTTAGACTGGGCTAAAACAGCAGAAGTGCCTTGCAAAAAAGCTCCTGCTGATCACGTTTAGCACACAGTGAGCTTTAAACTGTGACACAAACATTGCTGCCACTCTTCACTCTTTCTCCTAAAAGTGCATTTGAATCCAACGTTTCTGGTGCGCTCTCTCGTTTCGAGAGGAGTTGTGACAGGGGAGGACGAGCGCTTGGACTCTAATCACACAGCCGAAGGGACAGCAGGGAAACACCTGCTGGGCATCTTCAGCACACAGTGAGCTTTGCAACTCTGAAACACACATTGCTGTCACCTCTCACTTTCCTACCTCAAAGTCCAATTGAATCCTACATTTCCTGTGCTTGCTCTTTGTGAGCAGTAGCAGAATATAGCACTTACGTTTGGACTCTGCTGAAACAGCAGAAGAGACAGTCCCCACTGGTCATCTTCAGAGCACAGCGATCTTTGCAACTCTGCAACAGACATTGCTGTCACTCCTCCCTTTCCTGCCTGAAAGACCAACTGAATCCACCATCTCTGTGCCCGCTCTCTGCTGAGCAGCAACAGAGAGAGTAGAGCAGGAATGTTGAGACTGTGCTAAAACAGCAGAAGATCCTTGCAAAAAAGCTCCTGCTGATCATGTTTAGCACACAGCGAGCTTTAAACTGTGACACAAACATTGCTGTCATTCCTCACTTTATCTCCTAAAAGTGCATTTGAATCCAACGTTTCTGGTGCGCTCTCTCGTTTCGAGAGGAGTTGTGACAGGGGAGGACGAGCGCTTGGACTCTAATCCCACAGCCGAAGGGCCAGCAGGGAAACTCCTGCTGGGCATCTTCAGCACACAGTGAGCTTTGCAACTCTGCAACACGCATTGCTGTCACTCCTCCCTTTCCTGCCTGAAAGACCAATTGATTCCAACATCTCTGTGCCCGCTCTCTGCTGAGCAGCAACAGAAAGAGAGGAGCAGGAATGTTTAGACTGGGCTAAAACAGCAGAAGTGCCTTGCAAAAAAGCTCCTGCTGATCACGTTTAGCACACAGTGAGCTTTAAACTGTGACACAAACATTGCTGCCACTCTTCACTCTTTCTCCTAAAAGTGCATTTGAATCCAACGTTTCTGGTGCGCTCTCTCGTTTCGAGAGGAGTTGTGACAGGGGAGGACGAGCGCTTGGACTCTAATCGCACAGCCGAAGGGACAGCAGGGAAACTCCTGCTGGGCATCTTCAGCACACAGTGAGCTTTGCAACTCTGAAACACACATTGCTGTCACCTCTCACTTTCCTACCTCAAAGTCCAATTGAATCCTACATTTCCTGTGCTTGCTCTTTGTGAGCAGTAGCAGAATATAGCACTTACGTTTGGACTCTGCTGAAACAGCAGAAGAGACAGTCCCCACTGGTCATCTTCAGAGCACAGCGATCTTTGCAACTCTGCAACAGACATTGCTGTCACTCCTCCCTTTCCTGCCTGAAAGACCAACTGAATCCACCATCTCTGTGCCCGCTCTCTGCTGAGCAGCAACAGAGAGAGTACAGCAGGAATGTTGAGACTGTGCTAAAACAGCAGAAGAGCCTTGCAAAAAAGCTCCTGCTGATCATGTTTAGCACACAGCGAGCTTTAAACTGTGACACAAACATTGCTGCCACTCCTCACTTTATCTCCTAAAAGTGCATTTGAATCCAACGTTTCTGGTGCGCTCTCTCGTTTCGAGAGGAGTTGTGACAGGGGAGGACGAGCCCTTGGACTCTAATCCCACAGCCGAAGGGCCAGCTGGGAAACTCCTGCTGGGCATCTTCAGCACACAGTGAGCTTTGCAACTCTGCAACACACATTGCTGTCACCTCTCACTTTCCTACCTGAAAGTCCAATTGAATCCTACATCTCCTGTGCTTGCTCTTTGTGAGCAGTAGCAGAATATAGCACTTATGTTTGGACTCTGCTGAAACAGCAGAAGAGACAGTCCAGAAAGTTCCCACTGATCATCTTCAGCGCACAGTGAGCTTTGCAACTCTGAAACACACATTGATGTCACTCCTCACTTCATCTCCTAATAGTCCCTTTGAATCCATGGTCTCTCGCGCCCTCTCTCGTTTGAACAGCAGCAGTGACAGGTGAACGCGAGCTCTTGGCCTGTGCTCCCACAGCCGAAGAGCCAGGAGTGAAAGCTCCGGCTGGGCATCTTCAGCAACTAGTCAGCTTTGCAACTGTGACACATATATTGCTGTTGCTCCTCACTTTCCTACCTCAAAGTCCAATTGAATCCAAAATCTCTGGGCCCTTTCTCTGCTGGGCAGCAGCAGAGAGAGTAGAGCCGGAACGTTTTGTCCCTGCTAAAAGAGCAGAAGAGCCAGGACAAAATGTTCCTGCAGATCATCTTCAGCGCACAGCGAGCTTTGCAACTCTGCAACACGCATTGCTGTCACTCCTCCCTTTCCTGCCTGAAAGACCAACTGAATCCGCCATCTCTGTGCCCACTCTCTGCTGAGCAGCAACAGAGAGAGTAGAGCAGGAATGTTTAGACTGGACTAAAACAGCAGAAGCGCCTTGCAAAAAAGCTCCTGCTGATCATGTTTAGCACACAGCGAGCTTTAAACTGTGACACAAACATTGCTGCCACTCTTCACTCTTTCTCCTAAAAGTGCATTTGAATCCAACGTTTCTGGTGCGCTCTCTCGTTTCGAGAGGAGTTGTGACAGGGGAGGACGAGCGCTTGGACTCTAATCCCACAGCCGAAGGGCCAGCAGGGAAACTCCTGCTGGGCATCTTCAGCACACAGTGAGCTTTGCAACTCTGCAACACACATTGCTGTCACTCCTCCCTTTCCTGCCTGAAAGACCAATTGATTCCAACATCTCTGTGCCCGCTCTCTGCTGAGCAGCAACAGAAAGAGAGGAGCAGGAATGTTTAGACTGGGCTAAAACAGCAGAAGTGCCTTGCAAAAAAGCTCCTGCTGATCACGTTTAGCACACAGTGAGCTTTAAACTGTGACACAAACATTGCTGCCACTCTTCACTCTTTCTCCTAAAAGTGCATTTGAATCCAACGTTTCTGGTGCGCTCTCTCGTTTCGAGAGGAGTTGTGACAGGGGAGGACGAGCGCTTGGACTCTAATCGCACAGCCGAAGGGACAGCAGGGAAACACCTGCTGGGCATCTTCAGCACACAGTGAGCTTTGCAACTCTGAAACACACATTGCTGTCACCTCTCACTTTCCTACCTCAAAGTCCAATTGAATCCTACATTTCCTGTGCTTGCTCTTTGTGAGCAGTAGCAGAATATAGCACTTACGTTTGGACTCTGCTGAAACAGCAGAAGAGACAGTCCCCACTGGTCATCTTCAGAGCACAGCGATCTTTGCAACTCTGCAACAGACATTGCTGTCACTCCTCCCTTTCCTGCCTGAAAGACCAACTGAATCCACCATCTCTGTGCCCGCTCTCTGCTGAGCAGCAACAGAGAGAGTAGAGCAGGAATGTTGAGACTGTGCTAAAACAGCAGAAGATCCTTGCAAAAAAGCTCCTGCTGATCATGTTTAGCACACAGCGAGCTTTAAACTGTGACACAAACATTGCTGTCACTCCTCACTTTATCTCCTAAAAGTGCATTTGAATCCAACGTTTCTGGTGCGCTCTCTCGTTTCGAGAGGAGTTGTGACAGGGGAGGACGAGCGCTTGGACTCTAATCCCACAGCCGAAGGGCCAGCAGGGAAACTCCTGCTGGGCATCTTCAGCACACAGTGAGCTTTGCAACTCTGCAACACGCATTGCTGTCACTCCTCCCTTTCCTGCCTGAAAGACCAATTGATTCCAACATCTCTGTGCCCGCTCTCTGCTGAGCAGCAACAGAAAGAGAGGAGCAGGAATGTTTAGACTGGGCTAAAACAGCAGAAGTGCCTTGCAAAAAAGCTCCTGCTGATCACGTTTAGCACACAGTGAGCTTTAAACTGTGACACAAACATTGCTGCCACTCTTCACTCTTTCTCCTAAAAGTGCATTTGAATCCAACGTTTCTGGTGCGCTCTCTCGTTTCGAGAGGAGTTGTGACAGGGGAGGACGAGCGCTTGGACTCTAATCGCACAGCCGAAGGGACAGCAGGGAAACTCCTGCTGGGCATCTTCAGCACACAGTGAGCTTTGCAACTCTGAAACACACATTGCTGTCACCTCTCACTTTCCTACCTCAAAGTCCAATTGAATCCTACATTTCCTGTGCTTGCTCTTTGTGAGCAGTAGCAGAATATAGCACTTACGTTTGGACTCTGCTGAAACAGCAGAAGAGACAGTCCCCACTGGTCATCTTCAGAGCACAGCGATCTTTGCAACTCTGCAACAGACATTGCTGTCACTCCTCCCTTTCCTGCCTGAAAGACCAACTGAATCCACCATCTCTGTGCCCGCTCTCTGCTGAGCAGCAACAGAGAGAGTAGAGCAGGAATGTTGAGACTGTGCTAAAACAGCAGAAGAGCCTTGCAAAAAAGCTCCTGCTGATCATGTTTAGCACACAGCGAGCTTTAAACTGTGACACAAACATTGCTGTCACTCCTCACTTTATCTCCTAAAAGTGCATTTGAATCCAACGTTTCTGGTGCGCTCTCTCGTTTCGAGAGGAGTTGTGACAGGGGAGGACGAGCGCTTGGACTCTAATCCCACAGCCGAAGGGCCAGCAGGGAAACTCCTGCTGGGCATCTTCAGCACACAGTGAGCTTTGCAACTCTGCAACACACATTGCTGTCACCTCTCACTTTCCTACCTCAAAGTCCAATTGAATCCTACATCTCCTGTGCTTGCTCTTTGTGAGCAGTAGCAGAATATAGCTCTTACGTTTGGACTCTGCTGAAACAGCAGAAGAGACAGTCCCCACTGGTCATCTTCAGAGCACAGCGATCTTTGCAACTCTGCAACAGACATTGCTGTCACTCCTCCCTTTCCTGCCTGAAAGACCAACTGAATCCACCATCTCTGTGCCCGCTCTCTGCTGAGCAGCAACAGAGAGAGTAGAGCAGGAATGTTGAGACTGTGCTAAAACAGCAGAAGATCCTTGCAAAAAAGCTCCTGCTGATCATGTTTAGCACACAGCGAGCTTTAAACTGTGACACAAACATTGCTGTCACTCCTCACTTTATCTCCTAAAAGTGCATTTGAATCCAACGTTTCTGGTGCGCTCTCTCGTTTCGAGAGGAGTTGTGACAGGGGAGGACGAGCGCTTGGACTCTAATCGCACAGCCGAAGGGACAGCAGGGAAACTCCTGCTGGGCATCTTCAGCACACAGTGAGCTTTGCAACTCTGCAACACACATTGCTGTCACTCCTCCCTTTCCTGCCTGAAAGACCAATTGATTCCAACATCTCTGTGCCCGCTCTCTGCTGAGCAGCAACAGAAAGAGAGGAGCAGGAATGTTTAGACTGGGCTAAAACAGCAGAAGTGCCTTGCAAAAAAGCTCCTGCTGATCACGTTTAGCACACAGTGAGCTTTAAACTGTGACACAAACATTGCTGCCACTCTTCACTCTTTCTCCTAAAAGTGCATTTGAATCCAACGTTTCTGGTGCGCTCTCTCGTTTCGAGAGGAGTTGTGACAGGGGAGGACGAGCGCTTGGACTCTAATCGCACAGCCGAAGGGACAGCAGGGAAACACCTGCTGGGCATCTTCAGCACACAGTGAGCTTTGCAACTCTGAAACACACATTGCTGTCACCTCTCACTTTCCTACCTCAAAGTCCAATTGAATCCTACATTTCCTGTGCTTGCTCTTTGTGAGCAGTAGCAGAATATAGCACTTACGTTTGGACTCTGCTGAAACAGCAGAAGAGACAGTCCCCACTGGTCATCTTCAGAGCACAGCGATCTTTGCAACTCTGCAACAGACATTGCTGTCACTCCTCCCTTTCCTGCCTGAAAGACCAACTGAATCCACCATCTCTGTGCCCGCTCTCTGCTGAGCAGCAACAGAGAGAGTACAGCAGGAATGTTGAGACTGTGCTAAAACAGCAGAAGAGCCTTGCAAAAAAGCTCCTGCTGATCATGTTTAGCACACAGCGAGCTTTAAACTGTGACACAAACATTGCTGCCACTCCTCACTTTATCTCCTAAAAGTGCATTTGAATCCAACGTTTCTGGTGCGCTCTCTCGTTTCGAGAGGAGTTGTGACAGGGGAGGACGAGCCCTTGGACTCTAATCCCACAGCCGAAGGGCCAGCTGGGAAACTCCTGCTGGGCATCTTCAGCACACAGTGAGCTTTGCAACTCTGCAACACACATTGCTGTCACCTCTCACTTTCCTACCTGAAAGTCCAATTGAATCCTACATCTCCTGTGCTTGCTCTTTGTGAGCAGTAGCAGAATATAGCACTTATGTTTGGACTCTGCTGAAACAGCAGAAGAGACAGTCCAGAAAGTTCCCACTGATCATCTTCAGCGCACAGTGAGCTTTGCAACTCTGAAACACACATTGCTGTCACTCCTCACTTCATCTCCTAATAGTCCCTTTGAATCCATGGTCTCTCGCGCCCTCTCTCGTTTGAACAGCAGCAGTGACAGGTGAACGCGAGCTCTTGGCCTGTGCTCCCACAGCCGAAGAGCCAGGAGTGAAAGCTCCGGCTGGGCATCTTCAGCAACTAGTCAGCTTTGCAACTGTGACACATATATTGCTGTTGCTCCTCACTTTCCTACCTCAAAGTCCAATTGAATCCAAAATCTCTGGGCCCTTTCTCTGCTGGGCAGCAGCAGAGAGAGTAGAGCCGGAACGTTTTGTCCCTGCTAAAAGAGCAGAAGAGCCAGGACAAAATGTTCCTGCAGATCATCTTCAGCGCACAGCGAGCTTTGCAACTCTGCAACACGCATTGCTGTCACTCCTCCCTTTCCTGCCTGAAAGACCAACTGAATCCGCCATCTCTGTGCCCACTCTCTGCTGAGCAGCAACAGAGAGAGTAGAGCAGGAATGTTTAGACTGGACTAAAACAGCAGAAGCGCCTTGCAAAAAAGCTCCTGCTGATCATGTTTAGCACACAGTGAGCTTTAAACTGTGACACAAACATTGCTGCCACTCTTCACTCTTTCTCCTAAAAGTGCATTTGAATCCAACGTTTCTGGTGCGCTCTCTCGTTTCGAGAGGAGTTGTGACAGGGGAGGACGAGCGCTTGGACTCTAATCCCACAGCCGAAGGGCCAGCAGGGAAACTCCTGCTGGGCATCTTCAGCACACAGTGAGCTTTGCAACTCTGAAACACACATTGCTGTCACCTCTCACTTTCCTACCTCAAAGTCCAATTGAATCCTACATCTCCTGTGCTTGCTCTTTGCGAGCAGTAGCAGAATATAGCACTTACGTTTGGACTCTGCTGAAACAGCAGAAGAGACAGTCCAGAAAGTTCACCCTGGTCATCTTCAGAGCACAGCGATCTTTGCAACTCTGCAACAGACATTGCTGTCACTCCTCCCTTTCCTGCCTGAAAGACCAACTGAATCCACCATCTCTGTGCCCGCTCTCTGCTGAGCAGCAACAGAGAGAGTAGAGCAGGAATGTTGAGACTGTGCTAAAACAGCAGAAGAGCCTTGCAAAAAAGCTCCTGCTGATCATGTTTAGCACACAGCGAGCTTTAAACTGTGACACAAACATTGCTGTCACTCCTCACTTTATCTCCTAAAAGTGCATTTGAATCCAACGTTTCTGGTGCGCTCTCTCGTTTCGAGAGGAGTTGTGACAGGGGAGGACGAGCGCTTGGACTCTAATCCCACAGCCGAAGGGCCAGCAGGGAAACTCCTGCTGGGCATCTTCAGCACACAGTGAGCTTTGCAACTCTGCAACACACATTGCTGTCACTCCTCCCTTTCCTGCCTGAAAGACCAATTGATTCCAACATCTCTGTGCCTGCTCTCTGCTGAGCAGCAACAGAAAGAGAGGAGCAGGAATGTTTAGACTGGGCTAAAACAGCAGAAGTGCCTTGCAAAAAAGCTCCTGCTGATCAGGTTTAGCACACAGTGAGCTTTAAACTGTGACACAAACATTGCTGCCACTCTTCACTCTTTCTCCTAAAAGTGCATTTGAATCCAACGTTTCTGGTGCGCTCTCTCGTTTCGAGAGGAGTTGTGACAGGGGAGGACGAGCGCTTGGAATCTAATCCCACAGCCAAAAAGCCAGCAGGTAAATTCCTGCTGGGCATCTTCAGCACACAGTGAGCTTTGCAACTCTGGAACACACATTGCTGTCACCTCTCACTTTCCTACCTGAAAGTCCAATTGAATCCTACATCTCCTGTGCTTGCTCTTTGTGAGCAGTAGCAGAATATAGCACTTATGTTTGGACTCTGCTGAAACAGCAGAAGAGACAGTCCAGAAAGTTCCCACTGATCATCTTCAGCGCACAGTGAGCTTTGCAACTCTGAAACACACATTGCTGTCACTCCTCACTTCATCTCCTAATAGTCCCTTTGAATCCATGGTCTCTCGCGCCCTCTCTCGTTTGAACAGCAGCAGTGACAGGTGAACACGAGCTCTTGGCCTGTGCTCCCACAGCCGAAGAGCCAGGAGTGAAAGCTCCGGCTGGGCATCTTCAGCAACTAGTCAGCTTTGCAACTGTGACACATATATTGCTGTTGCTCCTCACTTTCCTACCTCAAAGTCCAATTGAATCCAAAATCTCTGGGCCCTTTCTCTGCTGGGCAGCAGCAGAGAGAGTAGAGCCGGAACGTTTTGTCCCTGCTAAAAGAGCAGAAGAGCCAGGACAAAATGTTCCTGCAGATCATCTTCAGCAAACAGCGAGCTTTGCAACTCTGCAACACGCATTGCTGTCACTCCTCCCTTTCCTGCCTGAAAGACCAACTGAATCCACCATCTCTGTGCCCACTCTCTGCTGAGCAGCAACAGAGAGAGTAGAGCAGGAATGTTTAGACTGGACTAAAACAGCAGAAGCGCCTTGCAAAAAAGCTCCTGCTGATCATGTTTAGCACACAGTGAGCTTTAAACTGTGACACAAACATTGCTGCCACTCTTCACTCTTTCTCCTAAAAGTGCATTTGAATCCAACGTTTCTGGTGCGCTCTCTCGTTTCGAGAGGAGTTGTGACAGGGGAGGACGAGCGCTTGGACTCTAATCCCACAGCCGAAGGGCCAGCAGGGAAACTCCTGCTGGGCATCTTCAGCACACAGTGAGCTTTGCAACTCTGAAACACACATTGCTGTCACCTCTCACTTTCCTACCTCAAAGTCCAATTGAATCCTACATCTCCTGTGCTTGCTCTTTGCGAGCAGTAGCAGAATATAGCACTTACGTTTGGACTCTGCTGAAACAGCAGAAGAGACAGTCCAGAAAGTTCACCCTGGTCATCTTCAGAGCACAGCGATCTTTGCAACTCTGCAACAGACATTGCTGTCACTCCTCCCTTTCCTGCCTGAAAGACCAACTGAATCCACCATCTCTGTGCCCGCTCTCTGCTGAGCAGCAACAGAGAGAGTAGAGCAGGAATGTTGAGACTGTGCTAAAACAGCAGAAGAGCCTTGCAAAAAAGCTCCTGCTGATCATGTTTAGCACACAGCGAGCTTTAAACTGTGACACAAACATTGCTGTCACTCCTCACTTTATCTCCTAAAAGTGCATTTGAATCCAACGTTTCTGGTGCGCTCTCTCGTTTCGAGAGGAGTTGTGACAGGGGAGGACGAGTGCTTGGACTCTAATCCCACAGCCGAAGGGCCAGCAGGGAAACTCCTGCTGGGCATCTTCAGCACACAGTGAGCTTTGCAACTCTGCAACACGCATTGCTGTCACTCCTCCCTTTCCTGCCTGAAAGACCAATTGATTCCAACATCTCTGTGCCCGCTCTCTGCTGAGCAGCAACAGAAAGAGAGGAGCAGGAATGTTTAGACTGGGCTAAAACAGCAGAAGTGCCTTGCAAAAAAGCTCCTGCTGATCAGGTTTAGCACACAGTGAGCTTTAAACTGTGACACAAACATTGCTGCCACTCTTCACTCTTTCTCCTAAAAGTGCATTTGAATCCAACGTTTCTGGTGCGCTCTCTCGTTTCGAGAGGAGTTGTGACAGGGGAGGACGAGCGCTTGGAATCTAATCCCACAGCCAAAAAGCCAGCAGGTAAATTCCTGCTGGGCATCTTCAGCACACAGTGAGCTTTGCAACTCTGGAACACACATTGCTGTCACCTCTCACTTTCCTACCTGAAAGTCCAATTGAATCCTACATCTCCTGTGCTTGCTCTTTGTGAGCAGTAGCAGAATATAGCACTTATGTTTGGACTCTGCTGAAACAGCAGAAGAGACAGTCCAGAAAGTTCCCACTGATCATCTTCAGCGCACAGTGAGCTTTGCAACTCTGAAACACACATTGCTGTCACTCCTCACTTCATCTCCTAATAGTCCCTTTGAATCCATGGTCTCTCGCGCCCTCTCTCGTTTGAACAGCAGCAGTGACAGGTGAACACGAGCTCTTGGCCTGTGCTCCCACAGCCGAAGAGCCAGGAGTGAAAGCTCCGGCTGGGCATCTTCAGCAACTAGTCAGCTTTGCAACTGTGACACATATATTGCTGTTGCTCCTCACTTTCCTACCTCAAAGTCCAATTGAATCCAAAATCTCTGGGCCCTTTCTCTGCTGGGCAGCAGCAGAGAGAGTAGAGCCGGAACGTTTTGTCCCTGCTAAAAGAGCAGAAGAGCCAGGACAAAATGTTCCTGCAGATCATCTTCAGCGCACAGCGAGCTTTGCAACTCTGCAACACGCATTGCTGTCACTCCTCCCTTTCCTGCCTGAAAGACCAACTGAATCCACCATCTCTGTGCCCACTCTCTGCTGAGCAGCAACAGAGAGAGTAGAGCAGGAATGTTTAGACTGGACTAAAACAGCAGAAGCGCCTTGCAAAAAAGCTCCTGCTGATCATGTTTAGCACACAGTGAGCTTTAAACTGTGACACAAACATTGCTGCCACTCTTCACTCTTTCGCCTAAAAGTGCATTTGAATCCAACGTTTCTGGTGCGCTCTCTCGTTTCGAGAGGAGTTGTGACAGGGGAGGACGAGCGCTTGGACTCTAATCCCACAGCCGAAGGGCCAGCAGGGAAACTCCTGCTGGGCATCTTCAGCACACAGTGAGCTTTGCAACTCTGAAACACACATTGCTGTCACCTCTCACTTTCCTACCTCAAAGTCCAATTGAATCCTACATCTCCTGTGCTTGCTCTTTGCGAGCAGTAGCAGAATATAGCACTTACGTTTGGACTCTGCTGAAACAGCAGAAGAGACAGTCCAGAAAGTTCACCCTGGTCATCTTCAGAGCACAGCGATCTTTGCAACTCTGCAACAGACATTGCTGTCACTCCTCCCTTTCCTGCCTGAAAGACCAACTGAATCCACCATCTCTGTGCCCGCTCTCTGCTGAGCAGCAACAGAGAGAGTAGAGCAGGAATGTTGAGACTGTGCTAAAACAGCAGAAGAGCCTTGCAAAAAAGCTCCTGCTGATCATGTTTAGCACACAGCGAGCTTTAAACTGTGACACAAACATTGCTGTCACTCCTCACTTTATCTCCTAAAAGTGCATTTGAATCCAACGTTTCTGGTGCGCTCTCTCGTTTCGAGAGGAGTTGTGACAGGGGAGGACGAGCGCTTGGACTCTAATCCCACAGCCGAAGGGCCAGCAGGGAAACTCCTGCTGGGCATCTTCAGCACACAGTGAGCTTTGCAACTCTGCAACACACATTGCTGTCACTCCTCCCTTTCCTGCCTGAAAGACCAATTGATTCCAACATCTCTGTGCCTGCTCTCTGCTGAGCAGCAACAGAAAGAGAGGAGCACGAATGTTTAGACTGGGCTAAAACAGCAGAAGTGCCTTGCAAAAAAGCTCCTGATGATCACGTTTAGCACACAGTGAGCTTTAAACTGTGACACAAACATTGCTGCCACTCTTCACTCTTTCTCCTAAAAGTGCATTTGAATCCAACGTTTCTGGTGCGCTCTCTCGTTTCGAGAGGAGTTGTGACAGGGGAGGACGAGCGCTTGGAATCTAATCCCACAGCCAAAAAGCCAGCAGGTAAATTCCTGCTGGGCATCTTCAGCACACAGTGAGCTTTGCAACTCTGGAACACACATTGCTGTCACCTCTCACTTTCCTACCTGAAAGTCCAATTGAATCCTACATCTCCTGTGCTTGCTCTTTGTGAGCAGTAGCAGAATATAGCACTTATGTTTGGACTCTGCTGAAACAGCAGAAGAGACAGTCCAGAAAGTTCCCACTGATCATCTTCAGCGCACAGTGAGCTTTGCAACTCTGAAACACACATTGCTGTCACTCCTCACTTCATCTCCTAATAGTCCCTTTGAATCCATGGTCTCTCGCGCCCTCTCTCGTTTGAACAGCAGCAGTGACAGGTGAACACGAGCTCTTGGCCTGTGCTCCCACAGCCGAAGAGCCAGGAGTGAAAGCTCCGGCTGGGCATCTTCAGCAACTAGTCAGCTTTGCAACTGTGACACATATATTGCTGTTGCTCCTCACTTTCCTACCTCAAAGTCCAATTGAATCCAAAATCTCTGGGCCCTTTCTCTGCTGGGCAGCAGCAGAGAGAGTAGAGCCGGAACGTTTTGTCCCTGCTAAAAGAGCAGAAGAGCCAGGACAAAATGTTCCTGCAGATCATCTTCAGCAAACAGCGAGCTTTGCAACTCTGCAACACGCATTGCTGTCACTCCTCCCTTTCCTGCCTGAAAGACCAACTGAATCCACCATCTCTGTGCCCACTCTCTGCTGAGCAGCAACAGAGAGAGTAGAGCAGGAATGTTTAGACTGGACTAAAACAGCAGAAGCGCCTTGCAAAAAAGCTCCTGCTGATCATGTTTAGCACACAGTGAGCTTTAAACTGTGACACAAACATTGCTGCCACTCTTCACTCTTTCTCCTAAAAGTGCATTTGAATCCAACGTTTCTGGTGCGCTCTCTCGTTTCGAGAGGAGTTGTGACAGGGGAGGACGAGCGCTTGGACTCTAATCCCACAGCCGAAGGGCCAGCAGGGAAACTCCTGCTGGGCATCTTCAGCACACAGTGAGCTTTGCAACTCTGAAACACACATTGCTGTCACCTCTCACTTTCCTACCTCAAAGTCCAATTGAATCCTACATCTCCTGTGCTTGCTCTTTGCGAGCAGTAGCAGAATATAGCACTTACGTTTGGACTCTGCTGAAACAGCAGAAGAGACAGTCCAGAAAGTTCACCCTGGTCATCTTCAGAGCACAGCGATCTTTGCAACTCTGCAACAGACATTGCTGTCACTCCTCCCTTTCCTGCCTGAAAGACCAACTGAATCCACCATCTCTGTGCCCGCTCTCTGCTGAGCAGCAACAGAGAGAGTAGAGCAGGAATGTTGAGACTGTGCTAAAACAGCAGAAGAGCCTTGCAAAAAAGCTCCTGCTGATCATGTTTAGCACACAGCGAGCTTTAAACTGTGACACAAACATTGCTGTCACTCCTCACTTTATCTCCTAAAAGTGCATTTGAATCCAACGTTTCTGGTGCGCTCTCTCGTTTCGAGAGGAGTTGTGACAGGGGAGGACGAGCGCTTGGACTCTAATCCCACAGCCGAAGGGCCAGCAGGGAAACTCCTGCTGGGCATCTTCAGCACACAGTGAGCTTTGCAACTCTGCAACACACATTGCTGTCACTCCTCCCTTTCCTGCCTGAAAGACCAATTGATTCCAACATCTCTGTGCCTGCTCTCTGCTGAGCAGCAACAGAAAGAGAGGAGCAGGAATGTTTAGACTGGGCTAAAACAGCAGACGTGCCTTGCAAAAAAGCTCCTGCTGATCACGTTTAGCACACAGTGAGCTTTAAACTGTGACACAAACATTGCTGCCACTCTTCACTCTTTCTCCTAAAAGTGCATTTGAATCCAACGTTTCTGGTGCGCTCTCTCGTTTCGAGAGGAGTTGTGACAGGGGAGGACGAGCGCTTGGAATCTAATCCCACAGCCAAAAAGCCAGCAGGTAAATTCCTGCTGGGCATCTTCAGCACACAGTGAGCTTTGCAACTCTGGAACACACATTGCTGTCACCTCTCACTTTCCTACCTGAAAGTCCAATTGAATCCTACATCTCCTGTGCTTGCTCTTTGTGAGCAGTAGCAGAATATAGCACTTATGTTTGGACTCTGCTGAAACAGCAGAAGAGACAGTCCAGAAAGTTCCCACTGATCATCTTCAGCGCACAGTGAGCTTTGCAACTCTGAAACACACATTGCTGTCACTCCTCACTTCATCTCCTAATAGTCCCTTTGAATCCATGGTCTCTCGCGCCCTCTCTCGTTTGAACAGCAGCAGTGACAGGTGAACACGAGCTCTTGGCCTGTGCTCCCACAGCCGAAGAGCCAGGAGTGAAAGCTCCGGCTGGGCATCTTCAGCAACTAGTCAGCTTTGCAACTGTGACACATATATTGCTGTTGCTCCTCACTTTCCTACCTCAAAGTCCAATTGAATCCAAAATCTCTGGGCCCTTTCTCTGCTGGGCAGCAGCAGAGAGAGTAGAGCCGGAACGTTTTGTCCCTGCTAAAAGAGCAGAAGAGCCAGGACAAAATGTTCCTGCAGATCATCTTCAGCGCACAGCGAGCTTTGCAACTCTGCAACACGCATTGCTGTCACTCCTCCCTTTCCTGCCTGAAAGACCAACTGAATCCACCATCTCTGTGCCCACTCTCTGCTGAGCAGCAACAGAGAGAGTAGAGCAGGAATGTTTAGACTGGACTAAAACAGCAGAAGCGCCTTGCAAAAAAGCTCCTGCTGATCATGTTTAGCACACAGTGAGCTTTAAACTGTGACACAAACATTGCTGCCACTCTTCACTCTTTCTCCTAAAAGTGCATTTGAATCCAACGTTTCTGGTGCGCTCTCTCGTTTCGAGAGGAGTTGTGACAGGGGAGGACGAGCGCTTGGACTCTAATCCCACAGCCGAAGGGCCAGCAGGGAAACTCCTGCTGGGCATCTTCAGCACACAGTGAGCTTTGCAACTCTGAAACACACATTGCTGTCACCTCTCACTTTCCTACCTCAAAGTCCAATTGAATCCTACATCTCCTGTGCTTGCTCTTTGCGAGCAGTAGCAGAATATAGCACTTACGTTTGGACTCTGCTGAAACAGCAGAAGAGACAGTCCAGAAAGTTCACCCTGGTCATCTTCAGAGCACAGCGATCTTTGCAACTCTGCAACAGACATTGCTGTCACTCCTCCCTTTCCTGCCTGAAAGACCAACTGAATCCACCATCTCTGTGCCCGCTCTCTGCTGAGCAGCAACAGAGAGAGTAGAGCAGGAATGTTGAGACTGTGCTAAAACAGCAGAAGAGCCTTGCAAAAAAGCTCCTGCTGATCATGTTTAGCACACAGCGAGCTTTAAACTGTGACACAAACATTGCTGTCACTCCTCACTTTATCTCCTAAAAGTGCATTTGAATCCAACGTTTCTGGTGCGCTCTCTCGTTTCGAGAGGAGTTGTGACAGGGGAGGACGAGCGCTTGGACTCTAATCCCACAGCCGAAGGGCCAGCAGGGAAACTCCTGCTGGGCATCTTCAGCACACAGTGAGCTTTGCAACTCTGCAACACACATTGCTGTCACTCCTCCCTTTCCTGCCTGAAAGACCAATTGATTCCAACATCTCTGTGCCCGCTCTCTGCTGAGCAGCAACAGAGAGAGTAGAGCAGGAATGTTTAGACTGGGCTAAAACAGCAGACGTGCCTTGCAAAAAAGCTCCTGCTGATCACGTTTAGCACACAGTGAGCTTTAAACTGTGACACAAACATTGCTGCCACTCTTCACTCTTTCTCCTAAAAGTGCATTTGAATCCAACGTTTCTGGTGCGCTCTCTCGTTTCGAGAGGAGTTGTGACAGGGGAGGACGAGCTCTTGGAATCTAATCCCACAGCCAAAAAGCCAGCAGGTAAATTCCTGCTGGGCATCTTCAGCACACAGTGAGCTTTGCAACTCTGGAACACACATTGCTGTCACCTCTCACTTTCCTACCTCAAAGTCCAATTGAATCCTACATCTCCTGTGCTTGCTCTTTGTGAGCAGTAGCAGAATATAGCACTTATGTTTGGACTCTGCTGAAACAGCAGAAGAGACAGTCCAGAAAGTTCCCACTGATCATCTTCAGCGCACAGTGAGCTTTGCAACTCTGAAACACACATTGCTGTCACTCCTCACTTCATCTCCTAATAGTCCCTTTGAATCCATGGTCTCACGCGCCCTGTCTCGTTTGAACAGCAGCAGTGACAGGTGAACGCGAGCTCTTGGCCTGTGCTCCCACAGCCGAAGAGCCAGGAGTGAAAGCTCCGGCTGGGCATCTTCAGCAACTAGTCAGCTTTGCAACTGTGACACATATATTGCTGTTGCTCCTCACTTTCCTACCTCAAAGTCCAATTGAATCCAAAATCTCTGGGCCCTTTCTCTGCTGGGCAGCAGCAGAGAGAGTAGAGCCGGAACGTTTTGTCCCTGCTAAAAGAGCAGAAGAGCCAGGACAAAATGTTCCTGCAGATCATCTTCAGCGCACAGCGAGCTTTGCAACTCTGCAACACGCATTGCTGTCACTCCTCCCTTTCCTGCCTGAAAGACCAACTGAATCCACCATCTCTGTGCCCACTCTCTGCTGAGCAGCAACAGAGAGAGTAGAGCAGGAATGTTTAGACTGGACTAAAACAGCAGAAGCGCCTTGCAAAAAAGCTCCTGCTGATCATGTTTAGCACACAGTGAGCTTTAAACTGTGACACAAACATTGCTGCCACTCTTCACTCTTTCTCCTAAAAGTGCATTTGAATCCAACGTTTCTGGTGCGCTCTCTCGTTTCGAGAGGATTTGTGACAGGGGAGGACGAGCGCTTGGACTCTAATCCCACAGCCGAAGGGCCAGCAGGGAAACTCCTGCTGGGCATCTTCAGCACACAGTGAGCTTTGCAACTCTGAAACACACATTGCTGTCACCTCTCACTTTCCTACCTCAAAGTCCAATTGAATCCTACATCTCCTGTGCTTGCTCTTTGCGAGCAGTAGCAGAATATAGCACTTACGTTTGGACTCTGCTGAAACAGCAGAAGAGACAGTCCAGAAAGTTCACCCTGGTCATCTTCAGAGCACAGCGATCTTTGCAACTCTGCAACAGACATTGCTGTCACTCCTCCCTTTCCTGCCTGAAAGACCAACTGAATCCACCATCTCTGTGCCCGCTCTCTGCTGAGCAGCAACAGAGAGAGTAGAGCAGGAATGTTGAGACTGTGCTAAAACAGCAGAAGAGCCTTGCAAAAAAGCTCCTGCTGATCATGTTTAGCACACAGCGAGCTTTAAACTGTGACACAAACATTGCTGTCACTCCTCACTTTATCTCCTAAAAGTGCATTTGAATCCAACGTTTCTGGTGCGCTCTCTCGTTTCGAGAGGAGTTGTGACAGGGGAGGACGAGCGCTTGGACTCTAATCCCACAGCCGAAGGGCCAGCAGGGAAACTCCTGCTGGGCATCTTCAGCACACAGTGAGCTTTGCAACTCTGCAACACGCATTGCTGTCACTCCTCCCTTTCCTGCCTGAAAGACCAATTGATTCCAACATCTCTGTGCCCGCTCTCTGCTGAGCAGCAACAGAAAGAGAGGAGCAGGAATGTTTAGACTGGGCTAAAACAGAAGTGCCTTGCAAAAAAGCTCCTGCTGATCACGTTTAGCACACAGTGAGCTTTAAACTGTGACACAAACATTGCTGCCACTCTTCACTCTTTCTCCTAAAAGTGCATTTGAATCCAACGTTTCTGGTGCGCTCTCTCGTTTCGAGAGGAGTTGTGACAGGGGAGGACGAGCGCTTGGACTCTAATCGCACAGCCGAAGGGACAGCAGGGAAACTCCTGCTGGGCATCTTCAGCACACAGTGAGCTTTGCAACTCTGAAACACACATTGCTGTCACCTCTCACTTTCCTACCTCAAAGTCCAATTGAATCCTACATCTCCTGTGCTTGCTCTTTGTGAGCAGTAGCAGAATATAGCACTTACGTTTGGACTCTGCTGAAACAGCAGAAGAGACAGTCCCCACTGGTCATCTTCAGAGCACAGCGATCTTTGCAACTCTGCAACAGACATTGCTGTCACTCCTCCCTTTCCTGCCTGAAAGACCAACTGAATCCACCATCTCTGTGCCCGCTCTCTGCTGAGCAGCAACAGAGAGAGTAGAGCAGGAATGTTGAGACTGTGCTAAAACAGCAGAAGAGCCTTGCAAAAAAGCTCCTGCTGATCATGTTTAGCACACAGCGAGCTTTAAACTGTGACACAAACATTGCTGTCACTCCTCACTTTATCTCCTAAAAGTGCATTTGAATCCAACGTTTCTGGTGCGCTCTCTCGTTTCGAGAGGAGTTGTGACAGGGGAGGACGAGCGCTTGGACTCTAATCCCACAGCCGAAGGGCCAGCAGGGAAACTCCTGCTGGGCATCTTCAGCACACAGTGAGCTTTGCAACTCTGCAACACGCATTGCTGTCACTCCTCCCTTTCCTGCCTGAAAGACCAATTGATTCCAACATCTCTGTGCCCGCTCTCTGCTGAGCAGCAACAGAAAGAGAGGAGCAGGAATGTTTAGACTGGGCTAAAACAGAAGTGCCTTGCAAAAAAGCTCCTGCTGATCACGTTTAGCACACAGTGAGCTTTAAACTGTGACACAAACATTGCTGCCACTCTTCACTCTTTCTCCTAAAAGTGCATTTGAATCCAACGTTTCTGGTGCGCTCTCTCGTTTCGAGAGGAGTTGTGACAGGGGAGGACGAGCGCTTGGACTCTAATCGCACAGCCGAAGGGACAGCAGGGAAACTCCTGCTGGGCATCTTCAGCACACAGTGAGCTTTGCAACTCTGAAACACACATTGCTGTCACCTCTCACTTTCCTACCTCAAAGTCCAATTGAATCCTACATCTCCTGTGCTTGCTCTTTGTGAGCAGTAGCAGAATATAGCACTTACGTTTGGACTCTGCTGAAACAGCAGAAGAGACAGTCCCCACTGGTCATCTTCAGAGCACAGCGATCTTTGCAACTCTGCAACAGACATTGCTGTCACTCCTCCCTTTCCTGCCTGAAAGACCAACTGAATCCACCATCTCTGTGCCCGCTCTCTGCTGAGCAGCAACAGAGAGAGTACAGCAGGAATGTTGAGACTGTGCTAAAACAGCAGAAGAGCCTTGCAAAAAAGCTCCTGCTGATCATGTTTAGCACACAGCGAGCTTTAAACTGTGACACAAACATTGCTGCCACTCCTCACTTTATCTCCTAAAAGTGCATTTGAATCCAACTTTTCTGGTGCGCTCTCTCGTTTCGAGAGGAGTTGTGACAGGGGAGGACGAGCCCTTGGACTCTAATCCCACAGCCGAAGGGCCAGCTGGGAAACTCCTGCTGGGCATCTTCAGCACACAGTGAGCTTTGCAACTCTGCAACACACATTGCTGTCACCTCTCACTTTCCTACCTGAAAGTCCAATTGAATCCTACATCTCCTGTGCTTGCTCTTTGTGAGCAGTAGCAGAATATAGCACTTATGTTTGGACTCTGCTGAAACAGCAGAAGAGACAGTCCAGAAAGTTCCCACTGATCATCTTCAGCGCACAGTGAGCTTTGCAACTCTGAAACACACATTGCTGTCACTCCTCACTTCATCTCCTAATAGTCCCTTTGAATCCATGGTCTCTCGCGCCCTCTCTCGTTTGAACAGCAGCAGTGACAGGTGAACACGAGCTCTTGGCCTGTGCTCCCACAGCCGAAGAGCCAGGAGTGAAAGCTCCGGCTGGGCATCTTCAGCAACTAGTCAGCTTTGCAACTGTGACACATATATTGCTGTTGCTCCTCACTTTCCTACCTCAAAGTCCAATTGAATCCAAAATCTCTGGGCCCTTTCTCTGCTGGGCAGCAGCAG
This sequence comes from Lathamus discolor, assembly GCF_037157495.1. Classification (NCBI taxonomy): domain Eukaryota; kingdom Metazoa; phylum Chordata; class Aves; order Psittaciformes; family Psittacidae; genus Lathamus; species Lathamus discolor. The sequence goes on along the minus strand of NC_088884.1, from coordinate 89,998,038 downwards.
AGAGAGTAGAGCCGGAACGTTTTGTCCCTGCTAAAAGAGCAGAAGAGCCAGGACAAAATGTTCCTGCAGATCATCTTCAGCGCACAGCGAGCTTTGCAACTCTGCAACACGCATTGCTGTCACTCCTCCCTTTCCTGCCTGAAAGACCAACTGAATCCGCCATCTCTGTGCCCACTCTCTGCTGAGCAGCAACAGAGAGAGTAGAGCAGGAATGTTTAGACTGGACTAAAACAGCAGAAGCGCCTTGCAAAAAAGCTCCTGCTGATCATGTTTAGCACACAGCGAGCTTTAAACTGTGACACAAACATTGCTGCCACTCTTCACTCTTTCTCCTAAAAGTGCATTTGAATCCAACGTTTCTGGTGCGCTCTCTCGTTTCGAGAGGAGTTGTGACGGGAGGACGAGCGCTTGGACTCTAATCCCACAGCCGAAGGGCCAGCAGGGAAACTCCTGCTGGGCATCTTCAGCACACAGTGAGCTTTGCAACTCTGCAACACACATTGCTGTCACTCCTCCCTTTCCTGCCTGAAAGACCAATTGATTCCAACATCTCTGTGCCCGCTCTCTGCTGAGCAGCAACAGAAAGAGAGGAGCAGGAATGTTTAGACTGGGCTAAAACAGCAGAAGTGCCTTGCAAAAAAGCTCCTGCTGATCACGTTTAGCACACAGTGAGCTTTAAACTGTGACACAAACATTGCTGCCACTCTTCACTCTTTCTCCTAAAAGTGCATTTGAATCCAACGTTTCTGGTGCGCTCTCTCGTTTCGAGAGGAGTTGTGACAGGGGAGGACGAGCGCTTGGACTCTAATCACACAGCCGAAGGGACAGCAGGGAAACACCTGCTGGGCATCTTCAGCACACAGTGAGCTTTGCAACTCTGAAACACACATTGCTGTCACCTCTCACTTTCCTACCTCAAAGTCCAATTGAATCCTACATTTCCTGTGCTTGCTCTTTGTGAGCAGTAGCAGAATATAGCACTTACGTTTGGACTCTGCTGAAACAGCAGAAGAGACAGTCCCCACTGGTCATCTTCAGAGCACAGCGATCTTTGCAACTCTGCAACAGACATTGCTGTCACTCCTCCCTTTCCTGCCTGAAAGACCAACTGAATCCACCATCTCTGTGCCCGCTCTCTGCTGAGCAGCAACAGAGAGAGTAGAGCAGGAATGTTGAGACTGTGCTAAAACAGCAGAAGAGCCTTGCAAAAAAGCTCCTGCTGATCATGTTTAGCACACAGCGAGCTTTAAACTGTGACACAAACATTGCTGTCACTCCTCACTTTATCTCCTAAAAGTGCATTTGAATCCAACGTTTCTGGTGCGCTCTCTCGTTTCGAGAGGAGTTGTGACAGGGGAGGACGAGCGCTTGGACTCTAATCCCACAGCCGAAGGGCCAGCAGGGAAACTCCTGCTGGGCATCTTCAGCACACAGTGAGCTTTGCAACTCTGCAACACGCATTGCTGTCACTCCTCCCTTTCCTGCCTGAAAGACCAATTGATTCCAACATCTCTGTGCCCGCTCTCTGCTGAGCAGCAACAGAAAGAGAGGAGCAGGAATGTTTAGACTGGGCTAAAACAGCAGAAGTGCCTTGCAAAAAAGCTCCTGCTGATCACGTTTAGCACACAGTGAGCTTTAAACTGTGACACAAACATTGCTGCCACTCTTCACTCTTTCTCCTAAAAGTGCATTTGAATCCAACGTTTCTGGTGCGCTCTCTCGTTTCGAGAGGAGTTGTGACAGGGGAGGACGAGCGCTTGGACTCTAATCGCACAGCCGAAGGGACAGCAGGGAAACTCCTGCTGGGCATCTTCAGCACACAGTGAGCTTTGCAACTCTGAAACACACATTGCTGTCACCTCTCACTTTCCTACCTCAAAGTCCAATTGAATCCTACATCTCCTGTGCTTGCTCTTTGTGAGCAGTAGCAGAATATAGCACTTACGTTTGGACTCTGCTGAAACAGCAGAAGAGACAGTCCCCGCTGGTCATCTTCAGAGCACAGCGATCTTTGCAACTCTGCAACAGACATTGCTGTCACTCCTCCCTTTCCTGCCTGAAAGACCAACTGAATCCACCATCTCTGTGCCCGCTCTCTGCTGAGCAGCAACAGAGAGAGTACAGCAGGAATGTTGAGACTGTGCTAAAACAGCAGAAGAGCCTTGCAAAAAAGCTCCTGCTGATCATGTTTAGCACACAGCGAGCTTTAAACTGTGACACAAACATTGCTGCCACTCCTCACTTTATCTCCTAAAAGTGCATTTGAATCCAACGTTTCTGGTGCGCTCTCTCGTTTCGAGAGGAGTTGTGACAGGGGAGGACGAGCCCTTGGACTCTAATCCCACAGCCGAAGGGCCAGCTGGGAAACTCCTGCTGGGCATCTTCAGCACACAGTGAGCTTTGCAACTCTGCAACACACATTGCTGTCACCTCTCACTTTCCTACCTGAAAGTCCAATTGAATCCTACATCTCCTGTGCTTGCTCTTTGTGAGCAGTAGCAGAATATAGCACTTATGTTTGGACTCTGCTGAAACAGCAGAAGAGACAGTCCAGAAAGTTCCCACTGATCATCTTCAGCGCACAGTGAGCTTTGCAACTCTGAAACACACATTGCTGTCACTCCTCACTTCATCTCCTAATAGTCCCTTTGAATCCATGGTCTCTCGCGCCCTCTCTCGTTTGAACAGCAGCAGTGACAGGTGAACACGAGCTCTTGGCCTGTGCTCCCACAGCCGAAGAGCCAGGAGTGAAAGCTCCGGCTGGGCATCTTCAGCAACTAGTCAGCTTTGCAACTGTGACACATATATTGCTGTTGCTCCTCACTTTCCTACCTCAAAGTCCAATTGAATCCAAAATCTCTGGGCCCTTTCTCTGCTGGGCAGCAGCAGAGAGAGTAGAGCCGGAACGTTTTGTCCCTGCTAAAAGAGCAGAAGAGCCAGGACAAAATGTTCCTGCAGATCATCTTCAGCGCACAGCGAGCTTTGCAACTCTGCAACACGCATTGCTGTCACTCCTCCCTTTCCTGCCTGAAAGACCAACTGAATCCGCCATCTCTGTGCCCACTCTCTGCTGAGCAGCAACAGAGAGAGTAGAGCAGGAATGTTTAGACTGGACTAAAACAGCAGAAGCGCCTTGCAAAAAAGCTCCTGCTGATCATGTTTAGCACACAGTGAGCTTTAAACTGTGACACAAACATTGCTGCCACTCTTCACTCTTTCTCCTAAAAGTGCATTTGAATCCAACGTTTCTGGTGCGCTCTCTCGTTTCGAGAGGAGTTGTGACAGGGGAGGACGAGCGCTTGGACTCTAATCCCACAGCCGAAGGGCCAGCAGGGAAACTCCTGCTGGGCATCTTCAGCACACAGTGAGCTTTGCAACTCTGCAACACACATTGCTGTCACTCCTCCCTTTCCTGCCTGAAAGACCAATTGATTCCAACATCTCTGTGCCCGCTCTCTGCTGAGCAGCAACAGAAAGAGAGGAGCAGGAATGTTTAGACTGGGCTAAAACAGCAGAAGTGCCTTGCAAAAAAGCTCCTGCTGATCACGTTTAGCACACAGTGAGCTTTAAACTGTGACACAAACATTGCTGCCACTCTTCACTCTTTCTCCTAAAAGTGCATTTGAATCCAACGTTTCTGGTGCGCTCTCTCGTTTCGAGAGGAGTTGTGACAGGGGAGGACGAGCGCTTGGACTCTAATCGCACAGCCGAAGGGACAGCAGGGAAACACCTGCTGGGCATCTTCAGCACACAGTGAGCTTTGCAACTCTGAAACACACATTGCTGTCACCTCTCACTTTCCTACCTCAAAGTCCAATTGAATCCTACATTTCCTGTGCTTGCTCTTTGTGAGCAGTAGCAGAATATAGCACTTACGTTTGGACTCTGCTGAAACAGCAGAAGAGACAGTCCCCACTGGTCATCTTCAGAGCACAGCGATCTTTGCAACTCTGCAACAGACATTGCTGTCACTCCTCCCTTTCCTGCCTGAAAGACCAACTGAATCCACCATCTCTGTGCCCGCTCTCTGCTGAGCAGCAACAGAGAGAGTAGAGCAGGAATGTTGAGACTGTGCTAAAACAGCAGAAGATCCTTGCAAAAAAGCTCCTGCTGATCATGTTTAGCACACAGCGAGCTTTAAACTGTGACACAAACATTGCTGTCACTCCTCACTTTATCTCCTAAAAGTGCATTTGAATCCAACGTTTCTGGTGCGCTCTCTCGTTTCGAGAGGAGTTGTGACAGGGGAGGACGAGCGCTTGGACTCTAATCCCACAGCCGAAGGGCCAGCAGGGAAACTCCTGCTGGGCATCTTCAGCACACAGTGAGCTTTGCAACTCTGCAACACACATTGCTGTCACCTCTCACTTTCCTACCTCAAAGTCCAATTGAATCCTACATCTCCTGTGCTTGCTCTTCGTGAGCAGTAGCAGAATATAGCTCTTACGTTTGGACTCTGCTGAAACAGCAGAAGAGACAGTCCCCACTGGTCATCTTCAGAGCACAGCGATCTTTGCAACTCTGCAACAGACATTGCTGTCACTCCTCCCTTTCCTGCCTGAAAGACCAACTGAATCCACCATCTCTGTGCCCGCTCTCTGCTGAGCAGCAACAGAGAGAGTAGAGCAGGAATGTTGAGACTGTGCTAAAACAGCAGAAGATCCTTGCAAAAAAGCTCCTGCTGATCATGTTTAGCACACAGCGAGCTTTAAACTGTGACACAAACATTGCTGTCACTCCTCACTTTATCTCCTAAAAGTGCATTTGAATCCAACGTTTCTGGTGCGCTCTCTCGTTTCGAGAGGAGTTGTGACAGGGGAGGACGAGCGCTTGGACTCTAATCGCACAGCCGAAGGGACAGCAGGGAAACTCCTGCTGGGCATCTTCAGCACACAGTGAGCTTTGCAACTCTGCAACACACATTGCTGTCACTCCTCCCTTTCCTGCCTGAAAGACCAATTGATTCCAACATCTCTGTGCCCGCTCTCTGCTGAGCAGCAACAGAAAGAGAGGAGCAGGAATGTTTAGACTGGGCTAAAACAGCAGAAGTGCCTTGCAAAAAAGCTCCTGCTGATCACGTTTAGCACACAGTGAGCTTTAAACTGTGACACAAACATTGCTGCCACTCTTCACTCTTTCTCCTAAAAGTGCATTTGAATCCAACGTTTCTGGTGCGCTCTCTCGTTTCGAGAGGAGTTGTGACAGGGGAGGACGAGCGCTTGGACTCTAATCGCACAGCCGAAGGGACAGCAGGGAAACACCTGCTGGGCATCTTCAGCACACAGTGAGCTTTGCAACTCTGAAACACACATTGCTGTCACCTCTCACTTTCCTACCTCAAAGTCCAATTGAATCCTACATTTCCTGTGCTTGCTCTTTGTGAGCAGTAGCAGAATATAGCACTTACGTTTGGACTCTGCTGAAACAGCAGAAGAGACAGTCCCCACTGGTCATCTTCAGAGCACAGCGATCTTTGCAACTCTGCAACAGACATTGCTGTCACTCCTCCCTTTCCTGCCTGAAAGACCAACTGAATCCACCATCTCTGTGCCCGCTCTCTGCTGAGCAGCAACAGAGAGAGTACAGCAGGAATGTTGAGACTGTGCTAAAACAGCAGAAGAGCCTTGCAAAAAAGCTCCTGCTGATCATGTTTAGCACACAGCGAGCTTTAAACTGTGACACAAACATTGCTGCCACTCCTCACTTTATCTCCTAAAAGTGCATTTGAATCCAACGTTTCTGGTGCGCTCTCTCGTTTCGAGAGGAGTTGTGACAGGGGAGGACGAGCCCTTGGACTCTAATCCCACAGCCGAAGGGCCAGCTGGGAAACTCCTGCTGGGCATCTTCAGCACACAGTGAGCTTTGCAACTCTGCAACACACATTGCTGTCACCTCTCACTTTCCTACCTGAAAGTCCAATTGAATCCTACATCTCCTGTGCTTGCTCTTTGTGAGCAGTAGCAGAATATAGCACTTATGTTTGGACTCTGCTGAAACAGCAGAAGAGACAGTCCAGAAAGTTCCCACTGATCATCTTCAGCGCACAGTGAGCTTTGCAACTCTGAAACACACATTGCTGTCACTCCTCACTTCATCTCCTAATAGTCCCTTTGAATCCATGGTCTCTCGCGCCCTCTCTCGTTTGAACAGCAGCAGTGACAGGTGAACACGAGCTCTTGGCCTCTGCTCCCACAGCCGAAGAGCCAGGAGTGAAAGCTCCGGCTGGGCATCTTCAGCAACTAGTCAGCTTTGCAACTGTGACACATATATTGCTGTTGCTCCTCACTTTCCTACCTCAAAGTCCAATTGAATCCAAAATCTCTGGGCCCTTTCTCTGCTGGGCAGCAGCAGAGAGAGTAGAGCCGGAACGTTTTGTCCCTGCTAAAAGAGCAGAAGAGCCAGGACAAAATGTTCCTGCAGATCATCTTCAGCGCACAGCGAGCTTTGCAACTCTGCAACACGCATTGCTGTCACTCCTCCCTTTCCTGCCTGAAAGACCAACTGAATCCGCCATCTCTGTGCCCACTCTCTGCTGAGCAGCAACAGAGAGAGTAGAGCAGGAATGTTTAGACTGGACTAAAACAGCAGAAGCGCCTTGCAAAAAAGCTCCTGCTGATCATGTTTAGCACACAGTGAGCTTTAAACTGTGACACAAACATTGCTGCCACTCTTCACTCTTTCTCCTAAAAGTGCATTTGAATCCAACGTTTCTGGTGCGCTCTCTCGTTTCGAGAGGAGTTGTGACAGGGGAGGACGAGCGCTTGGACTCTAATCCCACAGCCGAAGGGCCAGCAGGGAAACTCCTGCTGGGCATCTTCAGCACACAGTGAGCTTTGCAACTCTGCAACACACATTGCTGTCACTCCTCCCTTTCCTGCCTGAAAGACCAATTGATTCCAACATCTCTGTGCCCGCTCTCTGCTGAGCAGCAACAGAAAGAGAGGAGCAGGAATGTTTAGACTGGGCTAAAACAGCAGAAGTGCCTTGCAAAAAAGCTCCTGCTGATCACGTTTAGCACACAGTGAGCTTTAAACTGTGACACAAACATTGCTGCCACTCTTCACTCTTTCTCCTAAAAGTGCATTTGAATCCAACGTTTCTGGTGCGCTCTCTCGTTTCGAGAGGAGTTGTGACAGGGGAGGACGAGCGCTTGGACTCTAATCACACAGCCGAAGGGACAGCAGGGAAACACCTGCTGGGCATCTTCAGCACACAGTGAGCTTTGCAACTCTGAAACACACATTGCTGTCACCTCTCACTTTCCTACCTCAAAGTCCAATTGAATCCTACATTTCCTGTGCTTGCTCTTTGTGAGCAGTAGCAGAATATAGCACTTACGTTTGGACGCTGCTGAAACAGCAGAAGAGACAGTCCCCACTGGTCATCTTCAGAGCACAGCGATCTTTGCAACTCTGCAACAGACATTGCTGTCACTCCTCCCTTTCCTGCCTGAAAGACCAACTGAATCCACCATCTCTGTGCCCGCTCTCTGCTGAGCAGCAACAGAGAGAGTACAGCAGGAATGTTGAGACTGTGCTAAAACAGCAGAAGAGCCTTGCAAAAAAGCTCCTGCTGATCATGTTTAGCACACAGCGAGCTTTAAACTGTGACACAAACATTGCTGCCACTCCTCACTTTATCTCCTAAAAGTGCATTTGAATCCAACGTTTCTGGTGCGCTCTCTCGTTTCGAGAGGAGTTGTGACAGGGGAGGACGAGCCCTTGGACTCTAATCCCACAGCCGAAGGGCCAGCTGGGAAACTCCTGCTGGGCATCTTCAGCACACAGTGAGCTTTGCAACTCTGCAACACACATTGCTGTCACCTCTCACTTTCCTACCTGAAAGTCCAATTGAATCCTACATCTCCTGTGCTTGCTCTTTGTGAGCAGTAGCAGAATATAGCACTTATGTTTGGACTCTGCTGAAACAGCAGAAGAGACAGTCCAGAAAGTTCCCACTGATCATCTTCAGCGCACAGTGAGCTTTGCAACTCTGAAACACACATTGCTGTCACTCCTCACTTCATCTCCTAATAGTCCCTTTGAATCCATGGTCTCTCGCGCCCTCTCTCGTTTGAACAGCAGCAGTGACAGGTGAACACGAGCTCTTGGCCTCTGCTCCCACAGCCGAAGAGCCAGGAGTGAAAGCTCCGGCTGGGCATCTTCAGCAACTAGTCAGCTTTGCAACTGTGACACATATATTGCTGTTGCTCCTCACTTTCCTACCTCAAAGTCCAATTGAATCCAAAATCTCTGGGCCCTTTCTCTGCTGGGCAGCAGCAGAGAGAGTAGAGCCGGAACGTTTTGTCCCTGCTAAAAGAGCAGAAGAGCCAGGACAAAATGTTCCTGCAGATCATCTTCAGCGCACAGCGAGCTTTGCAACTCTGCAACACGCATTGCTGTCACTCCTCCCTTTCCTGCCTGAAAGACCAACTGAATCCGCCATCTCTGTGCCCACTCTCTGCTGAGCAGCAACAGAGAGATTAGAGCAGGAATGTTTAGACTGGACTAAAACAGCAGAAGCGCCTTGCAAAAAAGCTCCTGCTGATCATGTTTAGCACACAGTGAGCTTTAAACTGTGACACAAACATTGCTGCCACTCTTCACTCTTTCTCCTAAAAGTGCATTTGAATCCAACGTTTCTGGTGCGCTCTCTCGTTTCGAGAGGAGTTGTGACAGGGGAGGACGAGCGCTTGGACTCTAATCCCACAGCCGAAGGGCCAGCAGGGAAACTCCTGCTGGGCATCTTCAGCACACAGTGAGCTTTGCAACTCTGCAACACACATTGCTGTCACTCCTCCCTTTCCTGCCTGAAAGACCAATTGATTCCAACATCTCTGTGCCCGCTCTCTGCTGAGCAGCAACAGAAAGAGAGGAGCAGGAATGTTTAGACTGGGCTAAAACAGCAGAAGTGCCTTGCAAAAAAGCTCCTGCTGATCACGTTTAGCACACAGTGAGCTTTAAACTGTGACACAAACATTGCTGCCACTCTTCACTCTTTCTCCTAAAAGTGCATTTGAATCCAACGTTTCTGGTGCGCTCTCTCGTTTCGAGAGGAGTTCTGACAGGGGAGGACGAGCGCTTGGACTCTAATCGCACAGCCGAAGGGACAGCAGGGAAACACCTGCTGGGCATCTTCAGCACACAGTGAGCTTTGCAACTCTGAAACACACATTGCTGTCACCTCTCACTTTCCTACCTCAAAGTCCAATTGAATCCTACATTTCCTGTGCTTGCTCTTTGTGAGCAGTAGCAGAATATAGCACTTACGTTTGGACTCTGCTGAAACAGCAGAAGAGACAGTCCCCACTGGTCATCTTCAGAGCACAGCGATCTTTGCAACTCTGCAACAGACATTGCTGTCACTCCTCCCTTTCCTGCCTGAAAGACCAACTGAATCCACCATCTCTGTGCCCGCTCTCTGCTGAGCAGCAACAGAGAGAGTAGAGCAGGAATGTTGAGACTGTGCTAAAACAGCAGAAGATCCTTGCAAAAAAGCTCCTGCTGATCATGTTTAGCACACAGCGAGCTTTAAACTGTGACACAAACATTGCTGTCACTCCTCACTTTATCTCCTAAAAGTGCATTTGAATCCAACGTTTCTGGTGCGCTCTCTCGTTTCGAGAGGAGTTGTGACAGGGGAGGACGAGCGCTTGGACTCTAATCCCACAGCCGAAGGGCCAGCAGGGAAACTCCTGCTGGGCATCTTCAGCACACAGTGAGCTTTGCAACTCTGCAACACGCATTGCTGTCACTCCTCCCTTTCCTGCCTGAAAGACCAATTGATTCCAACATCTCTGTGCCCGCTCTCTGCTGAGCAGCAACAGAAAGAGAGGAGCAGGAATGTTTAGACTGGGCTAAAACAGCAGAAGTGCCTTGCAAAAAAGCTCCTGCTGATCACGTTTAGCACACAGTGAGCTTTAAACTGTGACACAAACATTGCTGCCACTCTTCACTCTTTCTCCTAAAAGTGCATTTGAATCCAACGTTTCTGGTGCGCTCTCTCGTTTCGAGAGGAGTTGTGACAGGGGAGGACGAGCGCTTGGACTCTAATCGCACAGCCGAAGGGACAGCAGGGAAACTCCTGCTGGGCATCTTCAGCACACAGTGAGCTTTGCAACTCTGAAACACACATTGCTGTCACCTCTCACTTTCCTACCTCAAAGTCCAATTGAATCCTACATTTCCTGTGCTTGCTCTTTGTGAGCAGTAGCAGAATATAGCACTTACGTTTGGACTCTGCTGAAACAGCAGAAGAGACAGTCCCCACTGGTCATCTTCAGAGCACAGCGATCTTTGCAACTCTGCAACAGACATTGCTGTCACTCCTCCCTTTCCTGCCTGAAAGACCAACTGAATCCACCATCTCTGTGCCCGCTCTCTGCTGAGCAGCAACAGAGAGAGTAGAGCAGGAATGTTGAGACTGTGCTAAAACAGCAGAAGAGCCTTGCAAAAAAGCTCCTGCTGATCATGTTTAGCACACAGCGAGCTTTAAACTGTGACACAAACATTGCTGTCACTCCTCACTTTATCTCCTAAAAGTGCATTTGAATCCAACGTTTCTGGTGCGCTCTCTCGTTTCGAGAGGAGTTGTGACAGGGGAGGACGAGCGCTTGGACTCTAATCCCACAGCCGAAGGGCCAGCAGGGAAACTCCTGCTGGGCATCTTCAGCACACAGTGAGCTTTGCAACTCTGCAACACACATTGCTGTCACCTCTCACTTTCCTACCTCAAAGTCCAATTGAATCCTACATCTCCTGTGCTTGCTCTTTGTGAGCAGTAGCAGAATATAGCTCTTACGTTTGGACTCTGCTGAAACAGCAGAAGAGACAGTCCCCACTGGTCATCTTCAGAGCACAGCGATCTTTGCAACTCTGCAACAGACATTGCTGTCACTCCTCCCTTTCCTGCCTGAAAGACCAACTGAATCCACCATCTCTGTGCCCGCTCTCTGCTGAGCAGCAACAGAGAGAGTAGAGCAGGAATGTTGAGACTGTGCTAAAACAGCAGAAGATCCTTGCAAAAAAGCTCCTGCTGATCATGTTTAGCACACAGCGAGCTTTAAACTGTGACACAAACATTGCTGTCACTCCTCACTTTATCTCCTAAAAGTGCATTTGAATCCAACGTTTCTGGTGCGCTCTCTCGTTTCGAGAGGAGTTGTGACAGGGGAGGACGAGCGCTTGGACTCTAATCGCACAGCCGAAGGGACAGCAGGGAAACTCCTGCTGGGCATCTTCAGCACACAGTGAGCTTTGCAACTCTGCAACACACATTGCTGTCACTCCTCCCTTTCCTGCCTGAAAGACCAATTGATTCCAACATCTCTGTGCCCGCTCTCTGCTGAGCAGCAACAGAAAGAGAGGAGCAGGAATGTTTAGACTGGGCTAAAACAGCAGAAGTGCCTTGCAAAAAAGCTCCTGCTGATCACGTTTAGCACACAGTGAGCTTTAAACTGTGACACAAACATTGCTGCCACTCTTCACTCTTTCTCCTAAAAGTGCATTTGAATCCAACGTTTCTGGTGCGCTCTCTCGTTTCGAGAGGAGTTCTGACAGGGGAGGACGAGCGCTTGGACTCTAATCGCACAGCCGAAGGGACAGCAGGGAAACTCCTGCTGGGCATCTTCAGCACACAGTGAGCTTTGCAACTCTGAAACACACATTGCTGTCACCTCTCACTTTCCTACCTCAAAGTCCAATTGAATCCTACATTTCCTGTGCTTGCTCTTTGTGAGCAGTAGCAGAATATAGCACTTACGTTTGGACTCTGCTGAAACAGCAGAAGAGACAGTCCCCACTGGTCATCTTCAGAGCACAGCGATCTTTGCAACTCTGCAACAGACATTGCTGTCACTCCTCCCTTTCCTGCCTGAAAGACCAACTGAATCCACCATCTCTGTGCCCCCTCTCTGCTGAGCAGCAACAGAGAGAGTAGAGCAGGAATGTTGAGACTGTGCTAAAACAGCAGAAGATCCTTGCAAAAAAGCTCCTGCTGATCATGTTTAGCACACAGCGAGCTTTAAACTGTGACACAAACATTGCTGTCACTCCTCACTTTATCTCCTAGAAGTGCATTTGAATCCAACGTTTCTGGTGCGCTCTCTCGTTTCGAGAGGAGTTGTGACAGGGGAGGACGAGCGCTTGGACTCTAATCCCACAGCCGAAGGGCCAGCAGGGAAACTCCTGCTGGGCATCTTCAGCACACAGTGAGCTTTGCAACTCTGCAACACGCATTGCTGTCACTCCTCCCTTTCCTGCCTGAAAGACCAATTGATTCCAACATCTCTGTGCCCGCTCTCTGCTGAGCAGCAACAGAAAGAGAGGAGCAGGAATGTTTAGACTGGGCTAAAACAGCAGAAGTGCCTTGCAAAAAAGCTCCTGCTGATCACGTTTAGCACACAGTGAGCTTTAAACTGTGACACAAACATTGCTGCCACTCTTCACTCTTTCTCCTAAAAGTGCATTTGAATCCAACGTTTCTGGTGCGCTCTCTCGTTTCGAGAGGAGTTGTGACAGGGGAGGACGAGCGCTTGGACTCTAATCCCACAGCCGAAGGGCCAGCAGGGAAACTCCTGCTGGGCATCTTCAGCACACAGTGAGCTTTGCAACTCTGAAACACACATTGCTGTCACCTCTCACTTTCCTACCTCAAAGTCCAATTGAATCCTACATCTCCTGTGCTTGCTCTTTGTGAGCAGTAGCAGAATATAGCTCTTACGTTTGGACTCTGCTGAAACAGCAGAAGAGACAGTCCCCACTGGTCATCTTCAGAGCACAGCGATCTTTGCAACTCTGCAACAGACATTGCTGTCACTCCTCCCTTTCCTGCCTGAAAGACCAACTGAATCCACCATCTCTGTGCCCGCTCTCTGCTGAGCAGCAACAGAGAGAGTAGAGCAGGAATGTTGAGACTGTGCTAAAACAGCAGAAGATCCTTGCAAAAAAGCTCCTGCTGATCATGTTTAGCACACAGCGAGCTTTAAACTGTGACACAAACATTGCTGTCACTCCTCACTTTATCTCCTAAAAGTGCATTTGAATCCAACGTTTCTGGTGCGCTCTCTCGTTTCGAGAGGAGTTGTGACAGGGGAGGACGAGCGCTTGGACTCTAATAGCACAGCCGAAGGGACAGCAGGGAAACTCCTGCTGGGCATCTTCAGCACACAGTGAGCTTTGCAACTCTGCAACACGCATTGCTGTCACTCCTCCCTTTCCTGACTGAAAGACCAACTGAATCCACCATCTCTGTGCCCGCTCTCTGCTGAGCAGCAACAGAGAGAGTAGAGCAGGAATGTTTAGACTGGACTAAAACAGCAGAAGCGCCTTGCAAAAAAGCTCCTGCTGATCATGTTTAGCACACAGCGAGCTTTAAACTGTGACACAAACATTGCTGCCACTCTTCACTCTTTCTCCTAAAAGTGCATTTGAATCCAACGTTTCTGGTGCGCTCTCTCGTTTCGAGAGGAGTTGTGACGGGAGGACGAGCGCTTGGACTCTAATCGCACAGCCGAAGGGCCAGCAGGGAAACTCCTGCTGGGCATCTTCAGCACACAGTGAGCTTTGCAACTCTGAAACACACATTGCTGTCACCTCTCACTTTCCTACCTCAAAGTCCAATTGAATCCTACATCTCCTGTGCTTGCTCTTTGTGAGCAGTAGCAGAATATAGCACTGACGTTTGGACTCTGCTGAAACAGCAGAAGAGACAGTCCAGAAAGTTCACCCTGGTCATCTTCAGAGCACAGCGATCTTTGCAACTCTGCAACAGACATTGCTGTCACTCCTCCCTTTCCTGCCTGAAAGACCAACTGAATCCACCATCTCTGTGCCCGCTCTCTGCTGAGCAGCAACAGAGAGAGTAGAGCAGGTATGTTGAGACTGTGCTAAAACAACAGAAGAGCCTTGCAAAAAAGCTCCTGGTGATCATGTATAGCACACAGCGAGCTTTAAACTGTGACACAAACATTGCTGTCACTCCTCACTTTATCTCCTAAAAGTGCATTTGAATCCAACGTTTCTGGTGCGCTCTCTCGTTTCGAGAGGAGTTGTGACAGGGGAGGACGAGCGCTTGGACTCTAATCCCACAGCCGAAGGGCCAGCAGGGAAACTCCTGCTGGGCATCTTCAGCACACAGTGAGCTTTGCAACTCTGCAACACACATTGCTGTCACTCCTCCCTTTCCTGCCTGAAAGACCAATTGATTCCAACATCTCTGTGCCCGCTCTCTGCTGAGCAGCAACAGAAAGAGAGGAGCAGGAATGTTTAGACTGGGCTAAAACAGCAGAAGTGCCTTGCAAAAAAGCTCCTGCTGATCACGTTTAGCACACAGTGAGCTTTAAACTGTGACACAAACATTGCTGCCACTCTTCACTCTTTCTCCTAAAAGTGCATTTGAATCCAACGTTTCTGGTGCGCTCTCTCGTTTCGAGAGGAGTTGTGACAGGGGAGGACGAGCGCTTGGAATCTAATCCCACAGCCAAAAAGCCAGCAGGTAAATTCCTGCTGGGCATCTTCAGCACACAGTGAGCTTTGCAACTCTGGAACACACATTGCTGTCACCTCTCACTTTCCTACCTGAAAGTCCAATTGAATCCTACATCTCCTGTGCTTGCTCTTTGTGAGCAGTAGCAGAATATAGCACTTATGTTTGGACTCTGCTGAAACAGCAGAAGAGACAGTCCAGAAAGTTCCCACTGATCATCTTCAGCGCACAGTGAGCTTTGCAACTCTGAAACACACATTGCTGTCACTCCTCACTTCATCTCCTAATAGTCCCTTTGAATCCATGGTCTCTCGCGCCCTCTCTCGTTTGAACAGCAGCAGTGACAGGTGAACACGAGCTCTTGGCCTCTGCTCCCACAGCCGAAGAGCCAGGAGTGAAAGCTCCGGCTGGGCATCTTCAGCAACTAGTCAGCTTTGCAACTGTGACACATATATTGCTGTTGCTCCTCACTTTCCTACCTCAAAGTCCAATTGAATCCAAAATCTCTGGGCCCTTTCTCTGCTGGGCAGCAGCAGAGAGAGTAGAGCCGGAACGTTTTGTCCCTGCTAAAAGAGCAGAAGAGCCAGGACAAAATGTTCCTGCAGATCATCTTCAGCGCACAGCGAGCTTTGCAACTCTGCAACACGCATTGCTGTCACTCCTCCCTTTCCTGCCTGAAAGACCAACTGAATCCACCATCTCTGTGCCCGCTCTCTGCTGAGCAGCAACAGAGAGAGTAGAGCAGGAATGTTTAGACTGGACTAAAACAGCAGAAGCGCCTTGCAAAAAAGCTCCTGCTGATCATGTTTAGCACACAGTGAGCTTTAAACTGTGACACAAACATTGCTGTCACTCCTCACTTTATCTCCTAAAAGTGCATTTGAATCCAACGTTTCTGGTGCGCTCTCTCGTTTCGAGAGGAGTTGTGACAGGGGAGGACGAGCGCTTGGACTCTAATCGCACAGCCGAAGGGACAGCAGGGAAACTCCTGCTGGGCATCTTCAGCACACAGTGAGCTTTGCAACTCTGCAACACACATTGCTGTCACTCCTCCCTTTCCTGCCTGAAAGACCAATTGATTCCAACATCTCTGTGCCCGCTCTCTGCTGAGCAGCAACAGAAAGAGAGGAGCAGGAATGTTTAGACTGGGCTAAAACAGCAGAAGTGCCTTGCAAAAAAGCTCCTGCTGATCACGTTTAGCACACAGTGAGCTTTAAACTGTGACACAAACATTGCTGCCACTCTTCACTCTTTCTCCTAAAAGTGCATTTGAATCCAACGTTTCTGGTGCGCTCTCTCGTTTCGAGAGGAGTTGTGACAGGGGAGGACGAGCACTTGGACTCTAATCCCACAGCCGAAGGGCCAGCAGGGAAACTCCTGCTGGGCATCTTCAGCACACAGTGAGCTTTGCAACTCTGAAACACACATTGCTGTCACCTCTCACTTTCCTACCTCAAAGTCCAATTGAATCCTACATCTCCTGTGCTTGCTCTTTGTGAGCAGTAGCAGAATATAGCACTGACGTTTGGACTCTGCTGAAACAGCAGAAGAGACTGTCCAGAAAGTTCACCCTGGTCATCTTCAGAGCACAGTGATCTTTGCAACTCTGCAACAGACATTGCTGTCACTCCTCCCTTTCCTGCCTGAAAGACCAACTGAATCCACCATCTCTGTGCCCGCTCTCTGCTGAGCAGCAACAGAGAGAGTAGAGCAGGAATGTTGACACTGTGCTAAAACAGCAGAAGAGCCTTGCAAAAAAGCTCCTGCTGATCATGTTTAGCACACAGCGAGCTTTAAACTGTGACACAAACATTGCTGTCACTCCTCACTTTATCTCCTAAAAGTGCATTTGAATCCAACGTTTCTGGTGCGCTCTCTCGTTTCGAGAGGAGTTGTGACAGGGGAGGACGAGCGCTTGGACTCTAATCCCACAGCCGAAGGGCCAGCAGGGAAACTCCTGCTGGGCATCTTCAGCACACAGTGAGCTTTGCAACTCTGCAACACACATTGCTGTCACTCCTCCCTTTCCTGCCTGAAAGACCAATTGATTCCAACATCTCTGTGCCCGCTCTCTGCTGAGCAGCAACAGAAAGAGAGGAGCAGGAATCACAGAATCACAGAATCCCAAGGGTTGGAAGGGACCTAAAAAGATCATCTAGTCCAACTCCCCTGCAAGAGCAGGGTAACCTACAGTACATCACACAGGAACTTGTCCAGGCGGGCCTTGAATATCTCCAGTGTAGGAGACTCCACAACCCCCCTGGGCAACCTGTTCCAGTGCTCTGTCACTCTTACAGTAAAGAAGTTCTTCCTGATGTTAACGTGGAACTTCCTATGTTCCAGTTTACACCCATTGCCCCTTGTCCTATCACTGGATATCACTGAAAAAAGCCTAGCTCCATCATCCTGACACCTACCCTTCACATATTTGTAAACATTGATGAGGTCACCCCTCAGTCTCCTCTTTTGCAAGCTAAAGAGACCCAGCTCCCTCAGCCTCTCCTCATAAGGGAGATGTTCCACTCCCTTAATCATCTTTGTGGCTCTGCGCTGGACTCCTTCAAGCAATTCCCTGTCCTTCTTGAACAGAGGGGCCCAGAACTGGACGCAATATTCCAGACGCGGCCTCAGCAAGGCTGAGTAGAGGGGGAGGAGAACCTCTCTTGACCTACTAACCACTCCCTTTCTAATGCACCCTAAAATGCCATTTGCCTTCTTGGCCACAAGAGCACATTGCTGGCTCATGGTCATCCTCCTATCCACCAGGACCCCCAGGTCCCTTTCCCCTTCACTACTTTCCAGCAGGTCAACCTCCAACCTGTACTGGTACATGGGGTTGTTCTTCCCCAGATGCAAGACTCTACACTTGCCCTTGTTAAATTTCATCAAGTTTCTCCCCGCCCAACTCTCCAGCCTGTCCAGGTCTCTCTGAATGGCAGCACAGTCCTCTGGTGTGTCAGCCACTCCTCCCAGTTTTGTGTCATCAGCAAACTTGCTGAGGGTGCACTCAGTTCCCTCATCCAGGTCATTGATGAAAATATTAAACAGCACCGGTCCCAGCACCGACCCCTGAGGAACTCCACTAGTCACAGACCTCCAGCTAGATTCTGCGCCATTGACCACAACTCTGCCTTCTTCCTTTCAACCAGTTCTCGATCCACCTCACTACTTTATCATCAAGCCCACACTTCCTTAGCTTATCTATGAGGATGCTGTGGGAGACAGTATCAAATGCCTTACTGAAATCAAGAAAAACTACATCTACCGCTCTACCATCATCCCTCCACCTAGTCACTTCCTCATAGAAGGCTATAAGGTTGGTCATACATGACTTCCCCCTCATAAAACCATGTTGGCTGTTCTTAATGACCCCCTCATCCTTGATATGCCTAGTGATGGAGTCAAGAATAAGTTGTTCCATCATCTTTCCAGGGATGGAGGTAAGGCTGACCGGTCTATAATTACCCGGGTCCTCCTTCTTGCCCTTCTTATAGATTGGTGTGACCTTTGCCATCCGCCAATCCTCAGGCACCTCGCCCATTTCCCACGACTTACCAAAGATGATGGAAAGTGGCCTAGCAATGACCTCCGCCAGCTCCCTCAGCACCCGTGGGTGCATTCCATCCGGACCCATCGATTTACAGATGTCCAGTTTGCATAGCTGATCCCTAACCCAATCCTCATCTACCAAAGCAAACTCCTCCTTTGTCCTGACTCCTTCTGGGGCTATAGAAATCCGGGGCCCTCGGGGAGAGTCTGCAGGAGTAAAGACAGAGGCAAAGAAGGCATTCAGCACCTCTGCCTTCTTTATATCCTCTGTCTCCAGGGTACCCACTTTATTCAGCAGTGGGCCTATATTGCCTCTTGTTTTAGTTTTATTTGCTATGTATTTGAAGAAGCCCTTTCTATTGTCTTTAACCCGACTAGCAAGATTGAGTTCCAAGGAGGCCTTAGCTGTCCTAATTGCCTCCCTACATCCTCTAACAACTGTCCTATATTCCTCCCAAGCGGCCAGCCCCTCCTTCCATAATCCATGGATTCTCCTTTTCCACTTGAGTTTGCCCAGCAGCTCCTTGTTTAACCACGCCGGTCTCCTAGATCCCTTACTTGACTTCCTACTCATTGGGACGCTCCGATCCTGAGCTTGGAAGAAGCGGTCCTTGAATGCTAACCAACTATCTTGAGCCCCTTTACCGCCTAGTACACTTTCCCATGAGACTTCCCTTAGCAGTTGACTGAAGAGGCCAAAGTTGGCCCTTCGGAAATCCAGAACTGTGGCTTTGCTAGGTATTCTATTCCTCCCACACAGGATCCTAAACTCCACCATCTCATGGTCACTGCAGCCAAGGCTGCCATTGACCGTCACCACTTCGACCAAACCCTCCTTGTTGGTGAATCTAGCAGCGCTGCTCCCCTAGTTGGTACATCCACCATTTGCATTAAGAAATTATCATCAATGCACTCGAGGAACCTCCTAGACTGTGAATGACTGGCTGTGTGAGTCTTCCAGCAAATATCGGGGTAATTAAAGTCCCCCACGACGACTAAGGCATGTAGTCGCGAGGCTACTTCCAGTTGCCTGTAGAAAGCCTCATCAACTCCTTCGTCCTGATCAGGAGGTCTGTAATAGACCACCACAACTGTATCACCCGTGCTAGTCAGCCCCTTGATTCGTACCCACAGACATTCCACTTGCTCCTCATCCGACCCCGGACAGAACTCAATACATTCTAGTTGCTCTCTCACGTAAAGAGCAACTCCACCACCTCGCTTTGCTGACCTATCTTTCCTAAAAAGGACATAGCCATCCATGACCACATTCCAGTCATGTGAACTGTCCCACCATGTCTCTGTAATCGCCACTAGATCATAACCTTTAGCCCGCACACAGACTTCTAACTCCTCCTGTTTATTCCCCATGCTGCGTGCATTGGTGTACAGGCATTTCAGGGAGCCAGTCCTAGTACCCTTTTTCCCCTGGGGGACAGGGTCTAAAGAGCTATCCTTTCCCACAAGTGAAACAAGAGATTGATAGTCCTCCTTAGCCCGCCATCCTTCAATCCCTAGCATGTTCCTCTTGGGCTTGTCCCCAACAGGCCCAGTTAAATCCCCTCCCCCTTTCATAACTAGTTTAAAGCCCTGTCAATAAGCCCTGCTAACTCCTGCCCCAAAACCCTTTTTTTTCTCTGGGACTGGTGTATCCCACCTGTCACCAGCAAACCAGGTGTCCCATACAGCAGCCCGTGACTGAAAAACCCAAACCCCTGCCTTTGGCACCAGTCACGTAGCCATACATTAACCTGCAGAGTCTTCTTATATATCCCTTCACCCTCGCTTGCAACAGGTATGGAGGCAAACACCACTTGCGCTCCAGACCCTTTAACCAGCCGTCCCAGGGCCCTGTAGTCTCTCTTCATTGCCCTTACGTTCCTCGTAATAATTTCGTCACTGCCAACCTGAAAAACCAGCAGTGGGTAGTAGTCAGACGGCTGCACCAGTTCAGAGAGCTTCTTTTTAACATCTCTAATCCGAGCCCCAGGCAGGCAGCAGACCTCCCTGTGGGGTGGATCTGGTCGACAAATGGGCCCTTCTGTTCCCCTCAGAAGGGAGTCACCCACCACAATTACTCTTCTTTTCTTCTTGGTTGGGGAAGTTCTGAGGTATGTGGGTGAGTGACTAGCCCTGGGTGACTCACTAGATAGATTTGCCTCACCATCTCCATTCACCTGGCCCTGAATTTCCAAGACCTCGTACCTGTTATTCAAGGGCAACTGGGAGGGAGGAAGGGATTGTGAGGGTTTTCGCTTACCTCTCCGAGGAGGAACCTCCCTCCATCCATCCTTGTCCATTAAGCTCTCTCCTTCTGTCTGATGGTAGGAGGGAAGGTGATCCATAGCTTGTTGAACCACTTCCCTCTGCCCTTGCCTTAGGGTGTGGTTCCACCAATCTATTTCACTTTCACACTCTCTAATGGCTCTCAACCTTTCAACATCCTCCCTCAGTTCAGCCACCTGCCTGAGCAGGTCATTTATTTGCTCACAGCGAACACAAGCAGTATCACTGGCTCCCTCCAATACAAGTGCCAGGCTCAGGCATTCGCTGCAGCCAGAGACCTGCACAGCTGCATGTCTGCAGGAAGGCTCAGTCTGGATACCCACATTAGTACTCACTACAGCTTTCGATCGTGTTGTAACCATGATCTATCTGGGCAATCAATCCGTCTACGTCCCTCAGCACTCCTTCCCCCTCCTGTACTCCAGGCGAGTCCTCTCGATGAGGCGGTTGGAACGCTTCCCTGCCCGCTCCCCTGCCCGCTCGCCTGCCCGCGCGAACTGCCGCACAACCTGCCACGACCCTCTGCCTCGACGCTCTCTGTTTGCCGGCTCTGTTCGCCGCGCTTCTGGTCGCCGCGCTCCCTGGGAAGGTTTTTTAGCCACTCCCAGCTGGTGCCACTCCTCCTGGCTCCGCCCCCTGTGAGTCAGCCCCTCGCGGGAGCTGAGCTTCCGAGTCCTGGGCGAGTCCTGGGCAAGTCCTTTTGAGGACTTGAGGCTCCCTCCTCAGTGGCTCTTGTCGCTCTGAGGTGAGGCTCCTTGACGCTGATCTCTCCCCTCTCCGCTCCGGTGTTGCAGGCGTCCTCTCTCAAGCTACTCACCTCAGCAACTGATCGAGAGTGGCCCTTGATGGCCGGTTTGAATCTGACACCGAGCCTCCTGGCTCCGCCCCCTGTGAGTCAGCCCCTCGCGGGAGCTGAGCTTCCGAGTCCTGGGCAAGTCCTGTTGAGGATTTGAGGCTCCCTCCTCAGTGGCTCTTGTCGCTCTGAGGTGAGGCTCCTGGACGCTGATCTCTCCCCTCTCCGCTCCGGTGTTGCAGGCGTCCTCTCTCAAGCTACTCACCTCAGCAACTGATCGAGAGTGGCCCTTGATGGCCGGTTTGAATCTGACACCGAGCCTCCTGGCTCCGCCCCCTGTGAGTCAGCCCCTCGCGGGAGCTGAGCTTCCGAGTCCTGGGCAAGTCCTGTTGAGGACTTGAGGCTCCCTCCTCAGTGGCTCTTGTCGCTGTGAGGTGAGGCTCCTGGACGCTGATCTCTCCCCTCTCCGCTCCGGTGTTGCAGGCGTCCTCTCTCAAGCTACTCACCTCAGCAACTGGGCTAAAACAGCAGAAGTGCCTTGCAAAAAAGCTCCTGCTGATCACGTTTAGCACACAGTGAGCTTTAAACTGTGACACAAACATTGCTGCCATTCTTCACTCTTTCTCCTAAAAGTGCATTTGAATCCAACGTTTCTGGTGCGCTCTCTCGTTTCGAGAGGAGTTGTGACAGGGGAGGACGAGCGATTGGAATCTAATCCCACAGCCGAAAAGCCAGCAGGTAAATTCCTGCTGGGCATCTTCAGCACACAGTGAGCTTTGCAACTCTGGAACACACATTGCTGTCACCTCTCACTTTCCTACCTGAAAGTCCAATTGAATCCTACATCTCCTGTGCTTGCTCTTTGTGAGCAGTAGCAGAATATAGCACTTATGTTTAGACTCTGCTGAAACAGCAGAAGAGACAGTCCAGAAAGTTCCCACTGATCATCTTCAGCGCACAGTGAGCTTTGCAACTCTGAAACACACATTGCTGTCACTCCTCACTTCATCTCCTAATAGTCCCTTTGAATCCATGGTCTCTCGCGCCCACTCTCGTTTGAACAGCAGCAGTGACAGGTGAACACGAGCTCTTGGCCTCTGCTCCCACAGCCAAAGAGCCAGGAGTGAAAGCTCCGGCTGGGCATCTTCAGCAATTAGTCAGCTTTGCAACTGTGACACATATATTGCGGTTGCTCCTCACTTTCCTACCTCAAAGTCCAATTGAATCCAAAATCTCTGGGCCCTTTCTCTGCTGGGCAGCAGCAGAGAGAGTAGAGCCGGAACGTTTTGTCCCTGCTAAAAGAGCAGAAGAGCCAGGACAAAATGTTCCTGCAGATCATCTTCAGCACACAGTGAGCTTTGCAACTCTGCAACACACATTGCTGTCACTCCTCCCTTTCCTGCCTGAAAGACCAACTGAATCCACCATCTCTGTGCCCGCTCTCTGCTGAGCAGCAACAGAGAGAGAGGAGCAGGAATGTTTAGACTGGGCTAAAACAGCAGAAGTGCCTTGCAAAAAAGCTCCTGCTGATCACGTTTAGCACACAGTGAGCTTTAAACTGTGACACAAACATTGCTGCCACTCTTCACTCTTTCTCCTAAAAGTGCATTTGAATCCAACGTTTCTGGTGCGCTCTCTCGTTTCGAGAGGAGTTGTGACAGGGGAGGACGAGCGCTTGGACTCTAATCCCACAGCCGAAGGGCCAGCAGGGAAACTCCTGCTGGGCATCTTCAGCACACAGTGAGCTTTGCAACTCTGCAACACACATTGCTGTCACTCCTCCCTTTCCTGCCTGAAAGACCAACTGAATCCACAATCTCTGTGCCCGCTCTCTGCTGAGCAGCAACAGAGAGAGAGGAGCAGGAATGTTTAGACTGGGCTAAAACAGCAGAAGTGCCTTGCAAAAATGCTCCTGCTGATCACGTTTAGCACACAGTGAGCTTTAAACTGTGACACAAACATTGCTGCCACTCTTCACTCTTTCTCCTAAAAGTGCATTTGAATCCAACGTTTCTGGTGCGCTCTCTCGTTTCGAGAGGAGTTGTGACAGGGGAGGACGAGCGCTTGGACTCTCATCCCACAGCCGAAGGGCCAGCAGGGAAACTCCTGCTGGGCATCTTCAGCACACAGTGAGCTTTGCAACTCTGCAACACACATTGCTGTCACTCCTCCCTGTCCTGCCTGAAAGACCAACTGAATCCACCATCTCTGTGCCCGCTCTCTGCTGAGCAGCAACAGAAAGAGAGGAGCAGGAATGTTTAGACTGGGCTAAAACAGCAGAAGTGCCTTGCAAAAAAGCTCCTGCTGATCACGTTTAGCACACAGTGAGCTTTAAACTGTGACACAAACATTGCTGCCACTCTTCACTCTTTCTCCTAAAAGTGCATTTGAATCCAATGTTTCTGGTGCGCTCTCTCGTTTCGAGAAGAGTTGTGACAGGGGAGGACGAGCGCTTGGACTCTAATCCCACAGCCGAAGGGCCAGCAGGGAAACTCCTGCTGGGCATCTTCAGCACACAGCGAGCTTTGCAATTCTGAAACACACATTGCTGTCACCTCTCACTTTCCTACCTCAAAGTCCAATTGAATCCTACATCTCCTGTTCTTGCTCTTTGTGAGCAGTAGCAGAATATAGCACTTACGTTTGGACTCTGCTGAAACAGCAGAAGAGACAGTCCAGAAAGTTCCCACTGATCATCTTCAGCGCACAGTGAGCTTTGCAACTCTGAAACACACATTGCTGTCACTCCTCACTTCATCTCCTAATAGTCCCTTTGAATCCATGGTCTCTCGCGCCCTCTCTCGTTTGAACAGCAGCAGTGACAGGTGAACACGAGCTCTTGGCCTCTGCTCCCACAGCCGAAGAGCCAGGAGTGAAAGCTCCGGCTGGGCATCTTCAGCAATTAGTCAGCTTTGCAACTGTGACACATATATTGCGGTTGCTCCTCACTTTCCTACCTCAAAGTCCAATTGAATCCCAAATCTCTGGGCCCTTTCTCTGCTGGGCAGCAGCAGAGAGAGTAGAGCCGGAACGTTTTGTCCCTGCTAAAAGAGCAGAAGAGCCAGGACAAAATGTTCCTGCAGATCATCTTCAGCACACAGTGAGCTTTGCAACTCTGCAACACCCATTGCTGTCACTCCTCCCTTTCCTGCCTGAAAGACCAACTGAATCCACCATCTCTGTGCCCGCTCTCTGCTGAGCAGCAACAGAGAGAGAGGAGCAGGAATGTTTAGACTGGGCTAAAACAGCAGAAGTGCCTTGCAAAAAAGCTCCTGCTGATCACGTTTAGCACACAGTGAGCTTTAAACTGTGACACAAACATTGCTGCCACTCTTCACTCTTTCTCCTAAAAGTGCATTTGAATCCAACGTTTCTGGTGCGCTCTCTCGTTTTGAGAGGAGTTGTGACAGGGGAGGACGAGCGCTTGGACTCTAATCCCACAGCCGAAGGGCCAGCAGGGAAACTCCTGCTGGGCATCTTCAGCACACAGTGAGCTTTGCAACTCTGCAACACACATTGCTGTCACTCCTCCCTTTCTTGCCTGAAAGACCAATTGATTCCAACATCTCTGTGCCTGCTCTCTGCTGAGCAGCAACAGAAAGAGAGGAGCAGGAATGTTTAGACTGGGCTAAAACAGCAGAAGTGCCTTGCAAAAAAGCTCCTGCTGATCATGTTTAGCACACAGTGAGCTTTAAACTGTGACACAAACATTGCTGCCACTCTTCACTCTTTCTCCTAAAAGTGCATTTGAATCCAACTTTTCTGTTGCGCTCTCTCGTTTTGAGAGGAGTTGTGACAGGGGAGGACGAGCGCTTGGACTCTAATCCCACAGCCGAAGGGCCAGCAGGGAAACTCCTGCTGGGCATCTTCAGCACACAGTGAGCTTTGCAACTCTGAAACACACATTGCTGTCACCTCTCACTTTCCTACCTCAAAGTCCAATTGAATCCTACATCTCCTGTGCTTGCTCTTTGTGAGCTGTAGCAGAATATAGCACTTACGTTTGGACTCTGCTGAAACAGCAGAAGAGACAGTCCAGAAAGTTCCCACTGATCATCTTCAGCGCCCAGCGAGCTTTGCAACTCTGTAACACACATTGCTGTCACTCCTCCCTTTCCTGCCTGAAAGACCAACTGAATCCACCATCTCTGTGCCCGATCACTGCTGAGAAGCAACAGAGAGAGTAGAGCAGGAATGTTTAGACTGGGCTAAAACAGCAGAAGAGCCTTGCAAAAAAGCTCCTGCTGATCATCTTCAGCGCACAGTGAGCTTTGCAACTCTGAAACACACATTGCTGTCACTCCTCACTTCATCTCCTAATAGTCCCTTTGAATCCATGGTCTCTCGTGCCCTCTCTCGTTTGAACAGCAGCAGTGACAGGTGAACACGAGCTCTTGGCCTCTGCTCCCACAGCCAAAGAGCCAGGAGTGAAAGCTCCGGCTGGGCATCTTCAGCAATTAGTCAGCTTTGCAACTGTGACACATATATTGCGGTTGCTCCTCACTTTCCTACCTCAAAGTCTAATTGAATCCCAAATCTCTGGGCCCTTTCTCTGCTGGGCAGCAGCAGAGAGAGTAGAGCCGGAACGTTTTGTCCCTGCTAAAAGAGCAGACGAGCCAGGACAAAATGTTCCTGCAGATCATCTTCAGCGCACAGCGAGCTTTGCAACTCTGCAACACGCATTGCTGTCACTCCTCCCTTTCCTGCCTGAAAGACCAACTGATTCCACCATCTCTGTGCCCGCTCTCTGCTGAGCAGCAACAGAGAGAGTAGAGCAGGAATGTTTAGACTGGGCTAAAACAGCAGAAGCGCCTTGCAAAAAAGCTCCTGCTGATCATGTTTAGCACACAGTGAGCTTTAAACTGTGACACAAACATTGCTGCCACTCCTCACTTTATCTCCTAAAAGTGCGTTTGAATCCAACGTTTCTAGTGCCCTCTCTCGTTTCGAGAGCTGTTGTGACAGGGGAGGACGAGCGCTTGGACTCTAATCCCACAGCCGAAGGGCCAGCAGGGAAACTCCTGCTGGGCATCTTCAGCACACAGTGAGCTTTGCAACTCTGCAACACGCATTGCTGTCACTCCTCCCTTTCTTGCCTGAAAGACCAATTGATTCCAACATCTCTGTGCCTGCTCTCTGCTGAGCAGCAACAGAGAGAGAGGAGCAGGAATGTTTAGACTGGGCTAAAACAGCAGAAGTGCCTTGCAAAAAAGCTCCTGCTGATCACGTTTAGCACACAGTGAGCTTTAAACTGTGACACAAACATTGCTGCCACTCTTCACTCTTTCTCCTAAAAGTGCATTTGAATCCAACGTTTCTGGTGCGCTCTCTTGTTTTGAGAGGAGTTGTGACAGGGGAGGACGAGCGCTTGGACTCTAATCCCACAGCCGAAGGGCCAGCAGGGAAACTCCTGCTGGGCATCTTCAGCACACAGTGAGCTTTGCAACTCTGAAACACACATTGCTGTCACCTCTCACTTTCCTACCTGAAAGTCCAATTGAATCCTACATCTCCTGTGCTTGCTCTTTGTGAGCAGTAGCAGAATATAGCTCTTACGTTTGGACTCTTCTGAAACAGCAGAAGAGACAGTCCAGAAAGTTCCCACTGATCATCTTCAGCGCCCAGCGAGCTTTGCAACTCTGTAACACACATTGCTGTCACTCCTCCCTTTCCTGCCTGAAAGACCAACTGAATCCACCATCTCTGTGCCCGATCACTGCTGAGAAGCAACAGAGAGAGTAGAGCAGGAATGTTTAGACTGGGCTAAAACAGCAGAAGAGCCTTGCAAAAAAGCTCCTGCTGATCATGTTTAGCACACAGTGAGCTTTAAACTGTGACACAAACATTGCTGCCACTCTTCACTCTTTCTCCTAAAAGACCATTTGAATCCAACAACTCCGGTGCCAGCACTCTGCTGAACAGCAGAGTAAGCAGGAATGTCTGCAATCTGTAAGACAGTGGAAGAGACAAGCCAGAAGGCTGCTCTTGTGCTTCTTCAACACACTGAGCTTTACAACTGTGACACACACACTGTTGTCACTCCTCATTGTAGCTCCTAAAAGTGCATTTGAATACAGCGTTTCTGGTCTCCACTCTCGTTTCAAGAGCAGCAGAGACAGGTGAGCACGAGCGCTTGGACTCCGCTCCCACATCCGAAGGGCAGGGAGGGAAAGTCCTTGCAGATCATCTTCAGCGCACAGTGAGCTTTGCAACTCTGAAACACACATTGCTGTCACTCCTCACTTCATCTCCTAATAGTCCCTTTGAATCCATGGTCTCTCGTGCCCTCTCTCGTTTGAACAGCAGCAGTGAAGGGTGAACACGAGCTCTTGGCCTCTGCTCCCACAGCCGAAGAGCCAGGAGTGAAAGCTCCGGCTGGGCATCTTCAGCAACTAGTCAGCTTTGCAACTGTGACACATATATTGATGTCGCTCCTCACTTTCCTACCTCAAAGTCCAATTGAATCCCAAATCTCTGGGCCCTTTCTCTGCTGGGCAGCAGCAGAGAGAGTAGAGCCGGAACGTTTTGTCCCTGCTAAAAGAGCAGACGAGCCAGGACAAAATGTTCCTGCAGATCATCTTCAGCGCACAGCGAGCTTTGCAACTCTGCAACACGCATTGCTGTCACTCCTCCCTTTCCTGCCTGAAAGACCAACTGATTCCACCATCTCTGTGCCCGCTCTCTGCTGAGCAGCAACAGAGAGAGTAGAGCAGGAATGTTTAGACTGGGCTAAAACAGCAGAAGCGCCTTGCAAAAAAGCTCCTGCTGATCATGTTTAGCACACAGTGAGCTTTAAACTGTGACACAAACATTGCTGCCACTCCTCACTTTATCTCCTAAAAGTGCGTTTGAATCCAAAGTTTCTAGTGCCCTCTCTCGTTTCGAGAGCTGTTGTGACAGGGGAGGACGAGCGCTTGGACTCTAATCCCACAGCCGAAGGGCCAGCAGGGAAACTCCTGCTGGGCATCTTCAGCACACAGTGAGCTTTGCAACTCTGAAACACACATTGCTGTCACCTCTCACTTTCCTACCTCAAAGTCCAATTGAATCCTACATCTCCTGTTCTTGTTGTGAGCAGCATCAAAATATAGCACTTACATTTGGACTCTGCTGAAACAGCAGAAGAGACAGTCCAGAAAGTTCCCACTGATCATCTTCAGCGCACAGTGAGCTTTGCAACTCTGAAACACACATTGCTGTCACTCCTCACTTCATCTCCTAATAATCCGTTTGAATCCATGGTCTCTCGCGCCCTCTCTCGTTTGAACAGCAGCAGTGACAGGTGAACACGAGCTCTTGGCCTGTGCTCCCACAGCCGAAGAGCCAGGAGTGAAAGCTCCGGCTGGGCATCTTCAGCAACTAGTCAGCTTTGCAACTCTGAAACACACATTGCTGTCACCTCTCACTTTCCTACATCGAAGTCCAATTGAATCCAAAATCTCTGGGCCCTTTCTCTGCTGGGCAGCAGCAGAGAGAGTAGAGCCGGAACGTTTTGTCCCTGCTAAAAGAGCAGAAGAGCCAGGACAAAATGTTCCTGCAGATCATCTTCAGCGCACAGCGAGCTTTGCAACTCTGCAACACGCATTGCTGTCACTCCTCCCTTTCCTGCCTGAAAGACCAACTGAATCCACCATCTCTGTGCCTGCTCTCTGCTGAGCAGCAACAGAAAGAGAGGAGCAGGAATGTTTAGACTGGGCTAAAACAGCAGAAGTGCCTTGCAAAAAAGCTCCTGCTGATCATGTTTAGCACACAGTGAGCTTTAAACTGTGACACAAACATTGCTGCCACTCTTCACTCTTTCTCCTAAAAGTGCATTTGAATCCAACGTTTCTGGTGTGCTCTCTTGTTTTGAGAGGAGTTGTGACAGGGGAGGACGAGCGCTTGGACTCTAATCCCACAGCCGAAGGGCCAGCAGGGAAACTCCTGCTGGGCATCTTCAGCACACAGTGAGCTTTGCAACTCTGAAACACACATTGCTGTCACCTCTCACTTTCCTACCTGAAAGTCCAATTGAATCCTACATCTCCTGTGCTTGCTCTTTGTGAGCAGTAGCAGAATATAGCACTTACGTTTGGACTCTGCTGAAACAGCAGAAGAGACAGTCCAGAAAGTTCCCACTGATCATCTTCAGCGCACAGTGAGCTTTGCAACTCTGAAACACACATTGCTGTCACTCCTCACTTCATCTCCTAATAGTCCCTTTGAATCCATGGTCTCTCGCGCCCTCTCTCGTTTGAACAGCAGCAGTGACAGGTGAACACGAGCTCTTGGCCTCTGCTCCCACAGCCGAAGAGCCAGGAGTGAAAGCTCCGGCTGGGCATCTTCAGCAATTAGTCAGCTTTGCAACTGTGACACATATATTGCGGTTGCTCCTCACTTTCCTACCTCAAAGTCCAATTGAATCCCAAATCTCTGGGCCCTTTCTCTGCTGGGCAGCAGCAGAGAGAGTAGAGCCGGAACGTTTTGTCCCTGCTAAAAGAGCAGAAGAGCCAGGACAAAATGTTCCTGCAGATCATCTTCAGCGCACAGCGAGCTTAGCAACTCTGCAACACGCATTGCTGTCACTCCTCCCTTTCCTGCCTGAAAGACCAACTGAATCCACCATCTCTGTGCCCGCTCTCTGCTGAGCAGCAACAGAGAGAGTAGAGCAGGAATGTTTAGACTGGACTAAAACAGCAGAAGCGCCTTGCAAAAAAGCTCCTGCTGATCATGTTTAGCACACAGTGAGCTTTAAACTGTGACACAAACATTGCTGTCACTCTTCACTCTTTCTCCTAAAAGTGCATTTGAATCCAACGTTTCTGGTGCGCTCTCTCGTTTCGAGAGGAGTTGTGACAGGGGAGGACGAGCGCTTGGACTCTAATCCCACAGCCGAAGGGCCAGCAGGGAAACTCCTGCTGGGCATCTTCAGCACACAGTGAGCTTTGCAACTCTGCAACACACATTGCTGTCACTCCTCCCTTTCTTGCCTGAAAGACCAATTGATTCCAACATCTCTGTGCTTGCTCTCTGCTGAGCAGCAACAGAAAGAGAGGAGCAGGAATGTTTAGACTGGGCTAAAACAGCAGAAGTGCCTTGCAAAAAAGCTCCTGCTGATCATGTTTAGCACACAGTGAGCTTTAAACTGTGACACAAACATTGCTGCCACTCTTCACACTTTCTCCTAAAAGTGCATTTGAATCCAACGTTTCTGGTGCGCTCTCTTGTTTTGAGAGGAGTTGTGACAGGGGAGGACGAGCGCTTGGACTCTAATCCCACAGCCGAAGGGCCAGCAGGGAAACTCCTGCTGGGCATCTTCAGCACACAGCGAGCTTTGCAACTCTGAAACACACATTGCTGTCACCTCTCACTTTCCTACCTCAAAGTCCAATTGAATCCTACATCTCCTGTGCTTGCTCTTTGTGAGCAGTAGCAGAATATAGCACTTACGTTTGGACTCTTCTGAAACAGCAGAAGAGACAGTCCAGAAAGTTCCCACTGATCATCTTCAGCGCCCAGCGAGCTTTGCAACTCTGTAACACACATTGCTGTCACTCCTCCCTTTCCTGCCTGAAAGACCAACTGAATCCACCATCTCTGTGCCCGATCACTGCTGAGAAGCAACAGAGAGAGTAGAGCAGGAATGTTTAGACTGGGCTAAAACAGCAGAAGAGCCTTGCAAAAAAGCTCCTGCTGATCATGTTTAGCACACAGTGAGCTTTAAACTGTGACACAAACATTGCTGCCACTCTTCACTCTTTCTCCTAAAAGACCATTTGAATCCAACAACTCCGGTGCCAGCACTCTGCTGAGCAGCAGAGTGAGCAGGAATGTCTGCAATCTGTAAGACAGTGGAAGAGACAGGCCAGAAGGCTGCTCTTGTGCTTCTTCAACACACTGAGCTTTACAACTGTGACACACACACTGTTGTCACTCCTCATTGTAGCTCCTAAAAGTGCATTTGAATACAGCGTTTCTGGTCTCCACTCTCGTTTCAAGAGCAGCAGAGACAGGTGAGCACGAGCGCTTGGACTCCGCTCCCACATCCGAAGGGCAGGGAGGGAAAGTCCTTGCAGATCATCTTCAGCGCACAGTGAGCTTTGCAACTCTGAAACACACATTGCTGTCACTCCTCACTTCATCTCCTAATAGTCCCTTTGAATCCATGGTCTCTCGTGCCCTCTCTCGTTTGAACAGCAGCAGTGAAGGGTGAACACGAGCTCTTGGCCTCTGCTCCCACAGCCGAAGAGCCAGGAGTGAAAGCTCCGGCTGGGCATCTTCAGCAACTAGTCAGCTTTGCAACTGTGACACATATATTGATGTCGCTCCTCACTTTCCTACCTCAAAGTCCAATTGAATCCCAAATCTCTGGGCCCTTTCTCTGCTGGGCAGCAGCAGAGAGAGTAGAGCCGGAACGTTTTGTCCCTGCTAAAAGAGCAGACGAGCCAGGACAAAATGTTCCTGCAGATCATCTTCAGCGCACAGCGAGCTTTGCAACTCTGCAACACGCATTGCTGTCACTCCTCCCTTTCCTGCCTGAAAGACCAACTGATTCCACCATCTCTGTGCCCGCTCTCTGCTGAGCAGCAACAGAGAGAGTAGAGCAGGAATGTTTAGACTGGGCTAAAACAGCAGAAGCGCCTTGCAAAAAAGCTCCTGCTGATCATGTTTAGCACACAGTGAGCTTTAAACTGTGACACAAACATTGCTGCCACTCCTCACTTTATCTCCTAAAAGTGCGTTTGAATCCAAAGTTTCTAGTGCCCTCTCTCGTTTCGAGAGCTGTTGTGACAGGGGAGGACGAGCGCTTGGACTCTAATCCCACAGCCGAAGGGCCAGCAGGGAAACTCCTGCTGGGCATCTTCAGCACACAGTGAGCTTTGCAACTCTGAAACACACGTTGCTGTCACCTCTCACTTTCCTACCTCAAAGTCCAATTGAATCCTACATCTCCTGTTCTTGTTGTGAGCAGCATCAAAATATAGCACTTACATTTGGACTCTGCTGAAACAGCAGAAGAGACAGTCCAGAAAGTTCCCACTGATCATCTTCAGCGCACAGTGAGCTTTGCAACTCTGAAACACACATTGCTGTCACTCCTCACTTCATCTCCTAATAATCCGTTTGAATCCATGGTCTCTCGCGCCCTCTCTCGTTTGAACAGCAGCAGTGACAGGTGAACACGAGCTCTTGGCCTGTGCTCCCACAGCCGAAGAGCCAGGAGTGAAAGCTCCGGCTGGGCATCTTCAGCAACTAGTCAGCTTTGCAACTCTGAAACACACATTGCTGTCACCTCTCACTTTCCTACATCGAAGTCCAATTGAATCCAAAATCTCTGGGCCCTTTCTCTGCTGGGCAGCAGCAGAGAGAGTAGAGCCGGAACGTTTTGTCCCTGCTAAAAGAGCAGAAGAGCCAGGACAAAATGTTCCTGCAGATCATCTTCAGCGCACAGCGAGCTTTGCAACTCTGCAACACGCATTGCTGTCACTCCTCCCTTTCCTGCCTGAAAGACCAACTGAATCCACCATCTCTGTGCCTGCTCTCTGCTGAGCAGCAACAGAAAGAGAGGAGCAGGAATGTTTAGACTGGGCTAAAACAGCAGAAGTGCCTTGCAAAAAAGCTCCTGCTGATCATGTTTAGCACACAGTGAGCTTTAAACTGTGACACAAACATTGCTGCCACTCTTCACTCTTTCTCCTAAAAGTGCATTTGAATCCAACGTTTCTGGTGTGCTCTCTTGTTTTGAGAGGAGTTGTGACAGGGGAGGACGAGCGCTTGGACTCTAATCCCACAGCCGAAGGGCCAGCAGGGAAACTCCTGCTGGGCATCTTCAGCACACAGTGAGCTTTGCAACTCTGAAACACACATTGCTGTCACCTCTCACTTTCCTACCTGAAAGTCCAATTGAATCCTACATCTCCTGTGCTTGCTCTTTGTGAGCAGTAGCAGAATATAGCACTTACGTTTGGACTCTGCTGAAACAGCAGAAGAGACAGTCCAGAAAGTTCCCACTGATCATCTTCAGCGCACAGTGAGCTTTGCAACTCTGAAACACACATTGCTGTCACTCCTCACTTCATCTCCTAATAGTCCCTTTGAATCCATGGTCTCTCGCGCCCTCTCTCGTTTGAACAGCAGCAGTGACAGGTGAACACGAGCTCTTGGCCTCTGCTCCCACAGCCGAAGAGCCAGGAGTGAAAGCTCCGGCTGGGCATCT
The DNA here is from genome assembly GCF_037157495.1 of Lathamus discolor. NCBI lineage: Eukaryota > Metazoa > Chordata > Aves > Psittaciformes > Psittacidae > Lathamus > Lathamus discolor. Next base: position 89,964,730 of record NC_088884.1, on the reverse strand, counting down.
TCAGCAATTAGTCAGCTTTGCAACTGTGACACATATATTGCGGTTGCTCCTCACTTTCCTACCTCAAAGTCCAATTGAATCCCAAATCTCTGGGCCCTTTCTCTGCTGGGCAGCAGCAGAGAGAGTAGAGCCGGAACGTTTTGTCCCTGCTAAAAGAGCAGAAGAGCCAGGACAAAATGTTCCTGCAGATCATCTTCAGCGCACAGCGAGCTTAGCAACTCTGCAACACGCATTGCTGTCACTCCTCCCTTTCCTGCCTGAAAGACCAACTGAATCCACCATCTCTGTGCCCGCTCTCTGCTGAGCAGCAACAGAGAGAGTAGAGCAGGAATGTTTAGACTGGACTAAAACAGCAGAAGCGCCTTGCAAAAAAGCTCCTGCTGATCATGTTTAGCACACAGTGAGCTTTAAACTGTGACACAAACATTGCTGTCACTCTTCACTCTTTCTCCTAAAAGTGCATTTGAATCCAACGTTTCTGGTGCGCTCTCTCGTTTCGAGAGGAGTTGTGACAGGGGAGGACGAGCGCTTGGACTCTAATCCCACAGCCGAAGGGCCAGCAGGGAAACTCCTGCTGGGCATCTTCAGCACACAGTGAGCTTTGCAACTCTGCAACACACATTGCTGTCACTCCTCCCTTTCTTGCCTGAAAGACCAATTGATTCCAACATCTCTGTGCTTGCTCTCTGCTGAGCAGCAACAGAAAGAGAGGAGCAGGAATGTTTAGACTGGGCTAAAACAGCAGAAGTGCCTTGCAAAAAAGCTCCTGCTGATCATGTTTAGCACACAGTGAGCTTTAAACTGTGACACAAACATTGCTGCCACTCTTCACACTTTCTCCTAAAAGTGCATTTGAATCCAACGTTTCTGGTGCGCTCTCTTGTTTTGAGAGGAGTTGTGACAGGGGAGGACGAGCGCTTGGACTCTAATCCCACAGCCGAAGGGCCAGCAGGGAAACTCCTGCTGGGCATCTTCAGCACACAGCGAGCTTTGCAACTCTGAAACACACATTGCTGTCACCTCTCACTTTCCTACCTCAAAGTCCAATTGAATCCTACATCTCCTGTGCTTGCTCTTTGTGAGCAGTAGCAGAATATAGCACTTACGTTTGGACTCTTCTGAAACAGCAGAAGAGACAGTCCAGAAAGTTCCCACTGATCATCTTCAGCGCCCAGCGAGCTTTGCAACTCTGTAACACACATTGCTGTCACTCCTCCCTTTCCTGCCTGAAAGACCAACTGAATCCACCATCTCTGTGCCCGATCACTGCTGAGAAGCAACAGAGAGAGTAGAGCAGGAATGTTTAGACTGGGCTAAAACAGCAGAAGAGCCTTGCAAAAAAGCTCCTGCTGATCATGTTTAGCACACAGTGAGCTTTAAACTGTGACACAAACATTGCTGCCACTCTTCACTCTTTCTCCTAAAAGACCATTTGAATCCAACAACTCCGGTGCCAGCACTCTGCTGAGCAGCAGAGTGAGCAGGAATGTCTGCAATCTGTAAGACAGTGGAAGAGACAGGCCAGAAGGCTGCTCTTGTGCTTCTTCAACACACTGAGCTTTACAACTGTGACACACACACTGTTGTCACTCCTCATTGTAGCTCCTAAAAGTGCATTTGAATACAGCGTTTCTGGTCTCCACTCTCGTTTCAAGAGCAGCAGAGACAGGTGAGCACGAGCGCTTGGACTCCGCTCCCACATCCGAAGGGCAGGGAGGGAAAGTCCTTGCAGATCATCTTCAGCGCACAGTGAGCTTTGCAACTCTGAAACACACATTGCTGTCACTCCTCACTTCATCTCCTAATAGTCCCTTTGAATCCATGGTCTCTCGTGCCCTCTCTCGTTTGAACAGCAGCAGTGACAGGTGAACACGAGCTCTTGGCCTCTGCTCCCACAGCCGAAGAGCCAGGAGTGAAAGCTCCGGGTAGGCATCTTCAGCAACTAGTCAGCTTTGCAACTGTGACACATATATTGATGTCGCTCCTCACTTTCCTACCTCAAAGTCCAATTGAATCCAAAATCTCTGGGCCCTTTCTCTGCTGGGCAGCAGCAGAGAGAGTAGAGCCGGAACGTTTTGTCCCTGCTAAAAGAGCAGACGAGCCAGGACAAAATGTTCCTGCAGATCATCTTCAGCGCACAGCGAGCTTTGCAACTCTGCAACACGCATTGCTGTCACTCCTCCCTTTCCTGCCTGAAAGACCAACTGAATCCACCATCTCTGTGCCCGCTCTCTGCTGAGCAGCAACAGAGAGAGTAGAGCAGGAATGTTTAGACTGGGCTAAAACAGCAGAAGCGCCTTGCAAAAAAGCTCCTGCTGATCATGTTTAGCACACAGTGAGCTTTAAACTGTGACACAAACATTGCTGCCACTCCTCACTTTATCTCCTAAAAGTGCGTTTGAATCCAACGTTTCTAGTGCCCTCTCTCGTTTCGAGAGCTGTTGTGACAGGGGAGGACGAGCGCTTGGACTCTAATCCCACAGCCGAAGGGCCAGCAGGGAAACTCCTGCTGGGCATCTTCAGCACACAGCGAGCTTTGCAACTCTGAAACACACATTGCTGTCACCTCTCACTTTCCTACCTCAAAGTCCAATTGAATCCTACATCTCCTGTTCTTGTTGTGAGCAGCATCAAAATATAGCACTTACATTTGGACTCTGCTGAAACAGCAGAAGAGACAGTCCAGAAAGTTCCCACTGATCATCTTCAGCGCACAGTGAGCTTTGCAACTCTGAAACACACATTGCTGTCACTCCTCACTTCATCTCCTAATAATCCGTTTGAATCCATGGTCTCTCGCGCCCTCTCTCGTTTGAACAGCAGCAGTGACAGGTGAACACGAGCTCTTGGCCTGTGCTCCCACAGCCGAAGAGCCAGGAGTGAAAGCTCCGGCTGGGCATCTTCAGCAACTAGTCAGCTTTGCAACTGTGACACATATATTGCTGTCGCTCCTCACTTTACTACCTCAAAGTCCAATTGAATCCAAAATCTCTGTGCCCTTTCCCTGCTGTGCAGCTGCACAGAAGAACGTTTAGACTGTAGAGGGAACGTTTAGACTCTGCTAAAAGAGCAGAAGAGCCAGGACAAAATGTTCCCACTGATCATCCTCAGCGCACAGCGAGGTTTGCAACTCTGCAACGCACTTTGCTGTCACTCCTCCCTTTCCTGACTGAAAGACCAATTGAATCCAACATCTCTGTGCCCGCTCACTTTATCTCCTAAAAGAGCATCTGAATCCAAGTTTTCTGGTGTTCTCTTTCAATTCAAGAGCAGTGTGACAGGGAGCACGATCGCTTGGACTCTCATCCCACTGCCAAAGGGCCAGGAGGGAAAGCTTCAGCTGGGCATCTTCAGCACACCGTGAGCTTTGAAACTTTGAGCTTTGAGATCTGTGAACAGCCTGCTTCATAAAATGAATTTGAAAAGACACTTTGCCTTATACAGCTCTGAGATCAGTGTGCATTCTGCATTGGGAAATGGAAAGTAGCATCACCAGTGTTTTGAGACTGGGAAAAGCGTTCTTTTTATATGGCAACTTTTAATTAGCTAATAAAAATAGCTTTCCGATATTGTCCTAGGTTCAGCAGTAGCAGTCATTTTTCTCCTTCTTGGTAGCTGGTGATGTGCTGTGTTTTGACTTTTGGCCTGGGATCAGCTCTGATCCCACTGATGTTTTTCAGTTACCACTCAAATGTTTGAGTCTGACCAAGGACTTTCTGAATCTCATGCTCTGCCAGGGAGGAGGGGAAGCTGGGAGGAAGCGAAGACAGGACACCTGACCCAAACTGACCGAAGAGGTATTCCATGCCACAGCACGTCATGCCCAGGAAGTAACTGAGCATGACCCCGAAGGGGTATGGCACTGTAGATTTGAAGGAGGTATCGATTGGTGCTCGGTCGGGTGGGGTTGGGCGAGTTATCGGTTGGCTGGTGCTGATGTGTTTTATTCTCTTCCCTTGTTGTTTCCTTTATCATTATTATTATTATTGGTGGTAGCAGTGGTGGTTTGTGTTATACCTTTGTTGCTAAACTGTTCTTATGTCAACCTGTGGGAGTTGCATTCTTTTCAATCCTCCTCTCCGAGTGTTTAAACCACGGCAGTTCTTTTTGGTGCCCAAGATGGGGCTCGAAGGGTTGAGATGACGACTGATTTGACCAGATTAATAGTCACTCATCACCATGCTGATTTATTGGCTCTCAAAGTTGTTTCTCTTGATGTCACAGTTTCAGAATGCTGTACATGACTTAGAACCGGTATCTGCTGTGTTAGTGTTTATCTAGTGTGGGGCTTGGGCTAAGGTTCTTGTTTCACTGTACTTTATGGCTTGTCATAGGGGCGGGCTCCATCAGCAAGGCGTGATGGCCGTGGCCGTGGACTTTTACCTGGCCATCCAGCTGCTCTTCACCCTTTTTTTTCTCTTGCTTTCCCTGAAGCAGTTCTTTGAGTTTCCTGTGACCCGCTTATCCCTTTTATACAGGTTAGAATAACAAGGCAATGAATTTGGATGTTGAAGTGAAGCAGTCCTCCATTTCAGAATTTGTCGTCTATCAAGGCTGACCATCAGATGTATTTCCATTCCTTATTTCAGGGTGTCTGTACCTGTGGAAAGACCTTGCCCGCTGTAGTGGTTACATTTGGCTTGAATATGGTAAGAAAGTTTGCAATTATTAAGACCCCTGTGCTTATCTAACAAAAGGTCTGCCTATATCTGGGGAGCTGGAGGTGCACGAAGAGGCGTTCATGCAGCTGCCAGGCCCACATATGACATTATGCCTGGGTGCAGCTGTAATGACAATGATGGTGGTGAGATGGGACTACATGGAAGGATGCATTGGCACAAACAGGAGATGTTTTTGCCATCTGGCCCACTGTGTATGTGAGAAAAATACAACTTGCAGCAGCTCAAGCTTCTAGGTTCTTCAAAATGCTTTTTCTTCCTAAGGTAGTTTGCATGTAGTATATGTTGTAGTATATTTCTGAATTTGACTTTATATGTTTCTATTGACATTCTAGTTCTAATGCTAGTTATTGACACATTTCTATTTACACATTTTATTTCTTGGAGATTACATACTTCTAATTAAGTAAGGCTTCTCAATGATGTGCCAGCTGCACTGGGAGAACAGATTTTTCTTGCTTCAAGTGACAAGTGTAGATGTCATTGTAAAGATGACTGCTGAAATATGGCTTATATAAATATCTAGTAACATTCTTCTGGAAGTCTGTAAAATATGTGCCATGTAGTGTTATATGTGTGTGTGATAACAGAAAGGCCATGTTCTTCTGATTCTTGCCTCTGACATATGGTTTCCATAGGTGCATCTGTTTAACACCCTTCTTAGCTGTTACTGGTGTTGGTCCATAGCCAGAGTCTGAAAGACCATGCAATCTGAGAACAAAGAGCTAGAAAGTATATATATATACTGGTAAAGTGCAAAAATATATACTACTAAATATCATGCTAAAACTGCATTCTCGGCCATACTTGAATTTGAAAGAGCAGATCTGAGGTAAAAACGTCTCAAAAAATCTTGCCTACTGCATCTCTGTACAGCAGCGTCGTGGCATCGCTCAGGCTGTAGGTGGCACCGTTGCCGCACATAAAAAGCCGTCTTGGTCCTGCTCTTCCTTACTTCTAAGAGAATTGTCACCCTACAGGCTTTTGAAATAACGTGTCTGATGATAGTATCAGGAAAGCGTTTACTAGAGATGCCATTTCCCTAGAATTAGTATTAGGAGGAAACATGGAGAGAGGTATGATATTATTTCCTCTTTCCTTTTGTATGATGGTGCTTTGAAATGCATTGATTACACAGCTTTTTCTGTGGTAGTGGTAGTACAGACTTGGTCTCTTATTTCTGTTCTCAGTGAAAGCTGACAAGGAATTTCCTAAATTATTTCCTTACTTTCATTTTAGGGGTTTCTGTGCTATTTTGTGTGATTCTGCTAACAATGGTACTATAGCCATGATGTGTTTTGAGGATACTGAAGCTCAATGCTTACACTTTACTAATTTTGTCAGCTTAAACATCTAAAGCCTCTCTTAGAACTCTAAAATGATGGGGTATTTTCCTGCAGAAAGATGATGTCGTGGGCAGGAAAGGGAATGGGTCTGCTCCTATGCAAGGAACAGGGCATTATTAACAGACCAAAGAGTCTTTGGGCTTAGCCTCTACCAGAAACAGTGGGAGGAAATAAACCTGAGCTAAGGAGTTAGAGCTGATGAGTGGCCAAGAATCAATGCTATAAACAATCTGATAGAAATCAGTTTAATTGGGCGTTTGTTGAGTCTCACCTGACATGTTTATTTTTTCCTTTCTGAGAGGAACATCTGTAAGTTATCCCCTTTTGCTTTGGAAAAACATCTGTTTTCCAAACCAAATACCACTCTGAGGTCTGCCTTTTTTTTTGAAATTGAGCACTTGAAACATAAATTAGTGAATGGCTATAAAAAAAAAAAAAATAAAAAAAAAATAAAAAGGGTCAAGGCTCTTGGAAATCTTTCAGACAACACATTTCCAAACTCTGTGGTGTGTACTATAAAGCTGTAAACATCTTGATTTCCGGATCTGATAATATAGAGGGGGCAATAGCGAGAGGGAGAAATTAAGAGTTATTTATTAGCAATCAGGAGAAATCTTGGTTCTGAAATGGTGAAGTTAAATATGTAAAGAGTCTCAAAAACAATTTGTTGATTTGTTTTGCAGTCAGCACAGATATTCATTAAAATGTCATGCACAGAAAAAAGAAAAAAGAAATCAACCTCTAAAATCTCAAAGGGAGTGGGGGAACATTGTGGTTGAGTTAAAAAAGTAAAGAAATAGCTTTTTGTAGGAGAAAAAAAATTAGCAGCTTGTCAAAATCTGCTGTAAAATGTAAGTCTTGCCATAGTGGTCTAAGTTAAAGCTCCATGAACTAATTATTACTTGAAGCTGTTAAGAGTGTAAATGGAGCATAAGAATCCTGGTATCCAGGGTAACACAAACCATGAAAAAAAACTGGAAAGTCTTTGTCATTTGCACCATGCTTATGATCAAGTTCTTCAAAGAGCTGTTGATGCATGTTTATAAAGTCCAAAGTGGAATAAAACCACTTTACTGACTAGAGTGGGGGAGCACAGAAGGACATGGCACAAAAGTGTTTTGGTTTTTCTTGTTTGCTAAGTAACCTGGAGAGATAAAGGAAGTTGTTGAGTTCACAGTAAGCTCTTTTGAATGGAAATGATTGATAATTATATGAAAAGCAAGGGAAATGCTGGTGGTTTTGGGGGGGTTGGTGGTATGTGCTTTTGGGTTTTTTTGTTAAGGAACATACTAAGAAAATACTACTTTTCTTAGCATATGGTGTTTTCTCCTCCAAAGGAAAGTTGTACAGTTTTAACATTAAAGAGAAAAATATCAAGAAAGCCATTGGTTCCTTCATCATCTATGAAGATGATCTAAAACAGGGCCAGCAATAAAGGAGCTTTAGTCATACTCATTTGCTTTTGTACAGATTTGGGTTGGATGTTCTTGGAAAGCAGTAATATATCAGTTTGCAAGAGTTGCTTCTTCCTGTCAATGGTTTTTAGCAATGCTGTTCTGCTTCCACTGCTTTTGCAGAAGCCATCTTATTACTTCCTGGTTTTTAACATATTTTAGAGATCACAAATGCTCCTGAAACTTTTCTTCCCAGAAGCTGTGCTGCAGTTGTTGGTATCTGGTTCATTTATGTTTGATAGATGACCCTGAGCTTTTGAGATACTACCACTGCATAAAATACACAGAAGCCTTATTCTGAACAGTCTTATTTTTTACCCATCTATGCAGAATCACTTAGTTGGTTGTTATAGAAAATGTAAAATGACTGCTTCTCAGGGATTTTATTTGGACATGTTATAAGCTATTACTACTGCTATCATCGGATCACCTAATAGTTAGGGTTGAAAAGGACCTTAAGATCATTTAGTTCTAACCCCCTGCCATGGACAGGGACACCACACACTAAACCATATCACCCAAGACATGGTTTAATGTACCAGTCAATCAGATAAAACACTTCAACTTCACCTGTCATGATTTGTTTTAATTGTATACTGAAGAAATAAAGCCAGTATGATATATGTATTATATTTTTTATAAAGTAGTCTCTGTATTAAACTGATACGTTGATTATACCAGCTTTTGTCTTTTGGACTATCTTTTTGTCTCATAAAGCAAGTATTTGGCCCATAAGAAAGACGGCAAACAAAGCCCTCATATTTCCTATACATAAGCTTGTTAGAGCAATATTACAAATTTAGGTGGAAACATTATATATTTGATTACTTTTTCTATTTTAGTTTGCAGTGGAAGCTGTTTCTGCTGTAAATCAAAATATAAAATTTCTAATGGCATTCAAAATGATTTTTAAAGAATATGCATAAATACTGTGTGTTTGTTTTGTTTTTGGGTTTTTTTTTTTTTTTGATCAAATGGCATCTTAGGGTGCATTAGAAAGGGAGTGGTTAGTAGGTCAAGAGAGGTTCTCCTCCCCCTCTACTCAGCCTTGGTGAGGCCGCATCTGGAATATTGCGTCCAGTTCTGGGCCCCTCTGTTCAAGAAGGACAGGGAATTGCTTGAAGGAGTCCAGCGCAGAGCCACAAAAGATGATTAAGGGAGTGGAGCATCTCCCTTATGAGGAGAGGCTGAGGGAGCTGGGTCTCTTTAGCTTGCAAAAGAGGAGACTGAGGGGTGACCTCATCAATGTTTACAAATATGTAAAGGGTAGGTGTCAGGATGATGGAGCTAGGCTTTTTTCAGTGATATCCAGTGATAGGACAAGGGGCAATGGGTGTAAACTGGAACATAGGAAGTTCCACGTTAACATCAGGAAGAACTTCTTTACTGTAAGAGTGACAGAGCACTGGAACAGGTTGCCCAGGGGGGTTGTGGAGTCTCCTACACTGGAGATATTCAAGGCCCGCCTGGACAAGTTCCTGTGTGATGTACTGTAGGTTACCCTGCTCTTGCAGGGGGGTTGGACTAGATGATCTTTTGAGGTCCCTTCCAACCCTTGGGATTCTGTGATTCTGTGATATGCATGGGATGTGGTGTCAGCAAGCACGGCTGGTTCTTGGAGTGGAACTGTCCATAGAGTGAGCAGCCTCCCTGCAGGAGTACTCAGCAGTCTTCTCTCAGCTGATCAGAACTCTGCTCCTACCTAGAAATTCTCTTCAGTCTCAAAAAACATGATGGGAAGCTCTGGGCATGTCCTCTTTTTAGCTCTCCTCCTAATATTTTATTCAGTTGTTCTAAGCATAAAGGCAGCAGGTAAGCCTTCCAGTTCTGTCATGTTTGTAAGCCTTTTTTGTGCGGCCAGCAGATAAGCACACACACAGATGTTTGATCAGTTCTCCCAGTCATTAGTGCATGATGTTTTTGGGAAGCTTCGATAAGTCTTCTACCAAGAAATATATAGTTAGACATGCCATGAGGACATTACCTTCTACTGTTTTTTTTTCAAACTCTTCCTTGCACAAAATACTTGCTGAACCATTGCTATAAACTGTATGAGTCCCTTTGGAGGGACAGAATAGCTGTTAAGATGTGTCCTTTTAGAGATGTGTTCTTGGCACAGTGTTTGATATCAGGACCTGTAAGGACAGAATACAACTTACCATCAGACAAGCCTGAATCCACAGCCTTAATTCATAGTTCAGGTGTGCAATTTAGTGTGATTTTGTGATAACAGAATGGCAAAAACCTTAGCTACGTGGCTTAATTTTGTCCAAAAGTATCTCTGTCCAAGCTGGATTGTGCAGACAGGACAAGGTTCATTAACAATTACATTGCCTGCTATCACTTTGCAAAGCATTTAAAGGATTGTTTTGTCCTTCCTGCTTCTTGTGGAAAATGAAATGAGGGGGAAGTGATCACTTAAGAAGGGTCAGTACCTAAAAGCTAAGCATTAATCTGCTTAGGTCAGTCCTATGGATCACAGTGTGGGCAGGTTGGACTTGGCTGCTTGTACTGTGTGGAGCGTTTGTTGGAAGCTGACATGTAGCACAGGGATGGGGTGAGCTGACTAATTTCTGCAGCAATTAACTACAGTGCACTGGCTTCCAGGCTGTAAGTAATGCGAGTATATATAATGTCCTTGACTCTAGGTCAGTGAAATGCCTCTGCAATGTTCATCTCTGAGTAAATGTCATCTACTAAGGCTGTAAATGATTGATTTTTCAGAGAATAGGAAAAATTAGGCATTGAAATGTAATTCCTACTTGAGAGTTCTGGCAAAGATGGTTTGCAAATGCTAATTAACCCTTATCTCAAGTCAGTTGTGATTTGTTTCAAGAAAGGGAAATAATTTTTTTTATCCAAGTAGTTTTGAATTTATACTTTGTTCATGTAATTAGTTAGAAAAGGCCTTAAGCAATAACTGTGAATGAGGATATTGCCATGCCATCATATCTGATGTTAACAGCTATTTGCAAAACATGTGTGTACCTTTCAGGGACAGGTGTGATTGTAAAAGAGGAGTCTAAAACTGTGTATAATGGAAATAAAGTGAGACAAAACATCATTCCTGGTATTAGCATGGAACTGAGGCAGAGCTGATGTTCCTCTCTATATGAGGAGTCTGAAAGGGGGGCAGTGAATCTTTCGCCGACTCCCTCTATGTAAATCGTAAAACCCATGGCAATTTTTTTTTTTAGCTAGTTCATTAAAAGTTAATGCCTGAAATTGACTTGCATTTCCCATTGATCTGTATGTACTTGGTTTATTCACTGTTCAAATTATTAATAATTATAAGCCTAGGTGCTTAATAGATCAGAACTTAAAGGGTAGCACTGGACAGGCATGCTTCTGTTCAGATATTAGCTGTATTTCCCACCACACCCATTTTTTTTAATGGTTTTGGGTTTTTTGTGTGGTTTGTTTGTTTTTGTTTTCATGTTTTCAAAGTTGTCTAACATGCTTCATAGGAAGTGGAAGCAAAAATGGGGAGGTTGAGGATTTTGGTTGATGCATCTCTAGTGACACCTTGTGGGATGTTTCACAGCATCTTCTGTAACTCTCTTCTTGGGGAAGAAATAAACTGAAAGTCTTGTTGGGCAAAAATTCCAGATATGGTTGAACTTGTGCACCCGTCTGTAGTTTTCCAGGATTATCCTTGTAACTTATGTTTTTCATTCTGTCTATTAACCACAACATTGAAGATGCTATTTGGCAACAAATGACAGCAGAGAAATGAAAGATGACACTTTTGCTGTCAGATTTTATGGTGTGTTTGGATTTTCCTTCAGTGCAGTTGCTTGAATTACTACTTTATGAGCCAAAACGTCAGATTAAAAATTGAGATTTCAGAACTGATATATCAAATCATTTGAATAAGTTGTTGATCAAATCAGCTAAGCAGAAATCTAGCAATTCTTAAGATTTTTAGAGAGAAAGAAATTCCATTTCTTTATAAGTTACAAGCAAAGCATATTAGACTATTTGGCCTAATCTTAACTGATTTCGTTGTTGTTGTTGATATTATCTATTGTTGTTTCTTGGAATAATCTAAGCACAAAGCATAAAGACTCAGTTTATACCTTTTAATTGGAATGCTGGAAGGAGGCAGCCATACAGATTTGCTTTTTGGATGTAAACAAAACTGAACTATTTGTATGTTGCTTTTTAATTTGACCAGTTCAGCTTAAAGTCTAATGCTACCTTATCAAGACATCCTTAAATAGCAAAGTGATTTCTCCATTTTCCTCAACATATAATATTGTTTAGACCAGAAAATTCATGTTTCCTCCTACAGTCCAGAAATGGATTTGTTTCCTCACAGTAACACTTGAGTTTTAAAAAGAGACTCACTACTGGTTTTACAGTGTATTGTTGTAGAGGAAATAATAAAAGCCACACAGATGTGCAATTTATTATGGCCTTTAACTAACGCTGTAAGAGAGAAGACTTGAAAAAATACACTTGACTGAAGGTGAGGGGATTTCCTTTGGAAGAATGCTTTTAAGGGGCCTTGCTCGAAACTGGTGTCTCGGGAGGTAGTTGTTTCCTAGCAGCATGAAGAGTGTGCTGATAAGTGGGAGGATATAAACACCTCAATCCCTCAACCTGCAAAATACTTTTGGGTTTACTTCTCCTCAAACGTCTTTAAGTAATTAAGACTCAGAATCTCATACCAATGCCCTATATAGTCTAATTTGATTAGGGGGGGTCATCCTCTTAAGGTAACATCCATACTTATCTTACAAACACCATACTCTGAGTGAATGAGTTGCTGAGGATGAAGTAATGCTATTCCCTTGTTAGTCAGCCATCCAGTGGAAAAGAAAAAAAAAATCATTTCACCTCAGACATGTATCTCTTGGCTTTGTGTCATGGTTTAAACAAAATCAGCCATAAATCACGCACTCGCTCTCTCTCCCCCCTGCTTCTTGCCCGCCCCCTACACCCGGAGGGTTGGAGAGTAGAATCGAAAAGAATGCAATTCCCACTGGTTGAGATAAGAACAGTTCAGTAGCTAAGGTATAACACAAATCACTACTGCTACCAACAATAATAATAATGATAAAGGAAATAACAGGGGAAGAGAATACAACACCTCAGCACCAGCCAACGGATAACTCGCCCAACCTCACCCGGCCAAGCACCAACTGATGACCTCGTCCAACCCTGCAGAGCACTAGCTCTTCCCGGTGACCCTCTGTTACATGCCGGGCATGGCGTGCTGTGGTATGGAATACCTCTTTAGCTAGTTTGCGTCAGGTGTCCTGTCTCTGCTTCCTCCCAGCTTCCCCTCCTACCTGGCAGAGCATGAGGCTCAGAAAGTCCTTGGTCAGACTAAAACGTTTGTGTTATCAGCAATGTTCTCAGGCCAAAAATCAAAACACAGTGCTGCACCAGCTACTAAGAAGGAAAAAAAATGACTGCTACTTCTGAACCCAGGACACTTTGATTTCTTTTCCTGCTTGTTAAGATTTGAGTACATGCCACTTACTTCCTGAGACAGTGCTCTAGAGAATTGCTACTGAGCTTTTGCTCTTGGATTGCTTTCAAATGTCCCCTGTGGAGGCTGTTATGCTTCTTATAAATGCTTAAATAAAACTAAACTAGAGGTCAGAGTAAGAAAAAGAGACTGATGTGGAGCTGAGTGAATAGGATACTGTTCTGAGAAGTGGAAGTTGCTGGTACCATTGGGTTTTGGTGGAGTTTTAAAAAATACTCTTTTAATCTTCACTGGCAGACATTAAATCTGAACTCTGTTGTTAAATGTCTGAATCATCAAACTGAAGTCATTGTTTTTTTTTCTAACAAACGAACAGTAAATGCTTCATACGTAGTAGAAGACTGTTATTGCAAAAGACTGAAGAAGTCTCCCTGCAACTCCAGCAGTTACAACATTTATCCAGGAGTTACAAACACAGTTTAACTCCCTTCAGGGAAAGGCACGGGAAGAAGTTGAACCTTGGTTTCCCCCATCCTGACCCTGACCCATTGTTTCCTCTGCTATAATTGCAAATGCCTCCAGAATAGAATTGTGTTAACAAAACTGCAGTGAATTGAATGTGAATTTGCAAATTGTATGCTCACATGTGAGGAGTGGAGTGTAAATGGTTTGACAGAAAAAATCCATCCTGCTGTACTGAGCACATGTGATTTTTCTGCTGGGAGGATGAAAATCCACTCGAGGAGGGCAGTTAGATCACTAGTACTTCCAACCCAGAAGGCAACAAAAGTCTTCTAAAAATGTTTCTGGTCCTTGGTACAAAACTGCACAGGTTTTGTTGTCATCAAAACTGAAAGCAATACAAGAATCGGGTTTAGAGATTAATCTTTTTTCTGAACATAATTATCATGAATCTTTCACTTCGAGGTAACAGCGTGACAATGTTAACTTTTATCATCTGTAAAACATGATTAACTCCTGCGTGCAGCAAGAAATGATACTTACACCCTTGTAAATGTCTCATCACTTCTTGTTTGGGTAAAGGGAAAATGTTTCTCTAGTCCCCACCTTTATTAAATGCCTCATCACTGCTTGTTTAGGTAAAGGGAAAACATTTCTGTAGTCCCCAAGTTTATAACACCCTCTTCCTCAGAAAGAAAATGCAATAAGAAAAGTTTCTGTCTCAGGGCAGAGCTGAATGTCACTCATGATGAGGAGACTGTAGCTGGTTGGATGAAGCCTTGTGTAGGATGGTTTATTGTGAGGTGTCCCTGTCCATGGCAGGGGGGTTGGAACTAGATGATCTTGAGGTCCTTTCCAACCCTAACTATTCTATGATTCTAACTATTCTATGATTCTATGGTTGAAGCGATTCCCTGATTCTGCAGGGAAACCTTTAGAATAAAATATAACTAAAACGCATTCCTAGAAATGGGCTCCTGACCGCTCTGCCACTCACAGTAAATTATTCTACTTTGAGGTTAATATTTGACTTCTTTACCTTTTGAGTTGATGCAACTTTTCCACCATGCTAGACCAGTGCTTTTCCCACAAAGCACCTTTTGCTTCAGCGTGGGTGTGCCATTGTGTTCCATGGTACTCTGAAGAACAAGAGGGTATCATCTGTGGTCTCTTACAAGCAGTGCTTTCAAGTACCTCTGTGTGGGCTGTGTTTGTTTGAGAGAGTTGAATATGCTGTCAGCGTTAGAATGACTTTAAGAAAGGGGTTTCCATAAGCCTAGGGTTAAACCTTTAGAGAGAGAGATACACACACATACTTTTGCCTTCAAACCACTTAGTTCTCATTTGATTCAGAGAGTCTTTGTTGAGAATAATACATCCTAACTTAGCATCACTGAGACGAATATCTTCCCTAAATATGGTAACTTCTGCATTAATTTGAAACTCGTATCAGCGGGTCTCTGCCTAGCCTCAAAATGAATTCATGTAACTCTTCTCGTCATCTACCAAAGAAGACCTCGAATCCAAAATCTAGTAATTTAATTTTGATTTCTAAATGACTTCTTAATTTCTTCATTATTTTTATGTAGCTTACCTATGGCAGAGTTCTCCTCCTGCACAAAGCTGGACAGTGAAAGGAATAGGGAGGGACTATAACCATATAAAGCATTAAGGCTTTGTCAAACAGTTATTTTGGGGTAACTTAGTGGTTTAAGTACTGTGTTTTACCTACATAGCTTCCTACAATAGCGCTTTTGCTACAATAGCGCTTCTGCTGAGACCTTTGGAAGTTTTATCTGTTCTGTAGAGTTTAGGATGCTCCCTGTGCTACTGATTCTGACTGGAGCAGGCACAGGTTTCCCTTAGCTGGGTCTGTCATTAGGAGACAGGCCTTTTATCCTCATCTGCTACAAACTGTTTTCTGTAATTCATGTAGCATTTGAGGCTGGAGTAGGATTCTGGGCTGGGAGGTGTTCTGGTTGCCTTGTTGCTGTGAAATAATATAAACACTGTGTCTCAGAACAAGTTTTGAAGCATTCCAACCCTGAATAAGGAATACATGGAGCTGTTATTGTAAATTTTAAGTAGTATGTTTTGAATTAATAAGTATAAATGAGGTGAGCTTTGAGGACTGGTGAGATTAGATTTATGTAGAGGGGGGAAAATAAAAAGGTATGTGCTTTTTCCCCTCCTTGTTTAAATTGCTCCTTTGATAGAAACATAAAGCTGCAGTACTTCTTTCCATCATAAAAGTATTAGGATATTCCATATCATCATCCACAGAAGCAACCCTTCTCTTTCCAGAACCAGCACAGTTTGCTGCCAGAGGGGACACGTACTTGTGGTATTTCCTACCTGTAGTAGGAACTCGAGACTCTACTGCCATGCTCTGAGAATGAAGCAGAAATTGTCAGTACAACTGTGTAGATTACAAAATGCTCACATCAAACCCTTTAGAAGCTTGGAGAAAGAGAGCTTCTTAAAAGGTCACCTTTCCTTGACCTGCTTCTGGATCCTTAGAGCACCATGGTATGTCGCTGGCAGTGTCCTGATTTCTAGCAGCAACAGTACTATGTTTTCAGGAGCACACTGGAATATATGGAAAACAACATGCTTTTCTGAGTTGCTTAGGAATGGTATTCCTGCCAGCCAAACAATGCCTTGTTCTGGGTTTTGCAAATGGTTCTTTTTTAAACTGGGATTTTGAAGCTTGGCTAGAAAACAAATTTCAATAAACCAGGGATGCATTCCTCATCTAAATCAGAGCCTTGTTACCTTCTGTTCCTGGGTTCAGCAGTAGCAGTTATTTTTCTCCTTCTTAGTAGCTAGGGCAGTGCTGTGTTTTGATTCTTTGGCCTGGGAACAGTGTTGATAAGGCTGATGTTTTCAGTTGCTGCTCAAATGTTTGGTCTGACCAAGGACTTTCAGAGCCTCACGCTCTGCCAGGGAGGAGGGGAAGCCAGAAGGAAGCCAGACAGGACACCTGACCTAAGCTAGCCAAAGAGGTATTCCATACCACAGCACGTCATGTCCAGGATGTAACTGAGAGCTACCCGGAAGTGCTGGGGGACCGCAGGGTTGGACAAGGTATCGGTCAGTGCTTGGCTGGGGGGAGTGGGGCCAGTTATTGGTCGGCTGGTGTTGAGGTGTTGTATTCTTTCCTCTTGTTATTTACTCTATCATTATTATCATTGGTGGCAGCAGTAGTGATTTGTGTTATACCTTAGTTACTAAACTGTTCTTATGTCAACCCGTGGGAGTTGCATTCTTTTCAGTTCTCCTCTCCGTCCCTCCTGGAGCAGGGGGAGGGCAAGAAAGGGGGGGAGTGAGTGGACGAGCTGTGTGGATTGGTTTAAACCACGACACCTTCTCACTGTTAAACTTTTGTTCTTGTAGTGGCACAACTTTTTGTAGGTAGTAGATCTGCCTATAACCTGAATTTTTTTCTCACAGCTTTATTTCCTTCCCAGACATGTGAGCCTTGTAGCTGGAGTGATCTGTTACTGTGCTTCCTCTTTATACTGCAGAACTCAATTCCAAAGCTATTGTACCTGGTAAATCTTACATCTTGGCTTGGGTTGCACAAGAAAATTACATCATGTCTTTTTCCTGTCATAAAATCACTGTTTCACTGTTATGAGATCTCCATTAAAAATTGTTCAGAAAAAAACATCTTGCGCACTATCAGTGAATATCATAGATATTAATCTTGCTTTTATCCAGCAGCATTTTTCCATTTCACTTCTGTATTTTTTCTTGGAAAGTTTCTTGTCCATACTTTCGCAGTCACTTACAATGAAGAGTTTTTTTTGTTTGTTTGTTTTTTGTTTTTTTTGTTTTTTTTTTTTACTGCATAATTGAAAGCTGACAAATACTTAAAGTACTTCCTTCCCATCTTGCTCACCTCCAAATAATTTGTCATGCTAATTAAGGTTGGATATAGATCAGGAGCAAATACCATTTGAAAGGCTCATGCAGAGTTATTCCATGAAATATGCCTAGTTTGCAAGTGTTTTTTTGAAGATTTCTGTATATTTGACAGATCTGTGACTGCTTGATAAATGAATTTTAAACAAATCAAAACTATTTGTTGAGAGTTTTATTTTGCCAACATATTATACTTTTTTGAACTAATTTGTATGTTATTAACACCAATTTGTTTTCACAGAAATTTTATACAATAGGTATGTTCAAAGTATCATTGACTTTGCCCCCAGACCTATGCACACTAATTGGCTTGAGTCAAACCTAACAATTTCCAGCGAAGAATATATTTCTTTGTTTATTAAAAAAATTATTAAGTATTAAAAATATTGTGTATTAAAGTATTAAGAAGAATTAGAGTATAAAGAGAAGTATTAAAAATGATGAGTTTATGTGCAGTATCTGAAAATCCATGAGAGCTGCATTTAAATATCAGAGGGGCTCAGATAACTTAAAAGGTAAAATTTGTTTCGAAATACAGAAAAGTCTTGGGGTTTTCTTCAGGTGACATCTTTGGTTGTCATCCTACATATTTTAGCAACTTCTTAACATGTTGTAAACCTCCCCAAAACAAAAAGCATAAATCCTTCCAACTCCTGAACTCATCACCTTTTAATAATTAGAGGTTAGTGGTTTTTTCTTTCAAATTTTGTGGCCTCTGGTGATTGGAGAGAGAGGGTGACTATAGGCATCCAGAGAAGCAATGAGGCTGTTTGGAGGTATGCTATGCGTGGCTTTGATGGCTTGATGATAATTTCGAGCTTCCTCTGGTCACTTCTTATGTGACTCTTATGAGTGTTGGAAGCATAGTCATGATATCTTTGACACTGAACTCATGTTTTGAAGCCTTTCAAATTAGCTTGTATGCTTTAAACTCATCTGTGCGAATGACCATGTGGAATGATTGATATGGTAAGCTCAAATGCAGGTCTGTGTCACCCAAGCCCTGGGCATGACTGTGGTTATTTTTTAGTAACATTTACGCCACTAATTCCTACTTGAAGAAGTGATTTATATTTTGGGGAGTAATTTTCTCACTTTTAGATGACGGTTCTTGACATCTTAAATACAAATGTGTTTAGAAATTGTTAAATTTACTGATTTACGGAGAGAAATATACCTGAAAATTGGTTTTCTGTTTCAACTTAGTAAAAAAAAAGTGGTATATTGATTTTTAACAAGACTGTCTAGTTTAAAGTGTTTTGTACCTGCTACTTCAACTAGTTTGTGTGCGTCAACAGAAGCATTTTCACACAGCCAGTGGTACAGGCCCACCACTGATAGGACTGAAGAGCTGTAGAGCAGACACTGTCTCCCTGTGCAAAGTCACCCTGCTACATCCAGTACAACAAAGCAAATACAGAGATTACATTGCACATTTTCCTTCCCTGGACTGATTCCAGAGAACCCACAGTACAGAGCTGCTCTGGAATCCCAGCTGTTCTATGCTGAAAGCCAGGCATTCAGTTCTGGATAGAAATGTGTGTAGCAGTTAACAGCTCCTCGGTCTGGTCCACTTCAAGGGTTTTTTGTTATTCTGGGTTTTAATTTACTTCGGCTGCTGCATATTAACTCAAGAAACATAAATAGACTCCTTATGCAGTTGTGGAGACATCACAGCTTCATGAGAGGGCATCTGCAAATTAAGTTCTTTGGGGCAGTCGCTGTTCTGAATCTGCTGTTACCCTAACCAAGGGGAATTGTACTTACTAGTGAGAACAGTTTCACATATTTGACATTAAATCTTCCTGCATCACGTAGGGCTGGTACCAGTTTCATTTTATCTGAACAAAATAGGGTAAGGCAAAATTGAGGAACCTAACTACTCTTTATTTTTGGCAAAAAACAGGCTTTGGATTTTAAATTTTGGTTATGGACTGTCTAATATTGAAGTTTCAGCACTTCATCAGGAAATAACAGGGGAAAGAGAGAACTGGCAGATCATGCTCTGTTTGTGGCTTTTTCTTGTGCTGCATTTACATGACTGAAGCTGCATTTTCAACAAAGAGCATTGAATGCAAAAGCAGACGGCCATGGAATGCAATGGCTGTTTCAAGGTTGGCTGCACTGCTCAGTAGTGCTATTAGAGTATCAAACCTGGAAATATCTAGGTAGGAAGAGGTCACAGAGATGTTACAGATTCTATTTCTTAAGAGAAAAAAAATCTTCAGGACTTTATTCCTCTTTCAGATTAGTTTCAGTGAGTGTTGTTTAGGATCTCTTTTTATGTTTTTTTATTTCTTCAGTAGTTCTTCCATTTTGATCACATTTACTGTAATAATCCATTTCTTCCTCCCACTCCTCCTACACAACACCCACACACAATTAATGTATGACCTACTGGTTTGTTTATCAACAGCATTTACGATTATATACGTTCCACTTTGTTTCAGGGGTATTTTGCAATATGAGTAGTACTTAAATGAGGTAAGTTTACTCAGTCTGGCTATGACATGCCCTGGATATTTTGCAATACAAAAATGGGTATCACTGAAAGGCTAACTTGATAATGGGTTTATTCTTTATGTACAATTTGCTGGTATATGCTTCCATTTATTAGATGTATTAGCTATTTTCTGCTCTCTCCACTGTGACAGTATGTCCCTTTATGGTAATGGTCTGTAAAATTGAATCACTGAGCTGACCTAGGTAGGAAAAAAAAAATCAAAAATCTCCTTTCCTTTCTCTGCGTCTGGCTGGCTTATTTCTGACACTCGTTTTACATTGCATTCCAACAAAATATTGCTTTGGTACAGCTGAATAACAAGTGAATTACAGAGTGGGGTGGGGGGAAGTAAGCAAAGCTTTAGGAAAATAGAATGGTCTTAAGCTAGAACTGGACTTGGACAAAGCAAAAGAGAATGGGTCAAGAGTGGTGTAGGATTTAACATTTCCAGTATGCATGTCTGTGAAATGCATTTTGCGTAACATGCTAAAACTCCAGTGTGATGAGTGCCTGTCTGGTTGTGATTGCCTTTAAAATTAAGGTTCCATTAGAATTCATGAGTCATCCTGTCACTCTTGAGCCATGTATTTTTGCTGTTTTGAAATGTGACTTTTATATGTGTAAGACCTGATTATTTTTAGTGCAAATTAATACACTAACCAAAAAGTGCTTTTTGGGACCTATTTGGGTACATATGTAGGAAGTACTCAAGGCTTGTACCACTGATAAAGGAGGTGGGTGAGCATCAAGGAAATCTCACACACTTTTTACTGAACATTTTCAATTATTGTGAAACCCCAGAAATATGTGAGCAAAACTATTCCCGTTTTGCTTCAGGTTGTTCATGTTCTTAAAACCCTTGACAGAAAGCAGAAAATTTATGTAATTCTGAGCAATCCTTTACATGACCAATATAACCCCTTTCTTCAAGAGTCTTAATATTTGAGGTAACTAAGTTTTATCCATCTTGATTTTAATTTGCCTGGTCTAATAAAAACCTACAGCATTACATTGCATATTATAGTTGTAAAAACACTTGTCTTGGTAACAAACACTTGCACATGGTATGATAACCTGGTTGCATCTCTTTCATTCAATTTCATAAGTGTAGAATTAGATTTAGCACAACCTGTGCTACCAACACAGGTCAGACTCATTGCGGTAATTTTTTTTTTTTTTTTTTTTTTTTGTTGTTGTTGTGAAGAATTATAGAATCATAGAATAGACTCATAGAATAGTTAGGGTTGGAAAGGACCCCAAGATCATCTAGTTCCAACCCCTCTGCCATGGGCAGGGACACCTCACACTAAACCATCCCACCCAAGGCTTCATCCAACCTGGCCTTGAACACTCACAGGGATGGAGAACTCACAACCTCCCTGGGCAACCCATTTCAGTGCCTCACCACCCTAACAGGAAAGAATTTCCTCCTTATATCCAATCTAAACTTCCGCTGTTTAACCCGTTACCCCTTGTCCTGTCACTACAGTCCCCGACGAAGAGACCCTCCCCAGCATCCCTATAGGCCCCCTTCAGGTACTGGAAGGCTGCTATGAGGTCCCCACGCAGCCTTCTCTTCTCCAGGCTGAACAGCCCCAACTTTCTCAGCCTATCTTCATACAGGAGGTGCTCCAGTCCCCTGATCATCCTCGTGGCCCTCCTCTGGACTTGTTCCAACAGTTCCATGTCCTTTTTATGTTGAGGACACCAGAACTGCACACGATACTCCAGGTGAGGTCTCACAAGAGCAGAGTAGAGGGGCAGGATCACCTCTTTCAACCTGCTGGTCACGCTCCTTTTGATGCAGCCCAGGATACGGTTGGCTTTCTGGGCTGCGAGCGCACACTGCCAGCTCATGTTCATTTTCTCATCGACCAACACCCCCAAGTCCTTCTCCGCAGGGCCGCTCTGTATCTCTTTGCCCAGCCTGTAGTTGTGCCTGGGATTGCTCCGACCCAGGTGTAGGACCTTGCACTTGTCATGGTTGAACTTCATAAGGTTGGCATCAGCCCACCTCACAAGTGTGTCGAGGTCCCTCTGGATGGCATCCCTTCCCTCCAGCATATCAACCGGACCACACAGCTTGGTGTCATCGGCAAACTTGCTGAGGGCGCACTCTATCTCACTGTCCCTGTCAGCGATGAAGATGTTAAACAAGACCGGTCCCAACACCAATCCCTGAGGGACACCACTCGTTACTGGTCTTGAGCCGGACATTGAGCCATTGACCAGAACTCTGTGTGCGGCCATCCAGCCAGTTCTTTATCCACCGAGTGGTCCATCCATCAAATTGATACCTCTCCAATTTAGAGACAAGGATGTTGTGTGGGACAGTGTCGAACACTTTGCACAAGTCCAGGTAGATGACATCAACTGCTTTACCCTTGTCCATCAGTTCTGTAGCCCCATCATAGAAGGCCACTAAATAGGTCAGGCAGGATTTCCCCTTAGTGAAGCCATGCTGGCTGTCACCAAGCACCTTGTTGTTCTTCTTGTGCCTTAGCATGCCTTCCAAGAGAATGTGCTCCAAGATTTTGCCAGGCACAGAGGTGAGAATGACTGGTCTGTAATTCCCCGGGTCTTCCATTTTCCCCTTCTTGAAAATGGGGGTTATATTTCCCTTTTTCCAGTCATCGGGAACTTCACCTGACTGCCATGATTTTTTCAAATATGATGGCCAGTGGCTTAGCAACTTCATTCACCAGCTCCTTCAGGACCCGCAGGTGGATTTTATCAGGTCCCATGGACTTGTGCACGTTCAGATTTTTAAGATGGTCTCGAACCAGATCCTCTCCCACAGTGGGCCCAAGGTCTTCATTCTCACAGTCCCTGTGTCTACCTTCTAAGACTTGGGTGGTGCAGTCAGAGCCTTTGCCAGTGAAGACCGAGGCAAATAAGTCATTCATAACCTCAGCCTTCTCCAAATCCTGTGTAGCCAGTTCTCCCGAGAGCTTCCTCAGGGGGCGTATATTGTCCCTAGTCTGTTTTTTGTTTGCTATGTACCTGTAGAATCACTTCCTGTTATTAGAAATTATTAAGAAAAAAAAAAAAAAAGGCTCTTCAGAATTGACATGCTTTACCTAAAAGCCCATCAAAAAGGAAAGGCAAAGCCATTATTCTCCAGTAGCACTCCCTTGTGTATCAATAGTTTGGGAAACAGTGAAGGCAAATCGAAGTGAGTGACAATGCTGTTGAGCTGCCATTAGCCTGGCCATACTCAGCTGTGCCGATCTTGCTGGCTTCAGTGCAGACACTTTTTTACTACTTTGCCCTATATCTTAGACTGGGTAGAAGAGGATGGATGTACTCCATGCAATAGCTTCTGATAGCTGTGCTGGCTTGTATAGGCATGCATTAAATCAAGGTGCTCAGCACTGAGGGACACACTGCAACATCTGCATGTAAGAGTCAGAAGACATACAGCATATTTTGTCAAACCGCAGGGGTGGAGGAGATGCCCCCACCCCAGCAGACGTTAGTGATAGGACTTATGGAGAGCTGCTTGTTTGTGCTGGCTGGGTGTGCGGCTGGGCCACAAAGCAATTTGGGAATTGATGGCTTTAGCAGCTTCTTTCTGTGTGTTTTCTCAGCTCTGCAGAGCTGCGCCTTGGAAAACCTGGAGCACCCACTACAGGTTTCCAGTAGAGGAGAGTGCAGCAATCTCCCAAATCTTGCTCATCATCCCGTCACTGCAGAACAGGAACTGACATTATCTTTCTCTATATTCTTCACTGCTTTCTTTTTTTCTTTTTTTTTTCTTCC
The DNA here is from genome assembly GCF_037157495.1 of Lathamus discolor. Lineage (NCBI taxonomy): Eukaryota > Metazoa > Chordata > Aves > Psittaciformes > Psittacidae > Lathamus > Lathamus discolor. Next base: position 89,941,157 of record NC_088884.1, on the reverse strand, counting down.
CCTTCAGTTTTTCAGAACTTTCTTTGCTTCTTGCATGAATTTTAACAATATAGGTGCTGTCTTTTCAGTAACTGCTAACCTGTATCCCTTTCACGTGGCCTGTTTTCCAGCATATGGCCTGCAATGCTGTGTGTAAATTGTCAAATGCAGCTGAGACTGCCAAAATGTCTAAGCCCAGTGAGATGAATTAGAGGTTCTGAATTAGAATTAGAGGACATTCTGAAATCTGAAGGATTTTTTTTTTTTGTTTGTTTTTTTAATTCAGACAAGCATGGTCAGATTTCATTTAGTAATTTTATTTTTTGTTGTTGTTTCAGTGGCTGCAGAGGGGTTTTCATTCTAGATCAATGTTTTTGAAACTTCTTCAGTCAGACACCTAAAATCCAAGTTTAGGCACTAAGATTAGGCTTAATTCTCATTAGTACCCTGTATTTGCAGCTCCCACTTATAGCAAACAAATACAGCTTTCCATACTTCAGCATCTTTTTGTTATGATTAAACAGACACTCATAAAACAGGCAAGCTGGAGTCAAGTTTCACAAGAAACTGAACTGATCTTTTTGTTAATGGGATCCTTGTAATTAGTGATTACCAGATGCATGTGAAATGTGTGAAATGCCTGCAGGAATGGGAGTTAGGAGGGCGGAGTGATTCCAAACACCTCAGATCTTCTGATTGCAACCTTTCATTTTAAATTTCTGTTCTGCATATAGATGAAGCAGCATGGTTTCTATAAAATGTTGAGCTGTGTTTTCACATTAAGTTGATGTTACCAATAAAGAGAGTGACTTGTAAGTGAAATCTTACTTGCTTATAAATAGCTGGTTTCACTCTTGATGGCTCCCCACCTTTTTCCAGTGGTCACAATTGTAAGTATCCTTACAATAAGTCTTATGAAACCTGTCAGTCTTCTAATTCCAGCAACTATCATATGCTATGGTTTGTAATTTTGATCTGAAGAGGAGAATAAGTCTTCTGGGCTCCTTTTCTATAGAGCTAGAGATGTCCCACATAGCCTGCAGAAACATACCCAGGGCTGTTACCCACCTGCAGCACAGGAGGATAAAAATTCCTCTGCATGAGGGGGCATTGGCTCATTCATTGTGCCTTCTGTTCTCCCACTTGTGATGGAGAGTGGGTGGTGCCTCATACAATTAAGAAAAACGAAACACCTAAACATTACTGTTTTCCGTCTTTGGAGTTTTCATCCGAAAAGGAATATCTGAATATGGACTGCTTACTTTTTCCCTGGTGCGTGTCCTGTTCTCTGGGAGGGGTGTTTTATTCTCTCCTTTCTTTTCAGAAATGCAGTACTAGACACTAAGTGGCCCTGACCAGAGGGAAAGTTGTTAGGAGATTTTACAGTTCTTGAATAACATGCTTGTGCGCAATAACTCCTTTTCTTTTCTCTCCAGGTGATCACAATAAGACATATTACTCAAATTCTTTCAAATTTGGAGCAGTAGTTTTACTGGACGCTTCCATGAAGCATATGAATTTTCTCATTAGTGTGAAAACATACATAAACTCCAGAGTATGTAAGATAGTTGATTCTTGTAGGATGAATAATAAAAGCCCTTCCTGCAAGACTTCCAATGTTCCTCTGACTGCTGACACCTTTGTTCCTTGGGTAGACTCTTGCCACTGCACCCAGAGTTACTGTTCCTACCCTTGCAAGACTGTCCCTGACAGATTGGTAGACTTGAGAAAGGATCATGCTGGGAAGTAGACTCTTGGCTTGCATATCAGCCATTTGTAGTATATGAATAGAAAAGCAGAAATGTGGGCAAGATACAGTTCTCTCTTCCCATTGTAATCATGTACTTAAATTTTCTTCCTAGACTTTGAATTTTTTTTTTTTCTTGAAGTCTGTTTTTTTTTCCCCTCCCTGTTTTTAATAGGTTCCCTGAGAGCAGCTCAAGAGGAAGAATAAAGACACAGAGGATCAACTAGAATTGTGCCCCCATCAGTGTATCGAGATGGAAAGGTATTAACTACCTTAATTTTACATGGAGAAACTTTTATTTTTTAGAAAGTAATTTACATTACATTACTAGAAATATATAGTTGTGTTTTCTGCATATGTCAATTGTTTTCTCTTCCAGAGATCCAGGTTAGTACATTTTTATTTTTTTTCCCTTATTTCCACCCCCCACCGCCTTTTTAATCTGTCCTGTGGAGATCTGTATCAGTTCTGATAGATAAGTGAAAGATGGTACTATAATGAGAAGAGCAAAATCATAGAGAATAATATAGGTTGGAAGAGAGCTCTGGACATAATCTGGACTGACCTCCTGCTCAAAACGGGGCAAGTTAGGTCAGATTACTCAGGGCCTGTCTAGATGACCTGTCAACATCTCCTAATATGGAGATCGCACAAGCTCTTTGAGCACCTGCTTCATTATGAACTAGTATCGGTTCTAATGGTAATGGCAATAAAAGAGATTGTTCATGGTTCTACTGATAATGGTAGTAAAAGAGTAAAAGAGTAGGATATAAAGAGGCCAAATTATGGCTGCAGCCTCTAATGAGGCTGTGATGATGGCAATGCCTTTCTAAGACTGTCAGTGACTAATAAGGAGCTTTAAGAAAAGTGATGGTGCCAAGTATTTCCATGAATGCTGAATTCTGCAAGACAACCTCTGACCAAAAGCAAGTAAGTATTTTTGAGGTAGCTGAGAAGGATTAAAAAGCATTAAGTATAGTGTGTGGGTTTGAGAGAGAGAGAAAAAGAGAAATTGTTTTAAGGTAACTGTAAATTGTTTGGGCAAGCTTAAGAAATAATAGCTTAGTCTCCTTTCTTCCTGTAAGAAACATGTTTCTCAGGTTAGTTTGTTGTGAAATAACTGGATTTGAAATCCCTTGCGGGATGGGATTTCACATTTATTTAGGACATTTTGAACGGCTGCCAGTGTAGTTTGACTCCGACCTGTGAAGAGAAGGAGGCCCCAGGTTCCCATGTGGCGAGGGTGAAACTGTATTCCAGTTCCTGGCAGTTCAAGCCCCAGACCTGTGGTGCAAACAGCTGTGCAGCAAGCTTTTTCTGCCTTTCAGCTCTGTTGCCTAACAGCTACCACCAGCAAGAAGTTGGCTTGACTTGACAGTCCTCCATCAGCTACTGTACGTTAAATTTCCTGGCTGCATTTCCAAATGGTGTTCATCTGTTGATTTTGCTAGCATTGTTAGTACATTACTGAAAATAACTCAGGCCTGTGTGGGAGGCAGACCCAAATGAATCATGGACTTGCTTTCCTTCAAGGGTGCAGCCCAGCTGTGAACCCAGGTCATTAAGGTGTTGGTGATGCATTCACATCCTGGCTGAGGCTGAACTACAGGGTAAATGGGCTGGGCATAGGTCCTGTTCTATTTGTGGTAATGCCCAATTTAGGAAAAGAAAGAATAGTAGTGGAAAGTGCCAGTTAAAAACGTCAGCCATGTAATCCCAACAGAATCATAGCTTCCCACAGAAATCAGTAAATGTAAGACCTGAATTGACTCATCATGCTCAAGCTATATCTGAAGGGCAAGCAGCTAGTCAGAAAGGGCTGTGGAAGGGAATCCTTTCAACAAGGTGCCTACTGAGGCTAAGAAAGTGTCCCAGAAGGCATACAAGCTTTTCTAGCTGTTTGACTTCATAGAAAAAGAGCAAGCACTGGGGAAAAAAAAACAAACAGACAAACAAATAAAAAAAACCCAAAACCAAACAACAACCAACCAACCAAACAAACAAACAAAACACAAAAAAATCCCCAACCAAACCCAGATTCGTCACTATTCTTGTTTTTTAAACTCTTAGTTTTCAGTTCTTTCAATGCTTTCCTGCCATCTCCCACTAACTTCCTGCATGTGTGCATTTCAGTGGGGGAATTCATCTGCTCAGAAAGCACATGCTTGCTCTGCCTGTCTGAGCTTTCCATTTGATTGATTTTCATGACAAAACTTCAGTTCCCTTTCCATTAGAGCTCCACACACAACTATGTGAGTCCTGGGTGATTGATGAGTCAGGGTGAGAGTGATTGTCCTGGGTTCAGCAGTAGCATTTTTCTCCTTCTTAGTAGCTGGTGCAGCGCTGTGTTTTGACTTTCGGCCTGGGAACAGAGCTGATAACACAAATGTTTTAGTCTGACCAAGGACTTTCTGAGCCTCATGCTCTGCCAGGTAGGAGGGGAAGCTGGGAGGAAGCAGAGACAGGACACCTGACCCAAACTAGCCAAAGAGGTATTTCGTATCACAGCACGTCATGCCCAGGATGTAAACTGAGAGTTACCCAAAAGGGCTAGTGCTCTGCAGAGCTGGACGAGGTATCGGTCAGTGCTTGGCCGGGTGGGGTTGGGTGAGTTATCGGTTGGCTGGTGTTGAGATGTTGTATTCTTTCCCCTTGTTATTTCCTTTATCATTATTATTATTGGTGGTAGCAGTAGTGATTTGTGTTATACCTTAGTTACTAAACTGTTCTTATGTCAACCCACAGGAGTTGCATTCTTTTCAGTTCTCCTCTCCATCTCTCTGGGAGTAGAGGGAGGGAAAGAAGCGGGGGAGTGAGTGGACGAGCTGTGTGGCTGGGTTTAAACCATGACAGTGATGCATTTACTGCTTCTTTAGAGAGACAGACACTTGTAACTCGCTCATAGCTCATTTAAAGCCTGAGAAAGTTCATAAAAAAATTTTGATTGGCTTTCCTGAGGTTAGAACTCAGCCCAACTGCTGTCCATCAGGAAGAAATTCAATTATGGTCTTGGTAGTATAATTAAGCAGAAGATCCCAATGAAGGGGATTGACACATTCCTGATGTATGGTCTATATAGTGTGCAGGAGTGATGTGGCAGCATTGAAACCCCATCCCAGAGAACAAGAACCTCCAGGCTCAGAGGAAAAAAGGAATGTGTGATAAGGAATGTGACGTTTAATGTGAACCAGTTAGTTGTTGTCTTTTTACATGTTGCATATTTGTTGAGATGAATAGTCAAAGGCTGAGAGACACTAAGTGCCTGTGTATCAGTTAGCTTCACTTCTCTACTGAGATGGGATGGATTATAGGTGCGGTTTCACTTAACCACTTCCCTCCCCCTCTTCCCGCCCCCCCCCCCCATTATTTTTTCTTGCTTATTTTCAGAGAAACCAGATGTGTTTCCATTAAGAACATGCACCTCTTGTGTTGTTGTGATTTGTATAATTCCTAAAATTAAGCAAAACTATTAAAGAATAATTGTTTCTGTTCAAATTAACAGCACACAGCTTCTCCAGATTTGGCATTTGACAGCCAAACAGCTGCTGGCTATTAAATGTGCCTTAAATGTACCTTCATTCCTTTGTTGCAAAGGGAACAGAAGTGTAGGGATGTTTATGGGGTGATAGGCAGATGCGTTGGCCACATCAGATTCGAGCAAAAGTTTAGCTGGTTTCTCTGCTATAGTTGCAGTACGTACATGATTTAACCCCTATCATACACCTTGCCTTATGGAGCTCTCTTCTTGGGAATGGAGTAAGATTATTTCTAATCTCATACCTCCCAAGGAACAGTACCAGCACTTTTTTTGCAACACCTGGGACATCTTGCTCCAAGGGCAATGCAGTTCTTTTGCTAGGTGGCTGCTGCTGCTAGTGGCTGGCTTTCCATCTCTCTCTCCCTTTGAAATACTGGATGAATTTTTTGGTTTTGTGAAACTTAAGTGAAAAATTAAGTTGGAAATAATTTGAAAAGATATATTGCCATTTTTTTAAAAGCTTACTTTTAAAGTATTTCTTCCTAATGGCAAAAGGCAGGTGTTCTTTTCTGTTTGTACCAACATGTGACTTTTTGCCCAATAAACTTTTTTTTATAGTGGTACATTTGAGGTGGGACGTAGAATGAATGAAGCTCAATTTCAAGAGATAGGGCTCGAATTCCTAAGCCTGAACTCTGAGTGGAGATATACTTGCTGGGTGTCAACTATTGTAATAGCACCACTGATCCTTGGGGAGCAGCACCACACTGTAATTATTCTCTATGAGCTCAAAATCTACTAAACTTGTAAGAGCTCAAGAGGATGCAAATTTTTTTCCTCTAAAAAAAGTATTTTGTTTTCTTGGCAAAATTTTGTTCCTCACATTGCTTGTTGGACCGTAAATTCTTTGTTATTTAGTCTTAACTGGGTAAGATAATAATATAAAAATCCTAATGTATTTACTTGAAGAAAATCTAGGAATTCTACAAAAGTGGACTAAAAGAGAGTAAAAATCCTGTAAAATAATATGGAACATGAAAGAAAAAACTTGTTCTACAGACAAACTGTTATTTTTAGGATTTATATGCCTAATTTTATTCTTAATTTAACTCTTTCTAATACAAATTAGATTAAATATTATGTAATCCAGGTCTCATTCTCTCCCGTATTCTAAAGGCTTTATTTCTGCAATGGAATACATTGTTATAAATAAGGGGGATACTACCTGAAACAGTTTGCCTTGAAAACTGCCACGTTTTTTAATCTATCCAAACCAGCTCATCCTCTATAATTCAAATGCAGAAACTAATTCCTTTCTCTGGATCGGCTTCTTAGGCTTAGCCAAGCAAGAATCTGATGTCACAAATGCCCACTCACAGAGCTGAAGCATGTGTTTAACCCCTAGACTCTGGAATTAATTTCCTGTCAAAACATGACTCTGTGGTATTGGCATCTGGCATAGAATAGTTAGGGTTGGAAAGGACCTTAAGATCATCTAGTTCCAACCCCCCTGCCATGGGCAGGGATATTTCACACTAAACCATCTCACACAAGAAAACCATCTCACCCAAGGTAATGGTATTAATGATGCAGAAATGTACCTGTGAACGTCACAAAACCAAAAGCAGTTTTGAAAAAACTGCTTTCTGCAGAAGCTCAATACTGTATGCCCTCTAGAGCTCACCAGAGGAAGATAGGGTAATCCTCAAGAATGTCATGTTCTGGTATAACTCATTATCAACAGTGTCTTGAAGACATATTCAAGCATTCACATCATCTGCATGCTCTGAAAGTCCAGGCTGTAAAATGGGTCTGTACACCAGATAAGTGTTTTGCATCTCAATAAATATATTCTTCCAGTTATGAGAGTGGCTAATATTAAAATACAGATACTGTTACTCTGTAGTAAGTTTCTGGTCAGAAACTAAGGGAAAATCTATGTACTGGTCTAGAAACTGAGGGAAAATCTATGTACCAAGTGCATGTACAATTGGAGAAATCCAGTCAGTTGAGAGAATTTTTTTACGCTCATGATGCCATTGAAACACATGAATATTGTGGAGCAGCAATCAGTTTGTAGGCATTTGAGTCTTTTGTTTTTCCCTTGCTTTTAGAAGGTCTAGTTGGTTCCTGCTGTTGCCCAGGTATTACTAAAACCCAGGAAGGAGAATGCACTGAGATAGCCAGAGTGGCCAGATGTGAACATTATTTACAGCCACAATGTCAGAGAAACAGTGCAGAACAGAGCAGAGGAATGAACACTTCCTGGCTGAAAAGAAATATTTAAAGACAAACAGAGGGGAACAGGGCAGAGGAATGAAAACTTCCTGTCTGAAAAGAAATATTTAAAGACAACCCACCATCTTTATGGGGTTATTTCTCAGCCTGATTCACACTCTGATCTCAGGAGGCTGAAGTCACCCACCTCCTTTTTACTGTGGCTAAGCTAGCAGCAGAGATGAGTGCAGCCTGCCTAAATACTTGCTCCTGCACTCCTAATAGGGTCCTCAGGACAGCAACTAGGCTTTATTTTAAACAATTGTTTTAGTCTAAGCTGCTTTATTTGATTTCAGAGAATTTAAGAAACCCTGACTACTTTGACCAAGCCTGGAAAGTGGGTTTTGCTGGCAGTTGGCAATGGTAATTTGCAGTAAAGAAGCAGTGAAGGTGGAAAGTGGCTGGGGCTGTAGAGGAGTTAAACCCTGGCTGGTTTTGCTGCAGCTGAAGCAGGATGTGTGACTGCAACCCTCGGCAATGAGTGAAATATCTTTTATTAGAAGCTGCTTCTGGGCCAGACTTTTTTCTCTCCTCTAAGCAGTAAGCTGGTTGCTTTACTGATCTCACAAAGGAGTTGTATGGAGCAAGAGAAGAAATCAGCTAGCCTACCTTTTGTTGGCTGCCTAAGCAGATAAAAACGTGAAGTTTTAAAAACTCAGTTTGAAAATACTGGCTTATACTTGAAAATACTGGTTTAAGCAGCTCTGTCTGATACCCCTCAATACTGTGTAGTAACTTTTCACCTCGCTTTAGTTAACCTCTCCCTTCCTCTAGCCATATTTCTAGGGGCTTTAAGGAGACTGCAGCTAGAATTTCTCCGTTAACATGAAAATATAATTTCATGTACTTTTCCTAAAATTGCACTGTGAGCAGCTGCTGCTGTGCTGTGGCTTTTCAATTCTTCTGAGCGTCCTCCAAAGCACTGAGTGATCTACACAGTGTGCATCTTGTTCTGTTGCACAAAGAGATCTTGGTCTGTGTCAGGTGTGGGAGTCCAAATGAGCTGAAGGTGCTGTTTTCCAGAGAAGTGCACTTGAGAGAAGAGTGGCATTGCTACTGGCATTGCAAAGTTTGCATTATGTAGCTGATTAAAAATTAAGGCTTTAAATTAAGGCTTGGTCATGCTGCTGCCTGAGAACTTACTGTCTGGGAACAGAATTTCTTTAAAAGAAGAGCTACTTGCACTCATCTATCCAGGATTTTGCTATACTTAGTGAGACAGAAAAGGGCTGGATTTCTTTCACAAGGTTTGTTGTTTTCCTCCTGTGGTTTTCTTCCCGTGGTGCCTATGCTGCTGAGCTCACCTGCCACCACACGCAGCTGAGGCTTTGAAAGCTGCTACCAAGTGTTGAGAGCTGCAGCCTGCTGTACCAGCTGTCCTGAGGTCCAGAAGATGTGCAGCAGGAAGGTCTTCCTCTTAACTATCATGGCTTTGAGTGGCTGTTATTGCCACCTAAAGTGGCATAACAAAAGACAACACTCTCTTCTGTTGGCTACTCTGTTTCTTTGAACTTGCACTAGTTGCTATATTGTTAAAAAAAAAAAAAAAAAAAAAGAGAGAGAGAAAAAGGTGAAAGTTTAGTGTGAGGAAAGACAAGACATTTCTGTAGAGAAGAAACATCATGTGATCTGTTGTAATGCCTCAGGCTGTTCCAGCACTACAAAACTCTAGCCTTGATTCTTTCTCTAGAAGTCCTATTTCCTTGTGCCATAGGTCTAACTCTTGAAACTCATCCAAATACCCTGTTTCTGCTGTGAAACCTGTTTGGTTTTGGTGCAGGCTAGCTTCATGGCAGCTCTGAAACTGCCATTAAATTCCAGCTTGTCCAAAAACTATGCAGCAATTTAAAAAAAGTTCTTGAGTTTTACGTGTCCTTATTTGCTACTGCTGGTATTTTATTGTGATACCTCTGCAAATTATTTTGGATTCATGCTTAACAAAAATACATTTCTGTTATAGTCTGCGGTGTAAATATCGAGAATAAAATTAATCATTTTATGCTACCAGCAAGAAATTTGCCATACTTATTTACTCCTATGATTAGAATAGATGGGTTTGTTTACTGGATAATTTTTTTTTTTTTTTTTTTTTTTTGCCATCTTAAGAGTTGCTTCAGATCCTGTAGTGCAATCCCTGTGGATTGCCTGTCTAAACTGCAAGAACTTATACAGTCTTACTGCCTTCAGTTTTTCTGGTAGTTCAAATGCAGAATTTAATATATTCATCTAAATCAAGAAGTAATCTTACCATAACAGGTTGATAATATTATTGAGGCTTGCAGTTTGCTTTCTGGTCATGCATTACTTAGATTTGTTTCAAGCTGACTAGAAATGAAGGTCTGAGCTTACAGAAGAGACAAGTATTTCTTGAAAATCTGGGTTGCTCAAGGGCTTTGAGGGTCGGTTTTAATTATGCCCCGGTCCATATTCTAAAAATCTCATTCCTTCCATTGTAGTGTATGAAGTGAATCAGCCCTCACTGCTAATTAGCTCTGAGAATTTTGAGTTAGCCCTTAAATACTGTGTGACGTTAGCAGAGAGACCAAAATAAAGGAATTTTCCCACCATTTTAGTGTCCTCAATAGACCACTTTTACAGGGAAAAGTTTTTTAAAAGGAGCTTTCAGGAGAAAAAAGTATTGAAAATTCGTGTCAGGTATCCATTACAAATTGTTACAGAAAACAAAGTGTGCCATCAGAAAACTCCGCAAACTGAGCACCTAGTTTTGCTGTTGAAAACTAGTTTAGCCATTTTGATTGCAGCACTTGGAGACAGACTGTGTGACACTGCCCTAGCACTCTGTGATTGCATACCAGGAAGGAAGGTAGCAGGAGCTTGCTGCAGGACTAGTTCTGCTGTCTGCATTGTCAGACTGGGAAGACAGCTGATAAATTTACCTTCTCTGTGCTTCTAGCTTTCATGTGAAGTTTAACATTGCTATTTCTTTCAAAGCAGGTGTGAAAGCCAACAGCTTGAGGTTGAAATAAGGAGTCTGATACAGAAGAGTAACACTTGCCAGTCTGGTGAAGACCCCAAACCTATTGCCCAAGAGAGTGCAAAACCTCAGAGACCTTCATGTTCCCTTAAGGTAAACCACAGGCTGCTTTTGCAGTGTTTATCTGCCAGGAAAGAACGTTCAGGGGATATTCCCTGGGTGACTTGATTTAGAGTTTTTAAATGATGCAATGAACTTGCTACACGTTTTTGTTTTTGTTTTTGTTTTTTCTAATACAGCTTCTTTCTGTTATGAGGAAGAATGAGGGAGAAGATACGTTTTATAGTGCTTTAAAATGTCACCTAAACCCACTGCTGATCCAAAGTGGCAGTCCCTGTAGCCAGTTGTGCTTTTTGGATTGTGCTTTTTGTCTCTAAATTGGAGAGACATCAATTTAATAGATGGACCACTCAGTGGATGAAGAACTGGCTGGAAGGCCACACGCAAAGTGTTATGGTTAATGACTCAATGTCCAGTTGGAGACCAGTAACGAGTGGTGTCCCTCAGGGATTGGTGTTGGCACCGGTCTTGTTCAACATCTTTGTCGGTGACATGGACAGTGGGATTGAGTGCACCCTCAGCAAGTTTGCTGATGACACCAAGCTGTGTGATTTGGTTGATATGCTGGAGGGAAGGAATGCCATCCAGAGGGACCTTGACATGCTTGTGAGGTGGGCTGATGCCAGCCTTATGAAGTTCAACCATGCCAAGTGCAAGGTCCTACACCTGGGTCGGAGCAATCCCAGGCACAACTACAGGCTGGGCAGAGAAGAGATTCAGAGCAGCCCTGAGGAAAAGGACTTGGGGGTGTTAGTCGTTGAGAAACTGAATGTGAGCCAGCTTCAGCGTGTGCTCGCAGCTCAGAAAGCCAACTGTATCCTGGGCTGCATCAAAAGGAGCATGACCAGGAGGTCAAAGGAGGTGATTCTGCCCCTCTGCTCTGCTCTTGTAAGGCCTCACCTGGAGTATTGTGCACAGTTCTGGTGTCCTCAACATAAAAAGGATGTGGAACTGTTGGAACAAGTCCAGAGGAGGGCTACGAGGATGATCAGGGGACTGGAGCACCTCCTGTAAGAAGACAGGCTGAGAACATTGGGGCTGTTCAGCCTGGAGAAGAGAATGCTGCGTGGTGACATTATAGCAGCCTTCTAGTATCTGAAAAAGGCCTACAAGGATGGTGGGGAGGGTCTCTTCATTAGCGACTGTAGTGATAGGACAAGGGTTAATGTGTTCAAACTTAAACAGGGGAAGTTCACGTTAGATATAAGGAAGAAGCTCTTTACTGTGAGGGTGATGAGGCACTGGAATTAGTTGCCCAAGGAAGTTGTGACTGCTCCATCCCTGGAGGTGTTCAAGACCAGGTTGGACAGAGTCTTGGGTGAGATGGTTTAGTGTGAGGTGTCCCTACCCATGGCAGGGGGGTTGGAACTTAAGGTCCTTTCCAACCCATAGAATACTTCAAATACTTTCTTGTTTTGTAGAAAAGGCCATTCTGTTTCATAGGTCTGAACAGCTTTTGTCTAAAACGGTCTGCCTAAAGTGGCCTAGTGAGGAATGCGTTACACTGTGAGAGAAGCTTATACATTGCTATTTTCTTCAGGGTCTGATTCAGATCTTAGCTCCCTTCAATGTAAGATGAAAATAGCCATGCTGAAAGTGAGAAAAGAGAGAAGTCTGGCAAATCTGTCCTAATAACTCCTATAAATTTCTATAATACCATCTTGAAAGACTAGTGTGTAAGTTGTGCTGCACCTGTACTTTGCTGGGATGGCAACAGTGTAGTCACAAACACTAGGAAGGGTCAACAACAACTGTGATGGGGTCAAACATAGTGGATTTTGAAGTCTTCCTTGGTAACTTGGTAATCCTTGAGTGAACTGAGACCTGCCTCAGCTCACTCTACACTCAGTGTAGTGGAAAAAACCCTCAGACTATGTGATACTGAGGTCTGGTTTCATCTTCAGTGTTGTATAACAGTGTGAACTGCTGGGACTTTACCAGTGCTTAGGCCTGGCGTTAACACTATAAGTAAGTAAGAATACTACAGGTCTGGGATAATCATCCCAAACTGGTAGTGATCTGGTTGGTCTGCCAGCTTTCTCATGTCTTAGTTAAATATTTAAAATAGCTTATTTACTTTTCATTTCAAGTATCTCATCATAATTTGGTCAGCATTTTATTTTATTTTTTTTTTAACTAGTGGAACAGTAATATCTTTATTTCTTCCATAAATTATTCTAAACCAGCCCCACCTTTTATCAGTTCAAAGTGGTGGGAATTTTGGAAGAAATATATTCTAGTTACATCTTTGAATATTATCTTTAGTAGTGTTTAGTCTCCATTTTATACATGGGAACCCAAATCCCCTATGACATAATTATCAATAATTTGCTAGTGACCTAATAACAACATTACAAAAGTTTACATACACACAGAGAGCTTTTCTCAATCTTCTTACAACCTTTCTTTAAAGATTTTGCTCTGGGTTTAGTATGACCCTAAACCAGTTCAGCTTTATTCATGTTGCAGTTTTGTATTTTATTTGAAATGATAAAATAGGTTCTTGCAATATTGCTTCTAAATGTAGGTTTAAAAAAGTCCTCACCTTATTTTTTTCTTAGAAGTTCAAATATTCTGGATTTTTCTGTGAGGTTTTTGTTGGGTTTTATTTGGTTTTTTTTTTTTCCTTCTCATAATTCTAAGATGTAGAATCTCCTCAAAAAAAAAAAAAAAGAAACAAACAAAAAAAAAGAAACTAAGAAATCCTGAAGAATTGGCCAAACACCTAATACATCTATATGATGGTATGACTCTACAAAATGAGCTGCAAGAAAAGTAGTCAATATAGTGATAACATATTGAACAGTAAGGCAAAAGGAGAATTAATCAGTAAGCTATCTGTATCTTCGTCCTCCCATGTTTATGTTCAACACATGTATTCACATGGAATACAAACTTGGCCACTACTAGACCAATCAATTTCTCTTTTGCACAATTCGTAGGGACAGTAGCTTATCAGATAAAAGGCCTCCCTTTTCTGTGTTCTCCATGGAAAATGCTAATGTTTGTGGTGGTTTGGTTTTTTTTTAATATGTTATTTTTTTGTTGGCCTTAGGATAATACTAATCCTTGGTTTACTTTGGATGCTGGTTCTCCTGCTTGGCCACTGTCCTCACTGCCTCTTCCCACTCCATATTATCTTCCCTCCTTCCCTTATGTCATGAATAGAATGTAGCCATATTATCTTCCCTCCTTCCCTTATGTCATGAATAGAATGTAGCCAACAAGAGAGAGCTAGGGATCATTAGCAGGAATTGAACTTTCAAAGATGTATGAAGTTAGCTGAGTCCACATTTTATGCAAGAGACATTGAACAGTACTGAATGTTATTTGTCCTAGAGTAAAAAAAATATGTGTATGTACAGTGTGTGGTTATAGACAAAGAGGGGTAAGAGCGATTTACAAACAATTCCAGACCAAGGGAGGTCTATGTAGTAATGCTGAAATTAAAAAAGATCTGCAAAGAACTATGGCAGAATTTGAGTGAAAAATAGAGCATTACCAGTGTAGTGTGTGTATTCATAACACCATCTAGTGACATGCTATAGAGACTACATAACTTCATCTCAGTCAGTGGGTTTCCTTTGGTTCCAGTTGAAGAAATTTATACTCTTCATGAAAAAAATGTTTCAGTCAGACTTCACTGTAGTTACATTTTAGGACATGTTTAAATGTTGCTTTAATCTTCCTGGGGTTTTTGTTTGCTTGTTTTTTGGCCTCAGCTGAGTTTAGAAACCTGCCTTTGTTTTCCCAATTTCTGATTTGCACAGGAAGATGGTGTTTATGAGTGAGATTTGCAGCCATGATTTCCATAGGTAAATGCTGGTTACAGTTAAAAGTAAAAAGAACAGTCCCTTAAACTGTCTCATATTCACAGATGTAATCTATGTGCTTTGAAATTTGGACTTAGTCCTGAAAATATGTTATTCATGTTGTTTTCATTCAGTGTATATAGTTGAAGCAACTGTAAGTGAAGGGAAAAAACCCAGAAGTTTGTGACTCACTCTAACGTGTTTATTTAGAGAGCATTCTAATAATTTAAAAAGAATGTTTTCATTTTCTTTTTTTTTTTTAATGTAGTGAATCTCTGATTAGTAGTTTTGCTGTATGACATTTTAGGCCCTTCTTGATGTGTTGAAAAAGCAGCACACACCTGTGCTTGGGACTGTTTCTGAGATGGGTGGCAGAAACAGCCTTGAGGACATGAGAACCCAAACTGAAGTTCTCAGATGCCAGGTGAGGATGGCCGGAAGTAAGCCTAGAGAGATTTCATACAGCATAGTTTCGCCTTTTCTCCCAAGAACTGTGCCTAATGGACTTACTAGATAGAGCTTTCGAAAGGAAGAACCAGTTTAGCCATAGTGTTGTCTAAGATGCTGTTGCCACAGCACGTCTACAAAGTGCAAATGAGTCCTTGCAAAAGACTGGAACAAGGACTTCTGCAGGATTCAAAGCAGCAGAAGGATTCTTCTGAACCTCAGAGACTTCCTGCCAGCTCTCTGTTAAGGGCTGAATTTCATCTAGAGGGAACGCTAAACTTCATGAGTTACTGATAGTGTTCCTTTTTTTTTTTTTCATAAGTTAGAAGTTTAGTGAATTATCTAAGAATCCTGGTTTTGTAAAACTAGAGTGTTGGCATTGCAGTTTTTCAAAGTGTAAGGCAAAGCATTTGCATCTGTAGCCTACATACAAATCACTATACAGAAGTGTATTTTTTTTAAATCTTTGTTTGGAGCAATTCAAGTGCTTTGTTCACTCTTTTTGTTTCCATATGAAAGAATCTGTTTAAAAACATGAGATTTTTCAGATTTTACATTTTAGGTCTCTCATCCTGGACAGTGTTAGAGTTAACATTATTGACACACAAATGGATGTGATGAGAATGGGGAATTTTATTCAGTGGGAATAAAATGCTTGTTTCTGTCATGTCTGACAGCAGAGCCATATTTTGCTCTCTAATGTAATGCTTGCCACATGCTGGAGGATAAAATCCTGCACTTGATTGTACAGTAATGAGTTATTTCATTCTACACAATAAAGCAGAGTAAATAATATTCTTTTTCAGAATTCTCAAGTGGTATCCATTTTATGAATATATTTTTCTAGTTATATAAATCATTATAGTGACTGCAGACTTCCTCCTACACAAAATGGAGCAGGATGCTCTAACTGTACGAAGGTGGGACTCTTGGCACAAACAGTGACGTGACAGAGTGTCGCTAGACCTAGGCTGTCATCAGCCTATCCCTGACTACAACAGAAGAGATGAAGGCATTCATTCCTTGGGAAGTGTCCTCTTTCTCAGGGCAACAGCATATATGGCGAAACTGTGACAAAGTGGTTCCCTTGCAGCTTCAGCAAGTCATAAACCTGAGGAGCGGGAGGGAGGTGGAATGGCAGGGGGGGAAATTGGGAGAGAAGAAATAAAGAAATACTGAGAAGCATGTAGATAGACAGGGGATCCAAGAGACCTAGATTTCTGCAAGTGACAGCTTTGCCTCTGCTTCGGAGGGTCAGGGGCATGCACAGCTCCTCCAGGCACAGACTGTGGAGCTGAGTTCCCACGCAACCACAGAGAAAGCTTTCATTCCTTTCACATAGTGTTATTCAGGGAGGGATTTGTATCAAGTGGGCGACCATTGAGTCCCAAAAGAACCCTGCAAAAATTACCTGCAACAGGCAAGTTGTGAAAATAATTTATAGAGCCTGTGTCATGGTTTAAACAGAGCCAAACAGCTCGTCCACTCACTCCCCCCTTTTTTTCTCCCTTTTTCTTACCTTCCCCGCCCCCCCCCCCCCCCCCCCCCCCAACTCCCGGAGGGTTGGGGAGGAGAATCGAGAGAATGTAACTCCCACGGGTTAAGATAAGAACAGCACAGTAAGTAAGGCATAACACAAACCACTACTGCTACCCCCAATAATAATAATGATAAGAGAAAATAACAAGGGAAGAGAATACAACACCACCGCCAAACGAGTTTGACCCCCCCGAAGACAGCACGTGCCCTTCCGGGTAACTCTCCATTACATCCTGGGCATGACGTGCTGTGGTATTGGCTAGTTTGGGTCAGGTGTCCTGTCTCTGCTTCCTCCCGGCTTCCCTTCCTCCCCAGCCGAGCGTGAGGCTCAGGAAGTCCTTGGTCAGACTAAAACATTTGTGTTATCAGCTCTGTTTCCAGCCCAAAAGTCAAAACCAGCTACTAAGGAGAAAAATGACTGCTACTGCTGAACCCAGTACAGCCCGTGAAGATTTTTTTTCTTCCCCTGAGTTAACATTTCTTTAGTCCTGTGAAGTTATAGTGCTGCTGTCAGCAAAAAGAAGACTGGGCATGAGCCACAGCAAGCAAATTCTTTGGAAACAGACTGTTATGAGGCTTTAGTCATCAACTGAGAGAACATGAAAGGACTTCTGAAAATTTTGGTGGTGGTTCCCACCCGGATGTGCTTTTGTTACTATTTTTCCATAGAAATGCCACCAGCCTCCAGCTTCTTACCAGGTGGATGTCTGCCCACTAGCTGAATTATTAAGCCAGTCAGCTTAACACCAGTTAATTTAGGGATTTGTGTTTTGCTTCTGAATCTGTACACTCATTGCCTGTGCCTGGGGTGGTCAGACATTTTAGAATGGGATGAAGCACTGTGACATAAGAAGAGCTAAACTTTCAGTCTGTGAAAGTTTATTGTCTATTAACAGTCTAACCTCCATGTTTCCAGATTGAATTCTCCATAGCATTCCCCTCTTCTTCTGCACTGGATTGAGCAGGTTCTTTGGGCTGAAGTTTGAGGGGATGAATTAGAAGCCTTATATTGCAGAAAAATGGTACATGGAGAAATTATTTCTTCCACATACATTTTTTAACATCTGGGATGCAACAGCCTTTTCTAGTTCTTGGGGTTTTTTCCCCACAGTGCTCCAGCCAAGGTCTAAATTTCTTGACAGTCCTGACTAGTCCAAGTCCTCTGGTCATTAATATGTGACCACAGCCCTAAATGCTACCACTTGTGCTGTACAGATTGATCCTATTGGCCACTTCTGCATATTTGTTTGGCTAAAAAAAGGCAGGATGTAATTTAATGATTGTGGCTTATCGTTAACGTTGGATGAGCTGGTGATGTTCTGTCAGAGTGCATGCTAGAAGTCAGGTTTTTGTGCTGTGCCAGCACCTCCCGTCTCCAGCAGGATGCTGACTTCTTACATATGAGATATAGGGAAGAGTTAAAAGTGCTCATAATTGAAGACAAAACTGGAAAGATGTTCGTAAAAAGTCTGTCCTGCTACTGTTTATCCCTTTAAAAAGATTGATGTCTTTAGTATTTGCTCTCTTATTTATAATATTTAAAACTGACATGTGCCAGATAGCCTTTTAAATGGCAAGGGTCTATGAATACTGAAGTTGAGAACTGTTTTGATTGATGGGTGCCATTGGAGAATAGCTACTACTTGTCATTTTGTATTGATTATAAAAAAAGACAAAAGAAACTTTTGGTTGCAGGATTATAAAGAAGAGGCATCCCTTTGGAATGCACCCTGCTGCTTGGCCAGTGTTTAAAAAAGCAAACAGGCAACAAAGTGGATGAAAGCTTCTATTGTGGTTCTGCTGAAATTCACATATTGGTCATAATGATTGCAGGTTCAAATATATGAAGAAGACTTCAGAAAGGAGAGATCTGATAAAGACTTAATGGGGAGAAAGAAGCATTGCATAAAATTTACAAGAAATTACAGTCTCAGCTGCACAAACTAACCTCTCAGGTATGAGTCAAAGAAAGTTACTATTGCCAGCACATATGTATTTTATTTTTATTTTCTCACTTTCCACACAACCCAAGGCTTTCTGGCTTCCATTAATTGACACCAGATTTTATGAGGTCACCACCTGGGATGAAATCATTCTGAAGTAATGCAGTTAAGAGGATGAGGAATGATCAGAGGTTACTTCCAAATAAAGTAGATGAAGGGAGTATTTATTGCAAAAACTCTTCAAATATGTCTTAAAATGGGGGAGAACCAAAAATAAATCCAGAGAACTGTTGATTGTTTCACTGACACTTGATATAAGAGCTGTAACATCAAACCAGCTTTTGAAATAAAAAGGTGCTGTAATTAATCCTGACCTCTGCAGTAGAATAAGAGTGATGTTAATGTCACTAAGAGGAAAAAAACACAAACAAATTTCTCTCCAGTCAAATTAGCTGAGCAGCCACTGCAATATTCTTTTTTTTTTTTTTTTTTTGCAACATCCTTTTTATCTCTTCACAGTAGTGTCACTATTCTGTTCACAGACATCCAGGAAGCCATAGTAACATCATGGCATACAAAATTCTGAGCTTTCTGATTCCCCCTTTAAAAAATGATGAAATTTTGAGGTTTCCTGTCTTGACAAAATTGTGCAGTGTTTTAAAAGAATGTCCCATTACCAAAATGCTCTGTGATGACTTATTGTGCTCCCAACATTGTTGTGAAACAGAAACTGCAGTATTGGCTTGTTCTCAACCAACCCATGCATCAGTACTAGTAGGGTGTTGAAATAGCATCAGAGGCAAGGTGCTGTTAAGCACCACTTCCTCCTGTTGGGGTGGAGAGCAGGTTGGGCATCCTGGCTGATGCTGGGCGCTGCTGCAGTGTGGGCCCCAAGTTGTCAGTGCTTTTATAAGTACTTCGAAGCATTTCATGCAAGTGTAAAAATAACAATACCAGAGGAAATGTAATGATCTGCCACTCAGGGCATCCCAGGATACGGAAATACCTTGGACAAATTTGTTAGCTTTGTATGCAATAACTTTAAGGTGTATTTCCCCCACTGGCCAGCCACTCCTGGGTGGTTCATAGAACCATAGAATAGTTAGGGTTGGATAGGACCTTAAGAACAGCTAGTTCCAACCCCTTTGCCATGGGCAGGGATATCTCACACTAGACTATGTTGCCTGAGGCTCTGTCTAAACTGACTTTGAACACTGTCAGGGATGGAGCATTCACCACTTCTTTGGGCAACCTGTACCAGTGCCTTACCACTATAGTGGTGAAGAATTTCTTCCTTATATCTGACCTGAACTTCCTCTGTTTCAATTTAAGTTTTAACCCGTTACCCCTTGTCCTATCACTACAGTCCTTAATGAAGAGTCCCTCCCCAGCATCCTTGTAAGCCCCTGCAGATACTGGAAGTCTGCTCTGAGGTCTCCGTGCAGTCTTCTCCAGGCTGAACAGCCCCTACTTTCTCAGCCTGTCTTCATACGGGAGGTGCTCCAGCTCCCTCCCTGATCATCCTCCTGGCCTTCTCTGCACTTGCTCCAACAGCTCCATGTCCTTCTTATGTTGAGGACACCAGTAGTGCACACAATGCTCCAAGTGAGGTCTCACAAGAGCAGAGTAGAGGGGCAGGATCACCCCCTTTGACCTGCAGGTTGAAGTAAGGTTAAAAAGAAAATGTTTTGTAGGAGAGAGTACTCAAAGACACCTTTCTATGTATTTTTGCATTGTCTAAAGACTGTAAAAGGTTAAATTTCTTGCACAACCCCAGTCAATCAGTGGACTCACAGCAGTGACAGTGAAGAGGGGGTCTACAAGTGGCACTGAAAGGCCTTTCCCACTCCTTTCCGGCCACTCTGGAAGAAGGAAAATGTGAACAGAACTGCATGTGTACAATATATCAGAAGGGCTGTTGAAGTGCTGTGTAACGTGTGTGTACAACATGACTGTCCCTGCATTGCATCAACAGTTTACACTAGAGATCATCTTGTTTGTCTTTTCCTGCCTTGGTATTTGATTAAACAGAACTTGTGAAGGATTTAAAGCATGAGTGGAACCATATAGAATATTTGTTATTTTGTTTTCTTAAGTCAAATTATTTAGTTGTGACTGATAGAATTGTAGAATAGAATCATAGAATGTTAAATCATGTTTTACCCCTCCTTGGTCTGTCCTTAAAGCATATTCCTAGTGACACTGCTGTGACACAGGGAACTTGAGAAAAGGCAGACAGACCTAAATCTCAAGAGCATCAGTTTTGGTCCTTTACCAAAATTATCTATTTTTCGTGCTATGCAAATGCATGTGTATGCAGTTCTGCTTCAAAATGTTAAAAACTAGTATGTGTAATGAAAACACTTCTTGAATATAGAAAACATCCAGAAATGTGCTTGTCATATCTTGAAGCCAATATTTTCTCACATAAAAAGTGTTTTGTGGCACAAAAAAAAAAAAAAAAAAAAAAAAAAAAAGCTTTCTTAAAGGATGTTTTACATCATGAAGTCTAAAGGGTCTAAACCAGCAGTGTTGCCACCTATGCCAAGAGAGGAGGGGATTTTTCTCCATTGATTATTACTGATGAATTTGTGAATATTATGTTCGCCATCATATCCTGCTGCTAATGCATTTCTTTTTGCTTGTCTTATTTTTTGACAGACAAGAGACCTCCCAGTACAGTCTGAGGGGCCCAGCTACCCACCTCCACTTTTCCTCTAACCATGTGTTAGTTACGGAAGTTGTGGTCTGGTTCTTCACTATCAAGATCCACGAGTCCATCCAGCGTCTCGCAGAGAACGAGCAGCAACAGCATTCAGTAAGATGCCCACCATCTCCCATTTCACAGGGGCACTGATTGGATCACAGTGTGGGTGACCACAGGAGAATAACCTGCTGCAATTTCAGTACCATCTTCACCAGCAATTAGTAACCAGTTATACCAGTTCAACCAGTAACCAGTTCTAGATCAAGATTTTATACTGGTTTATTAGTCCTGTGTCTGAAACAGCCTTGGTGATCTCTGTACAGTCTTTCTCCCCTTACTATCCGTAAGGGAAGAAATGCTGTTTTGTTTCTTGATAGCTGTATTCTTTTCTTTGCTGTTCCAGCATCTTTGGTACTGAATTTCACAGAGTAAAAATTCTCTGGAGCTCAGTTCAACATGGTGACAGTGACAAAAATGTGAATGTATCTGCAGTCAGCATTATTCTGATCTTTCCCTCTATTCAGTCTAAGAAAGCTTCTTGACTACACTGGAATGTTTCTTTCTCTGGGACTGTCTTTGGAAAAAGACTTTCCTTCTTCACTCACTGCTTCTGTATTCATAGGTAATACAATTGCCCTGCCATCAGGCAATACCACTGTAGCCAGACTTCACAAGCCCATGTTCCCTATAACAGTCTGGGGCGAGCAGGCAAGCTGTCAGCAGGTTTCACAATGTTGCTATTAAACCGGGAGGGAAAATCACGGGTGCTGTGGTTTGTACCCAGTAGTATCTTCCCTGTGGTATGTTGCTGTGAAACAGGGTTACGTGAGGAATAAGCTTCTGCTGAGGGTGAAGCACTGTGTTTCAGGAATGTGATTTTCCCAAGCAACCCTGTATATTGAAAAAAAACCCAAGCTGTCACATATGGAAAGATCCTCATTATTTGAGAAATTATAGCTGAATCTTTGCAACACATACATAAGGCTTTCAGACTGGAGAAATCCAGCAGAAAAGCTGTGGTCAAACAAGTCATACCTATGCTTCAGGAGTGTGCTTATCGCCCTGTTTATCAGAGTAGGAAGTATTGCAGAATATTTTCACTGCAATTTGGACACTGTCCCAAATTATTTTGGCTCTTCTCCATGAATTTTCATCATCTGGGTTTCTAATTCTTCAAGGGATCGCTGGGTTTACAATTTTGCCATTCCTGCCGGAGCTCTTGGGTCAGTTTGACTGGTTGTTTTGTAACTCCCAGTTTCATTCTGGGTTTTCTCTGAGGTTCTTTGTGTGACTGCAGCTTTGCTGCTCTGGGCTCTTGATAACTCCCTGAGCAATTTGTTAGCAATGAAGAAAGGTGTTAGAATTTAATGTGTCCTGAGTTAACTGTATGTAATCCTGGGTGTTTAGTCTGTGCTTTTGCTTTTTCTTTCCTTTCATATCTTGCACCTTTTGATTATTTTTTATATTGTTAGTAGAAGCATTTTGTTTAGTCTGACGTGAAACACCTCTTGTTTCTGAAACTCATTTGAGTTTGCATAATGTAAATAGTTATGAAGGAGATGAATAGATCAGAGAACAGAAAATTCAATAGAAACTAAAAAAAAGCAATGCAAGTAAGTGTATTTTGAGCAATCAGTGGAAAAACTATCTGTGCTTAAAGAAAAGCAATTTTGCTTTGTATGAAAGCCTATTTCAGTTGTAAACAAACACAGAATTAGTTAATAATTCCCATGGATGGTATAATTCAAGTGAAAATAGGATAGCTCCTTTTTTCCTGACAGAGGAAAAGTATGAGAGCAATTACTGCTGTGTAACTGTGAGTGACAGCATACGGAAAATGTAAACCTCTTTTCTGTTGCTAGAGCATCATTCTGCCATCTTAATTTAGGCAAAACTTCTTTAGAGGTCTATGAGATTTCCTCCCTGTAAGTCAAAATCTGTAAGAGTCTCCTTGGGATCACTCAGGATTTTATCAGGGCAATTTCTGCAAAGCAGGGCTTGTTTTTCCAGTTTAACTAATTTCAAGCAGTAATTATGTGGAATTTGACAAGTTTGCGTATACTACTTAAATTAGATAGACAGCTTAATACAGCTTCAACTGAAATATCTGGTCCCAAAATCGTTTTGTCTAGTAATTTGCTACTCATTTACCACGGTGTGTGGTATGAAGTACAATGCAGTAATTCTTTCTTCCAGGATTTCCCTGGACAAAGCTATGTTTGCCTGTATATAACCTTCCCAGTATTTCCTTTTATAAGACAGGATTTTTTCCCACCCTACAGTATTTTCAAGGAGTTATTTGATAACAGCCAATGTTATAGTAAGGCTAATGCTAACCTGTGGGGAAGGGAGAAGGGGAGAGAACTTTATTAAATGGGTTATTCCTGTCACACTGAAACATATTACAGATGTTGCACATATTCAGCTTCACCTGTCAGGTTGATGTGTACCAGGTTTCTCCAGGGGTTCTTTGGTACAGAGAATGTGATGCCTACTAATATCTTCTGGTGCATTTTATTCTTTAGCCCTTTTATAATCTGATTTGGTTCTGTTAACATTTCTTTTGATTTGTGGGATCTAGAAAGGTTTACACTAATATTTCAAATGAGTGCAGCATCTAAGCCACATGTCATAAAAAAGCCAAGCAAGCTGAAGGACTCGGAGCAGTGGAAATATAAAGCTAAATATATGATTCTTTCTTGTAAACTGCTTCTGTATGACTAACAAAAAAAACTTCACAGCACAATTATATTTTTGTCATGTCACTATTATTTTGTTTAAAGTGTCTATGAATTCCATATTGCTGTAATAATGTTTTATTGTTCTTTGCAGCCAGACTATCAGCGGTATGTTACTGACCAGTTTCCGCCAGATGCACAGTGCAAGGCAAATAGTAAGACAGCAGCTGTACAGAACATATTTTAGAAGCACTTTTTTAAAATTGGGGTCTTTGAGGGATGTAAAGTATTAATCTATTGAGTGTATATGTGACAGCTTTGCATTAGAGAGCTGAGGTTGGTGTATGTGGAACACAGGTGAGGTTTATAATGTAATACCATCTACATGACTGCTTTCAGCTTTGTTGTGATTTGTAAAATGTCTTTATTACACATTATAGGATCACACATTTCCCTCATTAGGCACCCTGTGACAGTCCTAAAGAAAAGATATGCTCAAAGTTGTCCTTAGAGCTTCTGTTGCTCCAGCTTAGATGAAATTTAATGATGTGCTGAAACTGGGGGGCCATGATGGGACAGATTTTGTAAGTCCTTGGTAATAAAGTTCAGGCTTTAGGATGTTGTTTCACCTTAAAGGCAAAATGCCCATTTGTGTTCTCGATCTGATCTGATAGTTCAAGGTACTGAGTCTGAAAGCTAAAAGCATGCATATGAAAAAAGTTAATTAGGTGCTGGTGAAAACTACCTTTTGGAAACCAGGAGTATTTAGTATTTGTACCTGGACTTAGAATCATGCCAAGTTCCTGGGTGTTTCGAAGTACTTGTTTTAGACTACTCAGAAGATGGATGCCAGAGAGTACAAGGACGAAGTGACATTGTTCTGTCTGGGAATCTTCCCCTCCAGATCTTCTTCACAAACTGCCTTAAAACGCCCCTTTTCTCTCAAAAGTGATTGAGAATTGTGGCACCTAAGGTTTCATGGTTAGCTCTGTTCTCACTTCTGGACCTTTTGTAGAGATACCATCTCAGATGATCATCCTGTGCTGCAGGAGGATCAGTCAAGTTTGCTGGTGTGCACTGCAGGAACATGTGCTTCATGTGTCTGACACTTTACAGTGTGAGTGGGTACTATATAGGATGGCAGGGACTCATCACCAAAAGCTTTTTTGTAACATCTAGAAGAAGATGATTGCTACAGAAGAACTATTACATTATTTATTGTTGTCCACATTTACACTGAAAAGAGGGTAGGGTGGAAACATAACTTGCTGAAATGGAGAATGAACTTCCCATAATTACATGGTGACTGGAGGGTTCTGATGTGGTTGTAGGGAAAGCAGTGCTGTGACTGTGAGACAGGAGAGGAGATTAATTTTATAGTTCCTCCTGCTTAAAGTGATTTATTGCACCAGAGAATACAGGGAGGATGTTTATAACTGAATGAAACAAGTCTGGCCACCAGCTGCAGCTGTGGTCCAGGGCAGTACACACTTAGGGGATGTGAAGAGAGTTCTTTTACCCTGCTTGATTATATGACTTTTTTTTTTCTTCAAATTCTGCTCTTTCTATTGCTGTTCCTTGTCTAGAACACCTTAACACCTCTTCTCAATGGGACATTGAGTAGGACACCTGTAGGTTTTCCTTCCCTTTTTTCTTCAGTCCGCATAAAGAAGAATTCTCAATGAGTCCCATCAGAGCACTGTGTAGGTTTTTTTGCTTTAACATCTTCAAGTCTATTTGCTGATAAACAAAGATTATTTTATTAGCCATTGGTCACAAAGAATTCCAAGTTCTACCATCAATTAAAAGGCACTAACCTGGGTTTATAGATTTTATATAGTCACATATATTAAATCCACATTGGAGTATTTTGAGAAAGGTTTCAAAGATAGAAACTCCAGAATATATGATGTTTTCTTGATGTTCCAATTTCCTTGTTCTGTTTTGTACAAGTGCTAATTACATTGGTGGGTTTAAATGAGCTACTATGTGCAGCAGTATTCCAGAGTGTCATTTCTCATCTTTCATTTCCTCTTTAGGTGATAAACTGGCCAATAAATCTTATCACTTCTGAGATAGGGCTTCATTATAGAAAAACAAAACAGCAGTGCAGCAACTTTTAAGCATGAGGCAGTTTCCTGTAGGAATGCTGTTTCAGTAGATTAATGTTCCTAGGGAAAACCCTTAAGTTTTCCTTAACAGTTTTTCCTTTGACACTGCTTATTTTTTCTTGAAGAATAATTACAAAATGCAGATGGTAACTTCAGGGCTGAGCACAAATGAAATGAATCAGTAAACTGATATTTTTTACAATATACCATCAAAAAAACCTGTTCTAAAGATATCTGATATCTATGAGAGCCTCTGCATTAACTTTAACTAGTCTGTTATAGTGTCAATGGGACTGCAAAGACATATTGATTCCAAGGAGGAATTACTATTTTTTTTTTTTACTATATTTTTGTGTAGATATATCTAGATTGTGTTTTCTTCCCTCTCTGCCCTCCTTTGTTAGGAAGTTATTTGCACCCAAGTACCAAAGTACCATTTGATTTAAGTTCTCCAGGTCCTTCTGTAACCAGGTCCTTCCGTAATCTCATGCTTTCTACTGCTTGTGTAACTCTATCTGTATGGCGTCTCATGAGTGACACCACTTTTTTTAGCTGCACCCGTGATCTTAAAAAGGCCATTTTAAAGGACTGCTGTCTCTGTGAAGCCTGGTTTGTCTATTTTCTGTAAGGAGCATCTCTTCGCCTGTATCTACAAAAATAGAATAATCACTGAATTATTTTTTTTTTTAACTGCTACAAAAATTTGATCTATCCTATTTTCTAAAGTTTCTACTTTAGTCTACTGTTTTCCCCACAGTTCTGTGTTTTGGTAGTTGACAGACGATTGCTTATGCTCAAGTCTGAGGAGCAAAGTGTGGTGGTTTGGATCTGGCGCTTCTTGATTTGAGCCCTTTCTAATTAGCCTGGAAGTAGCTTCATCAGAGTACAAGAAGGATGAGATGAATGGGGGGGCAAAATGAGGGAAAAAAAGGCACCTCAAAAAAAACTCTCTCCTTTTGTCCATTTAGCCTTTCTTTCCAAAATCTGAATGGCCAAGAGATGTTCCATAGTAACAAGACAGTGGTAATTAGGTAAACAAAATCCTTGCAGTTTAGCTTTATTGAGAGTGAAGCTGAAGGGGGCTGCCAGAAGTACAGCTATGAAGTATGCCTTTATGCAAAAAACTCATCCTTGTGTGTCTGTTCAGAGGTTGGAGTAGTGTACACCACTCATTACTTTATAAGTATACATCAGCTCCTTCTTTCCCAAGAAATTTGTCAGTTAAGTGAAGTTCAGCGATGTGCTTAGCAGTCCTCGGTTCTTTGACTAAAACACCTCAGAGCTACCCTGTGCTGCTTGCTGGTGAAGTAATTTGTGTGTCTCTGTATTTTGCAGCTAGAGCATCTATGGGTCATTTAAGGATTTAATACTATTGAAAACAGCATAATGAGTTGGTTTCAGTGATCTACCTCTCTGATTGAGTACTCAAGATTTGAATTATTTTGTCAATGATTATTTTTTTATTATTATTATTTGTTCACAGTTGCCCACACTTGTTGAATTGGCTTCTTTAACCAGAAGTTAATGATTTCCCCCTAGCCCAAGCCACTCAATTTGTTTTTAAAAGCATGTCTCTGGCTTTAGAGAGTTTACTTAAAAGTTAACAAAGAACCATTTAAGCCCCTTTGGCTTTGGGATCCTAGAAATGGTTTCAGTAGACTTCATAGGTTAAAAATCTCAGCCGAGAGTGGACTCTATCAGTAAGCATGGAGACCACTTGCATGGGACAGTGAAGGATTACTTACCATGTAAAATACAATTCTCCAATTGTATTTTGGATGTGGAAGAAAAAAATTCCATCCTTGTTAATGTGTTTAGTGAGTTGGTGTATTCCCCACCCTTGTATATTCACAGTGTAGAAGTTACTAGAGGCATGCCCAAAGTTTGGGATGGCTTTCACGCCAGGCAGCATGTAGTTGCCTGCCATCTGTATGTCTGTATGGCCATGGGAGTGTGAGAGGTAATAAAGGGTTAATGAAATTTTTCTTTCGCCAAGCATATGTGGCCTGCATGAGATAAAAGCTTATCAAACATGACCATCCTGTAATGTAACACCAGTGAGAGAAACTGAAAGAACTAACCAAGACTGGTCAGAACTGGCTCAAGACCCAGGGTGAAAAGTTCATCTTAGAGGAAGATGTATTACTTCATCCCCAGAGACCCTCGAGACGACCACCAGGAGGCAGAGAGCATGAGCCAAAAGGAGGAGATCAGGGCGGACTTATGAAAATCCTTTTGGAGAAGCAATTGTAATAATTCCTCCCTATTCTTGAGATAGCTATGAATATATATTCGACTGATGCAATATGGAATGGATCAAAAGCTTGTGTACGGGTATAACAGTACGCCTTTGGCTATGGTCATGCACCCAGCGCTGTTTTCTTTGATCCATTGACTTTGTCCCTAATAAATTTTTTTAGAAGTGAGCACTTTTCTCACAGGAAGATAAGGGTTTAACCCAGTTCCTGTCCTGCTTTTCATGCTGCAGTCTCATTAAGAGCTCTGTTTTCCACACCACCACTGGTTGCTGCACTGAACCCAAAAATATTGAGCAGGCAGTTTGCAGACAGGAGGGTGTGGGCCATGCTCAGGTTTATTAGTCTGACTTTACTAGCATTTTCTTCCCATTTGTTTCCAGAAAGTTTCATGTTACACCTCTTGCTAAACTGCTTAAAAACTCAGATAAATCGTACCAGAATCCAACTTGTCTGTCATAAGTATTTCTTCATATTTTCTCAAACATGAAACCGTCCAGTTGAAAGCAGTAGGGTGAGGAGATGGGTAGGAATATTTTGTGTCCAGCCATGCTCTGTAGGTGGGCTGCAATGGAGAGCAGGCTGCCAGGGAAAGACCACTCATGTAGTCTTCAAAGGGCTACTGGCCGTCTGCAAAGCATGACTAGAGGAAATCAGAGGCTTCCAAAAGCAGAAAAGGTGATTCCTTGAAGATCACAATAAAGAGAGGCAATGTGGAAAGGTAAGCTGTAGGAGACAGGTAGAGGTTAAGGAAGAAGATGATGAGGTGAGAGGCTTTATTACTGTAGCAAGATACTTCTTCCTGCTAGCCTCTAGGCTGGTCCCTCCTCAGGTACTTTGCTGTACAAAAAGCCTAGTCCTAAACTCTGTTTAAATCCCTCTAGCTTAGCCTTGTTTGACCAGCAACACTGCCTTCAGAGGGACATTAGATCCTAAGTCTCTTCATGCTCTGTCACTCAACATTCATGGAACTGGCTTCTGATCTTATTGTTCTTGGTTGGGGGGTGGGGGGTGGGTGGGTTGGTGATATTGTTGTTTGTTTTGGTTTGTATTTTTTCTGTTTCTTGTTTTCTCTTTAAGAAGCATGGCAGATAGATTTCCAGCAAATGTGCTTAATGTCACTTTATTTGGCAAGCAGTGTTGACTTCTTTCCTTATCCAACTATGCATAATTGAAAAGACAGTTGAAAAAAAGATACATTTTGGAGATTTTCCCTGAACCCAGATTTTTCATAAAAAAATCTCTGCAAAAGAGGTTTATTGCTCAAAGCCTACTCGGAGCAAGAAGCCTTTTGCATGCCAGAACTGCTGGCATGTGTTGCCTTTTTCACTTCCAAAATGAATTTTAGTGTATTATTTGTTTTCTTGGCAGAGAGATTCTTGGTATATGTATTTAAGAACCCCAGTTACTCCATCAGAACTACCATATTTTCTTGACCTGAACTGTATGGTTTAATTTTGGATCCAGTTATGCCAGGCTGGCATATGCTTGAAAGGCATATGCTTAAGAGGCACAAGGAGAAGCTGAAATGCAGCCTTTCCACTACCTCTCAGTTCAAGGGGTAGCTCTGGAGGGTTGTGGGTGAAGCAAGAGCATCTGGTCACCACACTTCTTGGCATGCCCAGGGAAAGCCTGCAAAGCCCTAAGGATGCCCAGATGAGCACATGAAACAGCAGGATGTGTCCACTTGCTTTCATTATAACAGCATCTCTTGTTCTTTTCCCCACTCTGCTGCTTTCCAGATTTTTGCCCTAAAGGTACCTACTTTGCTGCTAATGTTGTTACAATTACAGCTAATTGGAAGAAGAGGAGGGAGAAGTGTGGGGTTTTCCACTGAAAATAATGACATCTGTAGGGAGAACGGGGGGGGGGGGGGGGGGGGGTGGGGGGGGGGGTGGGAGTGTGTGATGACATCTGTAGGGAGAACGGGGGGGGGGGTGGTGGGGGTGGGAGTGTGTGGAAATGAAAAACTGAAAAATGGATTTGTGGAGGTCCTCAATACAAACCAGAGAGAAAAAAATAAAAAAAAAATCAATTAATTGACATCTTAATTTTCCAGGAAAAACTCCCAGGCTTTAAACATTTTTTATATTAGCTTGTCCTCAGTGCATACATTACATTAGAAATTATCAGTGCTCCCAACTAGTCAAGCCACACTTAATTAGCAGCTTGCCATCCCCCCTGGGAATGAAAATGTGATTATTTTCAGGTTTTTTACTGATACAACTTGATTTCTCCTACTGACGTGTAACAAAAGAGCCATTAGCACACCTTTCATTTTTGACTCCAGAAATGAGAAGTTGCCTTTTTTACAAAGGTATTGCTTTTAAAAGTCAACCTGAGCTAAAGATCACAGAATGTGCTGTCATTTTTCAGAGTACCAGGCAGAAAAGTCTCATGTGAAGAGAAATATTTAAAATAATTTAAACAGATTCATGATTTGATAATTTTATTTCTATGAAACAACATTTCAGGTTTTATCATTCAGTACCTGTTAGATTTTAAATGGCTTCATGTACACTGGCAATTTTTTGCCTTTGGGCATGAAACATAGGAAGAATCAAAGCATTTAAGACAACTTGCTTGAAAGGGGTTGTCAGTGGCGGTCTTCTGGTGATAAGTGATGTGGTAGCTGTTTTCATTAAATCATTCTCTTTCCTGGTGACTTGATGAAACATCCATCTGCTAGCTGACAATATCCTTAGCTCCTCATTGATCATTTAAGAAAGTGATGTAAAAATTCATGTCATGCCATTTCCAACTTCCTTTGCGTTGTAAAAGTACTCTGAGCTGGTCTCTGAAGCCTGATTGTGGTGCAAAATATCCAAGTTTTCTGAATGGTTAATGCTGTCCTAGGCGAGAGAAACTCTTTGGTTTTGGGAGCTGTGTGTTCTATGATGTTTGCCTTTCTTCTCTGGCAGATGGTGCCTGCAATGCTGCAGTATCTGCAAATTTGTACCAGCTGGGCAAGAACTTCAGGAGCCAAAA
Source organism: Lathamus discolor (assembly GCF_037157495.1). Classification (NCBI taxonomy): domain Eukaryota; kingdom Metazoa; phylum Chordata; class Aves; order Psittaciformes; family Psittacidae; genus Lathamus; species Lathamus discolor. Next base: position 89,910,141 of record NC_088884.1, on the reverse strand, counting down.
GCATCTTGGCATAAGCAGGGTGACCTTGGTGTGTCCCACTGGGACTAGGGAGGAACAAAACCAATTGAACGAAACCCACACTGTGTAGCTGCCTGAGGCGTTTGCATATCGAAGTCCTCTCTTTTACAAATTATATTTTTATATGAATACCAACATTTGATGCGAAGCTTGGAATCACATTTCTTGCAAGAGAAGTTTTGTTCCACCATCTTTGTTGTTACAGAGGCAAATAGCATGCAGTGGAATGAACACACAAATATCTGTATTTATCTACTTTGCACAAAGAACCAAACTGCTAATTGTTGCTCTTCCTGGTTTTTTGAACAAATAACACCAATGCTGTTAATACCAGCAAGGAAAAATGTCATCAAAATCGATGATTCACAATACAAATATGGACCTTTTGGATCAAGTTTTCTTTCACGTACATTTGGATATCATCAGCACTGCAGGTTTGGAAGTGAATGATGGGGTTACTTTGTAGCAGCTGCAGAGCAAATCTCCTTGGCGAATTCAAAACCCTGCTGGAAATATTTCACTGTTAATGTTTCTCTTGTAAGTGAAATACTGTGTGCACTTGCATGTGTGCTACCAGGGATGTTACAGAAGTTTTAGAATCTTTCAAAACTTCAGGAAGTATGTGTTACACTAGCAGTAGAATATTTCCTTCTAGCTCAAGTTACTATTAAACACATCTTTGAACCACAGACACCTACTTAGCCATAGGTACTGCCACCTAATTTTTCCCTCTGTTGTACTTATCTACTCTCTTTGCACACATAGTGCTAATGTATACCTATAAGCACTGCTGAAGGTCAGCTTCTCTTTTTAGGGGTCTAGAAAGATCTTACATGGGGACTTCACGTTGTTAGGCCCTGCTGTTTGATCTCTATCAACAGTCAGGACTACATGGAAGTTGATAGACAGACAGTGTGTGATATTCCTACTCTTTTGCTTGTTCACACTGCCATTTGTATTGGATTGATTACAGACTTGTAATGATGTACACTATTGGCTCTGGGAAAGGGGGAGGGTAGTGTATGCATGAGGAATAGAGGGAAATTAGTCATAAGAGAGTTGTGTTTCTCCATATCAAAATAATTTGCATTGATTTACTTTTGCACATTCATCCTTGGAGAAGGGAGGCCATCAGTGACAGGGAGGCCACCAGTGACAGCCTATAACCTGGAGAAGTGTAGACCAAAGACTGCAAGCTAGTCTTGCAGCTTAATTATTCTGTTTTGTTCTGGGGTTTTTTTGCCTCTAACTCCTTATCTCTTCAGTTCATGTTATTTATGCCAGGTGAAATCCCTGCAAGGACAATAGAAAAGCAGATCATAAAGGCTTATGACATTCAGGATCCAGTTATACTCTGCTGGGAAGTATTATTGCCTTTGTTCTGAAGATGCTGTTTGTGCTGTCTATAAGAATCTATTAAAAACCCTTATGAGAAAAGATGCAGCTGTTGCTGGGGATTCAGAGACTGTCACATCTGGTTTAAATTCAAGAGCTTTTAAGCCAAATAATAGTGTTGTGATACTTTTTTGTTTGTGAATTAGTCTTTATTTATTGGATTCCAGGGAATGATTTGTTGACATACCATCTTGAATTCTGTGTCCTTTTTCTTAGTTGTTTGGTAAAAAGGAAATCTATTTCACTGTTTTAACATGTTTTTGTGATTATCAGCAAGGTAACACTGATGGCAGGCCAGGTGGAAGGTTCCTGCTCCCCTTTTTCAGTCAAGCCCAGATCTCCTTTTGTTCTGGATCCACAATGACATGAAAAATGTGTTCAGGTTTGTTCTTGTGTGTGTGTGTGTACTTATTTATATCAGAAGAATTTTAGTAGAAATATTTAATGGGTTTATCCTCTCAGTGAAAGTGGCTTTCTATTTTTAAATGATTCTTGTAATGAATCTGAACATTGCTGTGTAACCTCTAACCTGAGAATAAAACCTGGCTTTTAAAATTAAATTCCATTTAGGTAATGAAACTTTTCCAGAAAATTGTGGTGAGTGTTCAGCAAACATTACTTTATAATCTACTTGCAAGATTGTCTCTTCCCTTCAGACTTTTATGAGGGCAACTGTTACAAGACAGGTACCTGAACCTGCTGGAATCCCCTCTGAAAGAAGGAACTGAGATTTTTGCACCATAAGGCTACATGAGATGTTCTGTGTATTTTCCTTATCCCTCAGAAGTAGTTAATATGAATTGAAGTTCCCACACAAACCTCTACTGGAGCTGTGCAAAGATAGAGTCATTAGTTACAAGATTGTCTGCATGTGTTATTTTTGCTTTTAGAACAGGTATTTCCATTCCCATCAATATACAAAGGCCTACAAATGAAAATAAATACCTTACAGGATTAAATACATTCAGCATTTGATTTTGGACACGATGGGTAACAGTCCATGGGAAAGGATTTTTCTGTTATATTTTACAGTGGTGCTGCTTTTGCCTACACTGATCAAAGAAACGACACTCCTCACTTTTATAATATGGACTAAGAAAGAATACAAGCAAAGCGGTGAGTGAAGCGGCCCCTGGAGAGAGTTTGTTTTTTTCATGAACTATTGAAAATTAGAGTCTGACTGCAACATCAGCTGCAGAATAGACTCCCATGTCTCTGTTAGAGAGAGAGGAGATTTTATCTCTGCATGAATTCAGAGCTGGCTTGCAGACGCTATAGCAGCAGATAGTTTAACCAGCAGACAATATAACTGTGCTATTCGTGATTAGTGATTTGGCTAATAAGGGTGAGATCATGGAAAATGCTAATGTGGTGCCTTCGGAAAATCCAATTATGATGTAAACTAATTCAATGCAAGCTCTCAGCAGGTGATCAATGCTGTGGGCAGAGCACCCCGCACTCAAATATGTCATGAATCCTCAAAACAGATGAGCTTCTGTGTGGTTGGTGTGGAAGGAAACAAATCCCCATCTCATTTATTAACACTCTTCCACAACTGGCTGCGAAGGTTGGTGCCTTCCATTTGTGGCGCTTAACTCATTATCTGTCAACTTGTGCAAGCATTATTTGGCCCAAGCAAATGATTTAACATGGATCTTTCACAGTAAGAAAATAGAGTTTACAGGTTTATCTTTCTTTCTGTCTGTTTAGTCACGGGCTTTTAATGTTTGGCTGGCTTAGGCACAGGACCATAAACTTTGACACACACAAATCCTAATCATGCCAAGCGTGGGGTATGCTTTGTATTATATGATAGAGAATTTTTATCTTTTAAAATGTATATAAAACACCTGTACAGTAGATTTTTCTCTTGATTTTCTTGTAATGATGTATGTTTCCCAAATGCAGGTGCTGTCATCTATTTGAATTAACATTGTCAGATTCAAACACCCCCAAAGGATATGCCCTCTGCAGTGACCCAGACAAGTTTGAGGGGGAGACTTATTTTAGTTAAAATTAAACAGAGTACTCATAACAGGCATTTTTCCTTCGTTGAGCTTAGCCAAAACTACCAGTTTTTTATTTGCACTACCAGTTCTTCCTCTGACCTTTTAAAGAAGCCTTCTGGCATTTCCCAGTCTTTGCTACATATTGTATTTTCCAAACAGATTCTTTCTATGTAGCATTTTCTGATATTTTTGTGTATCACTGGTGAGCAGACCAATTTCACAGTAAGGGTTAATGTGTTTGTGAAAGGCCTTCTCTTTTTTTTTCTTTCTTTACTGGTAGGAACCAGTCAGGGTTTGGAAATACTGGAATTCATATGAACATTATAAGAGGAGCAATTCATACATAGAGAGTAACTTTCTTTTCATACAAGACCAGGCATTTATTTGAATACCCAAACTTGTAACAGCAGTAATGAGCTGCACCTGTGGTTTGTGTCCCTGCTATTTCTTCACTCACAGTGGCTTTGGGAATCAGGGCAAGCATAAAGCGTCTCTCTGTCAAAACTTTCCAGCAGTCTAAGTGGATGTTTTCACTTACCTAGCAGAAAGACTTACATGTTCTCTGTGCTGGCCAGTCTGCCATCTGGTGAGATGTATAAGGAGTGTTTGACTTGTACCCCTATGTGACCACGTTCTAAGGACTTGACTGTCATAGTAAAAATGCTTACAAGGTGACAAACTTTTAGGAATGTGATAAGGAACTGGCCAATAATGAAGGTGATTACTCAATGTGTTAAAATGATGGGGGTCCAGGCATGGCTTGCAATCAGCCATTGGAAATTTTTCTATTATTTCTGGTGGGAGCACATGTGTTGATAAAATGTTTGTACATATTCTGAATGGTGAGTTGTGAAATCTGATAAACAGACAAAATGATATTAAATAACAGATTCTAGAGAACTTATTATGTATATTTTGGCTTGTGTTTCTCTTTCTGTAGACTTTTCTTCTGAACTGAACTTTTTCCATTTGGTTGCAGTCTTACATACTAAACATGCTGTGGGGAAATGTTCATTTCTGTGAATGAGAGCAAGTTTTCGTCAAGGCAAATTATCTGCTTACAATATTATTTTATATTATTTTCAACACACTGTGGTGGGTTGACTAAATGATGTTTTGATTACCGTAACAATAATTATCCAACATTAAAATAGGAGCACATTTGAATTCATGGAGTCATTAACACAAATGAGGTACTCAAAAGCTTGGGGTCTTTTGGTGAATTGTTGTCTCATTCTTTCTTCCTCCCCCACCCTTCTTGTTTTTTCTGTTTTTTTGTTTTTTTGTTTTTTTTTTGTGGAGCTAGCCGATGTGACATGAACGTTTTGATGACATGAAGCTTTCTCTTTTGATTCACCATTGTTTTACTTCTCAGGTATTTTAAGCCCTGTACTTTGTCAGAAATGTATCTTGTTTTAAAACTGTCTTTCTCTGAAGATACGAAGTGCTATTGTTGAGTTATACCAATACTTATTCCATTCTATTCCTATGGATATTTCTTTATACTCTAGTACTTACATAATGTGTGTCATGGTATAAAGATTTCATTGGTGATAAGTGATCTTTATAAATCACTAAACAGTTCCTTTCCTTAGTCTCAGGCTGTCATTTGTTTTTGGAAGGAAAATTGTTACTTTGAAATTGCTGGTAAAAGTTGGGAGCTGTTATAATTGCCTCAGAAACTCTATACAGGAGGAAGTGGATTCATGATAATGCCGTAAGCAAAGCACATAAGGTGCCCCAAATACACATCTACACTATCCTATCATAGAAATGCTAGGTATCAGAGCTAAGGAAGATTTACTGGATTACAAGCGAAATCCTGGATCATATTACTTCCCACCTTGGAGCCTTTCATTAGTTTCTATCTTTTACTGTATCAACATTAGATTTCTTGTCCAGATACTAAACCTTCATCTCTCATTTGTTTCCCACAGAACACTTCAGTCTCTCAGGCTCTCCAAGTTTCTTATCTTTCCTCTTGCCTTTTGGAGCATGCCTTTTGTGTCTTATATAAGATGATGCTGCTATTACAGTCTTCAGCTTCTTCCTGTCAGAAACACTTCTGTTTTCCTTCAAATCTCACCTGTAACCCACATCCCAACCTCTTCTGCTTATAATTAGTTTCTAAAGCTTCTTACCTTGCAATAGCCTTTCAAATTCTGGCATACTGTTCTTGTCTTTAAATAGTGTCTAGGAGAAGGTCAGGGCTTTGTTTTCTAGACCCACTGGCAAGGAATGCAATTCTACAGTCCCTTAAGAGGGATTAATGTGTTATCCACTGTAATGCAGTGTGTTATGTTGTTATATTTAGTCTCATGATTCATACTAAGAACACATCATTGATGCAATTATTTTCTTCTGAGTTGAAATGAATTATGTAAATAGTAGAACTAGAAATTCTTGGTGAATGCTGTGGAGGAAAAGAATGCTCTATGCCTTTTGGCTCTGGTTCCACACCCCCAAAGACTTCCACTTCGTTGACTCCATGTCATGCTCCCAACCTCCTACCAGTCACTGTTCTGTCAGTATTTCACTTTCCATGACAACATGTTTTGGGGTAATTAGGATTATGAGATGCCCCAAATTTCTGGTCTTCACCCCTCTCTCCCTTTCTATAGTCTAGAATAGAAGGAGAAAAAGCTGGTGGTGTATGACAATACCTTTTGGCCAAGCAAGATAGGTGCTCCAGCTCCCCCTATTCTTCCCTCTGTATTAAACTGGCAATGCACCCTTGCCTTAAGGAGCTGAAAATTCTGCTTTGCCCATACCCCTCAGGGCTGAGTTAAGAGTATTTCTAATCAGGTTGAAGTTCTCTCTCTTGTTAGGAAAAGAAAAATCCTCAAGTATTGAAAATGGTTTCTGTATTTTAACTTTGTTGTGAGAATGACTGAAGAATTTCTCTGATTTTTGCAGATGCAAGTTTTAAGGTCTGCAAGACACCACAGGGAGGAAAGTATTTTTTTGATTAATTAAACACTTTCCCACCAGGAGCCAGGATGCTGGCTAATGCTGTGTTTTCACTTAAGGCAGCAACAGCATTGCTTCCACCTGCCCTATAAATGGGCAACACGCAGGTGCTTCCTGTTCAAGGGCTGCTCGTGGGAAAGCCAAAGGTCCATACTGGCCACTGATTATGAATGGGCTGGTGGTGGTCAGAGCAGGGCTTGAGTGCAAGCAGATAGGGTATGTGATGGGGCACAGTTCCTGATGCAATCTGGTGATCACTCTATGTGTTAAGGTCTTGCAAGACTGAGACTGTAGTTTGCAACACTGTTGGTCTAATGGGGGTATCAGACCTAGGAGGGTATGTGGCTCTTCCCACTCTCAAAGGAAAGGATTGGGAGAACGGAAATCTCATTGAGTGAAATCAGGATGTGTGCTGCTAATGCTTGTATTGCATGACCTGACTAAGAGCGAAGTTAGAGCTCTGATGACAGGTAAAGATCCTTTGTTGGCATTTTCATCATCAGGTTGGTTATTCTCAATTATTTGGTTTAGCTAAGAGGAGACAGGGAAATATTTTGATCTTCTTGGAAGAAGCTTTCATTTTGTGCCTTCCTGTGTTCAGGCATCCTGTATCTTAGCTCTTAGTCATGTAAATGCCATGTTAATCCATTTAAGGCAACGGCATTACCCTGTAGTGCTGATGCATGTGCAGGTCCTTTGGAAATTATCCACAAAACCAACTATCTCTGACTAAATATAGAAGTCACTTAAAACTGTTTCTTAAGCCTAGGCATAAGGCACTAGCCAGAATATTTCCCTATACTAAAATTTGGGAAAGAGCTGTATGTTTCTAAAGTTGAAATAAAAGCTGGTGTTTTTGTAATTCTTTTTTCCTCTTTCTCTGCAATGCCAAATTTGCAGCCTATCCTTTGTAGTCATAATCCTGCATAGAAACTGTAGAAATAAAGTGTCAGAAGTAACAATCCTGGTTGTGTAGCTATGATACCAAAAATCTATAGTCATCAACACCAAAGAGCAGGATATTTCAATTAAAATTCTTTCTGCATAAATGATCTGTTTAGACACCAAAACAGCTTTGGGGGCAGTTAATCTCCCCATATTTTCAGCCTTCTTTCAGGAAGGAACATTATGACCGTACAGAAGAAAAGCTGATCACTTACAAACTGATAGAACAGTGCTCTCTTACGTTGGCAGTAGCAAGGGAGGGATTACTTTAATCCCTGTTATAATTCCGCTGTTGTCAAGAATTAGTAAGGGTGGGATAGAAAACAAGGAACTTGGATCCTCCAGTGATGTACGTGCTCTAGAAGGGAAGGGAACTCACTAAAATCAGGTTTGAGGCACGAATATTGCATTATGGTTAACTAAAAGCAAGCTTGAGTCTGGCTCAGTAGTGCCAGCAAAACTGTTTGCTGACAGGGATTGTTCCTAACCCTTAAGAGCAACAATTAAAATTCAAAGCATGTGTGTGATGTTGTTATCTCACTGTTCATGACTTCTGAAGTGAGCTAACTTCCCTGAGGATTTGGGTGTGTTTGGGTCAGAGCACTGTAGCTGCTTTTCTATTTCTGCCTGATAAATTAGACGCTTAGGACTTTGAAACACAGCTAAGAAAAAGCTGCAAATCCAGAAACCCTGACCACCAAATCAAACCCACTGTATTACAGGCTGACCTCTGTGAACCACAGTTCTGCATTACAAGATACCTGGTGGGCATCTGGGAGAGAAAAAAGAACACCAACAACAAAAAAAAAGAACACCAACACCCCCCCCCCCACCCCCCAAAAAACACAAAAAACCCAACAAAAAGACCCCACAACAGCCTACAAACAAAAACACGGGGAAAAAAAAAAAAAGGCTATTAATGTGAATGTGCTGTTAATTTAATAGTATTCCCATGGGGAGCCTTAGACAGTTCTACTATTCAAAAGCTTGCCGTAACTTCCTACTGTTCCACAGATGCTTGTCACAGGCTCAGCTTTTCATGCTCATTCCTCTGAAGTCCTTTACTTTGGAGTCACAGCAAACCACCTATTTGTGTTTTTTTGAGTCAATGAAGGTTTGTGGAAAGTACCTCCTCCCTTTGGAGGAGAAGTTAGAGAAGTGGTGCCAAGAAACTTTGTTAAATAACTGAATTCCTATTAACAGAAATTTTCATTTTGATGGATGCAAACATTCAAGCTGTAGTATGTTGTGAGCCTCTCTGTATCTGAAAGCACAGATAAGAGATGTGGGAAAGGCAAATAACAAAAACGTCTGAGTAGCACCAGGGAGGGGAGGATATTAATAAAGAACGAACATTCCTTATGGGTTTTTTGTTTGTTCTGAGTCATTCAGCCTATTATGCCAAATTTTGTTTAGTTTCTGTATGTAAACATCACTACTATTTATAAGCAGTATTCATTTTTATTTTAGAATAGCTTAATCTTACAAAGAGACTGTAAACCTTTCCTCATCTGAGAAGAAAATGATACAGATACTGCACCTTGATTTATGTATTCTCATAGGGTGTAACACTGACATGTTTCATGACTACTAAGCCAATGCCATACATCAATTGTTGTTAGAAATATTACATTTCAGTTGCAGGCGTCTAAAATTCCATTAAATTCTTCAGGCTACTTAAAACTTCTGCAGATTAGTCCATGAAATTCTGCAGGCTTTCTGCCTCTGCAGTTCCCAGAAACCCTGTGGGGCTCTGCAGAGCCAGGCTGATTCTGCTTGGGTTCTTCCAGGTGATCTCTAAGGACTGTACATGCAGATGGTGACCTTCATGTTCATGTGAACACATCCCAGTGCATGCTTGTATGTGTACTTGCATATTTATATTGTACACATAGAAAATAAGTGTTCAGTTATGAAGGTTTGAATATAAGAGCTAAATATATAAATATATGTGCTCTTTCGTCTAGGAAAGATCTTGCAGGATTGGTAGCACTTAAATCTGGACACATAACAAGAATCAGTATGCTGTGTCCTGAGGGGAGAGTGTTGTTGTAAAGGAAAATGAAGATTTTTTTTTTTAACCTGGAGTTCAAGCTTCCCCAGCTCTGATTTTTAAGTCTTCCCAGGCTAAGAAGCTTTGCCTGTGTTAAGGACACATTGTATTCAGGGCTGGCAGTTTTCTTCCTGCCACCATGCCTGCTTTCGTAGTGCCAGCTTTCTGTTTACACCCTGGTGAGGGAAAACAGTATTTCCATTGATGTTTATTCACTCTTTTATAAGAGTACTTCGAGTTTACTAGAACAGTTTAATTGGGCTCCAAAGCAGTCTATCCTGCTCACAAAAGCCACTTCTGTTTTTTGAGGATGAGAGGCCTCCAGAGCTAAGCCACCTTCTGCTCTCTGCCCTCAGGCTGCAGAAAGGCTTGTGGTGCACCCCTGTGAAGTGGAATGACAGGTAGTGGGCAACACCTTTCCTCTCTTTGGCCTTCTTTGCCCTGCAACATGTGGTGTTTCAGCAGGAGGAAGAAGGTCAGTGCCTCTCCAGCAGAGCTGTATTTGCAGCCAAAAGGAAGGCTGGATTTATCTGAAATGACATAATTTTAAACAAGCCTGAAAAAAATCCCGCTCCTGGCAATTTAAACACCTCTCCTTTGTAGTAAGAAAGTACAGTATAAAAATTAACTTCTTCAAAGGCTTTCTGGGCCATTCCCTCACTTCACAGAGCTGTTTTCTGTTGTGCAAGGCACAGGCTCTTAGTTACAGGAGTTCCCAAACACAGGTATGACACTGCCTTACCCTTGCACAGAGGGGAAGGGACCCAGGTGGAACAGGTCCATGCTCTTTCACTGGTTTTCTACAGATTCATATTTATGAAACTGTGCTGGTTCTGCACACGCGTCTGCCAGGCCTTCCCAGTGACTTTGTAACATCTCCCTAGGACCATGTCACATTTGCCAGCTTCAGGCAGATTTGATAGAAAGCCAGCAGGTCTCGAGGGTGTTAGCTTTGTAGAGGTGGGGAGGTAGAAGATAATTATGGAGTCATCATGATGTTTTTCTTGATATTGCAGGCTGAATGATCCGAATCTGGCAGAATTAGGCATGCGAGGTTATACTGTGAAGTTATACTGCAGACCATACAGACATTTTTCTGATACATGTATTGTTTCTGTAAGAGTATTTTGTTTCATAGTCTTCATTTAGTATAGGAAACAGTCTTTCGAAAGGCTGTCTGATAAAGCCATAAAAGGCAGATAGGTGGGTAAGAGTGATCAATCTTTATTTCCATTATGGTCATGTAACACAAGGCAGGGTTACCTGAGGTTACACTTATGTAACATGTTAGGTTTGTTTTCAGTGTTTCCAGTTGACTAATGTGTCAGTGAAAGAACACTCCATTCAGTGCTCTGAAAGTGTATGACAAGGGGAATGCACACCAAAATAGTGTAACCTCATATAAATTAAGCCTCTATTCAGGAAACTGAGGCATTATTATTTTTGGTAGTCATTCATTGATGTAATCATATGTCAACAGAACAGTGAAATAAGAACATAAAGTGTCAGTAATGTACGTGCCCATTCATGTATGTATGCATAAAAACCAGGGCAAGTTCAGAAGATGGAGCCCAACCTGTCTGTTCTTATCAGTGGGAACTTTGTCTGACCCTTGTGGGTCACTGCTGTACAGACTCATATCTGCTTTGTTGATCATAAAATTCTTCAGACAATTGCATGTGTGATGTTATGCTGGCAAGGAGCTTTACTGACTCTAGAGTAGACAAGCATATAAAATGTAGAAAATTCGTAATCCAGATCTAGGTCGATTTGGAAGAAATTGGTAAGGTTATCAGTGAAGTAGGAGAACATTATATATTTGTGCATGATAAATGAGCTGATGGGCTTGCAGCTAATTTATGGAATAAATTGAAATGTTGTTATTGATGCCAGGCTGAAGTTGGTGCAGTTGAAATGCTTTGATGCCAGGTGGAGAATGTCCTTATCTTTGGGAACTTGTCCTTGGGACACTTGATAGCATCAACTCTTAGTTGTACGTGAAGGCTTTGCATGACTTTGCCCTCTCTGCCTGTGTTAGTTGGTTAGCACTGTGCAAATAAAGTGTGATAGAGCACTTTCCTCTCCAGGGGGTGCATGTTTGCTGAAGGGACCTCTTTTTCCAAGTTTGAATTCCAATTGTCCCCAGAAACATTAGCAAAAGAGGAAGAAAGAAAGAAGGGCTTCCCATGGGCAAGGGCTTCCCGTGGGCCCAGAAGAGAGTAGATTCCAGTAAGAAATTTGGGCCTTGTGATTTTTTTGCCTGCATGAATCTTATATTCAGTATAAGAGTTTTTTAAGCAGTGATCTCAGTAACACTCCTCAGAGCCTTCCAGCAGAGAAGGTTGTGGTGTTTACAAACAATAAATGCTGGTTCTGTGTGGAGGGGTGGGAGAAGAAATTGGGCTTGTACAAAACACCTTAAAGCTGGTGCTGAGAAAAATAATTGTCTTTAAGCAAACAATTCAATTTGGAATAGTAATACCCCTAAAGTATTTCTGGCCATTTAGTTCAGGGGTGCTCTTTCCACTGTGACTCTCTGCTTTAGTTGACTCACTGCATTCCTCCAGCTGGTAGTGTAAAAATAGAGGAAAGATTCAATAAATGCATCCTGTGAATTCCTCCTTGGCCTTTGAGGTTTTGGTGGTAAGCTCATCTGCACAGAGTCCTCAATGTCTTGAGGCAAGCCATGCCATATATAGGCTTTCCTTAGGACCACACACAGACATTCATTTCTCTTCTGGCACTATTCTGTTAATTACCCATCTTCTAACAAGCAGTTCTTGCACTTCTCAGGAGTCCCAAATAACTCTTTCAATAGCTGTGATGTGTTTAGCTACAAGGAAACCATACAAGGGTCTCTGTTGTGCCTTTTGCTCTTCTCAAGATATGAATACTGTGAAAAAACAGACAAACTAGTTGGGCTTGTTGACTACATGGCACATCTGAGGCTGTGCGCAAGCCATTCACATAGCCATAAGAATACTGCTACCGTGCCTCATTTGCGAAGCCTCTTACCAGAGACAACACAGTGACTGTTCTGAAGGCAGACAAGTTATGTAGGTTCCCATGTACTGTATTCTTTAGTCAGAGAGAAATTTCTGCTGTTATATAAGATATTGGGTTTTAAGCTTTGTAAATTGTGTTCCATATCATTTTGATCTTCTGTGTTTTTAAATTTTGATATCCTGGCTAATGCAATTTATTACAACTAACTTCAGATCTTCTGTATTGGTCTTCATCATCTATTCACTGGAGATGGAAAACAATTATAGATCTTTGAAATAGATGTCCTACTTAGCAAAATATCTCTAACAGGATCCGATGTTTAAATAAGAGAGGATTAAAATCTATGGTAACATCCTAAAGTGCAAACTTGGGAACTTTGTTTCCTGAGCTCTGCTGTCTCCCATTGATGCAGCTGGGGGAGCAGCTGGAGAAGGTGCTGAGGGATCAGAGCTCCTGCCATTGGTTTGTCATGTGACCAGAAGAAAGTCACACCTGGCCCAGTTTATTGTCTAAAGACAGTCATCCAATGCCATTTGAGATGCCACTGGCTATCCAAAATGTCTGCAGATGCAATACTCGGCAATGGGAGGCTTAGGCTCTTCAGTACAGGCAGCCATGGCCACATAGAACCCGTGGAAATGTCTCTGAGGTGTTAGGTTCCTCTCTTCTGGAAACCAAAGTAGCTTTTAGTCTCCTTGTGTTTCTTGTTTACTCCATCAGTAAAGACTGATACTGGTTGCACTGGGATGCTGTAGGGCTTGGCATAGGAAAATGCGTTTAAGACAATTCCATAGATTATGATTAGAGCATAGAAAGTCAAGAGTCTCTCTCTGACGCAACCAGTCCTGTCAGTTCTCGTTGGAGGGGTTTGTAACTCCGGGTTTGATCCTGAGGAACAGAATCAATCCTTTCATCCTCTGAAGTAAGGTATGAGTGAAATTCGTGTGTGGAGTTGTGGCACCTGAATTTGGCCCGGGAGGGCTAGATGGGTGCTTCGGCGTTTCGGGGAAGCCCACCAGATGGAGCTCTCGGTTGAAGGATAAAGCTCCAGCAGGCTGCTGCTGAAGCTGAGAAAACAGGACATAGACCTCGTTTTTATTGGGTTGTTTCACGTAACGGGATTGGCTAGAGCAAGCCTGGCTTCGCAAGCACTTGCTTTTAAAAGGAAACGTTCGATGCTAAAGGTGCAGAAAAAGGAAATGTTCTTTTGCAGCTAGAAGTGCTTGAAGCTTTCACTGATGTTTTAATTTTCTTGTTTTAGCACTCATTTCCTCAAATCTTTCTGTCCCTTAGTATGCCTCTCGTATTTAATTGTAATAATTATGCCCCTTAGCTATTAAACCCATATAAAATCAAAGCACTGAAAAACTTGCTTAGTGGTTTAGATGGAAAAATTTTTTTTTTTTTTTTGTGGGCTGTGAGAAGAAAAAGTATTCAACCTTAAACTTAGTTACCTAAAAGACAGCTAATAAAAGTTTAGAGTGTGGCAAAGAAAGCAGAATTAAGCATGTCTTAGTCTGTGAAGTTTTCTGAAAGACGTAATCCATGAATTCAGAAGCCCAGCTACGTGCTATTGCCAGCACTAGTTTGCTATGCACTTCACCTTGCAGATTGGTGCCTCAAAAGCTTTTAAAAACACATTTTTAGAAGCGTGTTTGTTATTTATGTAATCAGACTACTACAGTAATACATCAGAGAGCAATGTAAACACTCCAGCTACAAGGATGTTATGCTTCAACATGGGCGGTATGAGCACTGATGAGTTGTGGCCCCTGTTCTGTGCAGCATAAGTCAGTTATAAGCCACGTTATTCATGGAAAGCAGAATGAATTAATATCACTAATTTCACCTTTTGATGAGCCAGACAAACCATGGAAGCCCACCTCTGTTCTCCATAATGCAGCGTAGCCATCCCGGTGGCACTAGGGTTGTCCTGGGGGTAATGTAAAGCTGAATTTGACTCTCTTGCTATCAGATTTACATTAAGCTCCACCAATCAACCAGAAAATGCATTCAAACTGAATGGCCTCTAGTTTCAAACCACATGAAGTAGGCCTACCGCCTTGCACTATGGGATTTCACGGTTTGTATGATGAAAAACAGTCAGTCAGATGATCTCAGATGAGTCATGTAGGAGAAGTTTCCCTTCAATAATGCCTTTAGAAGAACTATTATATAGCTTGCCATGCCACTGTTGTTGCCTGAAGCTTTGAAAATTGATAATGTTGAAACCTGGGGCTTCCCAGAGGAGAAAAATTAAGAGTTTATTTCCTCATTAGTCCTTACCAATGTTTATGGAGAATGAAACCTTAGCTCTCTAAGATTCTCCCAGCGATGGTGTCATCTGTTCAATGACTGACAATTTCCCTTTTGCTCTTTCTTTCTCAGTGTTTTCTGTTTATTATGTAAACTGCATATTCTGATTTCCTAGGTATCATGGGTGTCTGCTGATTAAATGCACTCAGAAACATGGGTCAACACTTACTCAGGGCTACTCTATCAAGAGAACACCATGCCCACTGCATGCAGCAATGGTTTGTGTCATAGATGTATAAAAATGCTAAGAATTCTGAGCATCTTCATGTAACACTCAGCTTGCTACCTTCTGGAAAAAACATTGTCATACGGGTGATTTGGGTGTTTCTGCTGCATAGAGTTTGTATTTTTTTTTTTTTTCTTCTTGTCACTATTAACCAGGAGAGAAGTCTCAGTCTTGCAATGGGAGCTGAGGACACTGAAGTCTGATCTTCACCTTGAGGGAGGAAGGAGAAGTAGGAGGAAGGAGGTTGACATCGTGATTTTTCAGTGGCCTGGAAGAAATTAGGATGCTACGGACTCCCCTTGCCTGTCCTGTGTGAAGGCAAATCCTTCTCAGTCAGTTGTCATCAGATTAACCCAAAATCAGTTATTCAAAATGCTTTACGTTTCCTGCCCTGCAGGTTGCAGTCTCCTGTGTTTCACGGAAAAATATTTATCGAGTCCTCAAATGGGCCCAAAAATTACAATTGCTGCTTTTGCACTAAGGTTTTATCAGGAACAGTATGTCGTATTTGTCCACATGGGTGCAGAAACTGTATATGTAGTTGAAGCTTAGGAAAGCAAAGGGAAAATAAAAGTGTTTAGTTTCAAGCAGCATTTCTGAACAGCTGATTCTTCTTGCCAAGGAAAGCATTCATGTGAGTGTATAATACTGGGGTCGAAAATAGTGACTTGGATAAACACTTTGCAATGACATGTCTAAAACAGTTATTCTTTGAAGACAGGAATATAGCTAGAACTTAGGTCTGGGCTGTGTCTGTGGAAGCACCTAGCCACATAAGAATTAAAGAGTGCATGTTCTAGATCAAAGTGGCCTATATTTCATAATGCATCTAATTATCATACCATTGTCCTTTGTAAATTAATTTGTTTTAATTAGATCTATTGCATCAGAGTTTAAGGGAGTCTGTTGGGCACTTGAGATGAAATCAGTGGTTTATTAACAATTTTATCTGGAAAGTAGATTAGATTATTTAAATTATGTGAAATAGCATTTTTTTCTTAGTAGAATGAGGTTAAGATTAAGAAATAATGCTTGGAGCATGAGAGCTTTGCTTGCCATTATTTTTTACATGCAGATTTGGGACTTTACACCGAAATTGGTCATCTTTATTCTGGTTTTATTATATTGAAATTGGCAAAATCAAACAAGTGCTACAGTAGAGTCTAACAGCAGGCTTTTTCCAATGATGATATGGGAAATGCCAATGCTGGCTACTCAATTCAATAGGACCATAATTTAGCTTTGTGTTTTCACTTTTGTCCTGTTAGAGTAAAAAGTCTTGTTAATCAGTATGATTAAAAAGCTTGCACTGGAAGTATTAAATAGTCAACACCAAGAAAGTTTAAAGATTATCTTAATAAATACACCATAATTGGATAAAATATGCAAGTAATGAGTTAAGGGCACCCCAAAAGTGTAATTTCTTGGGGTCAGTAGCAATGTGCCAGTTTACACCTCAGCTGGGTAAAGCCTAGAGGGCACGTAACAGGGTGTCACAAAGTTGTATTACCTGCACTCTGCTCTTCAGGTGTCTTCTATCCTTCTCCCACCAGCACTTTCAAGTGATGTAGGAGACACACTGAGGCAAATCACAAGCTGCACACCAACTACTGCACGTACTTCCAATTTTTCTCAAGATAAGATATAGAAAATGTCTTTTATTAGAACAAGAGGCCATCATTGATGCTAGAAGGGAGCCAGCAGGGTGCTTGCAGGATGCCCACACCACCCTGCACTGGTCGCAGTAGCTCTGGGTTTTTGGTGGAATTGTGTTGGGCACACTCTGTCTGTCTGCCTGCCTGCCTGCCTGCCTGGCTGGGCTGTGCTTGGCCAAGCAGCAGTACACTGGAGCAAGATGTTCTCACAGGCTCACGCTTTGCCCTGTAAGGCCATTACTTCCTATACAGGTCACTCTCCTTCAAGCAGCACCTTCTTGCTGTCTAACAGGCAGAAGGAAGACTTGACCTCTTACTCAGATAAAACCTGTGGCTGAGCCTCAGGCAAGCAAAATCAGGGTTTCTACTAAAAATAGAAGCATCATCTTTATGCTTACAGTGAATTATTTCAGTTTTATTGCATACCTGCTTGCTGTTGCTGCTCAGACTGTACCTGGGCATTCAGTCTTGCTCTGCTGGGGAAGGCAGTGGCAGCCATCGAGCCAGCTGCTTCCTAGGTGTCTCTCGAGGCCCCTGCTGCCAGTCTGTGCCTCTTCTGAGAGAGTGAGCACTATGATGCTGCATAACTAAAACCCGTCATGGCCTGTGAGGCATAGTTGATTGATAAGTCTGGGTTAGTATCTCTTTTTCTGGGGTTATTAGGTAATGACACACTTTCCCAGCAACAAATGCTAATTGATGGATTACTGATAACAGATCTTCAGATCTGCATCACAATGAGAACCACATAATTGGGCGAAAAAAGTTATATATACACTCAATTAAACGCACGCATGCAAGCACACAGTGTCATCTGTCCTCCGTACCAAATGCACAGCAGCACTGTGTGTTAAAATTTGCAATTAATTATTTATATGATGAATTATCCCTCTTTCTCTCCTCCTAGAATATACAATTGCCCATTTCCATTTTTGTTTTGGAAAGATGTATTATTCAGATTTATTCACTGGATAGCTTGTTAAATATTTTCCCCTCTTTTTCCCCATAATACATAATATACAGCATATTTTCTGGTAGCACCTATCCATCTGCTCTAGTAGGGTCTCTCAGCATGGTGAAACCGTGAAGAGTGCAATTGTTACCCAGACAGTTTACAGTCGCCTTTGTGAACCAGTTACAGATGTTCCAAATTTTGGGTATTTATTTGTTTCACTTGAGTCAAAACAGGGTCAGCCCTCGAGTAAATGATTCACAGCTACAGCCAACGACTGTGACTGCATGTGAATGAATAATTTGGTTCTCATCAATATTTAGCATGCAGCTCTTGAAATTGCGCCCACTTTTGCTGGGCATTTCAGTTCCCTGGAAGCATTGGAGAGGATGGAAGGAGAAGATGAATGCCCAGAGACAAGTCATTTGAGGTTTGCTGATCTTCTTCCCCTTTAGTTTCTCAGGTTTGCCACATCAGCTTAAGGAACAGCATTTTGCAGTCAAAGACTTCACTTCCAGCGTGTTGTCCCTGCCATGCCTGGGTCCTGTTCGTGTGAAGACTGTACAAACATGAAGCATCTCTGGATTCATGGGGTAGCATCTCAATACCAGTTTCCTTGGTGCTGGGTTAGCACCTGGGACAGTTGAAAGAAATCACCCACCCACAAGAATTTTCCGTATTCTGGGTTCTCATTGGTTTCCGTTTAACTGGCTGCCCTAGTGCCTCTCATGCATTAGCATGATTTTCAGCATTTAAATCCCAAACCAGCCTTCCATAGCTGTGTTTAATATTTCTGTACCTTGTAAATTCTGAGAATGAAGGAGCTTGTTCTGAAAGGGCTTTAACTGCTATACTTTAAATCACAACAAAACTTTACTATTGTGATAGAGGTGAAACTGCAAGCATCCAAAAAAAGAGTTATCTGTGCGCAGAGGAGTCAGTCTTCACATACCTCAGTAAATAATATCCCAGGGATGTCATCTTGCTTCTGCTGAAATCACAAACATTAATACCCTCTAAGAACAATAGCACTAAAACTGTCCTCAGGATAAAAATAATCAGTTTGCCTGTGTGTGGAGTGCAGAATTTCAAGAGCTCTTCATCTGTGTGGCAATATTTTACCTCTAATGACCTCAAACCAGAGCCAGCCTTTTTTGCAGGCTCTGCAGAGGGCTGTTGTGCCATGAATAGTACCCGAAGGTAGCTACCTGTCTCCACTTCAGCACATCCCCTTCGGCTGGCTCCAGCACACTCCAAGGGCTTGTGGGGAAACTAAGCAGAATGCATTGAGGTTTCTTTACTAATTTTGGCTCTCTTAGTTAGTCAGATCCCCCCACTTTTTGGATGATTGAATCTCTGTGTATTCTGTAGTGGAAGAGGAGCATATGTGGTTTGCTGGGATTTTTTTTTTTTTTTTTTTTTTTTTACCAAGGTGCTGCAGCTGGAGGCAAAAAATCCTCTAGAAAGGAAGAAGTCCGGATGCTGTGCACAAATACCAGGTATTTTTAGGTTTTCCTTAAACATGCAGAAATTAATGCTCAACTTCTCTGTCTTTCCTCCCTTCCCCAAACTCCTACCCTTGAACCTATTCAAAAAGGATCAATATGGTTGTGAAATATGTAAGGACGGGTGTGAAAACAGGAGGATAACGGCTGGGGGCTCCCAGGGGGCTCTTTTTCTTAATCCTGGGTTTCTTTCAGTGAACTTGTATTTTTGAGCAGACCCTGGGGCAGATTGCTTGCTGGCTTGCTGTGAAAAACCCGGCTACTCTTCGAGTTGACATAGTGGGAGGTAAGTGGCAGTAGCTAATGGCAATTAGTGGAGGTCTGGACAGTTATGTGTCCCCGGAGACATGAGCTCTTTTGGGGATTGTGGCTTCATAGAGTGAAGCTGATTGTCACCCCACAGAACATGATAATGCGCATCCCTCCACTGAGGCTTTGTCATCAAATTTGTTCAGCAGCCTTTTGAAAAAAATGTGGGTTTATTTTATTTTCGCTGCCCAAATCCGTTGAAGTAGTAGTGAAGGAATGATTGCCTTCAGGGAAATTACCAATCAGCTGCTGTTGGTAATAATCGTTTCATGCTTCTGTAGCACTTGATGGTGTTACGACTGATGTGCCAAAAAAGAAACAAAAAGAGAGAGGGGTTTGGTGTTAACTGGCCAAGGATACTTTCTACCTTTTCGTTGCAACTCCCAGTTAATAGTAAGAAAAATGTCCCTCGATCCCAGAATCTGAAAGCTGCCTCTGGTAGAAACATAACGAGGGAGAGGGGGAGAGGTTGCAGTTGGTAAACTGCAGGCGTGTTTACTAAATCCCATTTCTCACGCATCCTTGGCCACCTCTCCCGTATCCATCGCTGTTGGGATGTTCCGCAGCATTCCCTCAACCCCAACCCCTTCAAGCAGCGGCAGCGTGAAAAGGAGAAGCGGGAGCACTGTCCTCCCCCAATTTTCTCCCACACTGTGCCCGTCCCACAGAGCAGTCAGTCCCGACTTTCGCGCAGGATAACGCTTCCAAGATGGATGTGCAATTCCTTCTCACAAACCCGGCCGGCTCTGCTCCTGCGCTGCTCTGCGCGGAGGATGGTGATGGTGGGGACACCCGGGGCCGCGGGTCTGGGCTCCCCGGGAGCCCGCCCCTCCGCGGAGCGGCACGGTGGCGGGGCGGAGCGGCCGCGCCCGCGGGGCACCCCTGCCCGCCCCGGGCGGCAGCAGCGAGACGGTCCGGGCGCCGCCGTTCCGCGCCCCTCCGCGCCGCTCCTGCAAAGTTTTCCCAGCGCTCGGGCGCCCTGCAGCTCTCCCTGGGAAGCGAAACCGGGGCCGTGACCTCGCCCAGAGCGGTGGCGGGTGCCCTGGGGGGTCCCGGCTCCTTTTCCCGGGGTTGGATTGTTTTTCCTCCTTTTTTTTAATTCCTTTTTTTTTTTTTTTTTTTCTGCCGCGGGTAGGGGTGGGCAAGGGAAGAGGCAATAAAGCGCGAAGGGACGTGCGGGACAGAGTCCCCGTTGCAACCGTTCCCCGCCGGAGCCTTAGGTAGACAGCCGCACCCCTAAAAAAAAAAGAACCTCCTCCCGCAAGAGAGGACATGACGGGACGGGACGGGACGGGACCGGATGCCACAAGGTAAGCCACCGGCCCCGGGGCGGGGGAGCGGGGCCTCCTGGGTAGCCTGGCCCCCCGATTGCCGCTGGGGCAGCGCCTTCGGGAGGAGGGTGTCGGGTGCTCCCCCCCAGCTGCAGGACCCCTCGGCCAAAGCGGGGCTGGCGTGGAACGCGGCCACACCGGCACGGCGCGGTCCCTCCAGCCGCAGCTGCAGAGCAGAGATCTTCGCCCTTGCACTGCTCTGCTGAGGGCTCGCCGCGATGCTGCAATGGGACCTCGGTGCCCCTTCGATCCTCCTCTCCTCTTTGAGGTTTGCGTTTTTTCCTCTCCGGTTTTGCTCTCTTTCATCCCGCGGTGGCCAGTGCGCCGCAGCCTGCTCTGCCCCCGGAGCCCCAGTTCGACCTTCGGAAGCCCGGCGCCGCCGCCGAGAGGGTGTGTGCCAGGCAGGCAACGGCTCCGGCTTTATCCACCATCGTACGTTGTTCTTGGGGGAAAGAAAAACGGAGGGGGGAAAGCGTCTGCCAAAAAAGTACACAGAAAACTCAACCGTGGCTGAGTCGTGATTTTATTTCGACAGCGTGGAGTCAATGGCTACAAAGTGTTTTTAAATCACTTGCAGATATAACTTTAATGTATTTAAACCTTCATAGTTAAACGCTAGTGCAGAGTTTTGAGAAGCAGTGATTTTCTGAGTCTTTTTATTCTGGGTGTGTTTAACACTTGAGTGGTAACGTTCCCCGATTCCCCAGAGCTGTTAGCTTGATGCCAGGGGTGAGAGGAGTCGTCTGTGCTGCGCTGCACAGGCCTGCTCAGGAAATCATCCCGGCAGACACCTATCTGGGTGAGGGGGCTCCTGCAAAGCTGGTTGCAGAGAGCAGGTTGCAAAGCTTGTAGTGTCCCTTGGACTTTCTCTCCCCACGGAAGGGTCTGGTTAGCATCTTGTTACAATCTGTAATTAAAACGCCTAAGCAGTATTGCTCTTTTTGTGGCTTGACTGAATTGCAGGAGGCAAGCTCAGAGGGGAGGCAAGGTCCCCAGTGTAAATACACAGCTCTCTCTGGCGTGGCTGGCTATTTGCAAGCAGACAGCAGGCAATGTTCAACGACATAAGTGTGGCACTGGCTCTCCATTAAAGCATCCTACAGTCAGGCTGCACTGGCAGCCCCATTGAGCACCATCTTCAGATGGGCTTCTAGCCTAGCTGTACCAATTTCATGCTTGACCGAGCTGGTGGAGTTTTATGTGTGTAAAACTGGAAGATACGAGCGATTTGAGGGTGAATTCCTCCCTGGGCAGTTGGTGGTAAGTGATTTATACTCTAGTGACCCTAATGGGGCACTGTTGGCTTGGCCAGAACCTGCTTGGGTGTTAGACATTGGCAGCATCCTTGGCCATGCTGTAACAGAGCAGGGAGAAAAACTTTGTGATTCGTTTCAGCCTACTCCAAAAATCGCTGATTCTTAGCTATTTTATAAATGGCATCTCAGATTGCTTCTTGCCAGGAATGGCTCACCCTCCCATCCTCTCTCCTACCTTGTAGCAAACCGCATACCTGCAAGAGGAGAGCTGTTGAGGTCAGCCTTCTAGTACCACTAAAAGTCCCTGTGAGTACTTAGAGTAATGTCTAGAATTTAAAACTTGTTAATATTTGAAGGAAGAAAGGACTTTTAAAGCACCGAGAGATTTCTGTGTTATAGTTCAACCACTGAAAGTGTGACGAAGCAGAAATGTGCAGTATTGTGGGTACTGCATAGATGTATTTGGGGTCCCCTGGCTGTGTTTCATCCCGCTATGAGGAAAATGATACCTGCTCTTTGTGGACTTTCTGTGTCAGCAGATAATGAGTCCACTTAATTTGAATGAGCTTTATGATACCTCTGAAAAATTTCTTCAGCCTTGTCACATTCCCATGATGAGGACTGTGGGTGCACCACACTGTCCCTGTGGATTGTGAGCACCGCAGAGTGTCATCACAGCCCTGCATGTCCTGCACCTGCCCTGGGATGTGCAGCGCCTGCTCGAGGAGCCAGCTCCTCCTTGACACCAGCCACCCCTTGCAAGAGATGGGTGGCATGCGGGTGATGTGGTGTCACTGGCCAGCGTGTTACCTGCCCCAGCCCCCTGGGAGAGTTCAGTGGCAGTTGGAGAGGGAATGTGAATGTTGCGTGGGATGCTGATCCCACAGAGATAAATATGGACAGCGTTTTTTGATTTTTAAGGAGGTTGTCACAGAGGTGAGGCAGGACTATGTAGGATAGCCCCGCATGCCTCTTTTGTTGTGGATGACTACTTCGGAAACTCCAAAGCAAAGCGTTTAGGTTTCCCCAATGTTTATAAATACAATATGGTGCAAACTGTCAAGCAAGCTGTTCAAAATCACATAACGCCTGTGCTGCCTTCCCGGTTCGGCTGGAATGCCTTCACCACATACTCGGCATTCAGCTGACATTTAAAGCTCCCAGCACACAGCTCCGGCCCATCTGTGCAGGTTTTCCAGCATGCCTCTCCTCCTCCTGTGAGCTGGGCTGGGGATGTGGCATTGTGAGCACAGTCAGTGCTACAGCACCACTTGCACCACAACTTGCTCCTTGGATTGGTGCTGCACTGATCCCAGCCAGCTTGGTGAGAGCCTGGGCTGCTCTGAAAGGTCTCAGCTTGTATGCCAAAACCACGTTTAGGGGCAGAAATGGTGTCTTCAAATCCACTTTGTCCTCCCTAGGTTTTTCCACCTAAGGTTTCTCCACCTTAGAGTCCCCTGGAAATGAAGGGGTAAGTCCCTTCCTGGGAGGTGGTCTGAGATGTGAATCTAACAATGGGTGGGTTAATGGTGCCTGGGGATTAGGGGCTCATCTTCTGCAGTGTGGTTTTGAGCTTCTACCCGTGCAGTGGCCTTCAGCTCCCCATCTCACAGCTTTAGCAGGGCTGGATGGAGCCTCTTTGCTGGGTGTTTTACTGTGGAGCATGCCAGGGCCTTCTGCTTTAATATATATAAAAAGATGAGATGTTTATTAAACTCAGACCCTGCCTTTTCTTGTACAATTTATGTTCTGAAAGGCTGGTGATAAACAGTTTATTAAAAAGAAATCATGATTTATTTCTGCAAACAGTTACATTTCAAGCTGGTACCAACTGTTTTGGTAGACCACCTTTTATGCTTCCCATTGCAGTTTAAAAGATTGCTAGAAAAATAATCAAGAATTTAAGTAGGTTTGGATAAAGGCAAGCCGGGACTGCACATCAGGGTCTGTGGCGCTTTTATGCAGAAAAGCAGCAGATTTTACCACAGAACATCTGTGTACTGGCTTCAGTTACAGTACAGATTTTAGTGGGATAACAAGTCTTGTTTGGTTTTGCCTTCATTTTGAAGTCACTAAACTTTGTATGAATAATAAAACTCTAAGCCCATTACTTCACTATTTTCCAGGGCTATTTCATTCCTCCTTCAGGGTCTTGCCTATTTCTAGAGCTGGTTTTATTTTGTTTTATGAAGTGTGTATTTATCTTTTCAGTTTGTGCTTGCTTTTGCAGGAGGCAGATGCACTGATTTGTACCGATGGACACACCGGAGATGTCAGGTTTCCATTCAACCTTGCTGAACATGCATCTTTTCTGCATTAAGGGCAGTCTAATGAAAACTGCATGTCAGTGCATCCAAAGGGGTTGATGTTATTAGTGTGGAAGACTATTTAGCTGCTCTGGGCTATCAGTTCACCCACTAGTGAGAGTTAAAGTAATGGGGGAAGTTTTGCTTTCTGTCTGATTAGAAAATGCAGAGAAGGGTAGACTTGACAGGAGGGAAGGACTGCCTCCTTCATGTGAGAAAGCAAGTTTGCAAGCCATTATAAAAGGGTGCACATATGGGCGGGAATGCCCAGCAGCATGAAGGATTATAATCTTGACTAATTATATATCAAGAAATCTGTGTTTTGATAAGGCTTGTGTGAGAGTGTATAGACAGCCCATAAGACTAATATTTATTGTGCTTCTGGAGAACCCAGCATGATACTGAATGCTGACAAGCTCTCTGTTTTGGTGCCACTGACTGTGACTACAGTGAAGTGAGAATAAATCAAAATTATGTTAAGGGAAAGAGAATATCTTGGGTAAGACCAGTGAGAAGGGATGCAAGTACTGCTTAAGCTCTGCTAAATACGGAGTGGTGCAGTGAGTGAGCATTGCCTTGGAGAAAAGGCAGTGTAGAAGCTGTGTTCCCTGCTCTTTGTTTTATACCGTGATTGAGAAGATGCTGCTTCTATGACAAAAATCTTCATTATATCAAACAGAGATAGTTTCTGCCTAAGAGAAAATGACTCAGATAAGCTAACGCTCATGGATGGGTAGAAGGAGCTTTCAAGGCTGAGATGTTATGTTTGAAAACTTTAACAAGATGTCATTAGGAGAGGAACTATTTGCCCTTGGATCTGGAAATAGGTCAGGGTAATAGATCATAACTCCAGAATGTGCTTGAAGCTAGAAATAAGATGGGGTGAGAAAGTAAATATTAAAAAGTTTGTTCTTTCAGAATTAATTATCTAATTTGCAATATGCAAGGACATGCACTGAACAGGAGAAAGGTAGATGTTAACACAGGGTTGTAACAGGAACCAGCCAAAAATCTTATGACCGCAGATGGCTTTGTTTGCACCCTGGGGAAGCACGTCAGTCTTGCAGGACATGTCAGAAGCAGGCAAAGTGTGATCTTTTTCAGTTCATGTCTGAGATAGCTGATACTATAATCTCACCAAAACCATGATGAGCTTCCGGGAGACATTTTACAGGATGGGTTTTAAATGTCGTTCAAGTAATCAGCAACACAAGTGGCCTGAGCAACCAGCCCCCAGTCCGTGACTGCTTCAGTAAACAAAAATATACCCGAGTTACCAGGGGATGCAGGTGAGTCCTTTGCTGGCCATCTTTCATGGGCTGCGTCCTTCTACCAGAGCAGGGGCGAGCCCTCAGGTGACCACAGCGTTTTCAGCATTTCTCATGGATTGCTCCAGTGCACGCAGGGCTTTTCAGGTTTTCGCTCGAATCAGGACCACTCTGATTTTAGGGTAATTAAATTCAGAAGTTGGAGAGATGTTTGTTGCTTGTGTGACAGCTGAAATAAGAAGCAGTGGGTCCTTACTGCGAGCACCTGGAAATCTGAAAAACAAAAGGCAATAATTTATCTTTCCCACTTCATTCCCCTCTTCACGGGTCCGGATATGAGTGCCCCTCCAGCATGACCCTCCCTCACTTGCAATGTGACACACCACCGAGGCTGACACTTCCCCTGTGATTTACAAGGGAAAAGCATTGTTTCCCTAATTGAGCGTATTGCTTTCTGATAGAATTTTTGGGGTTTCTTTTTCCTTTTTTTTTGATTTAAGGAAAAGTAACTTTAAAGGGGTTGAAACTTTATTAGGGTGTGAGGAAAATGATGCTTTTTATCTTTCTCACTTCTAACTTTCTCAGTACCAAACCAGAGCAGTGGTAGACCAGCCACCGCTCCTGCTGCAGAGGCTGCAGGGGGAGGCCGGCAGTAGGCGCGATGGGATCTCGTGTTCTCCTTACACGCCTGCAGGGATTATTAAACAGGAGAGATGATTTCTGCAAAGCAACCAGAACACTGCGGAGAAGTGAGCGTGCTCTCTCTCTCTCGCTACTTTGTTTAGGTGCAACGGATTTACTGCTAATTTGTTTATAGTCAAACAGTCTAAATGTGTCTCAGCATTTTGAAATCCAGAAACCTGATGCAAATTAAGCCATTTACAGACTGGGATGATGATTGTGTGGGCAAGCCAAGTGTCTCAGAGCTGCCAGCTGGTCTCTGGATGTGAAGGAAAATATCAGTGAGCAACATTAAGGGTTTCTAACCCCCATTCTTTCTCTACCTTTGGCTACTAAATCTGTATTTAATTCCCCACTTTTCTTTTTCTCCTGGGTAAGAATTACTTACTTGAGTATGATTTGTAAGATTAATAGGATCTTATCCTTATTTGAGGAAGACCCTAGGAGCTCTCAAACTGATTTTTCTGTAATGAGAAAAAATGAATAAAAATTTAACAGTCCTAGGGGGTATTAAAGCTACAGTTTTGTAGGAAAGATTTAATGTCAGTCAATTAAAACTTCTATTATCCTGTTACAATACAATAGTTGAAAAAAAATTCGTACTAGGAAAAATAAATAGGTTTATGTGAACAAATCTGACTTGACAATTGATTTAAGAAGGTATTTAAAGCAAGGGTATAAGACATCCCTTGCAAGAATGTGATAGCAGGGCAGCAGGCTCAGGGAAAGAAATGTTCTATGTTAATTTATGGAGTGTGTTCTAATTTCGACTCATTCAAGACAAAGCAATTGCAAAGTGTTTATAAGAAAATGCAGGCAATGAGGGCTTTAACACAAAAATGCAGAATTCATGCACATCAGCAAGATGTACTTGCAATAGGTCAAAACATAGTTCTGGCTCAGTCTTTTGTTCCCTTGGTTCATGGCTATACCCACCTGGTACTATGGGCTTGGCGTGGTTTGTTCATCCAAACACTGTGTGGACCCCAGCATATGACCCTCCGTGAAATGTGCATGTGGGGCGACAGAGCAGAACCAGGGGGCATTGTCCCCACAGGCAGAGCTCCCTACCCAGCTCCAGCCCAAGCCCCTTGGGCCTGCTGAAATGCCTTGAAGAGGACAAAGCACCAAAGAGCAGATTTTTTTTTTTTTTCAGCTTTTTGTTTTTTACAATGCAACATTGTGATGTTGAAATGGCACTTTGTCATTTAGCAGATCCTCATCCAAGGATCTTGCAGCCATTTTCAGTTGCTGGCCAAGAGACATCCCCAGAAGGCAACACTGGGTCCCACACCACAGTTCTCACCACATCTTCCCTCTTTGGGAAAGGAAATGCCCTTGGCGTGCCTTTCAGCCATCTCTGAGTATACAAATTCCTTTTCTTCTCTCCCCTTCCTCTCTCCCCTTCTTCTCTCCCCTGCTGTCAGCCAAGGATATGGTTGCCATAAGAAGGCTTGAAGGTTTTGGGGTTGTTTGGATGTTCATTCACCCATGACAGCCTGGCCTATCTGCCTATATGAGTTTCCTCTGCTTTTGTTTGCAGTAACTAGAAAAAGGACTAACCTTTTGCCTGCCAGCCTGGACAAATAAACACTAGCCCAGTGTAGAGTGGAGCTGAAACTGACCCTTTCAATAATCTGATTTCTGAGATCCCTTATCACAGCTCTGCAGTTGACCCTGGCATATTTGAAACTTTTGCAACACATCCCTTTAGAGCGTCCATCTTTTTGCACTTGGGAAAAGACTTTTCAGCAGAAGTCCACTGTTTAGAGAACCCAGAAAATGTTAGAAAGCCACCCTGAGGACTGGCAGCTCCCGAACACGCTCTATCCTGCTTTGATACAATGAACTGGAGAGCAGTGTTTGGACTCGAGGTGTCTCATAAACTCTTCGGACAGATGCATGTGTTAGCTCTGACCGTAGGCCCAGCTGTGGCAGCAGTCTTCATGGCTGTGCCACATCTCCCTGGGTATGTACTGTTCTGCCCCTTGGAGGTGAGTCCTTTCTCTGCCGTACGGCTCCTTAGCCCTGGAGATGTCCAGTGGCACTGGGTGAGCAGCTCAGGATGTGGGCTGCAAGCATCCATAGCTCCTCCAGCATGTGGCCACACTTGTCTCAATTTTTTTGTCTGCTTCTGCAACAACCTTGAGTAACCTTGGGAACCATCCCTGCACCATACAGTTGCACTCCTCCAGTGAGGGTCCCTGCTCCCTCATGATCATTGAGTGTGCTCACTGCTTTTGTTTGTCCCAATGGGTAGTAGATTAGGAAGGGGGGATAAAGCTAACAGTTTTCACTAATTTGCTGAGTTGCTCTCCACAGGAATCTGAGTCTTATTTAAAGCAGGATACTAAGCAAGTAAATGCCAGTAAACTAAATTTAGCCAGCCTAAGCATTCCTGCTTTTTCTTGTCCCTACCCAGAGAGCATACAGAAGCGAGCATGCAAAAGAGTCAGTTTTCTGACACCCAAGAGAAGTGGTGAGGCTGATTGTCCTCCCTGTAATGAGGTCCACTTGCAATGGGCTGTCCTTTGCTCTCAGCCTCAGAGGGAGTCACCAGAGCTAATGATGTGATTCAGAAATCATGTGTGCTGCTTTCTAGGTATGGTGGAGATCAGCTGGGGGGACAATACCCATGCTGAGTCTTGGAAGGTCTTTGTTGCTGTAACCATGGCTGAGGTCTGGCAGCTTTAATGTTGAGCCTACTGCTAGAAATATGTAAATATCAATACCTTTAGCACTACATTTGATACTTTCCATTTTCAAGCACTTGACAAATGTTTACATTTTTTCAGCAACCCTTTTCCAAATAGGAAAAAATGAGACACAACATCTGTGAATTACCGCGATGCATACAAATCATTATGAGAAAGCACCTCACGGGTTCATTAAGGACTTGTAGGGCCTAAGATTTCCTCTTCATGCCTTTAAAGTTGAAGGCAGATAGTATAAAAACTGAATAGAGTTTTGGACAGTAGGTCCCATTAGAAAAAATTGGATTCTGATGATAATAAAAGAATTGTAAAGTTTTGGGGATCACCTATAAGCACAACATGTATTAGTGTGGTTGTAAGTAATAAGGGCTAGATCTTTGATTTGGTAGAAGTCATAGTTTCTTTGAAGTCAGCTGAGGATCTGGATTACATGATTCAGGTGTAGTTAAAAGTGACACAGAGACAAGACTGAAAAAATGCAGGAAAACCATAATAAAATAGAAATAACTTCTCTCCTCTGTTCCTATAAACTGTATTTTCTCCTTAGAAGGCAGCTATGCTCACCACTATATCCTTCTCCCCTATCTAGCGTTCCTGTATTCAAAAAAAACCTAGAATCCAACTTTACAATAGCATTTGGTGCCAGATGCCTGTTACAGTTTCTATTTGAGTTCATCACAGCATCTTTGCTCTGAGATACCACTGCAAACTAATGTGGGGTCAGAGAATCACCTCTTGGGCATGAGCACTGTAATAGGGGTTGTTATTGGAGCTGCTCTCTTGTTTGCTCTTCCAGCTGCCGGAGAGCAGCTTTTCCAGCTTCCTGGAGAGCTGCTGCTGTTACTGTCCATGTTATTGCAGCCGTTACTGGTCATTGCTGCTTAGCCTGAAAGCACCAAGAAACCCTAGGCAATAAAAAGGAAGACATGGTAAAATTGCAAATGGGAATTTCTGTGTAGCTGGTTCAGGAAGACTGTGTGTGTAGAGCTACGGAAGTGCGCAGGAATACTAACGTACTTGGGCTGGCTGCGGTTTGTAATCCTATGTACATGCGTGGTGGTGTTCCTGATGCCAAAGAAAGCTGCATGTCTGATGGAAGCTGAGGAAATCAGCCTCTGTGCACTTAGGAGGGTTTCAAAGTAGTCAGTGATTTTTCCCTTTTTCAATCATCCACCAAAAAGCAGAAGGGAAGAAGCAGGGAAGCAATTTCAGTGTGCTTATGACACAGCTTTCCACAAACTGGGAGTGCTCCAGCTGTTACTGGAGCTGCTGAAAGCTCAGCTTCCCCCTGCTCCTGCCCTGCAAGTGCGCTGGTGACCTGCAGCCCTTTGCCTGTCACTGCCTCTCCCGCAGCTCCCTTCTCTGCTCCAGCCCCTTGTTTTCTCCCCTTTAACAAACACCTTGTTGGCTGTGTGCAGCTGCCGGGCCAGCCGTATTCTCCACATCCTAAGAATGGCTCAAGCAACTTTAACTCCTTCAGTGGTTAATGCAGTTAATGACTTCAGGTTTATATTTTAGCATTTTCCAAACTTCTTTCTGACCTTCAGCCACAAGCTCCAGTGGTCTAAGGATGTGACGGCAAGCTGCATGGACCCCAGTTCTGTTCCTGCTCTTTATTATACCCTGACACTTCAGTCATCCCTGCCTCTGGCGGGTTTTGGCAAGGGCACTTGCTCATAATGCCATTAAGAAGTATTCCAGAGAAACAGTGGGAAACGCCGTACCGAATACCAACATGCTTGTGTAAATTACAACAATTTATAAGTGTTCGTATGTTCCTCCCCACTTATCCGCTTGCTGAAATTCATTAGGGAGAGTCAGTAACGTGCACACAGATTGCTGTGCTGAAGGCAGAATGACTTGGCCGAGGAAATCAGCTATTGTTTTATGATTAAAGGAAAGGATTATATTTGGATTTCCTTGAACAGGGAAAGTAGCTGCCCCACTTTTATTGCTTGTAACAAGGGAATAACAACTACTTTCCATTATAAAACACCTCCAGATCTTCTGATGAAAGATTTGTGGTAGAGCTGCATGGCATTTGGGGTTGGTTATCTTAAATGGCCTGGAGTTGTACAAACTAAGATTTCTCTGCCTTCTCTTATTTCTTCTACTGGGGCTCAACCCCTACAGAGACTATGGAAAAAATTCCCCTTCTCTGAGTTGGGTGTGTGACATGAACTTTTCCTCTGGCAGAACTGGTACCATCACCTGTCCCATGATGCTTGCCCTTTCTGGGAACAGTGTCTGGCTGCCTGGTGATTTTGTATGGGCTTGGGAGGATGAGAAGGCAAAACGGTGAGGACATTGGGCAGCCCATGCCGGAACGGCCAAGGGAAGTAGATATGGGGGCAAGTCACCAGCTGGCTGACACCCAGTACTCCAGCACATCACTTCTTCCCATGCCTCTGCCATCCTCTCGCAAGGAGAGCTAGGAGAGAACAAATGAACATTGTAACAGGGGCTGCTGGGGGCATGCTGTTTGGTTTTGACACTCAGTGCTGAGCTGCGTTGATCAAAATAGCTGTGAAGGAGGGAAGTGCTGGTATGTGATTAAAACAAGAAAAACTACAACGCATTTCCTCAAGTGTCCCAAATGCATCTTCTGGCTCAGCTGTTTTCTGAAGCATCCAGCTACCACCAGCTCCAGGATGGCAAATTAAGTGTAATCAGAGTTGAATTTGTTTCCACTTAGAGTGGAAAAATAAATACTGCTCAGTTTAGAAACAAAATAGTCCATGTAAAATTTGATGTTTTGATACTGTATCTCCCTGAGTTTGTTTGCTTTTCAACATGTCTAATTTGAGACAGCTCTGCATTTTACAGTGTTACCCCTTTGCAGTAAACCTCACTCCTAAATTGTAGTTTTTGTAATTTGTTGCCACTGTTGTTCATTAAGACTTGGTGAGAATGTACTCTTATTTCTTCATACCTTCTTATTTTTACATAGTTTAATATTTTCCCTATGCTACTGTGGTTTGCTTTGCTAAAACAATACTCTCAGCAAAGGAGAATTGCAGGTTGAACTGGAGTTTCAAGAGGCTGTTGGTTGATCCACAGATTACTGACACGGTGGACCCTAAATGCTTCAAAGGCACTATTATAGGACATCATGTTTGTGTGTTCTTGAGGAGCTTTAATCCATGGATTACAGGACTGTAAATATTACTGCCCTCCCAGTTGCAGCCGTTCCTGTCAACAGGAGCTGCCATGTAAAGCCAGATGTTTCACTTTAAAAGCCACAGAGACAGTGCTACACCCCTGCATCCCTATCGGTGCTATGCTCCTCATCCCACCCTGTTTCTTAGGGAAAGGCCTTAGGCTAGTTAGTGCTTGCCACCGGCAGATGGGCTGGCTGGGGCTGCACTGCCCGAGCTCCTGGTGAGGCTCCTGCAGCCCTGAGTGGCCCATGCTTTTCCCCAGGCACGAAGCAGGACCGGACAGTAAGTTTTCAAGAGTGCTGCTTTTAAAAAATAAACCAACCCAAAAAACCCAAATGAAAAGCATACCAAACATTTTCCAGATCCTTTAGGGATTAGAAAGTATTAAATATCAAGCCTTCCCTTTTCCTTTTCTGGTCTCCTCCTAAACAAACAAAGCAAGCAGCTCTCCATAAGTACTTAAAATTCAAAGGCATCGTTTTGTCTTGTTTGCACATCAAAAATAACTAATTATATTGCAGTTGGAATTGGTAGGCACTTTTAAACTCCTCTGTTGCTCAGGTGATAACTTTGTGCGCTCAGGTGCATTTATTTGTGTTATGTATCTCTGGAAATGAGGTGTATAATGGAAAAGCTCACAGCCTTTTTACTTGCAGCATTCCTCTAATAAGTCAAAGAACTCACACAATGCTCTTTTGTTTCTGAAGCTGCACTTAAATCACATCAATAAATCTACAGATTTATTACGAGAAGCAGCATGGGTAATGTAAACAACAGAAAAAAAAAAATAAATCCCAACACACAAAAATAAGTGTAAGGAGGGAAAAAAGTGAACCATTCATACACTAAGAAGGCAAGAAACACAAAGCAAAAGCACTGTGGCAGGCAGTACCATGAAATTATCCTTGCTAAATTACAGTCCTGCACTTTTCATTCTGAGTAATTCTAAACATCAGGGTTTATTTCTTCCAGATGCATTTGCTTCAGGTAAACCCTAATCTTTTTGTTTTGTTATTCTAAATCCTCTGACCTGCAGATATTTAAGAAGTAAGGCAAATGATTTCCCTAGATTGAGGAGCTTGAAGCTGACTTGCTACTAGCACTGGCACTGCACATGGTGAAGCCAGTGCTCTTGCAGCCTTTTGGTGGAGTGTAGGTGTACCTTATGACATTGAGCCTTCCTGGCAATAAACGCACAGTGAAGTCTAAACAGGAGGACACAGCTGCTCTGACCCCAAACAGCTAAACAAAAGGGATTTTTGGCTTGTTGGGTGAGTTCTATGGTGGGATGTTAGAAGGGAGCCTCTGATACCTCCTGCACAACTGCTATGTTTTGCTGGAAAGAAAAGTCTTGCTTGAGGCAGACAGAAAATACTGTAGGCTTGCTCTGTGAAATAAAAAATGAGATGATTTATCTGTCCATGGGGCCACCTGGTTTTGGCTTTGGTTGAGGGTTGTGCCTGTCCTGCTGATCCCAGAGCCTGCGGGGAGAGCCTGTGAGGTGCTGCCACAGCTCCAGCCAATCTGTCGCAGACTTGGAACACAAGTCGGGTAAAAATCCCATTATCCTCTCTGCTTCTGCTTATAATTGCAGTTTACCTAGACACTACCAATGAGCCTTTTGTAGAGATGAAGCTTGTTATGCAAAGGTCTTATAGGCTGGGCAGAAGGCTTGTGTACATGGGATTTTGGAAAGACTGGGTAAGGCTCACTGCCCACATGGAAACCATTTGAAAGATACGAACGAATTGTAATCATCATCATCAAATCTGTGATCTGATTTAATGATAATTTTCATATATGTGCTTATATCTTAGATGTATAGTATGTCCAGACTGCTGCTTTTGTTTGCTTATACTTTCTGAAGGGAAAAAAGACCAAACCCAAACCTCTGGCAAGGTGGTAAATCCTAAGGTGTTCAAAATAATTTACATCTCACTCCAAATGTACAGCATGCTTTTCTCATCTATTTAGATCAAGGCATACAAGTTCATTCAGTACCTTCCAAGTATTTTTCTAAGAAGTAGCTGTTGCTACTGGAGTGTTTGTGCAGGCTGGGATCTGCTCACCTGGTGACAGGATTGCCACCTTCCAGCTGAAAATAAAAGGGGAACTCTGGCCACCTGCCACACTCTGTTTAGGCAGAATTGAGAGGTAAAGCTGGGCCATTAGAGGGCAGTTTTGCAGTCCTGGAGAAGGAAAACTGTACTTACTATTTCACTTAGGACTGTTTATCTTGGCACTCAATTAAATTTGGTGATAAACAGCAGGCAAATCCTCCAGTCAGCAGGAATATATCAATAAAATATTGACTCAGAGTTTAAAAGAAAAAAAAACAAGATGAACTTGTAGAAAAGGGAGCAAACAGCATTTAGGAGGTGGCACAGGCTGGAGAACAAAAAATCACACAACATATTTCATGTCATTTGTATGGCTTCACAGTGCAGCACTTAGGCCTGAGCTTGTACCTGGCTTCTAAAAATGCAGAGTCTCAAGGAATGGCAGACAGAGACAAGAAAATTGTTGGAAGTTTGAAGGCTGGGTGGGAGAGCAGAAATTCATGTGCTCACATGCAGCAAGTGCATTTTCTGAATGACTCTGTAGAGGTAACTGCCCAGCACTGAACTTGCCCAGAAAGAAACATGGGACGAATAGATGAGTTTTTTTGCTTTCCTCTTGGCATTTTGTGTTAGTGAGCTATAGAGGATTTAGCTTAAAACTAACAGATTATAATGACTGTGCTGCAAAAAATAAATCTGTTTATTAACTGGTGTGAAAGGGTGGTGTAGCACTGACAGCACGTTTCCCAGAAGCTGAGTGCTTTTTGGATGTCTCTTTGCTGTTGAGGTATCTCACTTTTGGAAGTGTTGTGCATGAAAACTGGGGCTATATTAAGCCTCCAAGATTTGGATATATGAAAATCAAAGCACTCAAAATTGTATTCACTTGTAAAGGAGTGAGAATTATTAAAGTTTTCCTTTTCAGGAACAGTTGTCAACTTTGCAAGCAATTTCATGTATGAGATGGGCCAGTGTAGCCTGCCCAGGCTGGGCAGGGATCACAAAACTACCTTTAGTGAGTCTTTTGTACTTTTAAGCCAAAATGCTTTTACAATTAGATAAAGAAACTGGGGACAAGTCTGTACCTTGTCTCTGTGCCGTGGCTGTTAGCAGGGACAGAAACACTGTCTACAGGAGTTTTTCGAGTGAATTAGCTAGTGGAATTATTGAATAAGTGAAGCCCAGCCTGGGTAGTCCTATAATCAAAAATCATTTATTTTAATAGAGGTTACATTGCACTGGAACTGTCTGTGGGAATACACAAGGCTGCAATTTCAAGGGGGTCATGCAGAGGACACTGCAGAAAGTGTCAGAGTTTCTTACCTAACCAAATAATCTGCTGTAACTGTCGTGATTAAGTTGGAAAGAATTTCTTCCCTGTTGGCCAACAATAATGCTTGAAAAATCAATAAACAGCGTGTTAGAGCACATGGAACTTGTCCTGTGTTGTGTGAAAGGAGGTTTCTGCTGACTTTGGTGACTCAAATCAGCAAGTATTTTGACTTACAATCTTTGCTCCCTGAGGCCAAAAGTCAGCAACTTTGCAGATAAGTATCAACACTTCAGTCTGAATTTGAGGAAATATGTCTGTTGTCATCAAAAGCTAAGTCAGGATGTGCTTGGGATAAATTTTGACAAACACTGGGAATGTTAAATCAAGATTTAACTAGAAGTAGCAATTGCATGTCTTAGGTAATGCCCTTTTCTCCTTTCCCTTCTGCAGGGGAGAGCACTGCAGTGACCTGTTATTAAAACATCCCAAACAGTAACAAAATGCACAGTTTGAGACCTGTGAGTGCCAGAGATGAAGCATTACAAGTCCTGCAAACAGGGAACTGTGGCCATGTGTTACTGTCACCAGTTTATTGCCGAATAACTAAGGGTGCAGCCTTCTCCAACTGCAAAACAACTTTTGGCAGCTGTGGCAGAGGCAGTGCTTCCCTGCAAGACAGTGGGGCCATCAACCAGCAAGCTCATGGCAGGGTTCCCTGGCATGCTTGCCGCTCACTGTCTTGCAGAGGTCATGGAGCTCCTCTACAGCCCCCATGCTGATCTGGGCCGTGACTGCAGGGGAAACTCTGCCAGGTGAACCTCAAGCTTTTGCTTTCATTTTTCCCTTGGTTTTCCACTCAGGAAGGTGACGATCTGGCTGCAAATATAGGAATATGTGGTGTGCTGGGGATGGAGAAAGCTGAGGAAGGCACAGCAGTCCTTGGTGTGAGCAACAGCATGAGTGAAAGGAGGTGAAGATAAAATTGCATCCTGGCAAGGGAGTTTTCAGTATGTCGCACTTATGGCTTACAGTTATTTAGCATTTTTATCATGCTTCTCCCCAAAGCCAGTGGCTAACACAGTTTAGGTAATGCTCTAACCTCTTTTTTTTTTTTTTTTTCCTATTTTAATAAATGTTATCATTTAAATTCACTGTACTTGTACTAGAAATGGGCTTTGCTTCCCCTTTACCACCCCCCCCTATAGCAGAGCCATTATGTATGAGATCATCTACTGTACTGAAAGATTTCCAGGCTGTCTCACTGTATACGTTAGGGTAGTCATTACTGACCTAGCTGTAGAAATACTAATGAAAAGCTAAGATTATGAATTATTATGCCTAATTTGTAAGAGATTCTCTGCTTTTGTGTTTTGCAATTACCATCAGGCTTGAGGATTAAGCCCTGCTGAACTGCATGTTA
Source organism: Lathamus discolor (assembly GCF_037157495.1). NCBI lineage: Eukaryota > Metazoa > Chordata > Aves > Psittaciformes > Psittacidae > Lathamus > Lathamus discolor. The sequence goes on along the minus strand of NC_088884.1, from coordinate 89,873,312 downwards.
ATACCAATGTGCTTTGAATATGTGTGGGTTTATATCACGTTTTCCTATTCACTGTTTCTATAAAGAACAATTTCACTGGAAATACTTTTCAAAGGACTATTGGAGGCCTGACCAAAAGTTCCTGAGGAAAAAGGAGCTGATACACTCTATCTGCTCTGTGCTTACTCCTGCTCCCATGTCTAGTGAGCTCTGTTTCTGCTGTGGCAAAACATTGAACTATAGTGCTACCAGAGTATATGGAAGGCTTTTGCTCTTTGTTAAGGAGAGGGAGTGATCCCGACATGAAAGCTGTGTGCAGGCTTGCGTTCGGTTACAGCTCAAAGTTAAAGAATCTTATTAACATAAGTTGATCCAAGTGCTGTGACAATGCAAGCTTAGTCCTTACAGTCTGTGTTCCTAGTGCTTGTATGACTCTACAGGGAAGGTGCCTGCAAAACATAAAGCACATGCAATGTTGTTAGAGGTTTCAGCAGTAAATCAGCGCACAAGAGCCACACCACTGTGCAGCTAGCCAAGTCAGCGGCTGCAGGCCACAAATAACCCAGTGTTTCACCATGATCTCAACCACTGGTGTGGGACAAACTGGCGGCAGCTCCTGCTGCATGCAGTGCAGCCCTTCTCAGGTGGGACTCCCTGTCGTTGCTGTAGGATGTTCCTGCTGTACTGCCCGCTGCTCCTGCTGCTGCTGCCGCTCAGCTCTAGGCCCCAGAAGTTACCTACCAGAGACGAGGAGCTCTTCCAAATGCAAATTCGGGACAAGTCATTTTTCCATGATTCGTCTGTCATCCCAGATGGAGCTGAAATTGGCAGTTACCTCTTCCGAGACACCCCTAAAAGGTATTTCTGTCTTGTCCAAGTGAGGAAGTTGTACTTTGAAGATACTAGCTTTAATTGCTGGGTGTTTTGAGATAAAAATCGGATCCAAACCAGAAAACCATGAATGCCAGTCTTCTGTCTGGTGAAATAACTATGCCAATTTCCATCCCAATCTGGCCTCCCCAACTGAGGGTCTACCCAATTTATTTGATTTCTGGGATAAGCCCAGAGCTTCCACAGACCGCAGAAATTCCCTGAAGTGGGGCCACTAACCATCTCTGGAGGCAAAGGGAAAGAAATTAGAAACTACAGGCTTACCTCACCACACTTGTCTCCCTTCATTATTTCATATTGTGCTTTAAAGAAGCAATGTAATCCAGTCTGGTCTGAACTCCCTACTTCCCAGCCTTGACCCTAAGGGTCAGAAAATACTGAGGTTAGACTGGGAAGGAACCTGAGGCTTCAAAGAGTTCAGGGAAGACCAGCATTGCCACCTTCATGCTCATGTCACATACATCCTTCAGACTTCATCAGTGAGAAACACCTTACAATAACTGACAGTTAGTGCTTGGGGGGATGCAGGAGGATAGTGGAATGCATCTATCTGTATGTGCTTCTAGGGCCCTTACCCGGACACAGCATAAAATGCGTGTCCTGCTTGAAACAGTATATCCCCAAATTCCAGGACAGATCCTGTTTCCCTCATTTATAGCTTTGTGACCATTTGTATGGTATATATTTAGTGTAGGTGCAAAACATGAAGCTGACAGAGGGGAAGACAGGAGGCCAGAAACCCTTCTGCTGTGTCTTCACAAGCAGAGCATGATCTCTGTACCAACATGTTCATGGGGAGACACCCCTCACCTCCTTAGCACTTGCTCACCAGCCTGTCCACATTCCCTCTGCACATGCTTGCCTGTAAGTAACACTTTTGTCTCTGTTGCCTAATTAAGATCAAACTCAGTCATGTCAAGTCAGTCCCTAACAGTTGGCTGCCTTCAGGATTTACTGACATATGGGTCTGTTACCCTTCCTCTAGGTATTTCTTTGTGGTTGAAGAAGACAACACTCCCTTAGCAGTGACAGTAACACCATGTGATGCCCCTCTGGAATGGAAACTGAGTGTGCAAGAGCTCCCTGAGGAAGTTAGTGGAGAAGGTTCAGGTAACAAACTATTGACAGCTTCCATTGCACCTTGGAGACCTGCTTTTCTCAAGGATTTGAAGCCCCTCAAACATGACAAGGAAAAGAGCTGTAGAAGTAAAAGCTGAGATTACCATTAGAGTGCATTGGATGCTGCCACAATAAACTGTGTTTCCTCAGAGTAACCTGGTTTCACTGGGGCTTTGCTGTGAGCTGTATATACAAGATAAGAGCTGGACAGACACTGCAGCAGGACTGAGCTCATCTCTTGGAGGGTACTTGTCTGTAGACATGGAGCTTATATGGAAATGGCCATATAACTGCTACTCAAGAGAGAAAAGGTCTTTAGTTTCCATACCCTGTCACACAAGTACTGAAATGTCCATGCTGTATGGTGTGTACACCTTTGGCCTCTGCTTTACTCAGGAACAAAATTTTAGCAAGTCCAGAAACAGGCAGTGGAGCCAGTTCCCCCTGGGAACTGCACGTTGGGTGCTTGAAGATAGTGGTACTCTAGTGGAAGGTATTAGCTACTATTCGCAAGACTCTGTTACTCCGTTAGTAGTGGTCAGGTGCAATTTCTATGGTGTTTGGCTTCAATCTGAGTGCCAAACCAATTCCCTCTCTGATTTGACAGAAGTATTCATTATATCTTACTCAGAAGATAAAACTTTATTTTTCCATCTTACTTCTGTATTTTATGAAGTGTCTGTTAGAGTTTTATTTTCTCATATTCACAGACTGCGTCTCTACTGTTTTTCTTTGCTTCTAATTTAGGTGAACCAGAGCCTCTTGAGCAACAGAAACAGCAGATTACTAATGAGGAAGGCACAGAGTTGTTTTCTTACAAAGGCAATGATGTTGAGTACTTTGTGTCCTCTAGTTCCCCATCTGGTTTATACCAACTAGATCTGCTGTCGACAGAGAAAGATACACATTTTAAAGTGTATGCAACCACTACTCCAGAGTCAGACCAACCTTACCCTGAATTACCTTACGATCCCAGAATCGATGTCACTTCTCTGGGACGTACAACAGTGACACTGGCATGGAAACCAAGTCCTACCGCCTCCTTACTGAAACAGCCCATTCAGTACTGCATAGTTGTCAATAAAGAACACAACTTCAAAAGCCTCTGTGCTGTTGAAGCCAAGCTCAGTTCTGATGATGCCTTTATGATGGCTCCAAAACCAGGTCTGGATTTCAGTCCATTTGACTTTGCGCATTTTGGCTTCCCCTCAGACAATAACTCTGGCAAAGAACGCAATTTCCTAAAACCATCATCAAAGTTTGGGCGCCAAATATCCTCAAAGCCAAGAGTTGACCTCCATAAAGTTTGTATTGGGAACAAGAACATCTTCACAGTGTCTGACCTGAAGCCTGACACGCAGTACTACTTTGACATGTTTGCAGTAAATACCAACACTAACACTAGCACTGCATACATAGGCACCTTTGCCAGAACAAAGGAGGAGGCTAAACAGAAAACAGTTGAACTGAAGGACGGCAGAGTTACAGATGTGTTCATCAAGAGGAAGGGAGCCAAATTTATACAGTTTGCTCCCGTTTCATCTCACCAGAAAGTCATCTTCTCCATTCATTCATGCCTGGATGCTGTTCAGGTCCAGGTTAGAAGAGATGGAAAACTTCTCTTGTCTCAGAATGTGGAAGGTGTGCGGAAGTTCCAGCTTCGGGGAAAAGCAAAAGCCAAATATCTGATTAGGCTGAAAGGAAGCAAAAAAGGTGCTTCTATGCTGAAGGTCCTGGCTACAACAAGGCCTAACAAGCAGTTGTTTCCTTCTCTTCCTGAAGATACACGAGTCAAAGCCTTTGACAAACTCCGCACGTGTTCTTCGGTCACAGTGGCGTGGCTGGGCACGCAAGAGAGAAACAAGTTCTGCATCTACAAAAGGGAAGTGGATAACAGTTACAATGAAGAGCAGAAGAAAAGAGAGCAGAACCAGTGCTTGGGACCAGATACGAGGAAGAAATCGGAAAAGGTCCTCTGTAAATACTTCCACAGCCAGAACATCCAGAAAGCGGTAACCACAGAGACAATCAGAGGCCTGCAGCCTGGCAAGTCCTACCTGCTGGATGTTTATGTGATAGGGCATGGTGGGCACTCCGTGAAATACCAGAGCAAACTGGTAAAAACGAGGAAGTTCTGTTAGTGCCCCTGTACATAGAAATATATGGAACTCTGGTCTGAACATTATCCTACTTCCAAGTATACGGATTGACTACTTGCACAGCTGAGAAGTTGTGACCTGTATTTGTACTGTGTAGAAAAGATATCAACTTGTGTATTTATGTTTACATAAGTAATTGTTTGGAGGAACTGAGGCTGGGGGTCTCCAGTAGCATCTGGCAATGGTATTATCATGTGTCTAGTGACCCACATGTGATGCTGAGTAGATGTCCAAGGTAGCAGGAAACCTTGAAGGAAGTGGCACTCCTTTGCTTCCATATTGCATGATCTGCTTCTAAATTATTTTATACTTCAAAGGCTGAAATACATCATTCGTCCACCTTGTTCCTCACACACAAAACTCACAGATGTATACCCCTTCTCTCTGCATAGATGGTAGGGTTTCTGTAAATTATTTCATAGAGTCTTGTTTTAAATGTTTATGTTTCTATGATTGTAAACAAATAAAATCTCTCCCCAGTAAAGTACAAATCTAAACTATTAACTGGACTGCACATGAAGCAGTTTCATTGCAAACGTAAATTCTTACCTAGCTGATTTTCATGTTTAAATACTGTATGTATTTCATGTATAAAATTGCCATAATGTTATATTCCTGTACATAAAATTAAAAATACTAGATTATATATTATTTCATTTTTCTTGACATTTGAAGGGGGCAAGCAGACTTGAGGACAAGAAGAGGTATGCTGAAACTTGAACTCAGCTAGGATGTGCCTCCCTTTTACTGTTGTTGACTTTTTCGGGCAAGGTGACTCAAGTCCGTTAGAATTACTGATGTTACTGAGTCAGTTAAAATCTGCAAAGGAGCACAGGCCATTGAGGGAGGGGTATTTGTGGCACACTCTGAGTCTGCAGTGACATAAGCTCTTAAGGAGCAGGGCAGCATGGAGGAGCTTCACTTGTCCCAGGTAAGAATGGATCCTGCTCTGTCATGGTTGTGAGCGCCACCAGCACTTGGCAAGGAGCGCACAGTCTGAGTTAGAGAGACCATGCTATCCAAACAACACACCAGAGAACCAGTTGTTATTTTTGTTGGATTATCATTGAAAACATTCGCTTTCTGGATGCTGCTGGGTTTGACCGCAATAATAATAAGCTGAGAGGATTATTTTTTTCCATTTACAAGAATGGTAGTGCTACGAAAAAATATCTACTTTCATTTAAGTTGCAGTTATTTCCATTGTGTAGATTTCTTTAAAATATTGAATGTCTGGATCTCATCTTTTCTAAATTTTCTTATTTGTTTTTCTTCATCACCTTCATGACTCAAAACGTCATGTAGAGCTGCTTAATGGAAAACACACTTCTGAGCATCAACTAGGCTAGCCCATTTGAATTGGCTAAGAGCAGGATGCATGCTGCCTCAGGACCAGTATTACAGTATGGTCAGGGCCCCAGGACAGGTAACTGAGACCCTTTTTCTTGGTCCCATTGTATGTCTCAGCCCACAGCGCTCAGGCAGTGGATGTCAGGGCTTATTCAAAGACAGTCTCTGTCTCTTTCTTAGGTGCCTGTACACAAAACATCTCACTGCTGTGACTTTGGCACTTACAGCCCCCTCAGGGCTCTGAAGATATGTGTGGAGAGACCAGGGCATGAGGGAAAGGGGCCAAAATCCAGTTAAAGGCCAAAAGCAGATTCCTTTCAGGCTGCTCATATGGGAGATGAGAACACTCCACCACTGCAGAGGTGAGCTCCAGCTTTCCCTGTCCCTGCAGTGCTGAGCTGCTCAGGTGTTTCTTTCTGTGTCCCCAGCATATTTCATTTCGCAGGCTGGTGGGCAGCAGCAGAGGATTTCATGGCTGCAGAGGCTCCCACACCATTCCACATCTGAGTTTGTTGTGATGAATCTTCAGGAAAGGGGCAGATGATACCAAATGGAGACTGATAAGAAGATGCCTGCTGTGTTTAATGTAATTATATCATAAACCCAAGAACTGAAATTTAAGTTTCTCCAGAGATGATCTTTCCTGATCTGAAAAACATCCCTCTGATTTCTTAAATGCTTCAGTAACACACACCTGCTAGATAACTGTGCCAGACGGTAGGTGAGCAGTATGTGAGTGCAGCTGGGAATCCCTCAAGAAGGGGACTGCAGTACCAGTGTTGGCTCGCCAGCTGCCAGGAAGCTATCTTGCCTACATTTCACTGTCTTAGAAGCAGCTACTGAATTCTTCAGTTAAAGGCAGCCCTTGACATTCTTAAGCATTTCTCTGTTTGCTGCTGCCATTTTTGTGGGAAATGATGCCCCTTCCATTGGCCTATTTCGATGTTTACTTGAAAACTTATGTTTCATCACCATTCCAACTCTGTTTGTTTCCTGTAGCCAGATTTCTCTGTTTGGATATTCATCCAGCTCACTTGGCTTTTCTGCCTGCTAACCTTATGTTTGCAGTATGTCACAAAATGAAAACATTCCCCAAGATGCGTGCATCTTCTCTTTCTGAACACATTTCTGAAAATGTCACAATATTTGCCTTTACTCCCACTGGAATTCTTCTTTCCCCAAACAACTACCCCTATTTATTCTTCTGGATGAAAATGAGACCATGGTAGTATCACATTTACTAATCCTGTTATTATTCAGGTTTTCATGGAGTCAAGAGGGTCTGAGAGAAGCAGTTCTTGTTTAGAAGGATGGAGTAAAAATAAGGGCAGCAGTCTTATACAGTGGAAATGTAAGTAACTTGTAAGTGCGAAGTGACTGAAGGTGGGTATTAAAGTAATAGGTATCACCTACTGGGAAAGCTCCAGCCAAGTCCACAGACTCCTTTCACACAGGCCATAGAACAACAGTCACTTTGAACTGCTGCTGCCCCTACATTGAGTCTGACTTACTCACAGATCTGGATCCTGTTATTAATCCACTGTCACGTCTGTATCCCTAGTTTCACATCAAAACATAGATGGAAAACTTCTCAAAGACTATAATAGATGGATACCTGGCATAAAAGGCCAAAAAAAGCCAGTATATCAAATACACACATAAATACACATACATACACATACACATAACAAATACAACGTTTTTTAAACAAAAGGCTGGAGAGGTAATTAAAATAGAAACACAAGCTTAAAAATAGAAGGTTAAATGGAGTTCAGCATTCACATTGATGGTGACTTTCCCTTTAGTTAAAAAACGCCCTGTAGAATAGCCAGTTGAGGAACATGCAGGGCTAGGGGATACCAGTATACAGTGGTCCACCCTGGTGGCTGTGCCTCATTAACACGTTATGTACTGCAGGACTGTGTAACAAAGCAATCCTCCACAGATTGTTGTTGTTGTTTCAAAACCAGTAAAGAGTCATTGAGCCATTGTATACCACAGCAAGATAAAATCTTTAACATCTTCATCAATCAAAGTGGAGCTTATCTAATTTTATCAATTTACTCACTGACAAATTTGGCCGCAGGCTAACAATGTAAGCCGCAAAAAGCCCAAAGGACAATACAGTCTGTGAGTTATAGAGCACAAGTTAAGGTTACAATGATATAAAACTGCAGAATAAATCTGTATACACACAGTCCTTATATACACAGACACACAACTTCATTTCAAGAACTCCATTTGTAAAAACAACACATGGGGCTTACTTATTTCAGTTCTAAGTAGCAATTTTAAGACTGATCATATACCAGGGTGAAAGAAAATTGATTCCCACTGAGGCAGGGATTGCACACAGGCTGTCGGCACTACTGGTGATTTTCTTCCCACACAGCTGGCATATGACAGCTGCAGTCTGGCCCCATTATTATTGCTGTGTTTATTCTCCTTAATTTCCCATCACACAACTGGGAAGTTGAATCCAAAATAAATGCAAACACATTTACTTCAAGTTATTTTGCATAGAGTTATAATTAGAAGCTGGAGACAACTCTCCCTGTTTGTTGTTCAATGCTAAGGCATTGATCTTCCTCTTGGCTTTTCTTTTCCCAAGTGCTGTCTCTTCATAGCCATTCTTCCACAGACCAAAAGTTTTGGGTTTCTTTTTCATGTTTGGCACATTTAATGGGTAGGTATGTTAAGCTAATGCATATATTGTGCTGTTCTAGATAACTGGTTTAGTTTGCCTTGAGAGCAGGAGCAGCTGCAGGCTGCCTGCAGATGTTGGCTGGATGGACGGCTGCTCAAGAGTGATTCCCTTATGCTCCTCAGATCCCTCTTTAAGTCATGTTGGGCAACTGCTCCTAACCTCTAATGGCTTCCTTATGTTCTCTCACCACCTTGTGTTCAAACTGTGCAGCTCGTTGCTGGGGAGGACAGGGCAGTGACAATGGCTGGTGCAACACAGGTTGCAGGCAGATGATGCGTGACAGTGTATAGACAATACTGTGGTTCTATTTCCCCTGTAATTAGTGTCTGCTGAGTGCTGGGTAATTTGTCTTATCCCATCTCCAGGACTAAAGTACATGTAGAAAAGGCAATACTGGCTGCTTTGGCTAGAGCAGTGGGTTAAATCAAGTTAGAATTCTTTCTAGATCTAGATCTTTTTAATTGTAGTTTCCCTGTTGGTATTGAGAAAGCCCCTTTTCTTGTGTTTTGGAGGTGTTTGATCACTTTCCTCTGGCCTTGCTCCAGTGGCATTACACCTGACTCTACAATAATTCAGTCTAGCATTTGTAGCATGTTTTGCAGGAGGCTCTGGCCAGACATTTGGGTCAGTAGCTCCTAGTTCAGATGGAGTATGGAGAAGTGGAGAAAGAACAGAAAAGTTACGGAAGCTTTCTTACTAGAGCCTCATGCTGACCTTATATCCAAGTGTGAAAGAATTGCTTCTGACATCATAGCTCTTTCTGAGCTCAAATTGTGCCTTTGTGCACAGGTTGTGATGCTGTCACTCACTCACCCTTCTCTAGGAGGTACAGATTACAAAGCCACTCCTCATATGTTGCACGCAGTAGCTGCTAAGTTTGTCATCAGAATTAAACAACAGCAAAATATGTCATTAAAAAAATAACTAAAAAAAAAAAAAAATTAAAAAAAAATTGAAAAACTGTGACCAGATCTTTGAGGTAGGCCTGTCCAGACCTCTTCCCTCAAAGAGCATTTACACTCAAACCTCAGTTTTTGTTTGAACAAAGCCTACATCAGACAAACATCTTACAACAGAGATGAGAGAAAAGAGAGACTAGACATGGGGAAGAGTTTATAAACAAATCTCCTGCTGCTTACTTTGTCCCTGCTTCCAGTCTTGGTTTCAGAAAGCTCTGTGGCTTTCAGGGTTGAAGCAGACTGTGAGTCCACTATGGACCCTAGGGAGTTTTTTCCATTGTCATTGGAGCTTGTTTCTAGCTTGTCCTGTTGCTCTTGGCTATCTCCTGAGCCTCAACTGCATGCTCGTATCTCCTTGCTGTTTGCTTCTCCCAACCTTAAGCATACCCGCTAGCTCTCAAATGAAGCTACTGCATCCTTTTCCCTGCAGAGAGGCCGACTTGACTCCTCATTCTCTTGAAAGAGAAATAATATACTAAGAGAAACAAATAAATGGATCCTAGCCCCTAACAGAGATATTTTTCTGGGAAGAGTATGTTGTGATAAATGTGAAATGTACAGTGTGAATATTTAGCTATTGTTAACTTGGCTGTTCATGTTTTCTGGATATCTTTTCAAAGTTGTTCGTGTGCTGCTTTGTATGATTTTTCTAATATTCTTCTCCATCTCAAAATACAAAATCATTTTTTGAGTTCTCATATAATGGAGAAAATGTACAATTATCTTACAGTTATGCAACGATGAACTGTGAGATCTCTGACTGCCTTGTACCTCAGCTGGAATTCATGCTTTTGAGTCCTTAATAGTCTTTCTGTCTTTTTTTTTTTTCTTTCTTTTTTTTTTTTTAATGTTCTCTAGGCTTCTTATTTCTGTTAGTTCAGCTGATGTGCCCTCAATGAAGAGTGGAGGTTCAGCATTTGTTGCGTTTTCTCCATGGGATGAATAACTTTGCTCAGTTCTGGTACTGTTGTAGTAGACCTTTCGTGTGAATGCAAGTGTAGGTCTGCTCGGTGTAGGTGATTTGATCAGATGGGGAAGAAATATCTGATGGGTAGCTATCTGAGGAGGAGTTCCTGAGAGGCGTAACAAGTCTTCATCTGCTCAAGTAATGCAGCTCCCACATGGCTCTGCAAAATGAGTATAGTAGCTTTTATCCTACTCCAGTCTAAAACTTCCTAATGAGTTCAGAGAAGTTATGATGGAAACATACCCATCTGTAAATAAACCACTAGTGTAATGAAAACTCGTGCAAATCTGTAACTGGCAACTAGAAGAACAGCAAGATACTTCACAATAGGATGACAAACAATGATATTGAGGAGCAGGAATGTACATGAAAGAAACAGTCAAACAACTACAATAATAGAGGCACATTTTCACTAAATGAAAACATCTTAAACAATGACCTTTCTGACAAACCACAGAAAGAGCAAACATGCAGCCTTTTTAATAACTGCTTCATACTGCAATTTGGCACAAATATGCCCGGGAACTTTAATACAGTCCAAATGTCTATCACTTGGGTAAGACCTGTGGGTTTATGCTCTTTGATGGCTGAAAGAGCAAGTGAAAGCTTGGAGGTTATTAAAACCTGCAGAAAATCCATGTTCCTGATGATCCTTCTCTCCATTCGAATGTGAATTTTTCTCATTTGATGTTTTCTTAATCCTTGCCATTGTTTTTATGGGATGGATGTGAGGGAGAGAGGGGAAATAAAAATGTTAATAAGTGATCTGTCATAAGAGGTATGTGTAGTCTCTACTAAAAATTACCTGTCTTTGAATTTAGTCCAAACCCGCTCTAATTCCTACTGGTGTTAGGCTGCTGTAGCACTTGTCAGTGTCATACTGTATTTAAAATGGAAAAATGTCTTAATTTATATGACAACAGGATTTTGGGTTGCTTTGTGCTCTTAGGCAGATACTGTAAGATGGAAAGAGGCACCCAATACCATGTAGGATGACATTAAAGTCACTAGCTGCTCTTTCCTAGATTTCTCATAGCAGTAGATTTTTTTAATAAAGTATTTCAAATTTATTTCTAAGTTGATTAAAACCTTTTCAATTCTTACTTCTTGCTAACAACTTTTGTTGATGGGATCTGTCAGGTCAAATAATCACTCTTAAATCAGGGATTTATTTGGTGGCTCGAATCTGTTGTAATACCAATTTTCAAAAGCCACCTCAAGAGCATTAGATGAGTTGTGTTCAACTAAGTGTAGACTATTAACAGTTAAGACAGAATCATAGAATAGTTAGGGTTGGAAAGGACCTTAAGATCATCAAGCTCCAACCTCCCTCCCTCACACTAAACCATGTCACCTAAGGCTCTGTCCCACCTGGCCTTGAACACTGCCAGGGATGGAGCATTCACCACTTCTTTGGGCAACCTGTGCCAGTGCCTCACCACCCTCACAGTAAAGAAATTCCTCCTTATATCTAACCTGAACTTCTCCTGCTTAAGTTTGAACCCATTACCCCTTGTCCTATCACTACAGTCCCTGACGAAGAGTCCCTCCCCAGCGTCCTTACAGGCCCCCTTCAGATACAGGAAGGCTGCTATGAGGTCTCCATGCAGCCTTCTCTTCCCCAGGCTGAACAGCCCCAACTTTCTCAGTCTGTCTTCATACAAGAGGTGCTCCAGTCCCCTGATAATCCTTGTGGCCCTCCTCTGGACTTGTTCCAACACTTCCATGCCCTTTTTATGTTGAGGACACCAGAACTGTACACAATATTCCAAGTGAGGTCTCACAAGAGCAGAGTAGAGGGGCAGGATCACCTCCTTCAACTCCTTTTGATGCAGCCCAGGATACTGTTGGCTTTCTGGGCTGCGAGCACACACTGGAGCCAGCTCATGTTCATTTTCTCATTGACCAACACACTCAAGTCTTTTCCTGCAGGGCTGCTCTGGATCTCTTCTCTGCCCAGCATGTAGCTGTGTCTGGGATTGCTCCGACCCAGGTGCTGGACCTTGCACTTGGCATGGTTAAACTTCATAAGTTTGGCATCAGCCCACCTCACAAGCGTGTCAAGGACCCTCTGGATGGCATTCCTTCCCTCCAGTGTATCAGCTTGGTGTCATCAGCAAACTTGCTGAGGGTGCACTCAATCCCACTGTCCATGTCACTGACAAAGATGTTAAACAAGACCGGTCTCAACACCGATCCCTGAGGGACACCACTTGTTACTGCTCTCCAACTGGACATTGAGCCATTAACTACAACTCTTTGCGTGTGGCCATCCAGCCTGTTCTTTATCCACCGAGTGGTCCATCCACCAAATTGATGTCTCTCCAATTTAGAGACAAGGATGTCGTGTGGGACAGTGTCAAATACTTTGCACAAGTCCAGGTAGATGACATCAACTGCTCTGCCCCTGTACATCAGTTCCATAGCCCCATCATAGAAGGCCGCCAAATTGGTCAGGCAGGATTTCCCCTTAGATTGCTGCAATGGACAAAATGCTTCACCTATCCCTATGTAATGTTTTACTCCCAACGTTTTGGACTGTTCTAGGTTTTTTCCATGTCTTTTATCAGAGTTCAATGCAAGTAATTATAAACATTTTCCAGTCTTCAAAGCTTCATTGGAAGTAATGCTTATTCCTACTGCCTGCGTTCTGTAAAGGTGTAAAACACATGAGATAAAAATAAGCTACTGTTGTTCTTGCTTGATGGTGTTGTATCAGGATTAAAATCTATGGTCTATAACCCAGTAACTTGATGCAATTTGTAAACTAAATGGAATTAATGCAGTGTCAAGGACTATTGCAGAAATGATAAAACTCATCAGCTGCAAAAACACATTTTCTTTCTAAGAAAGCTTGAAAAGGGAAATGGAGACTCTGCTTCTGTTGTTCTTTGCTGGGGGCCTTTGTGTGCACAGCGGTGTGCCTGTGTCAGGAACAGGTTGGGTGGGTTCAAAAATCCACTGGTCATACAGGCAGGACTGTAGCAGCAGCTCCATACTGAGTGCACCGTGCTTCCTTCTCTCTCACTTCTTTCTTAGGCTCACTTGTTGCATCTTGCTTGAGCACAGATCAGGCAAAAACATGTTTGTTGTGTGGCATCCTGTGACTTTGCACACGTTAATGGCTTTCATCCACATCAACACAACAATGAGGTGTGTTCAGCATGCAGGTTGGCCACAGCCATGTTGTACGACCAGAGCTATCTATGGCTGCTTCTTGAGAGCAGACAGGGCTTTATTCAGCCTTTCTGTGATGAATTATTATAGCTTGGACAGACTTTCATATAGTTTCAGAAAGGATATGTTAATGTCTTGTACCTCTTGAAAGACACTATTAAAGAAGCTGCAGCTGCATTGTATTTTCAATGTATATTCCATTCACTTGCTGCTTGAAAAAAGATGACAAACTCATTTACGGCAATACTGAGCAGTAATAACCTTAAATTTATAGGGCACCCAGGGTCTAGATGCCTTAGGGGGCCTGACGGGCTATGACTTAAAATGTAACTTTTTAAGAAAAGTAGTGGGATTTACACAATGGAACCAATGGAGAAATGGAAACCCTATCATGTGATAAATAGAACAGTGTCCTACAAACAATATCAAATCCAAACTCTCCACAGCCTGCCCCAGAGGGGTGCCATTGTTTTCTCTGAAATGTCATAGAGGAAGATGCATTAGAGCAAAGAAAAAGCATTTATATAGGCAGGCTTCGCACATGGTAAAATGGACCAGCTACAACTTTAGGCTGAGTGGTAGGGTTTGTTGGTCTTGTTAACCAAGGATGAATACTTCAGAAAGGAAGCAACACTGTGGCAGACATCTTTAAAATATTTTTCTACAGCTGTTACTTTTGTCTGAAAAGCATGCTTTTCACAGTACATTTGTCCTTTTACTAAGTATTAGATTATTCTGTACATGTATACACATTTTTTTTCATCGGTTCTTCTCTACTAACTTCAGGTAGTTACAAAACTTCTTGCTGACTTTAATCTGCTCTCAAAATAAACTTTTGCCCAAAGTGTAGATGTAACAGGCTTGTATAAAGCTTTTTTTATCAACTTCTGTTCCTGGTGAACAGTGAAGTAGCTCCTGGGAGGATCACAGAATAACAGAATCACAGAATCCCAAAGGTTGGAAGGGACCTCAAAAGATCATCTAGTCCAACCCCCCTGCAAGAGCAGGGCAACCTACAGTACCTCACAGAGGAACTTGTCCAGGCGGGCCTTGAATATCTCCAGTGTAGGAGACTCCACAACCCCCCTGGGCAACCTGTTCCAGTGCTCTGTCACTCTTACAGTAAAGAAGTTCTTCCTGATGTTAACGTGGAACTTCCTATGTTCCAGTTTACACCCATTGCCCCTTGTCCTATCACTGGATATCACTGAAAAAAGCCTAGCTCCATCATCCTGACACCTACCCTTTACATATTTGTAAACATCGATGAGGTCACCCCTCAGTCTCCTCTTCTCCAAGCTAAAGAGACCCAGCTCCCTCAGCCTCTCCTCATAAGGGAGATGTTCCACTCCCTTAATCATCTTTGTGGCTCTGCGCTGGACTCCTTCAAGCAATTCCCTGTCCTTCTTGAACAGAGGGGCCCAGAACTGGATGCAATATTCCAGATGCGGCCTCACCAAGGCTGAGTAGAGGGGGAGGAGAACCTCTCGACCTACTAACCACACCCTTTCTAATGCACCCTAAGATGCCATTTGCCTTCTTGGCCGCAAGAGCACATTGCTGGCTCATGGTCATCCTCCTATCCACCAGGACCCCCAGGTCCCTTTCCCCTTCACTACTTTCCAGCAGGTCAACCCCCAACCTGTACTGGTACATGGGGTTGTTCTTCCCCAGATGCAAGACTCTACACTTGCCCTTGTTAAATTTCACCAAGTTTCTCCCTGCCCAACTCTCCAGCCTGTCCAGGTCTCGCTGAATGGCAGCACAGCCTTCTGATGTGTCAGCCACTCCTCCCAGTTTTGTGTCATCAGCAAACTTGCTGATGGTGCACTCAGTTCCCTCATCCAGGTCATTGATGAAAATATTAAACAGCACCGGTCCCAGCACCGACCCCTGAGGGACTCCACTAGTCACAGACCTCCAGCTAGATTCTGCGCCATTGACCACAACTCTCTGCCTTCTTCCTTTCAACCAGTTCTCGATGCGAGTTCCAGTTTCCTCCGGTTAGTTATTTCCCCCAGTGTCTCCAGACATCTGCTTTGTGAGGCTAACTAAACCTCTAAAGTTTAAATAGAAGGCTTTGTCTGAAAGAGTGAACTTGTTTGAATCATTCTACCACAGCTTGTAAGGAAGAATGTGTTTCTTATTTCTGTCTCAATTTTGAAAACAAAAATAATGAAGCGAATAAAAAGGAAAAAAAGATTCTTGTTTTCAGTCCTTCTGGTGCTTTCAAAACTGAGTGACTTCATCAAGCGATGTCAAGCTGTGCAAAATACCTGTAGTAACACAACTTCATCTTTGAAACAGCTATTGATTTTCTTATTTTTCTTTTATTGTTTGCTCATTTTTCTAATGTACACAAGTCATCTTACAGTTGATCCTCATACACCTTGGCATCAATATTTGGAAATCATTTGAGCCCTAGTTGTATACTTGATGATTGATTCTTCCTATATTGTTTTAGAGCCTAGTCTGACATTCTGCATAATACAGACCTGGAAAGAAGACTCCTACAGTTAAATACACCATCCTATGAAGTACTGCGAAAGACTATCCTGTGTAACCTTTCTAATAACAGAAATACTATGTTTGTAGTTTTCTTATTGTGACTGTATCCAGGGGGTGGGTGAGTAGCATCATGCAGTGTCTACAGCCTAGCACACAATTTCCAAAACAGTGCATTTCACGATCTTGTATCTACCTCATGGCACCTCAGTTGAATAATGTTAACAAGAAATAGTGCACCATTAAATTCAGTAGCCATAATCTTGCCCATTGTGGCATCAAAAATATTTCTATCTGTATGATGGATAGCAGAATTTTAGATAGCCATGTGCTAAAAATAAGTGTTACTTACAAAGATTACTTACAGAGGCTTTAAGAGGACAAAATTTTACAGAAATTGATGCTCTTCAGTGAGTGGTCATAAATCGGAACAATTGTGATTGAAATCAGTTCAGAATTTGTTTTGAAAATATCTCCAATCCACAATCTCAATATTTAAGATGACTCTCCTCTGTTTATTTGGCATTCCACAAAATTATAGCCTATAAGGCTGGATATGTTTCTTGAGGAACGAAACAAACCCTGCAAGCATATACAGCACATACCAACAGACAGCTTGCAGCTCTCTTTGTCTCTGATCCTACACTTTCAGCTGATTTGTCTTCTGAATGTTTGGGACAGAGTTGCTCAGTATCTGTGGTGTCAGATGGAATATAACGAGGATTAGAGTTTTTAAATAGAAACATTCAATAGAAAAGCTATTTTCAAATATTAATCCTGCATGGTTTAATGAAAACCTAATTCCTAACAAATGGTGGTCATTTGGTTGGTTTTTCTGAGGCTCAGTTTATTCTAAACATAGGTGCATATGGCACCCCTGATGACACAGGACCTTAAAGCTATATAAAGCAGCTTATGACCATGAGTGTTGGTGGAGCTGGGTCTGTTGAGGCCTGTAGGTTGGGAACTCTCAGATTTATTTTAAATTTTTAAATCCAGAATTGCCTTCTGGCTTCTTTTACAGAATACAACATGATTTAGATGGAGTGAAGCAAAGATCCACCAAAGAATTCAATTCTCTGTACCTCTAGGCCTATGTAAAAGCAGTAAAAATCTCCCATTCTTCCAGAGGAATTTGTTATGGCAATGAGAAGTAAGTATTTCCTGGGGGAATATGTCATTAACTGAGAAAGTGACTTTAGTGGAGGTCAGGCAGGTAGAAGACTGAAAAACAAGGAAAGCACTAAGTTGTGTTTAGGATAGTTCTTGCCCACTCAAGTTAGTAGCTCTCATTTTGGTGTGTGTTCTAAGGAAATGTTCTTTGAAGAGTTCACATAATAGTGCTAAAATGGTTTAGAACAGTATTTTTTATATCTGAATTTCAAAGAACCCCACAGTTTATGTTTGTCAAGAAAAAAATCTGTGTTCTTAAAACTGACCAGAAGACAGATTCTTTGCCATGTTAATGCAACTTTCCCAAATATTATAACCTCGTAATTTATAGATGGTACACAATTACCAGAAATCTAACATAATTTAAAATAAAAATTACAGGATAACTTAAGGAACAGTATTCCAAGGTGTTTCAGCTTAGAATCAAAGCAGAGCTCAATACTAATCAATTATTTTTCACAGTAGTCTCGGGACCTAATCCTCCTTTTAACATTGTACTGTGCTCAAAATTGACTCAAACCCCAAAACAAACAACATTCTATTTATGGGGCTGAATGTCATGTTGCCTCTTATCAGACACCTCAACTTACGTGGTATGCTGATTTCAATAATATTCCCACATACTTGACTCCTGAAGTCAATGAGAATTCTGCCTGCATTTCACATCTACTGCCTCCATCCCTAACGGTGTGGCCACCTTGTTTTTTGTCTAATATCTTAGGTCAAATACCATTGCTAGATGTAAATTCAACACTTCATAAAACAGGAGAAAAAAAAAATCAGTGTTTGCAAATGCTGGAGGCATGTGATGGTCCTTGAAACAAGGGGAAGTATTTGGCTGCTCAAAGTTGAGGGCCTTTTCTCAGCAGAAAGGACTACTAGAATGAAACAGGAATCAAGACACGATTCCTGTCCTTGAAGCAGGAATCAAGACACATGAGTAAAGAGGATGGCAAGGGGTCAGAAGTGAAAGTAGTAGGTATGCAGGCTGCAATGCAAGAAGGTCATAATTGCTCATGGGATCTGGTACACAATGATTAAAGCTATGGAAGTATTGCCTTTTTAAGGGACCTTGGAATAAGGCTTAGCTCCCAAACAAAGTGATGTAGATGTATACGTATTCCCATTTCCTTCAGGCCTTAGAGCAAACTGTTCTCTTCTGTGACCAGGGGAACTGAATTGCTCCAGCTCACAGTTGAGGAAGAAACTAACAAGTATGTACTGTGGATAATCATGGAGTTTAAACCCTCCACTGGTGGTTCAGACACAGCTAAACTGGATACCAAAAGGTCAAAAGTAGTGGACATTCATGAAGTTGAAAAGAGGGTAACTCAAAGGCTGTTTTTCTGAGAATGGGAAGACAGTGAGGCCAAAAAGTATAATGAATTGTGAATGAGGACCTGAAACAAGTCTCTGAGCAAAGGATAGGACATATGTTGAAAATGTACTTAGAGTTGTCCTCTGTCTGCTATAATAATATTAACAAACCACTGTAAGTTCATAGTACAATAGTCAGCTGTCTTCCTGCCACAAGAAAACTCAACATGATGTGTCAGCTTCTATGTTCTGTTCAGGAATCATGGGAAAACGCTTCACAGCATTAAAGCTCTTTCACAGTTCTGTGAGAGTTTATCGCATATTTAGATTGACAAATACAGTGAGTTAAATGATAGGCAAAGAGCAGGTATTGAAAGGGAGCCTAATTTCAATGTTTTTTCAACAAATAAAAATAGTTGCAGAGAGTAGTAATCAGCTTGGTGACAAAGCTCATGTTACGTGAATATCCCTCTCAAGATTAGGTTGCAAGTAGAAGAGGAAGTAGGTAAATTTTAGACTTACTGCTCCCAGAAGGAGCTTATGATCAACTCAACGTAAGGCCTAATGGGAAACGGGGCCTGAGAAGCTATGACCTTTATGCAGTGGGACGTGTGTTTGAATGGTTACGATTCAAAGAACTAGCTCACCAGGTAGTAACTGATCTGGAAAGTCCCTTCCCATTAATGAAGGCGAGGAAGCGGGGGGGACGCGGTGGGGGGGATGGGAAGTGACCTGATCATGAAAGGGCTGATAGGAAAAGCAGGGTGAGTGAGATTAGTTGAGGAAGGCACTCCTGAGCTGAAATTTATCACTGAGCTAAGGAAGACACTTTTACAATGTGTAAGGTTGTGGCCTGGGAGTTCACTTGCCACCGCACAAAGTTATTCTGTCAGTTCTGTCACTGAAGAAAATGGAGATGACTTACACTAGATGTTTTAAAACATGCAAATATTTTTGTGTGCTGAGGCTGAACCAATACTGAAAATTATTTTTATCTTGCAGTCTTTCATGCTGGGGTGTATAAGTAAGAGTAAATATACATATATAATATATATAATATATATAAAAATACATGAAATGATTTAATATATTTTATATATAAAATATATAAAATATAAATATAAAATATATAAATATATATATAAAATACATATAAATATATATAATATATATAAATATATATAAATATATATAAATATATATAAAATATATAGCTATTTTTCACACCAGCATAACAACTTGGGCTCAAATTCAGCTCAAGATAGATACACTGTTGCTAGAGTTGCTATTTTTCTAAAGAGGTGCTACCTGAGCACTTTTATGCTCTATGCCTTTTGCTTATGTTTTATAGCTATGAGATCTTTCCACTACTGAACAGCAACCTGATTTATCAGATCACACCTTGAATTTGTCAAGATAAAAATGTAAACACTACAGGGGCTCTGGGTAGAGCCTGCAATTCTAACAGCAAGTTACTGGTACTCAGTATTTTTAACCATTTTCTACTAGCTCTTCAGACATATATTGCTTATGTGAAGTTGTCATGTGAGATAGCAAAACTCTACTACAGTCAAGTTGTATTGGGCTTCTTTTAGGTCCATATAGCATGATGTGGATTAAGTGGTCATTCCTTAACACATTACTGTGAAACCTGCATTACTAGTTTAATCTGCTATTCAGTTAACATTTTGCCTTAAGATTTTTATTTATAACCTCTAGTTTAAAAAACTCAAGAGTAAACACTTCATATGCAGTCAGCTTGGGAACGGAAATGCAAACATGTGTATGTATTTTTTATATTTTCAAAGGGGAATGAGAAAAATCTTAATTCTGAAATCTGGGAGCTAACTTCCAGGACTTCAAATATTTGAGAAAGAAACTTTGACAGTAACAACTCTGTACATGTAAGCAAGGAAAGAGACAAGTTAAAAACTAATCTTACCGTTTACTGCTTTGTGTGACCTTGAGTATCACAACATAAGAAGTCTGTACTGGTTTACAGAGAAAACCAAAAGGCCAACTGTGCATTGATTAGAAGAAGGATTTGGTGAGGAAATAATTCTTTAGGTTCAAGTGTTTACTGAATTCAAAATGCTCTGAAAGAATCAGTGTAGAAAAAAACAAGCAGCCACAAAACAAGAAAGCAGTCCTTAAAAATAACTCTGAATTTTCCTCAGAAA
The DNA here is from genome assembly GCF_037157495.1 of Lathamus discolor. Lineage (NCBI taxonomy): Eukaryota > Metazoa > Chordata > Aves > Psittaciformes > Psittacidae > Lathamus > Lathamus discolor. Next base: position 89,852,829 of record NC_088884.1, on the reverse strand, counting down.
ATCAAAGTGTGTTAGGGATAGAATAACATAAGTTTATCAGATGACTGGAAAACACAGACAAAACAAACATGCTTAGAAGTGGAAATAAAAAAAAACAACCCAACCCAAAGACATAGAGTAGATGGGGCTTATTGTCATATTTTCAAAAGCTAGACTTATTTGGTTTAGAAAGTAGATTGTCTTACATATAAGAGATTGAGTTTTTAGTTAGTAGCATAACACATGGTTTAAGTTGGCTCCATGTCAACACAATTTGTTCCAGGTACTTAGAGTCACTGTGCTGGTGACTAGTAGCAAGGGTCCAATTCAGTATTAGCAAGGGTTCAATTGGTCACAAAGCAGGGTAGATTCTAAAGGCATACACAGCTGTTACTAAGCTATGTTACTTCATCTGCTGCTAGTTTCTAAATATTTAATTTAAGAGTATTACACTTGGACTTATCTTCAGAAACAATGAAAGACTCCTGTCTGTATGCACTGGCATCTTGTGGGGACTAAAGCAATATGGTTTTGTATTCAGCTTGTCAGCATTGTATACTGCAGTTGCTTTAAAGAAGGAGAGATTCTTTTTTTCCCCCATATATATCAGTTGGTTTCTTTGGGGAATGCAGTAGACAAAAAAATAAGAAGATAATTTTAGGCTGAATTCTGTATAGCAAAAGAACAAAAACCCCTGAGAGATCTGTATGGTATTCCTCTTCCCATCTTCTCCTCGGGTTCTATCATTAGTCAAGCTGAAACCTTTGCTTCCTGAAAACTTCAGTGCAAAATGAAAGTGCAAAGCCCTTTTTTCATCCTGGTCCAGATACTGCAGCGTAGGAGATCTGGGAAGAACGATGATCCTGTATGTAACTAGTAACAGAAATGGGCTTGGCAAATTTCAGGGAAATATCTGACTGAAACTATACCTGGTCAAAGCTAAATGTTATTTGCACACTGGAAATGTGCAGATACACAAGAACAAAAAGAAAATAGTCTGACATGATACTGTATATGTCCTGCAAATGGGGTACAATCCAGATAAACCAAAGATTGTTTTTCAAGTACTGCTCCTGATCTTACCAGGTTAAGAGGAAGTAGATATGGTTGTGAATGAGATATGTAGATCCAGGAGAGAAGTTCTCAAAACAGTAGCAGCAAACTCTTATTAATTTGCATTGCAGAAATGTTCCGTGGACCAATGAATGTACAAACTGGGAGAGCCATTACCATGAATACCCTTTCTGAGATCTGTCAGGTGCCAGAATCAAATTCTGATATTAATATGGATGCTGCAAAAGCTAATATTCTAATACTTAGGGATGCAAGGAACTCTCAGAAGGATAAAAAAAAATTTGCCTCTCTGCTTTTAGTCCAGCTGCCTGAGGGGCAGGAAGAGTGAGGAAAGAAATATTAAGTCCCTGAAAACTTTTAAGGATGATATTATACCATCTTAAACAAGGGATTAGCTATGAAAGAACATCCTTTCTTCTGGAGAACATATTTTCCTTCTAAGCTGCTGGATACTTCAGTGGCTGGCATGATTACTTTCAGAACCTTCAAGGCCATTTTTGTCTTAAATCTTTCTGTTCCTTAGAATGTGACATGTAACTCAAGTATGACCCTCAGTTAACTGGTTCTCTGGTGGAGGGAGTATCATACCCTGCTTCTGGTATAGCGTTGCAACTAGTATTGTAACTTCAGACAACTAACTCTTGTAATTATTTTGTTTGTCACCACACATGGATTCCTGCCATGAATTTAATTTTGGGCACAGCAGCTTCCATAACTATGTAAGAGTTTTCTTCTGAAAATACCTCTTCTTCTCTCCAAGGAAGTTATGTAAGTAGTTGGACACCATTAGGCTTCAAACCTGAAGGCTGCTGGATGCCCTTGTATTTCTTCTTACCATTCCACGTAGCTCTTAAACAAGCCACTATGGAGTAAAACAGAAACAGTGCTGAGCACGTTCAGTTTCTCTGTGCTAGACTGCAAATGAGTTACAGCTCAATGTTTGCTCTTTGAGGAGGGGAGAGATTTTTCAGCTGCTATTCCAGCAAACCCTGGTGTATCTGCAGAAATTGCAACAGAAGTTTGTATGCAGTGGTTCAATTGGACACTTTAGAGCTATGCCAGCAAGAACATTCTTTTCACTTGTGTATGCTGTGTCCTCAGCTGAAGGCAATGCTGGCATAGGTATGTTCTGCAATCAGTTCTGTTCATGACAGAGAACTAAGGGAGGCTATACGCACCTAAGCTGTGTACGTACCAAACACAGAAGAGTTATGTTGAAACTTACCAGGCTCCGGTCTTACCACTGGCTAATGATCAGTGTACATTTAGCACCCCGTGATGTCTTTCATCTCTGTTCTGTCTGATTTGCTTCATTTGGACCTCACTCTCCTTGCCACTGCAGCTAGGACAAAACACAACAGAACTGTAACATACATGTCTACCTGAGTAGCAGTTCTCAGCTCAACAAGGCTGACTTTATTCCCCCCACTGACCTTTATATAAACCAGAAAGGACAAATGCTGACACCAACAGCATATGAAACACATTTATAAGGTGTTATGGTCAATGGCTGATTAATTTAAATAAAAGAAAATGCTGGTACAAGTGGCCAGACAGTTGTAAATATGTTTAATGTCATAACACCCATTATGCTATGAAAGGAGACTGATCTAAATCTCCCCTCTCTCAGCTTAAAGCCATTTCCCCTTGTCCTATCACTACATGCTCTTGTCAAAAGCACCTCTCCATATTTCTTGTAGGACCCTTTTAGGCACTGGAAGCTGCTCTGATGTCTGCTGGGGCCTCTTCTTATCTAGGCTGAACAACCCCAGCTCTGTCTTCTAGAAAAAGTTCAATGTTGCAGTTTTATGTTTTTTATGTATTGCAGTTTTATGAAAAAGAGTAGTGGTGTGTTGTCATGAATCTGCTAAAATGTAACTTCTTTCTCCCTGTTCAAACTAGATTGCATGCAGTGTTAGTTGGAATACAATGCCCCTGCTAGGTATACAGTGAAAACATATGCTAATCTTCAGATAAACACAATTAGACAGAATGTCAAGGTTCCTTTAGAAGTGCCAGATTTCTGTCATTCCCTCCTTTTTCCACCAAAAAATGTCTCCAAAAGTGAAGGATTATGTGGTTTCAAAACCTAATCTAAATCTGAATTTGCCCATTCCTGTAATACAAAAATAATGAGGATAAATGTGTGCTGTTTTGAGACAATACAGTGTTTGTGGAAAGTGTTACTATGTAACTGTGGATTGAAGTGTGGGTATTGTTTCTGGTGAGAATACCCCTTCTCTCTAGCACTCATATCTGTAAGTGCCAGCAGCTATTATTTAAGCATGTATGTGAGAGGTCCCAGTTCTTAAATACACAAAAACCTCTGGGTTTTTGTGACAGGGTACAGATTGTCCGCCTCTGCTGGGGTCCAAGAGGTGGTCCCCAGACCCTATGCCGCCTGCCCACCTTTCTGCTCTCCCAGCTGCCTCTGGGTCACATGACTGCAGCAATGCGAGGGATGAGCTCGCCGGTGCTAGACCGTAAGGCCACGACTGTGTAATGAAGAGCCATTTGCTCTGGACACGAAAACCAGGCCGCGGGTGAGGAGCGGGCCTTCATGCCTCTGCAGAGCACATTGCTTGTGCGTGAGCACACATGAGGAGGCCGCGGGTGCCATGACCCTCGCTGAGGCCAGGCCTCAGCCGTGGGAGTGTTGAAAGCCCGAAGGCCTCGTATTTCTTGCCCTGACATTGGCGCGCCGCCATCTAACTGGCTCGCGCGCGCCCCCTGCCGCCGCCCCGCCCTGTTCCCCCTCGCGGGCGGCTTCGCTCCTCCCCTCGGCCTGAGGAGCCAGGGAAGCCCGGCAGCTAGCTCCTCTTCCTACTCCCTCCCCCGGCCCGGCGGTCTCGGTCGCTCTCCCGGTGGGATGGAAGTCCCCGGTGATCCTTCTTCCCGGTAGCAGGCGGCGGCCCGAGTCGGTGGAAAATGCTGGGCATGTACGTGCCAGACAGGTTTGCCCTGAAATCGTCAAAAGTGCAGGACGGGATGGGGCTCTACGCAGCCCGCAGAGTTAAGAAGGTGGGTGATGGCCGGGCAAGCGGGGTAGCGGCCTGGCCCGGCCTGAGCGGGCGGGGAGCGGCTGCCACGTATCATAGGAGAGTGGGGCGACTCCTCCCCTCCTTGCTGCCACCGACCTGGCTGCCGCGATCTGACTTTACCTCAGAGCCACTTTGTGGACGCTGCCTCGACTTTCCGCTGTCCTGCGCGCTCTCCCCTCGGGGGAGGCACCCCCCGCTTTCCCTTCCCCCCAAAGGGTTCGTCCCGGGATGCTGCCGCCCGGGGGGGAGGGGCGTAGAGCCCTACCCTATGCGGTCGGCGGAAGGTTTTCACTGTGCGTTTCTGTGCCACCTATTTTGTTTAAACTCCGTCGGTATTTCTGGCGATGGGGTGAGGGTAGGGCTGGCTCCCCAGTCACTGCTCGCCTTCGGGCCGCGGCGCCCCTCTGCGGCCCCCTTCGGCCGCTGGCTCCCGCCGCCTTCCTCACCTGAGGGCTCGGCGGGAACAGTGTTTGAGTCCGTCGTTTCGAGATAATAAAGCCAGGCCTGTGAAAAATACCGTTCAGTTGTGGTGCACTACTCTCCTGCCCTAACCAGGTATAGTCCCTTGACATATAATTGAATTGAAAGTCTCTTGATGACCTGCAATCCCAATTATAACTGCCCAGGTGGCTTGTTAACACAGATAAAGGCATATCTAAAGTTACGAACCCTCATTAGTATACACTTATATGTATTTTCTGTGTTTTCATCTTAGTCCTGGTTTTGGCTCTGAGTGGTTTGGGAGGGCTGCCTAATTTTCCAGTAGTTTCATCAACAAAGCTTAGACACCATTGGTAGGGGGTCTCTCATTTTTAAAGTGCCTCTCAGTATTAATAGAGGGTGGAAGTGAAAAATTTCATAGCACTGGGCATATTTGGTTTTTTTGGGCTTTTTTCCACAGAGGTTCTGATCTTTGAAAACTGGGACTTCACACAGCAGGGAAGTCTCTATGCTACTAGCACTTTTTAATCTTTGGACTCTGAAATAGAGTGAGCTCTAGACTGAAGCTCAAGGAAATTATCATCTGCGTATGGTTCTGAATTTCAGTTCAGGGTCTGAGCCCCCTTCCTTTACACTGTTGACAGTTGGACCATTTCCTTACGTGAATTACTCCACGTTGCTTTTGAACTCTGTTACACTGGTAAAGTGTATGCTATCAGAGCTCTGCCAGTGTGAGCACATCATACAGGACATCCTGCAAACCTGAAATGGTGCCCGTGTGACATGTATAGCATGTGGGATGCAGAAAGGCAGAGGCAGTTGTAGTAAGATCTGTTTGTATTAGGAGTGTCTGTTAGAGGCTTGTCCTTTATTTGACAATGAATCCCCTGCTGGTAGCACAGAGGATTGCGGTATGCAAATCCCTGATCAGAAGTCTGTGTCTGACAGGCGGACTTTGGTCTTTGATAGGCTGAGGAACCAGCTCTTGAGTTGCTGTGTGGGCAGTGGTTGAAACAGGTATTCCTAAAATGATTGGAGACTGAAGCACTGTGTGTTGCCACAGCTGCTCAGGGAAGGGTGGATGTGTAACAAGTGACATGGATGACATGTTGGATACAGCCAGCCTGTTACTCTTTTCCACAAAAAGAAAAATCACATCTTAAGTGCTGTCAGCATATTTTCTTCTCTGGTACTGAGGCAACAGTACTACACTTCATGGCTGTGATAAAGTAGCTAATAGCAGGTAAATCAGTTCTTTGAAGCTTTGGGATTGGGAGGAGGTGTTGAATATGACTTGACTGAAAGTAAAACACATTTAAAACTATTTCGTAATCAGAAATTGCATGGGCCAACTCTCCAAGTGCTAAACAATAATGAATTAGGCCTCTGAAAGTTCTCCTATTAGCAAAATTTTAGTGATAATACATTTTGAATGGCTGTCGTCTGCCACCTGCTTTGTGCCTTTAGGTATTATGCTGTGCTTTGAAGTTTTCATCTGTAATCATAAAATGTGGAAACTTTCTGTTTTGTTACTTTTACCCAAGCTGTGATTCTGTTGCAACTTTTTTTCTTCAGCGGCTCTCCTTTGGTTACAGCATGAGTATTATAGGGAACTTGGTATAATCATCAGAGAACCACTACATTTCTCAGTGTTTTGCTAAGACCAGAAGATTTATCACTGCTCCTTTCTTGAAAGCAACTGTTGAAAATAGCTTTTTTAATGTTTGAATGATCTGCCTTCATGTCTTGAGTAATTAATGTGTTTGACTTCAGGCTGTGTTGTATGTCTCACTTTTATTAATCAGGGAGGAATTTGAAGTCTTAGTATGGTTTTGATTAATATATGACATATGACTGCATGTTTATTGACTAGGACTAATACACATATATATGAAGAAAATGCTCTGAAAGGCTAAATGAATAATTACACTTCTCCCCAGGGACCTTCATGATCCAAGACATGAAGTTTTGCAGTCTCTAAATTCTTTCTAAATTTGAGAAGCTAGAAAGCTTCTGAATCACCTATTATTTATGTTACATTCATTTTACATTTAGAGCTGGACATCTTGCCTTTTGCTTTTCCTATTGTTTTGAGCTTCTAGAAGGTCTTAAACATACTACAGTAGAGGTTTATGTGTCCAGAGTAGCTTAGATAGGAATGCTATATGGTGTTCCTTGTTTTGAGTCAGTATGTAGTGTTAAGCTATTGCCGTGCATCCCAGAGGTGATGCGTGCTTCGGTGATGGGTAAAATTAACACTGCAGATGCTTTACAAGGTACCTAGGGATCCTTTGGATTGCAAGTATGAAGGTATTTCTGACATGAGGGTTGTGGAAACCTCCAAAATACTTAAGGAAGTAATTAATCTCTTCAGGTTGTCTTAAAAGGTGTTATTCTACCACTGAAATGAATGCGGGAGACTAGCATTTTTAGGTTCCTTATTTATTATGTCTTTAAATAATTTCCAGAGTAAACTTATGTTACTGTTTTTCTTTTTTTTCTTTCTATAGAAGTAATCTAGATTATAGTCCAATAGGATTCTTTCCATCTTGATAATTGCTATGAGTAATGAAAGATTCTGCAGATAAAACTGCACCCTTTTAGACCTCAGCAGTTGTCGTGAGCTCTTTTCTCTGTTGCACCAAGCCTGTTACTTTCTGAGTGAATGGGGAAAGCCAGCTCAGCTTGGCAGGGGGCATTTGCTCGAGAAAGGGCCTACCTTATCTTTACTGAGTTAGACAGGACCTTGCTGTTTCCAGAGAGGTTTTCCTCTGCAATCACCTTGGCTCTTCCTCCTCCTTAATCTGAGAAAACAGTGCAATTTAAGCAAATTGCCTTTTATGTAACACTTGCATGGCACGTATTAGTATGTTTACTGGGGTGTCACTCGGCTTCAGCTGAGAAGGTTTATGGCTGTACACATGCAAGTGTATTGAAGTATTTTTACCTTCATTACTGATAAGATTGAGGGATTCTTAATAGAATCGTAGAATAGTTAGGGTTGGAAAGGACCTCAAGATCATCTAGTTCCAACCCCCCTGCCATGGACAGGGACACCTCACACTAAACCATCCCACCCAAGGCTTCATCCGACCTGGCCTTGAACACTCACAGGGATGGAGCACTCACAACCTCCCTGGGCAACCAATTCCAGTGTCTCGCCACCTTAACAGGAAAGAATTTCCTCCTTATATCCAATTTAAACTTCCCCTGTTTAAGTTTTAACCCATTACCCCTTGTCCTGTCACTACAGTCCCTGACGAAGAGACCCTCCCCAGCATCCCTATAGACCCCCTTCAGATACTGGAAGGCTGCTATGAGGTCCCCACGCAGCCTTCTCTTCTCCAGGCTGAACAGCCCCAACTTTCTCAGTCTGTCTTCATACAGGAGGTGCTCCAGTCCCCTGATCATCCTTGTGGCCCTCCTCTAGACTTGTTCCAGCAGTTCCATGTCCCTTTTATGTTGAGGACACCAGAACTGCACACAATACTCCAGGTGAGGTCTCACAAGAGCAGAGTAGAGGGGCAGGATCACCTCCTTCGACCTGTTGGTCACGCTCCTTTTGATGCAGCCCACGATACGGTTGGCTTTCTGGGCTGCGAGTGCACACTGCCGGCTCATGTTCTTTTTCTCATTGACCAGCACCCCCAAGTCCTTCTCTGCAGGGCTGCTCTGAATCTCTTCTTTGCCCAGTCTGTAGCTGTGCCTGGGATTGCTCCGACCCAGGAGTAGGACCTTGCACTTGTCGTGGTTGAACTTCATAAGGTTGGCATCAGCCCACCTCACAAGCGTGTCAAGGTCCCTCTGGATGGCATCCCTTCCCTCCAGCCTATCAACCGGACCACACAGCTTGGTGTCTTCAGCAAACTTGCTGAGGGCGCACTCAATCCCACTGTCCATGTCAGCGATGAAGATGTTAAACAAGATCGGTCCCAACACCGATCCCTGAGGGACACCACTCGTTACTGGTCTCTAGCCGGACATCGAGCCATTGACCACAACTCTTTGTATGCGGCCATCCAGCCAGTTCTTTATCCACCAAGTTCATCAGGGACTGTAGTAATAGGGTAATGGGTTTAAACGTAAATAGGGGAAGTTCAGGTTATACAAGGAAGAAGTTCTTTACTGTGAGGTTGGTGAGGCACTGGAACAGATTGCCCAAAGAAGTGGTAAATACTCCATCCTTTGCAGTATTCAAGGCCGGGTTGGACAGAACCTTGGACAACATGGTCGAGTGTGAGGCATCCCTGCCCATGGGAAAGGGGTTGGTACTAGGTGATCTTAAGGTCCTTTCCAACTCAAACTATTCTATGATGAAGAAGAAAATTTCAGTTTGAGTATTAAATCGCAGGCAGGCAGAAATGGAACTGGGAAATGACTGGCAGGGGAGGAGCTGTGACCTCATTTGATTAGCAAAACAGTGAAAGGCAGTATGGGGATCAGTGAGAGGTGAAGGACCTGAAGACCCATAGTGCCACTTTTTTGCTGTCACTGCCCCTTTCTGTGTCTCCAGAATGGATCCAGTTGTTGTCCTTTTACCTTGTGCTTTGTTGTTCTTTCCAATGAAATCTTTGTGCACATTTATAAATATTTATAAATATTATATAATAAAATATTATTATATAAATATTAATAAAAATAAAATATTATTATAAATATTTATAAATATTATAAATATTTCTGTGACTAGTGGAGTTCCTCAGGGGTCGGTGCTGGGACCAGTGCTGTTTAATATTTTCATCAATGACCTGGATGAGGGAACTGAGTGCACCCTCAGCAAGTTTGCTGATGACACAAAACTGGGAGGAGTGGCTGACACACCAGAGGACTGTGCTGCCATTCAGCGAGACCTGGACAGGCTGGAGAGTTGGGCGGGGAGAAACTTGGTGAAATTTAACAAGGGCAAGTATAGAGTCTTGCATCTGGGGAAGAACAACCCCATGTACCAGTACAGGTTGGGGGGTGACCTGCTGGAAAGTAGCGAAGGGGAAAGGGACCTGGGGGTCCTGGTGGATAGGAGGATGACCATGAGCCAGCAATGTGCTCTTGCGGCCAAGAAGGCAAATGGCATCTTAGGGTGCATTAGAAAGGGTGTGGTTAGTAGGTCAAGAGAGGTTCTCCTCCCCCTCTACTCAGCCTTGGTGAGGCCGCATCTGGAATATTGCGTCCAGTTCTGGGCCCCTCTGTTCAAGAAGGACAGGGAATTGCTTGAAGGAGTCCAGCGCAGAGCCACAAAGATGATTAAGGGAGTGGAACATCTCCCTTATGAGGAAAGGCTGAGGGAGCTGGGTCTCTTTAGCTTGGAGAAGAGGAGACTGAGGGGTGACCTCATCAATGTTTACAAATATGTAAAGGGTAGGTGTCAGGATGATGGAGCTAGGCTTTTTTCAGTGATATCCAGTGATAGGACAAGGGGCAATGGGTGTAAACTGGAACATAGGAAGTTCCACGTTAACATCAGGAAGAACTTCTTTACTGTAAGAGTGACAGAGCACTGGAACAGGTTGCCCAGGGGGGTTGTGGAGTCTCCTACACTGGAGATATTCAAGGCCCGCCTGGACAAGTTCCTGTGTGAGGTACTGTAGGTTGCCCTGCTCTTGCAGGGGGGTTGGACTAGATGATCTTTTTAGGTCCCTTCCAACCCTTGGGATTCTGTGATTCTGTGATCGGCTCTCAATTCTGTTACCTCGTCCCGCAATGACAATTTGCTTTCCCTTTATTTATTGGCTTTCAGTTTCAATTTTAAATACAAGGTTGGGTTTTTGGTGGGTTTTTTTTTAGGTTTTTTTGTTGGTTGTTTTCTCAGAAGAATGATGCATTCTTCTTCCTCTCCACTCTACCTGTAGGCAGTCTGTAAAAACTAAGCAAGAGACAAAACATGTAGCAGGCTGTTACTGGGATTATGGAATATGCCTGGGGGAAGGGACAAGTAGACAAGATCAATACTTCTATTAGTCATAATAGCATTATTTTTAAAGAAACACCAAAGTTGATTTTCATTATATATTTATAATCTGTAATGCTTAAAAGTATATAGAGCTTTTAGACTTGAGTACTGCTTAAAGGAACATTGTGCATTCCAGTTTGTAGGGCTTGTCACTGTAAGTAAGGGCAAGGTTGGGGGAATGGGGAGGAGCTAGGCCTGTATTAGAAGAAAGTCGTATTTAAATTATTTACCCTTCTGGTAGTGTGACACCTGTGAAGGAAGAACGTATCAATGGATGCTTCCACAGTATGTGTTATGACTAGCAGGTGGTAAAACATTTTAATTTTATTTATGAAAGCTTGAATTAATTCATAGACATGTGCATACTCCTTTTGTTTTTAAATTAATCTCTCTGTATGATCAGACTCTCAGTGTTTTGATTTGTGGCACTTGAAAAAGTAGTATTGCAAATAATCATGCAAATAAATCTAATGTAAACTTTGTGCTTGCCAAATACTTCATGCCTTTGTTGGCTGCCTATTGCAAGGTACTTCTTGAAAATTTTGTGAGAAATGTCAGAAATTTCACCCGTAAATTTCAGCCTTGTTTAAAATTAAGAAAATGCTGTTTCCCAAAGGGGAAATAAGCATACAGAGAAAAGGTACGGTTTTAAGAGATTGTCCAAGCTACGAAAAGAATGGGAATGAGTTTGAAGTCTGAAGGGTGCGCACCCTTGTGGCATGTAGTTGGTTGACAAAGGAAAACTGTCCTTTGCCATTTAAAGCTGAAAGTGATTCCTCTGCTGGAGTTTGGTAATTCACTTGCCTTTATTCAATTTTTTTTCCCACTAATTCTTTTTCTTTTGTAATTGTTCCTTTAGGGTGAAAAATTTGGCCCTTTTGCAGGGGAGAAACGAATGCCTGAGGAGCTGGATGAGAGCACAGACTGCAGGCTCATGTGGGAAGTGAGTAGTCTAAAATGACATTAGCACACCTAGCCAAAAGTGTTTTTGGAATTAAGATTTACCATAACAAGTCCTTTTTCTTTTTTTTTTCCCCTTAGCTTAAAGATACTGTAATGAGATTTTGTACTTACTGATGCTTTTAAAACTTTCTGGGTGGAGGGGGATTGACTTACTTAAAACTGTAAAGAAAGAACAAATGATAGTTTCTAATCATAGAAACATAGAATGATTTGGATTGCAAGGGACCTTAAAGATTATCTTGTTCCAGCTTCTTGCTATGGATAGGAACACCTTCCACTATACCAGGTTGCTCAAAGCCTGTCAATGAAGTGTGAAAAATACCAAGTAAAGCAAACCAGAAAAATATAACAACATTGTGAAAATTATTGAACAATGATAAAAAAAGATTAAAATAGTTTGAATATGGAAAGATTATTGTAAGTTACTGAAATACTGATATATGCTGATTAACAGGTGTCAGTTCATGGCTTACTCCAAGTGTAATACAAAACATCTGCTGTGACACTTCTAGAGTTTGGCAGTTGTGTAAGGGAAGTTTTCAAATGTTAGCAACTTTGTAATGCAATGTGTAGTTGTGAGATCTTGTGCAAAACCTGGTGTTGTGGGCAGAGAAAGGTATAGTGAGTTTCGGGACTCTTTAAAAATACTTTACACATGTTAGGCAGCAACAGTAGTTTATAAACTAGGTCTTGTAATTAGGTCCCTAATCCAGTTTATATCCTGTCATAGCTGTGTTTGCCTGTAGTAAATATCTATCAGTTGAGCAACTGAAGAAATTACACTAACTGAAAAATACTTGTAATAACAACATTTCCAACTTGTTAGAAGCACCTGCTCTTCAGTGCTTCTGTCTTTATTATCTTTCTTTTATGCTGTAGTTCTTTGAGCAGAATTCCTTTTCTTCCCCTCATCCCCCAGCAGTTTCTATTGAATGATATTTAGTCCTCGTCTGCACCGAGAAGGGGACTCACTTCCTGATTTTGAACCTTTCTATGGTTAGAGGTGTAAGGATGACTTATTTTTCTGTCGTGTGGCACTGTACAAAAAATGCTTATGTTTGACATGTGGCTTGAAGAACTGTTTATGCATTTATTACACAATAAATGTTTATTTGGAAAAAAAATCTCTTCTAGCATTAACATCGCTGAGCGGCTTATAAAGAGCATAGTATTGATACAATCTTAATAGAGCTGTAAATGGATTCTATGCTCTGGAACAGTGAGTGAGAGAATGCTAAAAGCCTGTCACATTAAACCCAAATTCAATAGAAATATAACGAGTGGCAAAATATTCCTAGATGAATGTTAGGTCTTTGAATGCCTGGGCTTCTGTTTTCCCCTTTTCCCTTTTTAATTTTCTTAAAAAAAAAAAAAAAAAAAAAAAATCTTAGGGTGTGTCCAAAATATCCTTTCCCAGAGAGGAGGTGTGGACAGTTTGTTCCCCTCTCTGGTTATGTACTCAGAGCAGCTGGCTTTATCTCCTTTGTTCTCAGTTGATAACAAAACAATGTAGTGTGCTTTTATTAGATATATTTGCTGTACATGTTAATGTGCCCTGGCTCACTTGTCTTTTCATGGTTTCTGCAGGTTATTTGAAAGCAATAAAATACTTGAGTTAGAACAAGGTTTTCAGAAGGGACAGTGGGTGGATTATAGAAATGACAAGGTCTTTACGTTTGTTGGAAAGCCATACGATTTTCCAGATTCCTCATTGCTGATGCTTAAATGAGATTTACCTCTTCATGTAAGACAGAAAATATAAAGCAAATACAGGGATTTACTGATGACACTAATATGACCCCATCAACAGCAGACCAGAAAATGAGTTTTTTATGAGCTGTTTGAAAACCTTTTCGTAATATCTTACTGCAACGTAGTTTTGAGAGCCTTGGAAAGATTCCTGCATACCAAATTTTTTGACTTCCTGAATGTTTGAACCCAAGTTGTTCATGTTTACTGAGGTTGATCTGAGCGTGAGCTTTATAGTACAATGTAAATCATGCTGAGTCTTAACTTCTTTCAAGTCTTAACTTGAAAATCAAGACCAGGAATGCAGAAGGTAGAAAGCTGAACACTGCAAGTAGATGGTTATTGCAGAGACTGTGGGAGGCAGTCACAGCAACTAGCCAAGTTTTTGGGTAGTCAGCTGTACTGAAGATATGAAAAATAATTTGAGCAGTGTTGGATGAAGGCATGCTAAAGCCTGGCCTCGCAGTCTGATGGCAGTCAAAATAATGCATTTCCAGAGAGGACACCTTTAGGAAGAAAGCTAAGTGGTAGAGGCTTTTTCTAAGTCAAGTAAAAGTGAACATTAGTGAAACATTTCATTTCTTGGCATGTGATGCCTGGGATCTGAGCTTCAATTTTGTGGAATAGTTTTCTGTGAGGAAATTTACCACATGCATTTCTAGTTGTGTAGAGTAATGGTCTGTGATGTAGTCTCTTTTGATCAAGCTATTCCTTTTTTTCCAAGACAAGCATTTTGTGTTGGCATCTTTAAGGTGTCATGTTGAGACAAAATTGTACACGTTTTCTTTTGGTCTTCAGGAAAACATGGAACCCAACAAATATATTGTGTCCAGTGATTTTGTTAAATAAAGTTCTGAGGATATTAGAGATTCTGTTTGAATTAAACCTAGCAGAATGCCATTAGCCTGGCTGTAACTTGCAGAGTTTTGAAGAAATCAAAGGCTTACACTTGCTCGTTTAACAGATGCCAGAGGACCGGTGGTGGTGGGGGGAGGTATCTTTGATCTTGCTGTTATCTGTTAAAGAGCTACATGCTGAAATGTTTTACTTACAAGTGATGTGAAAGGGGAAAACCCCCACAAACCTGTGGTACACATAAAGTTAGGAGTAGTAATAAAAAGCCAAGAAAATGTCCAAATGTCTTCCTGCTTTTTCTTTCTTTCTGTCAAAACCCCACCTTCTCATTATTCCCCAACCCCCATGTCATTATCTCTCAGCCTGAATTGCATGTTAACGCTACTTAAGCAGGCAGCTAGTTGCTAGTGATGTTTTGTTTTGTTCTTATTAGTATCCCACTAGCACCTTGATTAAATACAGCTTTGTTGGTCTGTATTAGTATACTTGGCATAGAAACTTTAAATTAATGTATTTGCTGGAAGAGCAAGTGCTTGAAGGCACAACCAAAATAATCTTTAGGTGTTGAAGTTCACAGAAGTTTTTGCCTCTGAAGGCTCAGATGTCTCTTTGCAAAGGGAAGGTGTCTGTTCAGTTTGTTTTCTTTATTGTTGCTCACCAAGAAAGTGGCATTCATTGGATTGTGGCAAGCATATACTTTTGGTGATGACTTTGGCAACTGTTAAAACAGGGAGGGCTGGAAAGTCTTAGTCCTTCTTCAAAAACTCTGATATACCATGAAGAAATGTTGGTCAGGGTTGGATGGCATATAATATTCTCTGTAATGCTGAATGTTACATATTTCAGGTTTGGTTTCTATCTATCTGCCAGGATTGTTTTCTTCATTGTTATGTTAAAACCAAGAAGAACATGCTGGAAATGAATGCATTACTGAAACCAGTAATGAGTGGTGTCCCTCAGGGATCGGTGTTGGGACTGGTCTTGTTCAGATCTTTGTCGGTGATACGGACAGTGGGACTGAGTATGCCTTCAGCAAGTTTGCTGATGACACCAAGCTGTGTGGTTCGGTTGGTATGCTAGAGGGAAGGAATGCCGTCCAGAGGGACCTTGACATGCTTGTGA
The DNA here is from genome assembly GCF_037157495.1 of Lathamus discolor. NCBI lineage: Eukaryota > Metazoa > Chordata > Aves > Psittaciformes > Psittacidae > Lathamus > Lathamus discolor. Next base: position 89,837,658 of record NC_088884.1, on the reverse strand, counting down.
GGTGGGCTGATGCCAGCCTTATGAAGTTTAACCATGCTAAGTGCAAGGTCCTACACCTGGGTCGGAGCAATCCCAGGCACAGCTACAGGTTGGGCAGAGAAGAGATTCAGAGAAGCCCTGAAGAGAATGACTTGAGGGTGTTGGTTGATGAGAAACTTAACATGAGCTGGCTCCAGTGTGTGCTCACAGCCCAGAAAGCCAACAGTATCCTAGGCTGCATCAAAAGGAGTTGAAGGAGGTGATCCTGCCCCATTACTCTGCTCTTGTGAGACCTCACTTGGAGTATTGTGTACAGTTCTGGTGTCCCCAACATAAAAAGGACATGGAAGTGTTGGAACAAGTCCAGAGGAGGGCCACAAGGATTATCAGGGGACTGGAGCACCTCTTGTATGAAGACAGACTGAGAAAGTTGGGGCTGTTCAGCCTGGAGAAGAGAAGGCTGCATGGAGACCTCATAGCAGCCTTCCAGTATCTGAAGGGGGCCTGTAAGGATGCTGGGGAGGGACTCTTCGTCAGGGACTGTAGTGACAGGACAAGGGGTAATGGGTTAAAACTTAAACAGGAGAAGTTCAGGTTAGATATAAGGAGGAATTTCTTTACTGTGAGGGTGGTGAGGCACTGGGTTGCCCAGTGAAGTTGTGAGTGCTCCGCCTCTGGCATTGTTCAAGGCCAGGTGGGACGGAGCCTTGGGTGACATGGTTTAGTGTGAGGTGTCCCTGCCCGTGGCAGGGGGGTTGGAACTAGATGATCTTAAGGTCCTTTCCAACCCTAACTGTTCTATGATTCTAAATAAGTCTTTTGATGGAAGCTAATATTCATGTTTATCTATATCAGAAAATGCCTGAAAACTGGTGAAGGCAAAATGAAATCTGCTGTTGGGTACAATTCACTTTAGATCAGACCTTTAATGTTTGAGATTGAGGTATGAGAAGTCAAATGCTTTAAGCTAATTGTGGTGTGGATTTTTTTTTTTTTGTTTTTTTTTTGTGTGTTGTCTTTTGTTGGGTTTTTTTGTTTTCTTTGATATCTTTCCTGTAAAATGTGGTTCTTGCATAGGAAGGCATTGTCATATGATGCATTAAGTCAAATTGTGTCCTTAGTTTCATGATAAAATAAATGTTAATCTGAATAATTGTGTTTGCTCTTAAGATGAATGTAATACTAGAAATCTAGTTCTTAGCAATGTAATCTCTTACCTTTTCTGTATGAAGGCAACCTTCCCAATTATTACTCCTCAGATAGTATTCACATTTACAATTGTTTGCTTGTAATGTTTTTGTGGGAATTTACTTTTCAGTAATGTTTTTTTTTTTTTGTCTCATTTCTTAGACAAATGCGTCTGGATGCATTTTTACACAAGTTGCATTTAAAATGACTTGCCACACATAAGTCAGACATTGGTGCCCTGTCTCATTTTCAAGTTTGCATCCTCTTTTTCCATTTTTGTTAAATTGGTAGATAAGTGTCAAAAGTAGATATGAATATTCCTACCAGTTTGTTTATTTAGCTAAGTTTCATTAATAAACTCCTTCAGAGTTTGATTTAGTAATTTTTGTTAAGTGTATGACTTCGTATTAATTTTAATGACTTTTGGAACTAGCATCTTAATTATCTTCTGGTTTTGGTGATGAAAACAATCTACTCCTGAAAGTGACTTGAGATTGTTAGCCTTGCATCTTCAATTATGCGATTTATTTAAGGTGTTAGTATGTGATCTACTTAAGGAGTTAGAAAGCACGTGTTGATAGGTTGAGGTGCTAGTACTCTAATCTGGATTAGTTATAGAAGATCACACACAGTTTGCTTAAGTAGAGTTGGGTATCCTTCCAGTGAACATGAAGTTCAACCCTTCTTATGAAAGCTTTGCATAATGTTAGCAGAAATCTAGGAATGAACCTTCTGTGCAGTACTGTCTCTGACAAGATCAGATAACCTCATGCACCAGAAGGAGTTTCATTAGCATAAGAAGCTGTTGCTGTATGTTTTGTCCGAAGAAAAGCATCACACACTGCTATGTCTCAGCACTTCTTAATGAGTAAGCAAAGCAACAGTAGCTGCCTCAGGTTTCCTTTCCAAGTGTTTATTTTAATACTTTCTATAGCAGTGCTAAAATGTGAGTTTCTACTCTGCAGTGAGCTCTGTGATGGAAGTCTGAAACTGAGGATGCAGAAGCATTGCAGCTAGCTGTTTTGTGCCATTAACAATAAAAATCATGTTTTCAGCTAATAAAAAAAAAATTGCAATAAACAGTACTTTTCTTTATGTGATTGTTTGAATGAACAAAGATTTTTAGATTTGTAAATGTTTAGAAAATGGTTTCCAGAAAGCAGGCAGTGTGTTTATTGCATTCATCAAAGATAACCATCTGCCTGTTTTCTGTGAAGTTTTTTTCTCTTCTTTTGCCAGGTGTCTGTGGCAGAGCATTTGGAATTGCACTCGTGAGCATTTTGAAGTAGCATACTTCATGTATGCATGACGACTTTGCATGTATTTTGAAAATCTGGAGATTTCATTGCAATATAAAAGGCTAGCAGATGGGGTAGTGCATGTCCTTGGTGAACATTACAAGCAGCTTAGACATTATTTAGGCCTTTCTAGGGTTTCATATGGCAGCTTATGCAATGACTAAGGACACGTCTGTTTTTCTGAATATTTGTATAGTCACGTTGTGCTTGTGTCGTGGTTTAAACCGATCCTCACAGCTCGTCCATTTGCTCCCCCCCTTTCTTGCCCTCCCCCTGCTCCTGGAGGGACGGAGAGGAGAATCGAAAAGAATGCATCTCCCACGGGTTGAGATAAGAACAGTTTAGTAACTAAGATATAACACAAACCACTACTGCTACCACCAATAATAATAATGATAAAGGAAATAACAAGAGGAAATAATACAACACCTCAACACCAGCCGACCAATAACTCGCCCCACTCCCCCCAGCCAAGCACCGACAGATAGCTTGTCCAACCCTGCAGTCCCCGCCCTTCTGGGTAACTCCCTGTTATATCCTGGGCATGATGTGCTGTGGTATGGAATACCTCTTTGGCTAGCTTGGGTCAGGTGTCCTGTCTCTGCTTCTTCCTGGCTTCCCCTTCTCTCTGGCAGAGCATGAGGCTCAGAAAGTCCTTGGCCAGACCAAACATTTGAGCAGCAACTAAAAACATCGGCGTTATCAGCACTGTTCCCAGGCCAAAAAATCAAAACACAGCACTGCACTAGCTACTAAAAAGGAGAAAAATGACTGCTATTGCTGAACCCAGGACAGCTTGTTAATGTGACATAATTCAGTGGTGTCCTGACTGATCTTAGAAGTAAAACCCCCTGTGTGGTAAAAGTGTCAGGTATTTCATCTTACTCTGAAGACATTTGACTAAATTAGTTAAATGCAACCATTTGTGCTCATTCTGCGGATGATAATTCTTAGGCATTTCAGTCGAGGTGCTCTCGTGACTGGTGTGTGCTTTGGATATATGCATGCATTTTAGGCATTTGATTATGGTGAATGACCAAATATTGTAGAAAAATTGAAAGATATCTTGCCAGGGGTTATCAGGTGTGAATTTGAATGTTTGTGTTCTAGGCTCATGCCAAAGTCTGCTTATACTTAAGCATAGAACTAATTGCTATTAATTACTTAGCTTGGGAAATCAAAGGGAACTGCATGTCTGGTCACATCAGTCACTACTAGTAGAAACACCAAGGTACCTCTATCGCTTACAGAAACTACAGAAATATCTTGGTCTCAGTGGTCAAAGGGTCTCAGCAATAAATGGGTCCTAGACCTGTGCCTGAACTACAGGCAGTCTCAACTTTTTGGTTTTACCCCCTTATTCAGAGGAAATTGGGATAAGGTCCTGTCATTCTGTAATGTTTTATTTAAAAACAACATCACCTGCTAGTGGCTAGGCTTTTGAAGTCTATTTCTAGCTCTTTCCCTGATTCTGCATTTTGACCATAGGCATATGATACAATTTTTCTAGGTCTCTGTTGACTTATGAAGGTGACTTTACTATTCAGCAGTGCTCTCATGACTTTGAGCATTTTTAGTTTGTTAGCCTTAGAACATCAATCAGAAATACTTTTGTACTTGTGTTCAGGTCCTGTTAAAGCAGTTTTTAAATTCCTTTCTGGATTAGCCACTGTAGCTTGAGGATCTTAAGGACCACACCTCAAGCTAACTGAATTATTTTGTTTAGTTCAGGTAATACTGACTGTATAGAACCTGGGGAAAATAACATTCAAACATGGAATTATTCATGTAGGTGTCAGGTTAAATTACGTGACAGGTTCAAATGTCACAATTTTTAAATATGTTCACTAGCATTGTGAAATTCATACCCCTTCATAAAATTACCAGGGAACCTTAGTGCTGTAAAAATCTTTTGCCTCTACTTACAACCATAAAAGATGTGGTTTAGTTCAGGTGTGTGCAGGAAATGCAGTAATTTGCTTGCAGAAACATTAAGAAAAATTTCCTTGAAGAGTTTTCTACTTTAGTTTGTCATATGCAAAAGCATTTTTATTTTCCTCTCCTTGAAATACATGCTCAGTTTTCTAGCAGTTTCCAGACGGCAGTAGTTGTGGTAGGTAGGTTGTCCCGAAGATTCCTGGAGAGGCTGGGTGATTGGAAAAGAATCTCCTGGGAGGAGACTGGAAGCTTTGTTGCAGAATAAATACTGTTCAGTTCTCCAGGTCTCGTATGGAGTAACTGGTAAGGGTTTGTGGGAATATTTATAAAAGAGAGTTCTCAGAGATAAAGAAAGCCCAGAATCCTTATCCAATATGGGGAGTTGTTTTGTTGTGCTCCAGAAATGTACATGCTGAGTTCTAGTTCTGTATGTGCACAAAGATACCTTGCTCTTTTAAGAAACTCGCCTGTCCATGCAATCGGTGAGGAAAGGACTGGTGAATATCACCAGTCTAGTCTGTGTTAAGTAGAGTGTTTTGACTGTTTTTGTTGACTTCTGTTCCTCACATGTGTGTATTTGATGCAGCATTATTTCTTTATGAGATGAAAAAAGCAATAGAAATATAGGAAGACTTTAAGGGATTTATTGTATTCTTTTAGCAAGAGTTTCCTTATATGTTAAGTCTTTGCTTTGTGTTTGATAACTCTTTATGGATTGGCAGAGACTGAGAAAGCACAACTGAGAGGATCATGTATCACTGAAGTGAATTTAAGTTTTTCTTGTAGAATTTAAGTTATTCTTGTAGAATTTAAGAATCAAGAAATGAAGAAGAATGGATGAAAAGGTAGGTAGTGTAGCATATGGTTTTGTAATAGGATCTTGATTGCTTCTCTTTCCAATTCAAGTCAAGATCTGATGGAAAACTCTACAGGACCTACCTGGTGGGCTTCTAGAACCCATACTTTGGTAGCTGAATTGCAAAACCATTAGCTTGACTTTATTTACCCAATATACTAATCTGTTAACCATTTTCTTAATGCTCAAAGTGAGTTTCTGCTCTGTGGATTACCTATTTGGAACTGGATGATTGTTACAGTGTATTTAGTGCAGCATTTCTGCTTTGTAGGTGGCTTTCCAGGATGTGCATACACTGTTAGCATGTATTTTTCGTGTACATTTGGAGCTTGCTTTTAGGATTTGATTGCACTCATTCTGCCCATATTCCTAATGAAAACAATGGTTCCAATATTGAGCAGGCATTGCTTCCCGAGGTGACAGTCACAGAATGACAGAATGGCTGAGGTTGGAAGGGACCTCTGGAGGTCACCTGGTCCAATGCCGATGCTCAAGCGGGGCTGCCTAGAGCCAGCTGCCCAGAACAGCTTGTGAGTATCCACATCTTTGAGGATGGAGACTACACACTCTGTCTGGGAAACCCCAGTGAGGGTGTTAGTGTGTTAGTGGTTAGTGTTAGATAATACAGTTTCCAGGTGCATGTAAATATGTAGGTTTGACACTTTTCACTGTGGTTAATCTATGTGAAACAACTTTCCAAGTTAGAAATGTTGGTACTTTTTCCATGGTGTGTCCTTAAGATGTGATGTTTTCCTTTAGAAGAACAGTAATAACTTTTAAAGACTTTTATTTTACTGTAATTTGCAGAATTACAGTATTTTTTTTTTTGTTTAATCTGAGAACAACATGCTGTCACCAGCTATTATTATAGTGGCATACAGTTTTTTATTTCTGATATCTTAAATGTTTAGGTAGTTTAAGCGCTCGTACTGAAGCGATATGATATTGCATCTGTTACCATAGAATCATAGAATAGTTCGGGTTGGAAAGGACCTCAAGATCATCTAGTTCCAACCCCCCTGCCATGGGCAGGGGCACCACACACTAAACCATCTCACCCAAGGCTTCGTCCAACCTGGCCTTGAACACTGCCAGGGATGGAGCACTCAAAACCTCCCTGGGCGACCGATTCCAGTGCCTCACCACCCTAACAGGAAAGAATTTCCTCCTTTTATCCAATCTAAACTTCCCCTGTTTAAGTTTTAACCCATTACCCCTTGTCCTGTCACTACAGTCCCTGACGAAGAGACCCTCCCCAGCATCCCTATAGGCCCCCTTCAGGTACTGGAAGGCTGCTATGAGGTCCCCACGCAACCTTCTCTTCTCCAGGCTGAACAGCCCCAGCTTCCTCAGCCTATCTTCATACAGGAGGTGCTCCAGTCCCCTGATCATCCTTGTGGCCCTCCTCTGGACTTGTTCCAGCAGTACCATGTCCTTTTTATGTTGAGGACACCAGAACTGCACACAATACTCCAGGTGAGGTCTCACAAGAGCAGAGTAGAGGGGCAGGATCACCTCCTTCGACCTGTTGGTCATGCTCCTTTTGATGCAGCCCAGGATACGGTTGGCTTTCTGGGCTGCGAGTGCACACTGCCGGCTCATGTTCATTTTCTCATTGACCAGCACCCCCAAGTCCTTCTCTGCAGGGCTGCTCTGAATCTCTTCTTTGCCCAGTCTGTAGCTGTGCCTGGGATTGCTCCGACTCAGGAGTAGGACCTTGCACTTGTCGTGGTTGAACTTCATAAGGTTGGCATCAGCCCACCTCACAAGCGTGTCAAGGTCCCTCTGGATGGCATCCCTTCCCTCCAGCCTATCAACCGGACCACACAGCTTGGTGTCTTCGGCAAACTTGCTGAGGGCGCACTCAATCCCACTGTCCATGTCAGTGATGAAGATGTTAAACAAGACAGGTCCCAACACTGATCCCTGAGGGACACCACCCATGGACTTGTGCACGTTCAGATTTTTAAGATGGTCTCGAACCAGATCGTCTCTTACAGTGGGCCCAATGTCTTCATTCTCACAGTCCCTGCGTCTACCTTCTAAGACTTGGGTGGTGTGGTCAGAGCCTTTGCCTGTGAAGACTGAGGCAAAGAAGTCATTCAGAACCTAAGTCTCCTCCAAATCCTGTGTAGCCAGTTCTCCCGAAAGCTTCCTCAGGGGGCCTATGTTGTCTCTAGTCTGTTTTTTGTTTGCTACGTACCTGTAGAATCCCTTCCTGTTATCCTTAACATCCCTGGCTAGGTTTAATTCTGACTGGGCCTTAGCCTTCCTAACCTGGTCCCTAGCTTCCCAGGCAACATCCCTGTACTCTTCCCAGGCTGTCTGTCCTTGCTTCCACTTTTTATAAGCCTCTTTTTTCCTTTGAATTTTCCTCAGCAGCTCCTTATTCATTCAAGGAGGTCTCCTGGCCCTCCTGTCGCACTTTCTTCTTGTTGGGATGCAGCACTCCTGAGCTTGTAGCAGGTGATCCTTGAATATCAACCAAGAGTCTTGGGCCGCCCTGCCCTCCAGAGCTATATCCCATGGAACCTTACTGAGCAGGTTCCTGAAGAGGCCAAAGTCTGCTCTTTCGAAGTCTTGGACAAGGAATCACAGAATCACAGAATCCCAAGAGTTGGAAGGGACCTAAAAAGATCATCTAGTCCAACCCCCCTGCAAGAGCAGGGTAACCTACAGTACCTCACAGAGGAACTTGTCCAGGCGGGCCTTGAATATCTCCAGTGTAGGAGACTCCACAACCCCCCTGGGCAACCTGTTCCAGTGCTCTGTCACTCTTACAGTAAAGAAGTTCTTCCTGATGTTAACGTGGAACTTCCTATGTTCCAGTTTACACCCATTGCCCCTTGTCCTATCACTGGATATCACTGAAAAAAGCCTAGCTCCATCATCCTGACACCTACCCTTTACATATTTGTAAACATTGATGAGGTCACCCCTCAGTCTCCTCTTCTCCAAGCTAAAGAGACCCAGCTCCCTCAGCCTTTCCTCATAAGGGAGATGTTCCACTCCCTTAATCATCTTTGTGGCTCTGCGCTGGACTCCTTCAAGCAATTCCCTGTCCTTCTTGAACAGAGGGGCCCAGAACTGGACGCAATATTCCAGATGCGGCCTCACCAAGGCTGAGTAGAGGGGGAGGAGAACCTCTCGACCTACTAACCACACCCTTTCTAATGCACCCTAAGATGCCATTTGCCTTCTTGGCCGCAAGAGCACATTGCTGGCTCATGGTCATCCTCCTATCCACCAGGACCCCCAGGTCCCTTTCCCCTTCACTACTTTCCAGCAGGTCAACCCCCAACCTGTACTGGTACATGGGGTTGTTCTTCCCCAGATGCAAGACTCTACACTTGCCCTTGTTAAATTTCATCAAGTTTCTCCCCGCCCAACTCTCCAGCCTGTCCAGGTCTCGCTGAATGGCAGCACAGCCTTCTGGTGTGTCAGCCACTCCTCCCAGTTTTGTGTCATCAGCAAACTTGCTGAGGGTGCACTCAGTTCCCTCATCCAGGTCATTGATGAAAATATTAAACAGCACCGGTCCCAGCACCGACCCCTGAGGAACTCCACTAGTCACAGGCCTCCAGCTAGATTCTGCGCCATTGACCACAACTCTCTGCCTTCTTCCTTTCAACCAGTTCTCGATCCACCTCACTACTTGATCGTCAAGCCCACACTTCTTTAGCTTATCTATGAGGATGCTGTGGGAGACAGTATCAAATGCCTTACTGAAATCAAGAAAAACTACATCTACCGCTCTACCATCATCCCTCCACCTAGTCACTTCCTCATAGAAGGCTATAAGGTTGGTCATACATGACTTCCCCCTCATAAAACCATGCTGGCTGTTCTTAATGACCCCCTCATCCTTGATATGCCTAGTGATGGAGTCAAGAATAAGTTGTTCCATCACCTTTCCAGGGATGGAGGTAAGGCTGACCGGTCTAAAATTACCCGGGTCCTCCTTCTTGCCCTTCTTATAGATTGGTGTGACCTTTGCCATCCGCCAATCCTCAGGCACCTCGCCCGTTTCCCACGACTTACCAAAGATGATGGAAAGTGGCCTAGCAATGACCTCCACCAGCTCCCTCAGCACCCGTGGGTGCATTCCATCCGGACCCATCGATTTACAGATGTCCAGTTTGCATAGCTGATCCCTAACCCAATCCTCATCTACCAAAGCAAACTCCTTCTTTGTCCTGACTCCTTCTGGGGCTATAGAAATCCGGGGCCCTCGGGGAGAGTCTGCAGGAGTAAAGACAGAGGCAAAGAAGGCATTCAGCACCTCTGCCTTCTTTATATCCTCTGTCTCCAGGGTACCCACTTCGTTCAGCAGTGGGCCTATATTGCCTCTTGTGTTAGTTTTATTTGCTATGTATTTGAAGAAGCCCTTTCTATTGTCTTTAACCCGACTAGCAAGATTGAGTTCCAAGGAGGCCTTAGCTGTCCTAATTGCCTCCCTACATCCTCTAACAACTGTCCTATATTCCTCCCAAGCGGCCAGCCCCTCCTTCCATAATCCATAGATTCTCCTTTTCCACTTGAGTTTGCCCAGCAGCTCCTTGTTTAACCACGCCGGTCTCCTAGATCCCTCACTTGACTTCCTACTCATTGGGACGCTCCGATCCTGAGCTTGGAAGAAGCGGTCCTTGAATGCTAACCAACTATCTTGAGCCCCTTTACTGCCTAGTACACTTTCCCATGAGACTTCCCTTAGCAGTTGACTGAAGAGGCCAAAGTTGGCCCTTCGGAAATCCAGAACTGTGGCTTTGCTAGGTATTCTATTCCTCCCACACAGGATCCTAAACTCCACCATCTCATGGTCATTGCAGCCAAGGCTGCCATTGACCGTCACCACTTCGACCAAACCCTCCTTGTTGGCGAGTACTAAATCTAGCAGCGCTGCTCTCCTAGTTGGTACGTCCACCATTTGCATTAAGAAATTATCATCAATGCACTCGAGGAACCTCCTAGACTGTGAATGACTGGCTGTGTGAGTCTTCCAGCAAATATCGGGGTAGTTAAAGTCCCCCACGACGACTAAGGCATGTAGTCGCGAGGCTACTTCCAGTTGCCTGTAGAAAGCCTCATCAACTCCTTCGTCCTGATCAGGAGGTCTGTAATAGACCCCCACAACTGTATCACCCGTGCCAGTCTGCCCCTTGATTCGTACCCACAGACATTCCACTTGCTCCTCATCCGACCCCGGACAGAACTCAATACATTCTAGTTGCTCTCTCACATAAAGAGCAACTCCACCACCTCGCTTCGCTGACCTATCTTTCCTAAAAAGGACATAGCCATCCATGACCACATTCCAGTCATGTGAACTGTCCCACCATGTCTCTGTAATTGCCACTAGATCATAACCTTTAGCCTGCACACAGACTTCTAACTCCTCCTGTTTATTCCCCATGCTGCGTGCATTGGTGTACAGGCATTTCCGGGAGCCAGTCCTAGTACCCTTTTTCCCCTGCGGGACAGGGTCTAAAAAGCTGTCCTTTCCCACAAGTGAAACAAGAGATTGATAGTCCTCCTTAGCCTGCCATCCTTCAATCCCTAGCATGTTCCTCTTGGGCTTGTCCCCAACAGGCCCAGTTAAATCCCCTCCCCGCTTCATAACTAGTTTAAAGCCCTGTCAATAAGCCCTGCTAACTCCTGCCCCAAAACCCTTTTTCTTCTCTGGGACTGGTGTATCCCGCCTGTCACCAGCAAACCAGGTGTCCCATACAGCAGCCCGTGACTGAAAAACCCAAACCCCTGCCTTTGGCACCAGTCACGTAGCCATACATTAACGTGCAGAGTCTTCTTATATATCCCTTCACCCTCCCTTGCAACAGGTATGGAGGCAAACACCACTTGCGCTCCAGACCCTTTAACCAGCTGTCCCAGGGCCCTGTAGTCTCTCTTTATTGCCCTTACGTTCCTCGTAATAATTTCGTCACTGCCAACCTGAAAAACCAGCAGTGGGTAGTAGTCAGACGGCTGCACCAGTTCAGAGAGTTTCTTTTTAACATCTCTAATCCGAGCCCCAGGCAGGCAGCAGACCTCCCTGTGGGGTGGATCCGGTCGACAAATGGGCCCTTCTGTTCCCCTCAGAAGGGAGTCACCCACCACAATTACTCTTCTTTTCTTCTTGGTTGGGGAAGTTCTGAGGCATGTGGGTGAGTGACTAGCCCTGGGTGACTCACTAGATAGATTTGCCTCACCATCTCCATTCACCTGGCCCTGAATTTCCAAGACCTCGTACCTGTTATTCAAGGGCAATTGGGAGGGAGGAAGGGATTGTGAGGGTTTTCGCTTACCTCTCCGAGGAGGAACCTCCCTCCATCCATCCTTGTCCATTAAGCTCTCACCTTCTGTCTGATGGTAGGAGGGAAGGGGATCCATAGCTTGTTGAACCACTTCCCTCTGCCCTTGCCTTAGGGTGTGGTTCCACCAATCTATTTCACTTTCACACTCTCTAATGGCTCTCAACCTTTCAACATCCTCCCTCAGTTCAGCCACCTGTCTGAGCAGGTCATTTATTTGCTCACAGCGAACACAAGCAGTGTCACTGGCTCCCTCCAATACAAGTGCCAGGCTCAGGCATTCGCTGCAGCCAGAGACCTGCACAGCTGCATGTCTGCAGGAAGGCTCAGTCTGGATACCCACATTAGTACTCACTACAGCTTTCGATCGTGTTGTAACCATGATCTATCTGGTCAATCAATCCGTCTACGTCTCTCAGCACTCCTTCCCCCTCCTGTACTCCAGGCGAGTCCTCTCGATGAGGCGGATGGAACGCTTCCCTGCCCGCTCCCCTGCCCGCTCGCCTGCCCGCGCAAACTGCCTCGACCCTCTGCCTCGACGCTCTCTGTTTGCCGGCTCTGTTCGCCGTGCTCCCTGGGAAGGTTTTTTAGCCACTCCCAGCTGGTGCCACTCCTCCTGGCTCCGCCTCCTGTGAGTCAGCCCCTCGAGGGAGCTGAGCTTCCGAGTCCTGGGCAAGTCCTGTTGAGGACTTGAGGCTCCCTCCTCAGTGGCTTTTGTCGCTCTGAGTTGAGGCTCCTGGACGCTGATCTCTCCCCTCTCCACTCCGGTGTTGCAGGCGTCCTCTCTCAAGCTACTCACCTCAGCAACAGTGAGCTTGCTGCATGCTCTTCTCACTGTCCTGGGGATCTCAAACTCGACCATCTCATGATCGCTTCATCCAAGGCAGCATTAGAAACAAATACAGCAAGAGTGTGAACTATTTAAATACAAAACCATGAAGACTGTCTCATTTTGATCTTATGTAGCTGAAATCCCTAGCTTTTAGGGAATACTTGCTCTGGATACTTCTTGTTGTCAGATGAAAAAGAAAATATGTTCACTATCTAAATTAATCACATGGAATAATAGTGTGGCTGTATGACCTTTTTGCATGGCTTTTTATCTTCTGCATCAGTGGAGATTCAACTGATTTATTATTTAAAATAAAATAAGCCATTTTTTATATGGCAGTGGCAGCTGTATTTTTTCCAGGAGTATGTTTGTTTATTTTGAGGAGGAAGAATGACTTGGTAAATACTAAGTTTCTATTACTGTAATTTTTTTTCAGTGTAAGCTGGAATTTTGCCATAGAAATTCTGTGGCTCTGTAATGATGGCTAAAATTGTGTGCACAATTCTTTTTTTTAAAAGTGGCTTCTTTGCTTTGTGGACAAAACCTGCATGTGTTTGTTCCCTCTACTATGTAATTTATGTCCCTTCACTTACATAGTATACTAATCTGTTTACTGAAATAATCTGTTCTGGTAGAATTTCAGCCAGGCATAGTTAAGGCTGCTTGCTATTCACTGCTGCGTATTTATATTTCTTTTAGAAAGGCATATATAAAAGTTGTTCAAGTGAACTGTAAAATGGGATCTGTGGGATGAATAAATGTGGTTATATTGGTCCTTGATCTGAAGATTTTTCTCCATCCAAGGGAAGATGTAGTTTGTCCTTGCTAAAGGGAAAAAAGCCCAACCCAAAACCGAAGCAACCAACCAAAAGCAAGAAAGCCAAACCCATATAACACTTGAAGGGGAAATGAGGACTATGATTTTCAATACTAAACTTTCAGTTTTACAAGTTTCTGGGATATTTAGGGTTGGTGCGGGGCAGTAAGAATTAACAGTAATGAAAGCATATCTGCTGGATTTGGAATTTGAAGAAGAAAAGTTATATTTGGTGATAAAGAAGCAAAAAGAGAACATAGTGATGAAGCGGTGGGATAGGAATGGAAACAACTGATAATTCATGTTGGGAGTTTGTTGAGTAACTGATAAGATTACAGAAGAGGGAAGCAGTAAAGATAGTGGAGAAGTTGAATTCATATATGGACATACTTTGCAATGAGTGTGTCAGTTAAGATGCTTCTAGAAATATGAATGTAGACAGAAATAGATGGATTTATGAATTGCTGCAGAGGATTAACAGGATCTGTTAGAACATAATGAGCAAAGGACAAGCGAATCTAGAGGAGTATCAAGTATGAAAAAAGTGAAGGGTGAAGAACTATTATTGAATAGCTGTGGGTGATTGCAGGAATGCAGAAGCTCATGAAAAAAAGCCTTAACTGCTTGATACTGAAACTAAAATGGCAGTTGGAACAATTGCAGGATTAGAGAATGTCCTATCTCTTTTATCCAAAAGAAAGTTACTGTTGGCCTTGTCTGTAGTGTCAGCAAAAGAGAAACGCTTCAAAGTGAGGTGAGGAGTGAGATACAGGATGTGTATAAGGTACATAAGAAAATGGTCCACTCTCGGACAGTGTGTGGGAGAAGGAAGGTAGTACAATAATACTAAGTTGTGAGGAACTGGAGACAGGAGAACTTAAAACTGTAGTTTGGAGGAAATGAAGACAGACTGAATGATAAAAGACAGGGAAGTATAAGAAGAATTAGGTAGACTGTAAGACTAAAATGCCGGCATCAGAACACATGAAGGAGAATTCAGAAAGGATATCTGGAAAAGAGATCATAGGGATGGAATGGAAAGGACCTCTCCAGTTTTTTTTAGAATCATAGAATAGTTCGGGTTGGAAAGCACCTCAAGATCATCTAGTTCCAACCCCCCTGCCATGGGCAGGGACACCTCACACTAAACCATCCCACCCAAGGCTTCATCCAGCCTGGCCTTGAACACTCACAGGGATGGAGCACTCAAAACCTCCCTGGGCAACCGATTCCAGTGCCTCACCACCCTAACAGGAAAGAATTTCCTCCTTATATCCAATCTAAACTTCCCCTGTTTAAGTTTTAACCCATTACCCCTTATCCTGTCACTACAGTCCCTGAGGAAGAGTCCCTCCCCAGCATCCCTATAGGCCCCCTTCAGATACTGGAAGGCTGCTATGAGGTCTCCACACAGCCTTCTCTTCTCCAGGCTGAACAGCCCCAACTTCCTCAGCCTGTCTTCATACGGGAGGTGCTCCAGTCCCCTGATCATCCTTGTGGCCTTCCTCTGGACTTGTTCCAGCAGTTCCATGTCCTTTTTATGTTGAGGACGCCAGAACTGTACACAATACTCCAGGTGAGGTCTCACAAGAGCGGAGTAGAGGGGCAGGATCACCTCCTTCGACCTGTTGGGATCACCTCTTTCAACCTGCTGGTCACGCTTCTTTTGATGCAGCCCAGGATACGGTTGGCTTTCTGGGCTGCGAGTGCACACTGCCGGCACGTGTTCATTTTCTCATTGACCAGCACCCCCAAGTCCTTCTCTGCAGGGCTGCTCTGAATCTCTTCTTTGCCCAGTCTGTAGCTGTGCCTGGGATTGCTCCGACCCAGGAGTAGGACCTTGCACTTGTCGTGGTTGAACTTCATAAGGTTGGCATCAGCCCACCTCACAAGCGTGTCAAGGTCCCTCTGGATGGCATCCCTTCCCTCCAGCCTATCAACCGGACCACACAGCTTGGTGTCTTCGGCAAACTTGCTGAGGGCGCACTCAATCCCACTGTCCATGTCAGCGATGAAGATGTTAAACAAGACCGGTCCCAACACTGATCCCTGAGGGACACCACTCGTTACCGGTCATCGAGCCATTGACCACAACTCTTTGTGTGCGGCCATCCAGCCAGTTCTTTATCCACCGAGTGGTCCATCCGTCAAATTGATATCTCTCCAATTTAGAGAGAAGGATGTTGTGTGGGACAGTGTCAAATGCTTTGCACAAGTCCAGGTAGATGACATCAACTGCTTTACCCTTGTCCATCAATTCTGTAGCCCCATCATAGAAGGCCACCAAATTGGTCAGGCAAGATTGTTTCTGGCAAGATCATAGAGAAAAAGAGGAGTTGAAGGAACAAGGAGAGAAGAAAGAGCATGAGCACCAGTGACCATACAAGCAGATTAGGGAGACCCAGAAGTCAATTTTAATACTTGTTCACTAAAAGAATGGCTAAGTAAAAGAGAGTGGAGCTCAACAAAGGAAGCTGACACAAGTTGCCAGATTTGTGTTCTCCCTCTGATTCTGAGGTGAAGGAATATGCTTAGAGGAGAACTTGACTGCACCACAGCTGTGAGTACCTGTTGAATGCAAGGTTCACTTACTGAACACAAGCATGCCTTTAGCATTTTGGCCGTTTGTGTGTGTTTGGTTAAACAATTTAAATTTTGATTGATTTTAATATTGTTTGTTTTTATGTTTCAGGTTCGTGGGAATAAAGGTGAGGTCCTTTATATCCTGGATGCAAGCAATCCACGCCATTCTAATTGGCTGCGGTTTGTCCATGAGGCTCCATCACAGGAACAGAAGAACCTGGCAGCCATCCAGGTAGGTTTGGTGAATTCCTACTGTTTGCTTTGTGTAATTGATTTACTAATTTGGTCTCCTCTTTATCTCAGTAAAATTGCAGGATTTAAGAAAAGTAGCAGACTGCTTTCTTTTCCTACCTTTCTTTCCAGAAGTGAACTCTTGTGCTTAAATATAATACCATAAATAAGATTGATAAAATAAAGCACCAAAGAGGTCCTTAGAAAAAGTGCTAGTGAAGCCCTAGCATGTAGTTCTGTAAAAGTTGCATTACTGCTGTACTTTGCCCTGCCCCTTCCTCTCTATTTGTACTCAGTGGGAGTACACTGGTAGTTTCAGTTTCTGTGTTGATGACCTGTCCAACTCCTGAAACCTGCTGCTGCCAGAGGGACTGGTTTGCTTATTTGGATCTTAAGCAAGCACTGCCCAATGAGATGGGTGCTGCCAATTACCCTGCAGACCTAGTATCAGCTTCTCTTCCTGTCCCAGCTGTGAGCTTTCCTGTGATTTCCATTCCACTGTTGTATTTCCTACTATGCCTCTTCTGCCTGGCTTTTCTTCCATTATCACAGTTGAATGCTCCTGTTAGCAGTGTACTGTGTTGGGAAACCTATGTGCTTATCTGCCAGCCATTGCTTGATTTGTGCCTCCTCCTTTCCAAAGCTCTAGTATTACTGAATGTCAGTCTGTGACACTCCGTCACAGATTGATGGCTGAGCATGACCACATGAGTAGCTGCCTACACTGTTTTCTTGGACCTTGTTGCTGTTCCTGTTTTAGGTCACTGTTGAGCAGCTTTGTCATCTGCTTTTTCTCTGAGCCTGTACTCTAGGTTGACTTTGGGTCGGACCTCTTTAGGTCTTAACATCTAGGCTACAGTTGAATTTTGAGTAACAGGTAAGAAAAAGTGTTCACCATTCATTCAGCAAAAGCTAGTCAGCAATGACTGACTGCTTTATTATGCTCTTCCTGATGTCTGTGGCAAATCAGTGGTTGGTTAATAACTGAAGTACAACTACTGCTTATGCAATTATTTCTATATGTTTTCCTTCTGCTTTGGTCACTCAGGTATACCATGATCTGTCAAAAGATTTGTTGTCCTGCTTATAGTACCAGATAATGAGAGGTCCTCAGACATGAGAATTCCCAGGCATTAGCCAGTGGTTAGCATGGCATCAGCACACAGGCAGTGTGATAAATTACAGTCAATGTTAGCAAATGCAAAGTAAGGTTCGCAAGATGTTGCCTAAATTTTTAAACAGTGTGAACAATTAATGTTCATTATTATATTTTAAATAAAGCAGTCAGTAAAATGACCTGAAATTCTGAATAGAAGCCATAATGGAATATCCAGTGCAAACCAGTGGTTTTTTTTTTCATAATGAAAACAATTATTTAAATAAAGAAATGGAAAGACTGTTATGCTGTGTCATGTAACATTGTACCTTGCTTAGAGTGTGCTTAGTGCTTTTTGCATGACTTTTAGAAGGATCATACTGGAGTTAAAGGATAGTTGAAAAAGGAAAAAGAGTGGCAAGAATATTAGTCCTGTGAAAGCTTCCACAGAAAAATATTTAGAAAAATTACAGAGAAAAATAGAATAAACACTATCAGCATGTACAAAATTATGAAAAGGATGGGGAAGGCAAACTTAGGAGAACGAACAAAAAATTTATCTCATAGGGTATTTTTTAGTATTGTCAGTTATCAGCTGCCAAAGTAACTTGTGTATTCCATGTGACTGACCTTGAAGCTGTAGAGATACGTGTATACTTGTAAATATTTAATTTAAGAATAGGCACTACTTGTGTTGAAAAAAGCTGAGTATGGGTGTATTTCTTTGCAGGGTTTGATCTTATTCAGTAGATGGTAATGCAAATCCCAAAGCTTATTCCTTTAGGAGGGAAAAAAAACCAAACCCAACCCACAAATCCTTCATTATTTTAATTTCACAATCTTTTCCATTAATGATAAGCAGATTTAAGGCCTCTTGGTGCAACAGCACTTTGTTTTATGAAAAAAAAAAAGTGGGCAAAGCATTGGTGGAATGTTTCCATTAACGATACCTTTTAATTTGAATTGAGAGTTGCGTGCTTGCCACCAAGATGATAAAATTATATTTTACAAAGAGCAAGAAGTTATGAATTACATCAGTAAAGTTGTTCTAGTTTCATTAGAATTACTCAGTTTAGCGTGGCTGTGAAAAATAGTTTGTATCAACCATGAAAGTTCATAATCTTAAACTAACTGAATCAACTAAAATCTGTCTGCGTATTTATAAAAAGGGCTAATTTACTAAGAGGAGAAAATAAAATAGTTAGAGATGGGTGGAAGCTTTGTGTCTTAACTAGCACATTTCAATTACCTTTGTGAAATGCAAATTTTCTCTAGACATTTGTATTTTATGAAGACTAATGTGATGTTGCCTAAATTTTTAAACAAGTATTTGAATTTTCTGTCTCAGTTCTGCTGCTTACTCTTTAAAGTGAATCTTTTTCAGGGAATCTCACAAGTTAAAAATTGTTTCCTTGAGAATATTTGACTGAGAGTAATGATATGATAGCCTATAAAATGTGAAAATAAAGCACAGTGGTAGAACGGGGGCTTCTTTTGCTTGTCCTAAGTCTGTTCAACGAATGCTTAAGAACTTCATGCTGGTTGTGTGCTTCAGAGCTGTCCCTCTGCAATTTTCTAGTAGACTTTGTATGAACTAACAAAAACATGAAGGGAAAATAATGATTTGTTTTGTTCATACCCACTAATGCTAATGCCAACTAATTATCTTTCCCACTAGTTTTCTTTCCAGTCTCCAAATACTCCAAGGATCTGCTTGGTCTGCTCTGAGAACATTTCCAATTACTCTAACAGTACCTACATGTTTCCTGGATTGAGGTTTCTGCCCTCACAGACATTGCTGAGGTTGATTTTACTCTGGGCAGCCTGACACCCTGGAGCTGCAGGCAAAGATCAAGGGAAACTTGGTAAGGATTAGGAAGGCTGGGTTGGAGCAAGCTGATCAAGCTCTGGAGGATGGACAAGCCCTACTCTTTCTAAAGTAACACAAGACTATCTGCGTCCTCCTTTTCCTGTGTTTTCAGCTTTCAGGAGTGATGACATATGTCTTACACTTTTGGATGGAAGTGTGACAAGCTGTGAATGCTTCCTGGCCCATGTTCCCTTTCAGTCTTTCCTCTTACAAAGCACATGTGAAGGTGTGTAACTGTGGAAAAGCCAAGAATCTGAGTGAGATATGCCTGTAGTGGAGCAAAAATGGGCTAGCAGAGCTGTTGGAACAAGAAAACTTATTTGCTGGGCAGGTCAGTGTGGCTCAGAGCTTAGAAGATGACAGTCAAGGCAGAGGGTGAGAGAACCAAAGTGGAACAATAAATCAAGAAAAGCATGAAGGTAGGTTGTGATGCAATCATGACCAGCACTTGGAGTTTTCTCCTAAGGACCATTGTGGCTTGCTGCAGATGAGCATGGTTAGCAAAACAGCCAGTGAAACAACCAGCATGGCCTAAGCAGATAGACAGGGGGAACAACTGCAGATGAGTTCTTAGAAATGGGAGGATTATTAAAGTTATTTAAAATATTTCTTGCTACATTTGCTGTCTCTGTAAGCATGTAGGTAAATGTGCTTCATTCCGGAGCTGCTGGTGGGAGGAGAGACTTAAATTCCTTTGTGGTTTCTGGAGATACTCCATTGATTTCACTGAAAATGCTGCCTTGGGGGGCTACTACAGTGTGGGTGTATCTGGATTAATTAGTGCTCTGAATACCTGACTATTAGCGTTTGTTTGGCTGGTACACCCAGGCAAATTAGCCTTGGAGGAGAAATGAGTTTGAGCTGTGTTTTAGTGTGGGCTGGCACCGGAGCTAATTTCTTTTCAATGTGAATGCAACCAAGAGCACTCCTTTGTCCTTCTTCCATTACTCTTTACTATTACTCTCTTTACTAACCAAAAGTATGCAAATGGGAAAGAACCAGTCTGTTCTTAGGCATGAGCTATAAAACAAGCCCTGGATATACATAAGGGAAGTGCAGAGATGGTGACGATGTAACAGTATCAATAACAGCTTGATTGTTGGGGTTCTTACACTTGGTCTAGGTTAACCTGAATAATTCTGGTTGCTGTTTTTCCAGATTTACTGTGTGGTGTAGGATGTGTCATGTATGACTTAATAGTTTGGGGTTTAATTTTTGCCTGGGATATGTGGCTTTTTCTTCTAATTTTTTTTCCCTCCCTTTGGCAAGCCATTAATAGGTGCATGCTTCCATTTATAAGGTTGCCTTGCTTTTAGCATAAGGTTATCCTAAACAGTGATGTACTGAAGGTTTACCCCAGCAGTTTTATCCTGTCTAAGTGGAGACTGAGTGTAGAAAGACCTTTTACTTTTCCTCGTGTCAAGAGTTTCACTACGTGGTTTGTTTTGAGTTTAGACTGTAGCAAATTAAGGGGTCTGTGCAACTTGACAGAGGCATATGAAAACCAGCAACTCTTGGACGTATGCAGAAGTTAGGGTGGCATGCTGATAGATATCTGGACTGCAGAATGTATCTTGAAAAAAAAATGCATAATTTATTTTTTTTCAAAAGCTGCTGTTGAGATAAGGACAGAGAAGTGCTGAGTCCTTCAAAGCAGCAGCTGTATCAAGTCTATTGAATTAAATAGGTTTCACTCTGGTGTGACAATATCTTGTGTAATATACAACAAACCTTCTAAAGCTTGAGGAATACTACATCCCTGTTAACAGTTTAAATTAATCTTAGGATATTGCAAAAATTAAAAATCATTATCGTGCCTTGTGCTAGAAGCTTGTTGCAAAATATATGGCTAGATGTAATATAAAGAAGCATCAGATAACTTTTCTGGATGCTAATCAGATAAGCTTTAGGATTTATGATTGAACTTTGAAACCTTAATTGCATGAAAACAAATCTCCCTTGATACCTTGGGTAGTACCTAGAGGAGTTGGTTCTCGTATGGGAAGGTAAAAAAGCAGCAATGTGTATCAGTTTAGGAGGGAGACAGTTTTGTTGTAGAAGCCCCTCTCGTGTCCCTCACTCAGCCCTGTGCCAACCTTCGTGACTTTAATTAAATAGTCAAAGACCAAAGTTGTTAGCTTATGTATCTTATTTGGAAGCTTGTTTATTCATTGGGGTGAAGGTTTTGGAGCTTATCAGTACATAGCTTGTCCTCTTGTACGGAATCTGGGCTGGATCTTTGGCCTTCTGTGGATCTGTGAATCTCTGCTGATTTAAACCAGCAGAGGGTTTTGATCTAGTGGTTTAAAGTGTGTTTTACAGATGTTCCTGCTAACTTGATAGTGAAGATAACTGACCAGGGGTGAAAGCCTCTTCATGAAAAAGGCTGGGAATCTTACAGGGAAGCGAGACAAAGTAAATAAAAGTATGTGAACATGCCACTGAAAGCTGGGTTACATAATTTATGCAGCCAGCAGCAAATGGAGCTAAAGCTGTATTGGTTATTTAAAATTGGTTATTTTCTAATATTCAAATGTTTCATTTTTAAACTTCGAAGTTCTTGTCAGGCGGAGTGGCAGGAGAGGAGGACTTTAATACCACCTTCACCTTGGTGTAGGCTACGGTACCTATTGGAAAAGCCTCACAGGTGAGGCAGGGGGATATTTCCACAATACAAGGGTGCTTTGTCCATGCAGCCACCCTGGGAAACAAGTCTTAGAAAGGCAGTTCTAGCGTTGTGTGCCCTGAGGAATTGAGCCATCCCTTCCGTAGCTGAAGGCTAATATTAGTTCAGGGTCCCATACTTGTCTCTAGAATTTTCTGACATAATTATTTATTGCTTCTACTTACTATTTGCCACAGGAAGGGGAAAATATTTTCTATCTGGCTGTGGAAGATATTGAAACAGACACAGAACTTCTGATTGGATACTTGGACAGTGACATGGAAGAAGAGGAGGAGGAGGAAGAAGTAACTGTTACCCAGGAAGATGATGGCAGTGGCAACAACAAAGAAGTGCAACCAGCAGGTGAAAAAGTTGCAAGGGAGTAATATTTTAAAAAAGGGTAACTTGGGAGCTTAAAAGAAGAAAGAGAATGCTAATTGTGTAGGATTGGGGAACTGGAAGGCTTACCAGGTTTAGTCTGAGCTCTTGTATGACTTTTATCTGTCTATTTTGGTTTGAGTTGAGGTTCTTTTCTTTGCCTAATAGGAAGCAGCCACTCCTGTGAATTAGTGAGTAAGTGAGCCTAGATTTCATGAGAAGCTACCATTAATTTTGGAACTAAAGACAGAATGAGTTTCATCTGACATACAAGTTTATGGAAGTTAAGCTTTTGCTCTAAGAGGGGTAGTTTCTCTTTTATTAGATGGAAGAGCAATAAAACTTCTCATAAAACTCTTCAGACAGTCCTAAAGTAAAATGTCAAAGAAAAGGTGAGCTGTCTGGTGAGTTCTCCACATCTTTACCAAAGCAGAGACAATCTGGATGACTAACTTAGGCTAGCACCGTAACTCACACCCAACTTAATACTTTGCATCCATTTGCAATTATGTTGGTAGTAATCCACTCAAGATAGGCTATGATCTATTCAGAGACAAATGTCTTTTGTGAATTTTGCGATTCCATTTTGCATGTAATGTAACCGAAATATTCCCTGAAAACTATTCCTTTACTGGTTTTGCTTCCAATCATGCAGATACCCTCACCTTTAATGAAGAGCATGCATGCCCAAACTGTGAATCCAGTTTTGCTAGCCAGGAGATTCTAGCTGAACATCTTCAGACTTTGCATCAAAAACCCAGTGAGGAAAAGGAATTTAAGTGCCAAAACTGTGCAAAGAAATTCCCTGTGAAACAAGCTTTACAAAGACAGTAAGTAAAATCAGGAGTGGTTTTTTTCAGGGATTACTTAAATCAATTTCATTCAGTCATTTCTTTCTCTTGGCTTAAACACTAGTTAGTAGTTTAGGAGATGTAATTTTTAAGCTGTGGGTGTCATTACAGAACTAAAGAACAATTTTGAAGAAAATAGACGGTGATCTAGAAGGACAAAAAAAGGGGAAAACAGTGCTTCATATTTGCTTAATTATTTGGGTGATTGAAAAAAAAAACCCAAATTGAAACATGAAAGACATGAGATTTAAGAGCACATCTGTACTGTCTGTCCTTGATAGTGTAAATGTGCAGTTTTGTCACTAACGTAATATATGTTGCAGTAACACTTTTGTACAAACCCAGAACTGTTTGTCTTTTGTATATGTATTTTTCTGCTTGCATTTAAATAGGTCTATTACTTCTACATTTAATTACAGATAGTATATAAAATGCTTAAGTGATTATGGGTAGTACATTTAATTTATCTTACATTGGAACAACCAGACTCATATTGCATAGAATGTCTCTAAGGCTGCTCTTGTAATAAATTGGTCTTCCTTACATCTGCATAATGTGAACATTCCCAGAACTGGCAGCTCTACTTGAGCTCTGTGTTCTTTCATGGAAATAAAAAAAATCGTGTAGCAGAGAAGTATTTGTTGGAGGCAGTTAAGCAGTTTCTCTTGAATTTAGACTTGTTGCTTCTCATCTATAGTGGAAGTTGGATTTGTGCTGTATAGCTAGTTAAGTAAATATTTGCAACATGTGAAGTAAGAATGATCTGCATGAGGATACAGCAGTATGATCCTGACTCTTGCTGTTTATGTATTTGATTCGTCCCACTAAGTTCCAGGAGACTTCACATATGAAAGAGATAGTTCACCTACTTGAGTGCTTGTAGAGCCGTGTATTTTTTTAGCTACTGCAAGCCTGTGTAAGTTGTAGAATGTTCCCCTAACTCTGTTGTTTTTATTTTCCCTTAGTGTACTTCAGTGCGCAGAGAATATCAGCCCAGGAGACACTTCAAGCAGTTTTCAGTGCTCTGTTTGCAATACTTCCTTCAGCTCAGAATCGAGGTTTTGTGTCTGAGTTAGTGGATTGCTGTCATATCATTGCTGGCCTCCCTTTGCATGTTAGCTTTCAAGCTTGTTAGTTTCTGTGAATCCTAACAGTGAAAGAAGTCAAATGCTTTTCTTTCTCTTTGCTGTAAGTAACGCATGAGATGGCCTCATAACTGCAGTGCAGCATGTGTTAAGCTCCGAGTACTTGCTCTGTGTCTGTTTTTTGTAGATACTGCTTGATGTGTTGCCTTTTGTTTTGTTTCGGTTTTTTTTACTGGTTATCGCATATAGTTATGAACAGCACAAGGAGGCATGCAGAGGGGATGCCAGGTTCATATGCAAGGCAGATAGCTGTGGGAAGAGGTTCAAGAGTAAGGATGCCCTGAAAAAACATAAAGAAAACGTTCACAGTGGTAAGACATTTAACATTTCTTTGGAAAAAACCTCTCTTAACATGTAACTAGCCTTAAATTTGCAAATCAGAGTAAGCATTGTCTTTGGTTTCCTTTTCAATGGATTCATTTGTTTCAAAAAGAAAATCGAAAAGTAACTAATTGCAAGAGTTCCTCCCCCAGGGAGAAATTACTCTATACCAGATGAATCATTAATCTGCTGCAGAAAATATAATATGAATTTGGGGAAGTTTAAACAAGGCAAATAATAGATAAAGCAAAACATTTCAGTAGTGAGGAAAATCAGCTACTGGCACAAACTGCTACAGAAAGTGGTGAGTTCTTGATCTTTTGGTATTTTCGGGACACAATGGGATGCCTTTCTGGAAGACATGCTTCACGAACGATTAGGCTCGATGAGGGTATGGCATAAAATTCTGTAGCCTCTGTTGTGCAGGAAGCCAGACCAGACAATCCAATAGTCCCTTTAGGCCCTAGCATTTTTGTATCTGTGCACTATGAATCAATACTTTTCAATCAAACTTCACTCTGTTTCCATGAAAGAGCAAATTACTGCTCTCAGATCCACAATGCAGATCTCAGTTCTGGCATTCTGCTCTCTCTGTATGTCCCCTCTCAATATCAATGGAAGATCAGTATCTGTGGGGACAGCAAATTACCAGGGTGCAAAGAAAACAGTCTTTGGTTGATGATGACAGCACTGAGATGCTTTGTAAGATTTTCATTACTTGAAAACTCTTTTTTCTGCCAAACTTCCAGTGTAAAAAATCTCTTCCATTACCTTCCTTACAAAAGATTATCCATGAGCATTATTATGTTTAGGCTTAGCTTTGGCCAGTTATGTGGTTGTATACAAATTCCACAATTCTTTTGAATGATCACTTCAGACACGACTGAGAGCAGACGCCTGAAGGATATTTTTGCTCGGCTTGCACAATGAGTGGAGCTTTTATTTTACCACTGGGGAGTCATAGAAATCACATCTGGTGTCAGTGCAGGAAGGAAAATAACCTACTGCTGTTGAGGGACCGTTACAGAACCCCTTCTTGTCGTGTGTCACCAGGAGGCAAGGGAAAGTAGAAAGGATTGTTACGTGTGCTGCCTGTTAGACAAAGGTATGAATAGATATTCATTATTACCTTCCTCTCCTCTGAAAAAGGCTTATAAATGTTCTTGTAAGTTGAAGTGTATTCCTTTATCTATGGGTATATCAGTATATGTAAATACTTGTCATAAGTTTTAGAACAGCAAAAGCATATGTGAGATTAAGTTGGGTTTTTTTATACTACAAATTTAAATATTGAACCAATTGATTGTAGTAAGAAGAAACAACATAATATGAATTCTTAGGACAGCAGGAGGAGGAAAGGTGTAGGATGCTGAGAGTCTTGAAAATTGAGCTAGAAGTCATCTAATGAGTTAGTTTCTGATCCATACTTACTTTGTGCTTGACTCCCCTTCCATTCTATGTCCATTCTTTTAATCTTTGTTTATATAAGTTAGGAAATACCTTGCATGGGCATGTAATTCTAAACAAAGAATTAGGTTTGTGGTGGCTTTGTCTTGTAATAAGACAGCTTTGTGGTTACTAAAACGAATTTCAAAGTGTAAGTAATAGATAAGTCCCACTAAATGCTCTGTCACTTTTTGAAACAACTGTGAAAAGGGAAGGAAAAGACATCCAGTAGCTGACCTGTAGCTTGTTTTTTAATTTACATTTTAGATGAGGTTTTAGAGGTTTCAATTCATGATGCAATTTCCTTGTCTTGTTCAGTTTTAACTGAAGTCCATTAAAGGTATATTATTTTATATAGTAGAATGCTTAATGCTTGTTGAATAAAGAAAAAATAAGAAATGGTGGTTTTGACTTCAGTTTGGGAACTATTTGTCACTGCTGCACTAACTCCTGAATTGACTTCTGGAAGAAATCAACTGTTCAGTTGTAAAGTGAGTTCTTAGTTGTGAATTATGCTCTTCATATTGGATTGGTGATGCGTGATAACATCTATTTGAAGGTTTTTTTTCTTTACTGTTCTAGTTTTCTTGATTTACATTCCATCAGTAACTGGTTTGTTGAACACCCACAGAGAACTCCTGATTTGAAACAGTTTGAAGATGGGATACAAACATAAAAATCTTATGTCAGTAAAATGACCTGTGAAAAGTCACAGACTCAGTAGAAATATTCAGGTTTGTTCTTAGCACTTCCTTTTTTTAGATGTTGGCGGTAGTTTGTTTCTGTTTCAGGGAATTCTAGGAAGAAGCTGATGTGTTCAGTGTGCAATAAGAAATGTTCCTCAGCAGCAAATCTCCAAGAGCATCGAAAGGTCAGTAAGATGAAGGCTAACTCACAGCAGGCTTTAACTTCACTAAGATGTGAGACTGTGGTGCTTAGGTCACTTGAAAGCTGCTGTAATGCAGAACTTTTGCGTAATCTCTTTCATGGCTACAGAACTAATTTATTTTATTGGAGGTATTTTTTTTTGTAATCACAATTAGTTAAACCAAAATCTTCCTAAAGTTTTAATGCATCTTTTACCAAAATCAAAGATGTTTGTGCTTGGATCATTTTATGCATTCCATCATGAAGTCAAAGTTGCCTGCTGTTCTTAGGTGTTCTTAAGTCACTAAGCTAAATGTAAAAGTATGTTATATAATGACGTGATTCATACAGACCATAAAATAAGTTCAGGAGCCTTCAGGTTTTGTACAAAATACAGTGAATCTTTCATATTACTTTGTGACGTACCATTAAAAGGGTTACTTGTAATTTAGTTATGCAGTAGTAAAGCTTTTTTCTCCTCAGAACCAAATTGTTACTGTCTTCTTGTTTATACCCCTAATCTTTTATAACCAGAACAGGAGGGGTTAACAGTTTGAAAAGCATCTGTTGCAGATAAATACAGATGGACTATGACTATGAGATTCTGAATCCATTGTACCCAAAGGAAGCCCCTTCAAGATTAATTTAATAAATGACTAAAACCTGGGAGATTCTGTTTTTACAAAAAGCTACATTGTACTGTTTATCAGATTAACTGTAAGTCTTTAATAATGCCCTTGTTATAACCTGAATCCATTGAGGGTATATATGATATCAATTAAAATATGATGTTGCAAAGAAAATGGTGGCCCCCTTCTTTTTAGTTTGTCTTTCTTCTTGCTTGTATTACTGTAACTGCATTTATTGTGTAACAGAGCTATATTTTATTACTCCTCAGGCCAAATCTTGGTATGCCTTGCAACATGTAATTGTAATATTTACACATCCAGTGCACCTTATGTTGGCCCTGAAAATAAAAGATACTATTGTTAGGGTGTGCATTTTACTCAAATGTTTGGTTTGTTTCTGTGCAGATTCTCTGATGCACACTAACAAGCTTTTCACGTAGCATTGATGGTTGCTCAGGTGAGCACTTAGCTTACAAATCACCAGGAAGATTTCATGCATAAAACTTTTTTGCCTCTTCTTTATTGGCTCCTCTTTTATGACATCCAGTAAATAGATATTCTGGATTCACACACCTACATCAGATAGTGATGGAGATGGCATGTAGGACTTAAGACTTCTGTTTACTTGATTTACTTTGCATTTCTAGGTATTGAGGCTAGAATCACAAATATTGCCATAAATACTTCTACAGGCAAAAAAAAAAACCCAGTAAGAAAACAATGGGTGAAACAGATAGGAAAAGAGACTTTTTTTTCAGCCATTTCCTGTCAATGTAAAGAAATAAAAGTGGAGAATATAAAGGTAAAGTATAGGAGATAACAGAAAATAAGCCCAAGCAGCAGAGAGAGAAATCTGACTGAGAAAGAAGGTAAAGAGGGTGGCTGTAGGGAAGATTAAGAAATCTGTTTACTTTCTGAAGAGATGGTCATTCAGATCTCTATCTTTCATGTCATCTTTGATTTAAACCCATTTTTACCGATGTGTGTCTTGTGGATTGCTTGCACCTTAAATGTCTAAAGATAAGCCCCTTCTCAGCCATGCACAATTAAACTCTGCTGTCATCATTGTCTGTCATTTAGTCTTACCTTGTTTTCTAGGCTGTTGCTTGTACCGTGCTAATTTTTGGTAACATGACCTTTTTTTGTTTGTTTGTTTCGTTTAACCTCAATAAATTCAAGGTGGTACAGGCCTGGAAGTGATCTCTGGAGGTTGTCTAGCCCTCTGGTTCACAGAGGGGAGTCACTGGATACCTAAATCATTCCAGATACGTGCTGTCTCATCTCCTGAAAAGTTCCACTAAAGAAAATTCTACCACCCCCATAGAGTGTGAGGTGTCCCTGCCTATGGCAGTGGGGTTGGAACTAGATGATCTTGAGGTCCTTTCCAACCCGAACTATTCTATGATTCTATGTCTCTTTGTATTCTCTCTTTCAGCTTCAGTGTTTTTTTTTTTTTCTGGTGTTTACTAAAATCTTCTTTATTGCAAATTAATTGCTCTTTGTCTTACCTGAGAGAATGCTGAGAAAAATTCACCATAGTCTTCTCTGTAACAGCACATTGCAAAGTTGTTCTGGACTCCATTTGCAATTTCTAGGCTGTACAAACACACTTACCTCAATCTTTCTTGATGCATCTGTCTTTCCAAACTGCTTTTTCTTCCTGTGGATTCTTTTTTTCACCTATGTGTTTCTCGAAATCAGCTGCCCAGACAAGAAGAGCATTGATGTTTAGTTGAGCCTTTGGTAGTGTCAAGAATAGAAGAATGATTGTCCTAAGTTTATTAACACATAGAATATGTTTATTGATACAGAATGACAGTGCTTTCTGACAGTAGCCTTTATCTCGTTATTCATACTTTGGAATTCATTAAACTTTTCTGCAGTGGTGCTGTATGTAAGCTGTTGGTCATCATTTGTGCATTTGATTTCTTCTTTCTAAATATTGAGCTTCATTCAGAGTGTAAAAACTGTTTTGAATTCTTGTCTTACTGATTACAATCCTAACCAGAACAGCCTCATCTACATTTTTAATTTTATATTTGATTTCCAAAACTGCTTACCATAATACTACCCTCCTGCATGATGCCTACAAAACTTTAACAACAGTTATGATGCATGATGCCTACAGAATTGAACAGTTAGGATGTCGATCCACTGATGATTGCTTTTTTTTGGTGATCAGTATCTTTTTGATTTCCATTTTGTCTATCCACCTATTCTCTTTTATCTTTTTCTCCAATTGTAAAGTACCATCCTTCTATCTGGTATTTATAGTAGTCTGTGCTGAGTGATATGGTAGTCTAAACAAACAAACAAACAAACCCTCAGCAAACACAACTAAGGCAGTGCTGTACAGGAGCTTACAGAAGACTGGGTAATAGAGTGAAAAAGTTTGTTGTAAAATCTCCTTTCTGCAGGTTTGTGATTTCTACTGCCAGGGAAAATGCAACACATATTTCGATACTAAGCTCTGAAATTTAGGTAAAATGTAGAACTCCCATCATTGAACAATGATAAAAGTGAGTAAGCAAGTGAGGAGAGTGTTGTCTTCATTGATGCAGATTATTGCTAAAGGGTTCCCTTTGTACCTTTGAATATAGCCACCATGTTTTGAATTTGAATTGCGCACAGGAACTTAAACTTCAAGGTGAGCATGTGCATGTGAATAGCACAGGCTGCCAGGCCTCTCCGCTGAGGCTTACTGTTCTCTAAGTGCAAAGGGAAGAAAAATTCAGGCAACTCTCAGTGTTGATGGTTTCTTTTTCCAGGATGATGCAGTCAGAATTAATAGTGCTACACTTTCAGTACTTGTAGGGTGTGTGTGGGGTTATGTCTCTTTCTGGCTATAGAGCTGTGAGGTGAGTTTCTGATTGTAGTTGTAGGCAGGTGTTTTGAATTGTGAAGTAGCGAATTCTTTTATGAGAAGGCGGCTAAGGACACCTTCGAGTGTAAGACAGGAAACTTTTTTGCTTTGAAGAAGGTCATAAAATTAATGCCTGTATGAAACGCAGGATTGTGCTCCAGTGGTAAGACTAGTTTGTGCAGTTGGCCTTCTGGATTTCTTGGCAGATTTCTTATATGAATCTGTAAGGTTCCAGTAAGAGGCATGCTGTAGCATGGTCTGCTGCGGAGAAAATGACAGAAGAAAGAAAGATTCTATTCGTTGTTAGAACAACGATCAGAGATTGAGAGTGTTTTATTGCTCATGAAAAATCCTTGATTCTTTCTTAACTTTCTTTGTTGTAGAGCTGGACTTAATGTAAAATTTTGGTGAAGAGAGTCACTCTTAAACATCGTCTGTGATTCCTGCCCTCCCTCTCACCTTTTTTCATCACAGTGTCTCTGTGTCAGGGTTTTTCTGCCCATTTCTTTAACACTGGGCAGTGTTTAGTTCTACTTTGCAATTTTCATTTTTCACAATCACTATAAGAGCCTATAGAAAGGTAGAAGAAACCAAATTTTGAACACCGCTTTAAAATCATCAGTAATATTTCATAATTTCAATTGGGTGCAATATTCTCATATCCTTGCTCTCTCAAAGCACTGCCTTCCAGCATATGGAGTCTCATCCAGTTCTTGGAGTGGTAGATTGAAATGCATATTAGTTTCTGGAAAAGCTGATCATTGATTACTTGCATCTTCAAAGTTTTAGCTCAGTTGCTCCCCCAGAACTCTTTGAATCACGTTTTGCTTTTCAAGAGACCTCATGAAAATTTTAAGATCATCACTCCTGTAAGTGAAGGAGTGTATTTATCTGTGCATATGTTAATCTTGTTCAGATGCTTGCTGTTTTGTATAGCTAGTAGTTTTCTGAAGGTGTAGCTTTCAAGTGCCTGTGAAACTATTGTATGTTCTGACTTTAATGTAGCAAAGGTTAATGTTGATAGCTGTTACAGCCCTCTAAGGAGACTAATTTTGTTACACAAATAAATCATTGCATGAGCACTTGTCTGTGGTATTACAGCCTGGATGCTCATGAATCATCTTATTGGACAAGTTTTCTTACACTGAAAATCTGTTTGAACATAATTATTAATTAAAATATTTGCTATATTTTATTACTGTTGTTTTACCATGTAATGGTGTACTTTTCTAAAGAACTGATTAAGGAGTGCCAGCAGAATATGGTAGCTACAACTATTTAATGCATGTGCACACAAGCCTGTCTGATTCTTTTCTGAAAAATTGATTAAAGAGTAGCAGCTATAGAATACATACCTAATAGCTGTAGCTTTTGAATGCACATGCATGGAAGTCTCTGTTCTGATGCAAATGTGTTCAATGAGACTGCTAAACCATGCTCATAAGTTGAAATCAGACATTTGTATGGTGTTAAGGCACAGTCTGGGTTCTGATGCATTAAATACTGTGTTTAAGAATACCTTGCAAGTTATTTCAATTGTGGCTGGGGGGATTCTAATAGGTAGCACAATTATATAAACTACATACAACCATCTAAGTAAAAAATGTTACTTTTATTTATGTCTTACTGACTAGAATGAAATGTTTTAAAAAGGTATTCTGCATCTGGTTTTATTCATACTTTCATAATAGTAATA
Source organism: Lathamus discolor (assembly GCF_037157495.1). Taxonomy (NCBI): domain Eukaryota; kingdom Metazoa; phylum Chordata; class Aves; order Psittaciformes; family Psittacidae; genus Lathamus; species Lathamus discolor. Next base: position 89,805,801 of record NC_088884.1, on the reverse strand, counting down.
TTTTACATGGATCATGTGCTGCAAATTTGCATGACCCATTTTTCTGTAGGTACTTTTAGTGATAATTTTTTGTTTGCAATGATGAATATTTATTTTTTGAGAGATACTATTGTTTACCAAGGTACTAGCAAGGGGGAAATCACAGAATATTTGTGAGTGTAGCTGCTGGCTAAGAAATAATTACAGTCTGTTAGAGAATATCTGTATATGTAAGATGTGTGATCTTGTTGGCGACACATATTTAATTACCATTAAACACTTACTTTGTAGGTCCATGAGATCTTTGAGTGTCAGGAATGTGACAAGAAATTCATTTCGGCTAACCAGCTAAAGCGCCATATGATAACTCATTCAGGTAACGTACAAAGGTAACAGAAACATATGTATATGTGTATGTATATGTATATGTATTTAACAGACATTGAATTTTACCTGAATTTTATCTGAATTATTACCTGATAGAAGGCTTGGTGAATTCTGTGTTGCCTTGAGCTGCTCAAGAAAATCTCATGTTCCAAGGAAACCATGTAAGCTATCTTCCTAAGCCTTTCAAAAACCAAGTGTAACACTACAGTCTTCTTGCTGTTGCTGCTTTGTCGAGCTATTTTTTCATGCTAGCTGGGATAGATGATGTCAGTTAACTGGGTTGGGGCAAAAGGTTGCTATTTGGTTTGTAGAGGAGGTGAAGAACCATTGGGTAAAGTCTCGTGTTGAGGAAAACGTGAGTAAGGGTATGGTGTCAGTCAGAGATCTGTGACAAAAAGACAAACATTCATTCATACATACACATGTTAGTGGACTCATGCACATAGGTTCCATTTGAAGGAAAGTGGCTTGTACTCCACATCATTTCACAGACCACACACAACTGTTTCATTGTGCCTGTCCTCTTTTGGAACAGGTGACTGTGAGCAGGGAGTGGCCTGTCCATAGTTTTGGCAGTATGATACAAATTGGTCAGGATTTCTGATCACTGCAGTCTAGCATTTCTAGTGATTAGAAACATCAGCTAACACAATGGAAACATAAACATTTTTCTGTCAAATACATTAGCATTTTAAATACACAGGTTTTTACAGCTGCAGAGGCTTAGAATTGAACTATTTTCTTTATATCAGTCTGCACCAAAAGCTCATTTCTCATAATCTGTATCTCAGAGTCTTCTAGCTTTCTTTTGACACTTTTGGATGAGCATTAATGTAGCTAAGTTGCAGTCACCAGTTGAAGCGTAAAGGCTTTTTGCATAGGAACTTTTGGGTTTGGAAGCTAATATGTATATTGTTAATTAAGTTTTAAAACATTTAAACTGTCATGCCCTCTTTCACATTTGTAATCTGGAAACAGAGTTTTCCTCTTTGAAGTCATTCTCTTTTGATTTATGCTAATTAATCAGAATTTAGTTTTAGCAGTAATTATTGCAAAGAATGTGCCAATTTCTTGAGATACACTATGGCTCATCTCTTGTGAAGTGACTTAACTGTCTAACATAAAGGGCATTAGATGTCTTTCTAATTGGTTTAATCTTAATTGGGTTGACTTAATTGCAAAAATCTCTCAGAGGAGATGACTGTCTCTGCCTTTCATCTTCTCCCCCTGTGTAAGCAGGAGATTAAATGTCCCCCACTCATTTTCTGCAGAAAAACGCCCCTACACCTGCGAGGTTTGCAATAAGTCCTTCAAACGACTTGATCAAGTGACTGCCCACAAAATAATACACAGTGAAGATAAACCTTATAAATGCAAGCTCTGTGGAAAGGGATTTGCCCACAGAAATGTTTACAAGAATCACAAGAAGGTAAAGCACTCTGCTGTTGTTGTTTACAGGTCTGCCAGCCTCAGATTTGCAGATATTTTTCTTTTAAGTGGTTCATCATTAAGCTCTGACATGCTTATAAACATGGGATTGACTTATTGGAGAATGTATTTTTTGGGGGTTTTTGTTACATCCAAAATCTCAAAATACTGAATGAATTCTAATAAGAAAAAAAACCCACCACCAACCCAGTGAAATAAGCAGAGTATCGCAGTTGCTTGGTTAAAAGCATCAAATGAATCCCCATTTTGACTTTTTTCCCCTACTTTTTATCAAGTTATAATGTAACTGAACTAAAATGTCTTCAATTTTGTATTTTTTTTAGTACCATATTTGAATAAAACTAAGTATGCAGCAGATGCTTTCAGACTACAGTGTATTTTCACTGGGTAGTGTTCACACATTAAAACAACATCAGAAGAAACATTACCTGAAAAATAGGTTCATGAAGGGATGCTGTATTTCTGTTGATTTAAGCTCAAATCTGCTTGACCTAATTTCTGTAATGACTGTCATTATTTTTAACCTGGGGTTAGATTTTTAATGGCTAGGCTATACCTATCACTGCCGTTTCAGAAATGCGAGACTGTATAAAAAGGAAGAAAACTAACCACTGATATACCCGCACTTACAAGCCTTTCTCAGTTCAGCTCATGTTCTTTGCCATCTGTGAATTTGGCACAGGATCTTTGCACTATCTCTCACACTTTCAAGCATAAATCATGTAAGAGTAATAATAATGCCTCTTGCAGGATGAAGTGGTGGTGACTGTCTAATACAGAAAGCATGTAAAAGCCTGCTGAAGGACTCCCCATATTATGCTGTGATTGTATCTCATGTTTTAGACTTTATTAAGAAAATGGGGCAGAATCTTGCCAATTGGGTCTATTTTAAGGAAAATGTATAAAATACTATCTGGAAAGATACATCTATGTCTTAAGTGAATACTTTTTACATGTTTCCTTATGTTAATTTGCAGTTGATGACTGGTAGGAAGTTTGGGCTAAAAAAGGACTTCAGGAGTAAGTGTGAATGAGTAAACACTGTGACCCAATTCTGTGTTTAAAGCAGCATCACCAGTAGCATAAGAAGGATTAGAGGCTCCACTTAATAGGAATAATATTAAAGTTTAGACAGATTTAGTGAGTATCTAATTTTGACAGAATTCCTTTAAGCATGTTGGAATACTTCCTGAACCTATTGGCACATGGTACTGGCTGTAAATCAACCCTGTCCTTATAATGAAAGGCACTTACTCCTTTTTTTACATAGAGTTTACCCAAACAACTGTGAATATTCATCCATCCATACTTAGGTCTCTGATTTCGCTTGCTAAATGAAGAGATGAGTGTGAGAGACAAGGAGACTGACACAGATGTCTTGATTTGCTTTTTTAGACATGCCTTTCTCCATTGAGTAAACAGTGTAATCAAAGAGAGGTAGTAGATAATTGAGTGGAGCATGGATGCACAAAACCAGTTGTAAGGTTTAAGATAAGGATGCAGTAGTTTGGGATGCCAAAGTAATTTTAAGTGACATAATTTTAAAAGGGCTGCACTACTGCAAAGTGAAGAGGATGATAGTTCTTCTGCTTATTCATAGGAATAGCAATCCAGTAACAGTGGAAATTTAAACCTTTACTGTGTATTACACTGCTGTGTATTTCTTCACCTTGGGTTTTTAGTGATTATGTGTGTATTCCGTTAAGACATCTTCCTAGGTTCCATTTTCTTTAGAAGGAAGAAAAGTTGTACTCTGAATTATTTCACAGTGCCTTTTTGAGTTACGGGATGCAGTTACTGTGCTATTAGCAGGGAGCTTAGAATCCTGCATTAGGAATGATGGGTATAGTGGTTAAAAATACTTAAATCAACTGCATTTAACAGAAAACATGCTTTCAAGTTTGATAGCAACACACTTGAAAAAGTGTTTTGGGTTTTACAGTAGAGCCACATAATTCTTATTTATAATAAGCAGGATGCATATTAATTTTGTGCCTTTGAATTTTTGTGTTTTAGGTGGAAACTTGTTGCTGTTGTTTCTGGGATTCTTTTATGGGGGTTATTTTATGTTGGGAGTATCAGAGTAAGAATGACTCCCACAATGTGCTTTTAAACATCTTCCAGATATGGACGAATGTTGGGTCATTTCATGAGAAGGAGATTAGTTGCTCACATTTCACAGGATTTCACTGGGAGGTGGACAGTGGAATTGCTAAGAGTATATCTGCTCCGTTCAGTGGAGCATTATAATGGGAACCCTAACTTACCACTCTTACGTCTTCCTGTGGTACCTCTCTAATGTGCTGATTCTGCACTACACTGCTGAGTGTAGGGTACATGTGCGAACTTGCTTTGTCACTTCCTTGGAGATGTCAGCACTGGGAAGTGTGAGGTGGAACTAGCTCAAATGTCTTTTCAAAAAGCTTGGACTATATGACCATGTGATCATATGAAGAATACGGTTCCATTTTTGTGACAAGGGAAGAGAATAGTATCTGAAATTGAGGCAAATGTAGCACTGGATTATGCTACAGATAAAAGTAGTCAATGTTCTGTGCCATATAATGCAGATTACTTCAATACAGAAGAAAGCAAAGGTTTTGTTCCATCTGCTCCATTGTGCTATGTATAGAGGATGAGTTCAGAGAATAAAATATGAGGATATAACAGTGAGCAGATATAGGTCAGCAGACACAGGATTTTAAAGGGTTTATGGTTAATCCAGGGTTATTTGGTATTGGGGAGCATAATGAATTTGAACAACCATATTCCCTCAGTTTCTCTGTTGAGAATAATTGGGCTGGGTTTAAACTTCTATAAATGTTTTGTTAGAAATGGCAGATACGAAATATTCCGTAAGAGCCCCTCCTCAGTTGCTTTGATTGTACACCTGTCTTCTGCTCTGACTGAATGGAAGCCATTTCTGATCTGGAACCTGTTAGTAGGACAAAAAAGGGACAGTATTACAAGTAATATGGTTGTCTGGTGGGGATACCTCACCTCATTAGGACTTGCATGTCTTTTTGTGGTAGACTTAGGTTGGTTTTGGACCACTCACAAAAGAGGCAAATGATCTCTGTATCCTTGCATGAGGGTATGCCTGCGTAGGTGTTTGTAGTGAAGTTAAGATGTACAGGTGAATATTGTATTTTGGTCAAAAGACTAGGAGAACTGTCAAGGAGATGATAAGGAATTCTGTACAAATCTCCGATCTTCAGAACTATCACTCGAGTGGTGAGTGTTCTAAACCATTTTTTGAGTAAGCAAGAGGAATTTTGCGCTCGTGAAAGGTGCCAGATTGACAGCCCTAGAGACTGAACCCTTCTATTTATCCACAGAACAGGTACAGCACAGACAGCAGCACTGCAAGCTTCCCCACAGTGTCTCATCAATATATCTCAACCCTGTTCTGGAGGAACCACCTGTTGAGGTGAGAAGGTAGTTCAGTCTCTTCATGTACTGTCAATCCTTGGCCTGACTTCTGAGATTGCCAGTCAGGGTGTCCTCTGATGCAAACTGATATAAAATTGTAGAATCTGGACTGAATAATTCAGCAGGTTTTATATGTGATACTTTCCACACGTTTGATGATGCTTCAGTTGCCTTTTTGCTTTAAGTGACATAGGCTGAGGTCCAGGGAATGACTTTGAATCCAAAGACTCTGTATGCCTTTGCAAGTACTCTAATGTTTTTATACTGTTGTGTATGTAGGAGGACATTTGTGTTAAAATACATCTAGGTTCAAGGCCCTCAGTCTACATGTAAATAATTATGCTGACTGCCCACAAATCCCTTTTTTTCCATAGTTTAAGGGATAGCTATAAATGTTGTATGGTATTATGAATAGCAGAAATAGATTATCTAAATATGTACTATGCTAATGTGTACTCTTATTTACCTAATTTTGTGCATATTATAAAACACTGCCCCTTTTCCTCTTGGCACAGCAGCTTCTACTTAAGATCTAATACAAGTTTAAACTTGATGTCCTTTGCAAAAATAGTAGGAAATTGGCTAGATAATAAATTGTATGGTTTAATTTGCTATCTGCAGTGGGACAGCATTTAATAACACTAGGAAACAGGGAAAGTGCTTTGAAATTTACAGAAGTAGAATGAAGCTGGATGTTTAACAAACTCCAGAAAAGAAATCTGCTTCAGCAACTTTACAGTTTGAGAGATTAATCCAAGCTTAGGCGCTTTTATTTTATGTATGGCTTTGAGGCTGTTTCTCAACTATAACTTCTTCTACAACAAGCAAAACCCTCAGTACTGATACTCCTATTTATTTTTTTTCTTTTTTTGTCTTTTAGTATAAGAAGCTGACACAAGGATATGTAAGACTAGGTTCATGATTTGAGAAATTTTCTTGGCCAGATTTTAGATACTGTCTTGAGATAATCAGATCAGATTTACCTTCAGGCTTAACAGAGGGAAAGGTTTTTGTGTACGTTTAATTAGAATCATAGAATGGTTAGGGTTGGAAAGGACCTTAAGATCACAGAGTTCCAACCCTCCTGCAATGGGCAGGGACACCTCACACTAAACCGTGTCACCCAAGGCTCTGTCCAGCGTGGCCTTGAACACTGCCAGGGATGGAGCATTCACCACTTCCTTGGGCAGCCTGTTCCGGTGCCTCACCATCCTCACAGTAAAGAACTTCTTCCTTAGATCTAACCTGAACTCCCCCTGTTTCAGTTTGAACCCACCACCCCTTGTCCTACCACTACAGTCCCTAATGAAGAGTCCCTCCCCAGCATCCTTATAGGCATCCCCTTACAGGCTTTCAAGCATTTATTCGTATTAGTAAGTACTTAAGGCCAGTGTGAGTACTGATGACATAGTGCAACTGAGCTTTTGGTGGTTTTCTTTCCTGGTTATTCTATATTTTGCTTCTGTTTAAATGCGTACCTCAGAAAACAGTTTTGAGGACTGGAAAGGCATATTTATTCAGTAGCTGTTATGCTGATTTTTGGGATTCTCGATAATGGCAGAATGATTGTTAATTCTTCATCCCCTGATGTTTCCAATTGTTGTGATATTCCCTCCTGAATCCAGACTAGTGAATTAGCTATAATTACTGTAATGAGAGCTAATTGATTTCCTTGAGCTTTTCCCTCTTACATGTTGTCTTTCATCTGCAGACCCATTCTGAAGAGAGACCATTCCAGTGTGAGGAATGCAAAGCTTTGTTCCGAACCCCGTTCTCTCTACAAAGACATCTGTTAATCCATAACAGTAAGTGCTAAGAGAGGGAAAAGAACTTCCTCAGTTCTCACATTTGACTGAGTAAAGCAGACATATGGCACCTTGCTCCAGTATGCAATTTGCTATATTAAATTACTATTGAGATTCAGCTCTAGCCCCAGGGAGTTAGAAGATTCAGAGCCAAGTTCCAAACTTGTCTTTAAATGCACTTAAATGCAAATCCAAATATGCTGTATAAAATTTAGCAATGACTTGGGGTCTGATGGCAGATTTATTTGTGCATAAAGCATGACAGTGTTACCTCCATTTTAAGAAAGAAGAAATGGAGGCATCAAAAGGAGCGTGACCAGCAGGTCAAAGGAGGTGATCCTGCCCCTCTACTCTGCTCTTATGAGACCTCACCTGGAGTATTATGTGCAGTTCAACATAAAAAGGACATGGAACTGTTGGAACAAGTCTAGAGGATGCCACAAGGATTATCAGGGGACTGGAGCACCTCCTGTATGAAGACAGGCTGAGAAAGTTGGGGCTGTTCAGCCTGGAGAAGAGAAGGCTGTGTGGAGACCTCATAGCAGCTTTCCAGTATCTGAAGGGGTCCTGTAGGGATGCTGGGGAGGGACTCTTCATTAGGGACTGTAGCGACAGGGCAAGGGGTAATGTGTTAAAACTTAAGCAGGGGAAGTTTAGATTGCATGTAAAGAAGAAATTCTTTCCTGTTAGGGTGGTAAGGCACTGGACTGGGTTGCCCAGGGAGGCTGTGAATGCTTCATCCCTGTGAGTGTTCAAGGCCAGGTTGGACGAAGCCTTGGGTGACATGGTTTAGTGTGAGGTGTCCCTGCCCATGGCAGGGGGGTTGGAACTAGATGATCTTAAGGTCCTTTCCAACCCTAACTATTCTATGATTCTATAACTTGATGGCTTACTCAATTTTTGTAGGTAGTCCTGTTTAGAGCTTGAAACTCAGATTCTCTGTCCTGTGCCAGATCAGGCTAGTATTTCCTGCCTGTGTTGTAGAACTTGCAGCCAAGAGAAATGCTGTGGCCATTTTCCCTCTTGAGTAACTTGTTCTTGGCATTCTGTACTATTTTTTAACTGCCTGCATAAAGATTTATTTTTGGTGGAATTTTCTCAGTCTTTGATATTGACAGAGCCCAAGACTACCATTCAACAATGTGAATATCAGCAATTTAGAGTTTAGAAAATATTCATGGTCTGAAATCCTTGAAGCTACAAGGCTTCAAGAAGGCAGTACTTTGATTTGGGGAATATTTAAGTTGGTATTATTAAGAACACAACTAAACTTTCATTTGTCAGTCCCGTAAATGGTGTTTATGTTACATGAAGTGTTAGACGGGTGTGTTTAGTTTGTTGTTTTACAGTTATCTTTCAGAACTTCTGTGATTTCATAAAGCATTGAATTTAAACATTTTTTCTAGTGTTAAATGTTTAAAAATGATGGCAGGGGGTGGGGTAGTTAAAAACCTGTTTAGCCGTGTATTTTCTAATGAACCAAGCATTTGCAAAATATCCAAAAGCAGTAAATTCACAGTGCAGAGAGTAGTCTGCCTTGGTAAAGGTCTCTCTAAAAACATATCCTATGACTATTTTTGAAGAGGATGGGAGCTCAGCAAATTTGAGTTCTTTGAGCTAGGGTTATGATTTGTGCCAGGTTTAGTTGTTCGTGAACCACCAGTATTTAAGCAAATACAAAATATATCAGACTGTGAAGTGCACTGGCACAGACACTGTCTTGTCAGTCTTCCTTGGTGCAAAAGGAAACATACCTGCTGAAGTACAGAGTAGGTGTTTGAAAGCGGTAACTTCTGCCATCATAAGTAAAACCACCTCTAAAATGAGTCCAAGTGTTAAACTGAAAAGACTTGCATTTTTATTAATCACAGGAAAGATTTTTAAAATTTTTTTTATTTCTTACTTTTGAAAAAAATGGCTCAACAACTGGGCAACTTAATAAGGAGCCTTTAATACAGCAGAATATAAGCAAAGTTTTTACAGTCATACTGCATCTCTCATCTGTAGAGTCCAAAAAAAGAAGTGCTGACAGACCAATAGCAAGGTGAAAGTCATTACTAGGATAAACTGAAGAATAAAGAGTTTTTAGTTCAAGGCTGTGGTTAAAACAAGGGGCTTTGCTGTTGTCTGAAAAGAGCTTGTCTTCCCAGAGAAGAAATGTAGAAGTCTTCTCCTCATGACCTGACTCTGAGACTGAGAAGTTGTGATGGCATGATAATAAGCCTTTCATATTTGAAGTAACTCAAAATTACTGGCATTGTCCTTCTACAGCTGAATGGTAGTCCCTCTCATAGCTCTGAAATATATGTGCTCTGTAAAACACAGGAGGGAAACAAACCGGAACTTCTAGATGTATTAATCTGGCTTTATTGTTGTGTGCTGTAGGAAAGAAAAAAATTGTTTGTGAAGCTTGAAATTTGAAGGGAAAATTGAAGGTCATTCTACATCTTTTTTTTTTTTCTTTTTTTTTTAAATTCAGTATCCCCTTATTGATTTAGAGGCAGGCCCTCTGCAGAATGATGTAGAATAACTTAAATTTTATTTTACAAACTAAATATACTGGAAAAATTCATATTTTGTAAACTAATTTTTCAGGTGTTCCTGTCTTGAAATTGGAAAAGTCATCATGAATAAAACTTTACAAATTGAATATCAAGTATGTCTAACTAACCAATAATAATAAAAATCCAAACTCTTCTTTCTACCCTCCCTCCCCAGGCTTTGGCTGTAGAAATGTAACCCATCTTCTGAGAGTCAGACAAATTTTTTCTCCTAGGCATGCTGCTGATAATAGTTTTAGTAACTGTGTTCTCATGTCACTGTCAATGTTGGGGCTAACCCTTTATTCTTAGCTATAGTGTTTAGGGAGGATATAAGGTACATAAGTGTATAGTACCTCATACCTTGCTAATGCTAGCTCATGAGGCCGTAAGAGGCTTGGTTAACAAGAATGCGTAGTCCTGAGCATTTTTACTTGGATGATTTAGTTACTTAGGATTGTGGAGACATGCATGAACATGATTGCATTTGTCGAGGAGGATTAATCCTCATTATGTATTTGCTTTCCAGGGTAAAAATCTGCATGCAGAATGTTTGTTAGTAGGAGAAATACTGATTAGCTACTGCTACAGGGGTCAGCAGAAGTGGGCACTGAAGATCACTCATTTAAAGTAAAGAATGTGTAGTCCTGATTTTAATTTTCTTGTTTTGTCATAAAGAGACTGCATCAGTGGAATAGATAATGTCATTCCTAGGAAAGATACATTTGTGTTGTGTATTCCTGGGGGAAAGCACTGTAGGATATATTATGCTAGTGCTCTGTTTTCATCTTGGGAGACATTTATCAATATTGTTAACAGTTTCAGGTCAGGTACTCTGAAAAAGTTTCCTGCCTTCAGTGGTTTCAAGAGCTGAGTCAATGATAAACTTTCTTGTTTACTTCCGTTGTCTAGGGTGCCTAGGCCTGAAGAGAATCTATGTCTTATCTTTTGCTATTTTATTTTGTAACAAACCTCTAGATCTATCGCAGTGCAAATATGTTGACTGAAAATACAAAATGGAAATTCTTTATTTTTATACGTTAATATTAGGAATATATTTGGAATCATTAGTATTACTCTTATCTGCCAGAGTTTGTTTTTGGCAGTGATTTTTCTTAAGCGTCAGACATGTTTTTACATTTATGATATGAAACGTGGTTGTTCTTTATCACAATGAGGTATTATGAAATAGGTTGCATATCAAATGATCTTTAAGGTCCATTCCAACCCTAACGTTTTTGTGATTCTGTGATTTCCAGAGCTGCTCAGGAAGTTTTAGTACATCTTTTTGCAAGCAGTTTTGATTATTGCTTTAGGCTGTTGAGAAACCTTCAAAACCTCCTTGCATTGTTGTGTACTACTGGTATTTTTAAACTAAGTTTTCATGTATCTTTATGGTTTAAAAAAAAACCCCAAAACCAGTAAGGTGTAAAGACTGTTCAGTGAGCCGGCTTTGCATGGAGATAGTGCAATATCAGATGGCTCCTCTGTAATGAGATACAGGGTTTCTGCTAAATAAGGAAGCTGAGGAGAAACACTGGTTATTTTCCTTCATCTAGAATAGCACTTAAAAAATCAGCAAATTCTAGGCTTCCCATTGCTTTGCATGTTGAATTTTGTTAAACTTTTAGCCAGAAGTTGGCAAAATACATACTTGGTGTCGTAACTGTATATGGTTGAAGAGTATTATAAATTCAGGAAGATGTCTCTTGCCGTTTAAGTTTCAACAGGTTAAGCCTGTTGCATCTTTTTGCTTGTTACTATAAGCAGAGTCTGTTAAAGAGGTTCTGATAAAACCTGTGCTTCATCTCACTGGCAGCCGTTTCCACTGGATGCCATTTTGCCTTTGGCTATAGAGTTTAATTTCACATTTCTGGCTACATTGTTGTCAGGACTACTTCCTTAATTTCCCAGTGACATTTTTACCTGATTTGATGTTCTTTCTGTTCTCAGAACCCAGCTTTTAATTTGTCTTTACTGCTTTTATTCATTATTCTGAAACAGGAAGTATTAGTGTATTTCCACAAAAATATGATATCTTTAAGCACTGTTTTTCTCTTTATAAGGTGAGAGGACTTTCAGGTGTGATCACTGTGACGCTACTTTCAAAAGAAAGGACACATTAAATGTTCATATTCAAGTTGTACACGATGGACATAAGAAATACAAGTGTGATCTCTGTGACAAAGCTTTTGTGACACCCTCAGTCCTAAAGAGTCATAAAAAAGTGAGTAGAATAAGTTCTGTCATACTAATTTGTTCTGTGTCTTTAAGATGGTAATAAACATAAAATCCCCAGATGCTTCTGCATTTCTGGCTTTTCAGTAGAAAGCTATGATGGTGGTTCACATCCTAAAATGCTTATTGCAGTAGTGGGATTCTTGGTGGCATGCAGAATCTGTAGTGGGTGCATATGTATAAATCCAGTGTAGGTACTCCAGCATCCAGTGTGTGGGTGGACTTGCTGCACTACTCTTGCCATACTCCTTCCCACTGATCTCTGTGGTGGAATTGGGGTAAACTTTAGAAGAAACCTTGTTCCCTAGTTGTGCATGAGGTCAGGTTTATGTTACAGCAAAGAAATGAGAAGAAAGTAATTGAATCGAGAACAAATCAGCTGAGGCATTGCCGCCAAATGCAGATTGCGAGATTTTATTGAAAAACATGATGCATACATTGTTTGCCATGTAGTATGCTCTTCATATATGCATGTAAAATTTTAGTAAGAAAACTGGGTGTAACTGAATTATTTAGTTACAACATTTTCAGCACATAATTGTGGTGAGTCCTATGCATTACAACACAAATATATATTCAAAATTGAAGAAAAAATGTAAGGGAGTCTTCCAATGTCTCTCCAGCCCTATGTATTACAGCTGTGGGAACTAGTACACGTCTTTAGAGCCTAAACCAAGTTACTGGGAGATAGTAGACTGTTGAAATCTCTAAGGTAGTGGATGGCATTGTCTCCTTAATGTGCAAAAAGTATTTGGAAAAAGTATTGGAACCAACTGTGAATGAGGTCTCTTTAGTTTCTTTGTGGTCTTTTAAAGATCTTGATCTTCCATTAAATGTATGTTGATGCATTTGCTGTCTGTCTGCCTTCAGTCTAAGTGCTGCTTGTCCCATATTTAATATGCATTAAGTTACTTAGTAATTATAGTTGCTGGAAAACAGTTTCCTGTGATTGAGTGACTTAACTGTGTAAACAAGATACGTTCCTCTCAGATATGCTTAGTAGAAGGTTTTTGCCTGTTCTTCAGAAGAGCTTAAATGATGTGGGTTGCCTTGTTTGTAGACTTCAGTACACGTACTGTAAGATAGCTGAGATTCAAATAACCAGGTTCATCAGTTGTTCAGCCTATTCTATGAGTTGAATTTTGCTGTAACAGAGAGAGATCTTTATAAGGTGTTCTTTTTCGGAGTATTAAAGCACATTTGTTTTTCAAGCCTGAATATATTGGTCCAAGGAACTAAAAACCAAATGGTGTGCAAAACAAAATTGTGATTTGTTTCTCATTGTGTTCTTGGGGAGCAAGACTTCAGGGGGGAATAGTATCATTCATTAGGCAAACTGATTTCTTTGGGAAACAAGACTGCTTTTCAGACACACAATCCTTTTCATCCTTAATCTACTTGTTCTAATCACTTGAGTTAACAGACCTAGCTTATAATACTGATACATTGAATTCAGATCAATTATTTGTGAAGGATGGATTGTAAGATCCAAAAGTCAAAGTATTACCTGGAATCATTGATGTGCTCTGCATAATTTTTTTTTTAATTTCCCTAAAGTACTTTCTAAAAAATTCAGTGTGACTTACTATTTCACATTAAAAATGGCTGTGTGTACCTGTATTTTAATGGAAAGTCCCTGGTGTTTATTGTTTATCCCTGTTCTCTCTTTGGCATTCCTTCTTAATTGTAATTGCTATTGCTCTATGCTGCTGTCAGACTAAGACTAGCTGTATGCTTGTGAGCCTTTTAGTTGTACTGTATTGCTCCGAGAAATCCTTTCTGGTAGTTTGAAATATATTAAGTGAATATGGTATTCCTTAATATTGCTGTTAGAGAGAGAAGTGATTTCTAAAGAAATCTATCCTAATCAAGAAGGATTTAACATTGATACCCCTGATGTTAGGGAATAAAAATTGTGCAAGTGCATCCAGTGTTGAAATGACATCTCATTTACTCTTCCTTCAGCTGCAGTGTAATATGTACGATGTGCGATAAGGTTTTTATGATGTAATGAAGACTTTTATGTCACTTCAGTGTCTTTCATGAAAATAAGAATTAATTTCCCTATCTGAAGAGAGTCATGTGCAAAGCTTGAAACCCAAATAGTCAGCTGTGCATATGATTTAATGTGTTATCTTTCCTTTCCTGTTTGAATGAGCACTTGTAAATGAAGGGATTCAAAATTCTTCACTAAAGGAGTGTCCTGGGTTTACCAGGAGCCGTTTTGCTCCTTCTTAGTAACTGGTGCAAGCTCTGTGTTTTGACTTCCAGCCTGGGCAGAGAGCTGATAATAGCGATTGTTTTTAATTGTTGCTAAGTAATGTTTATTCTGGCCAAGGACTCTGTGAGTCTCATGCTCTGCTGGGGACGAGGGAGGCCGGGAGGAAGCAGAGACAGGACACCTGACCCAAACTAGCCAAAGAGGTATTCCATACCATAGCACGTCATGCCCGGAGGGGGAACTGGAAGTTACCCGGAAGGGGCAGGCTCTGGCTCTTCGGGGGGGTCGAACTCGTTCGGCGGTGGTATCGTATTCTCTTGTTATTTTCTCTTATCAATATTATCATTGGTGGTAGCAGCAGTGATTTGTGTTATACCTTAGTTACTGGGCTGTCCTTATCTCAACCCATGGGAGTTACATTCTCCTGATTTTCCTCCCCATCCCTCCGGGAGTGGGGAGGGTCGGGGGGGGGGGTGAGTGGACGACCTGTGTGGATTGGTTTAAACCACGACAGTTCTTTTTGGCGCCCAACGTGGGGCACGAAGGGTTGAGATAACGACAGATCTGACCAGATTAATAGTCACTCGTCACAATGCTGATTTATTGGCTCTCAAAGCTGTTCCTCTGGGTCTCACAGGTTCAGAACTCTGTACATTACATACAGCCGGTATTTGCTGTGGTAATGTTTTTCAAGTGTGGGGCGTGGGCTAAGGTTTTTATCTCATTGTACTTTTTTATAATGACTTGCAATACAATAGAATCATTGATCATGAAACTGATCGGTCTTATGCTCCCAGTGTGGTCACCACCTTTATACTTTGGGAGGTATATAATAAAGGTGCTTAGCAATTTCACATCTTTTTTCTCCTTCTCGGGTGGTCAACCTGCGAAGGAAACACTCTTTTACCCTCTTAGCCCCCCTCTCAGACCAGCTACAGCATCATTTGAGAGTTTTGAAGTTCTTGAATGGCCTTTTAATATTGTTGAGACCTGTTTCCTGATTGTGATGGGGATTTCCATGTTGGCCCGCATACGGAGTGTGTTTTACCCACAACCATCTCGTCTGATTTCAAGAATTAAGCAGAGTCAGGTTTGGGCCTTGTCTGGGGTTAAACGACAATATAGGAGGACCAAGAGATTTTCCCCGGGGCTGGACAGCCATGAGTGGCAGGGTGTGTGGGATAGCATGGGCAAGTATCTAGGTCAGTGGGCTCCTCCAGTACTTTGGAACTTCACCACCGAACAAGTGCAAAATCCGGAAGAATTAGTAAAACACTTAAATGAGGTGTGTGGTCAGTCTGGCCATACCAGAGACGGACAAATCACGGCAACGTGCTGGGGCTTGGCCTATGCTTACAGGGCTTTGTTCAACACTATCCAGCACCTTCAAAAGGAAAAAAATGCCCCTGCATCTGAGGGCAAAGCAACAGTCAGTGCAGCTACTCCAGCTCCAAGTACAGCAGCTACACCACCCCCAGCGACGAGTACAGTCGCTACCCAAACTCTGGCTGCAATAGACAGCACGGCTACCCCAGCTCCAAGTACAGCGGCTACACCATCCTCAGCGACAAGTACAGTTGCTACCCAAACTTTGGCTGCAACAAACAGCACGGCTACCCCAGCTTCAAGCACAGCAGCTACACCACCCTCAGCGACAAGTACAGTAGCTACCCAAACTTTGGCTGCAACAGACAGCACGGCTACCCCAGCTCCAAGTACAGCAGCTACACCATCCTCAGCGACAAGTACAGTTGCTACCCAGACTTTGGCTGCAACAGACAGCACGGCTACCCCAGCTCCAAGTACAGCAGCTACACCATTCCCAGCGACAAGTACAGTTGCTACTCAAACCACAGTGAAAATCACTGTAGCTAAACCAGAGGATCAGTTTGTACCAATATCAGTTGCCCCTGTACGCAAGAGAAAAAGCAAAAAGGAGGCAAGAAGGGTGAAGCAAGATGAAGAAACAATGTATTCACCACCTGGTCCAGAATCTGAGGAGGAGTCATCATCGCATGATGATGAAGAAGAAGAAGAGGTGACTTCTCGACCTCGGACCTCAACTGAGCTACGGAATATGCGAAAAGATTTTACCCGTCAACCAGGGGAGCACATCGTCACCTGGTTGCTCCGATGCTGGGACAATGGGGCCGATGGTCACGAACTAGAAGGTAGTGAAGCCAAGCAGCTGGGATCACTTGCTAGAGAAGGGGGAATTGGCAAAGCAATTGCAAGAGAGAAAAAGTCCCTCAGTCTTTGGAGGCGGCTCTTGGCAGCTGTGAAAGAAAGGTTTCCATACAAGGATGATGTTATGAGTCGTTCGGCTAAGTGGACTACTTTAGACAAAGGCATCCAGTCTCTGAGGGAATCAGCCATCGTAGAGATGATCTATCACATCAAGCCGAATAATGGGGATGTACCCATAGACCCAGATGAAGTCGAATGTACACGACCCATGTGGCGAAAACTAACACGGAATGCACCGTCATCATATGCCCATTCATTGGCAACAGTAACCTGGAATGGTATAGTACCACTGACAGTGGATGAAATGATTCATAGACTCCGAGAGTTCGAAGACAACCTCACCCCTTCCATCATATCAGCTGTGGAAAAACTGTCCCAGGATCTCAAACAATTGAGGGACGATCTATCTGATTTATCCAGCTCCTCACGTGTACCAACACACGTCTCAGCTATTAACAAAAGGCGTCCTATTCTTCGAGAGAGAAGATACAGGAGGTATATGCCACGGGCCACCCTATGGTTTTATCTGCGGGATCACGGAGAAGACATGACAAAGTGGGACGGAAAACCTACTTCAGTTTTGGAGGAACGAGTGAGCGAATTGAAGAGGGGAGCAAGGCCCAAGACTCATCATCCCATGAGAGCTGCGGCTTCAGTCTCTGGTGAGCAGGCCCCCAGATGGAGTGGAAGAGCTGACTTTACTCCAGCTCCTGTGATAGCGAAGAATAATCCCTTTCAATATGACTTAAGTGTTCAAAGTTGTGATGACTATTAGAGGGGCCCTGCCTCCAGCCAGGTGGAGGTAGGGGATAATCGGATTTACTGGACTGTGTGGGTCAAATGGCCTGGCACATCAGTCCCACAGAAGTATAAGGCTTTAGTAGATACCGGTGCACAGTGTACCCTGATGCCGTCAAGCTGTCAAGGGGTGGAACCCATCTATATTTCTGGAGTGACAGGAGGATCCCAAGAGTTGACTGTATTGGAGGCTGAAATTAGCCTAACTGGGAGGAAATGGCAAAAGCACCCCATTGTGACTGGCCCTGACTTCCCTCCAACCGTCATCCCAACAAAGAATGAATTCTGATAGAACCAGACAAGTTCTGCAGTGAAGAATCATCACCAGCAGGCAACAATCCAACACTGCACACAGCTTTTCCTGCCCTGAAAAGACTGTTACAAAGGATGGAACCTGACATCATGGACCGAATGGACTCAGCAGCTTTATAAGGACTGGTCTATGCACTAAGAGTGTACTGGGATAAGACTGATAGTATACTGAAAAATGTGGGATCTGAGCATGATGTGAATGGTATGGAATAAGGGGTGGATACTGTCCTGGGTTTACCAGGAGCCGTTTTGCTCCTTCTTAGTAACTGGTGCAAGCTCTGTGTTTTGACTTCCAGCCTGGGCAGAGAGCTGATAATAGCGATTGTTTTTAATTGTTGCTAAGTAATGTTTATTCTGGCCAAGGACTCTGTGAGTCTCATGCTCTGCTGGGGACGAGGGAGGCCGGGAGGAAGCAGAGACAGGACACCTGACCCAAACTAGCCAAAGAGGTATTCCATACCATAGCACGTCATGCCCGGAGGGGGAACTGGAAGTTACCCGGAAGGGGCAGGCTCTGGCTCTTCGGGGGGGTCGAACTCGTTCGGCGGTGGTATCGTATTCTCTTGTTATTTTCTCTTATCAATATTATCATTGGTGGTAGCAGCAGTGATTTGTGTTATACCTTAGTTACTGGGCTGTTCTTATCTCAGCCCGTGGGAGTTACATTCTCCTGATTTTCCTCCCCATCCCTCCGGGAGTGGGGAGGGTCGGGGGGGGGTGAGTGGACGACCTGTGTGGATTGGTTTAAACCACGACAAGGAGCAATCACATTTATAAGGAAACATTATTCGATAGGTTGGTAAATCTTCAGTTCAGAATAGGGCGTAGAAAATATAATGTCAAAACCAATGAGAAGCTGTGTTTCTAACTTAGTTCAAGGTGGTCTTGCTGTTGACCTCCAAGGTTGGATGGGAGAGTTTGAGATTTTTTTATTTATTTATTTATTTTTATTTTGAAATAATTCTTAGCAGCAAGGTGCTCTAGCCTGAGCAGCTTAATTTCATAAGACAAGCTCAGTGTATAATTTAGTATTGGTGACACTTACAATATTATTCTTGTGATAATTCTCTAAATGCAGTCTGATTCTCGAATTTAACACAAGCTAGGCAGTGTCCAGTATGCAGGTTGTGTTGACTGAATTATTGAGAACTTGCACTTTGAAGGATTGCTGTCCATAATACTTCAGAGGAACTGGTGGCTGTCTTTCATTTGTATGAGACAAAAACCATATGCACAAATCTCCACATAGACCTTTTAAAGTTCTAGTTCAAGTCTGTAACAGGAAGAGTAATGTTAGGTTAGGTAAACTATTTTCACTACAGTTCATAATGTAAGAAAATTCTGTGAAATTATAAGCTGTTAAAAATAGACCCGTTTATGAAGATTAATTTTATTAGGTAACCAAATTAACATTTGTTGGAAACCACTATCACAGATACCAAACTGAAAAATAGGTGTCTTATTCTTGCAATCATGAAAATAAAGAGTTGAATAGGACATTTTTAATAGTAACTATTTTTAGGAAATAGTAAATTTAAGAACTGAAAAGGCAGATTATTTTGCCATTAGTAATGAGAGTCATTGAGAAGTTTTAGAAGAAAAATGAAAGAATCTCTGCTTTGTATGATGGTATAACATGTATAATGGAGATAATAGTGGTCAATACAGTTGAAATATTCCATGTTCCACTTCCTTTAAAGCTATGCTGAAGCTTTCATTCTTGTCTTTCTCCACCCCATGTAGACTCACACAGGAGAAAAAGAGAAGATTTGCCCATATTGCGGACAAAAGTTTGCAAGCAATGGAACACTGAGAGTTCATATTCGAAGCCATACAGGTACAGTGTTGTTTATTATAATGAACAGAAATTACTTTCTCAATATGTATCAAAGTGTAAGTATATCCATAATTTGTATATCTACAAACAGAAATGCAAATTTACAGGTGGGCCTAACACAGTATCTTTTTCAGACATTTTACCTGCTTCATGTGTAAAAGCAGATTCTGTTCTCAACTATGATTATATACAAGAGTGTGTATGTATGTGTATGAATGTTTTTATGTATATACAATGTGAGTTCATCTTTCTGGTAGCAAAGGTGTTTTGACACTCTGACTTCATATTAATGTAACTTCTGACCTTATCACAACTTGCATGCTACCCAAATTAGAATCTTCTACCTTGTGTATGCTTTAACTCAAAATTTATTTTCTTTTGCAACATGTGATTCATTCTGCAGGTCTCCTAATGTTCCTGGGTCTGATACATGCAACTTATTGCCACCCAGACTGCATTACTGTAATGCTGTTGTGTTATATATGTGCATCATACACACACTGAAAATAAATTTCATGTTGTAAGGTTTCATTTTGTGAGCTTATGGTTTCATTCAGGTAAGTGGTGGCATCTGAAAGGGGTTTCATTGTGATAATTTGATTCCAATATAAAATGGTATAGATTTGCCTTTGGCAGTCAAAGCATCAGTTAACAAATAGCCTTCCTATGACATTCCATTCACTTGGCATAAGCAAATTTCATTTCTAGGGAGATGACAAGAATTTGTGCTTTTAGTAATTTGTCTTTCTACTGTGTTTGGAAAAGTCTGAGTCACTTCAATCTGTCAAGAGTCACTTCAATCTGTCAAGACCACCTCTTAAGATTACAGGTTTACTCGTTTTTGATATATTGGGATTTTTTGGATTTGGCTGCTATAGACACTAGCAAATTTTTATCCTGTTCCTGCAGGATAGAAGGCTAAAATTGACTTCTATCTTTAGCTCTTATTCTTTACTAAATTCCATTTTTGGAACATTTATCCTTCTTAGCAGCAATATAAAATCATATACATAGAAGCCTCTGTATGCATTCTGCTCATGTTGTTTACATACACTGTATAATCACTGATACAAAAAACAGTAGGTCAAAGCTGGCAAGACCCAAAATCTATCTGTTGCTCTGCTTTGTTGACATTCTTTCTTCTACGCACCTTATCAACTCCTTTCAAAGCCCTTCCTGCACAAATTTTTTTTTTTTTGACTTCCTGATGATTCATATCAAACATTATTCTAATTCTTCATTAAAATCTCTGGATTCACATTTCAACATTTTTTTGCAGGCAAGTCTGCTTTATGGCCTTCGCTAGTGTGACACTTGTGTTTTCTTATTTCACAGGCCCTTTCCTTAAACTTCAGGTATGTTTTCTGCGTACTATGAATGTTATACATCAGTTTGCACAGAGTACAAAGGTCCTAGATTTTCAAGTTGATAGTGCAGATAGCTCTTGGGGAATATGCGTTATAGCTGTCTGGGTGAAAATGCTTTTCACACATGTGCTGCTACCAGTTCAACTTAATGTTTCAGCTTTCAAGCAGGCTTTCCTAAATTTAGAAGTTAGGCTAAGCTGATGTTCATGAAACCACACACCAGAGACCTCTAACCATGACTACAGAGACTTGCAAAATTTGTAGCCAGTATAACATGAGAAATGGTAACTATGACATTTTGCATTTATTTGAAGTAGAAAGGCACTGAAGATTTTCAACTCATTCGTAAATTAAGTGTGGTGGGACAAACTGTCTTGCCAGGATATGATATACGTTGGAATTAAGGGGATATGCAGTGTGGAAACAACCCGCTGCAGGAGGAGGGAGAGTTCAAGGCCTGTTTCTTTACCTAAAAAGCTAGAGGCACTCATTTTGAAGAGGGTTGCTAATTCAGGAAAATGGTTTAAAAAAATAATCTGTAAATTACATGGCAAAATGCCTTATGTGAGTTTTAGTGAGAACATACTGTAGTTAGATGCATGTTGGACTTTTGGAGAGGTTGTTTTGACTTGTGCTGTACCTGAAGACTTTAGCTAAGTTGATCATGATCATAATAGATGCAGGCTAATCACAATAGGAAATTGTTGTCCAATGTTCAGTGGGCCTGAGGAAGCATAGCTTTCTGAAAAATAGCTTGCATCATTTCTGAGAAAGCAGGGATAGTTGATGAAGGGAATCTGTGTCATCTGCAAACAGTACAAAAATACTTGAAGTACTCATTTGATGGCTTTTAGTAATAAAGTTCACTGCATTGTGAAAATCCTTGACAACTTCTTGGGGATTTTTCTGAGTGCCAAGAAATTTGCAGCTTGTCAAACAGTGGAGCCACAAATTCACTTTATTCAGCGACGGATGTTTGGTTTCAAAATGCCGCTGTATTGAATACTTCATGCTCTTGATATCTATTAAGTTCCGTGGTTTTGAATTGATCAGTTAAAAACTGTGCTCTCTTTTAATTTTTTTTTTACTTCGAAGTATCACTTTTCATTCTAACCTAGCAGTGAAACAACCAGCAGCCATGGTCTGCTTTCAAGAGATGGATCATCTTTGTGAATAAGCCTTCAGCTAGGGCTGAACTTTGTTGCAGCTAAGCAGTACACCATAAATGTAAATATTGCAAAGACCTTCATGTCTTAGTGATTACACCTGATTAGTTTGAGGTCTTGGTGCAGAGATACGTGTTACACTGCTGTGCATGTGGTCAGCTAGACTTTGTTTTATTAGCTACTTGGTTCTGTATTTAAAAAATAAAGCCGACAGAGTTCTTTTTAAAGAGAGTCGTGTATCAGTTTTTATCCTTTTTTTTTTTTTTTTTTTTTATAAAGCTGTTTTTGATAAAAAGTCAAGGTTGTTGATTCTGCTTTGGAATTGTATTTTCATATGCTTAATAATCCATACAAAAAGAGA
Source organism: Lathamus discolor (assembly GCF_037157495.1). NCBI lineage: Eukaryota > Metazoa > Chordata > Aves > Psittaciformes > Psittacidae > Lathamus > Lathamus discolor. Next base: position 89,783,662 of record NC_088884.1, on the reverse strand, counting down.
AGCTCAGTGGAATTTTGGCTTATATTTAATACACAGCAGATGTTCTTCAGTATTGTTACTCACAGATGTATGCATGCTTCCTTGATAAGAAGTTTCCTTCCCTCTTTTATCTTATAGTAAGACTCTGTAAATGAGCCCTAACACTTCTTGGCCTGTTGCAGAAACTGAGCTTGTTTGGGGTGAGTGAACATGTCTGCATGTGCATGTACAGAGGGAAGGGGTTGATGTTTGCATCTGAACCTAACATATTGCTCTGTAATTCATCATCTGGGTTTCAGCCTTGGCATGACAGAGACAGCGCTCGGTAGGTCAGCTGAAACACTATAGCACATTCTCCCTTTGCTGTATCCTATTGGTTTATGACTTCTTAGGGTCGGAGGGAACTGGGGTTAATTCGGCAAAAGAATTGTCTGACTGTGATGTAAATTCCTTGGCTTGTTCATAAATTGTAAAAGAAATTCTGTGGTCTGCTCCTTGGGCTTGAAAACTAGGGGCCAGGAGGTTAATTACTTCCCTAAAGTTTCCCTAAAGTTTTCGCTAAAGCAGCTTCAGTGTTAACAGTTAATGGCTGTAGCTTGTGCAACTTCTCAGTTTCCTTATGCATAGCTATTTAGATCTAGTAATTGCTGTCTTGTGTGTTTGTGTGTGCATGTATTTGTATGTGCCTATGTTATGTATTTATGCACATGCATTTTATCTGTCTGATACTTATACTATTGCTTTCCTAATTAGTTGTGTCCTAATCCCTTCCATCATTGTGATGTAGCACATCAGGTTGTTGTTACAACAGTTGTTCTATTAGTAGAACAACTAGTAGTAGTAGTTGAGGTAGTTTATATTTGCAGGTAATTTTTTTTGCTGTGTTAAGAAAATTAAGTGTTTAAACTGTAATTCCACCCTTTGCATGCTGTCTTTTTCTACTACATTACATAGGGACTGGTGAGGGACAACTAATGACCATACACGTCTTCCAGAAAATGCTTATACATGCAAATATAGGTTAAGACATAACCTTTGTTTTTGCTTTTTTCATCACAGTTAGTCAAAGTATTGCTAAAAAGTCACTAAGATTGCGATGACTTTATTTTGTCCTAAGTGTTTTCTGAAAAGATGAATGTTTCTATTCTATGTCATTTAAAAGCCATGACTTAATGTGGCATTCTTACATGTTACAGTCTCTGGTATGTGGAAAAGCTGCTTTATTTTGTAAGTATGAGTTGAGAAGGTTCTTTATTAATTTATTTCCATACACATGAGTAGGAGATAATGCCAAGAGATTGCATTAGGACAGTGAAAAGCATTTGGACCGCAGACTTCCATAGCCTTTGTGTCAACACAGTTAAGCTTACCTTTTCAATTTCCATTTTCGTAACTAAAGACTCCTTTATAAGCTCATGAAAACATTTCATTTTACTTGCTCACTGTAACTTTAGGTGCTGGTTGCCTTCTTGAGATGTTTGTCATCCTCTGCATTGAGGATCTGATGTTATGATCCTCACTTTGCCATTGTAGTCACATTTCTACAGTTTGATTAACTAGTCATTTGAGCTTTCAGATCATATTTATGGTCCAACTGTTTAAAAATCTAGGCCTAAATTTTGCACTTTTATGTAAAAATTCCTGAGTAAACAATAAAATATTAGTTGTGGAGTTATAATAATGATCTTTGCTTATTAACAGTAGTTGAATCATCTGCGAGCAAAAGACTTCAAAGTAGTTGAAGGAAGAAGTTGAAGAACAGTTTAACTTTAGTTTAGTACTGTGTAAAATACGCCCCCAAAGTTTTAATAGCTAAAGAAGCAACTGTTTATTCATGTACATAAGAAATAATGTACAGCCAGGATCCTTATACTAGAATATCTTCTGGCGAATCACCGTATAAGTAATACATGTTTTGTTACATTAAAAAAAAAAAATAGAAGCTTAAAGGAACTTCCTCTTATACCACTTTGAATTATGTGGAAAAACGTATCTGTGTCTAGTCAGTGAACAGCTAGCAGATGTCTACAGATAAACAGGTTGTTTCTAATCAGTAACTTATAAATGATCTCTCTTTTGTCTACTGAATTTAAAAAGGAGCTTACAGAAGACCTCAAAGGTAAGGATTCTGCATTTTTAAACTTTTCAGTTTATAAATCATTGTTGTATTTATCTCCAGACAACAGTTAAATCTTTAAAAATACCTGTAAAGTTTCATACAGCTGTCAGCTTCTTGTTTTCTGCTTCTATGAATGAAGAAATGTTCTTGTAAGGGATAGATTGTCAAATCTCAACATCACTGTAGAACTGATGAAAGGCTAAATAATAGAGGTAGTTGATGTTTTATTGTACAGATTCAGACAGCTGACTTATTTCATAGGGTCCTTTACTAGTCTTTATAGTTCATTTAGTTACAGATAGCTAAAACGTCAATTATATCATGATAATTTTTCTGGGCCAGAGAGGACAAACACTTTGAGTATTGGTCTTGACTAGGTAATATGAATTCTCTGAATAAACCCAAAAATTAGCAGAAAACAAACTTTCTCAGCTGTCAAAATACTACTTCTGCTCCTCAAAGAATAAGGCATGGATAAGAACTTACAAGGATGTATTATATAAAAAAAAAAAAAAATAAATGGTTAAAGCAATTTGGTTTTCTCTTACTTTGAGAAGAATAGCACTGGAGTTTTTTGTTATTAAATATATGACCATTTTTAGTGAATGGCAGATGCATTTGGTTTACTCAAATAAAAGCAATTCTGGTTTTCCCTGTGCCTGAAAAATACACACGTATTGGAGCTCTGTTAGAAAACATTCAGAAATCCATACGCTTACTGACACTATAATCATTGGTGAAGGGAAAAAAAAGCAGAAATATTTCACTTCCTATCTGCAGAGCCTGCCAAGTTTGAATGGTTGTTGAAGTGAAGAAAGAAATTTCTAATTAACCCATACATGAGTACTGTATTTCCATTTTTCTCAGGCAACAAGCCTGTTCTAAGATCAGTCAAAAAACCATCCCTTTCTACCCTGTAGAATGACATGTGTGTGTGGTGTTTCTGGGTTTTGCCTCACCTGGCATTCACAAGTATTTTACCTTTCTAATTACCAAGTTGTTTGGCTCTTGGCATGAGAAAGCTGCTCCTGTGTGGGTACTTCTGTACCTTTTCCAGTGCTAAATTTTGAGTGTTTAATGGTTGAAAACCTGGCAAGCCAGAATTTTGTATAGGCCAGATCATTATTTTTATTGTTTGTCCAGGTGTTGTAAAGAGAGCAGCTCGCTGCTGGAATTAGCCAAGCTTCTTGGTTGCTCTTCCATTATTTTCACTTGCTAGAATCCCTGGTCAGAATTATAAAAGTGCTTAAGGGACCTGTGGTATTAAATGCTTTTGAAAATGCTAGATGGTGCCTAGAAAACTGCCATGTCTACACAAGAGGAAATGTAATATTTTGAAGAAGTGTTTGTCTCCTCAAGGGCCATTTGACATGCTGTGTACCACCAAGGTGGGAAATATACTGAATATTTTCTTAAAGTGTGAATATTTAATTTTCATTCAGTAACTGGTTTTCTGGCATTTTCTAATTTAAGTTCTTTTGAAATCACTTGGTTCCTGGAGTTCCTATTTAACTTAATTTTAATTCCTAATGAAGTTCTTCTCATGTAGGAGAAATTCAGTTCTGTGGACATGCATGTATAGTGCCTTAACTGAATTCTGTGAAGTTAAGGACACAAACTTCTCTTTTAATTTGATGGAAACACCATATACAGAGCAACAGCAGCGGAGGATAAATGTGTAAAGCTGTGAAGTGCTCTATATGGACAGATAGTGTTCTAAAGCATATGTCACAGATTATAATTTTGTTATATCCGTTAACCTTTTGCCCATCCTTACTTGCTGTTGAATGCTGTCATCACCCCAGATTATCTCTGACTTAAAAAACCTTCTTGCAGTTCCCATTCTGGGCTGCCCTGTTGATCATCTGGTATGGAGTGTTGCATGTGTGATCCAGATGGCCCCCTTGCCTCTGATTTCCTCCCCAGGTGAACTGTTGTCTTTCCTCCATCGTTGGTCGATGCTGGAGTCTCTTTTTCCCCTCTACCCTACCCCAGTCTGAAGTTATGTCTTTAAAAAGGATTTTTATTTTTTTTAAATTGACATTTTTAAATAATACTCTCATATATGTGTTTATTCTTTTAAAAAATAATCTTCTAATTTTTGTACTATGTAATTCAACATGTGAAAAGGAGCTAATTCTAGAAGGTGATAAATGGTCTGTGGAAGATTCTGAGGGATCACATTGCATCAATTTTTTATAGAAAACCATTCCTTTTAAGCTGCATACACTGCACATGATCTGATGTTAAGTGCAGTCTCTCATAAGTCTTTTTCTGATGTTCGTGAGTGTTGCCCTAGACCAATGGTGCTAAATACCCCAATGCACCAAGCATAGACATATTAAAAGTATAACACCTCCACCTTGATCATTTCACAGCATAATTCAAATTCTTCATTCCTTAATACAGCAGTTTAGTTCCAATGAAGACAGAAAGCCAGAAAGTACATGATGACTGACATACATATAACATTGTACACAAGTGAACAAGCAAGCCACATGGGAATGGCAAAAGTAAATATGACCCCAGATTTAACGGAATGAAATAGAAATAATGTCTGTATATGGTTTGAAAGAGCTCTGTGAGGCTGCTGCCAAAACCAAATACGGTCGTTCATCAAATGTGTACTTTAGCGTGCTGTTGAACATCTCTGCCTTTTTCAGTTTGCTGATTTCTTCCCACAGTTTTGTTGTATCTCTTCAGATGACTTTCTCCTGTTGCATGTTTCATTTGTTTCAGTTTATGGGATTACATTTGTCACCTCTAACTTACTTATTTGGTAGATCTAACTTGAGGTCACTGTTTCAAAGTAATTGCGAACACTGGGGTTTATATCATGTTTCCACCTGATTTTGTAATTAGCTTTTTTTGTGGCTAAACTGCCTACAGGGAATGCAAAATACAGTGTGAAAACAGCAACACATATGACTAATTTGAATTACTGTTTCTCAGAGTCTTTATTATGTGTCTGGCTATAGCCACTGAAATCTTGATGAAGAAATGCGTGTTTCATGTTGTTTCTGAATTGTTTTGCTCACAGGCATATGTGAGTTTGGAAATCTGGGTGCTGAACTCACTGTAAATACTACCTTACAGCACCTTTGATTGCAAATGTCTTATGGGAAGTGTCCATCCCAAGTTGAACAGAGATGGAAGAATCTGGTGTTTAACTTGTTATGGTACATTAAGGTCCAGTAGGTGTTGTGATCTCAAGCTAGAGATTTACACACTTGAGGAAAAAAAAGATACCACTTCTGTCATGACATATTTTCAGACCAAAATCCCATATGGTTTTCAATCATAGAATTGTTTTTCGTAATCCTTGTATTAGGGTGAAAATTTATTTTTATCATGTTAAAAGCTGGTTTTTTTGTTCATAGAAAAATCTGGAAGTAGAATGTCTAGACAATGAATTATATTAAATCCACTGCAGTTTATCCAAGGATTATTTATTTAGGGTTATTTATACAGAAGTACCATTAATATGTTGAGCAGTTCGTTGTTGGTCAGCAGGGACATGACAGTCAGCTGTAACTTGAGGGTGAACATAGCATTTATTATGTCTGTCTTACTTGAGTGTACTGGTATTTTAATTATAGCAGTTGTTCTTAGTTACTGTTGCATTCCTAACATTACTTCTGGGCATGTTGACTGGACAAGGTATCAAATTAAGATGTATTTAATATGCCTACTGGATTTTGATACTGTACTGAAGTAGAAAGCCTGATGCAATGTTTTAGTATAAAGTGCAGATCGTATTCTCTGTTGCAGTTTAATGGCAGATTTGCAAACAGTAACATAGAAGGCCAGGGCTTTTTTCAGATATTTTCCTAATGTGGAGTGTTAGGATTAAGGCTTGGTAGTGTATTTGGAAGTTAAAAGATTTTTCCTCCACATTCTCCATATTTTTGTACATAAATCAAATCTAAGAAAAAACAACCAATGGCCCTCACTTTGTGAAATAATACCTTTGAAAACTTACTCTGACTGAAATGAAAAGGCATTATAGTAAAAAAAAATGGTGCACTGATTTACTTCAGTTATTATCCCCTGATAAGGATTTATCATTGTCTTCAAACATAAAGATCTTTATGTTATATAGATATATATATATTTAAAATATGTATGTTTATATAAAAAACAGAGTGGAAATGGCATAAATGTTAATTGACATTAACAACTTTATCTCTGGCGTACCCCCTCCCTCTTACTATGATGATATTCCGTATTGACACTGTATCTCCTAAGCATGCTTCTAGTGGTAAATCCAACAAGAAATTGTTTGTCACAGGGAAAATAGCTTTCGTTCATTGTGATGCTTAATAAGTCCTTTTTGTAAGGACAAGAGAAATAGAGATACATGACCTGCAGCACCATGTTGTTTGTTTATCTTTGCCATTCCTTTCTTCTCCTAGAAACAGATCCATTCCTTTTCTGATCAGAGAAGTTTTACATCTGGAAATCTCCAAGTATTTATTGTGTGTGGGTTGATCTGAAGTTTAATATTCCAGTGCTTATACTTGAGTTTTGGTGGCCTTTGCTTGATTGCAGATGAACATGAAAGCACTGATGTGTAATGTCACTTTCCCAGGAACTTCTATCACATCACACTTGCTTTCCAAATTTTCTTAGTGACAATTCTAAACTTTGTTGAAGCACAGAACCTTCTTATTTGTGGACACTTGCAATAGTTCTGTATGAAACAGGGCACTTCAGCAAATCTTCCTGTGTGGGAAAAATATATTTAGCATTTTTTATTTCAAATCTGTTTTTTCTCTGTTGTCATCTTATGCCATTTGCATTTTGCAGTATTAGAGACAGGATCCACTGCTCCCATTTGTCCCACACGACTTAAAGTGGGATAGAGTATCTAAGACTTCTCTTGGGGAACACCTGCTTCCCAGTAGTCTCAGTGGCAAATCTGTTCCTGAGATCTTTATTACAAGCAACTGACTGGTAGCATGAATAATGTTTGCCTAGTCTAGTGCTGAAGCAAGACAAGAAGTTAATTTTTACCAGAGATAAAGTAGTTAATAAGTAGGATTGTGATAATCTTGCCAAAATCTGCTGTCCATAAATTCAGACATCTAATCTGAGTTAATTGCCTAGGTTCCTGATACAGTAAATAGTGAAAAAGATGCATTGATTGAGGATAGATCTTTCAGTTCTCAGGCAACAGAGGCCACTTTTGGAGAGTAGCTACTGCTAGCTTTCATTTATCCTTAATTTCACTGGGATTCAGGACAACTACTTAAAATTATATGTTACAATTTTACATGGCTGATGTAAAATGAGAGGAATCTTGACTCTTGTTCATAGATTAATTTTTAAATAAAAGTTAATTTTTATTGAAAGCCATTATAAATATCCATATATTTCTTACACAGTGGCACAAACTCATCTTTGGACTGTTTACAGAGAGACTAAGAATTTTTTTCTAGAAACTCGGCTATTGCAAGCACAGATTTTTTTTTTTTTTTTAATAGCCCACAGTTAATTTTGTAAATCTGAGGTAGAAGGTAAGTTACACAGTTAAAAGATGTGTGTGCACAGGGGAAACAGTTGTTTATGCAAGTGCAAGGGCACTTACATGTGTTTTGGGCATACAGGCTACAAAGATTAGGTGAAATAACATAAAAAAGTAAGAGCAACAGTAAAATCACTGGAAATGATCTCTTAAGTTGTTTTATTGGCAATTATTAATGTACTACTGCATAAGAAATTGCTTCTATAATTTTGAAAAACAGGATGTCACCAGCAATCAATGTCAAGTGGGAGTCTCAGTCTGTGTTACATAGTAAACTTGTTATTTTGGAACAGTGAAGACTTTTGAAAATTTACAGTACATAACAGCTGCTTGAAGCCAGACTTTTTCAGGTGTAGCATGTTTATATGCAGTCATACTGTTGCCCTCTACTGGCATCTGCTAAAAGCTTTTAAGACCTTACTCATCAATACCGTGGTCTTCATGGCTAAGTTTTGAAGGATGCAGTTAATCCATTTCAGACAAACTCAAAATACACCATCTTTTGAAAGCAAAAGTTTTTCTCTTTAAAGAGACTCAGGGTTGGGGGAGAAATGGAGGAGGGGCACAACTCCTACCTGTCAACACTCATCTGCTTACAAACTGCTGAAAACTTTAGCTTCTGCATTCAAAAGCCCTAAAACATAAAAATGCCAGCTGAATTAGTTAAATATTTGAGTACTGACAACTGTCAGAGTGTTTGAATTTTGGAAGCATGGATTAAAGACATCAAGGGTCATGACAGTATCATATTTCAAACTGCTTGGTGAAAATACAGCTATAACACAGTGATTGTTGCTGTTCTAAAAAAAGAAAGCCAAATTCATAAAATTGTGCTTTCTGACAGATGGCAGAATACAACAGAGAAAAATATTTTTATTTCACAAGTACTTTTCTACAGTGTCTTGCTACTGTCATTAACTAAGCTGTCTAAACAGGAGTAAGACACAAAAGAGAAAGATAATTTATCTACTAAATAGGGTTTTTTTTCTTTAGATGATTATTTAACTAAGACGCTTAATCTCAACTGCCCTCAAATCTCTACACAATTTGGGACTATATGGAGATTTTATGTACAACGATGGCTATCAGTATTGTACTATATTTGGAGTCAGTCCCTCTGAAGAGTTGTTTCTGTAAGCTGTCTCCATTAAATACTTTTTGTGATCCTTTGACTTCTTGTTCCCAGAAATAAAACATCCAGTATCTTCCCACTGAGCAGTCATGGAGGAGTACCTCATGTGGAGAAAAGATGAGGTATGAGGGATGAGGCTTCCTTCCCTCAAATCAAGATGTCATTAGGCACTGTGGAGCTTTAAATGCTTATCTCTGTTACTGCCACTGTCTTGCACTCTCTTTGGCATATCAATGAAATATGTGGGGGAGGGGGCGGGAATTAATTGTAAAGTATATTTATTCTTACTTACCTATTTTCCAGGATTGACTATGAGTGTTGTTAATTGTTTGCCATTTGTACTATGTTTAATCTCTCTATACATATAAAGCTTGTTTTGTGAGCAGAAAGCAGTGTGTTAACTTAGTGGAATAGGCTTTGCTTAACTCATATTTTCAAATAAAGGTTTGTTACACCTGCAGCATTATGATTGTGTATAACAAATTCCATTTTATTAATAGAAAAATAGTTATTTTGTCCTTAGTTTGTTGAACTGTGGTTTTGTACTAGAAACAACCTAATATTTGCTTTTAAAGTGTTGTGTACAGGTAGAGGAGGCAATAGACTCAGATTCCACTGTGTTGCCTAGAGAGTTGAAAATTAAAATGCCCTTAGGGAATGATAAAGCTTTATTACTTCTTCCAAATTATGGAGTTAGTTTATAAACTCTTCACTTTTTGATTCTGAACAGCTCAGTATGCAGATTTCATTAATGTGAGTTTGGGAAAATTGATGCTAAATGACACCAGTTTAATGAAGCATCAAACAAAATACCTTTAAGATATGGGATGCTGCAAGGAAGATTCTAAGAACATTCTGTTTCCATTTCAGTCATAAATTGTGATACAAAAATTGCAGAGACTTTTAATTAACTAGGTTCTAACAAAGTTCAGATACAGCATTAAAAAATAGTAGATTTTTTTTATTTCATTGGGATCCAGAGGACTCTAATAACGGCCATATGTGAAATAGAAGAAATATTTGGGAGCAGTTAATGCCTGAACATAAAAGTGACCGCGTGTAAATCACTGTAGAATGTGCTTTGAGCAAGGGCAGTAGGTGTTGGTTTTGTTGGTTTTTGCTTTTTTTTCTTTTTACCCCACAAGGCTCTCTGTGTGTATTCATATATTGCTAGAAAAAAATCACGCAGCAAATACGAATATTTTGACCCAGCTCAGGTGGACCTTTATATGTAATTTTCATAATGCTTTGATCTTTTCTTCTTTGAACTGAGTGTGAAGACAAGGCCACAAAGAAGTACCTCAGTTTGACAAATAAACGTGCTGTAAGGCATTCATATACTGAGGCCATATTTATGGACTCTGTATTTCTTGTTTTCAGGTGAGCGTCCTTACCAGTGTCCTTACTGTGACAAAGCTTTCAGCAAGAATGATGGATTAAAGATGCATATTCGCACACACACAAGGGTAAGTGTAGCTTAGTTTTTACGGTTACTTAAGGATTGTCTATGAATCATGTGGCTAAAAGTAAATAATTACTGATTTTTGTAGAATTAGGCTGTACCAACCAGGATGTTTTATATTTACAAGTGCATAATAAGAGGCAAAGATTTAAGTAATTAACTGTTTGATTATAATTACAGCTCCCTTACTGACCTTCTATTTTTTCTTTATTTCTTGCGTGTTGAAATAATAGCAGTACAAACTTCTTCCTTTAACCTGTGGTTTTTATAGATCTAATATGTTTGTGGTTGTTTACTGAGTAAAAAATTCTGTAAAGTTGTTGAAACTTCAATATCCAGTGTTTTGATTCTTGCCATCTCTTCAAAATCCAGTCACTGTGAGCTTTTCAGAGCCTGTACTTTTCTGATGGATGACACATACTAAGCTGCAAATTTACTGTATTTAAATTTTATTTAACTGAAGGCAAAATAAAAGGCAAATTGCAGATGTCGCCAGGATTATTTTTGAACCTTTAGTCTCAATTAGCACAGAGGTTCCCTTTTTAGGGAAAAGTCTTGTATATATATTTACTAGAGGATAAAGGTGAGATCTTGGCCCCACTCAGCCAGCATAGAGGTGGATAGCTGTCTTCAGTCAGCCAGATGTGAGTTCCCTTAGTGAAGGGAGATGTCCAGGTGAAGTTAAGCTGGTGTAGCGTTCCGTATGCTACCTGCCTCTGGCCTCCCCATCCACCGTAAGAAAACAAACAAAAAGTTGAAAGAAAGCTGTAGCTTTTACTACTAATCCCTTGAGAGCTGTTACTGCTTAAAGGAGTCAAGGCAGTCTTGAGGCCAAACAGTGAAAGTTTATCTGTTAGGGAATAGGAAGGATGATAGTTAATTTACTAGTCTTCATATTCAAATATGTGCACAGAATAGTTTTCTAAATAAGTGAAGATATGATCAAAACTGTTTGCTTAATTTTCTACCATTCTACATAGGACTTGAGGGTGTTAACTGGAGCTGCTAGGTAAAGTTTTAGCGCAAACTTTAGCTTAGAAGTAATCAGTAGTTTGTGCAGTGCTTCCTTGTGGTTCATTGTGAGCAGACTAGTCCCATATTATATGTTGTTTCTTCTTCTTTGCAGCTATTAAATAACTTTTAAAAATGCTATAAAGTACTTTTCTTTTGTTACTGTCATGTTTTACTGGTTTTGCACCAAGCGAAATTTTATTACCGTGTATGTTCTACAAGGCTCTGAGTGGGAGGAGTAGTAAACAAGACCTGCTCTGAAATGGTGCAAGTTTATTTTTGCCCTGATTTGTCATAGTGTTGGAATAAAATCAACAAATCCTATTATTTACCAGAGCAATTGTGTGGTTGGCAGGAATATGAAGATTTATTTAATGTTTGTAGTAGGTTGATGCTTGTCAGGAATGTAGTGGTTGACATTCAGGATTTCATTACGAGACATTAAAAGTTTAGAATTCATCCTCGTATGTTTGGTGTTGCTTATGCATCATTTTTAACTTCGTAAGAGTGTTGAGAAAAAAAGAAAAATCTACAAAGCTATCGTACAGGATCAGGAAACAAAACCAGCCCCTTCAGTAGAGAAACAGCTACTGAGTAGGTAGGTTCTATAATACTTTTGTAAGATTGCCTGCCTTGAAGTTTCTTTGAACACAAAGGTGCTAGCTAAAGGGGAAATCTCTGCACTGTGAGGATGTTGGCTATGCCTTTTCTTACCTTTTCCTACATATAAATTTTATTTTTAAATTTCTTCTTGCATGCAAAATAATTATTCAAAGGAAATTAACAAGATATATAAACCAAGAAGGCACTTTTGTGTCAGCTGAGCTATGTGGAAATAACATCATTGTAGCACTCTTCCTCAAGGGCTAGTCTTGTGTAAATATCTTGGAAAAAGAGTCTGGTCTTTTAGGAAGACAAATTGTGAAGTAGCGTAAAAGTAATAATATGACATTCAAGAAGGAAAATGTCATTGTAGTGATTAAATCTAGATGTATTTTACCAGTGGGATTAAATGCCAAACCTGACCCTGTGGATCAGGGAGGGCTGCTGGAAAAATCATTTTAGAAAGTTGATTAAGGTCTGGCAGCTGCTGAACTGAGTAGAGCCTGGGTGGCCACAGGTGTCAGCTCACTCTGGAGTAAACAGAGAAGGTAAGCCAAAACCCCTACTGACAATGTAAGGATTAAAAAATACCAACCACCTAATATTAAAATGTCACCTGAGCACTGATTTGTTTCTATGAAAGTAGATGTGTTTGGGGTTTGTTTGATTTATTATTTTTTTTTCCTTAAGAAGAAATACAACAGCATAAGAAAACTATGCATAAATGAGGAACTCGTTCTTGATGAATGAATTTACAAGCCGTATCAGCTTTGAGGAAGTATATGCATACTTCTGATCTTCACAGAGCAGCAAACTTCAGCTCTTTCCTAAGGCTTTATTCAGTGCCTGACATAATACTATACAGTTTGAGCTTAAACATCTAGAGAAATTATTGTACGTTACTGCAATATAACTGTTAATATTTGGAAATACAATCATTGATAGGTCCCAGAGTTATTGTCACATAAATTGATGTTTCCATTACATCTGAAAATGGTACTTTAGTTACAGTTTATTTCAGTTAAATACATGGCAGTGATGGAAAACAGAAGGAGTAGAAGCCACTTGCAAATGGTTTTTCATCACATGGTTTGAATATTTCATATTTTTACTTTGAAGGTATAACAGATACATGTAATTTTTATAGCTTGTTTAAAAGCCCGATTTCTGGTGGTTGAAAGGCTGGTGGCTGTAATGCTCAAATTGTGTGTTGCCAAGATAATATTTTAAACATAGAGAAATTAGAGAAATTGTAGGGATAGGTCAAGGGGGAACTGGTTAAAACTTAGACAGGGGAAGTTCAGGTTAGATATAAGGAAGAAGTTCTTTACTGTGAGGGTGGTGAGGCCCTGGCACAGATTGCCCAAGGGAGTGGCAAATGCTTCATCCCTGGCAGTGTTCAAGGCCAGGTTGGACACAGCCTTGGGCGACATGGTCTAGTGTGAGGCACCCCTGCCTATGGCAGAGGGTTGGAACTGGATGATCTTAAGGTCCTTTCCCACCCTAACTATTCCATGATTCTATGGTCTGCTGTCACGAAAATGACTTCAGTATAAAGATAGCCTTAGAAGGTAAGGACCTAAGTGCCTGATGCAGTATATGCAAGAATTAGTGTCCTGATTTTGGATGGGATAGAGTTTATTTTCCTCCTAGTAGCTGGTTTTGTATTTTCTTCCCTTGTTATTTCCCTTACTGTTATTATCAATAGTAGTAGTAGTAGTAGTTTTGTATTATACTTTAGTTATTGGACTGTTCTTATCTCAGCCCATGGGGTTTACAATTCTTTTTATTCTCCTCCCCATCCTGCCTGGGACAGGGGGAAGTGGTGGATGAGCTAGTGGCTGTGTGGTGCTAAGCTACCAGATGGGTTTAAAACATGACAGCCAACCTTGAGTTAATTCTGAGTTTTATTTATGAATTTCATGGGAATAGTTATAAGTCACAATAGGTATGGAAGCTAGGCAGTCTCTTGTAGAGATTCTTGTCTTGAAGTCAGTGTTTCAGCTTGCTGCTGGGACAGTACAAAAAGAAAACTGTCCTTGCCCAGATCCTGAGTTAAACAGCCTTTCCAAAGCACTCATTTGGAACTTTAAACAGCACCCTCTATTATTTTTTTTAACTCAGAAGAATATTAAAATAAAATATTGGAAAAAAGGTTGAAGAACAGTATTGACAATTGTGACATAATTTCCCTTGTTCTGTTTCCCAGGAGATATTTGGGCTTCACAAAGTTTTAACGAAGGTCATGTGTTCTAGAAACATCATACTATGCTATGCCCCTCCTCAGCTCCCCGCTTACATTGAGTACTAAATATAGTCCTCTATGCACATGACAGTGTGTAATGAAATAAGATGAGGCGTTGATTGAATTTTGGTTTTTTTTCAGTATTTCCCTATTGGTGAGACATGAGTGAGTCCCCAAACATCTGTCTGAGGATGATGACTTTGCCAGTGCTCTGGTTTCCTTGCCTGTGGAATCTGTGTTTGTGTACAGAATACAGAAGGTTTTAATCCCACTGCAGCTATATTTTAACACTTTTTTTTTTATGTAATGTTGACTGATGATCATCTTTTACTCATAGATTGAAAATGTTTTGGTTTTTTTTTTTTTATATAGATACTGTTCTTTTTCCAAGAGCAGGTCAGCATCTGTTGAATATTCATCATGGCTGATTCAAATAAACCCTCCATCACTAAATCTTAGGAAGAGTGGTTTATTTATTTATTTATTTCAGTGGTTTAAAAAACCCCAAAGAAGCAATCTTTAAAGATTGTAGGTAGCAAATAGTTAGAACTACTGTGGAAAATGGGAAGTTAATGGTTTTGTAAGGTCCAACTAATTGCATATGCTACAACTTTTGAACAAATAACCCTTTTTTTTCTTCTGGCAGCGTTTCAGTTAAGATGTGTGGTTTTATTTGCATTACAAGTTTTATTGCAAGAATTTCAGATAGTATTTTTTCAAAACTCCCAAAACTGAATTGAGAACTTTTTGAACAAAAACATCAGTCATTTCTAATAAAAGTGACTTTTTATGTACATTTGCCAAATCCTGTCTGAATTGTTTCAGCAGGAATGTTTCTGTGCCTACTCTAGTTATTGGAAATATTTTTTTTAAAGGCTTTTACTCCCCAAGTGAAGAAAAGTACTTGTAAAGTGATTGTTTATTGAGTTTTAATTATTGTAAAATTCAAGTCCCTACTACTTGTGCAGAGTTGTAAATTCTCATCAGCCTTTGTCTTCCTGTGTCAACTTTATTTTAGTAATTTAATGCAAGTCTTAGTAGGCAAGTCTTTAATGCAAGTTTAAGTAGGCCTCTGTCTGTGGGTGAGCCACTTGCTGTAACTTCCAAACCCCTCCCAATTACTAAGAGAGCATCTTGTTAGTTCTTGCACATTTTTCACACTGAAATATGAAACTGGACTCCATTAACTCGCACCATCTGTGATCTGAAGTGCCTTAGCCTCGCTTCTCATCAGGGGATGTGTTGCTAGTGGTGATGACCTAGCAGAAAGTATCATTGATGTTTTTTTTCTGACATTAATCATATTTGCCCTTTTTTTTTTAGGGCTGAAATGGAGGAAAGAAGGAGGCTGTTAACCCAGGAAGCTGGGAAATAGTAACAAAAAAAAAAAACAAACAAAAAACAAACAAACAAAAAAAAAACACACACAAAAAAAAAAAAAGGAGGAAGAGGACAATTAAAAGCAAGGGGCTTCCTCCTAAATCTGTTGTCCCCACCCAGAACTGCTTTGCTGTCCTGCAGGGGGCTAATGAGGAAACACACTTGCGCCATGAACAGCCTACTGATGCACTGGTAAAGAAGATCGCTACTGGTGCTGCCAGGAAAAAGTGGCGGGTCATAGTAGTAGGAGACTCTACTTTGAAAGGAGCAGAGGCACCCATCTGTCAGCCTGACCCAGTCTCAAGGGAGGTGTATTGCCTACCAGGATCATGGATCAGGGATGTTGCAGAAAGGCTGCTGTTCCAGTAAGTCCCACTATTACCCACTTCTAGCAATCCATGTGGGTGCTAGTGATATAGATAGCAGTAGCCTGGAGAACATAAAGAATGACTATAGAGCCCTGGGAGAGGTGGTTAGGGGCTCTGGAGCTCAGATAGTCTTTTCGTCAATTCTCCAAGATAAGGGGGAGGACCTTAAAAAGGCTAGGAGGATTGACCAGGTTAATAAATGGTTAGAATGGTGGTGCCATAATCAGGGGTTTGTGTATCTAGAGCATGGGACTCAATTTAGTAGGCCAGGTCTACTGGAGGCTGGTGGAGCTGGTCTGATGAAGGGGAAGAGTGGTTTTGGTAGGAGGCTTGCCAGACTGGTCAAGGAGGCTTTAAACTAGATGTGTTGGGGGAGGGGGGCATCATTCCATCACAACACACCCAGTCAGTTACCAGCACCTATAATAAATGCTCGGAGCAATGTAGAGATATTCCAGCTACTCCTGCCAATGAGCTGGCTTCATTTGGAGCTCAACTCAGATGCCTCTATACAAACATCTGTAGCATGAGGAACAAACAAGAGGAATTACAGATGTGTGCATGTCTACGGAGGTGTGATATGATAGGCATCACAGAAACCTGGTGGGACAAGGGGTAACATGTTGAAACTTAAACAGGGGAAGTTTAGATTGTATATAAGGAAGAAATTCTTTACTGTAAAAGTGGTGAGGCACTGGAATGGGTTGCCCAGGGAAGCTGCGAATGCTCCATCTCTGGAGGTGTTCATGGCCAGGTTGGACAGAGCCTTGGGTGACATATTTTAGTGTGAGGTGTCCCTGCCCACAGCAGGGGGTTTGGAACTCAATGATCTTAAGGTCCTTTCCAGCCTTAACTATTCTATGGTTCTAAATGTAACTAAACATCGTCTACATAAGCCACCCTTGTTTCAGTAGGCGCTTTACTGTCTTTCTTAAGGCATTATACCTTAATTCCCAGCCCTTTAATTAAGATGAAAGTTGATCTTTTTAAAAGAATTGAGTGATATATTGCATGTCACCACTTCATTGACAGTGATACTACCCATCACTCTTCTTAAATGTAGAAGAAACCTGTGCATTGACACTGGAATTTGCTGAGGCTCAGAGGTTTTACCACAGCTGCTATCTAACAGGTTTTCTTGTAAAGAATTACTCACTTGGTCTGGCCCTCAGCATTTTCTGATGCTATCTGTGGGGGTTTTTAGACCAAGCAGAAAGATCTGTCCAATTCTGTAGGACTTCTGTCATTCGTCACTGTTCTGTTTAACTTTTGGTAGAACTTTGCTGTTAGCGAGTGTCTACAAGTTAGGTTGCAGGTGGCATATGGGCTGTGCATCATGAGCTCTGTTTTAGGTTGCCTTTGATTGGACTCTTTTCCAGGCTCCTGAGGTCATGCTTTTCAGGCTGTTGGAGCCTTGAACCTTCTTTCAGTTCACATTCAGGTGGAGTTTTGGAGAGGATGATACCTGTCATGTGCAACTGGCTAGAGAGCTCCTGAGTGTGGTTTGAGGGACACATCAACATGAATAATTAGTTATAATTGAAACAAAGTTCTCCTGATATTAAGAAAAGGCTTAAAACACACAAAGCAAAGGGTTTATATGAAATACACGTGAACTCAGCATCATTGCCTCAGTGCCTAAGGTGCCCTTTAATAACGCTTCCTGAAGTGTGTATTTGTCACTGTCATCCTGGAATGTAAGTGGGGAGAACTGCTGTCTTTTCTGCATTTTCAATTGGCAAAGCTATAAGATTTCCAGGATGCTGTTGGAGCAGTTAGCTCTTGGTAGCAGCAAGCCTGACTAGTGTATTTTAATGTTGTCTGGCTTGTCATGTTTGTTCATTCCGGGCCACAGTTTTCCATTCTTGCTGATTTTTTTTTTTCAAAAGGATTCTTTTTCTAACCCTGTGTTCAAGCGATAATGCAAATACATGTAGCAGCAAATGATATTCATTAAGAGTGTACAAATATTTTCAAGTTCCCCACATAAGTTTTGAAAGCAGATGTTATTGTACCTCCATCTCATGTACATGGCATTGTAAGACTTTAGGAGCAAAGAAAAGCTCTTTGGTTTAGAATAATGAAAGAAATTAAAAACAAGAAGAAAGAAAATTAAGTAAGCTAGTGTACCAACCTTATGGCGAAGCACCTTCCAGAATACCAAGTCCCATTTGGGTTCTCCTTCGCTTTTCTTTTTTCAGAAGCAGGAATGTTAAAAATCCTGATCTACATGTTTCATATTTATATCTGATATAGTTTAAAATGTAATATTAAATCACTGCAGTATCAGCTACATCCTGTCTTCCTCACTGTCCCTGCTCCCTTCCTCATTTATGTCATCAATAAAAGAAAACATGTAATCCTTTGGCTTTGCTGCCACCATAGTCATGGCCTTGCAGATACTTTTTGAACAGAAGGTAGATTTATAGTACTAGCAGTTGCTGACTCCTTTGAGGTCAGACTTAAATGGTCTTCCCAATGACCTAATTGTTGACAATTAGCAGGTTTTTCCCTTTGCTTGATTTTTTTTAAATTTGTCCAGCTTTCTTCTGATCTTGTCACTGGTCCCTATTGTCCTTCTGTGGTGGCATTGGTTTTCTTTCAGACTTACTGCTGTGGGTTTTATCTGTTTGGGGTTTATTTTGTGTTTGCATTTAGAGCAGTAGTGCTTATGCCAAGCCAACATCATCTTTCCCATTTACAAATGTTGCCTTCAAGTATTGTGCAATGGAAATTTGTTATGAGGGGAAGAAGCAGGAAAGGGGAAAGGAAAAGCACAGAATGTTTTGTTTTGAAGAAATTAGTCTCTGAGAATGATGTCTTCTTCAAAACCGACTAAGTCTTTTTCTCTGGAGAGTGAGATAAGGCCAGGTTTTGCTCTGGACAACACTACTGATTTTACTGAAATGGACAGACATGCATGAAGGGCAGCTTAGTTTAGGGGAGAGGCAGCTAATGTGAATCAGAATTGTGTCTGCTGAAGTCGTTGGAATATACAGATGTAAGGAATATACAATTAGATCAAAGACAGCTTTGGATGTGTTTTTGGCACAACGTATGTGAATTTGAATACAAATGCCAAGGGGATGGTTAGATATACCCTTTTTGGCCATAGGGAATAGTAAAAATAGTCATACATAACTTTGGGGAAGATATTACAGCCCAGGTTTGTGATTTCAGCTTTCCTGAGTTCAGAATGGCTGTTCCTCCAAAATGGAATCCTGAAGTCCATTTCACTCTGAAATCAATAACATAATCATAATCAATCATAATAATACCTGAAGAACAAGATGATAAAAAGGAGCAAGTACACCTGGTACAGTTTGCAATAATGAATGTTTTCATAGGTGTTGAAGATGTGCACATCATGTAGTTTACTTTGCGCTTTCTGTGGAACAACATACACAGAGAAAGGCTGTTCTCAAAGAACTCACAGAAAATGCAGTTTATGTTAACCACAATGCAAAATCAATTAAGGGGGGTGTTGCACAAACCTGCTTTACATATTTGCATATCATTATTGCATATTCATACATTTCCTTAAAAACTACAAACCTGCTCTGAGATGTCTTTAGTCAGTCTAGCAGAATTCCCTGAGATACGAATTTTTTGGTCCAGGTGATGATTTTTTAAGATCAGCTCAGATATCCTTTAGGTAATTTGTCATGTTTTACTCCATGCTGAAGAATCATGGAAATTACAAAAAGATAATGATGAAAAAAACACAAAGATGATAAAGATGTGTAGGGAGAATCTTTCACAGAAAAGCTTATTTAGCAGCTTCCCTTTAGACCAGTTTGATTATATGCAGCTGGGCACCGTATACTCAGCCTCTGTCAGTATAAAGGTTTGTCTTGCATCATGCTGAAATGTACTTAATTTGTCTCGTGATTTACTCATGTCTGAAATTGAAACTGCTGGAGAAATGCTTTTTCCTGTGTACAGTACTTAGGATGTGGTTTCAGTGAGCTCGAGGACTCCTGCTACTACAGGATGCGAAGTTTATGTCCTTGATGCTGCCTTTTCTAGGAAACCTCATAGGAGGGTACTCCATAATAAAAAACCCACTGTTCACCCGCACTGCTATCTCTGGATCTGCAAAAACCTACCCTACTAAAGAGAGAGCCTGGGACATACCCAGAACAACAGTGGTTTGTAGTCCATTGTGTTATGTGTACGATTTATGCTGAGTACCTAGCAGGATTCAGCAAGATAGAGACCTGATTTTCCCCTACTAGCTGAGAACAGTAATTAATAACCAGAGAATTTTTTCACTTTGTAGCTTCAGCACCTAAGCTGAGTTGTTCTTTCTCACTTATCCTTGGATCCCACGTTATTTCCCAAAGGACCATTAAGATTGCTGCCTATTATTTGTTAATTCATAGACTTGTCATTTTTATTGCTTATTGATTTTCAGTCTTGGTTTCAATTGAATTTATTAAAATGTAAAATTTTACTAAACAATAACATCATTGCCTAAAATACCCGTCTTTAGAACTTAAGCAATACAGAATTAGAGGCCACAGGAAAAAAAAAAAAAGAATGAAAGAAGTGTGATTGATTAAAAAATAAAGATGCCTCTAGAGCATCAAAATTTTAATGAGGCAATGTGCAGTGCCATAATACTAACTTCTACATTTAGCTGATTTATTTAAATGTTTTCCATACAGTTCTTTTATCATTTTAGTGAAATAAAGGAGGAATTATACCTTATGTAATTTCTATATTAAGGAAGAACTTTACAGAAGAAAAGCTTTATAGAAGTGGTTTTCCATAAATACATCTATTTGAGGCTAGTGAGCTTGCAACTTTTATAACATCATGTGTTACAGTAGCTGCTAACCAATAGTTCTAATAAAATTACAGATGGCTTGGTTGCCATCTGCTCTTCTTTTGAGATTCTGCAATGAATATGTGATCAACCGTCTGTCACCACTTTTCAAATTAGTTTTTTCTCTACCACATGGTTTCCTTGTATCCCTTCTTCCTCTCCTCACCTCTTTATCTGTTTGGAAACATGCTAACAAACCTGAGGTTTTTATAGTTATCTTACTTCTCCTTATGCTTTAAGCTTCTGTGGATGATAAAGGAAAGTACCTTGGAATTTTATGTGTCTGTACCTTTCACATTACAAAACACAGATTCCCAAAATGGCTGGTTTTGAAAGACTGGAACAGATAATTAATTCGTAAGTGGGTGTTAAAGTGGAAACTGTCAGGCCACGGCTTTACCAGCTTTACCTTAATCATTTGAAAGTAGTTTTCTGTTGTTTTCACTAACTATAATCCCTCAGAGAGAACATAAAACTTGCACCATCCAGGATGGAATTTCATTCCTTTAATGACTTGGGCTCTGCATTTACTCACTTTCACTCACTTTCACTCGCTGTTGTCATTTCATACAGGAAAAGCCGTATCAGTGTTCAG
Source organism: Lathamus discolor (assembly GCF_037157495.1). Taxonomy (NCBI): domain Eukaryota; kingdom Metazoa; phylum Chordata; class Aves; order Psittaciformes; family Psittacidae; genus Lathamus; species Lathamus discolor. The sequence continues at coordinate 89,762,410 of NC_088884.1, read as the reverse complement.
AGTGTAACAAGGCTTTCAGTCAGAAGCGTGGCCTAGATGAGCACATGAGAACCCACACCGGAGAGAAGCCATTTCAGTGTGATGTGAGTCTGTCCCTTTGTCTTCTTGACTTCAACGCAGCAGCAGGACTTGCAGTGAGACTATAGCCTTGCACCTATTGGCTGTGGCATGAAGTTACACTTTGTAGAGTCTTTGATTGCCTGACTAATGAAAGACCATTCAGGAAGTTTAATGTACCTTCTCCACTTGACAGAAGCTTTGTCCATCCTCTTATTTTATGGCTTTGGATCCCTTAAGAGTTATTTTCACCATTAATGGAATTTGGATGTTGCAAGTTACAAGTACATGCTGGTTAGGTTCCTGTACATGTTGTATGACAGATTAATATTTGGGGATTAGTTTATACAGGAAAAGGTATTTAATTCATTACATGTAATCTGAATGCTTCTGATGTTGGATGACACAAATATGAATTCAGAATTTCCAGTTTCTGTTTACTGAAATCTGGTCTGGTATTTTCAACATCTGTTCTTTTTTTTTTTAATGTTCATTGAAGAAAGCATGGATGTTGTATATGCTTACTGAAATGCAGCATATTATGTTACAGTTCATAGATCACTGTCAAGTCCCTCTCATTTAGCATATCCCATTGTGTATAAAGCGTATCTCACAGCTTTTTGGAAGGTAGGTGGGGAGGCTGAGTGTGCAGAGACTTTTGGAAAAAAATGTTGAGAATTAGCAAAAGCCGGAAGGTAAGTTGTTTCTCAAGGGTTTAGAGGGTATCAGGTTAGGATATAGAACTGGTGCTTTGTTTTGTGATACTAGCTCTTAATGAACTAGTCACAAATGAACCACCAGCTTTCAGTTATATCTTAGGTCACTCAGTCTGAACAGCTGTAAATATGTTAATATTAGATGCAAAATTAGAATAACTACTTGGCATGAAAGTCACAACGGTCTGTTAAATGATCTGTGTTTTAATAAATAATCTGGTGACATTTCATTAAGAATAAAATGTATGAAAGGTTTTGTCTGCAGTATTTTGCTGATGTCTACAAGTCAGGAGATTTTGTGTATTCTTTTGGGATAATCTCAGCCTGGCTCTTGGTTGGACCCTGAAGATTTTTCTAATTCCAAATCATTGTCAATAACTTTTTCAGACTTCTATACTGTTTATATGACAAGGAGAGGTGCCATGCTTGACGTCGTGCTCACCAACAGGGAAGGGCTTGTTAAGATTGTCATGCTCCAGGGCAGCCTTGGATGCAGCGATCACGAGATGGTCAAATTTGAGATCCCCAGGACAGTGAGAAGAGCGTGCAGCAAGCTCACTGCCCTGGACTGAGAGCAGAGCAGACTTCGGCCTCCTCAGGAACCTGCTTAGTAAGGTTCCATGGGATACCCCTGGAGGGCAGCGGGGCCCAAGACTCTTGGTTGATATTCGAAGATCACCTGCTACAGGCTCAAGAGTGTTGCATCCCAACTAGAAGAAAGTACAGCAGGAGGGCCAGGAGACCTCCTTGGATGGATAAGGAGTTGCTGAGGAAAATTCAAAGGAAAAAAGAGGCTTATAAAAAGTGGAAGCAAGGACAGACAGCCTGGGTAGAGTACAGGGATGTTGTCTGGGAAGCTAGGGACCAGCTTAGGAAGGCTAAGGCCCAGTTAGAATTAATCTTGGCCAGGGATGTTAAGGATAACAGGAAGGGATTCTACAGGTACGTAGCAAACAAAAAACAGACTAGAGACAACATAGGCCCCCTGAGGAAGCTTTCGGGAGAACTGGCTACACAGGATTTGGAGAAGGCTCAGGTTCCAAATAACTTCTTTGCCTCGGTCTTCACTGGCAAAGGCTCTGACTGCACCACCCAGGTCTTAGAAGGTAGACGCAGGGACTGTGAGAATGAAGACCTTGGGCCCCCTGTGGGAGACGATCTGGTTCGAGACCATCTTAAAAATCTGAATGCGCACAAGTCCGTGAGACCTGATGGAATCCATCCGCGGGTCCTGAAGGAGCTGGCGAATGCAGTCGCTAAGCCACTGGCCATCATATTTGAAAAATCATGGCAGTCAGGTGAAGTTCCCAGTGACTGGAAAAAGGGAAATATAGCCCCCATTTTCAAGAAGGGGAAAATGGAAGACCCAGGGAATTACAGACCAGTCATTCTCACCTCTGTGCCTGGTAAAATCTTGGAGCACATTCTCCTGGAAGGCATGCTAAGGCACATGAAAAACAACAAGGTGCTTGGTGACAGCAAGCATGGCTTCACTAAGCGGAAATCCTGCCTGACCTATTTGGTGGCCTTCTATGATGGGGCTACAGAATTGATGGACAAGGGTAAAGCAGTTGATATCATCTACCTGGACTTGTGCAAAGCGTTTGACACTGTCCGACACCACATCCTTCTCTCTAAATTGGAGAGATATCAATTTGATGGATAGACCACTCGGTGGATAAAGAACTGGCTGGATGGCCGCACACAAAGAGTTGTGGCCAATGGCTCAATGCTCAGTTGGAGACCAGTAACAAATGGTGTCCCTCAGGGATCGGTGTTGGGACCGGTCTTGTTTAACATCTTCATCGCTGACATGGACAGTGAGATTGAGTGCACCCTCAGCAAGTTTGCCGATGACACCAAGCTGTGTGGTCCGGTTGATATGCTGGAGGGAAGGGATGCCATCCAGAGGGACCTTGACACGCTTGTGAGGTGGGCTGTTGCCAGCCTTATGAAGTTCAGCCACGACAAGTGCAAGGTCCTACACCTGGGTCGGAGCAATCCCAGGCACAGCTACAGACTGGGCAAAGAAGAGATTCAGAGCAGCCCTGCAGAGAAGGACTTGGGGGTGCTGGTTGATGAGAAAATGAACATGAGCCGGCAGTGTGCGCTTGCAGCCCAGAAAGCCAACCGTATCCTGGGCTGCATCAAAAGGAGTGTGACCAGCAGGTCGAAGGAGGTGATCGTTCCCCTCTACTCCACTCTTGTGAGACCTCACTTGGAATATTGTGTGCAGTTCTGGTGTCCTCAACATAGAAAGGACATGGAAGTGTTGCAACAAGTCCAGAGGAGGGCCACGAGGATGATCAGGGGACTGGAGCACCTCCCGTATGAAGATAGGCTGAGGAAGTTGGAGCTGTTCAGCCTGGAGAAGGGAAGGCTGTGTGGAGACCTCATAGCAGCCTTCCAGTATCTGAAGGGGGCCTGTAAGGATGCTGGGGAGGGACTCTTCATCAGGGACTGTAGTGACAGGACAAGGGGTAACAGGTTAAAACTTAAACAGGGGAAGTTTAGATTGGATATAAGGAGGAAGTTCTTTCCTGTTAGGGTGGTGAGGCACTAGAATCGGTTGCATAGGGAGGTTGTGAGTGCTCCATCCCTGGCAGTGTTCAAGGCCAGGTTGGATGAAGCCTTGGGTGAGATGGTTTAGTGTGTGGTGTCCCTGCCTGTGGCAGGGGGGTTGGAACTAGATGATCTTGAGGTTCTTTCCAACTCTAACTATTCTATGATTCTATGATTCTATTAGCTGTTGGCTAGTTTGCAGTATAAATGCGATTTTTCTCACACTGTGGATCCAAAATTCACTGGTCTTGGATTCACAGTGTGCTTTTTCAGACCAGTTTGGTCTGGTGGTTCTATTTTATTCTTTTTTCTTTCTTTAATCGAAAATAGGAGCTATATGAAAGCATACATTCCTGCTTCAACTATTCCTTCACTTTTCCTCATTATTAGATAGAACTGTATTTTCCTAACCATAGTATGTCTAGAAACAGCTGTAATGTGTATCTAGTCCTAATACTTCTCTGAGAATTTTTATATATATGCCTTCATTTACTCGAGATTATTTTAATACTTTAAATTACTGCCATGTTTCGCAAAAAATTACGCTTTAGCAGTAGTCTTTTGCCAGCTGCACATTTCAGAGATTGCTGGCTTTTAGGGGTTTGGACATAAACAGCAGATGCTTCTAAAATTCATTCATCCCTTTTCAGTTGTCCAGGTGCCTATCATGGTGTGCTACTTACTAGACACTTGGGGAGTGTGAAAGTTTTGTTTTCAATAGTTACTCCTTATTTCATGTGTATTCCAGTTACACAGGTGCTGGGGATATAGGAAATGTTACACATAACAGACCGTTCCTCCAGAGCTTTCACATTGCATGTTACCAGATGTTTCAGCAGAAGTTACAGGAAATCCAGTAGTGGGCAGTTATAGAAAAATGTACCTATGGGAGACATTTATTGTTGGCTCCCCAATACTTTTTACACTCAGATATTCTCACCTACAGTTTTTTGTCCTGCTACGGATAGCTGTAAGTGTGCTTATTATTTTTGTTTAAATGACTTTAGTGGTAATTTATGGCACAACTTCTGCAAATTGTTAACTGTGGATTTTGGGGAGGAGAGTGTATGTCAGGTTACTGTAATGGAATTTCAATACCTGTCTTTTAGTTCTTTCATTAACAGAAGCAGCTAATAGGGGTTCCATTCATTGTTCTCTGTACATGTGCCATGTTCCTTCTTAGTCAACTCCTGTGAAGTTTTTTTTTTTTCTTTTCCAGCGCTTTCCATGATGTTTTCCCATGTTCATAATAATTTTTGTTACTATTTTCTGGATTTTTTTTTTCCCTGTTCTTGGATGTTTTAAGGGAGTAGTAATATTACTGGCATAGCCTTACTCGTTAAAGTAATTGGCAAAGTCCGTAAGACAAAGCCCAGACCTAGTAAGAATCCTTTAAAGGTGAAAAACAGGCTGTGTTTTCATTAATTAGCATATGCATAACTGTAATCATACATGAAGCCATACTGAAAGACAGAAGTTGTAAGAGAGTTGTTTGCTTGTTTCCTACCTGGCATTAGAAGCAGTTGTAGAAGCTATTCAGCTCTCTAAGTATATATCAACATTTAACAAATTGCACATTGATGACATATTAAAGAACATTTTCTATCAGAATTTTCTTTGTTTCTTAGTACATTTACATTTACAAGCAGGAATTGCTTTCAATGTCAAAGAACTGAAAAAGGAAATGTTTGGCTATTGAAAAAAAAAAGTGTTCTGTGAAGGTGCTACAGTTTATTTATGTGCTTATTTCTGTCATCAAAAGCATTTTCAGAACTCAAGGACTCAAAGCTCACATATCCACTGATGATAGTAGGAATTGAATATTTCTATTTTAAGGTGGAAACTCTAATATTTATCAGAAAGGACAGTGAAAATAACTGAAGTATGGAAATAGATGATCCCCACCCCCCAATAGATTGGATTTCTGTCCTTTGAAGACCAGCCTGTTTTTTACTGTAAGGCCAACTGAACTTCAGTTGACTCAGAGACCACAGATTATTCTCTGGGGGCAGAAAGGTCAGGGTACTGCCTGTCCTGGTTTCTTTCCAGTACAGTGTTTCCCTCCACTCTCCCTTTAGTTGACCCTACACTTACTTTCAAATGTCAGTCTCTTCGATCAAAACTTTGATAATTTTGAAGAGATAGATTTCAGGTGCACATTAGCAGGCATGGTTGTAAATCTCTAAAATGTCAGTCTTACTTCTAAACTTGAAATCTGAAGCAGACTCTTAAAAAACATCCAGAAACCAATACTTTTGTGCATAAGCACAGCACAAGATGTATCATATGATCCTGTGCTTTCCGCGTTCTTTTTGAAGAAGTTAGGTAGTAGAACATGCTAGAGCCCTGAAGGAACATCAGGACACATTGTACTAGTTGCATGAGCATTATAAATGAAAAAATGTAGTTTAGGACTCTGTTAGAAGCTGTTTACTTTAAAAATTAAGAGAGGCGTGTGTAAGGTACAGAGATCACGTGTACCTTGTATGTGTGTATATCCTTGATCGGCTTCCAAGAAACGTGTTTACAAGTATATGATACTTCTGACACATTGAGTCTTGTGAGCAAGCATGTTGTTACAATTAGAAACATTATGAGTTCACTTTTTGTGCTGTGTGGAAGAGGAACAGGAAATGGTATTTGCAAAAGCAGTATTAAGCCTCACCAGTGGATGATGTAGATGATATTCATTGTCACATAACAAAAGGGTGACTGTTGCTTGGGTCTGAAAGAGGCTGGAGAGTTACATTTGCTATATAAAAGTACTTGATCATGTGATAAATCCAAAACTATTTGATCGTAACTGCACATGCAGTGTTCTTGTTTGGGGAGAAATCATTTTTGATACAAAATTTGCCTCTGGCTATTGCCCTTTTTATGGTTATTGTATGTTTTTGCCTTAATTGGCATAAAATAAATATACTGTAGGTCAACATTATCTACTTGGTTAGTCAGCACTATTTGTCCTGGTTTCAAAAGGAATCAGTAATAATTCAGCATTTTCATTACTAGATTGGTACCAATGTAAATTTAAAACTTTATTTGCAAAAGGAGGGATTGTGCTGGATTTCTTCTCTGTGGAAGACATTTTGCCTGGAATGCACCTGGTATTTGAGGATTGCAAGCCTATGGGTGTTCATTCTTAATTCCTATTTCGTTTGCCAAATCAGGAATCGGGAGCATGCTTCCTTTCTCCTCCCCACCCCCCAGGAAATACATGCATACTGTATGTACCTGGATGGAAGGTGTAAGATGGCGGAAGATAATGTAACTGCATGCTTTCAGTTGATTTAGTGTCTTCCCTACAGATTCTTAACTGTTCATTCTAACTTCTCTTGGCTGGACTTGTTCTTGACCTTTCATTTTGACTTCAGAGTCCTCTATAATAATTACTAACCTTTCTTGCAGTCTTCAGAGCTTCTTTTTTTCTCACTTCTCCCTCCTTGTAGCTGAGCAAGTTGAACTGATTTTTTAGGAGCACACAGATGTCATTCTGGAAGTCAGGAAGGGAATACTTCATATGAGGTTGAATTACTGCATCCCAGATAGAATAATAGGTTAAAAAAAAAAAAAACAAAACCCCGAACCAAACCCATACACAGTACAATATAACTGGGACACCACAGTGTGTTGATATTTTGAAGACTAGATCTTTTTCGTTTACTAGCCCCCATGCCTGTGGTACCACTGTTATTGTGTGGCGTTGAAATATACCAGACAGAGTAAGGTGCTTTCTGAAGCAGTTATTCTTCCAAAGACCAGCTCATTTATTAAGTGTTGCAGTTACATGTGGCTGTGGCCTCAGCGATAGAACATAAAGGGTTCTATACATGCTTGAAATTTTAAGGCTTCTTTTTTCTTTGTCTTCACTGCCTTAGGTTTGTGATCTGTCCTTCAGCCTGAAGAAGATGCTGATCCGACACAAGCTGACTCATAACCCCAATCGACCGATGGCAGAATGCCAGCTTTGCCACAAGAAATTTACTAGAAATGACTACCTCAAAGTGCACATGGAAAATGTCCATGGTGAAACCGACAGCTAATTGTGGCATATGTGAGAGGAAAGGATCTCATGCTCTGAAGTGCTCCATTTGCATGTGTACCAACTCCAGACATTATCACCTGACTTGTAAGCATAGTCAAGAGAAACCATGGTTATGTGTTCGCAAATTATTTTTCCTACTTTTTTTTTTTAATATACTAGTAGGATAAAAACCAAAGAAAGACATTTACCTAAAGTAAAACATAGCTTGAAAATAAAAAGATGAAGATTAAAGAACTTTGGTAAAATTTTACCCTCAGAAAAATGAAACTAAAAAAAAAGCTGTAAGCAAATTTCACCTTCTCAGTTACAGCATTACAAACCTAGATATTAGTACTGTTACCTGGAAATAGTGGATATTTGGAACTGAACCCTTGGCTGTCTGCGACTGTATTTCTGTATCTAAGTTTCAAGAGTCCATTAAAATTCTTTAATTTGAAACCATGCAGAATTTGTCATTTTGATTGACTGCTGATTCCATCCAGGCATATTTTACCCAGATCTTACTTCTTCACTTTGTTGTAACATGATTGTGTCTTACTTTATTTCCAGCTTTCTCATTACTACATGAAGCTCGTTGAGTTGGTTCTTGAGATGCAAAATGTACAGATACAGAAACAATGGAAATCTGTCACATTAAGTATTTTTGTATAAGCATTAAGAAGGATTTATTCTGGTTACATGAGACAAGACTGAAGTGAAAACTTTGAGCAATTTATTTTAAGTACTGTATTCATACTCATCATTGTGACTGGTAAGGGAACTGGAAAGACATCTGAATAGAGTGGCTTGAGCAGCTGCAGTTACCTAGTTAACGTGTATTTGGTTTCCTGGTGAACAGCTGGTTCCCAGTGTTCCTTCCTGCTGAATCAGATGCCCTGGATTTCTACATTCCATTTAACTACTTTTCTTCTCTTAATTCTGTTAGTGAACACTGGGAAAAATACTGCTTTACAACAAAGTAACAGTCAAGTTCTTCATGTTATCAGATTGAGCTGTTCGCTACAGTAAAAGCTCCCACAGTTCCTCTTGTACTACAACTAGATTACCAAGAAATTTTTATCTACAAGGACAGTAAAACTGTAACTTCTGAGTGTGATTGCATGTGAAATTCCTGATTTATCAGCAGTTAATATTAAGGTTCTGTCATAAGTAAACTGTTCGTATATATTCTGGACCTGTCAAGTTTTTGTAAAATGAACTTGAACTGGGACATCTTCAAGTTTTCATCAGAAAAGAATTCAACTTCCTTATCAACTGTAGTAGGGATAATTATGCTGAAGTGAACACCATAATTCTTTATCTTTTCTCATGGTAGACTCTACTCAAATCTGATTATCATATGGTTGTTTTTCTACTCAAGAGCAAAAAGAAATAGCAGTAGCAGTATTGCTAGCAGTGGAAATCACTAGCAGTAGAAAATGTTAGTATATTTAGTGATTACCAATTCCTTCCTTCTCTACTGATAGTTTGGATTCCATTCTTCTGCATAGACATCTCTACTTTACATGTTCAATTTCGAGACCCAGCACTGCATCCCAGTAGTAATCTTTGCCAAAGTCATTGCTTTTCTCCAGAAATAAGCAGAAGTCACTTTGTTTTTCTTACAAGCTGAAGAAGGCATGCCACTTAATAGGGGTAATTATATTTATAGGGTCTATATCAGAAGGTCTTATTTTTTGCTATGTTTTGTTATGAGACCTTTTGTCTTCAACCTCTTTTCTTTTGTAAGCCTATAATATTCCATGATAACAAACTAACAAGTTTATAGGTTTCTTCCCATCTACAAGGAAGTTGTACACTCAGCTTTCCAGGTTCCCTTCTTAATGAAGCCAGGTGACTTCCTGCGAGCAATTGTAATGGAGTTGCTCAGGGACAAACAGGAACTATCACTGCTTTCAGCTACAGAAAACTTCGAAGTGATATCTTCCTGTTTATTTCAAAGGTCCTTGGTTCAATTTACGTAGGACTAGTAAGGCTTGAATGAGCCACTTGCAAGGTTTCTGCAGGCAAAGGGGTAAGCTTCAGCTGTATCTGCAGATTTGAAATTGGAATCCAGTGTCTCCTAAGTTGATCTGAGTTGAAAAAAAAAATGAAGTATAGTAAAGCAACAGACATAGGTCTGGACAATAATGTAATTGTACTTTAGTAGGCCACAGCAGTTATGCATGTGTAAATCCATATGAGGAGGATCCTGGTGAAGACCTGCATATGGAGAACCCAACTTCATATAATTTTGTTCTGAAATGTGTTGGTTCAGCATGGAAGAAGTGCCTTAGTTGTTACACTGGCATGTGACAGTAAAGTTTATCACTACCTGTATGTTTTATGTAATTTTGTATTATGTTGTAGCTGCTATGGTGTTACATAATAACGTTTATGCTCTTGTTAATTTTAATTAAATATAAAACTTATTTTCCTATAACTTCAGTAGTTATTTGCAGTATTAGTTTTGAAGGGAAACTGCATGGTTGATTTTTCATAATTTATAATTATTCAGTAACACTTGAATATCTTACTGCATTCAGTTTGCATGTTGAAATGCATATACTTTTCTAAATTGTATAGGATTCCTGCAGATTTTGAAGGAGGAGTGTAATTATGAGTATTTCACTTCTTTGTGACAACCACCTATGTGTAAAAGCATACTAAGTTGTCTTCATGCCCTTTTTGTTGCCTGAGAGGTATGTAAAACTTGGGAGTCTTTGCCAGTTCCACACAAATCATTTGTTCATATAAATAAAATACATTGTATGTGTGCAAGACAAGTATAGTAGAAAAAGGCATTATAAAGCTGAGTAAAGAATACTTCCTCTCCTTATTAGGAGAGCTTTTGTTACAGAGTTTGTCAGACTAGTGTATTTCTAAGTCCAGAGAACTTAAACTTATTGCTACAGGTGTTACGAAAATTAATATAATTTAAGTGTTCAGGTAGCAAAATCAATCCATACCAATGCATGTGTTTTAGTTGTAGTATTCTTAATTATCTGCAAGGAGAAATAGTTCAGCGACTTTTTTTTACATGTCTGGGGTGGGACAGCATTGCAAAGGTGATTTTTTGTTTGTTTGTCTGCTGTTTTGACATCAGTAAAAGCCAAGAGTTTGGTGTTAGAAAAACTGAGATCATATTTTTTTATGTTTTTCTTCCTTTATATTTCTTTTATGTTTTTCATTCTAAGGCACAGAAAAAAAAAACCCTGCAAACAAAAAAGTGAAGATTTTTTCTGAGCATTTTGAGAGAAGATGCTGTTAAAAAACAAGGAAATCCTTGGCGGGAGAGGGTGGGGTGGAGGTAATTGAACATGTATTCTACACAGGGTTTAGAGACCTTTGCTGCAAAATTGTACTACATGTTTAGGATTAATAACTGTCTTTGAGAAAAATTGCTAGTTGTTGAAAGTGAGTACATGAAGAGGAGAATGTACTTTCTTTTTTACTTATTTCTTGATAAATTACAATATACCTATTAAGATTAATCATGCTGTGTATAATCCATAGCAGTAGTTAACTAACTGAAGCATTGATCTTGATAATTGCTTCAATAGAACAAGGAATAGAAAGATCAACGTGCAAGTGAAACACCTTCGTGAGAAACACAGAAAGTAGGTGCAGGAGGTTGAAGGCCAGCTGCATGTGATGACTCTTTGACTGTGTCCTCCAGGAGCTTTCTCTTCGGGTTAAAGTGGCTGCAGGCCTGCCTGAGCTTCTACAGGTCCAGCACCTGGCTCAGCAGCTACAAGTGTTTCCATGGCAAGAAATGCCTAGTTCTTTACATGAGGTGCTTGAACTTACTGCACTCGGAGTTAATATGATTTGGATTCACATGAATTCATGTTGCTGAACTGTATAAATGATTTTATATGTAATGCAATATATTTCTATTTGGTTGTAGGTTTTCTTGTTTGTGTTTTTTTTTTTTTTTAACAAAAATGAAGAAACAAGGCCAACAATGAACACAAAAACAATAAAAAAAAAAACAAAACCAACAAACTTTCTTCTTTAAGTGGGAATTTCCAATGACAGCCTCCCAGTTGGTATAACATTTGGAAAAGATAGAAAGCATTCCCTTCACATGATTTTGAGCAATGAGAATTTGAAACCCATTGGTTTAAAGGTAATGGTTAATAGTTTAGTGGGTGTCTGTTTGTTTTACTTTACTGTCTAGCATGGCAAATGGACAAAATTGATTATTAATGAAAATACTGACTTTTACATGGTAAATTGTGCCATGCAGAATAACATGAAAAGCTATAGGTAATCCTGAAATAACGTGCAATCACTACACTTTTAGAAGGCTGTGGTTATTTTTTACCCCTTCTACTTTGTGGGATATTCTGCAGATCATAGAATCATAGAATAGTTAGGGTTGGAAAGGACCTCAAGATCATCTACTTCCAACCCCCCTGCCATGGGCAGGGACACCTCACACTAAACCATCTCACCCAAGGCTTCATCCAACCTGGCCTTGAACACTGCCAGGGATGGAGCACTCACAACCTCCCTATGCAACCGATTCCAGTGCCCCACCACCCTAACAGGAAAGAATTTCCTCCTTATATCCAATCTAAACTTCCCCTGTTTAAGTTTTAACCCGTTACCCCTTGTCCTGTCACTACAGTCCCTGAGAAGAGTCCCTCCCCAGCATCCCTATAGGCCCCCTTCAGATACTGGAAGGCTGCTATGAGGTCTCCACACAGCCTTCTCTTCTCCAGGCTGAACAGCCCCAACTTTCTCAGCCTATCTTCATACGGGAGGTGCTCCAGTCCCCTGATCATCCTCGTGGCCCTCCTCTGGACTTGTTGCAACACTTCCATGTCCTTTCTATGTTGAGGACACCAGAACTGCACACAATATTCCAAGTGAGGTCTCACAAGAGTAGAGTAGAGGGGAACGATCACCTCCTTCGACCTGCTGGTCACACTCCTTTTGATGCAGCCCAGGATACAGTTGCCTTTCTGGGCTGCAAGTTCACACTGCCGACTCATGTTCATTTTCTCATCAACCAGCACCCCCAAGTCCTTCTCCGCAGGGCCGCTCTGAATATCTTCTTTGCCCAATCTGTAGCTGTGCCTGGGATTGCTCCGACCCAGGTGTAGGACCTTGCACTTGTCATGGTTGAACTTCAAAAGGTTGGCATCAGCCCACCTCACAAGCGTGTCAAGGTCCCTCTGGATGGCATCCCTTCCCTCCAGCATATCAACCGGACCACACAGCTTGGTGTCATCGGCAAACTTGCTGAGGGTGCACTCAATCTCACTGTCCATGTCAGCGATGAAGATGTTAAACAAGACCGGTCCCAACACCGATCCCTGAGGGACACCATTTGTTACTGGTCTCCAACTGAGCATTGAGCCATTGGCCACAACTCTTTGTGTGCGGCCATCCAGCCAGTTCTTTATCCACCGAGTGGTCTATCCATCAAATTGATATCTCTCCAATTTAGAGAGAAGGATGTGGTGTGGGACAGTGTCAAATGCTTTGCACAAGTCCAGGTAGATGATATCAATTGCTTTACCCTTGTCCATCAGTTCTGTAGCCCCATCATAGAAGGCCACTAAATAGGTCAGGCAGGATTTCCCCTTAGTGAAGCTATGCTGGCTGTCACCAAGCACCTTGTTGTTTTTCATGTGCCTTAGCATGCCTTCCAGGAGAATGTGCTCCAAGATTTTACCAGGCACAGAGGTGAGAATGACTGGTCTGTAATTCCCTGGGTCTTCCATTTTCCCCTTCTTGAAAATGGGGGCTATATTTCCCTTTTTCCAGTCACTGGGAACTTCACCTGACTGCCATGATTTTTCAAATATGATGGCCAGTGGCTTAGCGACTGCATTCGCCAGCTCCTTCAGGACCCCGCGGATGGATTCCATCAGGTCCCACAGACTTGTGCACGTTCAGATTTTTAAGATGGTCTCGAACCAGATCGTCTCCCACAGGGGGCCCAAGGTCTTCATTCTCACAGTCCCTGCGTCTACCTTCTAAGACTTGGGTGGTGTGGTCAGTGCCTTTGCCAGTGAAGACCGAGGCAAAGAAGTCATTCAGAACCTGAGCCTTCTCCAAATCCTGTGTAGCCAGTTCTCCCGAGAGCTTCCTCAGGGGGCCTATGTTGTCCCTACTCTGTTTTTTGTTTGCTACATATCTGTAGAATCCCTTCCTGTTATCCTTAACATCCCTAGCCAAGATTAATTCTAACTGGGCCTTAGCCATCCTAAGCTGGTCTCTAGCTTCCCGGACAACATTTCTGTACTCTTCCCAGGCAGCCTGTCCTTGCTTCCGGTTCTTACAAGCCTCTTTTTTCCTTTGAATTTTCCTCAGCAGCTCCTTATCCATCCAAGGAGGTCTCCTGGCCCTCCTGCTGTACTTCCTTCTAGTTGGGATGCAGCACTCCTGAGCTTGTAGCAGGTGATCCTTGAATATCAACCAAGAGTCTTGGGCCCTCCTGCCCTCCAAGGCTATATCCCATGGAACCATTCAATTTGTTCCCTTTATTTTTCCAGCGCAGTTGGCCCCTCTTGGAGAGAGCTCCATCTCTGATGTTAAGAACAACAGCAGTCTTGCTAGTTCCTTTTGCTTTCTATTTTGATCAGGTATCTGGCCAAAAGCTGATACATATAATTAATATGATAAATATCCTTTGCACTAGCTAATGTTACAGTTGTGTTTTGTGTGTCTGATTGTGAGGGATTTGATGCATCTTTTCATTTCCACCAGCAAGTCCTAATTAGAAATCAGACAAAGGAGGAAATAGTGTAAGTTAACATGGTACTGGGCATTTTATGTTGTTATATTTGAATGTACAGACATAGCTTAGTGAGAGCAATTTGTATATTCTGTGAGTCAATTTATGATATTGATTATACTTTTGATGTGTGCTTTAAATTAGAACATTTCGTTCTCTGCATTTGTGTTTATATGTACCTCTTCAAAGACCTCTGACTATGGTTTATTTTAATTTTTCAGTTTAAAAGACATAGCATAATAGTAACTCTAAAGCATCACTTTTGGGAGGTGGAGGAGCTCTGTGCTGTTGTCAGTTTATGATCAGGTAATAATGTTTTAAGTTCAGTTACATACATGTTGCACACAACCATAGGGATTCCCTTCACACTGAGATTTGAAATCTGCCCATTTGTTTTTTTAGGCTAGTATTAGCTCAGAATATGATAGCACTTCCAGCTGTAAAGCTGTAATCTTGGACATGTTTGAATTCTGACAGCTTAGTTTTGTGTCTTGTACATATTGTGGCACATCAAGAACATGGAGTAATATAGGATGTGCAGTAATGGCTGAAACGTTGTCACTGATAAACAGTTTCCTTGACCTTGGAAATGTTTGTTGAGTTCAACCTGGGACTGCCAGTTTTGATTTTATTTAATAGTCATTATCTATTTTTTTAGTCTGTTTTTAATTCCATTCCCTTGTAACCTGATGCTGAATACGTAACACCCCATGAACAAGGGCAGACAGTGTACTGGCAAATTTGGTGTTTGCAAACATTTACTGGTCTGCTGTGTTACTTTCACCAAGCCCTGTTTCTTATGTTCAAGTAGCATGCCTCTTTGAGTTTACTAACCTCAGCTATCTCTCATATTGCAACAGGAGTGCGATCAGAGGCTGTGCTTGATATATAAACTGTCATCACCCTCCAGTGATTAAAGAAACCTGGGAGAAACCCTCACCCATGTCACAAGTGGAAGAGAGACTTAATAGTCCATTTGTTTCTGTGGACTCCAGCTGAGGCAGTCAAGAAAATATTCTTGAATCGCCATCACTGGGTGTGTCCTGGGCCTGATCACCTCAGAAAAATTGAGATAGTAGGATGGAGGAACTAAACTAATTGCTACCAATTGGTAGCAACGTATGCATGTATGTCTCAGTTTTCATTTGATACTTCTTTTGTTAAAAAAAACAAACACCAAAAACAAAACCCCCAGCAATCAGACAAAACTATAACCTTTTATTAATGTGTGATGTCAGTTCTGTGTAAGGTGAATTTCCCATGAGACATACACATCACAAGCAAATACATGGTTAGCTATGGTATTTCAGCTTTTGGGCAATATAGTTAATGTACTTCAACTGTCATTGATCATTTGTTCATGCCCTTTGACTATAAAATCCCTGAAGTAATGAATGTGTCACTCAGCATGTTTATACAGCAGCTAGCATCAGGTAGATCTAGCAAGCAGTAAACTATGAATAAGTGGTTCACAGTTTTCTCCTTCCATTTGTTGTACAGCAAAGCAACATGGTGTTTGCTGAACAGTAATTGCGGAGAGGTTGTTTTCATTTCTGTTTTAATTTGAGAAGAGCATTCAGCAAAATGGAACCATTAGTAGAAGTTGCTATGGGTTTGTGGGTTTGGTTTGGGGATTTTTTTTTTTTGTTAACCTTTGTTGTGGTTTAAGCCCAGCCAATAACTCAGTACCATGTAGCCGTTAACTCACTCCCCCCGCCCCTTCCAGCCCCTGCTCCCGGAGGGATGGGGAGGAGAATCAAAAAAATGTAACTCCCACAGGCTGAGATAAGAACAGCCCAGTAACTAAGGTATAACACAAATCACTACTGCTACCACCAATAATAATAATGATAAGGGAAACAACAAGGGAAGAGAGTATAACCACTCATCACCCGCTGACCAATACCCAGCCTGACCTTGGCAGTGATCTAACCCTTCTGGGTAACTGCCTCCAGTTACTGGGCATGACATGCGGTGGTATGGAATACCCCTTTGGCTAGTTTGGGTCAGGTGTCCTTCTCTGCTTCCTCCCGGCTTCCCCTCCTCCCTGATAGCATGAGACTCGGAAAGTCCTTGGTTAGAGTAAACATTACTGAGCAGTAACTAAAAACATTGGTGTTATCAGCACTGTTCCCAGGCTGAAAGTCAAAAACACAGTGCTGCACCAGCTACTAAGGAGAAAAATCACTGCTACTGCTGAACCCAGGACAACCTTTTACAAGGAAAAGACTGTAAGCCTTTAAATCCACAAGTTCATTTCCAGTTTAACAGCTGTTCAGACAGAACTGGGAGGAAGTACTGCAACAGGTAATGTTGCTGCTGGATTAGAGACCTACACTGCAGCATTATCTAGGTTAACTCTTTCGTACTAATACTGTGGTCATTTTTTGAGCCATGCCTCACACTTTAAAATATTCTCTAACAAATTTTATCTGCCAAATTCAAATCAGATCATAAATCTGCTTTGCAAGTGAAGACGCATCAAAGCTGTTTCACAAAATGTCATCTTTTTTCTGTTTGGAAACATGGAAGTCCATTTGTCTGATATATGCTGACTTTTTTAGCATAGGTCATTTATACTGTGATAAAACTCAGAAGGATTTGTCTCTGCGTTTTTGTGTACATCTCTATGCAGTTTATTCAGTCTCATAGTAGATAGGCTGGGGATTGAATCTGCTGAGATGAAGAAAACCCTTTGGGCATGGAAGAAAACATTTGTGATAACAGATCTCACTTCAGCTTCTTTTTCTTCCTTTATCTCTGTAACTTAGAACTAAATTATTAAAAATTTCGAATAATGAAACTAAGATTGAAAGTATCTGTTTAATCAAATGCAATCTAGAAAATGCAGGAGGGGATGAATGATTACATTAAAACTACACCAATCTTTACAAAAAGACAAGATGCGTGTTTTTTTGTGGTTGTGTATTGGAGCTTGCTGTTTCTATCCAGGGCCACTTACTGCTTTTCCTTCTGATTTTAAGCAGAGTTCAGTTTATAATTAGGTCTTGTCAGATGACACTGACAGCTTATGCAGAGGACTTTTTCTATTGTTTTTCTTTTACAGAAAGAAAATTCTGTTTAATTACTCAGTTATGCTGGGTAAAGAGTGCTAACGCCTGAGCTTTCAAACCCTTTCTTGTGATTTGAGCAGCCTGGAGTCACATAAGAAAATCTTCTGTTAAATCTCTTCCTATACTCCTGTTTTCTAAACTCACTCTGTGTCTGAGAGAAAATCTAGCAGTTGTTCTTAGTGACCTGGCCTAAGGGTATTTCTCAGATGCATGCAATGGAAAGTTTCTTCTGTCTTGAGGGTAGTTGTCAAGTCAGCCAAGGTTATCCCTTGACACCTGCCACCAAGTCAGGTGGTTATCCCTTTCTAAACTGTCTCCTCAGGTCGTTTGTGTAGGATGGCAGGGCTAGGATTAGGCCATAAGATCAGCAAGCTCTCTGTTAGAGCTATGAATGAGGCCAGCTGTATTGACCTGCAAACCAAAGCTTCTCTAAATTCTTCTGCTCACTCCTTTACAGCACAGCAAGGATGGCTAGAAACAGTTATTTCTTTTCCTTGCTTTGATACTATTCATCAGCTTAGCAATTGTGTAAGATAAGTAAGGTTTGAATGTGGCCTCAGAATTCAAATGGGGATCAGAGTGGAAAAAGCTATGAAACGATGGCTTGGACTTTGTTTTTGTTTTCCTGGTTCTAAAAATCAGTATGTAGAAAGCTGGCCTTCCATACCACCACAAAACTAAACATCACTCAGCTAATCACTGGAGAGATGGCAAATGGCTGCCTGTTGGTTAGAAATTAGCCTTTCTCAGTCAGATGGAAAACCTAGTATGATTGTTATACAGGTTTAATGGTTTCTTTTTAAATGTAAAGATTTTATAGCCCTTCAGAAGGAAAATAAAAACAATGTTGGCTTTCCCTCGTATATAACTTAGTGCATTTGCTTTGTATCAGAATTGTACTTTTCTGCTGTATATTTCAGTGATATAAATTACCTACCCTTTCAGGCGCAGTTGTCTGTATTATTTTATTATATTTTAATTTTATTTTATTTTATTTTTAGTTGGCAAGTTGTTCAAAGAATCGTCCTACTTAGGTTTCAGTCTGCTAGGAACCAGCCATATGATTGCTCAGTAGCATCCCTGTGAATGAATAGAATCCTCTGAAGTGTGAGTTGCATGTCTAATTTGTATTGACCCATTGGCTTGGATTCCCTATATAGCTACATTGGAGTCCTTACTCTAATGGAAAAGGTGAAAACCAAAACCAGATTTTTCATCTTCTGGGGAACGATAACATTTGTAGAGAGGCTGCAGTTTCTGTCATGTTTAGTTGTATCCTTACTTGGACATCTCAGAGAACAGGATTTAGAATAGAGAGTCCCTAATCAGGCAGGACTTCCCTGCTTTGAAATGAAGCGCCTAGTCTTTCTTCTGACTATACTGAGTATGTGAACCAACTTCTGTCTTGCACTTTGTTTTTCTATACATCCATGTGTTTTACAAGGCGGATCTTGGTATCTAATTCAGAAGTTCTGCAAACTGATCATATCACTGCCAAGCTGAGGGTACAGGCTTTGTGTTTTTAAAAGCCATTATATCACTGGCAGCAATTAATGACTTTCCAGCAGAAATCACTGAACAAATATGAATGACTGAATTGTGGTAATTTTGATTATCTGTGGAACGAAAGCAGGCCAGTTTCAGAACAAACAAAGGATTGCCTGGACCTAGGTAATAGGAATCATATTTTCACCATATGCAAGTTATGTATTTAAGTAAATGGAATCAGGAGTCTAAATGCAATTATAAATCTAATTTCCCCTACCAAAACATCAAATTCTCCTAAAAAAAAAAAAAAAAAAAAACAAAACCAAGACACAAAGCCAAACCACTCGTGTTTCAAAACACTAGGGTCTGGAACTTCTTTTCATCTTCTTTTCATGCTTGTGTCTTTTTTGCATTCATCAGTTTACCTGTGTTTCTGCCCTCTTGTGGATTTTAAATGTATTAAATACCGTATATTTATATTATCCAGGCTTTAAGGCTACAGGTCTTTTTAATGATGTTATGACTAATTTGCATTCTCTAGAACAAAAAGAAAAAACAAAAGGAGCATTCTAGAATTCTGATGTATTTCTTCTGAGTGCATTGCCTGAAAGAATTGTTCTACCTACCTTCTTGTTTGGAAAGTTCTTTTCTTCTGTTTTTAAACCATATTTGTCACAGGCATAGCTGCCAGATCTTTTATATGTTGTTCTCGTTTCTCATCCCCCTACTGTCATACAATTGCTGTTTAATGTTGACTCTTCCAGGAACCCCTGAATTGAAAGATAATGACAAGGCATATGAAATACCACCCATTTATTCAAAGCTTTGAGAACTTTTTCTAAAGTCAGAAGGTGAACAGATCAGAGCCTTCTGCAGCATAGCACATTGCCAATACTACTTGTAATTTCTATCTAAAATATTGCTGTGTGTGCAGAAGTAGTAAATTGCTTCAAAACTGGAGGCCAGGGATCACTCTCTGTGCTGAATACATCCAGGAGGATTAGTGTGTATAAGCCTGCAAGGTACAATATAATACGCAATATATAAAAATGGAAATCTAGTCCCAGATATTCAAAACAGAATTTATATGTTCCATGGTTTTTGGAGTCGTTCAAATAATCTGTCACTTTCACTGTGTTTCTGGTTTTTATGCCATTGCAGTTTTGAATTTCACTACAGAACTAAGAGTAAGATGTGCATTATGTTCATAGTGTGCAGCTGGGAACAGAAAAACACAGCTAAGATAAAATGCGCTTTCAGACAGGATTGTTGTGGCAATGTAATGGTTGACACAAAATAATTTAAATGGCTTCTTGGCTTATATCTTGTAAAATGTAACAGTCAAAGGACAAGAAAGGAGAAATAGGCAGCGTGGGGTCAAAGTCTGAAATTAATAAGTGTGAAAAGTGAATTCTGGAATAGAAATTTAAAATAGGTTGCTGGCTTCCTAGAAGAAGATACTGCACCACAGAGCATTTTGGAGGAGCAGTTTGACAGGCTTTGTAACAAAATGGAGGTAAAGACAAAAGCCTGGTCTAATACTCCTTTTTATCTCTTCAGTTTTCTAATGCTGCTGCTGTCAGCAGCTCAGTTTGCATAGCAGGCAGTGGTGCTGGAATACTCTCTCTGGCAAGAGCTTGCATCAAGTGTGCTGTTTTGTTGGAATCCTGTTCTTTTCTGGATGCACACAAACTGGCCTGCTGGAGAAATCCAACATATCTCTGGTACAAGCCATGAAAATTTGGGCAAAAAGTCATAGTAGAGATGTCCTTAAGCCATTCTGGTCTGTGAGTGGGTGTCCACAGAAGCTTTTGAGTTTGGATTTTGTGTGTGGGGAACTGGACATGGCACTGGCTCTGCCCAGGCTCACACTGTCCAAGGTGCTGATAGCACCTGATAGACATGAACAACTTCTGCACCACAGAAGTGGGGACCTGCCTTCTGGGAGCATTTACTGGGGGGAATTTATGTATCCCAGCTAATTATGGAGCAGTTGCTCTTCCAATGAGAAACTTTCAATGTCTGGCAGTGTTTGTAGGGGAACATGTGATGTGAAATACTCAGTTCCCTAAAAGGTCCTTTCTTCTTCCCTGCATTATTTCTTTGACAAAGGGACAGAAAATAAGACTTTTCAGGGGAAGAGTAATAGATCATCTAGCTCACTCAAAAGCATTCTAATTCAACTCAGGCAGAATGTTGCACAGTTGTGGGGAAACTGAAGGGGGATATGCAGATGTTTTAATGTCTGGCCTGGACTGTCAATCACTTCTGCTAACTAAAGGGTAAGCAACAGAAGTGTATTAAAATGTAGTTCCTTTGAAATAGAATCATAGAATAGTTAGGGTTGGAAAGGACCTCAAGATCATCTAGTTCCAACCCCCCTGCTGTGGGCAGGGGCACCTCACACTAAACCATGTCACCCAAGGCTCTGTCCAACCCAGCCTTGAAAACCGCCAGGGATGGGGCATTCACAACTTCCTTGGGCAACCAATTCCAGTGCCTCAACACCCTCATCCTTCCTTATATCCAATCTAAACTTCCCCTGTTTAAGTTTTAACCCATTACCCCTTGTCCTATCACTACAGTTCCTAATGAAGAGTCCCTCGCCAGCATCCTTATAGGCCCCCTTCAGATACTGGAAGGCTGCTATGAGGTCTCCATGAAGATTCTCTTCTCCAGGCTGAACAGCCCCAGCTTTCTCAGCCTGTCTTCATATGGGAGGTGCTCCAGCCCCTTGATCATCCTTGTGGCCCTCTGGACTTGTTACAACATTTCCATGTCCTTTCTATGTTGAGGACACCAGAACTGCACACAATATTCCAAGTGAGGTCTCACAAGAGTAGAGGGGAACGATCACCTCCTTCGACCTGCTGGTCACGCTCCTTTTGATGCAGCCCAGGATACAGTTGCCTTTCTGGGCTGCAAGCGCACACTGCCGACTCATGTTCATTTTCTCATTGACCAGCACCCCCAAGTCCTTCTCTGCAGGGCTGCTCTGAATCTCTTCTTTGCCCATTCTGTAGCTGTGCCTGGGATTGCTCCGACCCAGGTGTAGGACCTTGCACTTGTCATGGTTGAACTTCATAAGGTTGGCATCAGCCCACCTTACAAGCGTGTCAAGGTCCTTCTGGATGACATTCCTTCCCCCCTGCTTACCAGCCGAACCACACAGCTTGATGTCGTTGGCAAACTTGCTGAGGGCGCACTCAATCCCACTGTCCATGTCCCTGGCAAAGTTGTTGAACAACACCAGTCCCTAGACCAATCCCTGAGGGACACCATTTGTTACTGGTCTCCAACTGAGCATTGAGCCATTGACCACAGCTATTTGTGTGTGGCCATCCAGCCAGTTCTTTATCCACCGAGTGGATCTATCAAATTAATGTCTCTCCAATTTAGAGACAAGGATGTCATCTGGGACAGTGTTGAATGCTTTGCACAAGTCCAGGTAGATGACGTCAACTGCTCTGCCCCTGTCCCATAAGCTCCATAGCCCCATCATAGAAGGCCACCAGATAGGTCAGGCAGGATTTCCCCTTAGTGAAGCCATGCTGGCTGTCACCAAGCACCTTGTTGTTTTTCGTGTACCTTAACATGCTTTCCAGGAGGACCTGCTCCAAGATTTTACCAGGCACAGCAGTGAGACTGACTGGTCTTTAGTCACCTGAGTCATCTGTTTTCCCCTTCTTGAAAATGGGGGTTATATTTCCCTTTTTCCAGTCACCAGGAACTTCACCTGACTGCCATGATTTTTCAAATATGATGGCCAGTGGCTTAGCAACTTCATTTGCCAGCTCCTTCAGGACCCGTGGATGGAATTTCATCAGGTCCCATGGATGTTCAGGTTCTTAAGATGGTCTCGAACCAGATCCTTTCCTACAGTGGGCCCAAGGTCTTCATTCTCGCAGTCCCTGTGTCTGCCTTCCAAGAGTGAAGGTGGTGAGGTCAGAGCATTTGCCAGTGAAGACCGAGGCAAAGAAGTCCTTAAGAACAACAGCCTTCTCCAAATCCAAGATAGTCAGTTCTGATAAATTCTAGAGAGCGTCCATGTTGTCCCTAGTCTGCTTTTATTTGCAGAGAGAGATTTATAGAATCTCTTCCTGTTATCTTTCACTTCCCTAGCCAAGTTTAATTCTAACTTGGCCTTTGCTTTCCTAACCTGGTCCCTAGCTTCCCAGACAACATTTCTGTATTCTTCCTAGGCCGTCTGTCCTTGCTTCCACCTATTATAAACCTCTTTTTTCCCTCTAAGTTTCCTCAGCAACTCCTTATCCATCCATGGAGGTTTCCTGGCCCTCCTGCTGCACTTCCTTCTAGTCAGGACACAACACTCCTGAGCTTGTAGCAGGTGATCTTCGAATATCAAGCAGCAGTCTTGGGCCCCCCCTGCCCTCTAGGGCTATATCCCATGGAACCTTACTATGCAGATTCCTGAGGAGGCCAAAGTCTGCTCTCAGTCCAGGGCAATGAGCTTGCTGCATGCCCTTCTCACTGTCCTGAGGATCTCGAATTCGACCATCTCGTGATCGCTGCACCCAAGGCTGCCCTGGAGAGTCACATTTCCAACCAGCCCCTCCCTGTTGGTGAGTACGGGGTCAAGCATGGCCCCTCTCCTTGTCGGCTCCTCTATTACTTGCAGAAAGAAGTTGTCTTCCACACAATCGAGGAACTTCCTGGATTTCTTGTGCTGGGCCATACTGTGCCTCCAACAGATATCAGGGTGGTTGAAGTCCCCTATGAGGACAAGGGCCTGCGAGCGTGAGGCTGTGCCTATCTGTCTATTCTGCACTTCATCCACCGAGTCTTCTTGCTCAGGTGGTCTGTAACAGATCCCCACAGTAATGTCCTCCATAGCTGTTCTTCCTTTGACCCTGACCCACAAACTCTCTGTTAACTGATCACCTGTCCCCAGACAGAGTTCCATACTCTCCAGCCTATCACTGACATAAATAGCAACACCCCCTCCCCGTCTGATGGGCCTGTCTTGTCTAAAGAGCTTGTAACCTTCCATTCCAACACTCCAGTCATAGGAGCCATCCCACCATGTTTCTGTGATACAAATTATATCATATCCCCATAGATGTTCACACACCTCTAATTCCTATATGCTTTTAAACTGAGGTTGTATATATTGAGAGTAAAAATGTGCAATTGTAGGGGCACTTGCCAGCTGTTTTTTCCTCTTGTACTATTTACAAGTGCCATCCTTGCAGAATTACTGATGGGTGGTCCAATAACTATGAGACTTCTAATTACCCACTGTATTGTTTTCATATTTCTGAACTTGGAAGCCAACGCAAGCAAAAAGCCAAAAGTTGATCTTAGTATGAATGTTTGCCGAGTACTTCAGTTCATCAGAGAGGCAGGAAGTGTGGAAGGGCAAGCATAATTCCCGTGTAAGTGCAATAATATCCCTCACAGCATCTTCTGTAATCAGTCATGTTGCTCTAAGGAGACAGAGTCTAAAAATGGATGGATTCTGGAGGCTGAACATAAAGATTTCTGAAACTTTACCTTTTTTCCAGCTAATGGAGAGAGAGAGAAGTGTATTTTAAAAGAACAAAATTTGTAATCTCAAAATGGCACAATATTAAGTAGAAGCTCTCAGAAAGATGACAGACATCACAAGATATATAAAAAGTCCTAATGGCTGCTAAGGCTAGAACACAAATAGCTTTCACTTAATTACTTCTCTTTTAAAGCATATTGATCTCTACACATGAAAATGACGCCTTTATTGTAGTTCTAACCATAAGTTTGTGTTATCGTATGTTGTCCTGCTGTGCTGGGGTTTTTTACTCACTACCTAGCACGTACATGTGTGTATGTGTTCACAAAGACTCCAATGAAACATTAAAATACATGTTGAACTTTTGTTAAAGCACATAGAATGCAGGTGTTTTTAGAAAATAAGGGAGAGGCATTGAAACACTATCCTAAATAGGAAAGTAAGGATATGAGGAACTTAGATTGGATATAAGGAGGAAGTTCTTTCCTGTTAGGGTGGTGAGGCACTGGAATCGGTTGCCCAGGGAGGTTGTGAGTGCTCCATCCCTGGCAGTGTTCAAGGCCAGGTTGGACGAAGCCTTGGGTGGGATGGTTTAATGTGAGGTGTCCCTGCCCATGGCGAGGGGGTTGGAGCTAGATGATCTTGTGGTCCTTTCCAACCCTAAGTATTCTATGATTCTGTGATTCTATGAAACTTAAGGCTGGTTTTGACACACTTGTTTTTGCTAAGTGACAGTTTACTTTGTAAATGTCTAGGGGTTGTTTTGTAAAATGCTACTTATTCTGAATTAGTGATAAAAACTTTTCCACATATTTTAGTACTGACCAACAAATTCCCTTATTCTGCCAATGTAACATTCTCATTTTGCTGAAGAAAGCTGAAGTCTGTAGCTCTTTTTTGCATCTTAACTTTCAAATCTACTAAATATTTCAGTCAGTTCTCTTTACATCTTTATTTTCAGCACATTTAGGTAATCTGTAGGGTTTTAAGTTGGTTTAGCTTGTGTCCGCTGTGAGACATTAATATAGCATTGATAAGGTACATGGTGTGGAACGTTTTGGTCTGTAACACCAATAAAAACAGAGGGGGGAGCAGAGCCGTGTATGACATAAGGTGCGCAAAAATGCACATTTTGCCAATTAATCATGGCCTACTGCTGACAAACAAGTGACAGTAATTGGTGCAGCTCTTTGAGAGACAGTCTGGAACTCCTGCAGCCTGGGAAAGCTCATTCAGGCTTTTTCCCTCCCTAAGCTACTGGTGAATAACCAGCCCTTCTTAATTGCTGCCTAGTGTTGCCTTATGAGGTAGCAGTGTCAGTGACAAGCCAGGAAGCAGTTAGAGCACTGTCTGGCTAAGTCTTGCCTGTGTTCTGTTCCTGAAAACTATTGATGTTTTCAGTATATTGGCTGTGAAAGAGCTCATGCACATGCATCTGAAGTGCATTTGAATATCTAAATATGCTCTCTTAGGTTTTCTGCTTGAAGTCTAATTATCAAAATGTTTTCATTATTCATTTTTGTCTTATACTCTTAAGCCATAGTGTCAGGCTTTCTAAGATGCCCAGCAGATCTCAGCAATAAAATATGTGCATTCTGACTAGATCTAACTTGCACTCTATCTTTTGGTTTAGGTGAACTTGTCGGCCTGAGAGTAAACCCAGAAGGTCTTAATGGCTGTAGGAAAATGTCAAACTGTTTTAATAGGCAGTATGCCAGACCAAGGCAACATATATTCAAACCACTGCTGGCTGCTAAAGTCCTGCTTGCAAAGTATTACTTTTTTTGACAGCAGGAAGAGAAATCAAGATACTAGAACAAAGAGATATTTCTGCTGAATTTTCTCTCTAGTAGGCAGTGGCTGCTTCCATCACATGGAGCAAAATTTACTTCCAAAGCAACAATGGCCTGCCTTGGTTATTACTGGAGTGAGGCCAAAATATTTCACTTCAGTGCAATAGTACTTGTACAGCAAAAGAGCTGCCGAATGGAGCCTGCTAGGACTATCATATTTACTGACAGGGCCACCTCCTACCCAATCATGATTTAGATCTGCTGCCATTTCCTTGTAATTATCAGGCCAGGTAACATAGTGTTCAAATCCCTGTTACTCTTGAATATGCTTTCCGATGGTTTCATTTTCCATTTTCTTAACAATTTTCTGCAGCAGCAGAACAGGTTTCCCTAGCTCTGAGAAAAGGAGGAGGTAGTCAGATAGGGGTGGCATAAATAGCACTGTGGGAAGATGGGTGAGTAGGAAGAAGGAGTTGAGGACTTCCAGCTCATTGCTCTGGTTGTTTCATTAAACAGAAGGGCAGCTAGTCAGGTGGTAACACTGGATAAATGAACTGGCATTATGGCAGACCTCTATGGTCTATAGGAGAGAGAAAGTTTTCAGCAGTTCTCATGTAAGATTCTGCTGGCACTTTAGAAAGAAGGAATAATTGCTTCCATTTTATGGATGTGGTGACTGAAACAGAGTTTATTGCCCTGTTTGCTGATAATCCACATACTTGCATCTTCCATTGACTGGAACAAAAACTGCAGAAATTTATGACCTCTGTGAACCAAGTTGGTTTCATGTGATTGGCCCAACCTCTGCAAGGTTGCAGCAGAACAGAATGGAGGCCTAGGTAAAGAAAGAAAAGAGGCAAGCTGCTAATGCATCATGTGCTTCCTTACACTAAAATCACTTGCAATTTAGACCTTCCTATTTAAGCGCTGCAGTTTCTCTGTGGCAAAATGACTGATGGGAAGAGCCAGAGAACCGGAAATGTTTCAAAGAGCTGAGAAATACAGACGTAGTCACCTGCATGTGAAGTGACCTGAGAAGAAAGGTAGCTCCTGTGTTGTCTGGGACTGCAGTTACCTCCAATGTAATTATACAGAGCCCTGCAACATTTCAGAGGATAATGCGTACTTCACACAGGTATAAATGAGTTTGCACTGAAAGGTTGCCTTTACCAGCCTGACTGTTTGCATCTTTGTCACCAGGTTTGTGGTCTCAGAACTACTGAAATCACAGCACAGCAGTATTTCTGGACACTTGACAAGTTGTCAACATCAGTGAAAATATTGTATAGAGACAACCCCTCATGCAAGTTCTTTCCAGGTGATGTACAATCTCTTTTTGTGGAACAAGGACTACAGTAACTACTTAAATAATTTAAAATAGTTCTTAAAATATTTCATTACTTAAAATATTTCATTAGTTAAAATATTTCATGATTTTGTGCTGACACCACCCTCAATACATATGCACTATCATCTGTGTCTAGTCTGAAGGGTTTCGAAGCATGGGTATGCCAAGAAAGGTGCAGTCACAGGGGCTTTTTTCAGTCTTGAAAATCTTAACTCATTCTGCTGAGTACTGGGCTTATAGTATTGCCATGCCCTGAAATAAACCTATAGTTAAAGCAGTGATGTATAGAATTGCACGTCTGGTAGTGCCTACGGACTACAGACTATGGTAGTGCCTGCGTTGTTCAATGCAGTGTTGTGAGGGTTGGGCAGTAGTAATTCTCATCTTGCTGATGGTGTATGAAAGGTGAATGATCACTTTTGGACACACTGCAAACTTCTGGATTTATTTTTAGATTGGCAGAGAGCATTGTAAAGCCTTCAGGTCTTTTAGCATACATCATATCCTCTAAGCACTAAAGTGAATGAACCATGTGTTTTTTCCATGCAGCTCATTGTCCAGCCTTTTCTTCTGAAAACACTAAATGATGGTTTACTTCCTTATGTGAGATCTCCAACTCTTGCTTTTATTCTTGTTTTGTTTCGTTTTTTGGGGGTTGTTTTTTTTTTTTGCTTTTTTTCTTCCAGCTTGTGAGTTTTTTTCCCCCTTCTTTTAAGCTCTCCTGAGTTTCGAAGTGCTGTGGGCATTGGTGACTAAGCAGAAGATTTTTTTTTGTACTTCCATGTGGCCGTATTTGCTTTTTGAACACAAATTTACCTCTTTAGGGCCTGATTTTTTTCCTCACATCATTCTTGTTGCTCTGATATTGTGGTGCTCTTGCTAAAATAACTAGTGAGCTAGGTAGCTAGCAACAGACTGTAAGAACATTATTCTTCTCTAGCAGAAATAGTCAAAAGGTGGGACTTTGCAGGGAATTGCAAGTAAAAGAGGAAACTGATGGCAATGTAAAGAAAATATTCAGTGAAATCATACTTATTTGCAGTGAAGGAACAAAACTGTTTTTCTGAACACAGAAAAAATAGAAAAGGATAAAAAAGGTTAAGAAGTTTGAGTGCAATTCTGAGAATTTCTTGGTAGCAGAAGGCTAGTGTTATTCCAGCCCCTCTTAACGAAGTTTAGTCCAGTCTGACACCTAATGACAAGATCCTTTTGACCTTGCATTTTACATCAGAGTTAGTAGAAGGTGCACTATAACAGAATGGCTTTTCTGCTTAGAGCTCAGGTTGTTTGCACCATCTGTTATTGTTACTGCACTATCTGCTGAAAACTGCTGATTTTATTGAAATAGCTTTTTCTGTCTGATACCAGCAAGACCTCATGTGCTTATGTGGTTGTGCTTGAGGGAGAACAGCAGGAATTCACAATTTCTATGGGACGTTTTGGATTTGGTGTGCTTACTCTTAGTAAAAATACATTTTTGTGTGTATATGGTGAAGGACACCAAGGTTAAGTGTAGGCTACAAGCAGAAAGGCTGCAGAAAAGACATTTTTGGAATCCTAGGTAGATTTCCATAGCTTTGTATGTAAATTTGTGAGAGAATATAATGGACACTAGGAATAGGGTAAATGAGATGCAGAAGGAACTCATAATTTCATCTAAATTGAGGTGGTTATGCCTGTGAAATAGAGGGAACTGGAATTCTAGATGTTGCAGAAATCCTTGCAATTGCCACGAGTGTTTCACTGAAAGATTTATTTTATGG
The DNA here is from genome assembly GCF_037157495.1 of Lathamus discolor. Classification (NCBI taxonomy): domain Eukaryota; kingdom Metazoa; phylum Chordata; class Aves; order Psittaciformes; family Psittacidae; genus Lathamus; species Lathamus discolor. The sequence continues at coordinate 89,733,322 of NC_088884.1, read as the reverse complement.
TTGAGTTCTTAATTCCACTGAACTTTTTGTCTTATTTTAGTAGAATTCTTAGATTAGATTAGGTATGAAACAAAATCTGTTTCCCTCTAAGATTTTTACCCCTCTTTGCATTTTCTCTTTAGGTTATTGTTGCTGTTACATATGTCAACTTCTCAACCCTTCCTTTCCTTGCTATTTCTCTGTGTTTAGTTCTTTCTTCAAGAAATCTAGAAAGTTGTAGAAGAACAAGAGTGCAAAATGAGTGGCGTATTCCCTGCTGATTTCAAAAGTTGAACCAATACTTTTCACAGTGTTTTTGCATACTTCCTTCAGAGGCACTTGCCAGATCCTGATCCCTGCTCAGACTCTCATTGCTGTGGCTATGCACTGCTGTGGATTACTAGGGTAAGATGTGACCTAGGAAAATGTAACTGCAAGTGATAAAAGCAGGAGTGTTTTTTTTTTTTTTTTTGTGGGGAAAAGTTAATGCTTCCTTTGCATCTGAGTTTGCTATAACATCAGTAATTATACAGAGTTCAAGGTCCCTAGAAAACTGTTCTAATATGTTGGGCACACCTTATGATATATTTTTAACTTTGATACAATGAAGCTGTCATTGTTTCCTGCATGCTATAGCTGTTTTACTGAACTGCTAAAGTACTGTTCTTTATTTTTCTAGCATTTTCAGAGCTGCATGAATAGAGGCAGTCAGCATGGTTAAGTTAATTACAGGCAGCTAGTCTCAAAGTGCTTCTCTGACTTGTGTGTGCAAGCAGTCACTGGGAATACAGATACTGAGATACTTAGTTCCTTACTATATTTGTAATTACCTAACATGTAAGTATTTCCAAAAGAAGCAGCCAAATAAGACCCACAAGTATTTGTGAGAGGAGGAGATGTTTTGTCAAATGATGAGGTGTCATGTCCCTCTGGGAGTACTTCTCTGCTGCCTACCTTACATGACAAGGAGCCCATGCTGTGGCAGTCCCTGTGTCGGCTGCAGCTAGTGGCAGCATTTTCTTAATGTGACTTCTTGCCTCAGGAAGATAGCAAAGGCAGTTACAAAATTAAATGTGGCATATTTATTGAAAGCATTTGTTAGTGATGTTGTAGTTTATTTTTAGTTGTTTTTTATTATTTTTTCAATGTATGCAGATACTTTATTCATTCAGGTGTTTTTTCCTGACAGCATCTCCAGTTTCCATAAATGCTGCTTTTCTAAGTGTCAGTCAGAGTCTGCATGTGAGAAGAGCACTGGGTGGACTTCTGTGCATGTTTTCTGTTCAGTAAAGTTTGTACTAATACTGTAAAAGGATATTTGTTCTGAAAACCTTGTTTTCTGCTTGGAATAGTGTTTTGGTGTTACACAAGCAGTCAGCATTTTCCTGGCCATTTGTACCTGAAACTAAATGTGACTCTGCATATTGTATGATGATTTTTCATTAATATGATAATAGTAATAGTTCATTACTATACTAAAATATTTTGATTTGGGAAAAAGGTGTTCGCAGAGTGAACTGAAACTCAGTTTGTGAACTGAAACCTCACTCTCGATTGAAAAGTTACTCTAAGAATTAGTGTTTTATTTGTTGTGTGCACTGTGGTCTTCTGCTTGTTCTCATTCACAGCCTGGGATGCTATTTTATTTTGTACTGTTTTGCAGCTACCTAGGTAGTTATTTCTGACTTGTGAGCTTATGGTTTAGATCAGTAGTTAAGAAAAAGCAAGATAAATACTGTTTCTAGTATGTGGTTGATAAATGTGGAGTGAAATGATGAATTGGCCTGATCATGCTCTGAAGTCTATGGCAAAGCTAGAATTTTAAACTGTATTCTGAGTCAGCTATTAGATAGGACTTCTTGACTAATAAGAGTTTCAGCTGTACAAAGCCTTTTTTTTTTTTTTTTTCCATACAAAGCAGTTTGAATGTCACCTACAAACCAAATTCCCTTGTTTTGACATGAACAACCTCTTTCCTCTTGTGCTGGCAGACTTCATTAACTATGTGGCATTTTCGCATCACTGGGCACTCGCCCAAAATAGCCTACACATTGTTAGGGTGTCCTTACTGGTAGGAAGCATGACCTTCTGTCTGATGCTGGGCCACCAAAAAGAATGTAGTAAATTTTCATGCAATTGTAACTTTCGCCAGCATTTACAAAAAAGAAAACAATGATCTTCTTGTTATGGAGATCATTAATGAAACATCAGCACTGTTCTGCAAATGCTGCCATGTTGTCATCCAGCTGAAAAAATAGTCTTAGATAACTTGAGTACATTGCATAATACAGGAAGTGGAAAAACAAAATTTTCAAAGGGTTGTTTACATTTTTACTAGATCTGAATGAAAAGTCTACAGCGAACAGCTTTTTGAGTAGTTTATCCTCTGAAGGAGTATCTATGAGGCTGAGTATATTCCTTCTCATCTGTCCAATACCAGTATTTGTGGTCTCATTTTTCAGTGTGTTAATCTGCTTGAAATGCAAATAACATTGAATTTCAGATATGTCATGTGGCACTGTTTCTGTTTCTTGTTGGAGAAGTGTACAATTGCTCTGCAGTTGGGATTTGTAGGTGATTGAAAATTCATCTTTGTTATGCAGTTGGGCATGTAACATTGAAATTTGATTACCAGTTAGTCTCTTGAAAGATAAAAGCAGTGTGTCACATGTTGAGATAGGCAAACTGATACTGCAGTAAACTCAGGGAAACTCAGTAACTTGCAGAACTTGCTTGATATTTTTTTTATCTAGCTATATAGTTAAGTGTTTTTTTCAATGACAGTACATTCAAGACAAACATTGCCCTCAAATAATATTCTTCAGCTATATCTCACCGTAGAATGGCTAAGTTGCAAAACTCAGTAAGATTTGAGAAGACCATCAATCAAGAAAGTCTTCAACTGTTTCTTATGAGGTCTGCCATTTTCAAGTGTTAAATTCTCATGAGGATCAAGTGTGTAAACAGTGATCCGCACAAAAGTTTTGATGTTCAATTCTGAAACATTTGTTACCAGCTTTAAAAGTCCTCCCCTGATATTTTTCAACTTTCAAGATGAGAGATTTCTTTAGAATGAGTTACAGTCTGTAGAAATTTATCTTGTTAAAAAGTTTTTGAAGGAAATTGCATCCAGGCAAAAAAGGGTAAAAATTGATTTTTAAGACTGAAAAAACAGAGAACTGAACTGCAAAATGGACCTGTCGGCTCTTGCTATGAATGGTGTGTAAACTAAGTCATGCACAGAGTTCAAGAGACTTTTGTTGACTTTTCGTTAGCTGAAGATCTGTTTCTGTGACACAGCTGAAGGGACACAGACATTGCTGACCGAAAAAAGATTGCTCAGCATTGACCATTAGATTGATACTGGCTCACATGTGAATTATTAATGGAGAGCCACATTGTGAATTTTATTTTGTCTTTTATTAGCAGGAGAGGATAGGAGGGTGCTGTGCTGGCACACGTGTTTACAACATAGAGTTGTAAACTTTAAATTTGTACTGAACTGAACAAAATTGTGAGGTAATTCATTATAGTTATATTTGTTATCATTAAAATTAAAAGCCATCTAGTGAGTATCAGCTTCAGCAGGGATGTTCTTTCGTTTGGTCAGCCTTCAGGGGATAGGTGAGAATTGCAGAGGATCTCCGTCTTCTCAGACATTGCTTGGCATTGGGTGTTTTCTGCCAGGAGGATCTCAGGGTAGTTGAAGGAAAGAACCTGACAATGGATATAATTGCCGTCTATGTGGGGCTAGTGTTCTCAGCCTTTATTATGTGCTCATTTAAACTATATAATGTTAAGTATGCCCGAAGTTTGTTGTTTATTTGATCAGCAGAGCTCTCCCATGTCTCTTGTCCCTGCCCCCCAAGCCACAGATGCAGCAGTGGTTTTTCAGTCGAGTGAGGACACCACATAATTTGTGATTGCCTGGGGGTTATTCATTGGATTTGGGTTAACTTAAAACTTGGTTATGTTTTTATAATTATTTTTCTTGTATTTTCACCATATGAAAAAATTCTGCTCTTAATATGTATTATTACCACTGTATTTAAAATACGTGACAATATGCAAACTGTATTTCAAGTGGTGCAGCACTGGCCGATCTCCAACCCAGGTTAGATTTATATGATAACAGTGTATTATATTGTTTTGTGTCAAATTCTTGAACTGAGATGACATTTAATTTTAACACCTAACACACCCATGTATGCGCAGCCAAATTTTGTAAAAACACAGCAAATAGGTGAAAGATGCATGCTTCTTTAAAGAGCTGATTGTTTCAGGGAAAATGTCCTACCTATTCAGAGTTTTGTTGAGATTAAACTGTGTGTTTTCCATTGTCTTATCTGTCCATTATTTATTTCAGTAAAGTCTGGAGGTCCTTGACAGTTGCGCTAAGAGCTGTGCAAGCATAGTAAGAAGAGTGGTCTTCCCTGCAGTTGAAGAAGGGAGACATGAGAGCTGGATGTGAAGAACAACTGTAGAAAGCATAGCGTGCACTTTGTATATGTAGTTTTCTGGATTTTCATTTTGTTTTGTGTTTGTTGGTTTGTTTAGGGTTTTTTTACCTTTCTAACATACATGTGGAAATGAACTTTCCTGTTCCTGTTGCTTCCTTTCTGATTTTTCTCTGGAGTTATGGTTCCCTCTTCCTGATACTAATCATAGACTCATAGAATATGAGGTTGGAAGGTACCTCAAGAATCATTTGGTTCTACTTTCTGTCTATAAATGTTTTCCATTTACAAACCTAAACAAGAAAACATACCTCATGATGTTTGTCACGCTGGGGAGTAATACATTAGAAATCAAAAAAGAAAAATGGCTACCTGGCTTGTTTATGCTGATATTTAAAGGTGGATTTTCTATAAATTACTAAAAACATCTTTTTAATTTATTTTTTTAAACAAATTTTAAAAATTTCAGTGTAAAGGGTTGTTTGAGAACTGTAAATTGCTGCATGCCTTATACCTCTAGTTCAGTGGGAGTACTCTGGAAACAGCTCTAATCTAGAACTCTAAATAATTTACTGCGGATACTCTATTCTGTCATCTATCAGAGCCAGACTGTAGTAATTGAAGCTGAAGTAGCTTAGCCACTGGAACTGCATAAGACAATAGGGGTGAATGTATTTCAGCACAGTATAAATGTTTGATCAAAGTTCTGTGCATTATCAAAAGTAACACCCTGTTTTAACAGGAGTTTGCCTGCTGGCACACATCTTTTTAACAAATAGCAAAGCCTATTTTCTATTATTTTTGCAGGAGGATGAACTTCTTCTCAACAGCCCACACTTTAGTAGAAGTAAATTCAAAGAAATGTTGAGCAAATGTTGCTAATCCTTTTGAATGAGTGGTGCAAGTTCATGAGGTCACTTGTAAAAGTGATGTAATATACAGAAAGCTTCTAATACCTGAACATGTTGTATGTAAAGCAAGGAGCAAAGTAAGCTGAAACACTGACATGAAATTAAGTAGCATGTATTTTGTATCCACATCAAAGCTCTGGATGAAAGGCATTTGAGACAAGGACATGGAGCTGATAATGTCTCTCTTTTTTGCTGTAGCACCATACGTGAATATATTGTATTTCAACAGCCTTTTAAAACAGGTTCAGATTTGAGAAGAATTAGCGTTAATGACACAGTTGCAAATAATTGGGGGTGGTTTACTTGTTTGCTTGTTTTTTAACCTTTGTGAACATATGTGGATCTGGTGGTATGTGTTGAATGAAATCACATTTTATTTGATATTTTTTAATTTTTACTCCTGAATGGGTTATAGAGGTTGCATGCAAGAATTCTGATGCTTGTTGCAGTTGTATTAAAATGCGCAAATTCATTATGTGTTTGTTAACACTACTACAAATGAGCATGCTATGAATTTATCATCTTTTTTCTTCAACTAAGCAGGATGCATACCTGTTGAGCCTGGTGTTTCATGACATTCAACCTTATACATTTGCTGCTTAGGTTTCATCATAAGCTTGTGCTCATAATTAAGACAACTGGAAAGGATAATAATAATTAGAATAACTGGAAAGGAGTGCAAAGACCTCTAAGTTAGATCTGAGTTGGCGAGGCCATAAGGTGCAGCTCAATACCATGTAGGTACACTGTCATGGAAGCACCAAAGCCTAGCTGTTGACCTGAGTTAACAAATCTACTTTTCAGGTCATCTTGATTTGGAAAGAGCTGTTCAAATTCAACTATATGGTTTCCAGGTTTGAAGGTAGCTCAGTGCACTGTGGGTTTGGGTATTTGCTTGGCAGTCTATTCTGCAGTGTAAATTCATTTGTGATTTCCTTAAAGGAGGGACAAAACATTGTCTGCTCATAGAAATATAATGAGATTACATTGACTATAAGACAGGCTTTGTTGTTTATGTGCATATGCAGCAGTGAACGACTCATTCATTGCTTACGGGATGTAACCACTTTATACCACTGCAAAATGAGTGTAAAATCCATGGCTTACACTGGGTGGTTTTTTGGTGTACTTTACTTTTGTATTTATGTCTCTGTCTGTGTATGGCTCTGTCTATGTTTCTGTCTAGTTTATCAGAGCCTCCAGTGCAAAGCAACTGTGGCAGGAAGCCTGAAGAGGCTGCCCAGTCTGGGTAATGGGTGGACTGATTCTTACTGCTTTGCACTGTACCCAATATCTAGTCGTGATGCACAGTGTACATGGACAGAAGTGGTGAATGAAGACTCTCATATTCTGCCCTTGCTAAAAATTTAATACTTTGGGGAACTTATGGCATATATGCCTATAATACCTGTTTGCTCTGATGAAACTGGCAGTTAAACTGAGGACGTTTGTACAATATAGTTTATAAGTTGATTTATCTTGACTATCAGCTGTGGTGATCTCTTAGAAAATCACTCTGAAATAACTCAGAAAATACTTATCCTGAAATAAGTTTTTTATATCTTCAAGGCATTAGTTCTCTATGCTCAAATAAATTATTTACATTCACAAGGGTCACTTCTTTTTTTCCAAGTGGAGAAGAGCACAGTGCCTCCAAAACGGCTGAGCATTACTGAATGCAAAATGTTTGGAGAGCAGAACTTTTCAGCTGTCAGCTGTCCCTAAATACCTCAGGTGGAATTAGGTGGTTACAGAGTCAGTAACATGAAATGCAGAGGGAAATGCCAGCATTGACATAGGGTCATTTCTGTCCTGGGCCCTTCAAGCAAAGTGTACAATATTTCTTCTAATCAGAAGCAGATGCTGTCCTCCCAGCTGTGCCCTGTACTCTTGCTCAAGTTCTTACATTAGTAGCATGGGCCAGGCAGTGAAAACTTCATTTCCCATAATATCTTCAATGAAATCTGTAGGATTATCACCACCTATTACCACTGTGCAGCACTCAGATGCTGTTCCACTCTGCAAGGTGAGGTAGAAAGTAAATGCAAATATGAATGGCACTGCAGGAGGAACTGCAAGTACCAGTACAGGTTGGGGCTGACATACTAGAGAGCAGTTCAGCCAAGAAGGACCTGGGAGTACCAGTAGATGGTGAGTTGTAGTGACCACGAGCCAGCAGTGTGCCGTTGAAGCCAGGAGACCAAGTATTCTGCAGTGCATCAGGAGGAGTGTGGCAGCAGGTTGAAGGAGGCGATCCTCCCCCTCTACTTGAACCTGGTGTAGACATCTGGAGTACTTGTGTCCAGTTCTGGGCTCCTCAGTACAAGACAGACAAAGAGGTACTGGAAAAGTTCCAGCGGCAGACCGCAGGGATGATCAGGGCTTTGGAGCATCTTTCTTATGGGAGAGACTGCGGGAGCTGGGCCTGTAAACAGGTCTAGAGAAGAACAGACTTTAGGGGATCTCATTAATGCATCTAAGTATCTCAAAAGCAGGTGCCAGGAGGATGGTGCCAGGCTGTCTTTGGTGGTGCTCAGCAACAGGACGAGGAGCAATGGCCATAAACTAAACCACAAGAAGTTTTATGTCAGCATGAGGAAGAACTTCTTTACATTGAAGGTGGCAGAGCACAGGAACAGGCTGCCCAGGGAGGTTGTGGATTCTCCCTCTCTGGAGACATCAAAAACCCACCAGGATGCCTTCTTGTGCAACCTGTTCTAGGTAGCCCTACCTAGGCAGGGAGAGTTGGACTAGATGATTTCCAAAAGTCCTTTTCAGCCCTGACAATTCTGTGATTCTGTGGTTCTGTGAAAAGAGAGCCTTGCAGGGATCTTGGGGCAGTAAATCCTACCTGTCTGGACTGAATATTTCAGGACTGTACTCTTCAGTCCATGTTCTTCCCGTTTATTTTCCACTTTCCTCTTTGTATAAATTTTTGGTCTCTCCATGCCTCTCTAATGCTTTTTTCTCTCTTGCTTTCAGATTGTTTTCATAAGAAAAGAACAGAACAAACCAAAAATCAACTAAACAACAACAACAAAAAAAATTGAATTTATTGAAACAGATCTGAATGTGCAGACTAATACTGGTGAGGCCTACAGTGTGGGTGAGATTCAGTTGCCCAAGTGTAAAGTGCCATTGTGCTGTGGAAGGTACCCTAGGGCAACTCACTTGGGCCTGCATTTTCACAGAAGGGCATGAGGTCCTTTCTCATTTGTCAGCCTCATGGAGACATTTTCACATGCCCTGAGGCTGCTGGAGTGCCACTGGACACCTATGTTTACGCTAAGCTCCTGAATCTTGACCACAGTGAGGCATTGCACTCTGTGCAAAGGTTGAGAGAAAGTTTCCTGAGGATTTTTTTGACAGAAAATTGGTTTATTTATTCTTTTGTGTGGTATGTGCCTTTCCTGTAGGCAGAATTCCTGATGGAAGCTTGGTTGTTCAGCTCACAGCATGCATGTATGCTGCCAGAGGGGAGTTAAACATTTTCCAACCAGTTTTGTAGCAGCAGTAGCTTACACCAGTGACTCCTGTGCTCTGTTGTACATTATTGCCACTGAATGCAAGGAAGCCTTGCATTTATAATGTGCTGTTTGGAGGATGGTTTCCACTTTTTGTGGATCCTGCTCTTTGCCAGAAAAAGAAAAAAGAAAAAAAGAAAACCCTAACAAAATAGGAACAATTAGCAGGATAACAAGCATGAACGGGAATATTAATCTTCCTGTCATAAACCTAAATGGTTATGAGTTCATCTGGAAGTTGAATGATTGTGTCTTGTTTTCTTAGTGATCTTAGAGCAAGTAATGAGAGGGTAAAGAAGACTTGAATGTTTTAAAACAAAAGAGAGTATATTTATTTGAGAATATGGAACAAATTGCATTTCTGGCCCTGTTTTATTGTTCTCTGCCTTGCCTTATGCAGTCTTTGTGGAGGGTGCATAAGGATTCATTCAGAAATGCAGCCCTTATGCCTGTGATCATCTCTACATGAGGGCAGAGGTCTGTCTATCTATCATTTTGGCTGGGTGGGGGTATTAATCTTGAGAAGATCTGCTAAACAGACTGCTTGTATGTTTCTGATATTTCTTAATGTGATTATGGTGGCTTGTGCTTCCCTCCTGTCACTGAGGAGAGGATTTTAAAAAGTGCTGTGTTGGCCAGATTCTTTTCCTATTAAAGACATCAGGGAGGCTGTCCTGGATATGATGGAAGTTGAGACTGGACAATAATAATTGGTATTTTTTAAAATCTCATCATGTATAATTTTGTAGACAGCAGATAGAAAAGTTGAAATTAAATACTTGGTATACAGGCAGCCTGTCAGTACTTGCTAAGAAATCTTGTATGCCTGATTTCTGCACTGAGAAACATAGTTACTGGTGTGTGCTGACCAAAAGTGTTGCTTGACAAGCATTGTTGGTGGGCAAAATTGGAGGGAAAAGGGAAACTGAAGGTAGAATATATGCTGAAAACACTTATACCTATCTTAAAAAAAAAAACCCAAAACCCAAAACCTGCCAAAATCCCAACACAACAAAAAATTTCACGAACAAGACCAACCAACCAACAGACACCCCCCCCCCCAAAAAAAAAAAAAAAAAGAAAACCACCCCAAAAAACAGAAACCAGGATGAAAACTGTTTTGTCCCTTATCTACAGGTATACTTGATTTCACTATTCTCTGGTCATTATGCTGTTATAATCTCCCCATCTTTTGCCATGATTTATTCCACAATATGCTTAATCAGCATCATGCATGGCTGAAAAATATTAATATAATTTATACAATATATGAGTATATGGGGGGGGGGGGGGAAGTCACCTAAGTGAACTAGAGCAGAATAAAGACCTGAAAGTGCATTATATTTTCTCTCAGTCACATCATATTAGCTATGATATTGATTGTAGCTATTCTGATGCCCTGAAGATCCTGCTAACAGTATTTTACCTGAAGCATAAAGGACTTAATATACCTAAGTGCCTGCCTCCAAGGAGAAGTTAAAAGGAGAGGAAGTAGACATCCTTGAAGTGCTCATGTTTTTTGTTGAAAGGGACAGGATTTATATCCGTCTGATTTATATCAGTGCCCTTTATATGTATCTCAGGCCTTTTGAATGTTGCTAGTTCCAAGCAGAATTTTTTTGAGAACTGCTGCAAGATGTTATAAGGGCCTTTCATGCTATCAAATTCTTGTCTGGAAATCTGTGATATACTTGCTTGTCTGGACCTGTAATATAGTTTCCTATTTTATCTATTTTGGGATCAATGTGATCAACTGAATTTTTAAATGGCTTGATCAGTGCCAATGTTTAAGTATTTCTCATGCAGCTATTCGAGTATAATCAGAATTTGTCAGTGATAGTTCCTCATTAACACAATATTACATTTCTAACTTATCTGTTTGGATATGGGGTTGTTTTGGGGTTGTTTTTTTTTTTTTTTTTTTGTAGCTTCTCTACATATCTCAGCTGTTTTATTAATGTTATTTTATTAGTAAAATGAAATATTTATCAGTCTATATTGGTAGATTTCCTGGTAAAAGGATAAGGGGACAAGTTTTCTTTTTTCAGCATTGGGCCTACAGATGTTTTTATTAATCATGTTACTCTTCCAGGAGTGCTTTTTGTCTTTGTCTGCTGCCTTGAAAGGAAGGGAGAAGTTATACTGAATTTCAGATTTGCTCAGTCACATTTATCTTGTAAAAAGTTTCTGCACTTGATTGGAAGTTGCTTTGATAAATGTAAATAAAAGAGGGAGAGATAATTAGTACTTTGCAATAATGAAAAATGTAATTGCAGAGTCAGTGCTACTGGCTAAATGAGCCAGAAGAGAGCCAAAAATATGTGCTAATGCTGCAGAGTTTGGTTTAGGATGCAAAAATTGAATTTGATCTTCCCCATTGTATTTTAGTACAGTATCTTAATTCCATCTCATTCCAGAGACAACTGTGGCATTTTGATATATTTTTGATATAGAGTCTACATTTCCCTAAGCTAAGCAGAGTTTTTAGAGAATGCAAAGTCCTTGTCGGAGGACACTGTTCCCAAGTCCCGTAGTGTTTCTCTGCTTAAAAAGTGAGCAAGGCATGCTCTGGCACCTAGGTATTTTTTCATTAGGCTTTTTTGGCAGTAAATTGTAACTTCTGTCAGGAAGAAAAAAAAAAGAAATCCAAAATCCACGTCTGGCAACCTATAGCCCCAGCTTTCAGTCCTTGCTTAGGTTTTCTAAACCTGTTGTATCTGACTAAAGCCTGGAGCTGTTTAATGCAAAAGCTGTCAGGATATCTCTGCCATAGCATGGCTAAGCGGGAAGTAGAGATTTAATTCATCATCTGTGTCCTGGTTGGCTTGCTTTGAGGAGTTCCTAGAGTCCCAGCTGGGATTTAAATCTTACTTGCATTGGTGACAGCTCTGTCTATTAGCAGTGGTGGCAGTCTCTGGGAATCATTCCTTCATACTTAAAAGGGCTGTTTCTTTCCTGTGGTTACTTGCATTGAAGTGAATTAAATACTAAAGCCGAGTTCAGCAAGGAAACACACATCTTTTAAAAATGAACAGAACATTCACTCAGAATTTATACTGATCCACTGTGAGAACTCTTAAAAAAAATAAAAAAAAAAACTTGGAACCACGCAACTCGTTGCTCATGTGATGAGTTGTGGGTGTAGAGTATATTTGGAATGGGATGGTGACAGGTGTGACTTGCAAGGCAACACAATGACCAACATTACATACTTACAGGGACTGCAGACATACTAGTGCTGACAACAGATGGCTAAGAATATTCTCACAAGAAACCGTGAAGGAAAAAGGGAGTGGATAATTACGTTAAAGCTATTGGCCCCAAGGTCCAGAGTTGTTTACAGGCTACCAAGAAATACAAAGAAAATAGTGGATGCGTACAATGGGTATGTAGCAGTAACAAGGTGGAATTGCATTTGCTTAGGAGTAGATGAAAAGTCAGAGAGTACTTAAGTGTCCAGTAAAACTGTTGTTATTTCAGCCACTTAGATGGATGGGATGAACAAGCCATGTAAATCCAAAGACAGTCTTGCACTTTGTTTGTTTATGTTTAAAAGTTTATGCTTTCTCCCATTTGGTTTGGTCATACTGTTAAGTTTATGCTTTCTCCCATTTGGTTTGGTCATACTGTTGAATGTATTCAACAGAGAAATAGGAACTGTGAGCATTTGGAAGCGCTTGCAGATGGGTTGTGTGTTACAAGTGGGGAATGTACTTTATGAAAAGGGTACATGCCAACATAGAGAAACAAAGAGTATACCTATCATTTGGAAGTACATCTAGCATAGGGGCACATTGTTAATCTCCAGAATACACCTGGAGGAGCGGAATCTGCTCCGAAAGTGATGCTTCATCACCATCACATATCATTACTGCTAGTTCCTACCTCCAAATAAAATTTTCCAGGAGACAGGAAATGTGCAGTGACAATACACTGAGGAATGCCTTGCCACCTCTCAAGCCACATCATAACAAAATTTCTGTTGGGAGAACTGATCTGTTTTGTTTCTAACCTTATATATGTAGAGCTGGGAAATACATACAAAGGGTATTACAGAACACAGCATCAAAAGAAAACCCCGATGCTTCCTCTGGGGGATTTTACAGAAACCATAGCTTCATATCTCATTGCACATGACAAAAACAAGCATTTTGCATAAGATAAGGTACAACAGCAAGCTTATTAATTTATTTGCCCCTGGCAAAAACATTTCATGGCTGTAGTGTCATCTCCAATTATTTGTTACAGTGTCTGGATTTTTTTTTGAGTATTGTTTATCCAAAAGTATTTACACAGAAGCTCATTTGTGAAAAGTTCTATCATTTTAGAGGGTGAAGTTGGTATGTGTTCAACATACATGCAAATTATTTTGGAAAATGAGGGCAGGATGCACAGATCAAAACTGGCAGTAAACTGCTGTGGAATTCAAGACAGGGAGTTGACTTATATGAGTTTTAATTCTTGATATTCCTCCCCAGTCCTTTTCCCTGTAGCAATTTTCAGCATTTCCCCTGGCTGAGACAGACCTAAGCATTCCCTTTATTTGAGAACATCCAAATTCCCTTAGGCAGACACCCAGGAATGTGTAATTAAAAAATATATATATAGGGGAGGAAAAGGACAAGATAGTACAAGGGCAATTCAGCATTCATAACCAGTTCCAGAAGACAGAGGCAAATCTAAAATGTCCTCTCAGTGTAAAACTTAATAGGTAGGTATTTGCACTCGATAGGTATTTGCACATGTACATATATGATAGGTGAACTTTTGATTTGCACTGAATATATGCATAGTACTAAAAGATAGCTATTTTTGCATCTTGTCTTGCAACAAATACTGCTCTGTGGAGGTGACAAATGGATAAAACTGCTTTTCTTGTCAGAAAGAAAAATCTTGGGTGTTTTTCTGCTCCCTCAAGAAAAAAACGAGGCATTCTCATTCTTGCCTTGATCATCCTGTGAAACAAAAAGGTAATGTTTCTAGGGTGTGTAAGTTCTCGTTTTGTTATGAAAAATGCTGGGGGCCTTGTTCTCTTCAGTAGCTACCTCCATTTTGCCATCAAATCCCAGAATCTTCCTTAAATGTTTTCAGAAATTAACCTCATGGCCTACCTTCCTACATTTCACTCTTTAAGTCAAATGGCTGCAGGAAAGGTCTTTAGGTAGGGAAGAAGAACGGCTACCAGATTCACAGCTTTGCAGCTGTCCTGTGCCCATGTTTGCAGAACACTTTGAACACTGCACCCAGGGTGTACCAAGGTTGGTTCAAGATGGACCAGAAATATTCATACTATTCTAGTGAGGACTGGCAGCCTGGGCAAACATCTGATGTTATCCTGATGGGAATGCAACATCATTGATCATACTGTGGTCCGATTTTCAAGGTCAGTTAATCAAATCCAAAAATCCTGTAGAATGAACATCAGTTAGAATTGGGTTTGTTGTTGTTTTTTCATCCCATTATTTGTGCTTTCTACTTCTGGTCTGAGCAGCAGATAAAGGGTTTAATAAATGATGGAGAGATGTGCCATTAAGAGTTTTGGTATTGATCTCATATAAATGAATCTTTTAATATAGATGATTTATTTATCAATACAATAGTATTTACAGAGGCAAAAAGTAGGGAGAACTTTACTGCCATTTTGTATTTTGTGTCCCCAGTCTTATTTGACTGCTTGGGTTTTGAGGGAGGGTTGCTCTTTTCATAAATTGATCTGTGACCTGGAAGAGCCACGCTGACGAAGATGATTGATCAAAAAATGTTATTCATACCCCAAGGCAGTGTTTGTTCTGTCTGTAGCAAAGGCAAGATACTGGATTATGGCATGGTCCCTGCCATAAATTTAATGTTTCCTCTCATTGAAGCCATCAATTTAGGTCATACTACCATTATGTTCCTTCAGAAGTCCTTACAACTGAAACCCTTCCGGAAGGCAAAAAATTAGGTTTCCTGCCTGAGAAGTACTGAGAGATAATATCTGCCTTCTTTCCTGTTTCTCTTCAAAAATCCTACTCGTGGATAAAATATGCCAGTTGCACTTGATTCCATCATATTTGCATCTGGAACTGTTAAATGAGAGTTTTAATTCATCAGCTTCTGGTGAATTCTTTTGGTGCTATGTGCTAATGTTTTAAGAAACAGCTTTTTATATTAGATTAAATATAAAAGTTGCTGTGCAATGAAAATGCGCATGCAAACCTCTATAAGCAGTTCAGACTTTATAGCTGTTGCCTGGTCATTCCCTGTTTCATGTTGTTCCTTGTCTAATGTGAAGAGCAACCTTTCCAAGAATAGAAGATGAATTCTCTAAATTAAGGCACAGTCCAAACTTGAAGTACTGCAATGACTTTGTAACTAGCTGCAAACCTTAAGAGTTTTTGACTGCCACTTGGTGCTGTAATTCTTGGATGTGTGCCCAATTGGTCTGTTGTGTAAGACTTATTGTGAAGGTGATGTTCTCCTTCCAGCAAGTTTTCAGCTTGAAACAATACAGAAGGTGTGAATTAGCATTGCAAAATGAGTCAAAGAATGATAAAAAAATTCAGTTACTGAATTTCATGTAGACTTGCATGTGAAGTGCAAGAGTTGTTTTGAGTTTGTTGTGGGTTTTTTTTCCCCAAAGTTTGAAACTTTGCAGGATTTTCTTAAAATGCTCGTTTAGATGTGATTTTATGAAGCAGATGTGTAAAACAGATAAATTAATACTCAATTACTGAATGTAAAGCTTCAACAGGCACAACCATAGGAGAAAGAGACTGTATTACAGCAATCTTCCTGCTATATGGAAGCTGCAGGTGTTATCATATTTGTTAGCTGTTAGCATTTCTGAAGTGGCTGAAACAACTGGCTTAGCTCTAATGTAATGATAGTGTTTTGTAATCCTGTTTTTTGGTGATGAATATTTGCACATTTTCTTGGACTTGTTCCAGTAATTTGCAAGGAGATGCCTTTTAGACTGTGGAAAACCCCAGAAAATTTGTTGACCGAGTTTACTCAGAAAAACCTTCAAGTAAAAGATATGATACATGCTATTCCTATTTTGAACACTGTACCGTCATCACTTGTGACCTTGCTGTTTGATGATTTGGCACAATGCCAAAAGTATATTTTGACTATCCACTGAAAATCATGATTCTTTCATGTGGAAAACAATAAAAAGCATATGGTATCATTTATACTTCACTATTTCTCTGAGAATTCAAGCACCAGAAATAAAAAACACTGTGTGAAGGCTTTGAATTTCCATTAACTGGAAACAGTAGGTATAAATTATTTTTACTGAAACTGCTCTGCCAGTCGTGGGTAATAAAAGAAAAAATTACATTGGCATTTGATTGACTTCATGGGTGCAAAATATGTCATGCTCAGAGGGAGCACAAAAAGGTCAAGCAGGGGAGTCATATTATTGAACACTGTGTTTGTCATGGGAAAGGTTGGAAGAATGGGTTTCCTGTTACCTTAATTTCTACTGCCTCTCTACTGAGCATGGTGATTTGCATCAAATATACTGGATAATGAATATGATGAGAAGCTACAGTAAAAGTAGGAGGTAAGAAGGGGTGCATCTGGTGGAAATCAAAGCTGAGTTATTCAAAGAAACAGTTTTACTAGTAATATATATCTAAAGCGTTAGATCTGGATTTTAGAAATTTCAAAGCTGTATGTGTTCTGGTGCCTCACTGTCCCCGTGAGCAGTTTCATTATAACTGACCTCAGGGAAGTCAGTTACTATGCAAAGAGAGGGCTTTTGTTTCTTTGTTCTTCAGTTTAAGGAAGAATTGTTCAGGAATCTAGAGTAGTTCTGATGTGGCAACATCTCCAGTCAAATGCAGTCAAACTTACATTACACTGTTTGTCCTAATGCCTGAGATTTATCTTTACTGCTTACTACCACATTTGGTAAATAGTATTTTTTCTATAGTTTCTCTAATAAGAACAGTGTAATAAATGTAGTAGTGTGTACTCAAATAGAAACTTAAACTGAGCTGAGAGCATCTCTCAGATACAAACTTAAACAGAATGCATGTGGAATTATTATGGTAAAGCAATAAGCAAGTCAATAAAATGCTTGTTAGCCAGAAAC
This sequence comes from Lathamus discolor, assembly GCF_037157495.1. Lineage (NCBI taxonomy): Eukaryota > Metazoa > Chordata > Aves > Psittaciformes > Psittacidae > Lathamus > Lathamus discolor. The sequence continues at coordinate 89,716,368 of NC_088884.1, read as the reverse complement.
TAAAATAAGAAAGTGATTTATTTTCTGGACTGTGAAATTTTGTACCTGAGGAATAGACTCCTACCCATCTAAGTATAACTTAAACCAGTAAGGTCACTTGTGTAAATAAATACCATCTAGCATTAGGATTTCATGTGCCTACAGATTTACAGTGTAGGTTTATTAGGCAATCCCTGCTAATGTCGATTTTTATTCTAGAACGAGATTTGCATGAAACAGGACAGAAATTGGCCTTCAAGCTTGGTGTAAGTCTCACTGAATGGGTTAGCAGAGGAGGTGAGTCAGTGTGCAAGAATGGCTGAAGTTCAGAAGCAAGAATAGATTTGCAAAACTGAGAATAGCAGTGGATGGAGCTAGGCTTTTTTCAGTGATATCCAGTGATAGGACAAGGGGCAATGGGTGTAAACTGGAGCATAGGAAGTTCCACGTTAGCATCAGGAAGAACTTCTTTACTGTAAGAGTGACAGAGCACTGGAACAGGTTGCCCAGGGGGGTTGTGGAGTCTCCTACACTGGAGATATTCAAGGCCCGCCTGGACAAGTTCCTGTGTGATGTACTGTAGGTTACCCTGCTCTTGCAGGGGGGTTGGACTAGATGATCTTTTGAGGTCCCTTCCAACCCTTGGGATTCTGTGATTCTGTGAGAGAAAGGAAACAACACTACACTGAAGCTTTTAGTCTGTGGGTAAAGTCTGCCTGGTGACTGATACCTCTAAAAGCGAGAAATTTGTTGTAGATTTAAAATAAATAAAAAAGCAGGCGGAGGTGATGAAAAGAAGCAATAAATCCCCGAAAAAAACCCAGATGGGCCTCTGTGGGCTTCTGTTAGCATTTTTTGACAAGCATAAGGAAGAAGTCCTTTACTGTGAGGGTGGTGAGGCGCTGGAATGGGTTGCCCAAAGAAGTGGTAAATCCCTGGCAGTGTTCGAGGCCAGGTTGGACAGAGCCATGGGAGATATGGTCTAGGGTGAGGTGTCCCCGCCCTCACCATGGCAGGGGTGTAGAACTGGTGAGGTGTCCCTGCCCTCACCATGGCAGGGGGGTAGAACTGGATGATCTTAAGGTCCTTTCCAGCCCTAACCATTCTATGATTCTACGATTCTATGATTTGCATGTCCTTTTCACTGCAGTTAGGATCATTGCTGTGTTAAAATATTCCGTAGTCTGTGGTGAGACTAGCAATAGCACTGGGAAAAGAACAAGAACTGTGTCCAATGTGTTTGTGATAAAAGATTATATTGAGTATGGTTTTTTGTTTTGTTTTGTTTTTTTTCAGAGGGTCTTGTTAGGAGACTTGGGCACACAAGAAGAAAGATCCTATCTGGGTGTTTGATAGAGACTCACTGAGTGTCATGCTCTCAAATTCCTTTAAAGCCAGCTGAGTTTCAAGCTCCTGCTCACACGGAGTAGCCATTGTCAGTAAAATACTTTGCTGGTGATGAGGGGATGGCATTAATGTAGCTTTTTTTTTTTTTTTTTTTTTTTTATTTCCTGCAGAACTAGAGAGGTCCTTTGGTTTGGGGTCTCTGTGCACATCCCTTTCCTGATATACAACCTTATGAGCCCAACTGCGTAATCTTGAAAGCTAGTATTGTTGGTAGGAGCCTTGATCTATTCCTCAAAGCCCAAGGTCTGTCAGCCCATGTCCTGTAGTTGACCCTTGATGCTGGCTGAGAGTCTGGTCCATTTTCTGGGGACAGTTGCTTGGCTGCCCAAATTCACTGTTTTTGCCTGATGTTGCTTCCAGTAGTTTGTGATTTAAATGGTGACAAAGCACCTTCCTGCTGATTTCCTTCTGCAGCTTATTCCCTTTTAGGCTATGAAAAAGATATCAGACCTTGGCAAAATGGAACTTCTAGGACTGTATGGATAGCATCACTTTTTTGCAAATAGTTTTAGCTTCAGTGCTGACGGCCCAAAATACAAATATTTTCACAAATACAGCCAAATTTAGTGATATTAAAAAAAGTATGTATTTGGAAAACATTAGGATTTATTTTTATGAAGTAGCATCTTATAGTTAAACTGCCATATTTTTTTCCAGGCTTCTTTCATTGGAGAGACTGATGACTATTACTACAAATATCCGCAGAGTATTTGGTTATGCTGGAAGGAGGGTGAAAATGACACCAGAAGCTACGCAAGAGAGATGATGCATATTATTCTAATTCTATGAGGTTGTAGATCTTGGGAAAAGGATTGATTTATAATGCCACTCCCTACAGTAATTAAGAAAGTGTGTGTCTGTTTTGATGTCTCAGGAGCAGAGAACAGTGGCAGGTTTATACTGTGTTGTCTCAAAGTTAGGGACTAGTGTATGTATGCAGATCTTGAGGCAGAGTTTGTTAAGGCAAGTTATTTTTCAAAATCTTTGAGACCAGATCTTGGAATGTTTTTCTGTTCAGTTGCAACTCAAGATTCAGTCTTCAGATGACTGCATGGGCAGTGAAATAGTTCAGGGCATTTGGATGAAGTATATATTTTTTCTGCTCTTTGTTGCTTTGCCTGGTATTTTGCACTTGTTCCAAGAGCACGTAGGGAAAGGAAGGCCTCAAGAATACAATGCTGTTTCTAGGGGAACTTATAGATAAAATTTGGCTGGTTTCAAGAGAAAATGCAGGGACAGTAACTTAATACTGCTTATTCTTGTAACAATAAACACATCAGGCTGTGTTGTAGGATTGATGAGGCTGTCTCATCTGGCAACGTTTTCAAGGGAAAAGCAAGTATTAAGGTTGTTTTTATTCTTTCCTCAAGTCTTTTCCAATTTCTCCAGCACATTCTGGATTTTACTCTAATCTCATTTTGAGTTGCTTTAGACTAGGGAAACTCCACTGAAGTTTTGCTGGTTTTAGCAGGTTTTGACCAAGATGATATTAAATAATATTATTTTAATATAGGATTCAATCAGAAAATTAAAAATGGCACCACTGTGTGTCTCATATTTCTCATTGTTTGTATTCATTGTAAATATCAGGAGTACATATCTGGTTTTGGCTTCTTTGCATGCAGTTTTAATGGACAGTTTATTAATTCAGGCTCTAACAAATGTGAGAACAAGCTTCATGGCTTGATTCATAATTCACTGGTATTAGTGGTGGGATTCCCACTAATGTCAGGGACTTTTTGCCCCTCATAATTACTGCCAATCTAAGTCTGGGCTTAAAGTGTTGAAGTAACTAACAATCTGGGTTGTGCAAGGGTGTTCGGTGGGTTGTTTTTTACCCTAACAAGACAACAGAAAAACTTCAGAAAGTTTTTGTTAGTCAGCTGACAACAAGAGAGCAGAGGAATTAGAACTTTGTATATAGGTATCTATATATAAATATGAAAACACAGAACATAAAGAGGCAGTTATTTCTAAAAGTAATATAGTTTGTATGCTAATAAACTTTTCAATGTACTGTTTTATCTTCTAAAGCAAAAATCTGTAGCTGGCAGATGCAGATTATAATAGTGTAGCTAAATCTTTTAGACCAAAGTAGGGTAATCTAATTACAGTTATACAAGAAAAAGTAAATGTGGCTTTGAAAGTTCAGTTTCTTTCATGCTTCTCCAAAGAAGGAAAGCATCAGTGAATATCTCTTGGATATGTGATGTGACACTGTCAGATTTTAAAAGGATTTTTTAAATGGTTCTCCAGTGGTATTACTTTTTGTTCCTACAAACTGGATAAAGTCCTATGACTTTATCCTACATTTTTATCCTATGTTGTTACCTATTACTTCTTTTCAATTAAGAGTCCTACTCTTAATATTTTTAAGAGTCCTACTCTTAATATTTTTAACAGAGAAGGAAATCATACAGACACACTGTTCTATCCATATGTATGTGCCAGTCTGGCCACCAGCATAAGTGACCTCGTGTATTTATGCATTTATTTCAAGATCATAGCAAATCTCCTTCTTTACCATGAGTAACTCTGAAATTATCTCTTTCTCTCTCACTAGCTGTGGTCATTCGCTGGGGAAGGAAAAGAGCTAAGGGGACTCCAAGATAATATTTTTATGATGATGTACTTGTGTAAGTATAGTTTGCATTGTTTCTCGAGGCTTTTCTTCTGTTCCCCTACTGTCAATATTTTACTTCTAATTTGTACTCTCATAAAGATATTGCTGGCCTCTGCCAGAAAGAGGAACAGATTTGTACATCTGGTCATGTTCCAATATTATCAAGTATTCAAGGCAAACTTGGGACTCTCTTATATTGAGAGTGTAGCTGAAGACACTTTTTTTAAAATCATTTTTCTGTTTCTAGAATTAATGTTTCCAGGATTAAACATTTCCAAAATGATAGAAGTGGCACATTATTCCAAAGTAAAGTCTGTAGATAGCTATGTTAAATGCATGTATACTCTCTATTTCAGTATGGCAGAGAAAGAGCTTGTCTTCTCTAAGCCTCAGCAGTCCAGCTCTTCTCACTATCATGCAAGTAAGACAGTAGTTAGAAATGTTTTGCAGAAATCAAACAGCTAACAGTAAGAAGTTTTTGTTACAGGATCCCAGGACAGGCATACACACAAGAATGAGGCCTCCTGTACAACTTGGAACTGGGATGTATGCACACCTGCACACAACTCTGGGTGTGAAACAAGGACACCAAGAACTATTAAGTACCCGTTTTGCTGCTTGTACCAAATTACATAGACACATTTTGCTGCCTGCTGGTATTTTTTTTCCTTCTTTTCTTCTTTTCCTTCCTTTTTCTTCTAACAGTCGCAGGTAGCAGGTCCCTTTTCTAAGTAAGGATTCTTGTGTGTCCTGAGACATCAGAAGGAAATGTTTGAGGCAGAGGAGTGAACTGAATAGAGACAGGAGTGCTTTGCAAGTAGGATGAGGTAATTCCACGTGACTTCTTTGAGAGATAGAAATACTAAGAAAGGTGGGACACGGGGAGTTGTCAGTGCTGCACAAATGTGCACTTGTGGGAAAGAACATGTCTGTTAATTGTTGCATTTAGAACTGGGGTGACAGGAGGTCACATATAACACTTGTTATGTCATGATTGTGTTAAGCCAGGCACAAAAATCAGATGTATTCACAGATAAAATATCAGGGAAAAATAGCTCTTAAAATATGTTGGCATGTTGTGGTTTAAGCCCAGCTGGTAACTCAGAACTACGCAGCCACTTGCTCACTCCTTCCCCACCTTCCTCGCCCTGCTCCTGGAGGGACTGGGAGGAGAATCGAAAGAAGGTAACTCCTACGGGTAGAGACAAGAACAGTCCAGTAACTAAGGTATAACACAAAACCACTACAGCTACCACCAGTAATAGTAATGATAAGGGAAATAACAAGGGAAGAGAATACAACTGCTCACCACCTGCCAACCAATACCCAACACGACCCAAGCAGCGATCTTGCCCTTCTAGGTTAACTGCCCCCAGTTTATACCCTGGGCATGACGTGCTGTGGTATGGAATACCCCTTTGGCTAGTTTGGGTCAGGTGTCCTGGCTCTGCTTCCTCCTGGCTTCTCCTCCTCCCTGGCAGAGCATGAGACTCAAAGTCCTTGGTCAGAGTAAACATTACTTAGGAACAACTAAAAACATGGGTGTTACCAGCGTTGTTCCCAGGCTGAAAGTCAAAAACACAGCACTCCACTAGCCACTAAGAAGGAGAAAAATTACTGCTACTGCTCAACCCAGGACATGGCATCAATGAATTACACTCTCTAGGTTCAAAATGCACTCGGTTGTATTCAAGAATGACAGTTACCCGTGCTCATTTTTGAATGGTAAATGGGATGGCTCTGAACTCCTGAAATGTGCACCACAATGTGACAGAATGCACCTGCACCACTGTTAGATGAAAAGATTTCAAAGAGCTGGATGTGAAAGTTACATTTTTGAAAATCAGTGAGAAAATAATAGTAAAAATGTCACCATAACTTGAATCAAAACAGGGTCCTACGCTGAAATTACTATATTTAAGCTCTTGGTTTTACAGTCCTTACCTGTATAAAGTAATTCCAGACTGAAAGATGGCAAATGCAATTCAGTGTTAATGGTAAACAGATAGACTGTTTGGTAAACTGGCAAAATTCACTGAAATCTATACCCATGTTGGAATATATCATTTTTGTTATGTGCCATTTTATGAAAAAAAAAAAACCAAAACCAACACCATAATTAAATCTATACTTCTACACCCATGTGAGTTCTACAAATAAGAATGCCCTCACAGAATGACATAGAATCATAGACTCATGGAATAGTTAGGGTTGGAAAGGACCTTAAGACCATGTAGTTCCAACCCCCCTGCCATGGGCAGGGACACCTCCCACTAAATCATGACACCCAAGGCTCTGTCCAGCCTGGCCTTGAACACCACCAGGATGGAGCATTCACAAGTTCCTTGGGCAACCCATTCCAGTGCCTCAGCACCCTAACAGTAAAGAATTTCTTCCTTTTATCCAATCTAAATTGCCCCTGTTGAAGCTTTAACCCGTTACCCGTTGTCCTATCACTACACTCCCTGACAAAGAGTCCCTCCCCAGCATCCCTATAGGCCCCCTTCAGGTACTGGAAGGCTGCTGTGAGGTCTCCACGCAGCCTTCTCTTCTCCAGGCTGAACAGCCCCAACTTTCTCAGCCTATCATGCACCTCATCACACAGGTGTAGTGAGGATAAACCCCATGGAGTTCATAAGATGCTCATATAAGACAGATAAGTATCTAAGAAACCACCTGGTTAAAAGGTTTCCTGTTTACATATACCACAGTTATTACAGGTCTTAAAATTATTTGGTCATACCTCATGGATGTGCGAGTCCAAGTAGTTTATTTATTTATTTAAATCTATACTTCTGCACCCAAATGAGTTCTAGAAATAAAAATGCCCTCACAGAATGGCATGACATAGTTTATTCCTGTGCAGAACTGCTAATATTAGATGCGAACACAATTACCCAAGTATCTGAATTATCTAAACAAATAGTTAGTAGTGCCTTTATTTACCTTCTCTCTGAATTTCAAGTGCAGACACAAAAAATGCAGGCTCAAAATACAGGTACAAATGAGACTCCTAAAATAATAGAATACTCTGCATCCATCTTCCGTCCTCTTGTGTCACTCATTTTAGACTCTCATCTCTTCAGAGTAGGAAGAGATTAATACCAATTAATATATTTTATTACACCATAGTTCACTGCATACCTCGAAAGACCTGTTGGATCCAGGCAGTAATTTGATGTAAACAACTATTCTAGCTCCCCCCTCTATCTTATTTTCTAGCACATAACTCATGTTTGTTTCCATAAGATCTGGGTTTAATTACATCCTTGGACAACCCAAGCAAAATAAGAAATGGCAGGAAGGGGTTACTTCAGAGAGAAAAATATTTGGGTGAACTTCCCCTTGTATATTTGGAGAAGCATAGGACTTAAATTTCTCTGAAACATAATCTGACTTTTCTTCCTCTCCCCAGAGAAGCCATGAGTAGTTGGTATGCAAAAGCAGTAAATACTATATTCAGGTGTTTCATCCGAAGTATTTCAGTGCAAATGGCGCTTTACTTGTGCTCTTGTCTGATCTTTGAAAAGCTATGTGAGAAATTATTGTAAGCTGTGAGAGTTCTTCGTCCTGTATCACTCTGAAAAAATGTGTTTTCTAAAACAACTGGGGGATAGTAAACTGCCAGTGCCTACCTACAGCCTGCATAAACTCCCCAGGCACCCAGGGGAGGCAAGTATAGAAATATCGGCATCTCCTCAGACCTGCAAAAGATATCTGTGCTATGCCCAGAAATCTTTCTTACTCAGTAAGAGCTAAGTTACTATGTCAGCCTCCATCCTGAAATAATGTGCGTTTGGACTGCTAGGTCTTCATCCCTTTCTTGTGTAACAGGTTTGACAGGAACTATGTAAACCAGGTTCAGTCAGAGAACCATGTCGTCTATGCAAATGAAAGCAAATAGTTCTGGTGTTAATCATCTCTCTTGTCATTGAGCAACACAGAGCTTTTGAAGCTAATTCAGAAAGTTACATCACATCAACATGCATCAACATGCATTGCATCAACAAGCTTTGTTCACTCTGCTTACCTGTGTAGTGCTATTTTCATACATACACATAAATAGGGCAGTCTTGACCCAAGATCTAACAAATATATCCTGATCTAGTCAAAGTCAGTTAGAAAATGGCACTGAATCCAGAGTTCCTCGTTCATTTTGAAAATAACTTGCTGGATAAATGTATAAAAATTCTATAGACATTAGTGGTCGTTAATAGAAAACTGCCCATGTAACAGCAAGCCACACTTTCAGCTTTGTGAGTCTTGCCTGGCTCCGGTACAACCTCCCAATCTACTACTTTTGTTATCATCTTTAGGCAGTTTGAAATACAGATGTTGCCTTATTTTTGAGATACAAACCAAACACAGTTTATAAAGTGAAGAATGTTCTTTCTGAAGATTGTAGAGATTTGCATCTACATTGCTTTTTCCCTTTAGGAAGCTCAAAGCATTTTACTAGGTTTAAATAGCAGTGCTTTGTATCTGTCAACCTACCTGTCATTATCTCATTGTTAGGGTTTGCGTGTTTGGTTAGTAACACATGATCATTTGCCTGATTAGCACTATGCTTTAATTTCATTTAACAAGTATATTTTGAAGTCAGAATGATCTTTATCAACCAGAATAGATTAACTTTGCCATGTAGAATTAATTAAGATGAAGACTGTCAACGAAACATAAAAAATAATCAGTGGTTCTCATTAAGAGATAATAACAAGGTGGTTTTTTTTTTTTTTTGTTTAGCAGTTTTGATTTGGTCCCAGCATCGAATTTTAAGAACTGTTATGTCTTGTGAACTTTCATTTTTATACACTTGATCTCATCTGGCACTATGCAAATAAATAAAATCCTTAACATCTCATCCTTTTGACAACCAATATTTAAAAGTGCTAACTAAATACTGGAAAAGAGCTTTAAGAATAGGTAGCTAATTTAAGCATGCATCAGGAGTTTGAAATATGTAACACTTGACAGATTAGCTGAAGCAGTCTGCATTAGAACTTAATGACTGTCTCCAAGAACTGATTCAGTCCCAGTCCAGCTTTGGGAGATTTGAGACAAGCAAGTAGAGGAAGTGCAGTTAAGAGGAAGGAAAAAGGAGAATCTGGAGAACTCTAGTCATCAAAGAATTACTATTCTCTGTTCCCACTCAAAATGTCCTACTTTGGGAATCTGTCCTTCACTTTTGTTGTGTTTATGTCTTCGCTTGTTTTCTGTGCTTTAAAGTACTACACCTGGTGTTGCTTAGCACATTGCCTATGCGCCTCTGCTAGATACTTCGGTATCTAAAATTTTTCACTAAGGTCTGCCGGAATACACATAGGCAATAAGACTGCGTAACCATAATGTAGATGTCAACTGGAATGGTATTTCATTTTGTCAGAATGTATGTGTAATTCTGCCCAGTAGTGCTAGGAGTTTATTGGGAATATGACGTGTAAGCACATTGAAGGCAGAGAAGTTAAGAGTTCAGGGGAGAGTGTCAAGGCAATAAAGAGTTTAGAAAAACTGAGGGATATTGACTTGTTTTATAGAGGATAAACGTGGTCCAACTTTTGTGTTTTGATAAAGCTGGGTGTATGAAGGATGGTGCTGACTGATCCTGCATGTCTCCTAGGGATAGGGCAAGAAGTAGTTAGTGGGAAAATAACATTTTGATAACCAAGTAGAGCTGGTCTCCTGAAACAGACAGCTGTTCAAGGTGGATATGGAAATCTCTTCCTTTAGAGATTTTTAAGAATAAGGCAGACAGGTATCTCCCAAAGTGCTAGGCTATACTTCCCCTGACTGGGGAAACTACTTGGCACCTTCTCACTGCCCATGTGTCTGTTTTCTTCCAAGACTGAGCAGAGTATGGAGGAAGGCAGTAGGCAGTCGTAAGGAGTGTGTTTACTTCATGTAGCCTCAGCCAAAAGAGCAAAGTTTGGCCTAAACCACTCTAATTTAGTGAAAGTTTAATAATAGTTATGAGATGAAAGGATATGTAGGTTAAAATACAGATACATGTTGAACTAATACAGACATGTGGACTTGAAAATAATTTTGGAAACACAAAATGTTGGCTGTGTTTCAAATAAAGGAAATTCTTCCTTCTTAAATGTGCAGTGTCTACATGATGGAAAGCATGTTTTTATTTTCTGGATTTCCTTTGTGTTGTTACATTTCCAGGATTGTGGTAAACAGAAAGGTCATCATAAACCGTTAAAGGCACATGAGCTTTAGGGGGTTAGAGATGTTATCCTGATTGTCTACAATTAAATCTAAGAAATAGAAGTCTCACCCTTTCCAGCTTGTTATCGGGCAGTGAGCTGAATCAAGTAATTTTCCTTTGATTATGAAGCCAGTCCTGAATGTTTGAACAGATTTGATGGCTGCATGCTGTGGTTGCTTCGGGGTTTGTTTTTTTTTTTTTTTTTCATTTTATGGATTTTTTTTTTACTAGAGGCTATACAGTATATTATGCTACTCATCAGACTTGGCTACAGAGTCAAGCTTGAGGAACACTGTTCTTTTCTTGTCAACTTATTCAACCTACAGTCACTCAGCCTACAACAGCTTGTCAGCTCTACTGGAAAGAGACAGATAAGAATTTACCATAAGGCTTCTTCCCCTTTCCATTGCAAAAGACAGTACACTTCTTGAATAAGATTGGGCAAAAGTTCTTGTGGTACATGGCCAAGAGCTGTGGTAATCTCTCCTGTGTTCAGAAGAGGCAACCTGGTTCTGTTAACCATTTAGTGCTGAAGAGGAGCCAGGAGAAAATGATTCTTGCTTGTGGAGTTACAGGAATATTCTGTTCATAGCACATCTGTGAGTTTCAGCAAACTAAACACAGAGAGAAATGTAATTTCCACTGTAATGCTCTGGCAAAGAGAAACAGCATATACACGGGAGGAAAAAATACAGTTAGGAATAAAATCCTCCAAAAGCATCCATGCAGCACATGGCATCATTGTCTGATACAAAATGCTCATCAGAAACATTCTCAGGATAGCCTGTAAAATTCTGCAGGAATAGTGCATTTCATGATGAGGTTTCTCTGAGCACACTGCCAGCAACAGAACAGAATCACAGAATCACAGAATCCCAAGGGTTGGAAGGGACCTCAAAAGATCATCTAGTCCAACCCCCCTGCAAGAGCAGGGTAACCTACAGTACATCACACAGGAACTTGTCCAGGCGGGCCTTGAATATCTCCAGTGTAGGAGACTCCACAACCCCCCTGGGCAACCTGTTCCAGTGCTCTGTCACTCTTACAGTAAAGAAGTTCTTCCTGATGTTAACGTGGAACTTCCTATGCTCCAGTTTACACCCATTGCCCCTTGTCCTATCACTGGATATCACTGAAAAAAGCCTAGCTCCATCATCCTGACACCTACCCTTTACACATTTGTAAACACTGATGAGGTCACCCCTCAGTCTCCTCTTCTCCAAGCTAAAGAGACCCAGCTCCCTCAGCCTCTCCTCATAAGGGAGATGTTCCACTCCCCTAATCATCTTTGTGGCTCTGCGCTGGACTCCTTCAAGCAATTCCCTGTCCTTCTGAACAGAGGGGCCCAGAACTGGACGCAATATTCCAGATGCGGCCTCACCAAGGCTGAGTAGAGGGGGAGGAGAACCTCTCTTGACCTACTAACCACTCCCTTTCTAATGCACCCTAAGATGCCATTTGCCTTCTTGGCCACAAGAGCACATTGCTGGCTCATGGTCATCCTCCTATCCACCAGGACCCCCAGGTCCCTTTCCCCTTCGCTACTTTCCAGCAGGTCACCCCCCAACCTGTACTGGTACATGGGGTTGTTCTTCCCCAGATGCAAGACTCTACACTTGCCCTTGTTAAATTTCATCAAGTTTCTCCCCGCCCAACTCTCCAGCCTGTCCAGGTCTCGCTGAATGGCAGCACAGCCTTCTGGTGTGTCAGCCACTCCTCCCAGTTTTGTGTCATCAGCAAACTTGCTGAGGGTGCACTCAGTTCCCTCATCCAGGTCATTGATGAAAATATTAAACAGCACCGGTCCCAGCACCGACCCCTGAGGAACTCCACTAGTCACAGACCTCCAACTAGATTCTGCGCCATTGACCACAACTCTGCCTTCTTCCTTTCAACCAGTTCTCGATCCACCTCACTACTTGATCGTCAAGCCCACACTTCTTTAGCTTATCTATGAGGATGCTGTGGGAGACAGTATCAAATGCCTTACTGAAATCAAGAAAAACTACGTCTACCGCTCTACCATCATCCCTCCACCTAGTCACTTCCTCATAGAAGGCTATAAGAAAGACCAGCAAGAGGAATGACAGATAGCAGGAGCAGCAAAGCTGGGATCTGTGCTGTGGGAATGGCTGTCTGCTATAGCTCTTCACACTTTTATATAGGTAAACATACCTACAGGTGCTCATATGAAGCTAGCTAATACCAGAATCCCACAAATTAATCCCTGGCAATTTAGCTTGGTCACTCTTCAGTGCATTGTACACTCTTTGGGGTTGAAATGTTATATGCTGTCTGGTAAAAGAGCCCAAATCACTGCTCTCCCCACCTTTTGCAGTTTACACTTGCAAACCCACTGCACACTAATTTTGCTGTTGTGTGTTTTAGCATTACAAAGTACACTCTAGTTCATTTGATGTAAGCAGACATCTTAGGTTCCAGTATGCCCAAGCAGTTAATGGCACAGCTGAGAGTCTGCATCGGGCTGCTCCAGCCACACCAGTCATGAACAGAAGAGCGGGATGTAGTGAAAGACCGTGAGAATAATTGTACTGGTGTAAGAAGAGCAGGACCATCATACAGACCTAGATTATTGTAACAGCTCTAAAATTAGGGGCATAATTGTAATTAAAACCTCATATTCTAACTTAATTTAGGTTCTCCTAGAAAAGGTGCAGATACTTTCACCCCATAAAGTGTATCGCTGGGACAGACCTTGAGGAGTTGTATTTATCTGGATTGCCCGCTAGCCATGACAACACATGTGGCTGGAAAGGTTGCTGTGTTGCAGCCAGACAGCTCTCCCTCTTCTCTCTTTCCTTACCCTTCTCTCCTCTCTCTGCCTCTCTTTCCAGTCTCAGTCCCAGTGGGACTTTTCTTTCAAGTTCTGCTGCCAAATTTTCTGCTTCTCTCCTGTCATACATTCTGATTCTAGATTGACAGAGCTCTCCTTTCTTCGAAGTGTTCACTTTTCTTTCTTCTCTTTTTGTCTAGCCTTTCCTCTTTAATTTCCCATTAAATCCTTTCTCATGTCTTACTCTTTTTTTTTTTTTACTTTTCCTATTGCCATCTGGCTCAGCTTTTGCCTTCAAGTTTCTGTAGTTACAATTTGTTAGTGTATATTTGATATTTCCTTGACTGATCTACATTACCTTTTGGAAGAAGTGTCAACGCCATTCTTGCTTCCAGACAACAAGTATAATACTTCATGAAAAAACCTCTGAAGATTTATATGCTATAAAAGCTTGGTTATGAAAAAAAACCAAAACAACCTTCACAGATTTCTCTACTATACAAGCTTGATTATAAAAGTGTATAATGATTTGAATATTCTCAAACTATGTTTACTCAAAATTACATTCTTCTTTCCCATAAACTTCACAAGTTTTTGTGAAGGAATGACGGTATTATTTTAGGAGTAAAGTTTTCTGCAGTATTATATGTTTGGCTGCTTTTCACAAATGCATAGGAGACTTTGAAGAGTTGTGTTAAGCTGAAAGCAAATACAGCATGAGAAATAGTGTGTCCACTGTAAATGCTGAGATATTTATATTTTTAACACCAAGTACACTATTATCAAAACACTTCCTATCAGTTGTTGAAAACAACTTTCTCTGTGTTTGAGTAATGTTTTGTATTCATTTATTTATCTAGGATGAGGAATGGCAGGAACACAAGAGATTTTCCTGGGAACGCATCCAAGAAGTGCTGGTGGAGGCTTTCTAGTTAATCAGTTTGTCAAAAGGAGTACTTTTTCCAACATGCAACATTATTCACTTAACTTTTCATTAGGCCTTTTAGAGTAAGTACTACTAAAGCAAGCAGCTGTGGTATGGAAATCTTAATTTATGCCAGATCACTTGAACGTCCTGACTTTTCATCCCTACAGCAACAAAGTGAGCTATAGGTCCTGCACATTGCTAAATGATAGCAGCCGCAGCACAGCCCAGCTGAGTAAAGGTGATTAAGCTGCATGCTTCTCCAAACACCACACTTAACTGCAGTCTTCCTTAAAATTTGCTCTCTATTCATATGTCATAAGTGAATGTTACTCATAAAAGATTTGAAATCCCCAAGCATATATGTCCACTTATACCATTAAAGTGGATTCAGGTGCTTGGTGTAGCTATCTCCAAGCAGACTTTCCTTAAATTATTAATAGCTGCAGTCATGCTGCTCATGGTTCTCTGTCTGGATGTACTCACATTGCCTTTGTAGGGCATTCATATGAGACAACAGAATGTGTAGTAAGGATCTCACACTTTCTTTTATTAATGTGGCCTGTTTTCACATTCTCAGGTAACAAATACCAAATGAGCTTTCATACACCTACTATGATATAACGAGAAATAAGTACATCAGCCACAGATGTCCTGAAAATGTTGTAAAACTTATAGTGGTGCGAGGCCCTGGGATTTGATTGCCAGAAGATGCTGAGTGAAAAAAGGAGACACACATCTAAGAAACTACCTTTCAAATATTTAACTGTGAAGAAATGTGTGGCAATTTGACTTACCTGTTTTCGAAGACAGCTATGGTGCACCTATGCAGTGTTACACTCAAAATCTTATTACAGGCAAAAGGCAACATACCACTTGAGTTGAACCAAGAAATTTACCATTTGCTTTGGGTACAGACTGTCCTGGGTTTAGCAGTAGCAGTCTTTTTTTCCCCTTCTTAGTAGCTGGTGCAGTGCTGTGTTTTGACTTTCAGTGGGGACAGGGGTAAGGAAGAGAAATGAAGACATGTCAAATATGAAAAATTGTAACTTAGTGTTTGGCTACGTTGTTGTCAAAGTCTGTCACTGTAAGAAACCTCTGTGACATGCCTGGATTTGTAATGAGAAGAGTCTGCTATATCAAATCCATCTTTTTTCCTGGTATGTATGAGAGAAAGCAAGGTGGCTAGATACAGTAGCTCTGACACATACTCCCACTTCTAATTAGAAATATTTTATAACCCACATTCCTAATCTGATTTGGGAGAATTTATTACAAAAAGGTATTGTTACAATGTATTGCAAGACCACAGTGGAATAATACTTTTAAACTTTAAACAGTCTGCATCTAATCTAATATTGCAGCTAATACATCAAAAATTGAAGTCTCTCAAAAATGGCTGCTGCTGGTGTAAATGCTTACAATGAATGCTAGTATTGTCTTGCCAATAGGAAAATCTCAGGACCACCTAAGTCCTGAGAGTGGCAAAAGTATATCAACAGTTCATGTGACGATATCTGTAACATCTGATGGGCACCAATTTTCGTCTCTCCGGATGATCAGTGCTGCAGTTCCCCATGTGGAAAATAAGGTAAACGTTGTTAAAGAAGTACCACAGAATCATTAAAATAGCACCAGAGCTTGTCCCATTTGAGGCAGGACCAACTATACTTAGACCACTATGCATACACTGAAACGGAGGGCCTGCAGTTGTTCCCATCACAGTACTATTTTTTTTTACAGTGATAAATGGCATTCCCAGGCATGTGCACTGGGGAGTACTTTTTTTTTTCATACAAAAGTCACTGCTTTCTTCAGTTTTTGTGAACAAAGCAAAAATTTTCATAGAAAAAGTTTTACAACTCCTCAGCAGTCAATCCCTGTTCTTGCAACTAAGTAAAGATAAATTTTATTTCAAGAAACCCTGCTGCAAACCCAGAGGTATGCTATATTTAAATAGTGAAAAGAAATACAGTCATTTATGGACCAGCCATTCTACAGGCTTGCTGATCAGCGAAACAGGAGCTTTAAAGCCTACAGTAATGGTGACCTCATATGTAAATATGTTTGAGTGACACTAAGTTTTGTTATTATGAGAGGGTTTTGAGAAAAAAGGTCTTCATACTGTGAATGGACAGAGCAATACAGAGCAATAGCAGAGTATATTAGTTGTGGTGATATCTTTCTTTTCCAGTGCTTTTGGGTGATACTTTCTTGAAATATTAGCAAATGAGCTTCTCTCATCTCACTGTTGGAGCTGTTGTTTCTCCTCTGCAGGCATTTTGCTATGTCTCTGTATGTACTCAGAAATGCAGTACTTCTTCTGGCTTCATATTTCACATGCGAACACAAAAAAGAGAAGTTTGGGCTATACGTTAGGAAAAATATTTTGCTGAAACAATTAGACTTTGAAAGAAAGTGAAGCTAGTTTAAGTGGATTCTGTGAACCATTTAGGAGCTAGATAAACATTAGTAAAAATTATACAGGAAAGGATCAATTCTTCAAAAGTAAGTGCGAAACTGAATAATACAAGGGATCATTTCTGATGAGGTCCTTACTGTCTTATTATTCAGGTAGAGAAAGACAACGGTTTGTTTAGTTGTTCCATGGAAAAAGAATTGAGACACCAACATTTTGCAGAATGTCAGTAATAATTGCAATTTTTGAGCTATTATTTCACTATTCAGCATTGTATTTGAAACAGAGGAAAAATGCTTTACTTTACCAGCGAAGATGCATGGAATGTCCACATGAAACATTCAGGTGCTGCTGTATAGTGGCCTTTGTTATCAGTTGTTAAATTGCAGGAACTGAGTCAATCTTGTTCCCCAAAGCACATTTCAGTTAAATTGTAAGAGCAGTAACTACTCATGTTAAAGTAACATAGGCAGAATTTTCAGAACTTCAGAAGAATAGGTAGTCTTTGCAGGTGGAGTACTTATCCTGTGTTTTCAGCACATTAAAATTAAGTTCTCAACAGAAGTCTGCCTCTGGCCATGACTGTTGGCATTCTTTCCTATGGAACTTGGCTGTTTCTAAACCAGTCATTTAGAGACTTCTCTATCAAAGCTTGTACAGGAGAAGAAGAGATAGAGAAGGAAGTGAATAAACCCAAGGCAAATGTACATTTTATTATTAGTACTTTGTCATTCTGGATTTTTTTGTTACTGCTTTCAAAAACCCTTTTAGGTGAGAAATAATTATTACAGTATCTAGGTCATTAATTTTCTGGGAGTTTTGGGCTCACAAATACACATGACATTAATGGCTATTAGACATATTTTCATAGTTTCAGAGATAGCTCTAGACTATGCTTTTTTTTCACTACTTCATATGTTTTCCTTTTTCTAGTTACTGTGATTTAAAGGAACATTATATGATTGTTGCTTCATTTAACCTTTGAGCTGGGAAACAGGTAAGGATTAAATAGATGATACAAGAATTGGCTTTTAAATTGTAGAGCACTCATTTAGGAAGCATGTAGAACAAGCTAGTATATGCTGTATGTTGGACTTTTTTCGTAAATGCATTATATTTCTCTGGTTGTTAAAGAGAAGAGAGCTATCTAGTGGTTACAGATGTCATCAGCTTTTGTCCAACAACTATCAAGGACTGTATCCAACTTGAAAAGAACAGAATGGTTTAAATTATCCATGAATAATGCAAGGTCTGGGATTAAGCTCTGTAACATAGGCAGACAAAATCTGCTGCCTGCTATGGCTTTACAGACTCATTTTTGAAATACAGGTTTCTCATCTGACTATTGAAAACCCCTTAATGTTTTTAAATTAAAGTAACAGCCAGAAATGTGAATTGAAGTAGATATGCTGGGACATAGAGTCTAATGGTATGTTTTTATGTAGCCATGAAGAAAAAAAAAGGGCTGAATAGTTGGCAAGTGGCATACGGGAAATTTGATTACCAAATATTTATATTGTGGAAGTGAAACAAACCCTCCATGGCCTACTTTACTGTAGAGGATAATCAGCATATTAGTGGTTGGTGTGATATTCCGTGGTAGATTGCACCAGTACCTTCTGTGCAGCCTAAACTTGAGTAACATTTGTTTGCCTTAAAAAGGCTTGAGAAACTCCAGACCTAACTGAAGTACCAGCATTTTTTGTTTCAAGAAAAAATTTGGATCAAACTTCACTTGTACCACATTGGAAATTAACACACCTCCGAGTACTAGTTTTCTAAGAGTGAGGCGTACTCTAGCAAGTACCTCCATGAGAACAGAATTGTGACTGCAAGTTCAAAGCTGTGGTAGGAGTTCATTCTCCTTGCATTTTGTCCTTTTAAGCTAACAAGGTCTTGAAGAATCACAGAACTCTCAGCTCACATCTTGGCAGGCGGATCATGCAGAAATGATCCAGTATTTTCTACTCTTCTGAATAATGAATTATAGCAACAGTTTTTTTCCAAACAGGCTCTCAGTGCAAGGTGTTCCACTGCATTATTCTTCTGTAGAGAGTGCCAGTTTATTTCTTGCATATTTCTAAGCACATGCTGTTACCTTTTTTGTGCTGCTTCATATTCCCATTATTGCTTCTTCCCTTGATTAATCAGGCCATTCTAACATAGATGTTGCACCTGCTTAGGTATCTTTAAAACTACCTCTACAAATCCCTAGATCCATTACAGATACAAATGAGAATCATACAGTGAGACAATCTGTCTTTTGGACACCAAATTGTCATCAAAAATCTCAACATCACTTCTTCACCTGCTCACGTGGTATCCAGCTGTGTCTTGTTGGCCTTGCATTGCCTGTAGTATGAGATTTATTGCTCATTGCTATTCAGAGATGAATTTCCATTTCTGAAAGATTCTGTGTCAGTCTTTGGTTGGCCCCTGTGTGTTCTTACAGAGAACATAGAGAATTATGTTTTAATGGGGGGGAGGGAGGTTTTTTTTCCTACTTCCACGTGCACTACAATGTAAGTGCATATTGTAAAGAAAATATAACTTCATGAGAAAGCAGAGTGGTTAGAGTGAAAACTTCTAATAAATTTTGAAGCCAGTATCTTTACATGTTTTACATTATAGTTCACTTTGTTAACACTTGGCCGCAGTGCCGTGCATCTCCTAATGCATCAGAATTATAGAAACATCTGGGCTAAATAGCTTCATGCCAGTTCACTGAGAAAATTCACAGAGGATTCAATCTATTTTAAGATATTTCTTTTTCTGTCTAGGCTTGTAGGTTGTATTATATATGGATTTATGAAACACACAGAAATATTTTGGTTTTATTTTTTCTTCTACACTTTAAATAGATATGGGGTGCATCTGTGCCCTGTAGGCGTTTACTAAGAGCTACATTATGGCTGGGCCTTGCATAGCTACAGTGTGGGAGAGGGAGCAAAGTGGTTCCTTTTCCCTTTGTGTAGCCTGTCAGAAGACTGCCAAAAATTACAGGCCTCTTGAGAGCCAGGAATAATCCTTTAAAAGTAAGATGTTTCTGCTACATCTCCTTGCTGGCCAGGATTGCTGGTTGACCGTATGGGAAAGTACCAAATAACTCTGTTGCAGCCTAGCCAAGGTGCTCTGGTTTGAAGCCCGTTTGCTGCAGGCATTGCTTCCCACATACTGTCTATCCCTGGCAGGTTCTTCTGATTGCAGGAGCAGCACATTCACTGGCATCCTCTGATCTTGCAGCGATGCAATACCCAACTCTGCTTTAGTGTTTGTCCTGCTGGTACTGAGAGGATGGTTTGTAGCAGCTGTTGAAATCTACCTTTAGAGCTCTTGTAAGGGCACACACACGAATCTTGCTGACTGTGCAGTCTGTAATGATGTAAGTTGATCTCATCTAGTGTCTGAAGGGACTTTTAATTTCCAAAACCACTCTGCCTCCCTGGAAAGCATGCATGCTGTACATTGCACTGCTAGATAACCCTTCTATAAACCTAACAGCAAGTTCTTGTCCTCAGATATGACTTTGGCCTATGCATTGCATGTTGGTGTTGTGCAACTAAACGTCTTGTATTTCAGTCCAGCAAGCTGATCAATGTGGGGATCAGTCTGGCAGCACATAAGATAGCTGCCATTAAACTTTTATTATTGGGCAAGGCCTACATTCTCTTTCTTAAAGAGGGGAGGAATTGCTACAGAGCCTTCTTTTCTCCCCTGGAAGTATTCATGTGCTGCATACATCCTTTAATTGCTTCTTCTTGGCTTTGAAAGCTCAGCCTTCATCTAGCATTCAAATGAGGCATGGAGCTGGGAAAGACTTTTTTGTGTCCTGATGGCCTTACCTTCCAAGGTAGCAAGTTTGCTTAAGTTAACTGCTTAATCAAGACAGAGTCCCAGTCAGGTTGGCATGAGGAAGACATCTCTCTGTGTAGAGAAGAGAATACTGTCATCCTTGTGTTTCTGTAAGTGTCGGATAAAAGAAATCCAGCTATGCTTGTGTAACATGAAAAATACATACACTTTTTTCCTGATTTTCAAGTCAAAGTCTCCAATTTTACTCACATTTGAGAGCAGTAAATTAAATTGTATCTCATGATGGATGTTTCCAAACAGTCTGATACAAATTTTTTATTCTATGTCCTTTATCAACTTGAATGTCTTTTTTTCTTCCAGAGAAGGGGATGATTTTCACCCACTGCAATGTTGCAAAATGCAGCAGCATAGAGCAGAACAGGGAGAAACTGATTGCAGAGCTGGGGGAAGCAGTAACAGTTTCTCATCCAACACTTGTCTGCTTGACTCTAGTGTCCCTTCTCTCAAAGGTATGAGTTTTGTTGTTTATAAATAAAGGCCCTCACTTCCTTGAAGGAGACCCTTCTATTTTGCGCTGACTTGCTCTTCACCTTATTAAAGAAATGTAGGTAAAGAGGCACAAGAGCAGCAAGACATCCCAAAGATGCACTATAAGACTGAGGTGATGCCCTGAAAACTATTTCTCTTGGCTCTGTGGAAGCCTGATTGCGATTTCTGTATTTTGAGGTAAGTAATGAAAGTAATAGGCTGTACAAGGTGTTGCCAGTGGCTTGCTTTCCTCTTACAACAATCATTTTGAGCTAACTCTCAGCAGCCTTGTGGAAACCTGATTTATAGCCTGGCAGTGATGTTGCCTGCATTGTGGAAAATTGGACTCCTTCTCAGATTACCATCTTTGTGACACAGCAAGCAGTCTGCTGTTTCTTTCTGCTCACTGCAGTCAACTAAGTTTCGAAGTCTTGTTAACTTTTGCTTTGGTATGTTTCTGTGGCAGGAAGAAGCTGGTCTTTAGACATGGATCAGTAAATGTTCAAGGCAACCCATAGTGTGGGGAGTTAATCTATTTTATATGCATATAAATGGCATTTCTAGAGACCAGTATCAGTACAAACTCTTGTCTGATGTGTGTTGTAAATAATGTTGTATCATATGCTTCTGTAAAACACTAGACCACTTCTGAGCATTGAGAGACAGCACAGTTCAACACTGAGAGAAAAATGCGGGTACATAGCACTTCAGGTCATTGTGGATTTCCTGGCCTTCAAAAAAGCCATAAACAAAACTGTAAAACCTCTGGGATGAGGCCTCTAAGAGTGTTAGGTTCTCAGGGTGTAATGGGATTTTCTGTAATGAGAACAAAGCACCTCTGTCTGAGGAGTGAGCTTTCCTAGTGACTAATCTGAAGTTGTAGACTCAACCCCAAAAGGAACTGTTTTCTCTGCTCTGTGTTCCAGCTGCTGGGCACGATTTGTTGACTTTACCTTCTCCAAACCTTGTAATGTGTGTACTTAAAGAGGAAAAGTCTCCTACAAACTTCAAAAGATGAAAGACACCACTTCATAAGTCTTCCACCTCTGAGTACAGGAAGAAGGAGTCAACATGCAACCATGGTTAATTTTAATGTGTTGTTGCTAAGTATTAAGAAAATATATCGAGGGGTGCTGCATGGTATTTGTATGCACTGAAATATAGATGTGCAAAGCGTGAATGAGGCTCCATTTCCTTCCTGTGACAGTGGTTTGTAGTGGCTTAGAACTGCTTAAAATGTTTTGTCAAAGTTCGGGATAGTGAATTAAAAATAATTTTATTGGTAGAAATGATGTTTTTCTCTCCTTTTTTGAGGTCATGGGCCACCAAGAACACACATCTTGCAGTTCAAAAAGGGCATATTTTATCCCTTTCCTCTACATATTTTTTTTCAACCACCTCCTCCAATTCCTTCCAGGGGGAAAAAAAAAATATATATATATATACACACATATACAGGGTTCTATCATTATTCCATTTATTAAAATCAAGGAAAGCAGTTTGATTTTTATTTTCCTGCCAGATTTAGCCACGTTACAGAATGTTTCTGGCATCTGCTTTCCTCTCCTAATGTCTCAATATCACACTGCTTCTGTAATTTATGAAACACTGTGATACAAGTGTCCATCCTGTAGCCATCTCTCAGAGGAGAAAAACTTCACTATGTTAGGAAGATATTTACCTCACATCAGTCTGTGGGGTCTTTCCAGCCTTGAGTATAACATTACCTGATCGAGAGAGACTCACTTTTATTTTGAGAGCCAGGTTATTTTAATGGTATTTCTCATTGTTATTGTCATTGTAGAAAGAAATAATAAGGGTGGTGAGTATCTGCTGGGGTAGTGGTATTTTTGCCCTTGTTTGGTTTTTTTTAATCCTGATTTGAAAAATAAAGAAGAAAAAAGCTTTTGCCTGAAGTAAATCCCAGGGGAAGAAGATATCACAATGTATTTCTCTGCATTGAATGCTAGATAAGTGATGCAGCTCAGTTCCCTTTTTATTTAGAAATACTTATTCAGGCTTCTTTTTTTTTTCCTTTTTGTTTTTGTTTTTTTTTTCTTTGTTTGTTTGTTTGTTTTTGTTTTTTCACTGTTCTACAAGGTCCCTACTGAAATTGGTGCAGTGCTATTTGTAATGTTTTAGAAAATATTTGATGCAGTTTATTTCTCTTTTAAGTCATTTTAGCAGGTAGAAATAAGGTAGGGTTGTCAGCATGTTGAGTCAGTGATCTATGAACAAAATGCTTTGTGATTGTTAGAAACCATTTAGCAGTTGGATGGTAGGATACTTCTCAAAGAGGCTCTTTTAAAAAGACTAATTTGTGTTGTGCAACAGAAGTCTGGTGTTGAGAAACCAAGTGCCCTGTTCCCTTCACTCATTTCTTTTATTTACCATTTAGCATTGAGCGGGTACTTCATAGCTGATAGGAAAAAAAAATAAAAAATCCTGTGCTTCTTACTCAACTATTAATGTCTTATATAAAAATTAATATTCCAAAACAGGTTTCCTGGAGAAAAGTGACAATTATGCCAAGCTTCTCTGGGCAGTGTAGCACCAAGGTTGTCCACATAGCACCTTCATGTTCATGTTGAGAGTGCGCATTCTGTACTCTCCTAACAAGAACTTCTGTGGGAAGTTAGAACGAATTTGATCTCACTGTACAACAGAGTCAGCGAAAACCATCTGTGTGCCTTTAGATGGCATTTTCACTGGAATGTCTGAAGACACCTTAAGATAAGTAGTGAGTGTTACTTCTGTTTTACAGTCAGTAAAATTAAATCACTAGGGATTTAAGTGGTTCACCTGAAGATCAGGTAATAAATCTGGAGCATATTGAATGCCAAACCCCCAGCTCTCAAGCTCTGACAACATAGATCCGCTTAGTAGAAAGGGTAAAAAAGATCCCCAAACCTTTTAATTAGTCATGGAAAGAATAAATGTGCATGAATCTCATGCTTTCAATCACAGTTATTTTTCATTGATGCAAAGCTATTCTGGGGCATGAGTTTACAGAGAGGAAGGATGATTAAGGTGAAAAGTGTTTGAACAGATGAGCAAACCACACATGCACTTTAAAATGCCGCAGGGTTTGTAAGTTTGTAAAAGCCTCATAACTATAAGGTTTATTAGCTAGCATAATAATTTTCCAAAGGAAATAGGGGAAGATTTAATTAACCATCCACTATACTACTTGTGCTATAAGACTAGAGAAACAGATTTTCTTTTCTCTGCATGTGGTTGACCAATAGAAGGGTGATACAGAGAATTATGTAACTATGAGAACAAAACAAAAACCAAACCACAACAAGAAACACCAGCAAAAGAGCAAGAGTGACACTAGGGTGTGTTATGCCGGAATGCTTCCAGTAGAGAGAACCCATTATGAATGCTCTTGCACACAACAAGGGAGCCTTTGGGAAATGTTTTTCTGGATAACTGTGCCATTTTTCTCATTGACTTGTAGGAAAGCTGTGATCACACTGGAGTATTTAGAAAAATTAACATGGAAGATCTGGAAAATGGATTTCAAAGCAAAATGTACAACTTTTTGTACAATGTCTCATAGTGAGTGGTCAAGTTGAGTATTCTTGGGCTCAGGTAAAGCTTTCTGCATGCAGTTCTCTGACCCTGCCCTCAGGCAGCATATTTTCTGAGACCAGAACTTATTTTCTCCAGCAGGTGAAGGATGAAAGCGTGAAAATACCAGCTACTTCTGTCTTGATTTAAGGTGTAATTTGCATGCCTAAGGTGGTTAGCAAATATAAAAGTGTCTGAACAGCTGTATGAGTGAACCAGATGTTTTAAAACAATTCTATTTAGAAGTTAATGCGGCCTTCTAACAGTAAAGCTTATTAGCCATCACAGAAATTTCCCAAGGGAAGTAGGAGTTGATGTGAATTAATTAACCCCCTCCAGTACATTGCACACATTGTAGCACTAAAGAAAGTACCACGTGGAACAGTCATGAAGTTGGCTAAGCTCTTCTCTAGTGTTTGCTGAATACAGTGTCCACCTTGCATCCAGATACTCAGACATTTGCAACTGCATATTTATTAGCACTACTGTTACAGAAATGCTGTTGATGAAATGAGGGATTGAAGGGAAAGCACTTTGTTTTATCATAACTGTATGGGTTTGAGTGTTTAACCTTTTTATTTGCTGATGAGAAATCAAAAGCACTGGGTCATAAACAGTCAAAAGCACAGCGATTATCTGAGGCCCCTGATTCAAATAAGTCATGATCAGCTTGCCCCAAGTCACTGATACTACAGCACCTTAGTAGTCCTCATTGTTTCTGTATCTATTTTCCCATGCCTGTTATGGTGACTGGGTTAAAGTAACAAAGATAATAAATATTTTTCTGCATATTTGTGCATTGAAAAATAAAGAAAAACTCCAAAATACTAATGAAGAGGCTGTTCCTCTCCATGAGGAGACCAAACGTGCTACTTCTGAGGCAGAAAATAGAAAATTTTATAGAAAGGCGTTTTTTTTAACTGTAAGCTGTTATACCACTTTAAATTAACACAATGATCTACCTCACTAGTATTAAGATAAATGTCTAGTGGTCTCAGTTAAGTCCATTTCCTGCAGCCATTTTTCAGCTAAAGTGCTAATGGCAATACCTGGCACAATTGTGAGGGATCTTGATAAAGTACTTGGTAAAAAAAGAAGTAGCTGATCAGACCCACAGGTGGTCCTTTGCGATGTTTTTTTTACAGAAGTCTTGCATGATTTGCAACAAAAGCATACTTCTGATAGGAGGTCATTTTGATTTTTATTGAGTGTGCACTATCAGTTCATAGGGGAAAGTCCTAGTGAGGAGGGTTCAGAGGGCTGGGGATTAAGTCCATTTCCATTGATGTAATAGATCATGGACTTTTTCTGTGTGTAGCAAAACAATTGTGTTTCCTTCAAGGTAAAGAAAGGTTATTTGTCATTTAGAAAGATGATTGTCAGATGTGGTTATGTCACCTGAAGATAGATTTTTATCCTGGAGCTGAAAATAGACTACTCAGCTGAGTGGATTTACTCCTGAGTGGATTCACTTGCCAGTTTGGCAGACTAAGGGCTAATTCAGAAAAGGGCATTGTGTACACCTGGGTCTAAAAGTACTGGAAGAGAAGGCAGTGAGAGTAACACCATGAGCTACCCTCTTGGTTAGACCGCAAGTTCCCTATCCTTCTGGGGTTTCTATTCTGTGTGAAGGCATTGCTCTCCAGTTGGCAAGATGTTGCAGGCATGTCCACACATACCTCACCAGAGCTCAGTAGGGCACCATATCTTTGGGACCAGTGGGCCTGCTTAGCACAGATAGTGCTGTGAATTAATTCTCAGTGTCACTTTTAAAATGCTTCTAAAGCAGGAGCATTTGCTTATAGGAACAATGGAGAGTCTTGACAGAAATTGAGAATGCCATTTGCCAGGTATCATTCATGCTCAGAGCATGAATTGCCTTTTAGGAACCTGTGATTTGAATGTGGAAGGGAATCAGCATTCCTCACATGGGGAAAAAAGGGAGCATCTTTGCCTACAGGTGGTAAAAGAAGAGAAATCAGTCTATCAGCTGAGCAAAATAGTCCTGAAATTCTGTGTCCAAGATGTAAGGATCTCAGTGTGTTTGAAAGGTCAAATACTCGGTAAGTTTTCCTTGGGACAGGAAGAAGAGGCAGGTACAGCCTTTCAGAGTTGTTTGCAGGCTGAAAAGAGATCAGGTTTAGCAGAAGGCATTAGATCACTAACAATTCAAGAATTTTTCCACTTACTGATGACAGCAGAATATCAGATACAGCAATCTAGATAAAACAGTTCTCGAGTCCCTTTTTTTAACATTCTCTTCAACATCTGTGCTTTCTCAATAAAATCTTTATTAAGGTATGGTAAAATAGACAACAATCTCTCTGTGGCAACATCTTTCCTCCTTGATCTTGAAGGGATACTAATTTGGAAGAACCCTATGCTTGGCTTCCATAGTTTATTTACTGACATTGCCTCTGATATTTTTTGGAAGACCATAACAATATAGTACTGTGAGTTCTTCCAGGGGACTGATGATCTCCTGGCAAGTCATCTGATGGCTGAAGCCATGTTGCAGCAAAGTTAGAGAAGCCCTTCAAATTATCAGGTACTTTTTCCTTTCAGAACTTGCTGCTGCAGAGTTTCAAGATTGCCTTTGAATGGTTTATCATTCCTCTTTGTATCCTATGGGAGACCAGAGGCTACTTTGTAAAGCCAGTCTTTATAGGAATACTTACTGGTATTTCACTAGAAATAATGTACAGGGTGCCATTGTAAAAAAGATGGGTTGCAGAAATACATATACTGGATGATAAATACAGGTGACAACAAACATTAAAACGAAGCTGGTATAGGAAAGCTACTGAACCAACTAAGTCAGTCTCTTTTGCCCTTGAATAACAGGTACGAGGTCTTGGAAATTCAGGGCCAGGTGAATGGAGATGGTGAGGCAAATCTATCTAGTGAGTCACCCAGGGCTAGTCACTCACCCACATACCTCAGAACTTCCCCAACCAAGAAGAAAAGAAGAGTAATTGTGGTGGGTGACTCCCTTCTGAGGGGAACAGAAGGGCCCATTTGTCGACCGGATCCACCCCACAGGGAGGTCTGCTGCCTGCCTGGGGCTCGGATTAGAGATGTTAAAAAGAAGCTCTCTGAACTGGTGCAGCCGTCTGACTACTACCCACTGCTGGTTTTTCAGGTTGGCAGTGACGAAATTATTACGAGGAACGTAAGGGCAATGAAGAGAGACTACAGGGCCCTGGGACGGCTGGTTAAAGGGTCTGGAGCGCAAGTGGTGTTTGCCTCCATACCTGTTGCAAGCGAGGGTGAAGGGATATATAAGAAGACTCTGCAGGTTAATGTATGGCTACGTGACTGGTGCCAAAGGCAGGGGTTTGGGTTTTTCAGTCACGGGCTGCTGTATGGGACACCTGATTTGCTGGTGACAGGCGGGATACACCAGTCCCAGAGAAAAAAAAGGGTTTTGGGGCAGGAGTTAGCAGGGCTTATTGACAGGGCTTTAAACTAGTTATGAAGGGGGGAGGGGATTTAACTGGGCCTGTTGGGGACAAGCCCAAGAGGAACATGCTAGGGATTGAAGGATGGCGGGCTAAGGAGGACTATCAATCTCTTGTTTCACTTGTGGGAAAGGATAGCTCTTTAGACCCTGTCCCGCAGGGAAAGGATAGCTCTTTAGACCCTGTCCCGCAGGGGAAAAAGGGTACTAGGACTGGCTCCCTGAAATGCCTGTACACCAATGCACGCAGCATGGGGAATAAACAGGAGGAGTTAGAAGTCTGTGTGCAGGCTAAAGGTTATGATCTAGTGGCGATTACAGAGACATGGTGGGACAGTTCACATGACTGGAATGTGGTCATGGATGGCTATGTCCTTTTTAGGAAAGATAGGTCAGCAAAGCGAGGTGGTGGAGTTGCTCTTTACGTGAGAGAGCAACTAGAATGTATTGAGTTCTGTCCGGGGTCGGATGAGGAGCAAGTGGAATGTCTGTGGGTACGAATCAAGGGGCTGACTGGCACGGGTGATACAGTTGTGGGGGTCTATTACAGACCTCCTGATCAGGACGAAGGAGTTGATGAGGCTTTCTACAGGCAACTGGAAGTAGCCTCGCGACTACATGCCTTAGTCGTCGTGGGGGACTTTAATTACCCTGATATTTGCTGGAAGACTCACACAGCCAGTCATTCACAGTCTAGGAGGTTCCTCGAGTGCATTGATGATAATTTCTTAATGCAAATGGTGGACGTACCAACTAGGGGAGCAGCGCTGCTAGATTTAGTACTCGCCAACAAGGAGGGTTTGGTCGAAGTGGTGACGGTCAATGGCAGCCTTGGCTGCAATGACCATGAGATGGTGGAGTTTAGGATCCTGTGTGGGAGGAATAGAATACCTAGCAAAGCCACAGTTCTGGATTTCCGAAGGGCCAACTTTGGCCTCTTCAGTCAACTGCTAAGGGAAGTCTCATGGGAAAGTGTACTAGGCGGTAAAGGGGCTCAAGATAGTTGGTTAGCATTCAAGGACCGCTTCTTCCAAGCTCAGGATCGGAGCGTCCCAATGAGTAGGAAGTCAAGTAAGGGATCTAGGAGACCGGCGTGGTTAAACAAGGAGCTGCTGGGCAAACTCAAGTGGAAAAGGAGAATCTATGGATTATGGAAGGAGGGGCTGGCCGCTTGGGAGGAATATAGGACAGTTGTTAGAGGATGTAGGGAGGCAATTAGGACAGCTAAGGCCTCCTTGGAACTCAATCTTGCTAGTCGGGTTAAAGACAATAGAAAGGGCTTCTTCAAATACATAGCAAATAAAACAAGAGGCAATATAGGCCCACTGCTGAACGAAGTGGGTACCCTGGAGACAGAGGATATAAAGAAGGCAGAGGTGCTGAATGCCTTCTTTGCCTCTGTCTTTACTCCTGCAGACTCTCCCCGAGGGCTCCGGATTTCTATAGCCCCAGAAGGAGTCAGGACAAAGGAGGAGTTTGCTTTGGTAGATGAGGATTGGGTTAGGGATCAGCTATGCAAACTGGACATCTGTAAATCGATGGGTCCGGATGGAATGCACCCACGGGTGCTGAGGGAGCTGGCGGAGGTCATAGCTAGGCCACTTTCCATCATCTTTGGTAAGTCGTGGGAAACGGGCGAGGTGCCTGAGTATTGGCGGATGGCAAAGGTCACACCAATCTATAAGAAGGGCAAGAAGGAGGACCCGGGTAATTATAGACCGGTCAGCCTTACCTCCATCCCTGGAAAGATGATGGAACAACTTATTCTTGACTCCATCTCTAGGCATATCAAGGATGAGGGGGTCATTAAGAACAGCCAACATGGTTTTATGAGGGGGAAGTCATGTATGACCAACCTTATAGCCTTCTATGAGGAAGTGACTAGGTGGAGGGATGATGGTAGAGCGGTAGATGTAGTTTTTCTTGATTTCAGTAAGGCATTTGATACTGTCTCCCACAGCATCCTCATAGATAAGCTAAGGAAGTGTGGGCTTGACGATCAAGTAGTGAGGTGGATCGAGAACTGGTTGAAAGGAAGAAGGCAGAGAGTTGTGGTCAATGGCGCAGAATCTAGCTGGAGGTCTGTGACTAGTGGAGTTCCTCAGGGGTCGGTGCTGGGACCGGTGCTGTTTAATATTTTCATCAATGACCTGGATGAGGGAACTGAGTGCACCCTCAGCAAGTTTGCTGATGACACAAAACTGGGAGGAGTGGCTGACACACCAGAGGACTGTGCTGCCATTCAGCGAGACCTGGACAGGCTGGAGAGTTGGGCGGGGAGAAACTTGATGAAATTTAACAAGGGCAAGTGTAGAGTCTTGCATCTGGGGAAGAACAACCCCATGTACCAGTACAGGTTGGGGGGTGACCTGCTGGAAAGTAGCGAAGGGGAAAGGGACCTGGGGGTCCTGGTGGATAGGAGGATGACCATGAGCCAGCAATGTGCTCTTGTGGCCAAGAAGGCAAATGGCATCTTAGGGTGCATTAGAAAGGGAGTGGTTAGTAGGTCAAGAGAGGTTCTCCTCCCCCTCTACTCAGCCTTGGTGAGGCCGCATCTGGAATATTGCGTCCAGTTCTGGGCCCCTCTGTTCAAGAAGGACAGGGAATTGCTTGAAGGAGTCCAGCGCAGAGCCACAAAGATGATTAGGGGAGTGGAACATCTCCCTTATGAGGAGAGGCTGAGGGAGCTGGGTCTCTTTAGCTTGCAAAAGAGGAGACTGAGGGGTGACCTCATCAATGTTTACAAATATGTGAAGGGTAGGTGTCAGGATGATGGAGCTAGGCTTTTTTCAGTGATATCCAGTGATAGGACAAGGGGCAATGGGTGTAAACTGGAACATAGGAAGTTCCACGTTAACATCAGGAAGAACTTCTTTACTGTAAGAGTGACAGAGCACTGGAACAGGTTGCCCAGGGGGGTTGTGGAGTCTCCTACGCTGGAGATATTCAGGGCCCGCCTGGACAAGTTCCTGTGTGATGTACTGTAGGTTACCCTGCTCTTGCAGGGGGGTTGGACTAGATGATCTTTTTAGGTCCCTTCCAACCCTTGGGATTCTGTGATTCTGTGATTCTGTGAGTGTGGTCCATCAACTTTGGTTATTCCAGCAAAGCACAGAGCTTAACTTTCAGTTTGATCTAAACTTACAGAAAGGTTTAGTGTAGACTTCAATTATACATCAAAGCAAAAACTTGGGAAACTTCAAAACTTTAATTTTTGTTTTGTTGTTTGGTTTGGCTTTTTTCACCTATTCCCTGATTCCTGTTCAAATACATTTTTTGTGTCAGCTGAGAACATAGGCAGATGAATTAGTATCCCTGAGCTAATAATCATTCTAGTGGGACCCTAAATTGGGAGAAGTAGAAAGCAAGCCTGCTTTGTTACACTCTTGAAAGTAAAAGGTGCATAAAATGGGAGCAGGGGAGTCTTTCTTCTTGATGTTATTCAGCCAGAATTTAACTGAGGTGGAGGCAAGAATGGTGTTTCCCCCAACTGCCAGTGTGGAGAGGCTGAGTCAGAGCTTTCTGTAAGCCAAAGGGGCGGCATGGCCAAGTGGGGCTGGACCTTAGCTTGTTAATCTCAGCCAGTTTTGGGGGTAGGATAGGATCTGTAAGTGCTGAGCACTCTCAAAAACTCACTCAGCTAAATATACAGTGGTTAGGTGCTGGGTTTAGAAGCTGGAGAGCCTGAAGCAGCAGGTGGGAGCCATGTCTGCGTGAGGCATCCATCTCATGGTGAGAGTTGTGCTTGGCCAGACCAAACATTTGAGCAGCAACTAAAAACATCGGCCGTTATCAGCACTGTTCCCAGGCCAAAAAATCAAAACACAGCACTGGCTACTAAGAAGGAGAAAAATAACTGCTACTGCTGAACTCAGAACAGTATCCACCCCTTATCCCATACCATTCACGTCATGCTCAGATCCCACAGTTTCAATATACCATCACTCTTTTCTCAGTGCACTCTTATCTTAGTGCATGGACCAGTCCCTATAAAACTGCTGAGTCCATCTGATCCATGATGGCAGACTCCATCTCTTGTAACAGTCTTTCAGAGCAGGAGGCACTGTGTGCAGTGTTCACACTCGTGAATAATAATGATGCTGTAAATGATCTGACAGGGGGGCTGGGAGGGTAAAAGAATGTCTCCTTCACAGGTTGACCACCTGAGAAGGAGAAATAAGATGTGTAATTACTAAGCACCTTTATTATATACCTCCCAAAGTATAAAGGTGGTGACCACACTGGGAACATAAGACCGATCAGTTTCATGATCAATTATTCTATTGTATTACAAGTCATTATAATAAAGTACAATGAGACAAAAACCTTAGCCCAAGCCCCATGCTTGAAAAACACCAACACAGCAAATACCGGCTGTATGTAATGTACAGCATTCTGAAACTGTGAGATCAAGAGGAACAGCTTTGAGAGCCAATAAATCAGCATTGTGACAAGTGACTATTAATCTGGTCGGATCTGTTGTTATCTCAACCCTTCGTGCCCCATGTTGGGCACCAAAAAGAACTGTCGTGGTTTAAACAAAGTCAGCCATAAACCACACAGCCCGTCCACTCACTCCCCCACTTCTTGCCCTCCCCCTACACCCAGAGGGATGGAGAGGAGAATCGAAAAGAATGCAACTCCCACGGGTTGAGATAAGAACAGTTTAGTAACTAAGGTGTAACACAAATCACTACTGCTGCCACCAATGATTATAATGATAAAAGAAATAACAAGAGGAAAGAATACAACACCTCAACACCAGCCGACCAATAACTCACCCCACTCCCCCCAGCCGGGCACTGACCGATAACTTGTCCAACCCTGCAGTCCCAGCCCTTCTGGGTAACTCTCTGTTACATCCTGGGCA
The DNA here is from genome assembly GCF_037157495.1 of Lathamus discolor. Classification (NCBI taxonomy): domain Eukaryota; kingdom Metazoa; phylum Chordata; class Aves; order Psittaciformes; family Psittacidae; genus Lathamus; species Lathamus discolor. Next base: position 89,683,763 of record NC_088884.1, on the reverse strand, counting down.
TGATGTGCTGTGGTATGGAATACCTCTTTGGTCAGTTTGGGTCAGGTGTCCTGTCTCTGCTTCCTCCCAGCTTTCCCTCCTCCCTGGCAGAGCGTGAGGCTCAGAAAGTCCTTGGCCAGACCAAACATTCGAGCAGCAACTAAAAACATCAGCGTTATCAGCACTGTTCCCAGGCCAAAAAATCAAAACACAGCACTGCACTAGCTACTAAGAAGGAGAAAAATAACTGCTACTGCTGAACCTAGGACACAGGGGCAGCTTTAGCCATAAGGGGCAGGAGGGAGGAGCAGGGCTGCCCAGCCCCTCCAGCAGCTACCTGTGGTTCTTGGCAGCCATAGGAAGGAAAGGGGCGATACCAGCCAGAGGAAGGATTTCTGCATTCAGTGCATTGGCCAGCTTTTGGTGGCTGCTGCCAAGAATGCAGATCTTACTAGCACTGCAAAAAGAAACTCTGTTCAGGGGTCTTTCTTTTCAATTCCAGTTTAATTCAAGTCAATACTGCAAAGAATATTCTCCACTACCCTAATGGCTTTTCACATCTATGGGTAGAGTTGCCCTCATGAGGTGGAGTAGAAATGGGTTGTAGGTCTTTGGGGAGTCTGGTTTATTATACCAGATTTGATGTGTAAATGGGCAAATTATGGGAGTGTGGGAGAGAACGGGGTAGTGAGAAAGAAGGCCTGGGATATGTGAACTAGCTTCAATAAGAGCCAGTATGAAATTTCATCTCCTTCTCAAGAAGAAGCCAGCCTTTTCAAATACTCTCATTTCAGCTCAAGTTGTGAGGAGGGAGAAAGGCAATTTAAGGTTAAGTGGAGAAAAATTTTACAAACTGCTTGGGGAAAAGTTGAATTTTAAATAGCAAAGAATGTACAGAAGCAGAGGCATGTGCGTTTCTCAAGCTACAAGTGGATGCTCATTGTTGCCTATAGCAGTACCCAAGGCATTGCCCTAGCAAAGGTGGGGATAGGAGACAGCATTTTTATTAAATACCCTAGGATTATACAGGGCTGGGCTGTGTTGTTCTCCTCACCAGAACGTAATAAAACCTTTGCAAACATGAGTGATAGTTATTGCATGTTGAGTGGTGGCAAAAACCAGATTTCCACTTGATCTTTCACCTCTCCTGCCTGGGTAGCTTGAAACATCCTGGAGGAGTCTTCTGCTAATATCCCCAAAAGGCTGATGAAGCTGTGATAGAGGACTTGCCAGGATGAATTTCTGTTTAAAAGTTTCAGAGAAGCACCCACCTTGATGTTAACTTGGTTGGAATACATATTTTTAAGATCCAACTTGCTCAGAGTGTGGGTTTACTTGCTCTGATATTGAATAACTCCATTATGTAAAAAAAAAATAAAAATAAAAAATTATGACTTCATAAATTAGAAAAAGCTTGGATCCTGTGCCTGCATTTCAAGAACTTGTGAATGCAGTTCAGAAATTGACAAATATTTGGTGTATAAATTAGGAACACACAGACTATTTTTTTTGTCTGGTATGGATGCGACAATATTATAACTCCCTTTCTTTTAACTTTGAATAGTGGTCTAGATAATTAAATACTCTTGTCTAGAGGCAATATTAAAATTATGTTATAAAAATTACTGCAGTCAATCTTACATGAAAAGTAGAGGAAACTGAGCCTATGTGAAATGGTTTTTGTTTGAGGAAAATATCTAAGCAATTCTTTGGAAGCTTTGAAAAACTTCTGACTTCTGGTCTAATGCTACAGAAGATGGTGGAAAATTAACATTTTAAGCCAAATATTTTTGGTGTAAAACAAGAATAATTAATCATCATGTTAAAGGGGAATTGCTGTAACAATGAAGTAATTTATCAAATGCAAATGCAGGGTTATGAATAGACTCCAAAAAGCTCTTAGCTTCTTGTCCACAGAATGTAGAGACAGAACTACTTTCCCACCAAGTTAACATTATGTCACAAGCAGAGTTCCTGGGAAACTGGGATAGTTGCCATTTTTTTTGATTAATCAACACACAATTCTGAAAAAACTTTCTTTTTTCTCTCACTACCTATTCCCTTATGTTTCCCCCAAATTTCAGGTGGGAATGGTGCTGCCTCAAGTGAATAGTGGTGCTTAGAAATATTTTAACTTCGTAGAGTAACATTTAAATGCCAAATTGTTACAAATTGTTAAAAAAAAATTAAATAAATAGTTGTTTAAAAATAGCACTGGTATGCTTTCACACAACAAGAAAATCCTTTCAGTTGCTACCGATAGCTGTTCGGAGAATAATCCCTGAAATACTTGGATATTGTGTTTGAGGGAAGGAGGAGGCAGATGAAGTATTTTTCTCAAGGAATTCATTTTGAGGAACTATTAATTTACACTGGGAAAAAAACCCATAATATAATCAGGGGAAAGCCCAACCAAGTCACAGCAATTCTTTAGCTTCCAACAGATAGAAAGGTGGGTGGTTTTCACATTGTTATTGATGTTTAAAAGACCAACGAATGTGACACAACGGTGTTAGTTGACCTGCAGCTCCTGAGTCCTGGCAGTCTGATGTAGCTGAACCAGGTTGGGTCAGGCTGCCCCTCCAAGTCTTTTTCACTGTTGGGCAAGGGAGTGTGAACTGTTGCTGAAGTAGTTTTCATTTGATATCTCCTACAGTGCTGTTGTCAGTCAGCAGGTTGCTGTTGCTTGGTTAAACATGTTTGCTTGGTTTCTGTTCAGCCCCAAGTTAAAAAAATTACCAACCAAACCCAGCAAACATCTCAAGAAATAGCTTGACAGAGTTGATTTCAGAGGTGTATCAGCTGAGATAAACCTGGTCCTGAATGTGCCCTCCACACAACTTTCTTCACTATTAAGCAGGATGTAAACGGTATCTGCTGGCTCCTGCATGTACTCACTGATCTCATTTGACTTTACACAGACAGCCTCAGCTGATCAGTTGAACTGCAGCCTGCTGGTTTTGTCAGCCAATACTTCACATTTACACCGTTTCATATAATATAAAACTGCTTACAGATGTTCAGAGTCTTAAAATTTAAACACTGATTTAATATATCCCAAAATGAATAAGGCAGACAGGGAGAAAGGGAATGCATTAACTATCTGCATTTAATTCTAATGGGCTATATTATTAGTCCTCAATTGATTTAGAGTTTTAACAGAGATTTAATAATTGTATGTATTAATAGTCCTGAGGTACACATATTGTGTCCTGACTTCCCATGGGCAATGTATCAAATCATATGAATTATCTCCTTGCATTAGGCTCTGGTTCCACAATTCTGAGACCTGTTCCCGTCAGGTACAACACAGACCTTTTCTTGTCAGAAAACACTGCAATTTTGTCAATACCACAGCAGTTCATGGATTCATAACATGGAGGGCTTTATGTTTTAGCTGTCTGGGGTGGTGAAGAATCACTGGCCTCCTGTGGGTGGACAGGGATTGCACTGTGAAAGCTGAGCTTGAAAAGTAAAAGGGAGAAATAATTTTTGAATTTTTGTATTTGAGTTTTAATAAGCTTTCTTACTAGAGAAAAAAATTGTAATATAAATAAGGATAAAATTGTACATATGTTTTTAAGTGCTTTTGAAAAACAAGTTGATTGAGGAGAAAAGGGAATGTCCCTTAATTGCTCTATAATAGCTGCCATGGACCACAATGTATAATGGGAAATAATATTTAGCTCTTTAGGGTGGCTTACCTGTACTGTGCATATGCCCGAAATGTACAATTGGGTAGCTGCAGTAGGAGTGTTCAGGGTCTTTCTGAATAGCTTGTTTCAGTTATCTGAAAGGTCTGTTTTGTTTCTGTTTGTGATAGCAACTCTTCTATTATTTTACCATTGGCCTTTATCTGTAAATGGCTTGTGGTGTTGGAAAGATAACTGAAATACCAGGGAACTGTAGCAGTGTCTTCCAGGACACGATGTTCTCACAGAAGATACTGGATTTGAGAGCAACAAACACATATAGCACCTTGTTTCATAATTTTTCCCCGATTAACCAACACCTTAATTTTTTGTTAGCTGTTTATCCTGTGAGAACAAACTTACTGCACCTAAAGGGATTCATTATGATCTCTATAGATCTGAGACCCTGAGTGTGCTATGCAGGATGATAAACTTAGTGCTTGTCAAAAATGCCATTCATCTGTTTCTCGCCCTCTAGATTTGCCTCTGCTGTGGCAACTAGGAGATAGACACTGAATGTGCACATCTCTGTTCCTGGAATCCTTGACTTTTGGATTTTGCTGCTTTGTATTTAAATAAGCTCTAGATACTTTCCAGTTGTATTCAACATATTTCTCTTGTTTATCCACAGCAGGTGATCTATCAGTAGCAGCTGTCAATCATAAATTATTTTAACTGAATTGTTTAATTTGCAGCATGTTTTTTGTGACACCTGCTTGGTCTGTGGAAACTACTGGATAACTTCTGTTTCTTTAGCCTCTTAGTGGAAAATGCAGCGTGTTTCTGAGCCAGCAAAGGAGCAAAGGGAACCCAGCACCTTTCCAAACAGCCAGAGGATCAGGCTTGGAGAAAAGACAGGCAAGCCACTGATGGGCTAATAATAGTAAACAGAAACCAGGAAGATCAAAACAGAGCTTGAAACAAAGGGCCAGCTGGACATCAGAAGGAAATGCTGAGCACTCAGTTGCTTTGGTGATGGGGAAAACTTCAGAGCAAACACATGTGTGCAAGGAATGTATCAGATAGTAAGATTGTGTTGAATTTTCTTTTCAGAAAGTAGCCAAATTGTATTGCACAAACTTTTAATTCCTGGTATACTAAAAGTCACAGCAGGGTTGCTTGTCCCAGTCTTGTCTCGGGCACTCCATGCTCTTCTGAAGCTTAATGCTGTCCAATTGGCTGGAGGGCATGGAAGAAACTATTTCCTTCTTCCTAAGCTCTCTTCACATGTCTGAAAACTGCTCCTTGGAACAAGCAGCCCTTTTCTAATAAGCTGCTTTCCTCAGGCCCCTCATCATCCTTGTTCCTATTCTCCAGGGTTTTTCTGTTGTGTCCACATCCTTCTGGGATGATGCTTCCCACAGCTGAGCCAAATGCAGGCATTACACCATATGTTTTACACATGATACTTCTGTTTATTTTTCCCAGAATGGTTTTCCATTTTTTCCCAGCAGCATGATATTCTTGACTCATATCTATGCTTTAATATAATATAGCTCAGTAGTAAAAAGGTTGAGGGTTTGGGGTTGGTTTGTTGGATTTGGTTGGTGTTTTTTTGGGGGGGGTTGGCTTTTTTGGCTTAAGAAAAAAAAAAAAAGAAGAAAAGTGTTATAGGATCACTGACAGATTTAATTTACTTAATTTATCAGTATTTTTGATGCGAAGGTTGAAAACCCATATCCACAAAAGTATCTGCCAGTGTCACGAATGTCACGAAGATCCTAGTGGGTTATCAGAAGAGTTGTACACTTCCTTCTTTTATTGGTATCAGGCAAGAGGTTTGCGCTTGACTTCAGCTTTGTCTGTCTTCATGAAATAATTTAAATTGCAATTTTTTTTATTGGGCCTGAAGTCAAAGTTTTATAAATCTACTTACTTTGCTTTGTTTCAGGGAAACAAAAATATTTCAGGCCCCTTGCTGTATGTGTGGCAGCAGTTTGAACTTCTTTTCAGGGAAAATGTTATCTGTGTGTCAAACTTTTTCCTCCTGTCAACAAATCCATGTTGATTGAAGGCTCAATTTTATTGTACATGCTTAAAGCTGTGTTTTACCTTGCTGGTCTGCACTGAAGCCATCATGTCATGAGAAATACCAGAGAGGTAAGAAGTTCTGCAAAGCCATAATTCATGTGCAGGCTGACATGCTTCAAAAGCATGGACAGGAATAAAAGGTGGGTTTTTTTTAACATAATTTGGAAACAGATGAGTACTTAACCTCTTGAGACCAAACATATATTAGTATGAAGGAGCAACTTGTTGCCCATTGCATGACTACAAGCTAAAATACTGTGACTTCACTAGTCAAAGTTTGATAAAGAAAAATAATGTCATAGAAGCCACCATGTTGGCTGCCTTTCAGTACATCCCACTGAATATGGCAGTGCTTTTCAGTCAGACATTAGAGACCATTTCATGAATGCATATAACAACCTGGCAAAGTTTCCTGCCACTCTATGTGCACTGGCTGTGTAAATCCCAGGGTATTTGTTCCTGTCTCTGTAATTTTCTTCTTAGGAAAACATTAGTACACCGACTATATATTCTGTGCACATTGCACACATTTGAGCAGTAAAAGAAAAAAAAAATAAAATCTTCCAATAGTTCATTTTCAGCTCTTGTTTTGTGTTTCAGATAAGTCTGTGGATGTTGCAACAGCTGTAGACACTGCAAAAGAGAAGTGTCTCTTAATTTAGTCTGTGACATGATTTTGCTTATTCTTTCACTGCTTCCTGAGCTCAGCATGTCCCAGTGCTGTCTGAGAGAGATACCAAGTCGGCTGGCTGCTTTTCCAGTCAGCATTACTTGCACCGTGCCTTTCCCTTCAGACAGCAACTTCTGTATGATAAGTTTTCAGCTCTGAACATTCATCGAACAGCACCATTCCATTAAACTAAGATCTCTGATGCATGTCCAATTTTTCTCCTGCACAGCATTCTTCTCAGTTTGCTGCTTTAATGCAGAAGGATTGGAAATAATCAGACTTTCAAACAATACCATGTGGCTGAGCACACAATTTAGAAACCAGAATGTTTGGAAATTACATCATTATCTGTATCATACAGACAGAGCAGCCCAAAAGACAGAGCTTTGTAACACAAAATTAGCGGGGGAAATGAAGAGTCAATCCTCTTCCTCCTCATCCTCCATTCTGGGCAGTAGGTCAGGCAACATCATGAGTGTGTCAAGGCTTCTTTGTTTAGCTTTTGGGATTTTTTTTTTGTTTGTTTGTTTTTTCCTTTCATTCTTTTTCACTGTTTTTGTATCTTATCCCTCCCTCTCCTCAAGAGCCTCCTGGAACCACTCAAATTCATACCAAATCTCTTCGGGTTTTTTTGCCTAATCTACTTCCCACTTCAAACTGCTTGGGGGAGCAGTGGTTATAGCTAGGCTGACGTGGATGCTTGAAACGGTAATCTCTTACCAGCAGCAAGAAAAGTCTGTAGATAACTTAGCAGACATCAGATCTGGAGATGAGACGGGGACCCAATACTTTGAGCATTGCCTTTAACTAAGGGAAAATAAGCCCTCCCTGTAAAGAATACAGTTGTTTTAGTTCTTAGGACATTTAATGATGTACTGGCACATAGTAACTGCACTATAAATATAGTCTGAAAAAATATGACCTTAGTTTGGAAGCTGCTCTCAGCTTAATTACGGGGTTTTGATCCTGACCTAAACTGATCCCACATGTTCCTGAATTCTCCTAATGTTTGAGTGCACAGTAAATCAACTGTAATTTTTGCTTTTTATTGCAAAGAATGAACAGAAGAGATTGGGAATTATATGACTTAGGCATCTGTTTGTCACATGGTTTAGGATTGTTTGATATCTTTTTAGCTTTAAGATTTCAATAAAGTTTAAAACAGGTATACAGTATCAAAACTAGTTAATTGGCATCGGTTTACAGAAAGCCAGTGTGAGGTTTACCAAAGCCTTTGTTTCAAAAACACTCAATGCCTCTACAGAGAATGCTAGTATGATCTTATAAGTATTAATGTGTTCTGCTTACACATATTTCACATTATTGACTACAGGAAAAAATAGTACCATAGTAGTGAACAGGAAAGAAGAAAAAAATACCAAGCAGCTTCCTTGGTGGTAACACCCAGGGCTTTAAAGCAACAGCTATTGTACCCCTGGATTATGCTGCTTCTGCTTTGAAAAAATGTGCATGTTCAGTATTTCTTCTTTTTCTCTCTTCTAAGGCCATCTCTTCATTCTTCTTTGCTCCTCCTTGTTATACCAACTTCAGTGGTGGTGTTATAAGCAAGCGTCTGTTCTGCAGGATGTATCCAAGCAAGGCTCTTTGCATTTCTGTTCATAGACACATTTTTGTCATCTGATCCATGCTAACCTGCCCTCCAGCCTTTTTTATTCTTAAGATATTTTGTACTTTTTGTCATTGCAGCCTGTACCTGGTAACTTGTTTCTGTTCTCTGGCTTCTTTTATGCAAATTTGGGATTGGTTTGGTTTGGTACATATCTATATACTTTAGATTTGCTATTTATATTCTTTAGTGGTAATATTCAAGCATGGCTAAACTGTGTTCTTGAACTTGGCTTTCCTATGTTTTCCAATCTGAAACATCAGTCTTGCAGCATGATTTTTGTGAGCTGACTGCCCGCACAAGTCAGTTGCCATGTGGGCTTTAAAGTCAGCTTGTCTGAAGTCTTATGCAATAACTACCAGGTAGTAAAAGTTAACTGCCCCATAAAACCACATGGAAGAACCATGCTATTACTGGCTTGTCCTACGCAGCATCCTCTTCCTGTGTGCTAGATCTTCTGCGCAGGGGAAAGGACTAACCAAGGTCCGTTTTGGCTTTCTTCTCTGTGTTTCTAGGATAACTGGTGACTGGGTTACGGGCTGCCAAGTCAAGGCGCAGAGGACTTCTGTAACAAATTGAGAGCCTTAATCTTAGAATCTGAATTAAACAGTTACTATTTCATTGGGAGGGAGAAAAAAAAAGATAAATAAGTCACTCCAAAGTTATCTCCTAACATTTAACTGTTTTCAAGGTGCCTTGAGAAATGTTTCACCTAGTGATGCTTCGCAGCTAATCTACTGCAGCACTAGATTAGCTGGTGTAGGGTGAAGGTGTCTAAAATGGACCCGAACAGAGGGCAACTTTGCAACTCACCTGAATTGACTATAGCTCTAACTGGCAGAACTAGTCTTAATTCTGTAGTAGGCATGTGTAATAGCTTTATGGAGAAATAAAAAATGTCAGGTTTTTATCAGCCTTCTAAAAGGATTTATATCACTGTTGTAATTTGTAATTTATACTACCGTGGTTCTTGTATCTTCTTTTAACATGTGTGTCTTGTGCCTCATTTTTTACTTCTCAATGAGATAGATAACAACCCCCCCCCCCCTTTTTTTTTTTCCCCCTTTTTCCTTTTTTATTACTTAGTAACTGAGATTTCAGTCTTCCTTAGGGGTTGCAAGTATACCTGCACAGAGTTCCTGGGAGAATTGTAAAGGAATTTAAAAATTATACAGAAGGCTATTAAAATGGAGGGTGGGTAACTTGGAAGGGGAGGCTGCTGAGTTGCAGTGTCAAACAATCAGACAAGATCATAAAATGTCATTTCATCCATGCTCCTACCCCAAAGCAGAACATTTACAATAATATTCCTGATAAGTGCTTGTATAAACTGTCCTTAAATATCTCCAATAATGACAAACTTTCAGCTTCATTAGGCAACTGCTTACCCTTAATGTTAGGAAGTTTTTTGTAATCTTGAGTCTAAGTATTCCATGTTGTCATTTATGTCACATCTGGATCCCAGATATAACCTGTTTGGGATAGTACAAAAAGAATTCAATTCCTTTCCTGCTTGTTACACCAATTTTCCAGAAATGAAGGAGAGAAGGAACAATGTGAAAGCTACTTTCAGAATGAATAGCTATTTTCAATCCCTTTTTGGTCAGATTGATCATTACAGTGCTGGTAATGCTGGCAGACACATCAGGGTATCACCTTTGTAAGAAGTTTCACAGCTAAGCGTTCATGAAATGAAATGAAAGTTCTGAGCCTGCTGCAGTGGCTGCACGTGGCCATACTGTTTTTAGTTAACATGAGCTGTTTAGTTAACGATGAGCTGTTACACTGAAATCTAGGCAAGGGAGCTGTGAAGGGAAAACACAGAAGAATGCCTTGATTAATAGCATCCCTAAATGACAATGGCTATTTTACAGTTTTTATAAGGATTGTAGTGTTTCTCATATATAAGAAAGGACAAGATGTAGAGGCTCTTTGTTAAAGCTGTTGACTATATGAAAGAACCCAAGGGTTTCTCAGGCTCCTCGGTTGTAAAACTAACTAAATACACCTAGTGCTGCCTTGTGTCACTCCATGGCATCTTTCAAAACTGTAATTAGCAGACACCTAACGAGTTGTGGCTGCAGCGCGTGGATCAGGTGACTCAAATATTTACTTCAAGCCTCTGATTCTCTTTCTCTATGCAAGGGGGAATAATTTGGTTTTCACACTTAGAGACTCGTTTTTCTTCAGTTGACTTGCTTCAAGACTTTATTGCTTTCCAGTAGTCTGTCAGACTGAGTCCTCTCTCATGTCTTTAGCAGCAAGGTGAGTTTAAAATGTTTAGTGGTGACAGTCCTTGCTTCGTTAAGCCTATTTCTTTTGGGAGTGAGGGTTAAGAAGCTTGCCTGAAATATGTATTTTCACTACTATTGATGGAGTCTGATGCATAAAATGCAGTTGGCCCTTTGACAGTTATAAAGCAGCTAATGAGAGAGTGACATTGTTAACCTCCTTGCATTTTTTAGCATAATAGCAGCTGTTCTGTTGCTTCCAAGTGGATCTTGTGAGTATAGGACTGCATCTTGTTAATGGTGGGTGGAGACAAATCAAGCTAGGCTATATTTTTAGCTATAAAAGAGATTCAGCCATTTCAACAACAGGGCAGGGTAAGAATATTTAGGAATCTGGATTCCTGATACTTCCCTGGCACAATAGACTCTTCTGCCAGAGACTGTGGTGTGTGGTGCAAGTTAAATGCAATTTAGTCTTGCGAGCTCAGCCCAGTGTACAACACCTGCTTTTCTGTACTGACTTTGCCTTCTCCCTTCCAGACTTTTTACTCATTTACCTGCCTGTGATGACTGAAGCACGAGGCAGACAAATAGGTTTTATCAGTGTGTTTGACTATGGAAGATCTTTTCAAAATGACCGTCTGCAACAATCAGCATTGTATTGTCATCATTCTAAATACCAGAATATACAGGGCATGTGGATAGCACAGTTATTTGCTATTTAGCCTTGGAGAAATGTAGTATGATCTGTGTATGGAAAGACTGAAAAATAAGGTTTTAACTACTCTTATGGCATAGATTGAGTGGTACCAGATGACAGTGTAGCCCTTTATCTAGCTAGGGTAGGGTGGTTCTGCTTGACAAATGTCGATGACATGCATCTGTGGGGCAGCAGTGATGAATTAGGATTGTGTTTCTCTAGCCTAGATTGGAAGATCGTAGGCTGGGTGGAGTGTGCAGCAGCAAACCCTCCTGTGCCTGAGCGCACATTACACTATTGCACTCTGTAGGGGTGGGAAAGTTAAGGAATGGCTACAGCCGTTCTTCTTCTGATGTCTTCTTGGAGAAAGAGTGTTAATACCTCACGATGTGAAGGAAGGAGTTGTTTTCAGGACAACAGTATGTGTCAGTTCAAACTCCCTAGTTCGAATTCTTCTCATTTTTGTCAGTCCATGGGGATTCCTTCCCTTAGCCATTTAAAAACTCTGTGTATTAGCTTTGAGAGTAATTTCATAATGACTGTGCTTGAGCTCACCTTACTCAGAAATTTCCTAGTTGTTCTCTGTCCTCAGCCACTTCCACTTGTAAAGATAAGAATCAGACATTGAACTAAATCAAAGATAAATATCTTTTGGTTGGGTTATTTTCCCTACACATATGGTCATTCCTGAAGACTGTTCAAAGCCATTCTTTAAGAACAATTGCATGGCTTCAGATGTGAGAACAGTACATCTAGACACATAAATGCAAATAATGTATTACAAGCAACGTCTATTACATGTACCTGAAATGGATTTATTCCTGGAATCAGCACTTTCCTAGACATATGACTTGAACTGAATGTTCAAAAAGTTTTGAATAAAGAGTGAAAAAGTGTGGGAGAGGTTAGCATGTGCTGTAAGAGAATCTGTTTTGTAACAGTCATGGTTGTCACAGTAAACACGATTAATTTGTTCTTCATCACCAGCCACACTTTTAATTCTTCGCATGGTAGCAAAGATGAATAGAGAGCCAGCTCTATCCTTCTGAAAAGCTGTGAATTTAAACAGTGACAATCTCATGGTCACAGGCAGTAACTCACTGAATCACACGTGAATTACAATCAGACCAGTAGTCCTTTTCCTAACAGTGATATTTAATGTGCTGGTCTTATTTTTCCCTCAGCCCAGTCATATTCCTTTCAGTGATGAAAACAAAGACTAGTTTTTCCTTTATCAGATTTGCCTTAGTGTGTGGGCACTGATCAAGTCATGTGAATTACACAGTGTATAGGAGATAAGAATTACTTTGGCTCCAAGTTTTTCCAAAGTACATAGGTTAGTAGTAACATTTTTGAGTCTACCCTCTCACTAACATCCAAGCTTGACATTGTGAGGTGTTAACACTCTTTCACTTTTATTTTTAAACTCACCTTAATTTTTTATAAAATCACAGAAAAATTATGCCAGTGGGCTCTGTAAGCACACATAAAATAAATCCAGTCATAGAACATTGCTGGTTATCATCCACATTTTCTCTTCTGTTGACACCTTGCTCTCCCTTGTGATGGGATTCTGACAGGCAGCATTGATTCTCTCTTGTCAAACTGCTGTTTGTTAATTTTGCAGTCATCTATCTTGTCCATATATAAACATATCTGCAGTAATGTATGCTTATCCACTGATTAGCAAAGTAGATCTGCCTGGTTTTAGAGAGGCCTGGATACTGCTAGGTTGAGTTGCACTACTATCTCTGCTCTTCAGATATCTGTTGGGTAACAGTTGTGAAATTTGGGTTGTATAAGACAAGTGATTGTGAAATTTGTTTGCTGATTTATAGAGATGGTCAAAATGGGCAGGCAAAATTTTAACACACAGTGGTTGTCCCTCCTTTTTAAGATATTAATGGCAGTTTGAAAAGTCTATGAACTGTATGTTGAATACTGTGGCTGGGATTAGCAGTTATGAATAGCACAGTCAATTTATCCAAACTGACAAAAAAAAAAAAAAAAAAAAAAAAAAAGACTATTGCCTTTGCTTGAGAATTGACATATGAAGATTTGGCCAATCCACCTCAGATTATAGATAAACTGTATTCACTGCCTTAGGGAATAGGATGTGCTGCTGCTTAATGTGAGGATTCAACGCAGTATCTGGAATGTGTATATATTTAAAATAGATATGGTGATGTAAGGTGTTAAATACACACCTTGTGTGACATTTCAAATCCCATTCGGATTTGAAATTGAAATTGTCATTTGTTAACCCAAACAGAGATGTAATTTACAGACAATGAAAAGGGTATTAAAGGATGTGTGATTTGGTTGTACTTCACAAGTAAAACCCAAGGTTACACAACACCCAAGGGACACTGCAAATGCATCTGCTGGCAATGCTAGAGCCAAACACCTGGTCTCCAGTGTACCCTTCCAGTTGTAGATCTCCTGTCATTAATAGACTATAAATATCCTTTCTTGTATGGGAAGATGACAGTGATTAGCCCTATAGTATAAAGTTTTGGAGATGTGGGATTTTGGGGGGGGTTATTAACCATAGACAAAGCTTTATAACTAACTCGTGACTGGTGGAAACACAAATTTCCATGAATCATAAAGTAGCTAATTCATTTCTGCTATTAAGATTGCCTGTCTTGGCTGTCAGTCAAGCAGATCTTACTGTTCTGTTGGTTGTTTTCAGGCATTTTTTAATGGACTCTAAATGCCTCTTAGCGAGGATCTTCTTGCTTTAAAGATGTTTGTAATTCTCACTGTGAAAGCTTCCTCGAAATCATCTGTTTAGTATCTGTTTAAAATTGATGAGAAAATCCAGAACTGAAAACAGATGATGAGAGTCAATTAATCACTTCAAGCCATAGGGAAAATAATTCCCAACAGAATAATTTAGGCTATCATCCTGCAATCTACAGCTGAGGGACTCCACTGCAGGCTGTTACCTACAACCAGGAGCACAACAGTATAAACTGCCTGAGCATCTTTACTCCACCAGAGCTTACAACTTCCAACATAGAAAGGTACGGTCAGGCAAAGGCTGGAAATAGTGATCCTGAGAGACGCATGGCATGACCAGACACTTTCCATTAAAGCCTTCTAGCTCTTGGTGAAGCCCTTTGACAAAAATACTTTTAATATTCCATCCTTTTCTTCCAAATACATGACTACTGTCTGCAACTTTTCCTAAAAGGGAAAAACTGAAACACCTGCTGCTGTATAAGAATGTGTTTTTCCTCCCTTCAGACCAACATTTTTAACTGAATGAGAAAATTGGCAGATACTCTGTCAGTTTTCTGTCTTGGAATTCCAGACCTTTAAAAGCAACAAAGTCTATCTCTCAGTTACAAGGTAGGACATGGATAAATGACACAACTGTGTTTGCAGATGAATTGATGAGTTGACCTTTAGGTCAACTTGCTTGCAATGACTGATGATAAATTAGGATATAAAAAACAAATTGCCTTATAATTTACAGAATAGCTGCTGAGCATAGTTAAAGGCTGTTTTACTTCTTATTGTGAGAGTTTGGATATTTGTGCTGAATAAGAGGAATGGGCTGCTTTTAACCTAGCACACTAGGCCTCTGCAGTCCACCTCCCAGTCTGCCAGCCAGTTTCCCCTTCATAACCTTGGAAATAGCTCACAGTTTCAACCAAATTTGAGATGGGATTTAATCACCTTAATTGCCTATGAAGTCTATGAGCAGTGGGAGCTGGACAGAAGGAAAGATTCATGTTGGTGCCCACACTGACAGAAGCACAGTCAGAAAGCATCAGTTACCTTGTGGGTTTGACAGGAGCTGCTGGGCCAACGCATGTCTCCAGCTCAAGACCAATCGCGGCAGATATCTGCAACTCAGGCTGGTTCGGGGGAAGAGCAGATGGCCAGACATATTGCACTGGAAGGAGATTTAGGGGACAAAGGGCAAAAATAGATAGAAAACAAAGTTCTGCTGATGTTCATAGAATCCCAGACTGGTTTAGGTTGAAGGGACCTTAAAGCTCATCCAGTTCCAACCCCTTCCACAGGCAGGGATGCCTTCCACTAGACCAGGCTGCTCCAAGCCCCATCCCACCTGGCCTTGAACACTGCAAAGATGGGGCATCCACAGCTTCTCTGGCAACCTGTTTCTCTCAACCCTCAGTGAATTTTGCTGCTCATGGAATGATGTTTTATCATTGGAGTGGCGGAGCAGCCCCACAGGTTCTCATGCTTTCTGTCAGGGTGAGATCCCTCTCACCAATTTAGTTTTGAAATTACGTATCAGTTTGGCACGTGTGCCCTGTTGTGGGTTTTTTTTCTACTTCTTACAAATATGATCAGGGATTCTAGGAGTTTGTTTCACTTTAAACGCATTTATAGAATATACATATAAATATATATACATGCCTAGATGTATTCATATATATATATACACACACATATAGGAGAGCAATTGCATAACCAGTACTTGTGTACCTCTTGCGGGGATCAAAACATAACTGGACTGCTAGTTTACACTCTCTATATATTTTAATGCCCTTATAAATTGTCTTCAGTTGACTGGGAAGATGGTCAGTGGTTAAAATACCAACTAAATGTTTTGTGAACAATATTACAAGATATAGCAGCAGGCAAAGATAATACAACAGCTGAATTTCATAACTTATGGCATGTCTCTGCAGAGTGGGCAAAATTTTAAAAATAATATAAAGATGTTATTGGATCAATAACATGGATGTTATTGACAGAGCAGTGAATGAACCAAATCACAGCCAGTAAACTCCAACTTTGATGCTCAGTTGGATAAGTGTTGGGGCTAATCAGCTGTTGTGAAATCTAGTAGATGCTTTTGATTGTTGTTTGGTAACCTTTTAATTTGGCCTCTGAATTTGGTGGAGGCTATTTACTCTGCAAGTAATGTTTTGGTGGTCTAGAGCAGAGTGTGATGTGCTGATGTGGAAATAAGATACTGTAAGACACAGCAGCCTTGGCTGATGAGTGAATTTCAGATTCTAGCCTCACTGAGATGGCTTTTGTTTATCTGTTCAGGGGCTGGGGGGCGGGGGGGGGGGGGGGGGCGGGACGGAATACTGAAAAAAATTATGCATTACAACAGTGAACAGTTGGCTGTAGCTCTCATCAAGAGACAAAGGCATGCTAATGACTAAAACAGACAGCAGGTTGCAAATTTGGACTTCATGATGCATTCCAGTCACTAACATGAAAGGAAATATCTTACATGTGCTGCCTTTGGGGCACAAGAGAAGATATGATTCTATGATTCTGTATGGAGGTCAAGCATCACTCTACTGCATTTGCTGATAAATCTTTTAAATAGTGGGCTTTTTTGCTTTTTCTTCTTTCATTTTTCCTTGAGCAGTGTGGTATTGCCTGCAAAGCAGTGGGAAGATCAAACAGCCTTTCAGCCAGCTGCTCAACATTGGTCACTGCCTTTGAGAGCAATGAACCCATTAACACAGCTGAGTGCTGCTGTACATCACCCACCACATCCAGAGGTAAGCTGCAGATGACCTGGAGCACTATACCAACAGTGTTTGGCCAAGATCAGTAATAATGTTAATCTGTTTCTCCCAGAGCAATCCAACAAGCTACTGGAGTCATCCCTGACTCTGGAGCAGTTTTTAAGTGCTTGGGTTTGAAAGCATATCTAAATTCAACCTGGGGAAATCACTTCAACATTAGAAACCCCTCCTGTTACTAGGATTGACAGAGCCCCATGTCTGTACTCCTTTACACTTTTTTGTAAAGAGGCTTAAGAGGGTGTCATTCTTTCTGCTATCAAAATTTGTACAAATTACTAGGAAAATAGTGATCTTGGTGTGGTAATTAGCACAATAAAATTGTAGGGTTTTTTTCTTTATAAATCCTGAAAAGCTGTAAAAAATAGCAACTTTACCGTTGCTATCCGAACACATAGTAATATAGCAAAATACATTATGTGGTTCCAAATATTTTGACTCTTATTGTTACTACTAGAATGACAAGTAAATGTTGGCTGATTCACAGGTTACTAAGTAGGATCCTTATGCCAAGCAGCTGCCATTTAATAAAGGAAAGAGTGAAAGAAAAAGTTTCATGCAATCAAGGGATTTCTCTTGCTTATCTATTTACTTTATTATGGTGGTAATGGTGAAGGTTTTTTATATGAAAATGAGCCCTTCTGTGTCAAGAAGAATAAAATGTCTAGGCTTCAGGTTAGAGAAAGTAAGGAGAAGAATACAGAGATGCACAAAATGAGTATCACAGTAAAATATTTCTTCAGTAATTGCATTTTCTTCACAAGTTCTATGAGCGTGCTTAGATATAAGCATGTAGTTAAGCACTTTTGGTCAGAAACAAGGCGTTTGTTAATGAAAAGGATGTAATTGAGTTTGCAGTGCTGCTGAGGTGTGCCCATGCCACCATGGCTTGACTGCAGTCGTCAGGGTGGTCTAAAACCTTGAAAAGCATTTGCTGCCTGCCCTGACACAGCTTTGGTGTTCTATTTGGACATATTAATCACTTAGATTAATGGTTTTGACTGACTTTTAAGTGAGAAATTTATGGGTTTTAGCTCCTCAGGTAATTTCTTTTCATTCATATATAAGATATCTGTCCTGTTAAGAAATCTTGTGAGAGTTCTGAGTATAGACTGTGCAGGTATGCATGGGAAAACTAATAACCAGAATATATTCAGAAAGGTTTGATCAAAATGCATGCCAGAAAAAGAGGGAGAGAGCAAATAACAGTGTGCCTTCTCCTCACTCCCAAATTTCCTTAGAAGCTAAATAAAACTGTTTGCTTGGTTTAAGTCATGTAAGCCTTTTCCCCAAATTCTTTATGAATATTATAATAATATATGCAGTTCAGAAATACCAGGGCCAGAGCGAAGACAGGACTTCACCTACGCATACATAAAGTTTCAACCAGGTGGGGCTGGAGTCTTAACTAAGCAGCCAGTTACGTGCTGAATTGAAGTTCATTCCTGTTTCAATAACAAAAGTCAGAATAATTCCAAAATTATAGTTTAAGGGATTCACTTCCTGGTTTAGAGTGCAATAAAAATCTACTGGAAGCCCAGAGAATCAACAAAAAGTACTTTCAGAAATCTGGATGTCCTCCGCACAATGAATTCTCGGGACATCTTGTTGCTCAAGAAGCTACAAATTAGGTTGTTAGTTTCCCAGTTGCAAGTTACTGTTGCAGGGAATTACATGCATCGTCAAAGCTGCTTGTGCATACACATATTTCTAGACTTTAAAGAGCTAGTGACAAGTTAATTGGTTTATAGATGCAATATGTTATGGGATCGCTATCCAAATAACACGAACATCAATATTTGGTTGTATTGTCAGTGTATGAGCAATCTGCCCTCAAATTGTGTCTGAAAGCAACGAAACTACATTTTCTCCAGCGAAGTTGCGTAACACGTTGTGGTCAAGTTTCTCGAAATTTCTGATAAGTTCTGCCAGACAAATATGCGCTGAATATATTTCATTCTGTGAAAATTAAGCATGCACTTGGCTGGTAAAGTACAACCCTACTTAGATACGCTTATTCTACAAATGAACTCGGGGAAAGAGGCTTGGAATTCCAAATCAGTGAGTTCAAACTCGCATTGCTCTGAGCCACAAGAATTTACTGTTGGTGAATAGGATCAGTTATTTCAATGTAAGCCTTTCAGAAAACAAACTAGAAAACCCCCAATCTGATTAATAACATTGAATATGTCAATTTTTGTATCATTATACCTTGGTCTGCTTCCATTTTTCTCCATAATCGTGTTGTCATGAACATTTGTCATTGAAAACATAAAGTGAACAACTCTTCTATTTTTGCAATGCAATGAATTTTGAGGAAGATTAACTGAGTAACGTTTCCATAAATCAGAAAGTGTTAATGATACCCAGGAGGAGGGAACTTATTTTAGTTTGACAGAAGACCCTTTTTTTCATGGACACACATTAAGTCTTTGTGAAATTCTAGTCCTCGGGGATACTTGAAGATAGATAGGCTGAGCAGGTCCTCCTGCAGGTTGGGCTTCTTCACTGCTTATACTTACTTATTAGTAAGTATCTTAAGTAACATGGGATTTGACAGAGAATTCCAAGGCAGTTATATCTTCACCTTGCATGATTATAACGTTAATATTTGCATCTAATTTTGGTTTTGGTCTCCTGTTCCATTTTTTATGCAGAAAGGTGTTTCCCTCCCCTCCCATGATCGTGCTTTATCATGAGCCTTCTGGGAACTGAATTGAAGGTTATCAAATCTCTCACTCATCAGTATTGCTTCCTAAGTAATTCCCAGAGCTGGGAAATAAATGCAAGACTCTTACATAGCAAATCAACAAAAAAAATCACAGCTTTCTTCTGTAGATACACAGGAGTGGAAAAAGTGAAATCATTAACCTGCTTGTAATGTATTACCATAGGCTCTATAGATATTTACACCTTTATTAGACTTACTATTAACAAATATTTCCAAACGAAATTTATTCCTTTTCTTCAGGAAGTCTTCCTGATTATGAAGGTTGTTTCTGGCTTAAAAAATTATTTCAGCATCCTCCCACTCAGATGTTAGTGTCTTGAATTCTGCATCATAATTAGCTACATGTGCTTACTGCTAATTGATTTTATCTATACTGGTCTGTGATACCTGGCTACATTTAAGCTCATTGTTTCTTGCTTGTTACTGTGTTCCTCTCTTTTTGAATGATTGCATTTGCCAGACATCTATAGCTAAAGATACAGAAGTGCAAGTCTTTCAAAATATGACAGAGAAATTAATCTTGTGGAAAGCATTATGGATTTTTAAATGTAATTGTATTTAATAGAATCACATTGACCTTCATAGAAGTTTCAGAATGGAAAACGCTCTGTCTTAGCCTGTTGTTGCTAAGTTATGTTGTAAAAGGCACAGTCACTTCTGGATAGGTCTCACAGAAAGGCTTAGTTCCTGAGGAAAGACAAAGAATACTGCTGAAGTCCCAGCTGGGATCCAGACATTCTTGCAGGATGGTGCACTGACCTTTTTTGTGTACTTTTGTTCTGATTTTCTTTGGTTCCCAAGGTGGGCAGAGTAACATCACAGCACACACTCTGAGTGCCCTTGCCACCATTGCCTCATGTTTTGGGCTTTGTAGAGGCCAGGAGGTGGGTCTTTTTCCTCAAAGCCCATCTGGTGTAAGTGCATCCTGACTTTAAGGTAAGTAGCAGTTGAATAAGGAGCAAAATCTGCCTTTCTTCTCTAGGTTTTCATGAGTCCCCATCCTCATGTTTAGGTGTTTAGGTGACGTTTTCTGCCACTGATCATGCTCTTGCAGGAAGTTACATTTTTATGAACCAAAAAGGAAAGGATAAGCAAATCCTTGTTTTATATTTGTTCTGAAAGGGAGAAACAAATGCTGGATAAGACCACACTGTCCATCCTTAAAAGAATGGTGTACTTGGTCAGTGTCAAATGTGGGCTTTGTGTTCAAGATTTATTACCTGTTACTTTGTTTCACATTTGTCAAATTGGGATAGTAAGCTCCAAATAGGAATAACTAAGACTGCCTATTTTTTGAAGGGGAAATCTTGCTAAGACTTTGAAGAAGGCTCAGGCATTTAAAATCAGAAGTACCAAAGAAAAATTGACTTCTAAAGGTTCAAGAGTGAGAGCTGGAATATGCAGAGGCTGTGCTGGCCTTTTAGTTTGGCATTTCACAGTCCATGTTCACAAATGTAAGTCTCAGCTGGAATAAACAAGTTGTGGGATATGTGGGGGGGATCTTTGACAGCAGCTAGAATCTGTCTTGGAGGCCATGTGGCCCATGGGGAAAAGGGCTAGCTTATCCTGATATCTGGGTAGGATCAGTATTTGCATGTTGGAATAGCAGGGCTCTGCGCCCACATTCTGGTTGAACCTCAGCTGTAACATGACTGAAATACAGGGAGAGCAGTGTTGTGGCCTTACTGAATTCACGTTGACACCTTCTACTTTGAAGCTTCTTTTTGTGGACCTATAGTAGAGCAGGTATTTACAAGACACCCTTATTTTCTCCCATCTATTTCAGTAATAGGCAAAAATTAGATAAATAATATGTTCCTAATGAAGAATTGCTGCCTGTCTACTACTGTTCCCTTCTGACTATTGCTGTTGTTTAGTAACTCAAATATGTGATTTGTAGCATCCTTCTGGGGAAACTGTCCTACCATGTAAATATTTTTTGGAAGGCTGTTTGCAGTATGTAGCTGTGAGCTTCCTTCATTCATGTTGCTTTAAAGCTGATCCTGCTATGTACACACACATTTCGCTTATAGCAGTTTATAATTTTATTTATTGGGGTCTTGCAAGGGTATATTGATTTTATTATTTTTTTTTTCCCTAAGTGTTTCAAGAGTTTTAAACCTAAGACTGTGGAAGCAGCTTCCATTAAACTGTTCCCAGATCAGGCTGTGGCACTGGAGGGTTCCCGTAGAATAAATTCCACCTCAAATAGGTTTCCTTGTGCTCCAGGTTTTCCCTAATATTTTTGAGCTATAGGGCATGTAAAATATTACATAGTTTGCTTTGTTTAGTGTCACAAGTACTACACCATGCAGGAAGTCCACCTAGCTGGTCCTGGGGTTAAAAGAAACTTACAGTTGTACTTGATGCTCTTTCTGGTCACAGGCTCCTGTAACAAGAAGGCATGCTTTGTTCTGTCTAGAAAATGGTTCAGTGTCAATGTTTCTGTTATTGCCCCATTTTTCTACTTTCAACATACTGTCATGGTTTAAGCTAACCCAGGACACATACTTGTCATTAGTATGCCATAATTCACGTTGAAATTCAGTGTTTGCCATATTTTAACTTTTTGGTCTGTTCTTGCGTGAGCTCTAACTTTACTCACACAAAGAGTTATAGCTCAGATGGTGTCAAATAATTGGCAGAAACAAAAGACAAAAATAATCAAGACCCGTATTTTTTTCATGTTTCTCGACTCTAGGCATTTCTCATTGAGGGTGCAGATCTGCTGAAAACAAGACTGTCTAAAAAGAAAAGTTTCCCTTACTCTCAGACTAGCATTAAAAACCATATAATCCCTTGAATCAGATTGATTAACAGTTCTCAAAAAAGGCGTGTCTTTAAAGATGAATGGTAAGACATATTTTTGTAATGGATAATGTATTTTTAGGTGGTATAAATTTTATGGAAGTCATAAAGTTTTATGAATTTTAAAGAATCTCCTTGGCAGAACTTGAATCTTACAGTTAGTGTGTTGTCTGGGAAAAGGTCACCAGATTATTCCCTGAATGAGAGGAATTTGCAAATGGGAGATTACATATGTTTGGAAAGAGAGTTTAAAATAAATCTCCACATGCACTTTGTCATCTGCACTGAGGGTAGTGTATAGGCAATATAGCAAAACCAGTTGCCTGACTTCAGAATTCTTTTGGTATTTTTCTGTGCTCAAAAACTAGCAAACCTCTGTGCCATGTAGGATTTATCTTCTGTCACAGGACTTTGATTCCATTTTTTGAGACAGATAATTTGCTAACTATTCCCATAACCTGCAAGTTGCTAAACTTCAGATTCACAGCCTAACATCAGGAAAAATATCCCTGAAACCATTCCTTGTTTGTGTCCTAGGAGCTGACTGGCACCCAACTCATAGGTGTGCCTTTACTAAGCTCAAAATACAGTGCACTTATCATCTTGAGGTGCATGCTGGCTTTAATTCCAGCTATATCTAGCGACACAAACCATATTATAATTGCTGTTTCAAAGCCCATTACAATTATGGATCAAGCTTGCAGCATGATCCTGTGAAATGATACAAGGTCTGTTTCAGCAGAAAGCTAAAGCAATAATTCTCCCCAATTTTGTTCCTGTTAACTTTAAACTGTTGACATGGTGCTAAATTCTGTATGCTGAAGGTGTTTCCATGTGTCACTTGTAATAGGATACAGGTGTCAGACAATTTGAGATTATTTCAAACCTAATTTTCCTAGAGTGAAGATATAAACAGTTACACCAGAAGCAGATGTTGGGCCCTTCTCACCCTTCTGAATTGTGGTTTGGCATCCATCCAGACTGGATCTATGGGGAAAAAGAGAAAATTATATTTAATTTTGGCTTGCTTGGTTTCCTCCTTTCAAAATCTACATGAATGTGCAATAAAAAAAAAACAAACAAACCCCATCTCTTTTCCCTCTGCTTACATGGGGACAAAGTATCTTGTTGCAAATGGAAGGGGTGCAGGCAGGTTGGGAAGTGAATGCTTTTCATCCCTGTCACTATAGAGCCCAAAATCTATTGCAGAATGCTATCTTTTCATTTTTGCCCTCTTACCCCTGTCTCTGTCAGTTATTTGTCTAGTCCATTGGTTGGAAGTAACAGTTCCAACCAGAACAAAGAAAGAGCAGTTGCAAGGACTGCGCCTATAGCACTGGTTTGAGGTCCTGCCTCTGGTCCACCTCCATTGACCTACCTGGGGGTGGTCACTGGGACTGGGGAGAGGCCATAAGAGCATCTCTTTCTCTCTGCCTTCAAGCTGCTATGATTTTCCCTAGCTTTTCTTATTTTTGGAAGCAATAGTCCTTTCCCACTGTCTGCAGTTTTACATAGGACTGTAAGTAAAATCTCAGCTCTACAGCATGGATACAAAAACTAGATCACTTGCTGGCACTGGGTTCTCCTGAGGATTGTGCGTATTCACCATCAAGAGGAGCTTCACTGAGTATAGTTACATTTCATCAGAACTCATGGAGGTGACAGAGAAACTGAGCACGTAATCCTGGTATTAGAGCCTTGTAGAAAAGAAGATCCAATTCTGAGGTTCACCATGCAAATTTTGGTTTCTGCTGCTCAAATACACCTTTCTTCACCTGCTTCCAGTAAATGAATTTTATGACTGTAAATCCCACTTGTGCTACAACCATATTTAAAGTCAAATTACCATAAAATGTTTCCGTTGAACAGTTTTAGTCCAAATAACTATACATAAAAAAAAAAAAAATCCTTAAGGATTTCATAAAATGTGGAGATGGCTATCCAGGGTTTTTTTTAGTCAGTATTTGGTGGTCATGCAAACGCTACTGAAAAGTTGCCATCATAACTGAACAATAAATCCTTTAAGAATTAGAGCCATAATTGTGTACAGGGAAGTTAAATCATCCAGCACAAAGTCCTTCCACACACAGTGAGAACTCCAGAAACTGGCAAATACACAGGGAAAGATCAGCAGGTGGTGGACAGGAGGAATTCATGCTGCCACTCATCTGCACGGTGTTGGTACCGCTTGCACTGGGAAGGTTATCACGTATTCTCCTAACCAGGGCCACTGATGGATGTGGGTGCATGTGGTCAATAGAAAGCATCAAGTGCTGGCTTGTGAATCAAAGCCAAAACTACAGAAATGCTACTCTGCAAATGGTGTTTTAACTGCGCTGCCAATAAGTTATCTAGTGGCATTTGAAGATCAACCCGGTAACAGGAAATTTATCAAAAGCGTTTTCAAGTGGATCTTTGGCTGGCGAGTGCTTCTGTGGTTATTTATACTGCTGAACTAGGCAATTTACCCCCATTAAGGATCTGCTCAGATGCCAGATAGTAGCCATTGCCAGAACAAATGACCTTTGTGTGCAGTACATGAGGAACAAAAAGACAGAAATTTCCATTTTCCAAGTGTGGTCCAAATAAACCTCTGTGCTCTTATTAAACCAGCTGTGTTGAAGAGGAGTGATTATAACAAGCCTTTTTGTTTTCTAGCCTGCACCTGTCACTCCTGCAGCTGAGGACACACTGCAGTCTACTTCCCTATAGACCTGATCTTTTTAAAAGCTTCAGGTGGAACATAAGTTCATCTATTTTTAATTAATCACTTCAGGGGAAGAAAACCACCTGAAGGTCAGTATTTGCTTGAACATGCAGTAGCTAGTGGCCTGCAGTGAAGAGAAGCTCCCCAGCTTCTTTGTTCCCAAATTGGTGAGTTGGTTTTTCATTTTTCATAGAATCATAGAATCATGGAATAGTTAGGGTTGGAAAGGACCTCAAGATCATCTAGTTCCAACCCCCCTGCCATGGACAGGGACACCTCACACTAAACCATCCCACCCAAGGCTTCATCCAACCTGGCCTTGAACACCGCCAGGGATGGAGCACTCACAACCTCCATGGGCAACCCATTCCAGTGTCTCACCACCCTAACAGGAAAGAATTTCCTCCTTATATCCAATCTAAACTTCCCCTGTTTAAGTTTTAACCCGTTACCCCTTGTCCTTTCACTACAGTCCCTGACAAAGAGTCTCTCCCCAGCATCCCTATAGGCCCCCTTCAGGTACTGGAAGGCTGCTATGAGGTCTCCACGCAGCCTCCTCTTCTCCAGGCTGAACAGCCCCAACTTCCTCAGCCTGTCTTCATATGGGAGGTGCTCCAGTCCCCTGATCATCCTCATAGCCCTCCTCTGGACTTGTTCCAGCAGTTCCATGTCCTTTTTATGTTGAGGACACCAGAACTGCACACAATACTCCAAGTGAGGTCTCACAAGAGCAGAGTAGAGGGGCAGGATCACCTCCTTCGACCTGCTGGTCACGCTCCTTTTGATGCAGCCCAGGATACGGTTGGCTTTCTGGGCTGCAAGCTCACACTGCCGGCCCGTGTTCATTTTCTCATCGACCAGCACCCCGAAGTTCTTCTCTGCAGGGCTGCTCTGAATCTCTGCTTTGCCCAATCTGTAGCTGTGCCTGGGATTGCTCCGACCCAGGTGTAGGACCTTGCACTTGTCATGGTTGAACTTCATAAGGTTGGCATCAGCCCACCTCACAAGCGTGTCAAGGTCCCTCTGAATGGCATCCTTTCCCTCCAGCATATCAACCGGACCACACAGCTTGGTGTCATCGGCAAACTTGCTGAGGGCGCACTCAATCCCACTGTCCATGTCACCAACAAAGATGTTAAATCATTCTTATAGTTGTCAGGGACTTGCAGAGGAGAGAGGATCAGCTTTGAGCAGCCTTATGTGGCCTTTTGCTGATGTCAGTCTCTTGAGAAGGCAATAACTTTGATTCTACCTAGGCAGGGGGTTCTCTCTCACTATAGGCACAACCTGTGTATTGAGGCAGCAACTCTGTTTTAGCCAGAAATATGTAGGAAAGAAGTGTGCCAAACTGCTGCAAAAAACATGGAAGTTTGATTTTTCTGAGGGATTTAAGACTTTCCTAGAATAAAACTGGGTTCAGCATTGTCCCTGGGGAAATGGGAGACTGTGGAACTATTTTTATTTTTTTTTTTTTCCTCTAAAATGTGAGGCCTAGAAACCGACTGGCACTGTATAAGCAAATCATTCTTTCTACAGGAAATGAGACATTCCACATAATCTGTATTTCCAGGGAAGAAGAAAAGGAAGGAAAAAAAGTCAAAGTAGAACTTGAATTGTTTTGTGACAAGATGCTGTATAAAACTTGGGTAAGACAGCATGATGCTTATCAAAAATTACTTGCTAAAAGTGTTCATAGCACTAAACCATGTCAAAACAGGGTAAGATTAATAAATTTTTGTCAAACAAAAATTAGATATTTCAGAATAATATGTCTCATGCAAATGCATTTAATGCAAACAACATCCCCAAAATATCTTGCCACAGAATAAAAACTAGGCTTAACAAGAAAACTGGAAAAGTCTCTTAAACGTTTTAACAGGTACATCTTAGAAAGATGTGAGGATTTCTTTTGCTTCCTAAAAATAATTATTAATGTATTTATCTCCTAGAACTGTAAGGCACTCCCCACTGTAAGATTTTTATTTTTTTTTCTATTTCAAGGCAGTACTGGAACTTTGTGTAGTTTGATTTTCTGTCATCTGAGTTTTGAGCACAATTGCATCCACAAATGCAGCCTTTCAGGATTATGACTGCACGATAGAAAATGGCCACTTTTGGCATACTAATCAGCTAGTGAATGAAGTCCATAAAAACTAGGGATGTGAACCAGAAAATCTTATTCATTAATTTTGTTTACAGTTATTTAATTTTAATCATAATACTTTAAAGCTATTTAAATCTACAGCTCCATCATATGTGAGTTAATGTAGCATATTTTGCAGAAATAATCAGGGCCTAGTAAGAGATCACTACAGAGTCTGTAATTACATCTTTGCACACGTGGCTTGGAAAAAGTGCTTTACAAAAGCTCTACTTCTGTCATCATGGCTTCACAAATGTTTTTCTAGCATTGTCCAAGATGAATGTTGATCCAAATTCAAAGTGGAAATGTTTGTAATTGAGTAATTACCTTGCAAATATTCTCTCTAGGTAGGAAAACAGTTTATTTTCGCACCTGATTTTGTGCATAAGTGACAATAAGGAATATTTATTTACAGACCATAAAGGTCTTTAGTACTGTTAGTGGCATTATAGGGCATTGTGATACCCATTTTGGGTGTCTTCCTCTCTGAAGAGGTGATTCAAGGTCTGGTCTTATAGCTGTAATTTTGGCACCATCACAATATTAAAGAGTTCACCCTGCCACTGACAACAGAATAAATCTCACTCCTATAGGCACCCTGGGGAAGGATTTCATCAGATGGATGGCAGTTTTTCTGCCATTTGCTGGTTTTTATTCTGTAGGAACCAGTGTGCACCATTTAGCCATTACTGTCATCACAGGTTTTGTTCACAACCTGTGCCTTCTGAAACAGTGCTCAAAAAGCAGCACCCCTGCAAGGGTCCATCTGGAGCAGTGACACTTTACCTGTGTCAGCAAGCCCGTGGCCCATTTGCACCTCTGGCATCAGAAAAACAGAGTGGAAAGGTGTCCTTTTTTTCTGGAATAATTTCCATGTAATTGAATTGCTTGTTTGAGACAGGCTTTCGCTGCCTCTCATTACAACATAGGGGCTCGCAGGTTTCCAGTGATAAGCAGGCTGGCTGTAGGCAATTAGAAAACCTCAGGATTACTAAAATATGTTACAGCTCAAGCCATTGTTTAACAGTCCAAGTCTCTTACAGCTATGAAACACTCCCATCATCAGGCAGGTCTCTGGGACTCTTTCAGGAACATCAGGCCCTAGATTTCCAGCAGCTAGGAACAAAAATAAATTTCTTTGAAGACTTCCTTGCCATCACATTATTTGAGGACTTAGAAAGGCTGAAATATTTTAATCATTAATCTCCATTCATCAAATCTTGTTACTCTTAGCAAAGCTCCAAAATAGTTTCAGCTGAGTTAGATGCTGATGACACCAAAATCTGTACGTAGGTATCAGTTTTGTGGTTTGGATACACCACGTGCAAGACACACCTCTTGCAATCGAAACAATTTCTGCCCAGCCAGAGATACTGAATATTTTTCATAACTCATTATTATTTATGCTCTTAGCTGTTGTGGAGGGATAGCAGCAGAACTTTAATAGCTATTGATCACAAGCCTCTATTAACCAGTATTGTAATCTTCATTAATGCTTAAAAGCCTACGATACTGACACGTAGTGTTTGTTATCATTGCTGTGATATAGCTCTGTAGTTACAAGTGCTAACCTCATAGAAATATTAAGTGCAGAAAACTTGGCTGGAAAAATATCTTGATGCCTGATCAAAGACTCAGCAGAACCTGAGTCTTTGCAAAAATAATCAGCGCAGTGTGAAGAAAACCCATTTTTCTTCTCCTTTTTTTTTCCTGAGCTGCTTGTTTTAATGTAGTAACTGTTTCTGCTTCTTTCTCAAGATGTTTAATTTCTATTGCTGACCTGAAAAGAAAGGAAATTAAAAACAAAAAAAAGGTCAAGGACAATTTGGCTGTAGTTAAAACATTCTGTGAGTGATTTCTTCCTTGCTAGTACTTACAAACATTAGGTAAATTAATAACAAACATGTTGCACAACTTAGAGGTGAGTTCTTAATGACTTGAAGATTTCTGGACTGGCAAAATACTTCCAAAGGGACTCAAATATATTTCTTTAGTCTGGCTCCTTCTTTTTTATAAGGGAAGTTTTGTTTCTCCCAAACTTTTCACCCATTTTTCTTGAACAACCCAAGACCATTAATGCTCCATTAGTGATGTGGCACTGGTCTGTGATGTGCAGTCAGCAGAAGACAAAGTTCCTGCTGCATGTGGGAAAACATGCTCAGTGTCTATATGTACAAGTATCTGATGTGTGCACTTCAAAGGAAGAGCAGTTTATTGCTGGCCAAGCGTGTGGCTATTGCATGAGCATCCTAATGGTTCTTTGCTCTTCCAGGAGACAGACTCCTCCAGACTTCATAAAAACTTTGCATCAGCAAAGCTTAATATTCTCTGTCAGAGGGACAACAAGCCCTGCAACCAACTGGGGAGAAAAGCCTTATCCAACTTTATAGACAAGATAATTTTGTGGGTGCAGAGGTTAGATTGTCTTCCCAAATCCATGCAGCATGGGAATGAGGAATAAAACGTCCTACCCCAAGAGTTATTTTCAAGGGCTTTTCTTTTCTTTTGAAGCAGGAGCCAAAGCCTGTGGCAGGCTCCTGTGGAAATGTTCACATTAACATCAGTGTTTAATTTTTGGGGGGTTTGGAACTATTTGAAAAACAGAGAATAATGTTAAAATTGCTATATACTGTTAAAAATATTTCAACCTGATCTTGCATTTTTCTTTTTAAAGCTATGGGTTTTGGCTATGGTTTTATTTCTGCTCATTGCTGTAAGTAGGATTGAAAGCCTGGGCAGTGCCTATGCAGATCAATAAGGAGACTTCTGCAGTAGCCCTGCCAACCTCACCTTTCTTAGTCTGATTTTCCACCTAGTTTTCTGTAGCTTCTGATTTTTTATTCAATTATTCCCTTCCAGAGAAGATTTTTTTTTCTTGTGTTGTTATTTCCAGGAGCTTTCTGTCTGATTTATTTACTATTTTCAGTACTCAGTGAAGTAACAGTGAAGGGTGAGTCTGTGGTGGCCAGGGAGAATAACAGAAGTTCTCAAGGTGGTCTCCAGACACTGCAACCCTCACTGGAGCAGTCACACTGTCCTGTGTCTCCCCCGGCAAGGGAGCAAATCCACGACAGTAGCCAGGCTGGCAAGTGCAGGTAAGCTGCCTTCACTGTATGTGCTAAGTAATCACCAGCGCAAACACATTCCAGCTTTGGCAATACGCAAGTAATGGCTATTACTGCTCCAGGGAGGAAATACTTAAAGCCATTTCTTGATTCTGACAGTTTGATACTGGTGGTTTTCAATAGCAAATTACCAACATCTGTGCAGCAAAATTCAGCTACTGCAGCAATTATTCAACAGGGCTAATCACAGAGGTGCTAGGACTTTTTTATTTCCTAGAGGTACCCTAGTTAGACGTGACCTACAGTTGAGACCCGAACTACACACAATGGCAAACTAGGTCTCCTGCATTAAAAATTTAAATGAAACCATATGAAAATCTTAATATTCTGTGAAAAACCCAGTGGCAAATACATCAAAGGTAGAAAATGAAAGACTGGAAAGACTTACGAATGGGTTTCTTAATTATGTAGCAATTTAAAGTTTCCAGAGCAATTCAGAAGCAAAATTTATACAAATCATTCAGTTCCACAAAAATGGTGGCTTTTCATTCTCACATACTGTTACAACTGCTTTGCATAATAAACAGGGTGCAACTAGACAAGCTAAGAATTTCTACCTGTGGTCTGTAGCAAGCAACACACGCCTGCAAATTTTTGTTGCTAGTGAAAGTAAAGGGTATCAAGAAATTTAAATGAGCTGGGTATATTTCTAATGCAAATATTTCTTTTTAAGCACTTGCTAGAAAAGATAATACAAATCTGAGCGGGGATGAGAGAATGTGATATGAAATATGTTTCTAAGAATTGGTTTTGGATTTATAATAAAAATACTGCCTTATTATCCAGTGCTTATGTTGTAGCTATGCATCTGTCAGGGTTTTGTGTTATAGTCCACTTTGGATTTATAAAGGTATGAAACCTTAGTTAGTTTGTAAATTGGCACTCTGTCTTGAGCTCATTTTCAACTGTTATTTAGCAGTGCCTGATCAAGACATAGTGCAATTGCTGTAAAAATATGAAGTCATTTTAAATTAGAGTTTCAAACTTCAGAAATCTGTTTGGGTGGCCTGGTAGTTGATAAAAATAGCTCATATACCCATCGTCTGATAACTGAGTGGCTCTAAAATATCAATGGAATCTCTGTGTGCTTTGACTGAATAGTACTGGCAGGACAGACAAGAAAGAATATGCAGATATCTAAGATAAGGACACCTCATTTGCAAGTATTTGATCTGTGCTAGTGCAAAGGTGGCAATACTGTCCATTGTAAAATTGCAAAGCTGCCTGTTGGGAATTGCTGTCTGTGGCAGATAGTCTTGGGTCTGCAGTTGGGTGTAACCCACACTAATCCTTCCTCCAGCCACTTCACTGTCAAGGTAGGGGAAGAAAATAGTTGTCGCGCATCAACCATCAACCTTTCCTTCTGTGTAGTTGCCAGTGGGTTGGCACATAAAGGCAGATCCCTGGCTTTAGGAGGTTTGCAGTGAAGATTTTATACAAACTGCAGTTGTGGGATAACAGACAGTTAAGAAAGAGTTGCTTTTCATGACTGTGCAACCTGAACTGAGGCAAAAACATGTGACGTGACTGAATATACAATTTGTTTTCATGTTGTTATGAATGTTTCCTAATGTTTCCACCTAAATAGTATTTATGCCAAGTAATAAATTTGTACTCTTACAACAGAAGCACAAGGAGTTTGTTAAATTGTAGAAACTTGTATGTTGTAAGCACAAAGTATAGAGAGAGGGTTTATAAAAGACAATTTTCTCTCATTTTAGTTGCGTTAGAACCATAGGAAAGCAAACAGTATTAAAGTAAACTTAATGCTTCTGGTAGGGGATTGGGGCCATAGAGAACATAATCTAATTAGGCTGTGGCAAAAATACCCTGTAAACACTGAACTATTAAAACCTTACTTCTCTTTAGAGAAAAGAGAAACATGCTTGAACTCCTAGGAAATCTGAGCAAGTTACTCAGAATAGTGTAATTTAGAAATTGATATGCAAGTGCCATAATAATGCATTTAATCAATCATAGACAGTTACATTCTGAAATTAAGAAGAGAACTTCATGTAGTAATGATGCATTATCTTAACTATAATGCAGCAATTTTCAGTCCTCATTCCAAGCAGGGTATTCGTCGTGGTTTAAACTCTGTCAGCCACGCACTCTCGCTCGTTCACTCACCCCATTCCTTCCCCACGCCCTGCTCCTGGAGGGACGGAGAGGAGAATTAAAAGAATGTAACTCCCATGGGTTGAGATGAGAACAGTCCAGTAACTAAGGTATAACACAAATCACTACTGCTACCAGCAGTAATAATAATGATAAGGAAAATAACAAGGGAAGAGAATACAATACCACCTGCCAATACCCAACCTGACTGAGCAGTGATCTAGCCCTTCCAGGTAACTGCCCCCAGTTTATATACTGGGCGTGACATGCTGTGGTATGGAATACCTCTTTGGCTAGCTTGGGTCAGGTGTCCTGTCTCTGCTTCCTTCTGGCTTCCCCTCCTACCTGGCAGGGCATGAGACTCAGAAAGTCCTTGGTCAGACTAAACATTTGAGCAGTAACTGAAAACATAGGTGTTATTAGCGCTGTTCCCAGGCTGAAAGTGAAAAACACAGCACCTCATCAGCTACTATGAAGGAGAAAAAATGACTGCTACTGCTGAACCCAGGACAGTATCCACCCCTTATTCCATACCATTCACGTCATGCTCAGATCCCATATTTTCAATATACCATCGCTCTTACATATATAAATATATATGTATGTACATACAGAGAGAGAGAGAGATCACTTCTTAGTGCATGGACCAATCCCTATAAAGCTGCTGAGTCCTTTCGGTCCATGATGCCGGGCTCCATCTCTTGTAACAGTCTTTCTGGGCAGGAGAGGATGTGTGCAGTGTTGGGTCATTGCTTGCTGATGCTGATCTCTCCTTTACCACAGAACTCGTCTGGTTCTATCAAAGTTTATTCTTTGTTGGGATGATGGTCGGAGGGAAGTCAGGGTCAGTCGCTGTTGACCTGAAGATACCGAGTTGGTGGGCTATAAAAGTATTACGTCGCAGGCAACAGCATACAATGGAGTTCATTGGCTGTTTTCCTCTAAAATCAAATCCCCTTGAGGTACACATCGGACTTCCCCATCTTCCCACATTACCCACCAAGTATATCCGGGTCCCTGAGCAAAAGCAATCTCACGAGTGGGTTTGCCTTTACCTGAAGCAGGAATAACCCAGACTGTCTTCCCCAGCAAATTCTTTATGTGCACCACAGGAACTTTCTCCCCTTTACAGTATGTAAAAGTTCTGACTGGGCTGGGCCAGCCCTGTTGGCAGATCCTCTGGTGTTGACCAACCAGGTGGCTTTGGTAAATGTGTATCCTAACGTCTGAAAGTCCCACCACCCATTGCTCTCAGTGTAGTTTTTAACAGCCCATTGTACTGTTCGATTTTCTCAGAGGCTGGTGCATGGTAGGGGATGTGATATACCCACTCAATGCCATGCTCTTTGGCCCAAATGTCTATGAAGTTATTCCAGAAATGAGTCACATTGTCTGACTCAATTCTCTCTGGGGTGCGAATGTCGCCACAAAATCTGTTTCTCAAGGCCCAGGATAGTGTTCCAGGCAGTGGCATGGGGCACAGCGTATGTTTCCAGCCATCCGGTGGTTGCTTCCTCCATGGTAAGCGCAGCACTTGCCTTGGCAGGTTGGTGAGAGTATGATATAGAATCATAGAATCATGGAATAGTTAGGGTTGGAAAGGACCTCAAGATCATCTAGTTCCAACCCCCCTGCCATGGACAGGGACACCTCACACTAAACCATCCCACCCAAGGCTTCATCCAACCTGGCCTTGAACACCGCCAGGGATGGAGCACTCACAACCTCCATGGGCAACCCATTCCAGTGTCCCACCACCCTAACAGGAAAGAATTTCCTCCTTATATCCAATCTAAACTTCCCCTGTTTAAGTTTTAACCCGTTACCCCTTGTCCTTTCACTACAGTCCCTGACAAAGAGTCTCTCCCCAGCATCCCTATAGGCCCCCTTCAGGTACTGGAAGGCTGCTATGAGGTCTCCACGCAGCCTTCTCTTCTCCAGGCTGAACAGCCCCAACTTCCTCAGCCTGTCTTCATATGGGAGGTGCTCCAGTCCCCTGATCATCCTCGTGGCCTCCTCTAGACTTGTTCCAGCAGTTCCATGTCCTTTTTATGTTGAGTACAAGAGAACTGCACACAATACTACAGGTGAGGTCTCACAAGAGCAGAGCAGAGGGGCAGGATCACCTCCTTCGACCTGCTGGTCACGCTCCTTTTGATGCAGCCCAGGATACGGTTGGCTTTCTGGGATGCAAGCGCACACTGCCGGCTCATATTCATTTTCTCATAGACCAGCACCCCGAAGTCCTTCTCTGCAGGACTGCTCTGAATCTCTTCTTTGCCCAGTCTGTAGCTGTGCCTGGGATTGCTCCGACCCAGGTGTAGGACCTTGCACTTGTCGTGGTTGGTGTCATCGGCAAACTTGCTGAGGGTGCACTCAATCCCACTGTCCATGGCAGCGATGAAGATGTTAAGCAAGATCGGTCCCAACACCAATCCCTGAGGGACACCACTCGTTACCGGGAACTTCACCTGACTGCCATGATTTTTCAAATATGATGGCCAGTGGCTTAGCGACTTCTTTCGCCAGCTCCTTCAGGACCCGCGGATGGATTCCATCAGGTCCCACGAACTTGTGCGCGTTCAGATTTTTAAGATGGTCTCGAACCAGATCCTCTCCTACAGTGGGCCCAAGGTCTTCATTCTCACAGTCTCTGCGTCTACCTTCTAAGACCTGGGTGGTGCAGTCAGAGCCTTTGCCAGTGAAGACCGAGGCAAAGAAGTTATTCGGAACCTCAGCCTTCTCCAAATCCTGTGTAGCCAGTTCTCCCGAAAGGTTCCTCAGGGAGCCTATGTTGTCCCTAGTCTGGTTTTTGTTTGCTACGTACCTGTAGAATCCCTTCCTGTTATCCTTAACATCCCTGGCTAGGTATAATTCTAACTGGGCCTTAGCCTTCCTAACCTGGTCCCTAGCTTCCCGGACAACATCCCTGTACTCTACCCAGGCCGCCTGTCCTTGCTTCCACTTTTTATAAGCCTTTTTTTTTCTTTGAATTTTCCTCAGCAGCTCCTTATCCATCCAAGGAGGTCTCCTGGCCCTCCTGCCACACTTCCTTCTAGTTGGGATGCAGCACTCCTGAGCTTGTAGCAGGTGATCCTTGAATATCAACGAAGAATCTTGGGCCGCCCTGCCCTCCAGGGCTATATCCCATGGAACCTTACTAAGCAGGCTCCTGAAGAGGCCAAAGTCTGCTCTTTTGAAGTCCAGGGCAGTGAGCTTGCTATACGCTCTTCTCACTGTCCTGGGGATCTCAAATTCAACCATCTCGTGAACGCTGCATCCAAGGCTGCCCTGGAGTACCAGATTCTCAACAAGCCCTACCCTGTTGGTGAGC
The DNA here is from genome assembly GCF_037157495.1 of Lathamus discolor. Classification (NCBI taxonomy): domain Eukaryota; kingdom Metazoa; phylum Chordata; class Aves; order Psittaciformes; family Psittacidae; genus Lathamus; species Lathamus discolor. The sequence goes on along the minus strand of NC_088884.1, from coordinate 89,648,336 downwards.
ACAAGGTCAAGCATGGCACCTCTCCTTGTCGGCTCCTCTATTACTTGCAGAAAGAAGTTGTCTTTCACACAATCGAGGAACCTCCTGAATTGCTTGTACCGTGCAGTGCCATCGTTCCAACAGATGTCAGGGTGGTTGAAGTCCCCCATGAGAACAAGGGCCTGAGAGCGTGAGGCTTTTCCTATTTGTCTGTTGAGTGCTTCATCCACAGGTTCTCCTTGATCTGGCAGCCTGTAACAGATTCCCACAGTAATGTCTCCCATGCCTGTTCTCCCTTTAACCCTGACCCACTAACTCTCTGTAAACTGCTCACCTGTCCCCAGACAGAGTTCCATACCCTCCAGCCTATCCCTAACGTAAAGGGCAACTCCCCCTCCCCGCCTGCCAGGCCTGTCTTTTCTAAAGAGCCTGTAACCTTCCATTCCAACACTCCTGTCTTAGGAGCCATCCCGCCATGTTTCTATGATGCCTATTATATCATACCCCCGTAGACATGCACACATCTCTATTTACTCTTGTTTGTTCCCCATGCTACAGGCGTTTGTAGAGAGGCATCTGAGCCGAGCTCCAAATGAAGCCGGCTCGTTGGCTGGAGCAGCTGGAATATATGTACATTGTTCCAAGCATTTACTATAGGTGTTGGCAACTGACTGGGTGTGTTGGGATGGAATGACGCCCCCCTCCCCCAACACATCTAGTTTGAAGCCTCCTTGACCAGTCTGGCAAGCCTCCTACCAAAACTGTTCTTCCCCTTCTTTACCAGAGCAGCTCCACCAGCCCCCAGTAGACCTGGCCTACTATCTCAGTCCCATGTTCAAGATACCCAAACCCCTGACTATGACACCACCCTTTTAACCATTTATTAACCTGGCCAATCCTCCTAGCTTTTTTTTGGTCCTCCCCTGTGTCCTGGAGAATTGACAAAAAGACTATCTGAGCTCCAGAGCCCCTAACCACCTCTCCCAGGGCTCTGTAGTCTTTCTTTATGGTCCCCAGTGTACTACTATCTATATCCCTAGCACCCACATGGATCACTAGGAGTGGGTAATAGTCTGTGGAACTTACTAGCGCAGGCAGCCTCTCTGTAACATCCCTGATCTGTGCTCCTGGTAGGCAGCACACCTCCCTCGAGACGGGGTCAGGCTGACAGACGAGTGCTTCCATCCCTTTCAAAGTAGAGTCCCCTATTACTACGACCCGCCACTTTTTCTTTGTAGTGCCAGTAGTGATCTTTACCTGTGCATAATCTGGCTGTTTGTGGTGCAAGTGCGTTTCCTCATTAGTCTCCTGCAGGACAGCAAAGCGGTTCTTCGTGGGGACAACAGATTTAGGAGGAAGCCCCTTGCATTTAATTGTCCTTTTCCTCCTTCTTTTGTTATTTTTCTTTGTCACTAATTCCCAATTTACCGGGTTGGTGGCCTCCTTCTTTCCTTCATGAGCTGGAGGTGAAGCTTGAGGCCCCTGCACAGTATGCAGCCGGAGCAAGCAGCCCTGCTTCCTCTCAGCTACCCTGACATCTTGAAGCCTGCTAATAGCATTCCGCAGCTCAGCCACCTGCTGCAGGAGGACCTCCACCAGGGAGCACCGAGCGCAGTCCTGCCCATCGTGCACCTTTCGCTCACAAGACCAGTGCAGGCACCCTCTACACTCCGAGCTCTGCACTGCAGCCTCCCCTGTCATCTGCTCTGTCTGGCTGCCTACGCTGGCCACCGCCGGGGCAGCCAGAGCAGAGCTCCCAGACCAGGCCCTGGCCATATGACGGGTGCTCACCATCCAGCGCAAACTGCCTCCACCCACTCTGTTCACCACGTTCCTGGTCACTCACGCTCCCTAGGGCAGGTTTTTAACCACTCAGGGTTGGTGCCACTGTTCCTGGCTCCGCCCCCTGTGAGTCAGCTGCTCGCCTCAGCTGAGTTGCCAGCTCCAGGGCAGGTCCTGTCGAGGACTTGAGGCTCCCTCGGTAGCTCTGGCCACTCTGAGCTGAGGCTCCTGGACGCTGATCTCTCCCCAGCTCTGGTGTTAGAGGCGTCCTCTCTCAAGCTACTCACCTCAGCAATTGCATATAATCAATCTGCCAGTCCTCCCCATATTTGTACTTCAGCCATCGTCCTCCATACCAAAGAGGCTTTAACCATTTATCTTGCTTAATTGCAGCACGTTTCACAGTCATGAATAACCTGGGCAATAATGTCCATTGTTAAGTCCACCCCTCAGTCAAGAGCCCATCTATATGTTGCATCTCTGCCCTGATGGCCTGAAGTGTCATGGGCCCACCAGGCCAAAAGTAATTCACCTTTATGTTGCCAATCTAAGTCCCTCTGAGTCACTTCAATCTTAGCACCTTTATCCACTTGTTGGTTGTTTTGGTGTTCCTCAGTGGCCTGACTCTTGGGTACATGAGCATCTACATGGCGTACCTTCACCACCAGGTTCTGCACCCGGGCAGCGATATCTTGCCACAGTGCAGCAGCCCAGATGGGTTTACCTCTGCTTTGCCAGTTGCTCTGTTTCCATTGCTGCAACCACCCCCACAGGGCATTTGCCACCATCCATGAGTCAATATAGAGATAAAGTACTGGCCACTTTTGTCGTTCATCAATGTCCAAGGCCAGCTGGATGGCTTTCACCTCAGCAAACTGACTCGATTCACCCTCTCCTTCAGCAGTTTCTGCAGCTTCTTGCTGGGGAATCCATATGGCTGCCTTCCATCTCCGGTGCTTTCCCACAATACGGCAGGACCCATCAGTAAACAAGGCACGCTGCTTTTCACTTTCTGACAGTTTATTATATGGTGGGGCCTCTTCAGCATGCATCACCTCCTCCTCTGGTGGCATTCCAAAATCTTTGACCTCTGACCAGTCCGTGATGATTTCTAGAATGCCTGGATGACTGGGATTTCCTATTCGAGCTTGTTGTGTAATTAGTGCAGTCTACTTACTCCATGTAGCATCGCGTTTAATTTGCTCAAAGGCTTGTTGTTGCTCAGGCCCCATTTAAAACCACTTTTCTTCTGGGTCACATGATAGAGAGTGCTTACCTATCGAAATGCAATTTGGGATGTGCATTCTCCAGAACCCCACAACACCCGAGAAAGCTTGTATTTCTTTCTTATTAGTTGGTGGAGACATTGCTGTTATCTTGTTGAGCACATTTGTGGGAATCTGGTGACGTCCATCTTGCCATGTTTTTACCCAAAATCTAATCTCCTGTGCAGGTCCCTTGACCTTACTCCGTTTTATGGCAAAACTGCCTTTCAGCAGGATTTGGATTATTTTCCTCCCTTTCTCAAAAACTTCTTCTGCTGTATCACCCCACACAACAATGTCATCAATGTATTGCAGGTGTTCTGGAGCTTGCCCCTGTTCCAGTGCAGTCTGGATCAGTCCATGGCAGATGGTAGGGCTGTGTTTCCACCCCTGGGGCAGTTGGTTCCAAGTGTACTGGATGCCTCTCCAAGTAAAAGCAAACTGTGGCCTGTACTCTGCTGACAAAGGAATTGAGAAAAATGTGTTGGCAATAGCACTCAATGGTGGTGTGACTTCATTCAGGCCATGATAGTCTACTGTGTGTCTCCACTCTCCGTTAGACTTTTGCACTGGCCATATGGGGCTATTAAAGGGTGAGGAGGTCCTACAGATCACTCCTTGACTCTCCAGTCTACGGATCAGCTGATGGATAGGAATCAGGGAGTCTCGGCTGGTGCGATATTGCCGCCGGTGCACTGTTGTGGTCACGATTGGCACTTGTTATTCTTCGACCTTCAGCAACCCCACAACAGAAGGATTCTCTGAGAGACCAGGCAAGGAGGGCAGCTGCTCAATTTCCTCAGTCTCCAAAGCAGCAATACCAAAAGCCTATCGGTACCTTTTTAGGTCTTTGAAGTACCGTCTCCTGAGGTAGTCTATGCCGAGATCAGTTTCATGATCAATGATTCTAATGTATTGCAAGTCATTACCATAAAGTACAATGAGACAAGAACCTTAGCCCAAGCCCCCCACCTGATAAACACTAACACAGGAAATACTGGCTGTAAGGTACTACATACTGAAACTGTGAGATCAGAAGCAACAACTTGGAGAGCCAATAAATCAGCATTGTGACTAGTGACTATTAATCTGAAACAATGAATGCTTATCACAAATACAATTAGACACACTCTGGTCAGATCTGTCATTATCTCAACCATTCGGGCCCCACGCTGGGCGCCAAAAAGAACTGTCATGGTTTAAAACCCAGGCAGCCACACAGTCTCGCTCGCTCACTCCCCCTGTTCCTTCCCCCCGCCCCCACTCCTGGAGGGACGGGGAGGAGAATTGAAAGAATGTAACTCCCATGGGTTGAGATAAGAGCAGTCCAGAAACTCTGGTGTAACACAAACCACTACTGCTACCACCAGTAATAATAATGATAAGGGAAATAACAAGGGAAGAGAATACAATGCCACCCGCCAGTACCCAGCCTGACCGAGCAGTGAACTATCCCTTCTGGGTAAATCTCAGTTACATCCTGGCCATGACATGCTGTGGTATGGAAGACCTCTTTGGTTAGCTTGGGTCAGGTGTCCTGTCTCTGCTTCCTCACGGCTTCCTCTCCTCCCTGGCAGAGCATGAGACTCACAAACTCTTTGGTCAGACTAAACATTTGAGCAGTAACTGAAAACATCGGTGTTACCAGCTCTGTTCCCAGGCTGAAAGTCAAAACACAGCGCTGCACCAGCTACTAAGAAGGAGAAAAAATGACTGCTACTGCTGAACCCAGGACAGTATTGCACAGGTTAAGGTCATATTTAACCAGTGACTAGGTGGAGGGATGATGGTAGAGCGGTAGATGTAGTTTTTCTTGATTTCAGTAAGGCATTTGATGCTGTCTCCCACAGCATCCTCATAGATAAGCTAAAGAAGTGTGGGCTTGACGATCAAGTAGTGAGGTGGATCGAGAACTGGTTGAAAGGAAGAAGGCAGAGTTGTGGTCAATGGCGCAGAATCTAGTTGGAGGTCTGTGACTAGTGGAGTTCCTCAGGGGTCGGTGCTGGGACCGGTGCTGTTTAATATTTTCATCAATGACCTGGATGAGGGAACTGAGTGCACCCTCAGCAAGTTTGCTGATGACACAAAACTGGGAGGAGTGGCTGACACACCAGAAGGCTGTGCTGCCATTCAGCGAGACCTGGACAGGCTGGAGAGTTGGGCAGGGAGAAACTTGATGAAATTTAACAAGGGCAAGTGTAGAGTCTTGCATCTGGGGAAGAACAACCCCATGTACCAGTACAGGTTGGGGGTTGACCTGCTGGAAAGTAGCGAAGGGGAAAGGGACCTGGGGGTCCTGGTGGATAGGAGGATGACCATGAGCCAGCAATGTGCTCTTGTGGCCAAGAAGGCAAATGGCATCTTAGGGTGCATTAGAAAGGGAGTGGTTAGTAGGTCAAGAGAGGTTCTCCTCCCCCTCTACTCAGCCTTGGTGAGGCCGCATCTGGAATATTGCGTCCAGTTCTGGGCCCCTCTGTTCAAGAAGGACAGGGAATTGCTTGAAGGAGTCCAGCGCAGAGCCACAAAGATGATTAGGGGAGTGGAACATCTCCCTTATGAGGAGAGGCTGAGGGAGCTGGGTCTCTTTAGCTTGGAGAAGAGGAGACTGAGGGGTGACCTCAACAGTGTTTACAAATATGTAAAGGGTAGGTGTCAGGATGATGGAGCTAGGCTTTTTTCAGTGATATCCAGTGATAGGACAAGGGGCAATGGGTGTAAACTGGAACATAGGAAGTTCCACATTAACATCAGGAAGAACTTCTTTACTGTAAGAGTGACAGAGCACTGGAACAGGTTGCCCAGGGAGGTTGTGGAGTCTCCTACACTGGAGATATTCAAGGCCCGCCTGGACAAGTTCCTGTGTGATGTACTGTAGGTTACCCTGCTCTTGCAGGGGGGTTGGACTAGATGATCTTTTGAGGTCCCTTCCAACCCTTGGGATTCTGTGATTCTGTGATCATGCAAGTCCTCAGGGAAAAGTAGGTCACTACATTTTTATTTTCTGTTGCTGTTATCCTATAGTGAGACTCATATGTATCAATATTGATTGGCCACTTACTTTGAGGCTACTTAATTAAGAGCAGTACGATGGCACAGCTTTCAGGCAAAGCCACAGTGCCTTGATTTATGGGCACATCTGGGGAAAAGGTGTAAGGCTAAGGTGCAGCAGCTATCCTTATTTTGCAGCTGAGATTTTTCTTGCATAAGGTTAAATTAAGAGTTTAAAAAAAGGAGATGAATGAATGCAACAAATAAACTAAAAGGACTGGTTTGTCATTATCTAGGAAGTTCGAGGGGACTAAAGGATTCTTACCAGGGTACCTAACTGTCTCATTGCTTATCAGGGTTACCCTGGAGCACCCACCATGAAGCTGTAGAATGTTAATAAGAAAAGAAAATTACTTCTCTGAAATGGCTTGCAGTGAGCATAAGTTGCATCCCTGTTCTTTCAAGTTGGTCTTTTGTGTTTATGCTGTGTGTATGTAGTTCCAAAACATATAAAATTGTAGCTATATGTTTACAGGATCTCCATTTTGGAAAATTCACCAAGCTCATTTGAAGTGTGTTTTATTAGCTAGGAATCTACATAATTCAATTCTTACTTTTATCTACCTTTTGATGCTTAGGGAGCAGTCATTTATTTTTTGTCAGGTTGGTTTAGGCAATAAGTTGTACTTTATCTGACAGCCCTGTGTATTGTGTATATTTCTTCCCCTGGAGCCATGTGCAAGTTGCAGAGCAGAGAATTTAACCTGCTGATTACTAATGAAACCCTGGGGCTTTGCGCTTCCATATATTTCTGTTTCTCAATGACCATGAAAAGTAAGGGAAATCTCATAGAATGAATGCCGTAAGGAATTGTTTCTCATCTGCTCATATTTACACAAAAATAAATATAGAAAATGATTCCTTTAAAAGTTCAAGCCTTTGAATGGAGGTTTGTGCTTAGCAGGCATTAAGTCAAGAATTCACTTGCAAAGGAATGGGTTTTGTTTTTTATCCTCACTAGTAATCTCCTGAATCTCTGCTAGCTCTTGCAAACAGTTTGGTAAGCAAGCAGATGAGATGTCAGAGGACAAAGTATTGCTCTCTAAGGAGAAGGTCTTGGACTTATGGTGAAGTAAAGGCAAGATGTAGTATATAAAAGTATGATTTACACAGTGATTTGACTTTTTAATGTAGCATTTCTTTAAAAGCAAGAAACAAAGCTTAGAAAACATTTTTTTTTTTTTTTTACATCTGCTGCTAGGAGAAACCGAACTTTTTTCATCTCCTTATCATACTAAGTGATAATTAGTGTTTTATGAACATTGTAAAGCCAGACAACTCCATGGTTTCGGCAGAATTTTACTGATAATCTTTTAATTGAAGTAATGGTCTTAGCTGAAATCATCTACTCTGTTCCAGTGTTTTATTTTGGTTCAAGTATACTAATTTCTAAGGACTGGCAGGCAACAGTCCTTTGTATTCAAAAGATTGAGTTGTTGAAGGTTTTGAAGCTTAGAAGCTACAGAACTTGCTGCTTAAAGTATTTCTTGAAGTTTTGTCAGGGGTCTGAAAAATTATACTTTGTTTCTTGAGTTATCTGTATGGGGCATTGAGTTCTCCCAGTAAACATGTATTTGTAAAGACTTCTTGAGAATCAGAAATACTTTATTGAATACAGAGGGTTCTTCACAAAACTCTTTAAATTGATTGCTTGCTCATTCTTACCCTTCACTCATTTTCTTCATCATATTTATGGCATAATTATAATAGCTACCTATATCTTAATCTTGCACAGGACTTTGTGCAGAAAATAGACTTAGAATGCAGAGTAGTGAATTTTTAGGGTAATAGCAAATAGTACAAAATAAATGAGGTGTAATACATTTAATCATAGAATTCTAACAATGGTTATGATGATAGAGATACTCAGAAGTGTTTACATGTGTTATCAGAAGAGCAAAAGTGATTGGCAACACCTAGATTCAAAACAAATCTGCAAAAATAAAGCAAGGACCAAATCTCTGCAGGCTGGAGGAATGGCTTAATTTCAGGCTCTTTATTCAGAAAGTAAACAGGTCTCCTAGGGATGAAACCAATACAAGTTAAAAAAAAATAAAAATGTAGCTGTTGTGGCAAATGGATGTTTTCTGTTTTGGCTACCATGCTAAAAGACAATAAGCTTTAGCTGTAGTTATTTAGTCTGATTTTTCTGAAGGCTTTCACAACCTTACAGAAAGTGTATTCTTACACAGCATATCCCTTCACTGAGCTCTGAAAGGGACCACTGAGCTCATTTGAGCATTGCCCTGCCCCAAATCAAGCTCATAATCAATTAATTAATGTTCTCTTCTTCATTTTTGCATAGTTTTCAGAGGGTTGTTGTGTAGCCCCTGTTTTCTGTAGCTTGGACAGCTGCAGTTCACTCCGTCCCTTCAGTTACATCTCTGATCATTCTTGATCATCTGTTTCTGTGTCTCATTTATAGGTCTGCATGTTCTATCTCAAGTCTGTACCCTCAGGGCCACAGAGTGATGGTGACCAAGTCCTTGCTGACATTCTTTCACGTAGAACTTGAATAGTGCTTTTTAAAACAAACTTCTGAGATTTTCAAGAGTCACCAGGTCGTGTTGGGCGAAACAGCCCCTGGGTACATTCTCATGCTTTTACAGCTCCCACTGTCAGGGTGGGCACCTAATCGGGCTGCATTGTGGGCATGTGACACCTCTCCACTTCTGTTCAGCTCAGTGAGATTGATTTTGTTTAAAGATCCTTGGCTATTTTTATAACAAAGTAGTAGGTCAACCCATTTTTTCCTAATAGTGGAAATAACTAAAACAGTACATAGAGCTCTGAAATCATTACTCTCTTCATGTATCATTTAGTGAGCAAATTCTCTCTCTTCATCCTCATGTGAAAGTCATCTTAGAATCCGCAGCTTTTCCCAACACAAGAGACAAAAATAAATTTAAGTTGAAAAAAAGACAGAATATTAACACGTTTTAAAAGAAGGAACAATCAAGACAAGTGAAAACAAAATCCCTTTGGTGGCTGAAATCAAATTTCTATTCCCAGAACTGAGCAGTATCTCTGCACTCTGATTCATTTCACAGAGTCACAGAATCCCAAGGGTTGGAAGGGACCTCAAAAGATCATCTAGTCCAACCCCCCTGCAAGAGCAGGGTAACCTACAGTACATCACACAGGAACTTGTCCAGGCGGGCCTTGAATATCTCCAATGTAGGAGACTCCACAACCTCCCTGGGCAACCTGTTCAAGTGCTCTGTCACTCTTACAGTAAAGAAGTTCTTCCTGATGTTAACGTGGAACTTCCTATGTTCCAGTTTACACCCATTGCCCCTTGTCCTATCACTGGATATCACTGAAAAAAGCCTAGCTCCATCATCCTGACACCCACCCTTTACATATTTGTAAACACTGTTGAGGTCACCCCTCAGTCTCCTCCAAGCTAAAGAGACCCAGCTCCCTCAGCCTCTCCTCATAAGGGAGGTGTTCCACTCCCTTAATCATCTTTGTGGCTCTGCGCTGGACTCCTTCAAGCAATTCCCTGTCCTTCTTGAACAGAGGGGCCCAGAACTGGATGCAATATTCCAGATGCGGCCTCACCAAGGCTGAGTAGAGGGGGAGAAGAACCTCTCTTGACCTACTAACCACACCCTTTCTAATGCACCCTAAGATGCCATTTGCCTTCTTGGCCACAAGAGTACATTGCTGGCTCATGGCCATCCTCCTATCCACCAGGACCCCCAGGTCCCTTTCCCCTTCGCTACTTTCCAGCAGGTCACCCCCCAACCTGTACTGGCACATGGGGTTGTTCTTCCCCAGATGCAAGACTCTACACTTGCCCTTGTTGAATTTCATCAAGTTTCTCCCTGCCCAACTCTCCAGCCTGTCCAGGTCTTGCTGAATGGCAGCACAGCCTTCTGGTGTGTCAGCCACTCCTCCCAGTTTTGTGTCATCAGCGAACTTGCTGAGGGTACACTCAGTTCCCTCATCCAGGTCGTTGATGAAAATATTAAACAGCACTGGTCCCAGAACCGACCCCTGAGGGACTCCACTAGTCACAGACCTCCAGCTAGATTCTGCGCCATTGACCACAACTCTGCCTTCTTCCTTTCAACCAGTTCTCGATCCACCTCACTACTTGATCGTCAAGCCCACACTTCCTTAGCTTATCTATGAGGATGCTGTGGGAGACAGTATCAAATGCCTTACTGAAATCAAGAAAAACCACATCTACCGCTCTACCATCATCCCTCCACCTAGTCACTTCCTCATAGAAGGCTATAAGGTTGGTCATACATGACTTCCCCTTCATAAAACCATGTTGGCTGTTCTTAATGACCCCCTCATCCTTTATATGCCTAGAGATGGAGTCAAGAATAAGTTGTTCCATCACCTTTCCAGGGATGGAGGTAAGGCTGACCAGTCTATAATTACCCGGGTCCTCCTTTTTGCCCTTCTTATAGACTGGGGTGACATTTGCCATCCGCCAATCCTCAGTCACCTCTCCCATTTCCCACCATTTACCAAAGATGATGGAGAGTGGCCTAGCAATGACCTCTGCCAGCTCCCTCAGCACCCGTGGGTGCATTCCATCCCGACCCATCGATTTACAGATGTTCAGATTGCATAGCTGATCCCTAACCCAATCCTCATCTACCAAAGCAAACCCCCTTTCTGTTTCAGTTTCAGGGGCACAATGGAAAAGCACTGATTCAAACAAGGCTAGTCTTTTCACTGCTCTGTGCAGCTTCTAGTAGCAGTGTCATAGTTTCCTTAAGTTTCTCAATTTAGTTCTGCCAAACTATTTTTCTACAAAATCTAGGCAGTGTTTCCTGGCAAACTTCCTGTGGATCCTTCAGCCCTAACTGATTAAATATTATCATAGAATAGAAAGGTGAGCTTATGCTTTAACTTGGGGTTAACTGTTGAAGACTGTGCTTCTAGGCAGGAACTGTATGTGCACAGACTTGCTGTATTTTCTAGTTATGGAAAGGAAGTGAAGCAAACTGGTCATCTGGCAACTGCTCTCCTGAGCCACGCTGAGTGACTAAGAGAGGAGGAGTTTTACCTGTCTCTTGAGGCAATGAATAACTGCCTTCTAAATAATCTTAAATCACAGAGTCTGCCCAGGCATATTTACAGTTCACCAGAGTAGCCAGAAAATGACCATGTTGCAACTTATAAGCAAGCAGTTTGTCTCATTGGCAACCTCAGCACTGATCTGCTGAATAAAAAGTTATTTCCAGACAAATTGCTCTTTGTTCAAGGTGTTCCCTTCCTGAGTTAGAAGCAATGACATTTGAGTGCTTAATTGGATATTGCCAGAACACTTACACTTCATTCAGATTGGAAAAACAGTTCTGAGTAGAAAACTTTAACCAGTGCATTATCTTTATTTACAGCCTTTAGTTTCATCAAAAGTGTTGCAAGTGAATAGCATATAGAGAACCCACAGTGTGATTCCTAAGCAGTCCTATTATCACTAAACAGGAAATTACATTGTGTACTTAAAGTTATCGAGCACATCAGCAGGAAGAAACTGAATTACTACAGTATTGCATGTTTTGCATTGTATTCTCAACCAGAATTTTAATTCCTTGTTTTGAAGTTGCCGAGTAAGGTTTCAGTATTAAAAAGTTTGTTGTTTGTTTTTTTTCCTTTCCATGATTATGCTGGACCTCATGTACTCCCAGATGTTTAAAAAAAAAAAAAAAAAAAAAAATCAGAGCTCATAGACATTGCTACAGCTGACAAAGCAAGGTAAATTGCTTTTATGTCTCAGGCTAAATGGCATGCCCCCTTTTGAAAAGTTACAAGAGAGGAAAATTCCATGAGTGCAATGTCACTTGTTCATCCCTTTGGGATGAACATTGGGATGAGCATTTTATCAAGACACAGGAAAGTTCAAGATAAATCACATATCCTAATTTTGTACTGTGCTGCTTCTACACATAAATCCAGATAGGAAAACAAAGGTAAAATGCTGGAGGATGTGCTGAATATGAGTGCTAATGCTGTTGTCTTTTCATTGAATTATTGTTTTCAATTTCATACTGTAAAAAATGTTCCATTGAAAAGATGTATCAAGCTGATCAGGTATATTCAGCCTCACAGAATTACCGCAGTTAGATTTTATGACTCAATACTACAGTTTTTCGTTCATACAGTAAGTTCAATACTCTTCTAGTTCTGCAAGGAAAAGTAAATAAAAGATAGGACACTGAGAACGATCTTTAAATAGTTTCCCATTGAAAAATATATGGATTTTACTTCTAAGTCCCAGTAACATCGATCATCTTCAGAAATGGCTTGTTTGCAAACTTTTAAAATCATGTATCAAAACATGGATTTGTTCTTTGTTGTTGGTTTCGGTTTTTTTTTAGAAGTTATCCTGGGTGTTACATCCTCTCTTCCTGTTTTCCAGTAGAGTAGCAACTGTATTCTAACTTGTACATAGGATCTCCATTATATGTAAAATGGATGCATATTACAAAATTGTAGGGAGAAGGGAGAAAGATTTAAGTTACAGACTTTGAAGGTGATCCCATCACATAAAACCAGTGTCAGACCCAAGATCCACCTCACCCAAACCCCTGTATCCTAAAAGCAAAATAGTGATATTTCCCCTGAATTCTTTCCTGGCATCTGTTGCTACATGGCTTGGGATCTTTCTGAGCCAGACATGATGCATGCTTGATCCAACTCTTAAAAGAATTTTTCTGCCATGAATTTTCCCATTCCGCTTCTGAATCCAGAAAAACTTGGCATTCTAGTCCTGACCCTGCCACAACTGCTGTACAGCTAATTTCCGTGCATTGCAGTCTGGGGCAATTTTTGGGGTCCTGACTTCCCCTGACCAGGACTCTGGGCCTGCTTCCACATGCACAGCTTGTGTCTGACATAAAGGCTCTCAGGGAGTCCAGCTCTTCTGAAGGAATGGCATAAAATGAAGACTTCTAGGGAAACCTATTTGCAGTCTGCCTGTCTCAGACTCACTTGGTGGACTTAAAAGCATAATGATCACTTCATATTTGCAGAGAAAAGCAGAACTGGTCAGCAATATATCAGTGTGCAAATTTATTTACAGTTTGCATTTTCTTTCCATCCACTGAGAGAATAAGATGATCAAGTAAACAGTTTTTAAAAAACAAGATTTTTTTTTTTCCAGGGAGAAGGCATGGGAGGGAGTGGAAATAACGGCAGATTCCTTTGATGTTAGGCTTCACGCTGCATAAACCTCCCATGGACTCATCATTAGTTCTTGTCAACTCTTAGGATCTTTTGGCTTAGGGCCAAACAATTGATATAGTAGAGAGCTTCCAGCTAAAATAACAGCCTCTGCATCTTTATCTTCCCATCCATCAGATTGTTGGTGGAAGATAGGGCTAATTTGTCACTCTGCCCACTTGGAAAAGCTTGATAAATGGCTTAATTAGACTTTTTTTTTTTTTTTTCAAGAAATCATGTTTTTTGCAGTCTAGAGGCTGGGAAAACAATGGCTAAGGATTAAGTCTGAAAAGGAAAACGTTTTTTCTTCAGTAAAGATTAGAGGAAATGTGACCATTATTCAAACACAAGAAGAAAGTGCAGATGTTAGGAAAGAGTTTGAGGGACAAAACACCCCAAAGCACCCTAACAGATAAGTGTTCTGTGCACCGTATGGTTACCCAAAGCCTGAAGGCAACCATGTGTCTCTAGAAACATTAGCCTGCAGTGCCATTTTTATTATGCTGCCCCAAAAATTAAAGTGCACCTACGCCTTTGTGTTTAGACCTCTAAAGCAGATAAGACACCAGTTTACCAAAAGAACGTCTAATAGATAATTAACTGTATCTGTTTAATGCTTTTTACATCTTCCAGTGTGTTATCTATACTAAAGGGACCCATGCTTTCCAGGAGGCTTCTGAGGTTAGTACCTACACCAGTCAAAGCAAGGACTTTGCTTCTAATCTCATTCCTTATTTTAAGAATAAAAAGGGGCTGCTCCCAGGTGCCATTCTTCCCCCAGTGTGTCAGGACTGAGCCAGTCCAGATCACAATTTTTGAGTGTTTCTACTCATAACATGCAGGTAAAAGGACTTTTGCCTTTTTTTTTTTTCCTTTTTTTGAGCTCATTTCATGCTTATGAATCAAAACCTTATGTGGATTAAAATCAGTGGGTTTGATGCTTTCAAACTTTCAGCCAGAAAAAATGGAGAGAGAGGCTGAGTAAAGTTGTTCTCTCAACTGTTGTTTCAGCCACCAAGTTTAGATAATTATCCCTCCAGTTTTCATGCATTATTATAACATGTATGCACATGTATTCGCACATATAGATGTGTCTGTGCGAATCTTAGCAAGTTAGGTATGTCTGGGCTTTCTATTTCTAATAATCTTTTTTCTGTAACTATTCCGTTTGTGTCACTGAGGAAACCTTTCTCTGCTCTGATGTAATTAACAAGGCAACAGACAAGCTGCATCCTCCTTTTTTGACAAACTGTCCACGAATGGGATGTAATTCAGAAAGAGTTTAAAACTCTTTAGCCTCCAGGCAGGAAATTATTAAGGAAAAGACAAATCTTTTTCAATTAAAAATATTTAGAAGCCCTTTCTCCATAGTACAGTAATCTGAAATGACACTTGAGGGGTAATAGGCCTCGTATTAGTACTTCTTCAACAAAATGTCTTATCTTTTGTTCTAAATTAACTGTGTCTTTCTCGCACGTCCTAAAGATGTCAGTTTGGGTATTCTGTGTAAGGCAACATCTTCTGATATAATATTTCTGAGAAGAAAGTCAAAATGAACATGTTTAAACAATAATAACCTTGTACGCCCCAGACTCCACAACCCTTTCTGGGCAGCCATTAACAATAAACGATTAGCATTCCTGAACAGGTAGTGGGAGCAAGCCTCCATGTGGGTCAAATCCAGGCGGCATTGCATGTGTAAAGGCACAGTGGGAAATGCCTGAGAGTTTTGCTGGCCAGCCTCCAGGCAACCAGTACAGTTGCAATCAGAAATGATGACAGGTTACTGATCTCTCCTGACTCCTCAGTGGCCTCTGCTAGACCAAATAATTGCAATGTAGATACTACATTGGAAGTGTTCTCCATCTCTGCAAGGTAAGGTTGCCAAAATGGGACCATGGTGACCCAGTGCCAAGCAGCACTGGCACGCTCCTGGCATGGCTGGCAAGGTGGGGATGGTGCAGCTCCACTGCTTTTTGTCATTTCCAGAGCTCTTGCAAGCGGTTATGGGTGAAGCTATTCATGCACAGGTTTAGACGATCTGGTCCCAAGACATTAACTGCCCACATCACTAGTGAACTGAAAGCGACTGGTACACTGTGAACTGGTACCACTGGTACATGCAGCTTTAGATCTTACTAGGAAGCCTGATCTGTCTAATTGCAGAATCAAAAAGTTCAACAAATTGGATACACACTGGGACATAGTGCATTTATAGGATTATTTTTTGATTGAAGGGAAAAGAGCATTTTCTTCTGTATAAGGAAGTGTCCTAGACATGAGGAGAAAAATACTTTGTCAATCCCTGTGTTGTTGATTTAATGTTTTAAAGTAAGTGAATATATGCAGTATATTTTACTACATTTTAAGAACTGTCAGAAGTAGAACTGGCTAAGTCTAGAGTAATTCTTTTTGATTTAGAGCCAGTTGTGGATATTACTATTTTAAATTAATTCAATATGTTTTGAATTGCTCTGCCACTTAGTTTACTGGGAAACTCAAACCATTTTTAACAAAACAGACTGGTATTGAGTCAAGCCAGTATTTAAGACCACATAAAACAGTGCACTGCAGACGGTGCAAAAAGAAACTTCTGGACTATATAAATTACAATTAATTTAACTTGCATGCATTAGAAAGCAAACATAAAACTCTACAGGTGCTCTGAAATGAAATATAATTCTCCACACTTTCACCTGTGATTTGCAATTAAAAGGAAAATCAAAGGTCAGAGGATGAGGTTTCTCCAGATATCAAGCATCCAGGAGGTCCAGTAAGAGTGTATTAATTAACTGGAAGGTTTACAGTTAAGTCTTTTGTAAATCCAGATACAGTTACAGTTTTTAGCCTACCTAAACTTCCTATGGTATGACACAAAAGCAAGCATATGCCCTGTTAGTAAACCAGGGATACAGAGTAGCGCTGTTCATGAAGTGGACACACAGATCCATAAGCATTTCAGCCTTTCCAGTATTGCAGCTTTGCTGTGTTTTATGAGTAGAAATGATGAGTAGCCTGAAGTAGTCTTTGATGTCTCACATGAATGTGCAATAGTCTAATACAACTGTGATGCCTAACCCTCACATGGCCGATGGTTTTGCAAGGGGTTGCTTCCTCTAATGATTGCATGGTTCTCAAGCATTTAGGGAGATGAACTTGATTTCTTCAAGTTGTCAGGTGTCCTCTTTTCTTTTTTTCCCCAGTAGTTTACCGTAATAGGCTCAGATATTTTATATACAGCTACATTTAATAGCATTTGCAAAATGACTGTAAATCTGCCATCAAATTGCTTGTTTATACATAAAGACATACAACTTCAGAAGAACCTGTTACATGTAAGTAGAGATGAACAGCTCATAACCTCTTAAAATTTCTTATAGAAGTCGTATGTAGCAGTCTGTCCTAAGAAATGAATCATACTTTTATTCTTCTCCTTATAATAAAGATATAGGGAGTTTTATTAAAACCAAAATCTTAATTGTTTTATTTAGAGCATGACCTGAAAACTATACTCTTAAATCCTTCATAAAATACTTGTATAAATAAACTTTTCTGTAAGGGTTTCAAAACAATGTGTTTGTTTTTACTCAGTCAAAAAGTTTAGAGGGAATAAAGGACAAACAGAAGCAAAGGGCCAGATTTATGGAAGCATAAAAAACTGCACAAGATGGAGTTCAGTCATGAGTAAAGACTTCAGTATTTGGACCTGCAGACTGCTTGTGTATAGATATAGCAGGTTCACTTCTGGAAAGGTAGAGGGAATCTATCACAGTAATGATCCTTTCCCTGAAATGAAGAAAATGGCCAACTTTCTACCCTCTCATGGCACAATTAATTGCAATTTTAGGTTTGGGAAGCTCTACTGTTGGGATTTGTCAGATAAATGGGAATTTTGCTTAAGTAAGTATTATGAAAGGTTTGATCATTTGGGTGACAGCTACTTTCAGAGGGGAGAAAAACAACACAATTAGGAAAGTGTTTCATTGTCTGTAGTGATTTTGATAGTAACAGATCTTCTAGTTCCTCTGGTCCATACTAACCGAGATGATCTCTGCCTGAAGGTTTTGTCCATCACGTATTTAAACTTTATGAATTAACTACATTTTCTTTTCAATACAGATTCCAGTTGCTCCTGGACTCACTAAGAAGGTAAGAGGGAAACACAGTGATGACGGGTTGTAGAACCAGGAGCGAGGACGTAAAGCAGAGAAATAGGTATGTACTGAATATGGTTTATGTATGTTTGCTTTAATCTTTAAATGTAAACTTAATTCTTTTTGCAAGCTAATAATCGCTTACCAGAAACAGATTTGCCTTTCACTGAGACATCAAACTTGAGGTAACAATAGCAAAATGAACAATAGCTTATATGATGGCAACATGAGAAATAGCTTGTAAGTGTTAATGCTTTGGACTCACTTGACTTTTCTTTGCTTGCAGAAGCAGATATGAATGTATTATCCTTTCAAATTGCTTTGATAAATCTCATTCCCTTTAGGTTTAAACATTCCTGAACATCTTTATGCCTTATTGAGCTCTTTCAAACAAACATAAATTAATTTTTTCACTCAACATTTATACTCGTAAGACCTAATTCCCCTGGCCTTCAGCATTATTCTGGTCATGTCCACTTGTGCAAAGTTACCACAATGTTACTCTTCTGGTGTCTTACACACGTGCTTCATGCACTTACAGAGGCACAAAGATCACATGTGGCATTGAGCAGTGCCAAGCAGAGAGAAGACTGAGAGTTTGATTCTGCAGTGTCCTGCTGGGGTGGGCTGGATGGTTAGATGTCAAACATCAATTTTAGATGCAAATCCAGGACACTTGTATGCTTTATGTGACTGCAAATGCAGACTTAACCACCAAGTACTAGCTCCTCTGTGATTCAGCGTATCACAACTGAGTTCAAGTTAAGGTGAACACACATACAGAAAAGAGTTCCTGCCTCATAGATTCTCATACACAAATATTTGGAAAATTGTTATTGGCAGTTGACTCAGCTCTCTTGAAATGATTGAGCCACCTGATTTATACCACTAATTTTTTATTCACTATGCTATAAACACCTGGAAGCTGACCCTGTTCACAGGAAGGTGATATAGAAAACAGAAATTTAGGGTTTTTTTTTGCAGAAAAGGTACCCCACAGTTGTTTTTTTTTTTGGTTTTTTTTTTTTTTTTTGCAGAAAGGTACCAACCAGAATGCTGCAGTTCCACGCAGCCAAGTTTTCATTTGGTTTTATGAGTATGGTAGGTATCACAAGACTTTTGGTTGTCTGGCCCTCAGTCTTGGCAAAGCGGTTTTCTAAGGTAGTGGAGGTAAAAACATAGAAATTCTGTGAACAGAATTTCAGATATTGAAATTCTGTGAACAGAATTTCAGGTTGCTCAGATTTTATATCGTAAGTTTGCTGTGAGATGTCTTATATGAAGCCATTCTCCATTTTTCCTGTTTGCTTTTCTAACAGCTGACTATATCAAACCTGTATATTTACACAAGAACATCCCTATAAACGCTCCATGTGTAGTATTTAATATTTCTATAGTAGATTAGAGGAGGTAAGTAGCTGACAAAGCGCATGAAGGTGATAGAGACCTGAGATGAATTCTTGTCCCAGCAAATCCTTGTAAAGAAATCTCTGCTAAGGAAGAAGGAAGGAATGATCTATCCCAGCTAAGACCCTGAACCACTTATATATAATAATATAAGAAAAAATATCTGCTTTTTCCTTCATGTCTCTGGTATGTCATATAAATGGACTATGGATTCTCTAGTTCAGGAACAAGACTTCATATATAGAATCATAGAATCATAGAATAGTTAGGGTTGGAAAGGACCTCAAGATCATCTAGTTCCAACCCCCCTGCCATGGACAGGGACACCTCACACTAAACCATCCCACCCAAGGCTTCATCCAACCTGGCCTTGAACACCGCCAGGGATGGAGCACTCACAACCCCCCTGGGCAACCGATTCCAGTGCTTCACCACCCTAACAGGAAAGAATTTCCTCCTTATATCCAATCTAAACTTCCCCTGTTTAAGTTTTAACCCGTTACCCCTTGTCCTTTCACTACAGTCCCTGACGAAGAGTCTCTCCCCAGCATCCCTATAGGCCCCCTTCAGGTACTGGAAGGCTGCTATGAGGTCTCCACGCAGCCTTCTCTTCTCCAGGCTGAACAGCCCCAACTTCCTCAGCCTGACTTCATACGGGAGGTGCTCCAGTCCCCTGATCATCCTCGTGGCCCTCCTCTGGACTTGTTCCAGCAGTTCCATGTCCTTTTTATGTTGAGGACACCAGAACTGCACACAATACTCCAAGTGAGGTCTCACAAGAGCAGAGTAGAGGGGCAGGATCACTTCCTTCGACCTGCTGGTCACGCTTTTTGATGCAGCCCAGGATACAGTTGGCTTTCTGGGCTGCAAGCTCACACTGCTGGCCCGTGTTCATTTTCTCATCGACCAGCACCCCGAAGTCCTTCTCTGCAGGGCTGCTCTGAATCTCTTCTTTGCCCCGTCTGTAGCTGTGCCTGGGATTGCTCCGACCCAGGTGTAGGACCTTGCACTTGTCGTGGTTGAACTTCATAAGGTTGGCATCAGCCCACCTCAGAAGTGTGTCAAGGTCCCTCTGGATGGCATCCCTTCCCTCCAGCATATCAACTGGACCACACAGCTTGGTGTCATCGGCAAACTTGCTGAGAGCGCACACAATCCCACTGTCCATGTCAGCAATGAAGATGTTAAATAAGACCGGTCCCAACACCGATCCCTGAGGGTCACCACTCGTTACCGGTCTCCAGCCAGACACTGACCACAACTCTTTGTGTGCGGCCATCCAGCCAGTTCTTTATCCACCAAGTGGTCCATCCATCAAATTGATATCTCTCCAATTCAGAGACAAGGATGTCGTGTGGGACAGTGTCAAACGCTTTGCACAAGTCCAGGTAGATGACCAACTGCTTTACCCTTGTCCATCAGTTCTGTAGCCCCATCATAGAAGGCCACCAAACTGGTCAGGCAGGATTTCCCCTTAGTGAAGCCATGCTGGCTGTCACCAAGCACTGTGTTGTTTTTTATGTGTCTTAGCATGCCTTCCAGGAGAATGTGCTCCAAGATTTTACCAGGCACAGAGGTGAGAATGACTGGTCTGTAATTCCCCTCATCTTCCATTTTCCCCTTCTTGAAAATGGGGGTTATATTTCCCTTTTTCCAGTCGACGGGAACTTCACCTGACTGCCATGATTTTTTAAATATGATGGCCAGTGGCTTAGCAACTTCATTCACCAGCTCCTTCAGGACCCGTGGATGGATTCCATCAGGTCCCACTAACTTGTGCACGTTCAGATTTTTAAGATGGTCTCGAACCAGATCCTCTCCTACAGTGGGCCCAAGGTCTTCATTCTCACAGTCTCTGCGTCTACCTTCTAAGACCTGGGTGGTGCAGTCAGAGCCTTTGCCAGTGAAGACCGAGGCAAAGAAGTTATTTGGAACCTGAGCCTTCTCCAAATCCTGTGTAGCCAGTTCTCCCGAAAGCTTCCTCAGGGATCCTATGTTGTCCCTAGTCTGTTTTTTGTTTGCTACGTACCTGTAGAATCCCTTCCTGTTATCCTTAACATCCCTGGCTAGGTTTAATTCTAACTGGACCTTAGCCTTCCTAACCTGGTCCCTAGCTTCCCGGACAACATCCCTGTGCTCTACCCAGGCTGCCTGTCCTTGCTTCCATTTTTTATAACCTTTTTTTCCTTTGAATTTTCCTCAGCAGCTCCTTATCCATCCAAGGAGGTCTCCTGGCCCTCCTGCCACACTTCCTTCTAGTTGGGATGCAGCACTCCTGAGCTTGTAGCAGGTGATCCTTGAATATCAACGAAGAATCTTGGGCCGCCCTGCCCTCCAGGGCTATATCCCATGGAACCTTACTAAGCAGGCTCCTGAAGAGGCCAAAGTCTGCTCTTTTGAAGTCCAGGGCAGTGAGCTTGCTATACGCTCTTCTCACTGTCCTGGGGATCTCAAATTCAACCATCTCGTGAACGCTGCATCCAAGGCTGCCCTGGAGTACCAGATTCTCAACAAGCCCTTCCCTGTTGGTGAGCACAAGGTCAATATGATACAGGACAGTTCTGAAATACTGAAATGTAATAGACAAAAACGTTCTACAGAGACATACATCTAATTTGTCTTTTAATTTGTGTGTGACCTGATATTTGGCTGCTAAACCAATCCTGTAATTGGACTTACCAAATAACACTCTCATTTCCTTTAGCGACAGGGAAACTGCTAAAGGAAGTCTCTGCCATACTTAGTTTAATTTAGATGATCATCCAAATGCACAGATGTTGATTTAAATCTCCTCTAGAAAAGGAAGTGGGACTCTTTCAGGCACACCGCTGCGACATTTCTAGTTCTCTGGACAGGGCAGGATCCCTACAGAAATGTTCTCCCTTGCACTGAAATATTGCTACAGAGCTGGTAATAAATAACTGAGCTTTGGTAAGGTGTAAAAAAATGGGGAAAAATGTTTTCCAGTAGTCGGCAAAATACTTTTTTTTCATGTGGCCTGATTTTATGAAGAAAATGTGAAGTTTACATTACCTGATATTCTATTCAAATTGATACATGCATTTCTAACTTGCATGTTGTTATTTTTTCATATTTGGAAGTAGTTAAATCTGGAAGCAGATAAATGGCAATTCCAAATGAAACTAGACAGAGATGACCCATAATATTAAACTTCGGTACTTTCATTTACTGGCTTCCTATTAGATTTCATGCAGCAAGTTTAGAGCTTTGCCTGTGCTGCCATGTTTATTCTGTTTAGTCTTTAAGAGTTATTCCTGCCATTTGTGCGCTTTTACTAGTATAAATTCAATCATGTTCCTATTACATCTGTTATCAACTGAATGCATTATATATTAAAAACTGACTTCCTAAACCTTTCCAGGTAAAAAAAGCAAACAAAAAAACAAACAAAAAAAAAAAGCAAGTAAATGTGATTTTAATAGCAGTGGGTTTTGGCAATTTAATTCTGTTGATTTCAGAATTATACACTTGGTGGTATCATTGCCCTTTAAAAAAAGGGAGAAAAAAGGAACAATAAGGGATTGTTATCAATTCTATCTTTCTCACTAACCAATTCAGGCATCTCTAAAGCACCGAGAACTGAACAAAATGGTTATTTATAGGAATACACAGGTACCCTCGGACTTTGGAAAATAATGGAATACTACTAGTACTGTGGGAGTTCCTGTGCATAAGCAAAGGTTTTTTGCTATTCTTCCCAAATATTTATATTTACTTTGAGTGTGTGTGTTTATCCTGCGGTTTTCTACAATATTTGCACAACCCTCTTGAATTTTTTCCCAAGATTATGAGCCAGTTAACATTCAGAAATCACTTTTGCATTGTGCATACAAGCTGACTGCAGAGAAGGCACTGTGGTGGTAAATCAAAGAAGAGGCGTTTAATCTAATATTTCTAAAATTTACTCTTAGATCAAATTTTAACCAATCGAGTTTTAAAAGTTCAGCAAAAGCCAAACTTACAATTAAGAACTAACAAGCTGGGAAAGCTCCTTATCTAAAATGGTTCAAATGTCCTTTAAGAAACTCTGGCCCAGTGCCAACATATATTCCCCTCCACCCATAATATTATAACTGTATTTTAGAAAGAAAAAAATAATCACCATTTGGAAGCTGTATTTCCTCAGGTAACATAGGTATAAAGCATATAAAATTCTTCCCGCTGAAGCCAATGTAAGCTTGTGAAATTTGCAAGCTTCTATGAAGCATTTATAAAAATGTGATGGTGTTGGCCCCTGCCTGCAAAGGCCTTTCTGTGGTGAAGGCCAGAAGTACCACAGAATCATAGAATCATAGATGCACAGGACATATTTTTAATACGAAAATGGAAAGAACAAGCTCAGCCAAATTTGTGCTCCAGGTTTGAACTGTGAACACCAGCAAACTATCTCAGCTATGTCCAGCTGCGGAGGATGGGGAAGTACACAGTCTATCAAAAGTGCTACTTGACTGTATCAGCAGCAAATTACTGCAATTCCCACCTCCTTAAATTTCAGGAAAGAACTTCCATTTTCCTGAAGGGCCACTATTTTAATAAGGGGCAACTGAGAACTGGTAAATAAGCAAGCAAAACCAGAAGTCACATGGTGCCAGGCTCCAGTATACAGGTGATCCTGACAGGCTCACACAACCAGCAGGCAATTACAGTTCACAACTGCAAGGTGTCTTCAGGGTGCTCAGTCTGCTGTGATCACGTATTAGCTCTGTGCTGAAAAATTCATCACTGTAACTGAAATGCATATTTGGTTCTGCTTCCCTGAAATGCAAGGTCAGCCTTTAACATGGGGTTGGTGGCCCCACTCCCCACCAGAACTTTACAAATCTTGCTCACTTTTTTCTTTGCCATTTTCTCATAGTAATAATGTGCACTGAGCACATACATAATACAAGGAAGGATAGTTCTGTCATACAAAAAAGTTAATAAAAACCTCATGCGAAATTCTTACAGTATGTTACAAGTTTCCGTTCATATAAATACATGTGCATTTGTTGTGGTTCTTTAAAAATGCTAAAACATGTAGCATTTTAACATGCACTGACTGCTCATAGCACCTGAGCGGCACATCTCCGCCGAGGTTTTGCTGATTATCCCCAACAGCATGGACATGACGTGACAAGTTGGCTGGGTATGAAAAGGGCTGTGTTGGATAAAGTAACAAGGTCTGTTATGAAGAAATGGCTGTTTTCACTAACACAACTGAAAACTTGGACCTTATCGATACTTCTTGATGAATACTCTCTTCCTCTCTTAAACCCACATTGTAGTACATACATGCATACACATGTAACTGCTATAAGGCTTTACGATGAGATTCAAAGTTTTACAGCTATATAGGACAAAAACCTACTCTGCATATCACACAGTCTACATGGAGTTTGTTTGAGGATGCTGTGATCAATACAAATGGAGAGGTTTGGTATGTAAGGCAAAATTAAATCTTAACTATCTTTTTCACAGAACAGACTTTGCTCTTACTGCTAAAATTACCAGCAAGGCCAGACACACTGCCACCGAGGAACACCGAGGAATTCCTTAGGTCTCCACTGGTGCTTCATTTATATCTGGCCTAATGGACAGAATGAAGTCTGGCCTGTAAAGTTGTTATTATAATGTCAATATAGATATAATTACATTTTCTCCAGCAATGGAATTAGTACCAGTAGGAAACAAAATCATTTTAGGTTTCTTCTGCTGTGTTTGTATGAGTTAGGCTCTAAACGGCAACCAGGGAAATCTGGCCTTTGTGCTCAAATAATGTAATGCTATGCTTTCCATTTCTAGATGAAATTACTACTAGTGGGATTTATGCTACTCAGGAAAAGGAATTTTTGTTGTTAAATCTTTTGATTGTTCAGGCTGCTTTGTGTCACCACATAAATACAAAAAAAATCTTTTATGTGACTTTGCATACACAGATATTCACCTAGAGGTGGGTGTGTGCTGGTCTGTGCCTTTTCAGGGAGGTTACTGTTAAAGACATGATGATGTGAGTCATTATGATGAATGCAATTTTCATGGAAAAGATGATGAGCCTCATGGTACTATTCCCTGTATCCCTGAGCACACTCTGGAGGTGGAAGACGGACCTCAGTTGGCAGCTCACCAGTTTTCGCCCCCTCTGACATAGCATTCTACCACTCTGAATACAAACTGCTCTGTATCCACTGGAGCCCTGGGATGCTGTTCCCTACATCTCCTTACTGGGGAGCCCAACAGGATGTGCTAAAGATTTCCTGCCAGGCTGTGTGCCCACGTTTTTCATGGTGAAAGCAAGGACTGGGAAAAGGAGAGGGGAAAGGCTTAGTTAACCATAGGCTTGTATTCTCTGCTTTAATGTACAAGTCAGTTAGAAATTAAATTGCTGCAAATTCCTGAAGCTTTGCTTGTGCATCAGGAGATTCATTTTTCCCTCAGTATCGCAGAAAACATGGTATTAGCTTAGAGTGACAAAGAGCTAATTCTCCCTATTTAAAATTGTACCTCCTGTACCAATATGCAGTAGACCATCAGCTCTTAAGAATGTTCCCAAAAGAGATAAAATCAACAAACTGAAGCCAGTTTCTCTTACACATAGCCATAAACCTCTTTCAAAAAAGTCTGAAATTACACTACATAGTAAGTATTTCAGCTGCTGCTTTACCATTGTCAACTTCAGTGATTTAGAGCAAAGCCCTGCCTGCCTTTCGATGAAAGCAAGGAGAGATTTGTGCTCAGTCTTGCTTGGCCAGCTGGATTCTGTGTGCAAATCAAGCCCTTGTACTGCCTTTATTCAGTGATAAGGGTACAAATAGGGTGAGGGGTGATTGGTATTTTAGTTCAGATCAGTAGTGCTGGTCTGAAGTAAATCTCCTTATTGTCTCATTTACCGCAGGTCAGAGCATATGAACCAGACTTGTGGGTGAAACCAGCGTCTGAAAGGTACTCCAGGAGGACAATTCCTGTACTCCAGCCAGACGGCAGACTGAAAAACATAGACACACATACAATATGGGTGTGGGGTCCTCGTTTCTGACTTCAGCTCTGCTCCCATTTGGCTCTTTAGCTTTCTAACATAGATACAGCCATCTGACACCCAGCATCCATCAGCAGATAAAAAATTATTATTGCATTACAGACTATTGGTTTTACTACTAAAATGGTTTCAACTAAGTGCTGGAAGCCCTACAATAATATAATGCTAATTGCAAATGAATTGTTCTCATGATTTAAACTCAAAGCTTTCAAATCCCTAGCACAAGATTTTTTTCTTCCGAAGCCAAAGCAGCAGCTCTGCTTTTGAGACTCTCTTATAGCACAATGCACACTAAAATAAAATTAAAAAAATATGTATTTCTTTTCCACTTAGACTTACATGTCAAATGTGCTTATTTGCTCATAGGTAGAATGAAACTTGGGTTTAATTACTTTCATGCTAATTACATGCTTTCAATCTATAGTTTAGTGAATTATTAGATACAGCTGCAGTAAACAAAATGCACATAGACTAGGAGAAACACATCCCTTTGTAGATGGCTGCTGTAGATCCTTTCAAAATCCTGCCAAGCCTTGTGAGTTAAGACCCAAGTAGTTTATAGGCTTTGAACAAATGAGCACATAGCAGTTTTTAAGAAAATCATTGCCATCTCCCTGTTAGGTATGTAGCATTCCCATTGTTACTCAAACCACTTTAGATGTTCATAAACATGGGTGTCAAGTTACTTGGGCGTAAAGGCTGAAAAATTTGTCACTGAAAACTTAAGATCCCAAGGCGTTCAGTCAGGATTTTGTTCAAACTTTTTGTACTGGTTTTTAATTTTCCTCTTGTCTTTCTGTCACTGCTATGAAATGGCAGGTGGGTCAGATACCTAAAGTCAAGCTAGGATAAATTAATTTACAAACTTTCTAGGTATCAAGATTTAAAGTTTTAGCTGCACCAATTTCCAGTACATAAAAATCACACACTTACATCACTGTTCCCTTCTGAATATCTGAAAACTACAGCATTAAAGAATTAGTCCTCAGAGCATTACTATCCACTTCCAACTGATGGGGTACAAAGAGGCTTGATAACTTTTTCAAGCTGCTGTAAAGCTGGGAAAGGAACCCAGATGTCCTGTTTCCTCATCCTGTTCCTGAACCACAAACCACGTGTCCTTGCCTTATTAGCGACAATCACAGCACATGAAAACAGACTATTTATATAAAAATATTTCATCTGTTCTCACTCATTATTCCCTAATTCACCAATGTAATTATGTTGGCAAGGTGATAATGTATATTTCCCAGTAAGCACAAACATTGTTAGGTTTTCTGCTGAGATACAAGCTGCACAAGAAGAGTTCCCAAATAACTAAAATCAAAAGGACCATGTTTTCAGTGAAATATCCTTGGTAGTGCAGCAATGGGAGAGAAGATTTCTTAACATCTTCCTTGGTTGACTCTTGACAGCTGTATTAAAAGCACAGATGAAGAAAGGATTACATTGTAAATATCAACCCGGAATGAGGTAAGCCAAAGGGAAAAAACAAAACAAAAACTGCAAACAAGCAAACAAGCAAACAAACAAACAAAACCCCACAATAAAAATGGGCTTTGGAAAGTTCTGTTTTTTCAATCATTTCAATTCTTGCTCAGTATTCCCTAAGTGCAGGGATGAGCCTGTACCCCCTGTGAATCCCCAGTGGAATGGACCCTGTCATGGATCAGGCTCCCTTAAAGCACAGGTGAGTGTGAAAAGCCTATTAGAAGGTGGCTACAGGTGGGGCTTAGGGGTGCTGGAGGCTTTGGTTGGGTGTCCCAGCTCTCACACACCACTGGGAATGCTACAACCGCACATCTGGAGCTAACTTGCTATGGACAGGCTCTCACAAGCCTGCAGATGGAGACAGGATCTCTGCAAAGAGCAGGTTTAATGATAACGGCAGGGTATTCAGTAGAGTTTATACTTGATAAAGCAAACGGAGTGCTACTAGCCATTTGATATGCTGGATGTTTCCTTTATACAAACAGGGAGAAAATGGAGGAGGCTGTAAGAACAAAACCTTGAAGGAGGGGTAGAAGGTGTTAAACTGGAAGAACAAATTTATTAAAGTAAATTAACATATGTAGAGAAATGCATATTTACACATCAATTCAAATCTAGTGAATTTTATTAATTTGGAAGATTTGCTGTAGCACTTCAGCCAGATCTATTCCTAAGTCCTTTCCAAACACATAACATTGCATGCAAGTTAAGAAAGCAATGTTTAACAGTTTTCAGAGTTCGCATAACAAGCAGCGTTGGACAGACAAAGAAGACCTGTGCAAAAGAAATCAGAGATGCACATTTCATAAATCTTGTTACAAATCACCTAAGTGATTACATATTCCCTGATTAGCAAAAATCATGCTTGTTCTGGTAAAATACTTGCTTCTATATATAGGGAATAATCATGCATCTTGGGCAAAACACAAAAGTCATTAAGAATTTTGCTACTGAAGTCAGTGATACCACATTTCACTCTATATAAGGCAAGGGCCTCTCAGCTCCTGACATTGCTTGGGCTGCCTCATCCCAGGACTCAAGTGGCAGCTACAATCTGTCTCCCAGATGCAGACATCTTAACATTGTTTTGTATATATGCCATATGTGACAATCCTTTTATTATTCAGTGACAATCAGAAGTATGGTTGAGTTTGTTAGGATGTAGACATGCACACTAGTCCTTCTCAATAGGACACTGGAGTATTTGCCAAAAACTTTGGGTGACTAATTCCAAGCAGACTCAGAGCTGAGAATGCAACAGTGATTCACAATGATTAGATTACAAAAATTGATCACAAATTAACATGAACGTTTGGGCTAGAATTGTTTGCCTGCTGACCATGTGCTCCCAAATGTAACCTTAAGAAATCACCCCAGCAGTGAAACACAACCAGTTGAATTTGAGAAATGTGGAGGGAGAAGGCAGCTAAAGAGCACTGTATTTTCATCTGTTAACTAAGCCAGAAACACTCCACTGTACATGTACTTGGGTTCTTTTGGTTTTTCTCATCCCATGTTTGGTGACTCAGTACAGTCCCAGTACGATCCTGAAGCCCTCAGTTGTTTAACACCATGAGCGAAATGGGCACCATAATCTCTGTGTGCCCCTGGAGTTGCACAGGAATTGTTTCCTGCTTTCTGCAAAGGAAGATGCCTTCAGATTTTGCTAATGATAACAAATAAGGAAAAACAGGCCTCCCCTAGTTGTAGCAATCCTATCCCTCCCACTGGGCTTTCCTAGAGGTGACAGAGTTGAAACTCCCAGATTTTATTTTCAGAACATGGTCATTTCTCATTTTGATATTTTAAAGTAAACAGTTCTCAGTTCCCATGTATTATTCAAGTGGAGAGAAATGGGTATCCAGTGCATACATAATCAAACATCCAACCTGCACCAGACAGCCTTCTCAAACCACTTGAGAAATTTCCTTAACTGCTTTTGTTATCATTCTTCATTCACCTCCTCCCCTTATTTAACACTTCGAATATTGTATCCCATTTTACCCCACAGCTGTGGAGTGAAGCAAGCAAGAGCTGTGTCCCTTCAAGTTCCCCTGAACAGTGCCTGTCCACAGAAGAGAGGTAGCTGCACAGATGTTGATGGTATCACGTTAATACAGAAATAACCTGTTGAAAGCAGATTTGCTTTCAAACCTTTCAGTGAGAAACTATCCATTTCAGACAGAGGAATTAATGATTTTTAACCTCCCTATCATCCTTTTTCGTTGTCGTCATGTAAAATAGCTATTGGTGTTTCAGTCTGGTGTTTCTAATCAAAAAGAATATTTTTGTTACTGCCAAAATATTTACATGAAACTGCTATTCAGATCAAATTATCTTGAAGCTGCAAAGCATGTGTGGATTCCAAATTATTCATCTTGGAGAGGTGGTTGCATATTGAAATTACACAACAGAAATCAGAAATAACCACCACTGCTTCAGATTCATGGGAATGGCAAAAATAGCTGTTAAAAGAATTCCTCTCCTTAACTGCAATACCGTAACAGGCACAGGATTTTGCTTTATTCAAAAACATGGCTTTTCACTCTTTCAGACAGACTGGTTGGTTCTGACTTTTGTTTTCACAACGCTAAACATGAACAGCTCTGCACAAAGAGAACAGTGGCATGGACATGATGCATTAGGAAGCTGAAGCACAGTAGGTGAAAGAGTGAATGACAGACCAAAAATACAAAATCAAAATCACAGTAAACTGCCAGAACCAGTCAGTGCTGGTGAGATCCTATTAACTACTATATTGTCTTTCTTTGTGTCTTACGTTTATCTTTCAGCAGCACATCAGTTAGTTATGGAAAAAAGACTCAAAAATATCACCAAAATGAGGACTGGGCAGTACTATGAGTTTCAAGGTCTTGGTGAACCATTGTTCAAGGTATTTCGATGTGTCTTCTTTGCGTAATGTTCTAAATATCATTGCTGGTTTTTTATAAGGGTTCTGTGTTGCAATGAAAAATGATATGGCCATATTAAAGATGTCCCTAGAAGTACTGTGGTTCCCTAAAGGAACCATAAAGGTAAATTTCAAAGAATCACAAGGAAGGGCTTTCTAATTTGGCAACAGAGGTGAGGGATCATTTCTCATTTTATTTCTGGATAAATTATTTATCCAGACTTAGCAGACAGAAACAATGAGGAGTGATGCTACAAAACACACAGGACAGCATGGCAATGGTTTTCTTTTAAGTAATACAAGTTTCTTTCATTAAATCCTTCTGTCGCAAGAAGTTGGACATAAACAAACCCATGGTTTTGATGGGAAATGTGCTAAGCTGAAATAGTCCCTTAAAACAATTTCTTTCATAAGTTAGTTCAATTCTTTGAGATCGGGCCTGTTTTGGGAGGAAAGAAAGGAAAGGAGCCATGTTTTTACCCCTGTCATCACCCTCAGGCAAAGTGTTGCACAGCTGAAAATATGATTTCCTGTGGTATTCTTAAGCAGGCTTGGTAGGTGTACATGTCATGTCTTGCAATGTGGTAAAAGAAGGCCCATGTTTTTCTATTTCCAGAATTGTACTGGATTTCTTATTTCTTTCTTGAACTGTGGGTGTGGTGGTGTATCCTTCCCCCCACATCCTCTGGGCTGGACTAGGGTGGGACTAGGTAATTATGGAGGGTGGGAAGGCATGGGTCATACCAACAATGACTCCTGTTCCCTGGCTACAGTGGGAAGTGAGAGGAGGGCTAATTGGTCATTCCATGACAGCCTTATACCACTCCTTCCCTTGATTGTAGCCCAAGTGGAATTGTATCGTTACCGGAGTTTTGAAAAGATTCTAGTAATTACTGACTTGGGTTGTGGCTAGGATGGAGGTTTATATGGCTAAAGCAAATCATCATATGACCCTAGTTGCCCCAAGAGAGGATCTTTGAGCTCTGCTGGACCACACCAGGCTGCTAACAGCATTTCCATTTGAATGGGACACCTCCCAGTGGTCAGGAACTCTCAAGTCTTCAATAATCATAGAACCACCACTGAAACATGAAACTTGGGCTGAAGTCCGCTGCTCCTCGAGATTCAACCATCACCACCTGAACTGGTATGTATATGTATTTATTTTTGTATATGTGTGTATAGATGGTTATAGCAATGGTAGGAAATTCTGTTGACAACGGAGGAAGGAAGGGAAGCAATGGAGAGAGGGAGGGAGGAGATGAATGGAGGAAGGGAGGGAGGAAGGAAGGGAGGGAGGAAAGAAGGGAGGGAGGAAAGGAAAGAAGAAAAGAAGAGAGGGGAGGAAGGGAGGGGTGGAAGTAGCCATACACTATCGTTGTTACACTCCTGATGTTCCAGGTGAGCAGAAGAAGAGCAGAGCAGAGTCAGTTCCTTGCAATGTCATTCACGGAGCTGTTAAGAGGAGAAATATACGCTTGCATTAAGCTTGTCATTTTCAAAAGATATCTAATGTAATTTTTGTATTTATTTTCTTATAAGACTGACTCCACCTTACCATGGCTTTCTTTTTCTGTCCATATTCAGGTCAAAATTTTCTAGATGAAGTTGCTGATAGATACCTTTTTTTTTCCCCCTAACTTTAATACTTAATCTCTAAATCTTCTGGGAGACCGGTGGAAATTGATTAAGTGGATAAAACTGGAACTTTACTCCTCATTTTCCAATTAACTTATTAACTGGGTTTTTCCCTAACTCTTAGCAACTTTAACTTGCACCGGTTGTCAGTTACAGATCTTCCTCTCTGGTATCTTTTGCCTCTCCCCAGTTTACTTTTAAACTATAACTTCTAGAAAAAAATCTTCAATTTTTATCTTCCTGTTACCAGGCTATCACAGGAATCTATCAGTGAGAAATATGATTGGTAAGAACAGGAGGAGCAAAATCCCTGTTAATTGTCTTGTAGCACAAGTTAGCCATTTGATGGGCTAAAAGCTTTTTGTCCTTTGCCTAGCCTGGTTGTTAGGCTCCCTCCCAAGGCTGACAACAGGCACCCTGAAAGCCTTCTGCCTGAAGAGATGAGATAACCATAGCTCTGAAGAGCTGGCCAAAACCAGAACCGGTATACTGAGACTTCTGGGTTTGGTGTTGTTTTTTTTTATTCCTAAACACTTCCACCATGGTCTGCTCGGTAAAATGGTGAGCTTTTGCCAGCGACTTCGAAAAACTACTAAATAAACATGTGTGATGGGATATTTGAGAACCTTTATTAACTCTGGCAGGACTAGTACTGCTAGATTTTCAGTACTTGCTTTGGGGCGTTGAGTGAGGATATCACTGTGCCTGGTTCCTGAAAAGGAAAATAGATACATACATACATATAGAAATATCTATGCACTAATGAAGATGAGGTGTAGTGAACTCATCTTTTGTTCTGCTCTGAAGAGAATAAAAACAGCGTCACAAGACTGCCTACAGAAGCTAGCAATGATTTCAAACTGGCTCCATGCTATTCATCATGAACCTTATGGGCACTTTTTATCTTTGACGGGTGCAATTGGTACTAAAACTTCAGAAATTAGATAGCCCTGGATATGGTTATGATGCTGCAGGAACACCAGTAAGCATTTTCATCCACCAGGTCTTTGTACGTGGTAAACATAACAAAAGCCAATCTGAATTTTTCTGTTAAGAGAATAATTTATACTGGAATAGCATCAGTTACAAGATTAACACAACAAGCTTATCCAGTAGTGTATTTGTATCCATGGTCTTTTCTCTTTCTATGGCTAACTGTAATCAAATTGCCCATCACTTCTTTTTCTGACCTACCTTGTCATTCAATTCCCACTCCTAAATCATTGAAGTCTCCAACACTACTGTCCTGAAGTTCTTTCGCCTCTGGTATCCACTTTCAGCACTTTGAATGTCTTCTGTGTAAATGACAAGTTTTACATTATGGAAGTGATACTTATGCATTGTACTTTAGTAATCCACAATTTTGTGGAAAAAAATAATCTGAAAATAAACCCTACTTTTGCTTTTCTGTACTTTTTGTTCAAATACATCGTAGGCAGACTTTTATTCTTTACCTGAATCAGGAAAACTCCTCTGATATTTAGCAAAACTGTTCCTGCCCATTTATGTGACATTTCTCAGGAAAAAAAAAAAAAAAGGACTAGTAATAGTAAAAGAATTTTCCTGACTTTAAATTATTAAGCACTTGAAACCTAATTCAAATGCATTCAGTGAATGCCACAGTTTTAAATATTTGATGAAACGAAAGAGCACAGAAAAATTAAAATATAACAGCAAGCAGCAGGGTTGAGGTCAGAGTGACAATGCTAAAGGTGGAAGCTTGTATTTAAGTACAAGAAAAAAATAAGAGGGTTGACCAACTACAATTCTGAACAGCCATAAAAACCTCCAAGTCTGAAGGTTCATATGGCCTTGTTTGTGATGTGGCCAGTAACATTGCAGATGTTTGCATAGAGTTACAGCTGAATAATTCTCCCTCTCTTTTAGCTGCTATCAGCTTCGCAAGCTGGGTTTATAGTGTTGGTAGAGAAGTCTGAGAAATTGGCAAATGTAGGATAGGAATCTATGCAAACTTGATCGAGTCTTACTGACGAAACAGCAAATGAAGCATTTCCTGAAAAGGCAGATACTAGTATTCTATTTATCAATGTTATTTAACCCTGACAGTTCTGGCTGGCTTCAGTAGCTTCATATGGCTCTTTAACAAGATGCTGTTATGCTAAATGGTGATGCAATGGGATTAACATTGATTTCTACCTTTCTTTGTGAGCTGGCCATATGATGCCATCATACAAGGTTCCTGCCCAGACAGCCAAAGACAGCCTGAGATGTGTCAGTATGCTGTGTCAGCATGCCAGCAAATCCCTCGTGCGGTATTTGGACTCCTCTAGCAAAATCCTCTGACTGATTTCTCTGTCACTGTCAAGGACAGATGCTGCTGTGAGAACAGATTGATGAAGTAACAAAAAAATTCTGGAAGCTGCTTTTTGACTGCTTACCAAAGATTAGCAAGGAGGCATGTTTGTTTCTCAGTCCTGATGCCTGTATCTGAACTTGAACTTGTCACACTGTGTTAATGTGAAGCATATTTGGGTTAAATTATGGGTTTAGGACCATATTCAAAACCCAAATCGTAAGTACTGCTGGTAATAACTCATGGAACACACTCACAAGGATATTATGGATTATCTAAGGCAATTCTGGGCTAAGCGGTATGAGGAAGAGATCGAATGGGTAAAGATGGTCACACATTTGCTTTCACTTCCTCAAGCATCTTTCTGAACCAAACAGTTTGGACACTTAGATGAACAGGAAATCTGGATTTGATTTACCATAGCGATACTTCCAAATAAGTTATATTTTTAGTATGCTTGCATATGAGTAGCTCGGTAGTAAGCATAAGAAGAGAATAAAGAAGCATTGTTGTAGTCTAATTGTTTCAACTCTTCCATCCACAATTCATCTAATTCTGTTAATCATTTTATGCTGTACCTCTAAGTTTTGTTTCCCAGACAATATGGAATCTCTCAACTCGAAAAGCAAAAGCCTGCTGTATGTATAAAATAATCAGTATTGCTTCTTTTCAAAGAGATAAGTTTCAACAGGAGATTAATGGATGCAGTAAGGGAAATAGCTGCATGTTTTCCCTCTCCTTTTTCTGAGGAAATAGCTGCATTGATTTATCACTGTTTCACCTAGCTTTCAATTTTCACTCATATCTTACAACTTAGTAAAAACTGTTTCACCAAAGAAAGAAAAGGAAAATAAAAACCAAACGAATAATAAAATTCCCCCATTGCCAGCTTCATTGCTGATCCTTTATATGAGTTTTATCTAACTGCTTTCTATTCAGAATAAAATCAGTAATCTTATTTTGCTTGAAGCAATCAGATAAACAATGCCAAAAGCAAGGTGAATATTCTGCAAAGATAATAGGTAGAAGATGTAAGTCAGTCATTCAGGGCTGGAACTAGCTCAACCAGGGACTTAAACAGCTTTCAAATCCTTTGCAGGCTCTCCTCAGCTCTTGAAATATCAAAGATTATACTAAATACCAATATAGACCTTTTTTCCTGTCATGACTTTTTCAATCCAGTCTGGAAAAGTCATTGTAATTAAATTATCTGGGGAAAAAAAAATCACAACTCTCTCCAAAGACAATAAGGGTTGATTAAACACCGGGAATCAGAATGAAACATCTGCATGTAACGAATTCTCTTTGGCAATGAAGTTCAAAGGGCTATGAATGAAATATGTACCTATTAATATGTCTACGAATGTGTAAAATATGTCTGCATTTAAATCTATGAGAGGAGTTAGTTAGCAGAAAGTTGTTTTCTATTTTTAGCAATGCTCTTCATGTATTTTTTTCCTATAACTTTTTTCCTATACCTTTTTTAATATTATAAATAAGTGAATATATATTTATGTCTGTAAATAAACTGCAGCCTGTTTGTACTTTCTTATGACATAACAAGCATGTGGCAGCCAAACTCGAGCAATAAGAATAGCACTGTCTTAGGACTATGCTGGGAGCTCACCCTGATCGGGTGAGCTTCAAAAACATCTCTCTGAATGCCATACAGGCCCACAAGTGTCACTGTTGATATCCACAGGATGGATAGTCCAGATGACAATGAATAACCCCAATTACTGTGAATAATCTGGCCCACTTGGATGGGTGCAGTGCTAAGATTTGAAAAACAGAAGGTAGGGTGGATCTTGCAATGAGAGGGTTTGGAAAGTGTGTACAATTGGTGAAGCAGTGGCATGAAAAATACCACAGGCACATTTGGATTGATGGATTTGGATTGGTAATATATCTTAAAGGCATTCTTTTTTTTTTGCTGGAAGAAATACTTTTTTTCAGGAAGAAAACTTTCAGGAAGAGCAATGATTTGAATAGGAAGCTGAGCCTTAATGACTGAAGAGCAATACCTATATGAAGGTGTGTTACTATTTATCATTAAAATGTATTTTATTTTTACTAAACAGAGCTACACAAAACAAACTTTTCATCTGTTGCTTCAATGCTTTTTACACTTTACCAAGCAGGTTATTTGTGCTGCCTCAGGAATGTTATGATGAAACATGACAGAAGGCTGATGTCCTCTTTATTTGAATGTACTCTATAAAGTCTGGCACTGCGTTAAAGATTATTGACACCAGCAATGCTGAGTATTCTGTGCTGTTTACAGCCTGAACTGTAACAGCGTTACCAGGCATTAGCATGGGAAATAAGAAAGAGCTTGAATCAAAGAACGGATGTTGGCTGATGAAAGAGCTGCAGGTAATAAAAAGACATATACAGAAACAGACACTGCTTTTCAGGAAGCGCTATTACTCACATTTACAAACATTATTCATATCAGCTTGCTGTATTGCTCTCTTCTGGGAGCCTCTGAAATCGTTTCACAGCACACATTTGGTTAAAAGATTTTGAACCATGCAGGCTGTGAAGTGTGAAATAGACAGTTTCATGTTTGCACCTTTTACTTTGGGAAAAAAAAAACCCTGAAACAATGAAACCATACTCCCTCCCCCCTCCCCCTCCTCCTTCTTCCCCAGCCAAACTAAGTCCCAAACCCTCTTCAGCTTCTAAGCAAAGTATTAGCAAAGGACTTCACGGGACTATGAAACTGCTGTTACTCTAAGTCCATAAGGAATGGGCATATAATACAGTAGCATATGAAATCCTCAGATTTTTTTTGCGTTGTCAGGGGACAGATTAAGCCATTTTAATGTAGTGTTGCTAGGGATCTGGCCACTTATTTGTTTATTTTTTTATATAAATATAAAAAACCTCCTCTTCTGCTCCATGGAGTTTTCTGTGCCTCTGTAGAGGTGAGGGGCCACCTCAGGAGCATGCACTGCTTCTCAACTGAAACACCTGCCTATGACCCTTGACAGCTAGTGTTTTAGTTTTAAGAGACTTTAAAGGGCATTTAAAATTACCATGTGCAAAATGATGCTGTATTTCACTGCTACTGTCCTTCTAATGGTGGCTGCT
Organism: Lathamus discolor; assembly: GCF_037157495.1. Lineage (NCBI taxonomy): Eukaryota > Metazoa > Chordata > Aves > Psittaciformes > Psittacidae > Lathamus > Lathamus discolor. The sequence continues at coordinate 89,611,027 of NC_088884.1, read as the reverse complement.
CAATATGGTGCAATATTCTTACATAATAACAAAAAATACATGATCAACAAGGTGGCCCCTAAGTTACTATGATTTATAGGAGCTGTACTAACCTGTCTGGTTTAAATAGTTCACAGGGCAGCTGCTTCCCCCAGTAGATGATAATGTTGCTCTACTTTCTTCTAATTCACATTGACCACAAAGAGTCACTGGGGCCAATGGAGCAGATGCTGGGACATCACCTGGGCACTCCTTTCTGGCAGAGATTTCCATCTGTCAGTACCAGTCTTGCTGCCCTGTGAAAGGAAGAAATTTCAGACACAGTGAGCATGTTCTTTACCTGGATAAGGAAACAAAGGAGGGCTATGTTTTGTTCTGCATTGCATTGTTTTTTCTCCACATGACTAAGAGTACCTCGCTTCTGCCGCAGAAGTGTCCTAAAATTTCTACCCTGTAGACTTGAACAAATTCCTACTGTGCTTGCAAATTACTTCCATTAATAAGACTACACCCTTTTTCAGTCTGTTGTGCTGTGTTTTAGATTTATTCAGATGTGAAAGGCAAGAAATATCTACTGGGACACCTGCTGTAAGAAAATTTAAAGAATAAAATGATAGAGGGAGACCAGAGCATTAAATCTGAGGTTGAAGAGTATTTTTATGTCATTTCCATAAGAAGGATAATTTTGTGGCTATTTGAAATTCTATATCAGATTTTTATGATATTTTACTAATAATGCAAAAGGGGATCGTTTGAGCTAGACCCCACCTACATATAGGAACAAAACCAACTGCATGAAGTAGTTGTTATGTCTTACAGATAAATGGATGGTTATAATACAGCCAAGATAAATAAATTGTAGCATACTTTTACTGAAAATGCAAAGTTGCAAACAATATAAACCTTCTCCCAAATACACTGAAGTTTATAAATTAGTAATTGATCTGGGTTCAGAAAATGTCTTCAAGAAAGGGAGGAAAATAATCCAAATCCTGCTGAAAGCCGGTTTTGCCGTAAAACAGAGTAAGGTCAAGGGACCTGCACAGGAGATTCGATTTTGGGTAATCAACTGGCAAGATGGACATCGCCAGATCCCCACAGATGTGATCAATAGGATAACAGCAACAGAAAATAAAAATGTAGTGACCTGCTTTTCCCTGAGGACTTGCATGATGGACACTGGTTAAATCTGACCTTAACCTGTGCAATACTGTCCTGGGTTCAGCAGTAGCAGTCATTTTTTCTCCTTCTTAGTAGCTGGTGCAGCGCTGTGTTTTGACTTTCAGCCTGGGAACAGAGCTGGTATCACAGAATCACAGAATCCCAAGGGTTGGAAGGGACCTAAAAAGATCATCTAGTCCAACCCCCCTGCAAGAGCAGGGTAACCTACAGTACATCACACAGGAACTTGTCCAGGCGGGCCTTGAATATCTCCAGTGTAGGAGACTCCACAACCCCCCTGGGCAACCTGTTCCAGTGCTCTGTCACTCTGGTAACACCGATGTTTTCAGTTACTGCTCAAATGTTTAGTCTGACCAAAGAGTTTGTGAGTCTCATGCTCTGCCAGGGAGGAGAGGAAGCCGTGAGGAAGCAGAGACAGGACACCTGACCCAAGCTAACCAAAGAGGTCTTCCATACCACAGCATGTCATGGCCAGGATGTAACTGAGATTTACCCAGAAGGGATAGTTCACTGCTCGGTCAGGCTGGGTACTGGCGGGTGGCATTGTATTCTCTTCCCTTGTTATTTCCCTTATCATTATTATTACTGGTGGTAGCAGTAGTGGTTTGTGTTACACCAGAGTTTCTGGACTGCTCTTATCTCAACCCATGGGAGTTACATTCTTTCAATTCTCCTCCCCGTCCCTCCAGGAGTGGGGGCGGGGGGAAGGAACAGGGGGAGTGAGCGAGCGAGACTGTGTGGCTGCCTGGGTTTTAAACCATGACAGTTCTTTTTGGCGCCCAGCGTGGGGCCCGAATGGTTGAGATAATGACAGATCTGACCAGAGTGTGTCTAATTGTATTTGTGATAAGCATTCATTGTTTCAGATTAATAGTCACTAGTCACAATGCTGATTTATTGGCTCTCCAAGTTGTTGCTTCTGATCTCACAGTTTCAGTATGTAGTACCTTACAGCCAGTATTTCCTGTGTTAGTGTTTATCAGGTGGGGGGCTTGGGCTAAGGTTCTTGTCTCATTGTACTTTATGGTAATGACTTGCAATACATTAGAATCATTGATCATGAAACTGATCTCGGCATAGACTACCTCAGGAGACGGTACTTCAAAGACCTAAAAAGGTACCGATAGGCTTTTGGTATTGCTGCTTTGGAGACTGAGGAAATTGAGCAGCTGCCCTCCTTGCCTGGTCTCTCAGAGAATCCTTCTGTTGTGGGGTTGCTGAAGGTCGAAGAATAACAAGTGCCAATCGTGACCACAACAGTGCACCGGCGGCAATATCGCACCAGCCGAGACTCCCTGATTCCTATCCATCAGCTGATCCGTAGACTGGAGAGTCAAGGAGTGATCTGTAGGACCTCCTCACCCTTTAATAGCCCCATATGGCCAGTGCAAAAGTCTAACGGAGAGTGGAGACACACAGTAGACTATCATGGCCTGAATGAAGTCACACCACCATTGAGTGCTATTGCCAACACATTTTTCTCAATTCCTTTGTCAGCAGAGTACAGGCCACAGTTTGCTTTTACTTGGAGAGGCATCCAGTACACTTGGAACCAACTGCCCCAGGGGTGGAAACACAGCCCTACCATCTGCCATGGACTGATCCAGACTGCACTGGAACAGGGGCAAGCTCCAGAACACCTGCAATACATTGATGACATTGTTGTGTGGGGTGATACAGCAGAAGAAGTTTTTGAGAAAGGGAGGAAAATAATCCAAATCCTGCTGAAAGGCAGTTTTGCCATAAAACGGAGTAAGGTCAAGGGACCTGCACAGGAGATTAGATTTTGGGTAAAAACATGGCAAGATGGACGTCACCAGATTCCCACAAATGTGCTCAACAAGATAACAGCAATGTCTCCACCAACTAATAAGAAAGAAATACAAGCTTTCTCGGGTGTTGTGGGGTTCTGGAGAATGCACATCCCAAATTGCATTTCGATAGGTAAGCACTCTCTATCATGTGACCCAGAAGAAAAGTGGTTTTAAATGGGGCCTGAGCAACAACAAGCCTTTGAGCAAATTAAACGCGATGCTACATGGAGTAAGTAGACTGCACTAATTACACAACAAGCTCGAATAGGAAATCCCAGTCATCCAGGCATTCTAGAAATCATCACGGACTGGTCAGAGGTCAAAGATTTTGGAATGCCACCAGAGGAGGAGGTGATGCATGCTGAAGAGGCCCCACCATATAATAAACTGTCAGAAAGTGAAAAGCAGCGTGCCTTGTTTACTGATGGGTCCTGCCGTATTGTGGGAAAGCACCGGAGATGGAAGGCAGCCATATGGATTCCCCAGCAAGAAGCTGCAGAAACTGCTGAAGGAGAGGGTGAATCGAGTCAGTTTGCTGAGGTGAAAGCCATCCAGCTGGCCTTGGACATTGATGAACGACAAAAGTGGCCAGTACTTTATCTCTATATTGACTCATGGATGGTGGCAAATGCCCTGTGGGGGTGGTTGCAGCAATGGAAACAGAGCAACTGGCAAAGCAGAGGTAAACCCATCTGGGCTGCTGCACTGTGGCAAGATATCGCTGCCCGGGTGCAGAACCTGGTGGTGAAGGTACGCCATGTAGATGCTCATGTACCCAAGAGTCAGGCCACTGAGGAACACCAAAACAACCAACAAGTGGATAAAGGTGCTAAGATTGAAGTGACTCAGAGGGACTTAGATTGGCAACATAAAGGTGAATTACTTTTGGCCTGGTGGGCCCATGACACTTCAGGCCATCAGGGCAGAGATGCAACATATAGATGGGCTCTTGACTGAGGGGTGGACTTAACAATGGACATTATTGCCCAGGTTATTCATGACTGTGAAACGTGCTGCAATTAAGCAAGATAAATGGTTAAAGCCTCTTTGGTATGGAGGACGATGGCTGAAGTACAAATATGGGGAGGACTGGCAGATTGATTATATGCAATTGCTGAGGTGAGTAGCTTGAGAGAGGACGCCTCTAACACCAGAGCTGGGGAGAGATCAGCGTCCAGGAGCCTCAGCTCAGAGTGGCCAGAGCTACCGAGGGAGCCTCAAGTCCTCGACAGGACCTGCCCTGGAGCTGGCAACTCAGCTGAGGCGAGCAGCTGACTCACAGGGGGCGGAGCCAGGAACAGTGGCACCAACCCTGAGTGGTTAAAAACCTGCCCTAGGGAGCGTGAGTGACCAGGAACGTGGTGAACAGAGTGGGTGGAGGCAGTTTGCGCTGGATGGTGAGCACCCGTCATATGGCCAGGGCCTGGTCTGGGAGCTCTGCTCTGGCTGCCCCGGCGGTGGCCAGCGTAGGCAGCCAGACAGAGCAGATGACAGGGGAGGCTGCAGTGCAGAGCTCGGAGTGTAGAGGGTGCCTGCACTGGTCTTGTGAGCGAAAGGTGCACGATGGGCAGGACTGCGCTCGGTGCTCCCTGGTGGAGGTCCTCCTGCAGCAGGTGGCTGAGCTGCGGAATGCTATTAGCAGGCTTCAAGATGTCAGGGTAGCTGAGAGGAAGCAGGGCTGCTTGCTCCGGCTGCATACTGTGCAGGGGCCTCAAGCTTCACCTCCAGCTCATGAAGGAAAGAAGGAGGCCACCAACCCGGTAAATTGGGAATTAGTGACAAAGAAAAATAACAAAAGAAGGAGGAAAAGGACAATTAAATGCAAGGGGCTTCCTCCTAAATCTGTTGTCCCCACGAAGAACCGCTTTGCTGTCCTGCAGGAGACTAATGAGGAAACGCACTTGCACCACAAACAGCCAGATTATGCACAGGTAAAGATCACTACTGGCACTACAAAGAAAAAGTGGCGGGTCGTAGTAATAGGGGACTCTACTTTGAAAGGGATGGAAGCACTCGTCTGTCAGCCTGACCCCGTCTCGAGGGAGGTGTGCTGCCTACCAGGAGCACAGATCAGGGATGTTACAGAGAGGCTGCCTGCGCTAGTAAGTTCCACAGACTATTACCCACTCCTAGTGATCCATGTGGGTGCTAGGGATATAGATAGTAGTACACTGGGGACCATAAAGAAAGACTACAGAGCCCTGGGAGAGGTGGTTAGGGGCTCTGGAGCTCAGATAGTCTTTTTGTCAATTCTCCAGGACACAGGGGAGGACCAAAAAAAAGCTAGGAGGATTGGCCAGGTTAATAAATGGTTAAAAGGGTGGTGTCATAGTCAGGGGTTTGGGTATCTTGAACATGGGACTGAGATAGTAGGCCAGGTCTACTGGGGGCTGGTGGAGCTGCTCTGGTAAAGAAGGGGAAGAACAGTTTTGGTAGGAGGCTTGCCAGACTGGTCAAGGAGGCTTCAAACTAGATGTGTTGGGGGAGGGGGGCGTCATTCCATCCCAACACACCCAGTCAGTTGCCAACACCTATAGTAAATGCTTGGAACAATGTACATATATTCCAGCTGCTCCAGCCAACGAGCCGGCTTCATTTGGAGCTCGGCTCAGATGCCTCTCTACAAACGCCTGTAGCATGGGGAACAAACAAGAGTAAATAGAGATGTGTGCATGTCTACGGGGGTATGATATAATAGGCATCATAGAAACATGGCGGGATGGCTCCTAAGACAGGAGTGTTGGAATGGAAGGTTACAGGCTCTTTAGAAAAGACAGGCCTGGCAGGCGGGGAGGGGGAGTTGCCCTTTACGTTAGGGATAGGCTGGAGGGTATGGAACTCTGTCTGGGGACAGGTGAGCAGTTTACAGAGAGTTAGTGGGTCAGGGTTAAAGGGAGAACAGGCATGGGAGACATTACTGTGGGAATCTGTTACAGGCTGCCAGATCAAGGAGAACCTGTGGATGAAGCACTCAACAGACAAATAGGAAAAGCCTCACGCTCTCAGGCCCTTGTTCTCATGGGGGACTTCAACCACCCTGACATCTGTTGGAACGATGGCACTGCACGGTACAAGCAATTCAGGAGGTTCCTCGATTGTGTGAAAGACAACTTCTTTCTGCAAGTAATAGAGGAGCCGACAAGGAGAGGTGCCATGCTTGACCTTGTGCTCACCAACAGGGTAGGGCTTGTTGAGAATCTGGTACTCCAGGGCAGCCTTGGATGCAGCGTTCACGAGATGGTTGAATTTGAGATCCCCAGGACAGTGAGAAGAGCGTATAGCAAGCTCACTGCCCTGGACTTCAAAAGAGCAGACTTTGGCCTCTTCAGGAGCCTGCTTAGTAAGGTTCCATGGGATATAGCCCTGGAGGGCAGGGCGGCCCAAGATTCTTCGTTGATATTCAAGGATCACCTGCTACAAGCTCAGGAGTGCTGCATCCCAACTAGAAGGAAGTGTGGCAGGAGGGCCAGGAGACCTCCTTGGATGGATAAGGAGCTGCTGAGGAAAATTCAAAGAAAAAAAAAGGCTTATAAAAAGTGGAAGCAAGGACAGGCGGCCTGGGTAGAGTACAGGGATGTTGTCCGGGAAGCTAGGGACCAGGTTAGGAAGGCTAAGGCCCAGTTAGAATTATACCTAGCCAGGGATGTTAAGGATAACAGGAAGGGATTCTACAGGTACGTAGCAAACAAAAACCAGACTAGGGACAACATAGGCTCCCTGAGGAACCTTTCGGGAGAACTGGCTACACAGGATTTGGAGAAGGCTGAGGTTCCGAATAACTTCTTTGCCTCGGTCTTCACTGGCAAAGGCTCTGACTGCACCACCCAGGTCTTAGAAGGTAGACGCAGAGACTGTGAGAATGAAGACCTTGGGCCCACTGTAGGAGAGGATCTGGTTCGAGACCATCTTAAAAATCTGAACGCGCACAAGTTCGTGGGACCTGATGGAATCCATCCGCGGGTCCTGAAGGAGCTGGCGAAAGAAGTCGCTAAGCCACTGGCCATCATATTTGAAAAATCATGGCAGTCAGGTGAAGTTCCCGGTAACGAGTGGTGTCCCTCAGGGATTGGTGTTGGGACCGATCTTGCTTAACATCTTCATCGCTGCCATGGACAGTGGGATTGAGTGCACCCTCAGCAAGTTTGCCGATGACACCAACCACGACAAGTGCAAGGTCCTACACCTGGGTCGGAGCAATCCCAGGCACAGCTACAGACTGGGCAAAGAAGAGATTCAGAGCAGTCCTGCAGAGAAGGACTTCGGGGTGCTGGTCTATGAGAAAATGAATATGAGCCGGCAGTGTGCGCTTGCATCCCAGAAAGCCAACCGTATCCTGGGCTGCATCAAAAGGAGCGTGACCAGCAGGTCGAAGGAGGTGATCCTGCCCCTCTGCTCTGCTCTTGTGAGACCTCACCTGTAGTATTGTGTGCAGTTCTCTTGTACTCAACATAAAAAGGACATGGAACTGCTGGAACAAGTCCAGAGGAGGCCACGAGGATGATCAGGGGACTGGAGCACCTCCCATATGAAGACAGGCTGAGGAAGTTGGGGCTGTTCAGCCTGGAGAAGAGAAGGCTGCGTGGAGACCTCATAGCAGCCTTCCAGTACCTGAAGGGGGCCTATAGGGATGCTGGGGAGAGACTCTTCGTCAGGGACTGTAGTGAAAGGACAAGGGGTAACGGGTTAAAACTTAAACAGGGGAAGTTTAGATTGGATATAAGGAGGAAATTCTTTCCTGTTAGGGTGGTGGGACACTGGAATGGGTTGCCCATGGAGGCTGTGAGTGCTCCATCCCTGGCGGTGTTCAAGGCCAGGTTGGATGAAGCCTTGGGTGGGATGGTTTAGTGTGAGGTGTCCCTGTCCATGGCAGGGGGGTTGGAACTAGATGATCTTGAGGTCCTTTCCAACCCTAACTATTCCATGATTCTATGATTCTATATCATACTCTCACCAACCTGCCAAGGCAAGTGCTGCGCTTACCATGGAGGAAGCAACCACCGGATGGCTGGAAACATACGCTGTGCCCCATGCCACTGCCTGGAACACTATCCTGGGCGACTGGAAAAAGGGTAATATAACCCCCATTTTCAAGAAGGGGAAAATGGAAGATGAGGGGAATTACAGACCAGTCATTCTCACCTCTGTGCCTGGTAAAATCTTGGAGCACATTCTCCTGGACAACATGCTAAGGCACATGAAAAACAACACGGTGCTTGGTGACAGCCAGCATGGCTTCACTAAGGGGAAATCCTGCCTGACCAATTTGGTGGCCTTCTATGATGGGGCTACAGAACTGATGGACAAGGGTAAAGCAGTTGATGTCATCTACCTGGACTTGTGCAAAGTGTTTGACACTGTCCCACACCACATTCTTCTCTCTAAATTGGAGAGATATCAATTTGATGGATGGACCACTTGGTGGATAAAGAACTGGCTGGATGGCCACACACAAAGAGTTGTGGTCAGTGGCTCGATGTCTGGCTGGAGACCGGTAACGAGTGGTGTCCCTCAGGGATCGGTGTTGGGACCGGTCTTGTTTTAACCTCTTCATCGCTGACATGGACAGTGGGATTGTGTGCGCCCTCAGCAAGTTTGCCGATGACACCAAGCTGTGTGGTCCGGGTGCAAAACCTGGTGGTGAAGGTACGCCATGTAGATGCTCATGTACCCAAGAGTCAGGCCACTGAGGAACACCAGAACAACCAACAAGTGGATAAAGGTGCTAAGATTGAAGTGGCTCAGATGGACTTAGATTGGCAACATAAAGGTGAATTACTTTTGGCCTGGTGGGCCTATGACACTTCAGGCCATCAGGGCAGAGATGCAACATATAGATGGGCTCGTGACCCAGGGGTGGACTTAACAATGGACACTATTGCCCAGTGTCCTGGTTTCAGCAGTATCACTCATTTTTTCTCCTTCTTAGTAGCTGGTGCAGTGCTGTGTTTTTATTTTCAGCCTGGGAACAGAGCTGGTAACACCGATGTTTTTAGTTACTGCTCAAATGTTTAGTCTGACCAAAGACTTTGTGAGTCTCATGCTCTGCCAGAGAGAAGGGAAAGCCAGAAGGAAGCAGAGACAGGTCACCTGACCCAAACTGACCAAAGAAGTATTCCATACCACAGCACGTCATGCCTAGTATGTAAGTGAGAGATACCCGGAAGTGCTAGTTCACTGTGGGGTTGGACTAGGTATCAGTCGCTGCTCGGTTGGGCTCGGTATTATTGGTCGGTGGGTGGTATTGTATTCTCTTCCCTTGTTATTTCCTTTATTGTTATTATTATTGGTGGTAGCAGTAGTGATTTGTGTTATATCTTAGTTACTGGACCGCTCTTATCTCAACCCATGGGAGTTACATTCTTTCGATTCTCCTTCCCATCCCTCCAGGACCAGGAGGAAGAAAAGGGGAGGAGTGAGAGAGAGACTACGTGGCTGACTGGGTTTTAAACCACGACACCCAGGTTATTCACAAGTGTGAAACATGTGCTGCAATTAAGCAAGATAAACAGTTAAAGCCTCTTTGGTATGGAGGACGATGAAGTACAAATATGGGGAGGCCTGGCAGATTGATATATCACACTTCCACCAACCCGCCAAGGCAAGCGCCATATGCTTACCATGGTGGAAGCAACCACCAGACGGCTAGAAACATGTGCCTTGCCCCACGCCACTGCCTGGAACACTATCCTGGGCTTTGAAAAACAGATTTTGTGGCAACACAGCACCCTAGAGAGAATTGAGTCAGACAATGGGACTCATTTCTGGAATAAAATTATAGACATTTGGGCCAAAGAGCATGACATTGAGTGGGTATATCACATCCCCTACCATGCACCAGCCTCTGAGAAAATCGAACAGTACAATGGGCTGTTAAAAACCACACTGAGAGCAATGGGTGGTGGGACTTTCAAACATTGGGATGCACACTTACCAAAAGCCACCTGGTTGGTCAACACCAGGGGATCTGCCAACAGGGCTGGCCCAGCCCAGTCAGGACTTTTACATACTGTAGAAGGGGAGAAAGTTCCTGTGGTGCACATAAAGAATTTGCTGGGGAAGACAGTCTGGGTTATTCCTGCTTCAGGTAAAGGCAAACCCACTCGTGAGATTGCTTTTGCTCAGGGACCCGGATATACTTGGTGGGTAATGCGGGAAGATGGGGAAGTCCGATGTGTACCTCAAGGGGATTTGATTTTAGAGGAAAACAGCCAATGAACTCCATTGTATGCTGTTGCCTGCGACGTAATACTTTTATAGCCCACCAACTCGGTATCTTCAGGTCAACAGCGACTGACCCTGACTTCTCCCCGACCATCATCCCAACAAAGAATAAACTTTGACAGAACCAGACGAATTCTGTGGTAAACGAGTGATCAGCATCAGCAGGCAATGACCCAACACTGCACACAGCCTCTCCTGCCCAGAAAGACCGTTACAAGAGATGGAGCCCGGCATCATGGACCGAAAGGACTCAGCAGCTTTATAGGGATTGGTCCATGCACTAAGGATTGATCTCTCTCTCTCTCTGTGTGTGCATGTGTATATATATATGTATACATATATTTATATTTATATATGTAAGAGAGATGGTATATTGAAAATGTGGGATCTGAGCATGACATGAATGGTATGGAATAAGGGGTGGATACTGTCCTGGGTTCAGCACTAGCAGTCATTTTTCTCCTTCATAGTAGCTGATGAGGTGCTGTGTTTTTCACTTTCAGCCTGGGAACAGCGCTGATAACACCAATGTTTTCAGTTACTGCTCAAATGTTTAGTCTGACCAAGGACTTTCTGAGTCTCATGCTCTGCCAGGTAGGAGGGGAAGCCAGGAGGATGCAGAGACAGGACACCTGACGCAAACTAACCAAAGAGGTATTCCATACCACAGCATGTCATGCCCAGTATATAAACTGGGGGCAGTTACCCGGAAGGGCTAGATCACTGCTCGGTCAGGCTGGGTATCGGTTGGTGGGTGGTGAGCAGTTGTATTCTCTTCCCTTGTTATTTCCCTTATCATTGTTATTACTGGTGGTAGCAGTAGTGGTTTGTGTTATACCTGAACTACTGGGCTGTTCTTATCTCAGCCTGTGGGAGTCTCCCCATTCTGCTGGGAGAAGGAGAAGGAAGAAGAAGGGGAGTGAGTGAACAGCTGCGTGGTTTCTTAGTGACAGGCTGGGCTTAAACCATGACAGTAATATAGCATATATGTTCAGTATATTCTTCTTGCATTGTAACTGAAGTATACATCTAGAAAAGAGCAAACCAAGTAATAAAAAGGCAATATGGTATCATGTTTGGAAGCCTTTTGTCATGCACTGTTCAACTCAAGTTTACCACAGATAGCCAAGAGTGCCAGGAAAGTGCTATGAAAACAGGAAGGGAGAGGGAGTTGTCTTTACATTTTTAAATCAACTCTACACTGCCAAAAATATCAGCTCCTCTGTATTACAACACCTTACACATGGCCCAGAGGTGTCAAAACACTTCTTCAAGCAGAAGTAATTTCTTTATTTAAAAGAAGTGCTCCCTCATTACGCAGTTTAAGTCTATCAATCAGACTATATAATCTTGGCATACTTACTTAAACTAATTTTTCAATTACTAATCTCCAAAGGCTTAAGTGACAGTCTTTGACATCCTTAACCACACTGAGTAATGCAATATACCTAAAATAGACCTACTAGTCAATACATACTCAGAGGGTGAACTATTTGCTAAAAGGATATCAGCAACTGGCCATTCATGAGCAGCATAAAAATACCCCACTGTAGTATTTTTCCACACTTTTTCCAGTTCACTAAAGCTTTCAATTTTTCTTTTCAAGAAAGAAGAAAATCCAGAAAGTGGACTTTTTGTATCCGTTTCATGGATGACTGTTTTCCTAAATCAGGTAATAAATTTTTAAGGCTACACAGGCTGAAAATATCTTGAGGTAATACACAATGGATGTGTGAAGCAGAGAATATGAATAACAAAATACTATGATTATGAATATAGAAGTCTGACAGGCAAAGAATGGATTTCATTCAGTGTGATCAACAAAGCACAAAGCCTAATTCAATATGAATGGGCATGAGTTAAGCAGTGTAAATGGAAGTCAATATTACTATCAACAGATACTAGGAAAGTGCAAGGCAGAATGTGACAGGGTGACTTATAAGCATGTCAGATTTACGGATTACAATGGGAAAGAATTTTAACTTTCCTAATACAAAAAGCAAACACATTCCACTTCCTAAGAATATAAAACTCCATTTTATGAACAGCCCTTTATCCCATATCAGAAGGATATGTGCAGGAAAAATGAAGAGTATTTGTAGGTATGTGTCACTGTCTAACACACACTTGTTTCAAATACAACATGTGAATGTCATGTAAATTTTTGTAAAACATAATTTAATGTGAATAATGATTGTATGTAAATAATATAATCTATGAATTGACAAGTAAATTACATGGATAAAATTTTACTTTTTTTTTTCCTAAACAATGGTACTTTACTGCTTTTTAGCTAAGCACACAATGTATAATTAAGCCACAGGCATCATATGGGACAGAAGACACATTTGGCTATTTTGCTGGTTTTAATTTTCTTCTTTCTAGTCATTACCAGGCCCACTCCAGTGGCAAGAACTAGACATGAGGACGAGTTGTGCTTGAATTTTGCCATTTTAAATTAATTTTTAAAATTTATGCTGTTTTCTGAAAATACTAATTTTTACTACAAGAAGTCAGATAAAGCACTTTTTCTTTTTTTCTAAATACCTTTACTAGTTCAGATATTTTGATTTGAAAAAGAAAGGCAAGAATATTTGGAATTTAAATGAAAAAGCTAGCTGTAAATAGGAGAAATCTAGGAAAACTGATTTATGTTCTCCCCATCAGATAAATCAAATGTTGTTCAAAAAGGTTGTTCAAACCAGCTGTAGGAATAACCAAATCAGAATTGGCACAAGGAAGCACAGCTAGATAAGTATTTAAAATATTTTGAGCAGCTGCCATGAGGGGCAAAGGTACTGGAGAAAGATGATTTTGAAGAGAACTTACTGAAAGCTGAGGACCAATCTGACCCTTGTGAAGGAGGACAGGGAGTTTTGGCAGAACTCCTCATGGCTAAGCAAAGAGCTTCTTCTGAAATGGCAATGAGACTATACAAGAATCAGAAACAAAAACAGACACTTAAGGAGCCATACATAAGAATGTCTAAATAATATTATATATTCATAAAATTATTGCTTGGGTACTTACTAGTGGAATAGGGAGGTAAAATGGGGAAGGCTAAAGCCAAGTTGGAGCTAAGAATAAGCAATATAAAAAAATACTTTACTAGTAGCAAAAAGACCATGAGCTTTTCCTGCAGATGGATTAGAAGTTTACTGAGTTTGTGTTCCAATGAAGATCTAAACTGTTTTGCAGACTCCACCTGGGTGCTCTACTACCCAGGCTCTGGTGCATGGACTTGTTTCTGCTCAGAGAAGCACATGAGAAGAACAGATGAAAAGGGAGTTAGTTTATTTTATTCTGTGTGTTTCTGAAGTATCTCACACATATGTAGTGAATGAAATTGGGTTCAAAGATATCATACAGCTGTAACCCAACTGTGGCAACCATTCTTCAGCTGAAATATCCAGACCTCATTAGGTTGGGTTTCTGTGAAGAGCCTGTGACAGTATGCTAGTGTGTTAATGTGGCACTTGCCAAGCAATACCATCTCAGCTTTAAAACTGTTCTGCAACAGTGAAAAAAAAAAAAAAATCTTTCTTTTCCTATACATCTCTAAATACTGCACTAATTTTGTTAACGGTGACTGTAAATGGCAATACTTCAAATTCTGCTATGAGGTAAAGATGTAGTGTAAAATAGCTTTCATGGAAATTCCACAATTTAGACTACCTGTACTCTCATTAACCATAATTACTTTGAACAAGATGAGTAATGTTTGAGCCTATAACCAGGCAAAGAAATGAATGTTGTCTATTCAAAGTCCATTAAGAAGGTTTGTTTTGCCTCAGTCTCTGCCTCTCCCAAATGGAAAGTGAGATGTGGGGATCTGTGGATTTTGTGGCATGTTCTTTAGGATGTTTTTCATACTCTGTGCATTGTGTAACAGCACAAAAAGAATCCTGGTTTGTAACTGCATTCTGTCTGTTTTTATAGAGAACTGGAGAAATACCAGAGCAGTAGCTACTGGCCCAGTCACGTACACGAAGGCTGGACTACCCATGGCTCTGCAGACATCTTTACCCGTCAGCCTTAAGTTCCTTCAAGTCTAATTAAGTTTGGTTCACATTTTCTTCCTGTTGTATCTCTGTCTGCAGGACCTCTGAGGCCAGACATTACCCACAACGTCTTGCCACAGTGGACTGGTAAGCTTCATCATTATTCGGGTGTATTATTGTGTGGGGTTGGGTTGGGGTTGGATGAAAGAGGATTCTTCTAGGCTGCCGCTTGCTTCATTTCACAGTCAATTCCCAGCTGGCACTCTGCTGCTCACCTACCACAGTTTCATGCATGAGGCTTACAGCTGAGGCTTATTGTGTTGCTTTCTAGTGCTACTTTCGGCCTTTCATGAGCATCTGTATGTCCTTGCAGTCCTCTTCCATTCCCCTTTCACCCTGCTTCCAAGATTACAGTTCCCTTGCATTGCCTAGATCATCCCACCGCTGCCTGCCTCCCATCTTCTCTCAGGTGGCTTTTATGTAGCTGAACCAAACTATATCAGTATCCAAATTGTGTCACTGGTTTTCCTTTGATGACCCACCTTGCCTCTGGTCAATAGGACTCTCTTTTATCACTTCAGATAGGCAGACCTGCCTCTTAGAGAACCTGTCATGTGGTCACTCAGCTCAAAACAAAACACCAAAACACCAAAGAAACACATTCTTCGAGAAATACATATTTCTGTACCTGGACACCATGATCTCATCAAGTGGTAGAGATGTATAAATTCTCTTTAGCAAGAATATCACATGGCTTGCTAGAAATAACCTTTATGCATCCTTATGTATATCTAGCATTAATAAATTAATAACTTCTTCACACCTTGAAAAGCTTCTGTGGCTGACAGCAAGTTTCCTGTAAAATCAGTTTGTACCATAGATGCTGAGGAGTAAAAAGAAATTCCTTCCAAACCACAGATAATCATTATCCACTTTGAATTACCTAATTATCTTTTGGGATTTTTTTACTGTGTGGAAAAAGAGTTAGTTTGTTTGCTGAATCCCTCAGAAGTGGCCTGAATGCTCATTGTCTAACAGAGATCACAGATTCAGACTGCTGTCCAGCATTGTACATGCAACAGCCTGGCCTCATAAAAAAGACATTTAACTGAACAGAACCAATTAGCCCTCCATTGTGGCTCCTGCTCACAACAGAAAAAACAGCTGATGTTCCCTTAACTTGAAACAATGGGAGGAGATGCATGGGCTGTGTAACTCTTACAAACAGAGTAACTCTTTCCAGAGCAGGACCGTGAGAAAGTAAAGCCCGTAAAGCCCATAAATGGCCTTTCAGTGGATGAACTCCTGAACAGTCTTTTGTAATGTGAACTCATCAGTCAGTTGTCAGTGGATGTGGTTTTCTTTAGAAAATCTCAATTCAACATGCCAGTTTTTAGTGATAAACCATCCTGCTGAACGATATTCTGTCTCAGCACTGTATGGATCCCTTGTATGGATTTATTCAGCAGCATCTTTTCCCTCCCTTTTACATTCCTTACCGTACTTGTACCTCTTCCTAATAACAATCTTGGAATAGCAATGACCACTGATGAGAGCATGGCAAGAACTGAATGCTGCTCCTAACAACAGCAATGAGGCTTCATTTAAGATTTGGATGCTGAGAAAACTGAAGCAAAGAAGCTGATGAGCTCAGAAATTCAGCCCTTCTAATTGAAGCCAATAATATACTTTATTTTGACTAGTTTCTTCTCCACCCAGTTGGGATTCTTGCTACCACATCTAATCACTGAATACCTAGAACTCAGCTAGAGCTCCTGCTAGCAACAAGACAGTGTTCAAAAAGTGAGCCCTCTTCAAAATCTGTGTACGACATTTTGTTCAGTTACAGCATACATCTCTTCCCACCCAGAATGTTTTCCAAGTACCTTCAGGCAATAGTTCATCACTTACAAGTATGAAACACTTTGAAACCGAGAGGCCTTCGCTAATGGCAAGGCAAAGATACCATTAACTTTGTGAAAATAATGCCCAATAAGTAACACCACCTACTTCATTCAGTGCCTTTGGCAATGGTCCACTGACTTGGTTGTCAGCAGATGCTGTGCATTTCCTGTAGGCTATATTCTTTCTGAGCTTTGTTTCTCCTTCCCTATTTGCTACATTTCCCTACACTTCAGTACTTTCTGGACGCTGCCTGACTCTGGCCTGGGCAGGCTCATTTCCAGCCTCCTGCAAATCAGCATTCTGTCATTTTCTGAATTTCCTTCCTAAAAAACAGTCTGAAGGTTTCGTTTTATTTCATGGCTGAGTCAAAGAGTTTCCACTGAAGATCACAGAATAGTTTGGGTTGGAAGGGACCTTTAAAGATCATCTAGTCCAACCTCCAAGATGGCTTACTTCTGCTGCTGTTACTATAGTTTGTGTGGAAAAACCTTTCCCTTCCCATGATGAAAAACTCCATCATGTCTACCCATCAAATCCTCTGCAACAGCTCCTACAGAGAAGGCGGCCCAGCACATGATGCTGAGAAGACTTTGTGGTCACTGAAATGTAACTATGATGTCTCCCCAAGGGGCCGCTGGAAGAATGAGTGAAAGAAAAGAAGGGGCATATTTTTTACTAACAAAAAGATGGTATCAGAGAGCCCCTACTTCTCTGTATTATCAGCCCACCCCATGATCTGGGTAAAACAGCTAAACAGATTAACTAGTTTAATGGGCATTCTTCTCTTGCTCACAGATAGAAAGGAGCGGAGATTTCTCTACTCATCAAATTTTCAGGCTACAGTGCTTGCTGTAATTTTTTGAAGTCCACAAAGGGAAAAAAAATAAAACCGAGCAATAATTATAGTAGCAAGAGAAATGAGGTTTGCAATGGGAGTCAAATGGAAACCAGGAGTCAGCACTCGAATTCTTAACCATGGAAACCTCTGTTTTGGTATCTAGCACTGGTCAAAGGTATTTCATACATTCACAACCTCTCATTGTTATTTCCTAGATCTAAGTGTGCTTTGCTTGGATCCAAGCCTTTAAAAAAGCAAATAAACATGTCCTGAATTTCTATTCATTTTTCTTAAAAGATCAAAGAGGAAAAGCTGTCCTGATGCCAATAGCTAAGCCTATAATGAGATGATCAGTGAGTTTCTGTAAACATTTAAATTAAAATATTGCACATAAGGTACTCTGCACTTCTAACTTGTATAGCAGGATCTAAGCACTTAACACAAGCCAGACAAATAACTTCAGCAGTTAGTTTTCAACACAGGTCCAGAGCCTCTGACCTTTCTTGTTCATCAGAGGCAAGCCAAATGCTTTGTTAACAATATTATATATATATATATATGTATAATATATCATGCCTGGCACTTCTCTAGCACCAGAGACATCACAAATAGCTTTTCTACTAGCATGAAGCTGTTTGTTTGTGGAAAACAATCTATCTCATGTGTATTTTCTGTTCAACAGGAAGCTGACTCAGCCATACTGAAGGCAAAGTCCAATCTGCTTCTCTCTGTAACAAATTTGGAAACAGCAGTGGAGCACCTACAAAGGTACCCCTGCATGACACTGTACTATGTTGTTCTTCACCACTTTGGGCTTAGCAGCTCCACTAGCTCAGGAGCAAATCCACTGCATTCCGCTGCAGCCTGCACTTCTGAGCCCCCGCAAACACCCTATCTAACTTCACACATTTAACAGAAGCACCCAGATTAGATCTCTGAACTGTCATTGAGAGGGAGAGGTGCCTGGAGAGACACAGCTTCACTGTGCTGAGCTGCCTTCTGGCTCTGGCTCTTCACCCTGGGTACAGGTAGGGTCTGGAGGGTAGAAGATGCTTACCTCAGAGATCTTAGCTGCAGGGTAAACCACAGTGAGACAGAATGAACCTGGGCCAGAAGGCTTCATTTCTTCATGTATTTGAAGAGAGAAAGCTGCAGCTACACCTGTGGGGATTTTTTTTTTTTTTTTGAAGAAATCTCTCAGAATTTACTAGATTCACAGAGGTCCTGAGTCATCTACATGGGAAGCTGCAAAACCTTTTCATGATCATAGAATCATAGAATAGTTAGGGTTGGAAAGGACCTCAAGATCATCTAGTTCCAACTCCCCTGCCATGGGCAGGGACACCTCACACTAAACCATCCCACCCAAAGCTTCATCCAACCTGGCCTTGAACACCGCCAGGGATGGAGCACTCACAACCTCCCTGGGCAACCGGGCCTCACCACCCTAACAGGAAAGAATTTTCTCCTTATATCCAATCTAAACTTCCCTTGTTTAAGTTTTAACCCATTACCCCTTGTCCTGTCACTACAGTCCCTGACAAAGAGTCCCTCCCTAGCATCCCTATAAGCCCCCTTCAGGTATTGGAAGGCTGCTGTGAGGTCTCCACGCAGCCTTCTCTTCTCCAGGCTGAACAGCCCCAACTTCCTGAGCCTATCTTCATATGGGAGGTGCTCCAGTCCCCTGATCATGTGCTATTTAACTAGATAATCCTTTTTTAAATTTATTTACTAAGATAAATTTGAATAGCTGTGGATTTGTTAGGGGAAATTTTGGTTAATTCTCTCTATTCACCTCTAAATAATTTGTGCAAGCACAGTGGGAACAGAAGTTAAGTGCCCCTGAGGCTGTTTGTAAAGACAAGGATTGATGGGACAGACTCTAAATTTATCCCATCATTTTCCCTACCATCTTTTATTCGTAGCCCATCTTTCAGTCTCCAGATGAGCTATAAGCAAAATAAATGTTATCCTAAGCAAGAAGAAATGGTCTCCTGTTAAATAGAGTCCTGAAGCAACTGTCTAATTTCATTTAAAGATGACATACCTCAAACTAGTGCCCAGCTACTGTAATTCCAGTGGCCTCCACAGACTTTCTCCTCTTCTATAACATGGTAAAGTTTAAGCTCTTCAGCCCATCTTAAAAACATTTTTTTAATTCATTTCTGTGCTCTCCTCTCCTTAGACACAAAATGCCAAAAAGATAATCACAGCATGCCAAAAAGACAATCACAGCCCATAGTACAACCTACCTGTACTTGATTGCCACTTACGAACTGACTAGTTCTGCTATCCGGAGTTCTGAAAAAAGTGTTTAAATTCAGAATGTGAAGAAATGGGCCTCTCATTTACAGGAAAGAAGTAATTGGTATTATCATTTGTGCTGATCCAAGTTGACATTTTAAAGTAAGCAGCAGCATTTGCTTTGGCTTCATGGATTTCACATTTTTCTAGCTCTACATGTAGAAGAACATCAGCAGCTCAGCTCATTTCACCAAATACATGCTTAGGAAAAGTTTGGGTTGATACATGCTAGTCAGAATTGTAATCTGAGTTCTCCTGTTTCAGCTTGGCCAACAACAAATGTATTGGAAATGCCTCAAGAGAAAGAAAACTTCTCTCCTGCTAGCTGGTGAATAGGTGCTTTAGGACATGGACTGATGCTTACAGTATGTCAGTACTTCTGCCTGGTTTCCAGTCAAATCCTTAACTGCTTATTTGTTTTATTTCCATTGCCTATTTTAAATTGGAAAAATGTTAAAAAGGAAGCTATGAGATTGAAAAACGTTAGAAATTTTTGTGAGGTTAAAACACACTTCTCATTCCATAATAAGGAATTACAGACATAACTGTAAATTGTGACAGCTAAGATACACTTCAGTGATAAGGGCTTTGTATCAGAAAAATAATTCATTTACTCTACTCTTGATAGGACCTATGATTTATTTACTTCAAAAATAAAAGTTTGGTTGATATTAGCCAGGAACATAGATGACAGTGATCTCCATGACTTGCAGAGGCTAGAGTGAGTTAGCAGTGAAAAATCACTTTTTTTATAGGAAGCTGGTCACAAGCACATGTTCACAAAAAGGGCTACCCACCTTGATCTATCCGTTATCTACCATACTGAAAGAATGAATCTAGGAACTGAGAAGCTGAGACTTCAAATCTGCTTTTTCTCAGATGCCGCCAACAAGACCATCATCAGGAGTCATGAAAAAATGGGTATTTCCAAGCCTCCAGGCTATCTTGTGAGCATTTTTTGACATTGCACTTTTTGCAATACACTTTCATGAATAGAGTCAAAGACTTGACTGGATGTCAGCTCTTTAACTTCAACCAATATTCTGTTTACTTACCATGGTGCATCTGCCTGTGGGTTCCACATACTTTCTATTTTCTCCCTCAGCTTAAGCCCCTCTGCTGTATTTCCTCCTGGCCCTAGTGAATCAAAGAGTGCCAGAATTAATTCGGCTTGTTTTTTTTCTATCAGATGTCATAGTACTCTTCTTTCACTAAAAGGCAATGAAAGAGCATAAATCTCAATCTAACATGGCATTTCCCTGGGAAAGTGGTTTCCTCTTTGCATAATTATAAATAACTACTGCTCTTTGGAGACATTTCTTTTTCAGAAAAGTTTTTGAGATACCAATGAATACTGTTTGGTTGACAATTATGATGCATAAATTTTACCTTGAAAGCTTATCTGCAGAAGATACAGATTTAAGTTTATGGCTGCATATTCAGAGCAATGTGTAAGATCAAATGGTCTCCCCAATACAGCAGATGGGGTCTCTGCCATCCCGTATCTGTTTCCTAGACATTTACTGATTAAGAGATGCAAATGAGAGTGTCCAGCAGAAGGCAGGCCATAGTGGGTGTGTGATGTAGGTGCTCAAAAAAGGCGATCCTGGCACATCACCAAGTGCTCCAACCCAGGCACTGAAACCACCAGTGAACATAGGATGCATGAGCCTGTGTGGTTTTGCCTTGGTTGGCTTGAAGCTGTCATACAGCCAGGCATCACCTGCCAGCTGGAAACAGCCAACTGACAGTGGAGGGAGCAGAAGCTTTTTGCTGGCCTCTCTGCAAAGCCCTGTCTTTCTGAGCAGTCAAACAGGCACATTTAACCCACCCTCATGGTGAATGCTTACACACTGAGGCCAATATAATTTTTTAATTTTTTTTTTTGCTCTCCTTAGGATTTTCTAGAAGGCATTTCTAATATTTATTCTGTACTTACCTAAACTCATTCACTCCCCGTTTTTAGGAGATCTCTTCTTTAAACTGGAAGTGGGTTTGCCACAGGAATCCAGTTTTCCAAGATCCAGAAACCTTCCAGAGTTCTGATCTTGTCCCAGGGTGTGATGATGGCTTTGAACTGCATTTCTCGGCTTTTTTCATGTCAGCTGCTTTATTCCAGGGGAAAGAGAAAGATCCCTCCATCTCCCTTTCAGAAAAGGGCTTCTCTGAAGCAAGGGTCTAAAATGATATTTTGTGGGGTTTTCTTCTGGCAGTAATCCTACAGATGCCATTGGTCTTAACTAGCACAGGTAGTGTAGAAGTTGCCAAGAGTTCTGCAGAAAAATAAAATCAAAGTCAGCAACTGAACGCCAGGAGAGGATTTTTTTGAAGTTAACAAAAACTTGGATTTGTAGTTTGGGTGTGTTCCAAATTTATCAAAGCCACATCTTCATCCTAGTAATAAGCAATACTAAAAACCAAACTCTTCTATCCCAAACTGACTTTTGACTTTCTAACTTAACAATAATAGCACTCTTTCTGAAATTACAGTTTATGTTACTGATGTTCAAAATTAAAATTAAAATTAAAATTAAAGCCTTATAGTGCAAAAGGGAGCAGTTTTACATACCTTTATACCACTTTATAATAAGATGGGGGATGAGTTTCACAAAATTACTCACCAAAAGGCCAGATTAAAATGCTGTAGTGATTCAGTAGTTAAGATCATAATAAAGGGAAATGCACAGTCTCAGCTGATTAGGAGTCAAGGATTGACTATTTGTCCTGCACTAGCAGAGGCAGAAAAGTAGGTGCCTCTGGTGGCCTCCCCATGTGACGGCTGTGCCCTGGAGGGAACTTTTGCCCTGTGGAGAAATATCTGTGTTTCCAAATTCACTACGGATAAAGCTAAAACAAGCAGCTTAGACGCAATGCTCAACTTTTAGACACGTAAACTTAGGTGAATTGAATCCTTTTCCTGGTTATGTGTTACCAATTTTTTTTTTAGTAAGAGTTTCTATTGAAATTATCCGTGGAAGTCCTAAACTGGAATATAAGGCAAAGGAGTGAAGACAGCTCCCCCTGCCATGGTGTAAAAATTAGTTTGTGGATATCGACAGCGTGCCTGCATTCAGAGAATGCAGAAAGAAAAAGAATCCACTTAATCATATGTTCATTTATATATATGTAAATATGACCTATGAGACAGAAATCTAACATATAAAATTCAAATCCTTAGCAAAACTCTTTCGTTTTTCCTGGGCTACAAGTTATTCAGCACTGTGGAGGAGCATGGCTTCTATTACACATTTAAAATCTTTTGCAGGGAAATAGTTGGCTCCAGTCTGTTTCTATTAAAGCCACACATATTCTGCTGTATAGTGCTCCCTATCATCTGTGCCCCTTCTATCTAGAACCAAGTGATGCACAAAAGCAATTGCAAAACTCATGCAAAGAGGCTGGCCCATTCCCGTGAATAAGGAACTCAAAGGGAGCTGTACTCTGGCTGGGCTGCCCTGCTTGGCAGCACGCATTTCCACTCCACATCCACAAAGGCGTTCCTCTTGCTCCGCAATCCAGCTGCTGGTTCAGGCGCCATCTGGGATTTGTGGTGAGCATATTTTGCTTGACAGCCCAATTTCACTTTGTTTCTACATAATCAGCCCTTTTGGTTATAATCCATGGTCTTCAGTTAACAGCAGTGGAAAAACAATTTCAAGTGGAAGCAGCACCCTGGGAACAGGCTGAGACAGAAAACATTCAAAAAAAGCAAAGATTTCTTATTTCTTGTAATCACCTGCATTACAGCAATCAAATGTTGACAGGTGTTTGATGATAACTTGCTTTGCAGGAAAGATGAAGTGAAAGAGGACAGGAAGAGAAGTTATTTTACATTTCTGATAATCCTCTAGTTATGCCCTTCAAGGACAGATTTAGCAACAGCAAAAGGTAAGACAAGTATCTACAAACTGAAGTGGCTGGAAGCAAACTCACACATAACTTCACTGTACTAGACTTCTCTTTGAAAAACCTTTCAATCTGGATGAGTAGCGGGGAAGCATTTGAAGCTGGGATGACTACCACACCACTGTCTATAAATCACTGATACGATTTTTATGTGAAGTCCTAAAGAGAATTACATACAGTATTGGGGGTTTTGCCTATCCAAGAGCTCAGATGTTTGCAAGCAAAATATACTCAGGCACTAAGACTCACTCCTAAAATCTCCCTGGTGGCTAATCCCATGGCATGTACTCCAAACACAGGCATTATGCAAGCTTTGCCTCATGTACACCCTTGGACTGTCATGGGCACAGCAGCTCTACTGTTATGATACTGCTAATGGCACCCACTTCACAAAAGGGAAGGTAATCAGCAGAGAAATGACCACTGGTGCAGCTAGAAAGTAGACAAGTAATCTTTCAGGTTTCAGTTCATTGCAGTGTTGTTTTCAAACCAGTGCCTAAGCTTCTCAGACCCCACTTGGTGGCTGTTCCTTTCTTCCTTTATTTTCTTCTCCATTTTTGCAGGGACTAAAGGCTTATTCTGATTCACTCCATTTCTTTCTTCTTAAATGGCCATAGGACAGCCTTGCTGTTGCCAAGGATATAGTAAATGCATGCGACATGATGCCACTGAAAACAATTGAGCAAGTTGCATTCATTCTTGGTGTAATGGTGCTGAAATCAGTAAAGCTAGACGGGGAGCAGAATATCTAAGCTATGAAATTATAAGAAGAATTTTTCTTTAAAGAAAGTGTTTTCAAAAACAGCTTTTGGGGAGAAATGTGCAGGGTTTTGGTTTGGGTTTTTTTTCAATGGCTATTGGAAAATTTCCAAACTCAAGTGAGAGTGTCGATGAGAGGTGGTAAACATGCACCATTTTGACAAGACATCTGTAGGCGACATAGCCCTGTGGACAATACTAGACTTTTTTTTTCCCTAGCCACAAAGAGCCTGTGAGGAGATGAAGAATCTCCAGCTCTCAAAGATATCACTGTTTTACCTAAATTTAATTAATGAAGAATAATATTTAGGGAACAAGAGAAAACACTTCTGTAGGATGTGGAGTGTTAGGAATAGATGGAAAATTGCCTGTATAAACAGTTCGACAACTCTGGGTTAAATTATAGAAGCATTTGTACGTATGACTGCCCATCTGTGTAAAACAAGACATGCAGCCACACACAGCAATGATGTGCAAGTCACATATGTGAGGCTGATAATAAATTGATCCAGAACAACAGATCTGTCCATCACATCTGAGTTTGACCCAAGGAAGTTTACGTAATTCTAAATGAGGAGATAAATAGAGGAGGAGGTCTCACTAAGAGCACTAAAAGTAAACTCAAGGTATGCTATCTATGCATCTGTTTCTGGGTTTGGGGTTTATTTAGACTCAGCTCAAATTTTGGATTGTTATTTCTCCGTTTGAAAATTTTTTGGCAGTTTTGGGAAGAATGAAGGCTCAGGTCCAGTGTGTTCCAGCTGCATGGCCCAACATAGTCCACGGGCACTGGCAGGTGGATTGGGAGCTGGACGACTTCAAACCAGGTATGCTGTCAAGAACTTTGCCTTCCATAGCTGCCCTCTTAAGTACCGGCTGCAAAATGTCAACACTACCTTCCTCAGAGAACATTTAATTAAATGAGGCTAATTAATTACTGTCAATAAAGCAGATGCAGCAATTACAGCAAAAGTAAATAAATGCACATATTGTCAATTACTATCTTGTATGAGAAGGATTTGTTCCAAAATCCGTGTAACCATTTCACTCCTCCCCACATTGCTACTGGGAACACCACAGGGGAACATTCAGAGATAAACTGTGAATTGATTAGGAACTGATGTACTTTAATAACTTTTTATTACAGAAAAACAAACAGCAAGCAGACTTCTCTATTAACCCCTTGTGGACTTAATGGTGAACTACAACACCAATATTTAATTCCATGTGCCACAGATAAGTCAATTGTTTAAAGTTTTGGGGCATTATTTGAAACATTTTACACCTGACGATTCCACTGAGGCTCTGTATCATCTAACAATGAAGTTCTTTGATAGCACAGAAGTAGAAAATAAGGAGGCTATGGCAATCTAAGCTGTTACATATGCAGATAATAATCAACTGTCTATCCTATTCTGAGTGTGTACTCACCGGAGCAGATTTTCCTCTCATTTGTTGTGCTGAGAATAAGGAATAACAGTGTTAAACTTGGGTTAGTTACACTGAATATAGATTGACATTAATAAAGGACAGCATCAGAACTCTACCAACTGAATATACCTCCCCCTGACGTAGATGGGATACCTTATATAATGCTAGTAGGTACTGATGCAAAGTAATCATTCATCCCTGGGTCACAGGTTGAAGTCAAACGAAAGAAAAGCAGAAAAAATGGTGGGAAAATGAAAGAACAAAACCTAGTAATTGTGAAGTTATTTACTGCATGTGCCTGGGCAGTTGGTATTCAGCAAAAACTGAATGTGAGTCTGAAAATGCAAATCCGGAGCCACACTGGACTGGTAGTTGTGTGAAGCTTTTGGCAGCTTTCAAATGCAGGCTTATTAGTAGTGAAATGTACTGCCAATCTATTAAAGAAATTTAGACTATTATAAAGATTTACAATGAACGAAATCTCTCATACCTTGCAGAAAAAAGGATGATGCTAACTCAATATAATAGCCACTGTAATAGTGAAATACACTTGCAAAAAGGTCAATGGAGAAGTTTCTGATTTGCCTTTCAAAATTTTTTCAAAATAATGAAGAGGACAAATTAAGCTGGTTAGAGATCCTCACTATCAGAGAAATGGGATTAATGTACTGAAAGAAGCAGTCAAAATATTAAGAAACTAAGGGTATTAGCTGTACTATTAGTTAAGAAACTAGTAGTAGTAGCTTGTACAATAAGTACGATGCTGAGGGGAATAGCTAGGCTGACATAACGCATAGAGGCAGCCAGAGAGAATCACTTTGCAGTTATCAAAAGCTCACACATGAGATTTTTATCTCTCACTCTATGCTCTTTTTGCTCTGCAGATAAAGCCACTTTTGGCAGACAGTGGATGGGAGCTGGGATATATGTTACTAGAGTGTATCCATCTCACTAATTCATGCTGTACAGAAGCCATGAATATGATAAAACACTTGCCTCACTGAAGAAATAATGGATTAAGGTATGTTGCAGCATATGGCCAGGGTGCCCTGAGAGGTAAATCACAATCAGAGGTCACTACTCTTCCTGCCTCTGAGCCTATATGCTTTTCCCCTCTGCTGCTAGATGATACTGGTATCAGTTGGCCTTTGTGAAAAGAAAAGTTTTCACAGCCTATGGCAGCAAGGTATCATCTCCTTTATTTTTTCAGGTGGCAGCACTTCCTCTGTACAGGGCTGCCAAGTAACGAGCTATTTATGAATGCATTTTCAGGGGTATGGGCCAGGGACTACACTGTGAGAGCATTGCCCTACTAGTATGAGACATCTGTGGATTTTCAGTTTTATGTTCGTCGCTCTGGACTTATGTGTTTCTCTCCTTGCTTTTCAAAAGCCAAGATGTAAGGGTAAATATATCTCTAGTTTATGACGGTGCAGTGAGTTGCTAACCTCAAGAGGTGAATTAGTTTGGTTTCTAGTCACAGAAGTACACATCTTTACTGCCTGTCTCAACTTAATCAATTTTTGTCCCAGTGAGTAAATGAGCAGTGAAATGAATAATGAGTGAAGGTACAAACAGAAAAATAGCTCATACAAAGTTTAAAAAGCAGTCCAAAAAAACCACTCACAGATTAAGATGTGTGAGAAGAGGAAAGGGCAGGCTTCTCCTATGTCCTGTTCTAGGACAGAGAATCCATTTGACACCTGACGGGGCAGATGGATAATTAGTCCTGTGGCTTAGGACCTGGGCAGGCACTGCTGGTGACCTGGCAGTTGCCTTTTGGCATTTAACTTTATTTGGAAATCTCTTCCTCCTCTTTAAATAGTTACCAGCAGAGTTGCACAAGTAAGATATACACAGGTCCATGTTGCATTAAGAGCTAAGGCAACAGCATTAGGAGCTAAGGCAACAACAAGTGTGCTTGAATTTTTTGGATCCGGAAAGGAAAACCTTTAAAAGAACATTTCAAATTCCTCTTTTTAGTTCTCTCAAAGTCTGAATTCTCCCCTTTTAAATGGGACACAGGGCTTTTTTTCTTCTTCTTTTCTCTCATTAAAAATTACTTTCGTGCACATTCTAATGTATTTTAGAGAGCTTTTATAAGACAGCTTCACCAGCTGTCTTATAAAAGCTTCCAACTATACTACAATTTCTCATTTGAGTACCTATTCCTTCAGTGGTAATTTTACATTTAATAGTCAATGGCAGATTTTACATAACCACAAAATGGTTTTTTTTTGTTGTTTTTTTTTTTTTATAATTGCCTTTCTCCCTACCTTCCAGGGACTGCAAGTTCATCAAGATCAGTTTGGGTTCATAACGTTGATGTCTTCAACCCCAGTCTAGAGGAAGACAGCCAATCCACAAACACTTCAATAGACATGACTACTCACAGGCTTAAATTTAAGCAGGTGACGACAGGGAAAAGCTGCAGAGTTCATAGTCCAGCCTATATAGGAATGACTCTTCCAACAAAAAAACTTTACCAACTTTTTTGGACATCAAAACAATAAGCTATCACACTCCTTAAATCCTTTATTAGATTCCCGCCATTTTTTTCCGGATTACCTATATCTGCTCAAGATAAGGAGCTAAGGGATAATGTTGTTTTCTAGTTAGTAATAGTTTGACTTTATCTGTAATAAAATAGAAACACCTTAATACCCATTGAGGAAAAACCAAAACAAACACTGACAATTTGTAAGAGACAATTAAATTAAGGAAAGTAAAACTTAGGATAAATGTCAGAGGTAAAAAATGCTATAGTAATATTTACTAAACTGTGGAATGATCTCCCAAGGGAAGTGAGTGATGAAGTCCCACAGTGTGAAGAATTAAAACAGGATCAGGCAAAGCCTCAGGAAAGAAATGACTGAGGAGGCAGCATGAACTGGCTGTAATAATGCAGAGATTGTGAGTGGCTACAGAAAGCCTTTCCACTAGCTTTTGCTCAGGCATGTGTGATGTAGCAAGAGCACTGTATATGGGAAGGCACACTGAACGTATACTTGTCCTTTATCAAAATATCTGTGTATTTCTCAAGGAGGCATGATCTACATAGCTTGAAATACTGACTCCATTTAAACTAATTGAACAGCCAGCCATCAGAGGATGCCAGTGACTCTGGGTGGTATTTTTCTGTCCATCCTCAACACATAATCCCTTAAAAATTCGTTAGACATAGAAGCACATCATTTTTCACAACACTGCTATGAGTTACAATGTGGTTATTACTGGATATTTCTGCTTTAAGGAAAAAAGAAGTCTCCTTTTGCTTTTACACTTATCCCTAATATTTGTCTCCAATACATATAAGTAGGAAACGAAGCACAAAACAAAAGCATTTCTCTCACTTGCTGGCAGAAAAGAAAAATACAACTAGACTTGCTCCAGAATAAGAAATAGATTCATTTATTTGTTATGTTTTATTTTGCTGTTTTCCTAGGGAGTTTGTTCATAGTTTCTGGGTTTCATAGTTTTCATGAGGAAGGATCTCCTGACCTGCACCTGTCTGGGGAACAATGTCCTGCAATCACTGAAAAAAAACCCTGCCTGTCCCATTCTTCATGGAGATTAGCTCACATCATTGCCTTGGTTTTGGATGACAGCCATGTGAAAGAGCTGCAAATGTTATGGAAGGATACAATTTTTAATTAAAAATTATAATGTGCTGGTATCACATTATAATAGAAATTGAAGTTGCAGATTTTTGCAGTGTAC
Source organism: Lathamus discolor (assembly GCF_037157495.1). NCBI lineage: Eukaryota > Metazoa > Chordata > Aves > Psittaciformes > Psittacidae > Lathamus > Lathamus discolor. Next base: position 89,581,967 of record NC_088884.1, on the reverse strand, counting down.
CTCAATTTAGGAAACAGTATTTTTTCTGCAGTAATTCTGGGACCTGCTATGACTAGTAAATAGGGATTGCACAGATGGTCATTCAGTTTTTTTCAGTTTATCACACAGTCAATCAGTGAAGGGTTATAGATGTTATCTCTTGTTCCAAAGGAAGAAACATTGTCTGCTGCAATTCACACACTCTATTAACTAAAAAGTGTAGGCAGAACTTGGAGACACAGCAGCCATGCATAATCAGCAGAAAAATCTGTCCTGCTGAGCTACATTGCCTTATGAGAATACAAATGCCAAAATGCTGTGACCTTCATGAAGCGAGGCCTCCCAGTAGCACACAGTATTTTTTTGTTTGTGGAAAACAGAGGCAACAGTTCAGCAAAGTAGGGACTCAGAATGCAGCACCTCCCTGCTACGCACAGGTTCACCGGAGATGGCTGATACAGCCAAAATGTGCATAATCAGCCTGGGACACAAGAGGAACAGTTGTGATGGCAGCTCAATCTTTCACTTCCTCTTTATATTTTCTGCCTTTTCTCTGGGTTTGTTTTCCTTTTTTCTTCCTTTGCATTTGTCATGGAAGCATCTGTGAGTATTATTAAACAAATGTTACATATTAAAACCCCATTGCTGCCTCCCAGAAAGGAAAATGGTATCTTATTTGTAAACAATACATAATTGTTATTGCTGTCTCATTGCAAGTTATGCCCTTAAAAAGTGACAGTGACTTACTTAGTAGCAATTGATACAGAGGAAAAGTATTATAACTACAGCAGAAAATTAACTGTTGCATTATCTTTGGGAAATACAATCTACAGTTTCAAATACCATGATATAAATGCTTGGCATATTGTGGTCTTAGACATGTCTATGATCACTTCAAGGAGAAGGTACAACATTTTTCCTTGATGCTTTCGTCCATCTGTCTCAATGGTAGTCATAAACGCTTGGTTTGGTGAAACACACAGAGGTGCTGATATTGTCTGTCCAACAGATCTTCTTTTCTGATCATAATTCGTATTTCATTTCACATAGAGGCCTTGCAGCAGCAATAGTCAGGACTCAGGTCCTAATCAAGACAGCCCAACTAAACTGATTTGACTAACTGCATATAGGACACCCTCCTGGATAATGCCTGCAGGTCCAACTGCTAAGTCACTTACAGATATTTATTGTTTTCTAATGTTTCCATCATAATGTATTTTGTATTGTCTTTTATTTTACTTTTTTTTCTGTTTAATTAATATTAATTATTATTGATAGATCTTTACAAATCAAATCAGGAAATTCATCACAGTTCTGTACTGGAAACTCCTTGTACACCTAGCATTAATTTATCTGCACTAGCAAAGCCTCTCTCTCAGCAGAACTTTGGCCGCTATTTTTAACAGTTACCTGCTATTATTCAACAAGCATTTCATACTAGTCAATGTCACTTTCCCCTGATACTTCAGAGAAAAACATATAAATACAATTTTATCATGAGTCATGGAAGGATTTTGTAAAAGCTGGGTAAATTAGTATACGACAAATAGTGGGAGCTAGTGTAAAGTCATTACCCTTCTTGCTCATTCAAGAGGGTTGGGAACAAATCAGAAGAGATGAAAAACCTGATCACAGTAAAAGTTTATTTTTTACTACAGTACTGTAACCAATATTCACCAAAGAAAAGAGCTCTGAGAAACAGCTGTAATAAAGTTTGTCATATATTCCATCTTGTCTTCCTACTGCAAGTATCCTTTTAGAAGTCTAATGAGCTTTTTATTTTAAAAAATATTATATTTTAATTTATAACTTTATTTAATTTATAATTAAAAAATACAGTAAAAGAAACTCTACCTTGGATGATATGATTTTTCCCAATAGCTGATTTAGTCTTTCAGAATTCCAAAATAAGGCTAAGTGAAATGCTCCCTTTTCCATCTTGTTTCCATCTCTAACAAACTGATACCCATGATGATTGTAATTCATTATTTGTATTGTGGTAGTATCAAACCCTTCCTTTCCTAGGGCAGAAACTATCAAATAAGGTCCACAAACCTCTGTTCACAGATCACAGGCACATGATGAGAGCTGAATACTTAGTGTTGATGTAACAAAGCTTCACCTATATAAAAACCTCTGGAGACTCCTTACTCATATTGTAGCGCTTCTGAAACAAAGCCCTAAGCAAGCTGGGAAACGATGGGATAGTATGCACTACTATTTTATTTACTGCCAACTGACCCACGGTTCCCATGTCATCCTTACACACCATGTTAAACCTCTCATTGTCTACATAGCAGCTTCCAAATAATTTTCTTGGTAACAGCTAATGCTTCTGCTAGCAAAGAGCATTTCTTCTTTTATGACTTTGAGGTGATCTATGAAAAATGCTCATACTTCTCAAAATGGTCTGACAGTTGAAACTCTTCAGAGATCTTTTCTCAAGGAATGCTCTGGTGAGGAGCTAGGCACATCTCCTGGGCAGGCATACACAGACATGTTTTTAATGGTGCAGACTCAGAGTGGAAAAATCTCTCCAAATTTCAACACTGAAGCTTGACAGGGTGGGGAGAAGATGCTGCAAAATTGCTTTTTGAATTGCAGATCTAAACTTTACAAAATACTCCTCTAATTGCTAAAGAAGAAGGGAGGGGCTAACAAATTTTCCTATAACCAGACTTCTAACTTAAAAATCTACCTAGAGATTGCAGCTTACATATCCATATCAAATTCATCTTATGAAGTATTTATTCATTCTTCTACTTTTTCTTTTTTTTCCCCCTCAGATTACTGATTTGAGAAGAGCAAACTTGGTATTCTCCATTCAATGTCAGCAAATATGAAAATATGCTTTAATGTAGAATAAAAGATTCTGACTAATTTGAAGAAGTGAAATACAGGCAGAACCCTGTTTGCCTGTCTGCTGCCAGTTCTGCGCAAGGAGCAGTGACTGCTGATGCTGGATCTGCTTTCCCAAATGGGTGTGCTGCATGTAACATCCCAATTGGGGTAGTTTGGATGATGATTAAGCAGTAAACCAGCACAAGGATGCTTACCGAGATTTCAGTGCTAAAAGACTTGGCCAAGCCAAATTTCAAGAGTCTGAAAACCAAGTTCTTAAGATTGTGTTGGCAAGAAAAGAGGCTAATGCATCCATCTTTTCCAAAAGATGGCTGTGAAGAGTTTGTCCATGTCTTCGCACTGGTGAGAAATTTCCATAAATACTGTATAGCATTCGATGGTACACCAAATAAGACTGTAACCAAAACTAGTGGCAGAGTTTGCTTTATGACTGATCTACAGTTAATATAATATAAATACGATTGACTGTAATAGCTTAAATCTCTGACAGTCTCGGGTGTGCCAGCAGTGCATTTCCATGCATTTTCAGCCAGGAATTGGGAACATTGAGCACCATAGACAGTGCCTCAAGATTTCTTGCATACACAGGCACAGAGGAATAATGGTTGCAGAAAGCTAAATTTTTCCACCTTCCCTGAGATGCTAGTGGAAGAGTTATTCTGCCTGTTGTACTTGGGGTGTCAAGCACTTTGCAGAGGTCCCATAAAAGCACCTCATCACCTTTGCTATAACACCTCATAGACCCTGTTAGTTCCTGTCTTTTTATGATCCTGTAGGTAGAAGCAGTCATCTTATTTAAATATCCCTGAGGCTACTAGCAATAAACTATTGAACTGCATAAGAAAAAACCTGAATACAAAACCAGATGCATCTGTTCACCATGGTGATTAATGTGTTATGATACAGGGTGAAACTCTGCTCCAGCTCTATTGAATGGCAGTGCAAAGCAGTCCCAGTGGAGCCAGATTTCCGAATTGATGCCTGACAGCTGAAGGAGAGCAGCCTTTGCCCTAGGATCATCATCAGGTCCCTCACAATCACATTTTCACTTATTCTGTGTGGATGGGGATTTGTTGACAATTCCCGGAATTTCAGTTTGGAACTAAGAGTTTGATGTTCGACCTCACATCTTCAACACCATGCCTCTGCTCTGCCTCACCCCCATACATTGTATCAGTCCTGTTTCCTTTCATTTAAGTTACATATGATGTAAACTATAGTAACAACACCTGCTCTTTTTTCTGATTTGTCTTTGGCTTAGAGCATTATCAAGCCATCCTCAGTTTTAGTTTCCTCATTCACTTTACTGCTTTCATAAAACTGCCTTGGCAAATTTGGATGACCATAAGGGGTGAACTTTCGCTCACCTCAGCAGCTCCAATCTGAATTTTTAAAATCCCTTTGGACTGAACAAAGGCAAAAGGTATTATTGACAGCTTTCAAATAGGTCAAAGATTTTTCATACATAAATACTCAGAAAGACAGAGTTTTATCTGAACCTAACCCAAATGCACTGAAAACTTCTGAAGGCCTTACAAGGATGAAGATACCTTTCTTACCTTCACTAGAAGGAGCAGGTAACTTCACACTGCTCACAGGAAGCTAACAGCTTTTTCCAGCCACTGGTAGAAGACATCCCAAGGCTAAGTATTTTAATATCCATTTGGTATCTAAAGTACCTAGTCATAGAGACAGAGGTTACATGTGGGGGCACATGGGTGTGGAAGATTAACAGACAGCACACTGATTAATGTAATCAGAAACTGACCTTTATTCACTTCAGAGCACTGCCTTTTATAGCTTCCAAGCTTGGTCCTGTGCTTAAGCTTTATAATGATTGCTTTCTATACACAATGCAAAGACAGCTGATTGGTTCCTTCTTCAGCATCTGGCAGCAACACTAGCTGATTGGTTCCTTCTTCAGCATCTGGGAGTTGTTTCCCTCCTGCAGAACTTCCGCATACGTGGCCACAACTTCGCCCTGAAGTAACCTGTGAACTAGGCCGTTAACCCTTACTACAAACTCTAACCAATGGCAAGAGTCCTGGATGGCTCACATGCCCATTGTTTGTTAAAGAGCCCTCAACACATGGGTACTGTGTGGTACCCAGCTGAAGCAGTGGGGATCCTTCAACATCTTGTTTGTAAATATTTTATGTTCTAACAAATCATTAAAAAAATGATCACTTGTAATTTTGAGATTATAGAAGGATTAAAAATGAGAGCAGCAAAGACATTACCAAGAAATCAGGTGGGTACTAAGTTGCCCTGTGTCGTGGTTTAAACTGAGCCACATAGCTCATTCACTCACTCCCCCCCACCTTTCTCTCTCTTTCTTTCCTTCCCCCCCAACCCCCTCCCCCCCGCCACTCCCAGAGGAATGGGGAGGAGAATCAAGAGAATGTAACTCCCACAGGTTGAGATAAATACAGCCCAGTAACTAAGGTATAACACAAATCACTACTGCTACCACCAATGATAATAATGATAAGAGAAAATAACAAGGGAAGAGAATACCCTTCTTAGTAACTGGCGCAAGCTCTGTGTTTTGACTTCCAGCCTGGGCACAGAGCTGATAACACCAATTGTTTTTGATTGTTGTTAAGTAATGTTTATTCTGGCCAAGGACTTTGTGAGTCTCATGCTCTGCTGGGGACAAGGGGAGGCTGGGAGTAAGCACAGACAGGACACCTGACCCAAACTAGCTAAAGAGGTATTCCATACCACAGCACGTCATGCCCAGGGAGGTAACTGGGAGTTACCCGGAAGGGCACACTCTCTCTTCCGGGGGGTCAAACTCGTTCGGCGGTGGTATCGTATTCTCTTGTTATTTTCCCTTATCAATATTATCATTGGTGGTAGCAGTAGTGATTTGTGTTATACCTTAGTTACTGGGCTGTTCTTATCTCAACCCGTGGGAGTTACATTCTCCTGATTCTCCTCCCCATCCCTCCGGGAGTGGGGAGGGTCGGGGGGGGGGGGGGGGAGCGTGGTGAGTGGACAAGCTGTGTGGATTGGTTTAAACCACAACACAGACACTTGAGTCTAAAAGCTGGTAGCTGAGAAAAGCAACAGAGAGATTGGAATGAAGGGCTACCTTGACAAAAAGTAACCTAGCAAGTTTTGCCTCTGCTGTGATTTGCCTTTTCTTTTTTCCCTCATCAAATTTGAGAGCCTCCCTCCCCCAAAAGAAGAAAAAAGAAAGCCAAATTATTTCAACGTAAGAATGTTAATGGCGTCATAGTCAGGGGTTTGGGTATCTTGAACATAGGACTGAAGTTAGTAGGCCAGGTCTATTGGGGGCTGGTGGAGCTGCTCTGGTAAAGAAGGGGAAGAACAGTTTTGGTAGGAGGCTTGCCAGGCTGGTCAAGGAGGCTTCAAACTAGATGTGTTGGGGGAGGGGGGCATCATTCCATCCCAACACACCCAGTCAGTTGCCAGAAAATACAATAAATGCTCGGAACAATGTACAATATTCCGGCTGCTCCAGCCAACGTGCCGGCTTCATTTGGAGCTCGGCTCAGATGCCTCTCTACAAACGCCTGTAGCATGGGGAACAAACAAGAGGAATTAGATTTGTGTGCATGTCTACAGGGGTATGATATAATAGGCATCATAGAAACATGGCGGGATGGCTCCTAAGACAGGAGTGTTGGAATGGAAGGTTACAGGCTCTTTAGAAAAGACAGGCCTGGCAGGCGGGGAGGGGGAGTTGCCCTTTACGTTAGGGATAGGCTGGAGAGTATGGAACTCTGTCTGGGGACAGGTGAGCAGTTTACAGAGTTAGTGGGTCAGGGTTAAAGGGAGAACAGGCATGGGAGACATTACTGTGGGAATCTGTTACAGGCTGCCAGATCAAGGAGAACCTGTGGATGAAGCACTCTACAGACAAATAGGAAAAGCCTCACGCTCTCAGGCCCTTGTTCTCATGGGGGATTTCAACCACCCTAACGTCTGTTGGAACAATGGCACTGCACGGCACAAGCAATCCAGAAGGTTCCTCGATTGTGTGGAAGACAACTTCCTTCTGCAAGTAATAGAGGAGCCGACAAGGAGAGGTGCCATGCTTGACCTTCTGCTCATCAACAGGGAAGGGCTTGTTGAGAATCTGGTACTCCAGGGCAGCCTTGGGTGCAGCGTTCACGAGATGGTCGAATTCAAGATTCCCAGAACAGTGAGAAGAGCATGTAGCAAGCTCACTGCCCTGGACTTCAAAAGAGCAGACTTTGGCCTCTTCAGGAACATGCTTAGTAAGGTTCCAAGGGTTCCATGCCCCTGGAAGGCAGGGCGGCCCAAGACTCTTGGTTGATATTCAAGGATCACCTGCTACAAGCTCAGGAGTGCTGCATCCCAACTAGAAGGAAGTGTGGCAGGAGGGCCAGGAGACCTCCTTGGATGGATAAGGAGCTGCTGAGGAAAATTCAAAGAAACAAAAGGCTTATAAAAAGTGGAAGCAAGGACAGGCGGCCTGGGTAGAGTACAGGGATGTTGTCCGGGAAGCTAGGGACCAGGTTAGGAAGGCTAAGGCCCAGTTAGAATTATACCTAGCCAGGGATGTTAAGGATAACAGGAAGGGATTCTACAGGTACGTAGCAAACAAAAAACAGACTAGGGACAACATAGGCTCCCTGAGGAAGCTTTCGGGAGAACTGGCTACACAGGATTTGGAGAAGGCTGAGGTTCTGAATAACTTCTTTGCCTCGGTCTTCACTGGCAAAGGCTCTGACTGCACCACCCAGGTCTTAGAAGGTAGATGCAGGGACTGTGAAAATGAAGACCTTGGGACACCTGTAGGAGAGGATCTGGTTCCAGACCATCTTAAAAATCTGAAGGCGCTCAAGTTTGTGGGACCTGATGAAATCCACCTGCAGGTCCTGACGGAGCTGGCAAATGAAGTTGCTAAGCCACTGTCCATCATATTTAAAAAATCATGGCAGTCAGGTGAAGTTCCCGTCGACTGGAAAAAGGGAAATATAACCCCCATTTTCAAGAAGGGGAAAATGGAAGACCCAGGGAATTACAGACCAGTCAGTCTCACCTCTGTGCCTGGTAAAATCTTGGAGCACATTCTCCTGGAAGGCATGCTAAAACAACAAGGTGCTTGGTGACAGCCAGCATGGCTTCACTAAGGGGAAATCCTGCCTGACCAATTTGGTGGCCTTCTATGATGGAGCTACAGAACTGATGGACAAGGGTAAAGCAGTTGATGTCATCTACCTGGACTTGTGCAAAGCGTTTGACACTGTCCCACATCACATTCTTCTCTCTAAATTGGAGAGATATCAATTTGATGGATGGACCACTTGGTGAATAAAGAACTGGCTGGATGGCCGCACACAAAGAGTTGTGGTCAATGGCTCGATGTCTGGCTGGAGACCAGTAACAGGTGGTGTCCCTCAGGGATCGGTGTTGGGACCGGTCTTGTTTAACATCTTCATCGCTGACATGGACAGTGGGATTGAGTGCGCCCTCACCAAGTTTGCCGATGACACCAAGCTGTGTGGTCCGGTTGATATGCTGGAGGGAAGGGATGCCATCCAGAGGGACCTTGACACGCTTGTAAGGTGGGCTGATACCAACCTTATGAAGTTTAACCACAACAAGTACAAGGTCCTACACCTGGGTCAGAGCAATCCCAGGCACAGCTACAGGTTGGGCGGAGAAGAGATTCAGAGCAGCCCTGAAGAGAAGGCCTTGGTGGTGCTGGTTGATGAGAAAATGAACATGAGCCGGCAGTGTGCGCTCGCAGCCCAGAAAGCCAACCGTATCCTGGGCTGCATCAAAAGGAGCGTGACCAGCAGGTCGAAAGAGGTGATCCTGCCCCTCTACTCTGCGCTTGTGAGACCTCACTTGGAGTATTGTGTGCAGTTCTGGTGTCCTCAACATAAAAAGGACATGGAACTGTTGGAACAAGTCCAGAGGAGGGCCACGAGGACAATCAGGGGACTGGAGCACCTCCCGTATGAAGATAGGCTCAGGAAGTCGGGGCTGTTCAGCCTGGAGAAGAGAAGGCTGCATGGGGACCTCATAGCAGCCTTCCAGTACCTGAAGGGGGCCTATAGGGATGCTGGGGAGAGACTCTTCATCAGGGACTGTAGTGAAAGGACAAGGGGTAACGGGTTAAAACTTAAACAGGGGAAGTTTAGATTGGATATAAGGAGGTAATTCTTTCCTGTTAGGGTGGTGGGACACTGGAATCGTTTGCCCAGGGGGGTTGTGAGTGCTCCATCCCTGGCAGTGTTCAAGGCCAGGTTGGATGAAGCCTTGTGTGGGATGGTTTAGTGTGAGGTGTCCCTGTCCATGGCAGGGGGGTTGGAACTAGATGATCTTGAGGTCCTTTCCAACCCTAACTATTCTATGATTCTATGATTGTAATTCATTACATAGACCATTTCCAATTCCAAATACTGTGAATTAAATTCAAACAATTTTAGTGGAATCAGTAGATACTACCTAAACAGATCTAATGCAAAAATGCAAGTTAATGCTGTCATCTAGCTCCTCAAGTTCATGAATGACTTAATGACATTTAGAAAAGCATTCCCTCCAGCTAAGAATACTAATTCCCAAATGAAATATACCCTATTTTCTACTGACAAGATGAGATAATGATGGTCAGTGATAATACTGAAAAACTTTATCCAAGAATTAACAGTCTCATGCATATGTTTTTATACTTAGCTAGTTCAATACTTCTAACTGTTCTATTGTGTTACTTCTTGCTTCGAGAAGCAAACTTAATTCAAAAGTAGAGTGAAAACAAATATTTTAAATTCAGTTTCTTAATTGTTGATGCCTATCTAATAAAGCAATCTTTTATTTATTTTGTCCACACGATAAATTTAGGAGGTAACTGGCCTTCAAGGAGACAGTCTGGATAAGAAATCATTTGAACTTATTATCAAGACTTGAAAAATTGAAATATATAAACTGCAGGGAGGAGCCAAGTCAGAAAGTCTCTTCTTTCCTTCCTTTCCCAGTCTTCCTCATACAGCCATAATTCACTAAAGGAGTGTTGTGAAAATTTCCACAACCATAAGCATTTGGACAGAATGAATGGCTGAAGGAAATGTATTTTAATAACTAGCCTATATATGGTGATCACTTATTCAAAGGTCCAAGCCTGAAAAACTAAAAGGCGTGAAGTAGATAGATAGAGCCACAAAGCATGAAGAAGACACAGTCATATTTAAATCACTTTTATAACTTATTTTCTATACTGGTGTTTAAAATGGTATAGTTTAGTGATACAGTGTATTTTCTAATGTATGCTATATTTTATAACATGCCCCAGAGTCCATAATAAGTATTGAAGATGCTTGAAGGGATTATTCAATTTTTATCTTATTTCTGCAGCTAAGTGTGGAAATCCCATGTCAGCTGCACGAACATTCTTGCAACTGTTTGTGGTTTGAATTGCCTGATAGAGTTTTCTGTTTCATTAACCACTGTGAGAGAAAATTCATGTGCTACAGCCCAGCAATGAATCAGTAAATAGCTGTTCCTCTGAAGATCAGCTCATTAAGAAGCAGACATCTGAATGAAATAAGGTTCCTGGGGAGCCTGTAGAACCAGACAAGCTAAAAAGAGAGGCATGAAACCTTGTTATATGCCATGACCAAGCAAAAGGAATTTTTACCTAGGCAGGATTGGTGGTTAATATTCTGCTCTTGTGCTTCCCTTATTGAAGCTCCAGCATGCTTTTGTTTATGATCTGGTTCTTGTTCAGCACATTTACATGCAACTGACTGTTCAAGTGGCTCAGTCACCTCTAGTATAAAATGGAGCTGAGCTGAATACTAAAAGCTGGACCTTTGTTTGCAACATCAAGAAAGCACAAAGAAAAAGATCAAAACTTCTTTTTTTTTTATTTCCTTTGAAAAAAGCCTTACTGATAGCTTCCTTATTCAATAGTGTGGCATGGGTACATAACAGCTGGTTAAAAGACTCCAAGCTTATTTGTGTTTTACCTACTTTTTTTATTTTTAATTAAGTTTATTAGTCAGAGGTAGCTCAATGACACAGCATTTGTTTAACTTAGCAATACACAGCAATATCCACAGCTTAATTAAAAACGTGATGTGCCAAGCTCTAATCCTGATACGAAAAGACAAAAATACCCCACAATTAAATAATCTTAACTCCCTTAGCCAACTTCTTGGAAAAGAAGTGACATATGGCAAGCAATCTTCTCCGCAAAACAGCAAACAAACACAGCACTACCACCATGTGTTAAGAGATGCTGTCCTTTTTCAGGATATATTTAAAAACATGCTCTCCCCACAAGCAGCAGGTATGCAACTTGAACAGTTTCTAACATATAATGCAACCAGAGTGAACTGAAAGGAAAGGGAGAAAGGCAGCAAAGGAGATGAAATACCATGTATTAAAATTGCAATTTTCCAAACAATTTTTTAAATTGTTAATGTACAAGTTGGAAATTTGTGAAATGTGACAAATAAGGGAAGAATTGAGAATGCCTGCTGCCCTCGATGTGTCTCTGCCAAGATAATGCCTAAGTAGAAATGGGTAGCAGAATTAAGTTCAGTTGAATTAAGCACCCTCATTCTAGCCGGAGTGAGGAATGAAGCTACATATTTAGTTGCTGTAAATCTGCCTAAGTTTGGGGTGTTTTTCGCCTATTTCATGGCTCCATTACCTAATCATCCTGTTGTAATATATGCATACTGTATGCAAAAAAAGCATGCATTGTTTTTGTGCCCAGCACAAAAAAAAATCCAAAGGAGCCACTCTATATTGCTGTTTAGTGTGTTTAGCAGACATCATATAACAAGTGAACAAAGACTGTAATTTCAAATAACAATAGTTTCATCCTAAGCACATTCTCTGCTATGGTTATGTTATTTATGGTAATTCTGGCTTCAGACAAGCAGGCTGAAGGAGGTGTGCAGGGCAATCCGCTGGAGACGGAATGGCAGCACAATGGTACAGTGATCCATTTGTTCATATTTTGCTATTGCATATTTGAAAAGGTCAGACCCAGATAAAACTGCCAAGATACAATATTCCTCTGAGAGGAAGAACATGGTTTATGTGTCTCAGCTTTGCCAAAAAGCTATGGAAACCAATGCTTCATTTTGTGAATAAAGATGTAGACACAAATACTGCCTAAAGCAGGGTGAAGACCACCCTTGGGCAGAAGTGTTTAGGAGCTGCAGTGGTGAAAGTTTGGGGGTGTGCTTTGTTTTGCAGAACATTTGGGTGTGTATAACATGCCTGTCTAAACAGAACTGATGTGTCTGATGGCTGATCCAATATTCCAAGGAGGTCCTCTATTCAGAACTTGTTTTCCTTCCACACTTACCCTACTTTGTGTATTGTGCTAGATTACACTTGTTTCATAAGTGGCAGTCACAGTTATTGTCCATCTGGATATGTTCTGAGGCTCCATAAAGTTTTAACAATGTGAAGGGGGAAAAATACTTAAGTATGCAGCCAGCATGAAGTGGTTATCTCAAGATTTAACCTACTGTCTGTAGAAAGGTACAAAGCACACTTCACAGTCAATGTAAAACTTATTTAGATCTGTAACCTTAAAAACAAAGCTAAAAGCATTCTCTTAAGAGATTATATCTTTGTAATCTCTTAATGAACAAAAATACATATAATTATTAAAATAATACTACACATTCAATCTTGATTCAGGGCATGTATAAATGAATCTAATACTTAACTCTTCAACTTGTCCTATTGCCTGCTTTTTATTAAGGAGAATTTATGCCTTTTGACATCCTTTAATAAGATTTTAGTTTGCTGTAATTTATTCTTATGCTATTCATCACAGAATGACAAGCACTTCTCAAAATGTTTGTACATGCATGTCATGATTTTTCCACATTTAAGAAGTCCTCTTTTCTATTTTGGATTTTTCCAGTGCTTAATGATTCTTTTTCTAAAAAAAGCACAAACAACAATATGGAGGATAAGCTTGAATTTCAAATACATTTCATGACAAGAACAGTTGTTACCAATGCGATAAATGTGATATATGTGATGAGACAAGCCATATGAATAAATATCTGGAAAAAATTAAGACACCTTGAACAGACATCTATTATTGGTATTTGTAATTCCACATGTCCTGAATTCTACATCACAAATTCTGGTATTTCCCACAGATGTAGCTTTCAGTTCTTAGATCCTACTGGCTGAAAAGTAAGATCCCAAATTTCACAGAATTAAATTCCCCAGAAGATTCACTAGTGCATTACAGTAAGTGGGGAAAAGCCCCATAGGTAATTTTTTTGCAAGAAGTGTGCACACAAAGAAACATTTTTGATAAGTCCACATACTAATTAGCAACCTGCAGATTTTCCTTCAGGCAAAGAAAAAACAATGTTATCCCAGCCCAACTCACCCTGTCAGTGTTTAACTCCTACAGATAAATTTTGATCTGTTTTCAAATATCTGGCTAGGCAATATCAGGGTTCTGCAATTAAACTACTCAAGTGCACATCCTGTATCTGTGGAGTAGGCCTTTTGAAGTCACTAAGGTTTAGACTGGTCATCTTTAAAAGTAGGCAGTTACCTGTGTCAGGGCCTAAGGAACACATCAGGGCTTTGGGACCACATCTCTAAACTACTGCTTCACACCATCAAATAATACACGGCTTAACTATTTTCTGCTAGGAGAGCCTGGGTTGCTTGTTTACCATTCAGAAATAAGCAGCACTGTATTTTATACATAGCCATGGCTGTCTTCATGTATGCCCCAGGTTGGCACATCCCGGGGCAGCTGGAGCTCCTGCCAGCAGCAGGGCCTACCAGCAGGGTGGAACAGGTAGGTTTCCCATGGATGGTGGGTGACTGTAGCCCACAGCTCCCACTACCTAACTGTAAACCCATTACATCTGGGATGATAGAAATGAATGGTGTACAAGTGTACAGCCACAGGTGCCAGGGCTATACTATACTGAGGGAGACTCATCAGTACAGCATGTCCAGCTGGATCTTGAACCTGGATCTGTCATGCCTTTCTGCTCAATGAGTGGTATAAAAGGACACGGCACATGCCAAGTCCCAGTCCCCAGCGTGCCAGTACACTGCCCTATTACTCCAGCATTCAGTTAGCTCCAAATCACACTGTCACCCAGGTTTGCTGGTGACATAGCACAAGAGAAGCCAAATTACATAAAACTGTCTTATTCTGATATATTGGGCAGTTAGTTACCATTAGCCCCCAGAGCAAAATAATACCTGGGCTGAGAATAGGCTCTTCACACAGCAGCTGCAACTGTGACTGCAATTGCAAGTGCAATTTAAGTCTCTCTTGCTCATCTACAGCTTTCTGGTACTTAATCCTTTGTCTATCACAAACAGGCTGATAAGTTTTTTCTTTGCCATTTGTCAGAAGGTATTAAATTATGTTGGGCTGGAGAAAACCTCTCCTGCTGTGGGAGAAACAAAAAAAAAAAAGAATAGCAATTGCAACAGCATCATAAGAGAGAGATGCTGCTAGAACAGTGAAGGATTTTCCTGTAGTTTCTTAGTGCTCATCTGCAATAAATTTTATGAGGGTTTGGAAGAAATCAGAGGCCTAAGTTAAACAGCAGGTTCACTGGTGTGGAAAGCTGTGCAAAGTGTTACTGGAAATCTTTGCTTTATCCATCCTGACAGGTTCTACCATGCTATGCAGGTATTTTTCTAAGGCAGTATTCTAAATCATTGTAAGGTCATCAGCATTTCCACAGTCTTCCAAAGTATTTTTGTGTCTGCCAAAGGTCTCTCAGCGTGGGAACCTTCGGCAGACACCACTACTATAGGATGCTATAGAACCTCTCTTAATGGAGCATGTAGTGCTGAACTGTGCTCTGCTGCAACATTCCTGCTCGGAGGAAAAGGGAATGTTGTCCAAAGAGTTATAGCTTAAGGATATTACGAGACTTGTATTAAAGACCACCTCACAGAATCACAGAATCCCAAGGGTTGGAAGGGACCTCAAAAGATCATCTAGTCCAACCCCCCTGCAAGAGCAGAGTAACCTAAAGTACATCACACAGGAACTTGTCCAGGCGGGCCTTGAATATCTCCAATGTAGGAGACTCCACAACCTCCCTGGGCAACCTGTTCAAGTGCTCTGTCACTCATACAGTAAAGAAGTTCTTCCTGATGTTAACATGGAACTTCCTATGCTCCAGTCTACACCCATTGCCCCTTGTCCTATCACTGGATATCACTGAAAAAAGCCTAGCTCCATCATCCTGACACCCACCCTTTACACATTTGTAAAGACTGATGAGGTCACCACTCAGTCTCCTCTTCTCCAAGCTGAAGAGACCCAGCTCCCTTAGCCTCTCCTCATAAGGGAGGTGTTCCACTCCCTTAATCATCTTTGTGGCTCTGCGCTGGACTCTTTCAAGCAATTCCCTGTCCTTCTTGAACTGAGGGGCCCAGAACTGGATGCAATATTCCAGATGCGGCCTCACCAAGGCTGAGTACAGGGGGAGAAGAACCTCTCTTGACCTACTAACCACACCCTTTCTAATGCACCCTAAGATGCCATTTGCCTTCTTGGCCACAAGAGCACATTGCTGGCTCATGGCCATCCTCCTATCCACCAGGACCCCCAGGTCCCTTTCCCCTTCGCTACTTTCCAGCAGGTCACCCCCCAACCTGTACTGGTACATGGGGTTGTTCTTCCCCAGATGCAAGACTCTACACTTGCCCTTGTTGAATTTCATCAAGTTTCTCCCCGCCCAACTCTCCAGCCTGTCCAGGTCTCGCTGAATGGCAAAACAGCCTTCTGGTGTGTCAGCCACTCCTCCCAGTTTTGTGTCATCAGCGAACTTGCTGAGGGTACACTCAGTTCCCTCATCCAGGTCGTTGATGAAAATATTAAACAGCACTGGTCCCAGCACCGACCCCTGAGGGACTCCACTAGTCACAGACCTCCAGCTAGATTCTGCCCCATTGACCACAACTCTCTGCCTTCTTCCTTTCAACCAGTTCCTGATCCACCTCACTACTTGATCGTCAAGCCCACACTTCCTTAGCTTATCTATGAGGATGCTGTGGGAGACAGTATCAAATGCCTTACTGAAATCAAGAAAAACCACATCTACCGCTCTACCATCATCCCTCCACCTAGTCACTTCCTCATAGAAGGCTATAAGGTGGGTCAAACATGACTTCCCCCTCATAAAACCATGTTGGCTGTTCTTAATGACCCCCTCATCCTTGATATGCCTAGAGATGGAGTCAAGAATAAGTTGTTCCATCACCTATCACCTTTCCAGGGATGGAGGTAAGGCTGGCCGGTCTATAATTACCCGGGTCCTCCTTTTTGCCCTTCTTATAGACTGGGGTGACATTCGCCATCCGCCAATCCTCAGGCACCGCTCCCGTCTCCCACGACTTACCAAAGATGATGGAGAGTGGCCTAGCAATGACCTCCGCCAGCTCCCTCAGCACCCGTGGGTGCATTCCATCCGGACCCATCGATTTACAGATGTCCAGATTGCATAGCTGATCCCTAACCCCAATCCTCATCTACCAAAGCAAACTCCTCCTTTGTCCTGACTCCTTCTGGGGCTATAGGAATCCGGGGCCCCCAGGGAGAGTCTGCAGGAGTAAAGACAGAGGCAAAGAAGGCATTCAGCACCTCTGCCTTCTTTATATCCTCTGTCTCCAGGGCACCCACCTCGTTCAGCAGCGGCCTATATTGCCTCTTGTGTTAGTTTTATTTGCTATGTATTTGAAGAAGCCCTTTCTATTGTCCTTAACCCGACTAGCAAGATTAAGCTCCAAGGAGGCCTTAGCTGTCCTAATTGCCTCCCTACATCTTCTAACAACTGTTCTATATTCCTTCCAAGTGGCCAGCCCCTCCTTGCATAATCCATGGATTCTCCTTTTCCATTTGAGTTTGCCCAGCAGCTCCTTGTTTAACCACGCTGGTCTCCTAGATCCCTTACTTGATTTCCTACTCATTGGGACGCTCTGATCCTGAGCTTGGAAGAAGTGGTCCTTGAATGCTGACCAACTATCTTGAGCCCCTTTACTGCCTAGTACCCTTTCCCACGAGACTTCCCTTAGCAGTTGACTGAAGAGGCCAAAGTTGGCCCTTCGGAAATCCAGAACTGTGGCTTTGCTAGGTATTCTATTCCTCCCACACAGGATCCTAAACTCCACCATCTCATGGTCACTGCAGCCAAGGCTGCCATTGACCATCACCACTTCGACCAAACCCTCCTTGTTGGCGAGTACTAAATCTAGCAGCGCTGCTCTCCTAGTTGGTACGTCCACCATTTGCATTAAGAAGTTATCATCAATGCCCTGGAGGAACCTCCTAGACTGTGAATGATTGGCTGTGTGAGTCTTCCAGCAAATATCGGGGTAGTTAAAATCCCCCACGACGACTAAGGCATGTAGTCGCAAGGCTACTTCCAGTTGCTTGTAGAAAGCCTCATCAACTCCTTCGTCCTGATCAGGAGGTCTATAATAGACCCCCACAACTGTATCACCCGTGCCAGTCTGTCCCTTAATTCGTACCCACAGACATTCCACTTGCTCCTCATCCGACCCCGGATAGAACTCAATACATTCTAGTTGCTCTCTCACATAAAGAGCAACTCCACCACCTCTCTTTGCTGACCTATCTTTCCTAAAAAGGACATAGCCATCCATGACCACATTCCAGTCATGTGAACTGTCCCACCATGTCTCTGTAATTGCCACTAGATCATAACCTTTAGACCGCACACAGACTTCTAACTCCTCCTGTTTATTCCCCATGCTGCGTGCATTGGTGTACAGGCATTTCAGGGAGTGAGTCCTAGTACCCTTTTTCCCCTGCGGGACAGGGTCTAAAAAACTATCCTTTCCCACAAATGAAACAAAAGAATGATAGTACTCCTTAGTCCGCCCTCCTTCAATCCCTAGCATATTTCTCTTGGGCTTGTCCCCAGCAGGCCCAGTTAAATCCCCTCCCCCCTTCATATCTAGTTTAAAGCCCTGTCAATAAGCCCTGCTAACTCCTGCCCCCAAACCCTTTTTCCTCTCTAGGACTGGTGTATCACACCTGCCACCAGCAAACCAGGTGTCTCATACAGCAGCCCATGATTGAAAAACCCATAAACCCTGCCTATGGCACCAGTCACGTAGCCATACATTAATCTGAAGACTCTTCCTATATATCTCTTCACCCTTGCTTGCAACAGGTATGGAGGCAAACACCACTTGCGCTCCAGACCCTTTAACCAGCCGTCCCAGGGCCCTGAAGTCTCTCTTCATTGCCCTTACCCTCCTTGCAATAATTTCATCACTGCCAACCTGAAAAACCAGCAGCGGATAATAGTCAGAGGGTTGCACCAGTTTAGAGAGTTTCTTTTTGACATCTCTAATCTGAGCCCCAGGTAGGCAGCAGACTTCCCTGTGGGGTGGATCCGGTCGACAAATGGGCCCTTCTGTTCCCCTCAGAAGGGAGTCACCCACCACAATTACTCTTCTTTTCTTCTTGGTTGGGGAAGTTCTGAGGCATGGGGGTGAGTGACAAGCCCTAGGTGACACACTAGATAGATTTGCCTCTCCATCTCCATTCACCTGGCCCTGTATTTCCAAGACCTCATATCTGTTATTCAAGGGCAACTGGGAGGGAGGAAGGGATTGCGAGGGTTTTCGCTTACCTCTCCGAGGAGGGACCTCCCTCCATACCTCCTTGTCCATTAAGCTCTCTCCTTCTGTCTGATGGTAGGAGGGAAGGGGATCCATCACTTGTTGAACTACTTCCCTCTGCCCTTGCCTTCGGGTGTGGCTCCACCAATCTATTTCACTTTCACATTCTCTGATGGCTCTCAACCTTTCTACCTCCTCCCTCAGTTCAGCCACCTGCCTGAGCAGATCATTTATTTGCTCACAGCGAACACAAGCCGTGTCACTGGCTCCCTCCAATACAAGTGCTAGGCTCAGGCATTCGCTGCAGCCAGAGACCGGCACAGCTGCATGTCTGCAGGAAGGCTCAGTCTGGATACCCACATTAGTACTCACTACAGCTTTTGATCGTGTTGTAACCATGATCTATCTGGTCAATCAATTTGTCGACGTCTCTCCACGCAAACAAGCACTCCTTCCTCCTCCTGTACTCCAGGCGAGTCCTCTTGATGAGGCGGTTAGCCCGCTTCCCTGCCCGCGCAAACTGCCTCGACCCTCTCTGTTTGTCGGGCTCCTGGTCGCTGCGCTCCCTGGGTAGGTTTTTTAACCACTCCAGGCTGGTGCCACTCCTCCTGGCCCCGCCCCCTGTGAGTCAGCCCCTCGAGGGAGCTGAGCTTCCGGGTCCTGGGCAAGTCCTGTTGAGGACTTGAGGCTCCCTCCTCAGTGGCTCTTGTCGCTTTGAGCTGAGGCTCCTGGACGCTGATCTCTCCCTTCTCCGCTCCGGTGTTGCAGGCGTCCTCTCTCAAGCTACTCACCTCAGCAACTGGTGAGTTTGGTTTAAGAAACAACCTTCTGATCAGAAAAAAATAATAAAGGGCAATAAAGACTATATTTTAAATTTAATAAAAGAATCCATTTTGTCATGTTAACTGTTTCTAGAAAATTAAGTACTTTGGAAGCCATTTTTCTGACCTTGTTCATTACCTTTAAAAATGTAATTGCTGTTTGCTAATGTTGTAATATACTGTCATAGGTACACCATGTGCACAAAAGAGAATGTCCTGTTTGATATCCCTTTGTGTATAAGTCAAGTACTGCAACTAGTTTCCTAGTCTGTCTTTCCTCAAACAACTGTGCATCTGTTGTTTAATCTTGTGTATCCATCCCAGTTTGCTTTTGGGACTTTATATTAGACTGTGTCAAAAGCTTTGTTATGCCATGCAAATTTACATAGTAATCCTCCCACTCTTCACCAGGCTAGTTGTAAATGAAGGAAAGTGTGCTTGGGTATCAGTTGGTTTTGATAACTCTTTGCCCTTTCAAGTGCTGTAGGTGCCTGAATATTGACTGTAATAATTTTTCCAGGCATTTTTCCATTAAATCAGATGAAGTTGTCTGTACTGTAATTTCCTGAGATTACTTTTTTTGTGTGTGTCCGTGTTCTTCATTTTTAAAGATACGTTGGATGTCTGATCTGCTCCATTTTTCTGGATCTTAACTGAGGTTGGAGGCATGGAAAAGAGTGAACTTAGCCAGGTCACAGTGCCTTCAGAGGCCAGACCAAGAATAACAGAACAGACAACGTGTGTCTCCCGATTTCAGATACATAATAGATATCGCCTGATACAATTCCTCATTATGCCACACTGATCCTGATATCTGTTTGAACAGTACTGATCCCTCTATACTTCCATCCATGCTATCTTCATAGCTGCATAAGATAGAGATTTTAAAGTCAATAAAAGTGACAGAGATTCTGGAGGCAGTCTATAAGCTTTGAAAAAGTCCACTAGCGTTTGTGTGAGCTCCTCAGCCGTGACTTGCTGGCATTGTCTGACATGATGATTCATGAGCCTGAGATTAGGCAAATAGGATCAATTCCCCCATTAAAGAAAATGCCTTTCTGCCTCTGGTGTGCAGCTGCTCTCTAACCAGTTAGCCCTGCCCGCATCTCCTCATCTCAGACAGAGAAAATAGGCCTTACTACAGCGAGTCGTGCTCAGCCCCACAGTGAACGTGTATCACAGTTATTGCCAAAGTGGCAGAAATTTGTGACCACATGAAGAAAGGATGCTAGACAGGAGGGAATGAGGGAGAAGTCTGAGCTCTGAGTAAGATTAAAGAATGCTGTAAAGAACCAGAAAAATAACACGGTTTTTGTGAGAGACCCCAGTGATTATTCTTTAAATCTTTCTGTAATTAGGTGAAAAGCTTATAATGGTCACATACCCATCTCTGTAGGAATTCCTTGAATATTTTGTTGAGCATGGAGATTCATAGCTTAAGTTGGTAAGAGACCATCCTTGGTTTGTTTTTCACTGGGGACTTCTATGCCACACAGGCTTTCTGTTTGACCTTTACTTTTTTTTCAGAGGACAAGAGATTGAAGTCTGCAGGATAACCAGAAATATCCAACATGGCGCAGCTGCTCTAGAGAAAACATGAGCTGCTTTTGAGCACAAGTAGTAATAAACATCTGGGGATTATTTGAAACTGTAGCTGGTCACTCACTGTAGAAGACATAAAAGAAGCAGTTAATGTTTCTTTTCTGGGTAGGGGATTGATCTTTATAGCCACTTTCCCGAAACTGTTAATAACAATCACCAGAGACAGGAGAAGTAAGCATATTTTAAAAGGCAGCAGTAGTTGCACCAGGTCACAGGAATAAAGGAGGAATTTGAATCCAAGTTTTACTTGTTTTCTATCCAGAAGCAAGAACTTCTTTTGTTGGAAAATAATTTTTGTGTGAAGTTTGACTACAGTTTCCAAGGATACATACAAATAAATGAAGTTAACAAAAAGGAAAGAAAAAACAATCTTTCCTCTTATGCCTTCAAAATAAATCTTTACCAAAAAGAACTGGGTGGTTGGCTGTGGGGTGTGTTTGGTTTTTTTTTTGATTCTTGCTTCCCAGAGCATTTGGTTTAATATTTCCTATACCAGATCACGGAGGTTGCTTCCATCTCTGGAGCCAATAATCTCTATAGTGCCCAGAGGACTGTCTTCCAGCCACCCCCCACACATGGCTTGCATTGTGGAGAAACCAAGTAGAGGAGGTGAAGGGACAGTCTTCTGAAAGCATACCTGATGAGGTCACTTGAATCTACTGATAGGAAACATCACTGTGGCAGTACTTCCTTGTACACCCACAAGAGCATATAAAACAGGATTTTCTGAGTGATTCTGAATCTTTCTGTCTCAGTCCCCACTGACTGAATTAAATGGACAGGGACGGTGTTGAGTTCCCTCAGGGCTGTGCCCTTTGAAATACTGCCGTTTCCATGGAGCAGGTTGTCTCAGCAGCTGGCCCATCTGCTGCTCAGCAGTATCTTCTTTCTGTAAGTGATAAGGTCTTCATCATACATACCTCTCAGATGCTCATAATGAGGGTGGATCAGCACAGGAACAGTCTGCCCAGAGGGGCCCTGTAATTTCTGTCCCTGGAGATAGTCAGAACTTGACAGTCTCTGGCCAGCCTGATTTAACTTTGAATTTGACTCTGCTGTGAGCAAGGGGTTGAACTAGATGATGTCCAGCAGCACCTTCCACCTTAAATGATTCTATGATTCTGCTTTATCTGCTAGAAATTGTATATATGGCTCAGTAGCAGATCTGTGGTTATAAGTAATGAGGAATCCTGCAGGCTGCAGAAGCAAGGCCCTTGGTCAGTAACAGCCGCTTAACTAGAAGGGCCTTTTCCTCGGCCTCTGGGCTCAGCACGCTACATTCCTGCCTGTCTAATAAACTATCTGGCAATCCTGAATGCAGAATTCACCCATGACCCATGATATTTGACAGCCACCTTCTCTCCCACCACTGAATCCTTAAGGATGGCAAAAGCTAGCCTCCTTCCCAAACTGGAGGAGCAGTGGAAGCTAAGAGCAGCCCCTCAGAGCTCTTGTCCCAGGGAAAAGCAGCTGCTTTTCAGTCCTAGCTGCTCCCAGGCATCATCCTTCCTCTTCAGCTCTTGGAAGATGAGTGGTGTTACTCCCCTTTCTTCCTTCTGCTTCCACTGCCATAATGTAAAATGAAGCTTTTGTACTTCTAGACAGAGCCACAATCAGAAACAAAGAAACACGGGAATCTTTCACTTTTTCTATGGGTGTAAATGAAAATTTGGGGTTATGTTGCTAAACTTTTACTGAGGAGAGTGTGAGGTGCTGCTTTTGCTGATGTGGTGTCTCATACTAGTCTAGACTTTCTAAAGTTTGTCTATCTGGAGCATGAGCTAATGATTGTATGGAGTGAATATGCTGTGTCAGCAATCTAATGTACTCCACAGGTCTTTATGTACCTTGGGGATGTTGTCTTAGGAAAACTTCACTTTTTTTATCTTTGAAAATATAGTAATGCGTAGATACCAAAAGCAATGCAAGATGTTAATGATGTAGGAGATTTTCTTGACTTTTCTTGACTATTTTTAAAGGAGTCTTTTCAGCATAACTTCACACAACTACAGCAAGGCAAATTTCCAAAGCAGAATACTCGAGTCTTGCTCCTGTTACAGATATTAATACATGTTACATGGTTGAGTTCCCCTGTGATGCTTTGAGAGCACGCTTGTGTGCATCTTAAGTTAGTTTGTTTCGTTATTCACAGATTTTTTGAGAACTACAAAAGCATTCTTTCCTGTAAGATGGAAGCAAGGCCCGCATATCATACTTCGTTCTTTCTAAATGGAGTATTTCTTTGCTGCACCTGGAAAGAATGCCAGAATCCCAGCTGATAAAAATTGGATTGAAGTCAGAGGGGAACATGAAATTACTGAAGAAACGGACCACATATAAACTCAACAGCACAAATTAAGGAAAGGTTCTTATCTGTCACAGACTAATTGACTGGGGCCTACTGTTTCACATATCTCTCCCTGCTGTTCAGAAAATCTTGACTGAAATAAGTCTGTGCCAGCAATTATTGATACTTAAATGTTTATATCTGTTCATAGATCAGGATGTGGCTGGTTTCATATATGCCCCTTCCATTTGCAAACATCACCACTAATTTAAAAAAAGGATGTATGCATCTACACTACAGTAAACAGTGTTTGTGAAGTTAGACACCACGCTCATTCATCGTTATTGGGTCACATGTTGCTGAGGGTTTTATTAAGTGCTCTATTATTTTGAAAGTCAATTTAATGACTGCATACTATAAAAGTTAAAGCAATTACATGTAATGCATAATGAACAATATGACTTCCAAATGTTCACATGTAATGCATGTCAGATTTCAGTCGAAAAACAAACCAAATCAAACCCCTCAAGGTTGCAGTCTATTCTTTAGAAGAGCCACATGTTGTAACCTCAGAACCTCAAAATATCAGCTGGTTTCTGTGCCTGATCAGAGCACAGAGCAGAGTGGAATCTATGCCATATTCTGCCCTTTTATTTTCTTGAATCTGGCTGCAGTAATGATCACATGTGCACTTCGGCCAAACGCAGTCAGTGTTTGATGCACATAAAGATCACTGAATTTATCTGTACTTTTTGTTTTCTCACGGTATCTCTCATTCTGACATACTTTGTGTGCAGGATGTAACAAAACAGATATGTAGATAAGGAATGACCTTTTCTAAAATTCATCTGTGGTTGCTCCTCTTACATTACTTTTGGTAACATGAAAATATCTGTAGACATGAAATGAGATCAAGGACCATTGCACTTTCATACTAGAAGAGGTAGCCTTTTGTGGAAACTGAGCTTGAGCCAGTTGGGAGCTGCTCATCTGTCTCTCTTGTCTCACCTTTCCTTCCCCAGAGGAAGAGGCATACAGGCAAGGACAGCAGCTGCCTCAGCTGGCAAACTGGTCTGTTTGTGTTCCTGAGTTGGCACTCTGAAACGATATACCAGTTCAGTCAAAAAAAAGTTCCAAATAAAGATAGTTAAATATCAAAAAGGATGGTGGGAAAGCCTGGCTGAACCACCACTCATCAGGTTTCTCTGAATTCCTGTAGGTGAATCTATTTATGTGAGAAATACAGCCTCAGGCTCTGAAATTTTAAACACTTTATCAAAATACATCGATTTTGCTGAGGCTTGCAGTATTTCTTAAGATGGTCACATGAAGGATTTTGCTTTTGGTTTTTTTTTTTTTTATTTTTTGCAACTCCAGGAATGTTGTAATCTTGTGTTATAAAGCAGATCAGCTTCCTGGGAATTTAGCAACTATTCAGATTAGTTTCATGTACACTGCTTGGGAATATTCCCTTCAGATAAGTAGACCAATAGTGCCCAAACAAGGAATTTGACTATCACATTTGGAAATAAAATATTTCATTTATTGAAATAAAATTTTATGTATGGAATTTTGTTTAATATAACATTAATGTGATTGTTTTGGTAAAGCTGCCTAAAAGGGTGGAGGAAATGCTTGAAACAGTTTCTGGTTTATGCCTTTGCTTTTAGTGGGGATAGTATAAACTGCTTTTGTTAGTCTAATAACAAGGGTGGGAAGAGGCCAAGCACTAGGACATTAATTTAAAAACTAGCACAGAAGAATTAGTCACAGGAGAGCAACTTCAGGGTGTCTGGCACATATTAGCATTTTATTTCATCGTAACCAAAATATTGCACATAGATTCGTAAAACACATTTGTTGGCTCTTCTGTTAAGTTTCATGGCTCATTCCTTCTTTTAAAACCTGTGGTAGGTCAGAATAGTGGTAACAATTCCCTTTGCTAATGACTTCAAATAGACTCTTTTAAACCTGAATAGATGCCTTTTTTAAAAAGGGCTGCAGGGTCTTCTAGAAGATAGCTAGATATCTAGAAGATACTTCTAGAAGTATCAAGATAGAACATGAAATTGGACTTCTAAACTACGTATCTACATTGTATTAAAAATTGCAACAAACCTGAACAGAATTATTTTTAAACTACAAAATATATTTAGTGTTCATAGGCAACACATTATGTATTTATATGGAGACAGACCTTGTACAATGATACTAACATTCATCTGAATGTTAATATGTGAGATTATAAAGAAATGCAGTAATTACAAGAGTGTAACAGAAACTTATTGTCTTATCAAAACCAAAATCAGCTTTTTTTTTTTCTTAATATTTATTATCACTCATGTTTTCCTAGTCAATCTTTCTCCCTTTGAGAGAGAAGAAAAAAACATCACAATTCATTCTTTTCAGGAGGATTTTGTAGTTGTGTAATCTGGTTGCTTGCTTTCTGTATTTTAAAGTGTCCAGCAGGATAACAGAAGGATTTGTCAGTGTTCTTGGCATAGATTTCACGGTTATGTGTATAGGGGACATATCTCTGTGTAAAGCATTTGTATCCTAGGACAGCTTGAAGGCATTTTCATACTATGAAGTTATGTTACTGGAGATCTTATATCCGCTTATGTCACAGTTTAAAGTAAAATGTAGAGAAGTTAGGGGTCTATTTTCATATTTTATTTTTTGTATTTAGAGCATATGATCATTATTAATCATTATTCACCTGCTTATGCCACAGTTTAAAGTAAAATATAGAGAAGTTAGGGGTCTATTTTCATATTTTATTTTTAGTATTTTGAGCATATGATCATTATTCATCAGGTTCAGTGTATGTGCCAATAAATTCCACGGGCCTTATAGGCCAGAGAAATATCAAGTGACTGTGTCCTACAGAGATGAAGGACTTGTTACATTGTGCAGTTTCAGGCTGTGATTCCATGAATGTTAGTACAAAATCTTGGCTGATGCACACAGTAATGGAAATGTGATCTGAATCAGGCAGAAGCATACAGTTGCATTTCGGTTGAGTGAGCCAGCATGTTTATTTCAATCTTTATGTCATCTTTATGCTATTAGATATTCCTTAAAAAAATGCAAACATCCCCAAAAGAGTTAAGTCTGTACCAGACTGGTAAGTTGTGTTGTGTGGCTGCAGCAATTTTGAGCCAGTAGTAGAAGTCCATGAAGTGGAGATTCTTATTTGGTCCATGACTACTTAAGAGGGAAATAAATACCTGCAAAGGTGACCCAATTAGTGGACATCTTGTTCATCACTGTTTAGATGTGAGTGTGGACATAAGACTCATATGAGTGTGGACATTTTATTTATCTTCCATGATAGAGCAGACACACCATTCTGACTAAATCTGACTTGTCACCAGCAACACTTGTGGTAGCTCAGCAAAAGGCCAAGAAACTTGATTTCCAAGCTAATAAAGAGAGACCCACGCTGATAAATTCCTTTTGAGAGGACGTGGTAGTGGACAACTGCAAACAGCTTGATTCAAGTGACGCATTAACAGAAATCAATATAAGTATTTTTCATTTAGTGAGGAGAGACTCTCATGATAGGTGTAGTTCGGCAATGAAAATGCTGTATTTGAAGTATTCTAGTCTCCTTTTTTGTTTTTTTTCCTTCCAGATGGCAGCTTGACATTTCATCAAGGTTACATCAACACTTCATCTTTCTAAGAAAGATTAATAGTGTGCCATATACTTTCCTGTGTGTCTGCAACTATCTGTGGAGCCTTTAAAGCCTTATCTGCTCAGCAGGACATTTTTATTTATTTATTTTTTCTTCCTTAAAACCCAACAAAAACAACAGTGAGAGTTCGCCCCAATGACCTCAGGCAGTCACTTTCCAGAGTCATAGAAGCTTGTTTTCTGTGTGAATGTAACACTGCGCTTCAGAGGCAGCTGCTTTTTCATTACTTTGGTACTGTTTGTGAAGGGAGGACCTAAGTAAGGATAAGGTATCAGTGAGTTTTTTCAAAAGCAGCCACTAATAATCGAAGTCTTTACTTATTGAAGCCAGTCACAGGCTATAAGAGAAGGGAAAGCAGGCCACCAGTGGATCCATCCCTGCACTGTTGTGTTATTTTAGTCTAAACAGAAATCAAATGCAACTTCCTTTGTTTGTTGTACCCTTCATTTCTTCCATAGGGTTTTCTAGTTAGTGGTGAATAACTAGATTTACCTCTCCATTTTCCAAGCATTGAAGTGTCAACAGACTCTTCTCTTGCTGTAGGTGTTAACATATGGAAATACTGGGTTTACTTTGTATCTGTCTATAGCATATTAACTTCTGGTATGTGCACAAAGATGGGCTGTCTTCATCTTCATGTGCTGTTTACAATAGGCCTTCTGGGACTTTGTTTAATGATATGACTTTGTTAGCGTAAGAATAAACACATAACCACCGGAATGGTTATATGAGGTGCTTTACTGCAGTGCTGGGAAACCAGGGGCACTCGCCCAAATCTGGCTTCGACCTCGTCACATCGCGTTTGCAATTTATACACTAAAAATTTGGTTACTAATACATATTCAACACGGATTGCATCATTAACTAATACATATGTATCAAGGATTGCCACATCAGTCTATTACGACATCAGCCTCTTCTGCGCTTGCGCAGCCTCCTCTGGTGGTCACATTGATGAAGTAAGGAGTCTTCCTCAGATGAAGTAAGAAGTCTTCCTCGCTCTGTCCTTCTTCACCTTTCTGTTCTTTGGATATATCCCAACCATTGTGTGGACACCAGCATTGTCTTGTTCTCACTTGACTACCCTGGTGTGTCCATTAATTTCTACTTCGATAGACTTTCACAATACTTTTTAAATCCACCCGCATGCCCTTTACCATATGTAATTATGTTAGCTCTTGCCACCTAGCCTACCATTGTTAACATTGGTTACTGAATAACTCTGGTACAAAACTACAAACAGTACTGGAAAATTACAGTATTTCCAAACCCACACTACTGATTTATAAATTTTCAAATATAATAATTTCTAATATTTAGTTATCGTAAAATTTTGCCCTTTTCTCTAACATTTCCCCCCTTTGAAAATACTTAACTTAAGTAAGTATTTTCATTCTCTTAGGTAGCTGTCTCCTGATAAGTCAGTGGAGGTGTAGGGTATTTCAGATGTTTCCTAGTTACTGCCTCTATGATTCGATGGGTCCATGCTCTGTTTTGGGCTATTTCCTTTCGAATACAAAGATACATCAAATATAGCATTAAAAAATACAATCAGTATCACAATTATAGTTTGTACGAGGGAATGGACCCATCCTGTGAGGTGAAGGCCCAAACTATCAAAGAGTGCTCCAGTCCAATTTTGTTCAATATATTCTCTTTTTTTTTCTGCTTCCTGTTCAACTTTAGTCAGTTGGGAAATATTATATTCTATGTTCGCAGTTACATTGGGAATATGAATACAACAATGGTCTATTCTATCTTTCAAATATTCACAAACACCATGTTCTTTAATCAGTAACATGTCCAATGCCATTCTGTTCTGCAAGGTCATTTTAGTTGTGGCTTGTAATTGCAAATTTATATCTTTGAATCCCTTTTTGTTATTTTAGCTAATCTTTCTGTCTGACCAATTAGATCATAAATCATTCCTCTATTCTGATATACTTCAACTTGAGTAAATAAGGATTCCATAGCCCATCCTACTTTAGTTCCTGTGGAGGGTTCCTGCCAAGTATGGCTTTCCATCGAGGATCTCATAGGGGCTTATTGACATTCCACTTCTGGGTTTTACTCTGATTCGTAACAGAGCTATAGGTAATGCTTGTGGCCATTTTATTCTGGCCTCTTGACATGTTTTACTGATTTGTCTCTTTATTGTTTGATTCATCTTTTCTACCTGTCTACTAGATTGGGGCCTTCAGGGAGTATGTAAGTTCCATGATATCCCTAATAGTTTACTAACTTCTTGTACTATGGTTGGCAATAAAATGTGGACCCCTATCTGATGATATTCCTAAAGGAACTCCAAACCGTGGGATGATTTCTCTAAGTAACCATTTCACCACTTCTTTTGCTTGATTGGTGCGACAGGGAAAGGCTTCTGGCCATCCAGAAAAGGTGTTAACCCCTACTAGCAGATATTTGTACTCTTGTACTTTTGGTAGTTCTGCAAAATCAACCTGTCAATAATCTCCTGGTTCCACTTCTATCCTAATTCTTTCCATCTTAATTTGTCTTTTTACTACTGGATTATTTTTCAAACAAATTTCACATTTTGATCCCACTGCTTTTGCCATCGTTAACATCTGTGTGGAAATTATTCCTAGCCTTAAATAAGTTACCAATACTTCTGCACCCCAATGACATTTTTGGTGTTCAGTTTGTAGGATTTTTCACATTATTGCTGGTGATACTATTATTTGTCCAGTTGTTGTTGTATACCATCCTTCAGAATTCTTTTGAGCCTCCAAAAGTCCTGCCAGCTTTTCATCTTCTTTTGAATAATTAGGATCTTGTGAAAGATAGGTATGGAGTGGGCTTACCTTGAGAGGTATCAGGGCCATCATGTTCCATACCTTTCGGGCAACTTGTCGAGCTGCCACTGTATTTTTTTTCGGATATCTTCGAAGTTCCTCCTTGGTGTGCTTTACAATGCATACTGGCTATCTGTTTGGGTTTTTTGTACAGCGATTATCAGTTTCAAAATTTCTTCTTGATATTTTATATTAGTCCCTTGTGAAGACAACAGTCCTCGTTCTTTTTACAATGTTCCGTGTATATGTATTATACCAAACACATACTTTGAATCAGTTCATACATTCACCTTTTATCGTCGCTCAGTTCCAACGTTCTTGTAAGAGCTATCAGCTCTGCCCGTTGAGCTGACGTCCCAGGAGGTAATGTTTTTGCCTCAATTACCTTTTGTTGCATTGTTACAGCATATCCTGCGTACCGTGTTCTGTTCTCCACAAAGCTGCTTCCATCTGTGAAAAGTTCCCAGTCCGGTTGCTCAAGAGGTACCTCTTTTAAGTCTGTTCTGGTTGCATATATATGCTCGATGACCTCTGTACAGTTATGTTCAAGAGTTCCTTCCTCTAGGTCAGTTCCTAGAAAAGCTGCTGGATTTAACAAATTAGTAGTCTTTAGATTCACATCATCTTGTTCTGTTAAGATTGCTTGATATTTCATCATTCGGCTAGGGGATAACCAATACCCCCTCCTTTTGTTCCAAGACAGTTTTTACCATATGTGGTGCAAACACTTCCATATGTTTTCCCAGAGTCAGTTTTCTGGCCTCCTGTATTAGAACAATAGTTGCCGCTACCGCTCTTAAACATGAAGGCCATCCCGCACTTACCGGATCTAGTTGTTTTGAAAAATATCCTACTGGTCTTTTCCAGCTTCCAATTTTCTGGGTTAATACTCCCAACGTCAATCTCTGCCTCTCATGGACAAATAACTGAAAGTCCTTTGTCAAATCTGGGAGTCCCAATGCTGGTGATTTTATTAACGTCTTCTTCAGTTTTTAAAGGCCTCTTTCTGTGGTTTGTCCCAAACAAAGCATGTGATTTTTGGGCTTCATACAGGGGTTTAGCAATAAGTCCGTAATTCATTATCCACAACGTGCACCATCCTGCCATGCCCAAAAATGTTCTTAACTCATGTAAATTCTGTGGTTCTGGAATGGCACAAATTGTCTCTATGCAGTTTTTATTCCTAGCTGGTTCAGGATTTCAATAGTCACTTTTATGCATAATGATTTCTGTTCTGCCACAATAAAGATACCATCTACGTATTGCAATCGGAGATATTGTGATCTCGGTACCTGTACCTTTCCTTGAGTAGTCCATGTCTCCAGTTCCTTAGCCAACTGATTCCCGAAAAGGGTTGGATTGTTTTTGAATCCTTGTGGTAGTTTGGTTCACGTTAGTTCTGTTTTTCGTCCACTCTGTGGATTCTTCCCATTCAAATGCAAACAGTTTCCTGCTATTTTTATTAAGAGGAATGCAAAGAAGGCATCTTTTAAATCAATCACTGTAAACCATTCATATTTTTCCTTCACAGATGTTAACAGTGTATAAGGATTTGCTACTACTGGGGGGGATATCTTTTGTTATTTTATTTATTGCCCTCAGATCCTGTACTAACCTATATTCACTGTTTCGTTTTCTTACTGGAAAAATTAGTGTGTTATATTCTGATTCACATTCTTCCAAAATTCGATATTTCAAAAATTTCTCAATTGTTTTTATAATCCCAAACTTTGCCTCTAGCTTCGGAGGATATTGTTTAACTCTTACTGGCCTAACCCCATCTTTTAATTCCACTGTTACTGGTTGAGCTGCTTTTGATTTTCCCGGGATTTCTGTCTCCCAAACTGTCGGTATCACAGCCTCTTTTACCTCTTTTGGAATTTGAGCAATGGGTTTTTTTTAAGAACCAAAATCTGTCCTGCTTTTGATTTGGGGATTTGCATTATTAATTCACCATCTTCAAAATGATCATTGCATCCAATTTGGCCAATAAGTCCTGTCCTAAAGGGGGAATGGGGCATTCAGGTACATATAGAAATTCGTGTGTTAATTCCTTCCCTCCAAATCGCAGATCTAGGGGCTGCAAGAATGGCCGTATTTCCTCCTTCCCTGTGGCTCTCACAATTGTCATAGTTCTTTCCCCTAACCCCCCGTGTAAATCATTTAAAACTGAATATGTAGCCCCTGTGTCTATTAAAAATTTTACTTCCTCCTCTCCTAGTTGGATCTTTACAAGGGGTTCTTTATTTTCTGCTTGGCTTAGTCAGCTTTGATTAACAAAATCCCCCAACAACATTGTTTTAGCCATGTCGGATCCTGCAAAAGGATTTCTTGTTGACATGAACTGCCCCCCTTTTGATGGACGTTCATTTTTCCAATGTCCTTCCTGCTTGCAAAGGGCACATTGATTATATCACATTCTGTCTACATTCATTCTCTTTTGGTTTTTTTTCTTTAATTTTATTTATTTATTTATTTATTTTTAATTACAAAATCCTCTTCCTCCCCCCTTTCTTCATTTAATGCCGGTGGGGCTGATGGGGCAACTGTCAAATCCAAGCTTTCAATATCTTTCTGATGTTGTAAATTATTCTTTAAGGCAAGACACCCCATACCTCTTTTCTTAGTAGCACATCCCTTACATTGTTCATTAGTATTTACCTTAACAACCATTATTCCATAGGATTTCTGCCATTCATCTTTTCTTTTTTTTTTTTTTTTTTTTTAAAGGTTTCATCTTTTTTTTTTTTTTTTTTGGCTTTTTTTCTTTTTTAAGGTTTCTGGTTTTTTTTTTATTTTTTTTTTCCTTTTCCTTTTTTTTTCCTTTTTTCTGAAGGGAGGGAAAGGGAGTGGGTAAAGGAGAGGGGTAAAGGAGGAGGGGTAGGTGGGTGGGAGGAAGGCGGCAGCAGGGCTTTCCAGCTCGCTCCTGCCTCCCTTGAAACTCGTCCCATTTTCCTTCCCTTTTGCAATACAACATCAACTGCAAGATAGTATTATACTGTAAAGTTCCATTCTCAGGCCATTTTTCCTGGTCTTCTAATTCATATTGCATCCACCGTACATTACAGTAATCAATTAGTTTACTCTTTTGCATGCTCTGCCCAAACCGACCCTCCTTGCAGTGACTTAAAAAAAAATAACCTAATGGAGACGACTTAGGGACCAATGGCATTTTGTAAATACAAAGAGATCTCCAAAACACGCGCACACACTTACCACTACGTTACAGGAATTATACAGACAGATGCTGATCCTGCAGCACAAATACCAATACCATAACCACGTTTGCCGAACCTGCAGAGCTTTCGCTACTGTCTAACGGACGGCGCCTAGGCTTTTACCCCGAGAGCTCCCCAAGCGCAGCTTTCACTGCGTCTAACAGGCAGGCTTTACTACTAGCCCAGCCAAACGCAGCTTTTCGCTGCGTATTACAGGCAGGCTTTTACCAGACCTTACCAAAGGTCAATACACCATACTTTTACTAGAAACCGGTTCTGTAACTTAAATAAAGCACCTTTCTTACCGTGTCAGAGGTCCGTCGTGAGCAGCAGAGGTCGGTCGCGGTCGATGGCTCCCCGAGAATTTCTCGGTGCCGGCTGGAGCGGGATCGAAACGCGATCCGCCTCAGCAATGCCCGCGAGGTCCCACCTGGGTCGCCAAAATGTTAGCGTAAGAATAAACACATAACCACCGGAATGGTTATATGAGGTGCTTTACTGCAGCGCTGGGAAACCAGGGGCACTCGCCCAAATCTGGCTTCGACCTCGTCACATCGCGTTTGCAATTTATACACTAAAAATTTGGTTACTAATACATATTCAACACGGATTGCATCATTAACTAATACATATGTATCAAGGATTGCCACATCAGTCTATTACGACATCAGCCTCTTCTGTGCTTGCGCAGCCTCCTCTGGTGGTCACATTGATGAAGTAAGGAGTCTTCCTCGCTCTGTCCTTCTTCACCTTTCTGTTCTTTGGATATACCCCAACCATTGTGTGGACACCAGCATTGTCTTGTTCTCACTTGACTACCCTGGTGTGTCCATTAATTTCTACTTCGATAGACTTTCACAATACTTTTTAAATCCACCCGTATGCCCTTTACCATATGTAATTATGTTAGCTCTTGCCACCTAGCCTACCATTGTTAACATTGGTTACTGAATAACTCTGGTACAAAACTACAAACAGTACTGGAAAATTACAGTATTTCCAAACCCACACTACTGATTTATAAATTTTCAAATATAATCATTTCTAGTATTTAGTTATCGTAAAATTTTGCCCTTTTCTCTAACAACTTGATTCATCTGTAGAACATTTAAATGCATTTCTTTACCTCTTTTTTGCCAGTGTCATTTTTCTGAATCACCTTTGTAAAGGAGTCTCAATTTTTTTCGTGTGTTCTGGATAGCTCAGCACATGCCAGTTTTTATTTAAATACATATGCTGTCAGACATTTTGTGCCAATGTCATTCTCAGGCAGCTTGTTTTAAGACAAAAGCTTTCCTATGCAGGGAAACTACCATAGCACCTATGAGAAAGTTGTGTCTAATAAGTTCATAGCTCTTATTTTAGAAGTTAATTTCTTGTTTTCAAGCATAGCACATATCCCAGACTATCATATAATTTCAAAGCATCCTTTGAACAAAAGACCTACATACAGAACTAGTGTTTTGGAGTTGTATAATTTTTTTTTATTATTATTATTTTTTCTTGAGCTCATTATTACTGATGAGGGCCCCTGGAACCTTTACTGCTCTTCATTTGCCCTTTAAACCCAGAATGAATAAAATTATAACCTGTGTTGGGCAGGACATTTGTACTTCTTTGTCAAGTGTTTTTACAAGAATAGCGTGGTAATTAGTCCAGCTGCACCACCCTAGTTCTTTGAATCTTCCTATCGCTGCATCATCTCAAGCCTTGATTTCTGAACTACTTTCTTCAGGTAAGAAAAAAATCTTAGACATTATCAGGTAGGTTGGATGTGTTGAGGATTTCTGTCTCATCATGGGCATAAGATGTGTTTACCATCCCATGCTTTTGAGACCCAGTTCATGTTTGTTTGTGTCCCACAAAGGCCCACAGACTCACAGCACACAGACATAGCAAAGCAGAGACAGAGCAGAACTGCATCAAAGGCCTTTTTGTGAAAATATGGACAATGCTATAAAACTAACCTTGTGTTAACCTGCTGAAGAACAGAGGACAAGAATTCTGCATGCCAAAATGTAGAAAGATGTGTGAATGGGAAAACTTATACAAAAGTAGGCAGACTGAATAAAACTATTTATCTTTAAGCCACACAAGTCATGGTAATTAAATTAGGGCAGGCTGGCTATAAATCTACAAAAAGCAGGCTGT
Organism: Lathamus discolor; assembly: GCF_037157495.1. Lineage (NCBI taxonomy): Eukaryota > Metazoa > Chordata > Aves > Psittaciformes > Psittacidae > Lathamus > Lathamus discolor. The sequence goes on along the minus strand of NC_088884.1, from coordinate 89,546,904 downwards.
GACTAATTTAGAAAGAGACAGAGAAGATCTGAAAAGAACACAGATTGACAGCTCCCTATTTATATATTATTTTTTTTAATCTAATCAAGACAACAGAACTTAGGAAGAAAAGAGAAAAACATACCAAACTATGTTGATTTATCAAGATTTTCTATCAAACCATTAGGATAGACAAAAGCACATAGTCACATTTTTGTGTTAAGGTTTTCACATTGTTATTAGTGCTAACTGAGGGTTACACGTGTTCAGATTTTACCCCTGAGAAAAACAGAATAATAGAATGTAATAGAATGCCTTTAAGTTCAAAATATAGTGGGAAGTACAACAAAGAATAAAGCTGATCTCAGCTTTATTATTTCAGTATCATTTAACTGAATCATCCTGAGCATCCGTGTCATCTGCTGCTCTATGAAGAGAAATTCTAAATCTGTGAAAAGAGGACAATTAGACTTTTATTTAAACCATTTATTTCTTCATAAAATCCACCTGCCAGCTGGGTAAAAAAAAAAAAAAAAAAAAAAACCAAAAAACCAAACCAACAAAAAAAACCCCTACCTTTTGAAAATGATTTAAAATATTAATTTTTAATTTGAATGTGTCAGCTTATATAGAGTGTGGGAACTAGCATCCTTGGAAGTTAAGAAGGGAAAAAGTGGGAGTTTATTTATTAGTGTGGATCCAGGCTCATTAGACGACGTTTAAAATAATATTTCAGTTTATTTCTATAATAGTTTTCCTTCTCCAAGTGATTATTAAAATTAGCATTCTGAGGCTGTCTGAAGGGTGAAGAGGACTGTGTGAACAAAATGGGGGAAGGGAATAGACAAGAAACCCAGCTTGGTTTATGTTGGTGTTTAAGAGCAAGCAACCCTTTCCCACCATGCTTCTCTTTCATGCCTGTTTTAGTTCTAAGTAACTTCTAAAGGATTTCAAGCAGCAGATGATGCTCAGCCACTACATTCATCTGAAATAACATATGAACTTTGCCCTGTGAAGAAAATATTTGAGGTTCTCAATACAATTAAGAGGTTGCAAATTCTCTGTGAAAATGGAAATTCTCTCTTATTTCTACCAGTAGGTCCCTGAGGGTGAAATTTTGACCCTGGTAAAGTCAATAGAACCTTCACTCTCTTTCATTAACAGAAGAGTCATCCCTCATCCCATCTTGCACTTGCAACAATGAAATGTGGATAGTAAAGGAGAAACTGTCTCATTGGGGTATTGACATTAAGTAAAACCTTTCCCAGGCAGTGAGAGAAGAGGGAGAAAGAAAAGCTTTGGGAGGTGACAAGGAAAGATACACAAAAATACATGACGTCAGAAAGGGGGAGCGGGCAAGGGAAAAGCAACATTAAGCATTTGTCCTTGCAGAACCTTACCATGGGTTTGACCTAACACCTTGCAGGTCAAGAAAGAAGGAAGAAAAGTCACTTGAATAGGGCTCTAACAGGGGGAGTAGACTGTTCACTGCAGGAAAATGTAGTACAGACAACATAAGCAGTCAGAGCTGGCTTGTCACTTTTTCAGAGCTGAACTGGCACAAGTAAACAGGGTTTATTTCTTTTTGCGATAAGAGGAAGCTCTCACCCTTCAACTAGAAAAAACTTCTTGTCAATTGAAAGACATAATTTTAGCAAGAAGTTTCAAACCTGATTAATAGAACCTCAGAGCATTGGCCTAGAATGTGTCTTACAGCCGCGTACGATTGTCATAAGCTCACAAGGAAGGTAGGCCACCATTTTCAGAAATGTATGTCTCATATTCTGTCTTAACCCTTTATTTGAGATCTTACTGAAGTAATCTGTTTGTGTACATCATGTTTAGTGAATACAGAGGAGCTCCAAATATCTTGGAAACTGCCAATGGAGGTGAGCTGAGGCACCAAGAGCGAGCTGTTACCAAGTGCATAGTCCTGCTAAAAATTACTAGCTGGAGAGTGATATAGAACCAGATTTTCAAAGATACACCACACAACCAGGTCTGAACATCAGGATTTCTGTACAATTTATTGCTCTATGCAGAGTCCCCATGTAGTCAACATGAGCCAAGGTACTGAATTAAACTTGCTGAAATTTGACGGGTTGGTTTTTAATTCATTTATTGCTTATAGGTAAAAGGGGACCTGCCAACCTACTATAGATTCTGGATCTACAGGATTTGGACCATAATGTCTTGTTTTATTGTGTTTCTTTAAAAAGACTCCTATTTAACTAGAAGCTGTAGTTACTATTATTTTTTTCTATTTTATACTCAAGATAAACTGGAGATGGCACAGAGCAGTGAAAGAGCAACAGCCTTTAGAAGCACTCTCCAAAATTAGAGTTTGTGAAATACTTTCCAAACATATGATGAACAGTGCTACATCTACCTTCCAGCTGTCTTGTTAAAAAGAGCGTCCTTTAATCTAAACCATGTTCTTTGGGATTTCTTAATGTAATTTATTCTTCTTTACATACTTCGCCAGTGAGAAACTTGACTCGTTGTCATTACCTCTGAGTCCTTTCCACTAACTGCTTTTTTCAGTTTTGGCAGGATGCTGTATGTTTTCATTGCATGGGTTTTTCCTCAAAGGAAAATTAATGTCAGATCAGATTTCATGTATTACTCTTGGCATCGCACTCACTAGATCTGGTACACAGTGAATTTTGAAAGCCTCTGGTCTTTTATAACCATTTCCATTCTTACACATACATTTTAAAGGTCCTTATCTGCAGTAACTGGGAATATAATTATTAAAGCTGAGGTAATTTGGCTATTTTCTTTCTGCAAAGATATATAGAGTGATGCATTACACCATAAATAATTTCCAATGTTTCATTAAGCTTTCTGCTATACTTCTTACTGTTTTAAGACTGAATTTCTTCACCTTTTTTTTCACCTGCTAGAGATATATAATGCTTTACAACTTAAAATCAAAGTAAAATCAAAACTTAGATGTAAGAGTAGATTAATCCAGTTTGTTATATTTTCAGCACTTGTTTTGTAAAATCAGATTTATGCCTTTTATTATGTTTTTCACTGTGTGATTTATAAAAATGTTCTTTTATCTCTATGCATCTTTGATTTAGTAATTCTATATGCTTACATAAATGGCAAGATCTTTGAAACTATTTCAACAGAAAAAAGGTATTAATTTTTTTCTGTATCTCTGATACACAAGGTGGGGTAAAATTAGCGGGCTTTGTGACTGCTCTTCTAGAAGGGTAGAATTAGGGTTGCTCAGGTACCAGTCAGAAAGTGTGCCATGGGGATGAACACAGCAGATAGTTTCAGAGTGGTTAGCTCCTCCTAGGTCTTACAGACCATAAAATAGAGACATCAAGGACACAAAACATTGTTTTTCATGCATTAGCACCTCAGTTATTAACCATCTTGTTGTTTGGGGTTCACTGTGATTTCTCTTCACTATTGTGTTCCCCCTGAGTTCAGGGAAATCAACCAAACTGAAGATATGTTTGCGTTTTGAGGCTTAAATAGAAGATAAGATCCCTTGACACAAAATACTTTAAATGTATTTATACAGTGATTCCTTTGGCTAACTCAATGGGCCACACAAAGGATTTACAGAGCTGAAAGCATGAGCCTTGATAGCTACAGTCTAAAGTAAACGAGAAGGCTAAGCTTGCTGGAGAATGTTAATAGAGAGAAATCCCATTATATTTGTGGGACCGTAACTCAGCAGCTCCTTCAGAGATCAATCACGTACAACTTTTTCAGGAAAGAAGTAGTTTTCTGGAACAATTGGCTGAGATGACACATTATTCAGATGTCTTTTCTGAATGCAAACAAACCCAAAACCACACTATCTTGTGCTTGTGTTATAAACAACTTGCATCCACTTGAATCCTGTGCCTCCCTTTCTTCACTCATATGAACGCTTAAATTTAAAAGGGGGAGTTTCTCTGTAAATCTCTCTCAAAGTTGCGATAGTACTTCTTATTTGTACAGTTCATGTCATATTTCCAAACCCATTTGTTAATAGCCTTTTCGTCCTGTCTAAAAGATTAGTAGCTATCTTAAAAGGATTATTTTTATCCTTTCTGTTTTTTGGTTTTCTTTCATTTTTCCTGGTCATCTACTTGGCCGTGTAGCCTACAATTTAAGTTTCATCTGCTTTTCTTAGCTCAGATGAAAGCTTAGCTCAGACCTTCCTTGTCTGTGTACCAAATGTTGGTCTCCTACTCCAGTGTTTCTTTTGAGTGATGCTATTATGAATACTAATCCTGATCTTTTGAAATTTCAGGTAGTACATTCACATAGCATATAGCATTTCAATGTAGCTACTTTCAGTTATGTCTATTTCTTCATACATCATCCTGAATCAATGGCAGCAAATCTGTGAGTTTCTTTCACTTTTTGTCTTCAGCATGATAAGCTTTCCTACCTCTGCTCACTGTTGTTTGGGGTTTTTTTAATCAGATTACTATTGCTTCTCTACATATTGAAATACCATTGTATATTAGTAAGTAGGTATTATACTTGCAAGGTAAAGAGCTTCTCCAACCCATTTTTATAACTGAGGGTATGGCTGGGACACGTTGAAAACAATTGTTCCCATTCTTGTCTTAGCTGAGAGTCTCTTTCTTATTTCAGAGAAAGTCCAAATTTAGTTTGGCTACTTTTCATTGCACTGGGCGTATATGTGTAATGTCTTTGAGAAAAGTACACTAAAACATTTTTCCCTAATGAGATTGTAGATAATATTGCCTACACTGGTCTTAAGAACAAGCATAAAAAGGACATTGCCTAGAGAAACTCTGCTATTTATTATCTAGCTTTACCTTCCTTTCAAAGAAGAAAACAAAAACCTGACTGATATGCCCCTCCCACACCCTTTGAAAAGAAACAATTCGTCAGCCAGACCATTCCTTTCCCTAACAGCAAAGCCAAACAAAGAGAACTCCTACATTAACTTTCTGATTCTCCATGAAGTAAGCCTTTAATCTAAGAAATGTTTGAGATTTAGAAAATGTGATAAATTTTGCTTTTGGAGGCAAATTCCAGAGCACTAACTAAAAGACAGTGCATGGAAGCAAATGAGTAATATGGCAAGGTTATCAGTGAATGCAGAGGAAAGTAGTGTAAAGAGTGTCTTCATGAATAACAAAGAAAGTGTTTGAGGGGAGGTTTCTGTGTTTAAAAGCACCCTAAGCTTTGTTCTGAGTGGTATGGGCAGAAAATCTGTGAGATTTGCTCAGAGTCGTTCACCTTGTGACAAGGCATATTAGGGAAGCTGCTATGCAGCACCAGGTTCAGTATGGAGATTATTTACACCACTTACCCTTATCCTCAGATCAGGCCCTTCTAGATCCATTAACTGTCATTTTATTTCCTCCCATTTTCAAAAGCCCTTGAGATAGTCAGAAAAAGGCCCTGTTTTACTTCAAATCATTTAGCATGGATATAGCTTTGATCTCCTAACCTTTAGCAAAGCAGGGCAGCACAAAAACATTGCAGCATCACTGTGGTACAGCATAAGCAACCTCCTGTAGGATGCTGGTAACCCTGGCATCCGAAATGCCATTTCCTATTATTGGGACTTTCGTTGTGTTATTAGCAGTAGAGTCAGTAATTTTATTTCCTAGAGTTAAGTAAGATTTTAAAAAAATTCTGAGTGAACTTTTAATTGTGTTTAATTTTTTAACATTTCGTAGAAGTGCTCCACCACAGTTCAGGAAAAGAAGGGAAACATTCACTCACCCAAAGGAAAAGAAAGGTGGCTCACATTAGGCTGAACAACAAGGCAAAGGAGGACACATGGCCAAGCACATGTTGCACTTCAGATGTTCTCAGCTGGAGGCTGGTCTTTTGGATGCTGGTATAGGTTAGAATCTCCTGGTGATATCTTACGTTACCCCGGACTCCTCCTATAGAATTTTAAATTTGGCCTTAGGCAAATAACCTTTGTCATGGCTCCCCTATAAGTTAAATAGAACTGATGGGACTTGCTTAACCTAGAGGGGTGAAGAGCTTTTAATTTGTAAATACATATGAAGCATTTAGGCTGAAAACAGTATAGTGTGTGCAATAACAGAATTACATACCATCTCACTAACCAAATTAATTGATTAATAACTGAAGTGAACAGTGGAAGGAAAAAAGCTTTTGTTCGAATAAAATATCAGTTTACTTTGCTATGATGGTTTAAGACATGTTATTACTAGAGGTAATACTTGAGTTGCTGAGGTGAGTAGCTTGAGAGAGGACGCCTGCAACACCGGAGCGGAGAAGGGAGAGATCAGCGTCCAGGAGCCTCAGCTCAAAGCGACAAGAGCCACTGAGGAGGGAGCCTCAAGTCCTCAACAGGACTTGCCCAGGACCCGGAAGCTCAGCTCCCTCGAGGGGCTGACTCACAGGGGGCGGGGCCAGGAGGAGTGGCACCAGCCTGGAGTGGTTAAAAAACCTACCCAGGGAGCGCAGCGACCAGGAGCCCGACAGAGAGGGTCGAGGCAGTTTGCGCGGGCAGGGAAGCGGGCTAACCGCCTCATCAAGAGGACTCGCCTGGAGTACAGGAGGAGGAAGGAGTGCTTGTTTGCGTGGAGAGACGTCGACAAATTGATTGACCAGATAGATCATGGTTACAACACGATCAAAAGCTGTAGTGAGTACTAATGTGGGTATCCAGACTGAGCCTTCCTGCAGACATGCAGCTGTGCCGGTCTCTGGCTGCAGCGAATGCCTGAGCCTAGCACTTGTATTGGAGGGAGCCAGTGACACGGCTTGTGTTCGCTGTGAGCAAATAAATGATCTGCTCAGGCAGGTGGCTGAACTGAGGGAGGAGGTAGAAAGGTTGAGAGCCATCAGAGAATGTGAAAGTGAAATAGATTGGTGGAGCCACACCCGAAGGCAAGGGCAGAGGGAAGTAGTTCAACAAGTGATGGATCCCCTTCCCTCCTACCATCAGACAGAAGGAGAGAGCTTAATGGACAAGGAGGTATGGAGGGAGGTCCCTCCTCGGAGAGGTAAGCGAAAACCCTCGCAATCCCTTCCTCCCTCCCAGTTGCCCTTGAATAACAGATATGAGGTCTTGGAAATACAGGGCCAGGTGAATGGAGATGGAGAGGCAAATCTATCTAGTGTGTCACCTAGGGCTTGTCACTCACCCCCATGCCTCAGAACTTCCCCAACCAAGAAGAAAAGAAGAGTAATTGTGGTGGGTGACTCCCTTCTGAGGGGAACAGAAGGGCCCATTTGTCGACCGGATCCACCCCACAGGGAAGTCTGCTGCCTACCTGGGGCTCAGATTAGAGATGTCAAAAAGAAACTCTCTAAACTGGTGCAACCCTCTGACTATTATCCGCTGCTGGTTTTTCAGGTTGGCAGTGATGAAATTATTGCAAGGAGGGTAAGGGCAATGAAGAGAGACTTCAGGGCCCTGGGACGGCTGGTTAAAGGGTCTGGAGCGCAAGTGGTGTTTGCCTCCATACCTGTTGCAAGCAAGGGTGAAGAGATATATAGGAAGAGTCTTCAGATTAATGTATGGCTACGTGACTGGTGCCATAGGCAGGGTTTATGGGTTTTTCAATCATGGGCTGCTGTATGAGACACCTGGTTTGCTGGTGGCAGGTGTGATACACCAGTCCTAGAGAGGAAAAAGGGTTTGGGGGCAGGAGTTAGCAGGGCTTATTGACAGGGCTTTAAACTAGATATGAAGGGGGGAGGGGATTTAACTGGGCCTGCTGGGGACAAGCCCAAGAGAAATATGCTAGGGATTGAAGGAGGGCGGACTAAGGAGTACTATCATTCTTTTGTTTCATTTGTGGGAAAGGATAGTTTTTTAGACCCTGTCCCGCAGGGGAAAAAGGGTACTAGGACTCACTCCCTGAAATGCCTGTACACCAATGCACGCAGCATGGGGAATAAACAGGAGGAGTTAGAAGTCTGTGTGCGGTCTAAAGGTTATGATCTAGTGGCAATTACAGAGACATGGTGGGACAGTTCACATGACTGGAATGTGGTCATGGATGGCTATGTCCTTTTTAGGAAAGATAGGTCAGCAAAGAGAGGTGGTGGAGTTGCTCTTTATGTGAGAGAGCAACTAGAATGTATTGAGTTCTATCCGGGGTCGGATGAGGAGCAAGTGGAATGTCTGTGGGTACGAATTAAGGGACAGACTGGCACGGGTGATACAGTTGTGGGGGTCTATTATAGACCTCCTGATCAGGACGAAGGAGTTGATGAGGCTTTCTACAAGCAACTGGAAGTAGCCTTGCGACTACATGCCTTAGTCGTCGTGGGGGATTTTAACTACCCCGATATTTGCTGGAAGACTCACACAGCCAATCATTCACAGTCTAGGAGGTTCCTCCAGGGCATTGATGATAACTTCTTAATGCAAATGGTGGACGTACCAACTAGGAGAGCAGCGCTGCTAGATTTAGTACTCGCCAACAAGGAGGGTTTGGTCGAAGTGGTGATGGTCAATGGCAGCCTTGGCTGCAGTGACCATGAGATGGTGGAGTTTAGGATCCTGTGTGGGAGGAATAGAATACCTAGCAAAGCCACAGTTCTGGATTTCCGAAGGGCCAACTTTGGCCTCTTCAGTCAACTGCTAAGGGAAGTCTCGTGGGAAAGGGTACTAGGCAGTAAAGGGGCTCAAGATAGTTGGTCAGCATTCAAGGACCACTTCTTCCAGGCTCAGGATCAGAGCGTCCCAATGAGTAGGAAATCAAGTAAGGGATCTAGGAGACCAGCGTGGTTAAACAAGGAGCTGCTGGGCAAACTCAAATGGAAAAGGAGAATCCATGGATTATGCAAGGAGGGGCTGGCCACTTGGAAGGAATATAGAACAGTTGTTAGAAGATGTAGGGAGGCAATTAGGACAGCTAAGGCCTCCTTGGAGCTTAATCTTGCTAGTCGGGTTAAGGACAATAGAAAGGGCTTCTTCAAATACATAGCAAATAAAACTAACACAAGAGGCAATATAGGCCGCTGCTGAACGAGGTGGGTGCCCTGGAGACAGAGGATATAAAGAAGGCAGAGGTGCTGAATGCCTTCTTTGCCTCTGTCTTTACTCCTGCAGACTCTCCCTGGGGGCCCCGGATTCCTATAGCCCCAGAAGGAGTCAGGACAAAGGAGGAGTTTGCTTTGGTAGATGAGGATTGGGTTAGGGATCAGCTATGCAATCTGGACATCTGTAAATCGATGGGTCCGGATGGAATGCACCCACGGGTGCTGAGGGAGCTGGCGGAGGTCATTGCTAGGCCACTCTCCATCATCTTTGGTAAGTCGTGGGAGACGGGAGCGGTGCCTGAGGATTGGCGGATGGCGAATGTCACCCCAGTCTATAAGAAGGGCAAAAAGGAGGACCCGGGTAATTATAGACCGGTCAGCCTTACCTCCATCCCTGGAAAGGTGATAGGTGATGGAACAACTTATTCTTGACTCCATCTCTAGGCATATCAAGGATGAGGGGGTCATTAAGAACAGCCAACATGGTTTTATGAGGGGGAAGTCATGTTTGACCCACCTTATAGCCTTCTATGAGGAAGTGACTAGGTGGAGGGATGATGGTAGAGCGGTAGATGTGGTTTTTCTTGATTTCAGTAAGGCATTTGATACTGTCTCCCACAGCATCCTCATAGATAAGCTAAGGAAGTGTGGGCTTGACGATCAAGTAGTGAGGTGGATCAGGAACTGGTTGAAAGGAAGAAGGCAGAGAGTTGTGGTCAATGGGGCAGAATCTAGCTGGAGGTCTGTGACTAGTGGAGTCCCTCAGGGGTCGGTGCTGGGACCAGTGCTGTTTAATATTTTCATCAACGACCTGGATGAGGGAACTGAGTGTACCCTCAGCAAGTTCGCTGATGACACAAAACTGGGAGGAGTGGCTGACACACCAGAAGGCTGTTTTGCCATTCAGCGAGACCTGGACAGGCTGGAGAGTTGGGCGGGGAGAAACTTGATGAAATTCAACAAGGGCAAGTGTAGAGTCTTGCATCTGGGGAAGAACAACCCCATGTACCAGTACAGGTTGGGGGGTGACCTGCTGGAAAGTAGCGAAGGGGAAAGGGACCTGGGGGTCCTGGTGGATAGGAGGATGGCCATGAGCCAGCAATGTGCTCTTGTGGCCAAGAAGGCAAATGGCATCTTAGGGTGCATTAGAAAGGGTGTGGTTAGTAGGTCAAGAGAGGTTCTTCTCCCCCTGTACTCAGCCTTGGTGAGGCCGCATCTGGAATATTGCATCCAGTTCTGGGCCCCTCAGTTCAAGAAGGACAGGGAATTGCTTGAAAGAGTCCAGCGCAGAGCCACAAAGATGATTAAGGGAGTGGAACACCTCCCTTATGAGGAGAGGCTGAGGGAGCTGGGTCTCTTTAGCTTGGAGAAGAGGAGACTGAGTGGCGACCTCATCAGTCTTTACAAATGTGTAAAGGGTGGGTGTCAGGATGATGGAGCTAGGCTTTTTTCAGTGATATCCAGTGATAGGACAAGGGGCAATGGGTGTAGACTGGAGCATAGGAAGTTCCACGTTAACATCAGGAAGAACTTCTTTACTGTAAGAGTGACAGAGCACTTGAACAGGTTGCCCAGGGAGGTTGTGGAGTCTCCTACATCGGAGATATTCAAGGCCCGCCTGGACAAGTTCCTGTGTGATGTACTTTAGGTTACTCTGCTCTTGCAGGGGGGTTGGACTAGATGATCTTTTGAGGTCCCTTCCAACCCTTGGGATTCTGTGATTCTGTGAAACATGGAAAAGTATAAATCAAACTTCCAAGTTTTATAGTTTACCATGTCAGTTAGTTCTGCAGTCAGTAAAAGTTAGCTCCATTAAGGAAAATCCCATGTGTTATTGGCAAGTCAGGTAATCAGGAACCACAGTAAGGGGGCATGATTGCAACATTCTGCTTCTTACATATAGATTATTCTCTGATGTCCTAGAGAACAACTGCAGTGAGATATTCTATTCTTACACCACTGAAAAATGATTTTTTTTAGAGATTAAGTAGTGCTTATATATTACATAAAGAGAAAGTAAGTTGGTTACTAAACTTGACCCTTATGAATTTAAGAATTTTGATATCTAGAAAGAACACCAACACAAGTTTCACTTGGTCATATCACTAAAGAAAACTGGCCAGCTCATGCTGCTATAATGAAGAACTACAATGGCTGCAGAGCCTCTGAGCAAACAACTCACTTCATGGCTGGGCTACTGTGCCCTTGGAAATGTAGACTTCCCTGCTCATTCTCAGAAATGATAATGAGCAGATAGGCAAATAAACGTTTTTCCAATATTCATATTGTTTTCCTTTTAAAGGCCATTACATAATAGCAGATTACTCCACCAAACCAGCATGGATATTACTATAAAATTGACAGCTAACACCCTGAGTAAACATAGGAATCAAAATTTATATTTTTTTCTTGAAAGTATTGGTAATATACTATTAGTCTTAGATACACTATTTTTATATATATATATAAAAATATAAACCACCTATAACTATACCTAATGCCATACATCTAGTATACTATATAAAGTATGAATCTATTGCAAGAATAAAACTCTCTCATTCTTTCATCCCTCCACCACTGACTTTTCAAAAATGCCAAATAATGAGTGAGCATAGTCCACCTAAACTTATAAACATGACGGCAACTAACAGGCAAATGGAAGAAAGAAAAAAAAAACCCAGCCCAAAACAAAACTCATTACTTACTGCGTACCTTGTATTTCCCATATGTGTTCAGGCAAAGTCACTGTGGAAAAATCAGCTTCAAGAAATTCAATAGAGGCTGCATTCCGTTAATGGGATATTAAACTGTTTGAGTACTTGAGTTTCACAATGTGGCTTCCCACTGAAAGCAACATCAAAACCAAACGTTAATTGTTAGCATTTATGAAAATATATTAAAAATAAGGATGGAGAAAGGAAAAATGTCCTATAAGTTAGACAACATTTATAACACAAATAGGTAATGTAACAGGCAAGAAACAGGAATGTGTGCTTTTGGGCTCAGAATACAAACATAGCAAGATTAAAAATAATAAGAACATTTTCATTTTACTTCTCTTTCCTTTCCACCTGTTCTAATTAGTCCCTGATGATGTGAAGGCTTAGCTTTACTAAAGCTTAGCCCCACTGAAAGCAATTAATGCTGATAAAACCAAGCACAATCCAAGAGAACTGGTTGAAAGGAAGAAGGCAGAGAGTTGTGGTCAATGGCGCAGAATCTAGCTGGAGGTCTGTGACTAGTGGAGTTCCTCAGGGGTCGGTGCTGGGACCGGTGCTGTTTAATATTTTCATCAATGACCTGGATGAGGGAACTGAGTGCACCCTCAGCAAGTTTGCTGATGATACAAAACTGGGAGGAGTGGCTGACACACCAGAGGACTGTGCTGCCATTCAGCGAGACCTGGACAGGCTGGAGAGTTGGGCGGGGAGAAACTTGATGAAATTTAACAAGGGCAAGTGTAGAGTCTTGCATCTGGGGAAGAACAACCCCATGTACCAGTACAGGTTGGGGGTTGACCTGCTGGAAAGTAGTGAAGGGGAAAGGGACCTGGGGGTCCTGGTGGATAGGAGGATGACCATGAGCCAGCAATGTGCTCTTGTGGCCAAGAAGGCAAATGGCATCTTAGGGTGCATTAGAAAGGGAGTGGTTAGTAGGTCAAGAGAGGTTCTCCTCCCCCTCTACTCAGCCTTGGTGAGGCCGCATCTGGAATATTGCGTCCAGTTCTGGGCCCCTCTGTTCAAGAAGGACAGGGAATTGCTTGAAGGAGTCCAGCGCAGAGCCACAAAGATGATTAAGGGAGTGGAACATCTCCCTTATGAGGAGAGGCTGAGGGAGCTGGGTCTCTTTAGCTTGGAGAAGAGGAGACTGAGGGGTGACCTCATCAATGTTTACAAATATGTGAAGGGTAGGTGTCAGGATGATGGAGCTAGGCTTTTTTCAGTGATATCCAGTGATAGGACAAGGGGCAATGGGTGTAAACTGGAACATAGGAAGTTCCACGTTAACATCAGGAAGAACTTCTTTACTGTAAGAGTGACAGAGCACTGGAACAGGCTGCCCAGGGGGGTTGTGGAGTCTCCTACACTGGAGATATTCAAGGCCCGCCTGGACAAGTTCCTGTGTGATGTACTGTAGGTTACCCTGCTCTTGCAGGGGGGTTGGACTAGATGATCTTTTTAGGTCCCTTCCAACCCTTGGGATTCTGTGATTCTGTGACCTTTAAACAGATTATTATCTAAAGAATCTAACAATTTTGTCATTACTATAACTGGATAAATAAAAACAGAAGATCATGTGATACAAGGCATTAAAATTTCTTACCTTTTTCAGTACACACTACTCCTTTCCATCTCTTCTTGTGAGGAACACTGCCCAAAGACTGCATGAATAGCAGAGATAAAAAAAGAAATACCCCAAATCATACTAGGACTCAAAATCAATCTGTTATACCTGATATAGTATAAAAGCACCTGATCCTAATTTCAGGGCAATTACTCTGATTGAGCATTCAACTGAGCTGGGCTTCTCCTTTTAAGTAAAGTGAAGATGCTAGTTTGATTTGATTGGATCAGATCATATGGAAATTTTGCACATATTGTTCAAATATTTCTTTCATGCCAAATAGGCAGGCCTAAAGTTGACTTCTCCAGTCATGTGTGATGGCCAAAATGAACCAAGTTGTTAAGTCTGTAGGATCACACCCAAAATACTATCTGAATGGTATTTTGAACAGACTCCATAATTTTGTTGTGAGGCTTCCACTGTCTTTATAGTGTTAAAGGAAAGCTGGCTGAATTTGACTGTTCTTTAGTAGGAAATTTGTCAGATGGACTTATAGAGTTACCTTACAAACAGTCTTAACTGCTGTTGCTGCACATACCACAGCTTCCACCTGGTACCCAGTTTTGGACAGCCCTGTGTTCTCTCCTCCCTACTGCATCAGCATTGTCATTTAGATAACACAGCTTGGTTTTGGTACCTGCCTAAAGGGCTTTGAAATTTTAGTATTACAAGAGCATCCAAGGAACATATTCTGCAGTGTATGAAATAATTTGACCTCATTATCTTTGCTGATACTGAGAAGGTATTAGGATGGCCCTTGCATCCAATAATGTGTTCCCAGTGGGAGCAGGTAGATTTGAATCAGACTGTCTTAAATCAGTAGCCTGGCTCAACATAAAGCTATTCTTTATTCTAATGCTAAATGTTACACAGGCAAACATATTATGAACAGAACAGTACATAGTTCATATGTGAAACATTTTCATCTGTTAGTATGTGTTAATAATATTGGATTACTATTAGTTACTCTTTTCTTCAAACTGAACTGTGAATTAACTTATTTAATTATTCCCGACTATATACGTTTTACTTTCATGTCAAAATCATGTTACTTACTGCTATATCTCACCCAGCTTGCCAAAAGCAGCTGGGAAGGCTCTGAAATACATACATCACAGACAGCAGTCTTCTGATGTGAAGAGGTCAACCTTCCCTGCTGAGAAACCTGAAAAAAAAATAAAGTGCATCGTTGATTCTCTATTTGCTGAGAAGAGACACATTTGTAAGTCTAAGAATTGAATTCAAACTGGAATCTCTCTTTCATAGCCCTGAAATGGGATTGTGAGTGGACACTAAAATATCCATCTTAAAACTATGCTGATAATTTGGTATTGTGGCTTGCTGAGAAAAAATAGTAGAAAAGCTGGAAAGCAATTTCACTAATAATTTCCACACTGTTTCTCCTACGTGTGATTTACTTTAAGGTTTTTTTTCCCCCACTCCCAAGTCTTTCACCTTTCTTCTTTCGCACTTGAAAAGAAATAATTTATTTACAAATTTACATTTCTCTCCTTTTTTGCCTGTTTCATTTCCCTCCCACTTCAGCTCAGTGGAAATCAATTTTCAAAATTAGCTAGATGGATATAGAGAAGAAAAAATGTGATCAGAGAAAAAATACATATAATAATATTTTTTTCATCTTTAAGAATTGAAAAAATAACCTCATCATACTAGAATCAATTTCATTGACAAGGCTTTTCAAATATTCTATTGTCTATTTAAAATTGTCTGTTGTCAAATTATTAAGACTTCGCTACAAAATACCAATCGGCTCAATTTTAATTACTTGTGGGACCACCTGGTTAATTGCATCAAGGATTTCCCTGGTCCTCACTAGATAGGTTGTCCTAGAAGCAAGAATGACTTAGCTTACACACCTGTGTAGGCCACCTGGTGAAGGCATCCAGGGAAACGTAACAGAAACTAGCTTCCACTCATACACCTTCTCAGGATTAAATGGTTAGTAAAAGCTACAACGCAGGAGTCAACAGTCTCTTCCTGCCCCTCAGAATATGTTACACCTCATGGCTCTTCATAGGAATTAAGATACAAGGTCTTTATTCACCCTTCAATCAGATAAGGCAAGAGCACATCTTTAACTGGCTGTGACAGGAATAGGACTTAATCACATGCATATAATTAAAAATGGACTTAAGGACTTCCCAGAATAAGACCAGGTTCTGACAAAACATCCTTCTGTTTGCCTGTCACTAGGAAAGGTGATTAAAACTCTAAAATATTATTAAAGCTGCTGAGACTGGGGGGCTTTTAAAATTTTCATTCATGTCCAAAGTTACTCAGGTGTCTTTTTTAGGTATTATTTTTGTACAAATTAGCTTGTGTTTTCCATCTGAATTTTCAATGAGACTGCAGCTGCAGTGTGACATCAACCTTTTTGTATTTTCCTTTTTTATTTTTATTTTTTTATTACTTAGCACAGATTTTAAGATAGGAAATAATAACAAGCTTATTGGGCTTGAAGACAATCCGTAGTGGTACACACTTTAAGTGAGCTATAGCTGTTAATATGTCAGTGATATAATTCCACACAAGTGAAAGTTAGCCAGAGAGCATACTTAACTCAAAGCAAAATAATGGTTAAGGCAAATAGCCAGGGATCGGTAAAATCTACTGTTTCAAAAATTAATCTTCTTTATGAAAGAAGGCTATGAGAAGCACTCATCTGTTAGCCTGACCCAGTCTCAAGGGAGGTGTATTGCCCACCAGGGGCATGGATCAGGGATGGTGCAGAGAGGCTGCCTGCACTAGTAAGCCCCACTGACTATTACCCATTTCTAGTGATCCATGTGAAAGCTAGTGATATAGATGGCAGTAGCCTGGAGAACATAAGGAAGGACTACAGACCCCTTGGAGAGGTGGTTAGGGGCTCTGGAGCTCAGATTGTCTTTTTGTCAGTTCTCCAGGATACAGGGGAGGACCCCAAAAAGGCTAGGAGGATTGGCCAGGCTAATAAATGGTTAAAAGGGTGGTGTCATAGTCAGGGGTTTGGGTGTCTTGAACACGGGACACAAGTTTGTAGGCCAGGTCTAACTGAGGGCTGGTGGAGCTGGTCTGACAAGGGGAAGAGTGGTTTTGGTAGGAGGCTTGCCAGACTGGTCAAGGATGCTTTAAACTAGATGTGTTGGTGGAGGGGGGCATCATTCCATCCCAACACACCCAGTCAGTTACCAACACCTATAATAAATGCTCGGAGCAACGTAGAGATATTCCAGCCGCTCCAGCCAATGAGCCAGCTTCATTTGGAGCTCGGCTCAGATGCCTCTATACAAACGCCCGTAGCAAGGGGAACAAACAAGAGGAATTAGAGATGTGTGCACATCTACGGGGGTATGATATAATAGGCATCATAGAAACATGGCGGGATGGCTCCTATGACTGGAGTGTTGGAATGTAAGGCTACAGGCTCTTTAGAAAGAACAGGCATGGCAGGCGGGGAGGGGGAGTTGCTATTTATGTTAGGAATAGGTTGGAGAGCATGGAACTCTGTCTGGGGAGAGGTGAGCAGTCAACAGAGAGTTTGTGGGTCAGGGTTAAAGGGAGAACAGCAATGGGGGACGTTATTGTGGGGATCTGTTACAGACAGCCTGATCGAGAGGCATCTGTGGATGAAGCACTCTACAGACAGATATGAACAGCCTCACACTTGCAGGCCCTTGTTCTCATGGGATGATACCTGTTCAAGCGATGGTATGGCCCGGCAAAAGCAATCCAGGAGGTTCCTCGACTGTGTGGAAGACAACTTCCTGTTGCAAGTAACAGAGGAGCTGACAAGGAGAGGGGCTATGCTTGACATCGTGCTCACCAATAGGGAAGGGCTCGTTGGAAATGTGACGCTCCAGGGCAGCCTTGGGTGCAGCGATCACGAGATGGTCAAATTCGAGATCCTCAGGACAGTGAGAAGAGCATGCAGCGAGCTCACTGCCCTAGACTTCAGCAGAGCAGACTTTGGCCTCTTCAGGAACCTGCTTAGTAAGGTTCCATGGGATATAGCCCTGGAGGGCAAGGGGAGCCAAGACTGTTGGATGATATTCAAAGGTCACCTACTGCAAGCTCAGGAATGTTGCATCCCAACTAGAAGAAAGTGCAGCAGGAGGGCCAGGAGACCTCCTTAGATGGATAAAGGAGCTGCTGAGGAACATTCAAAGGAAAAAAGAGACTTATAAAAGGTGGAAGGAAGGACAGGTGACCTGGGAAGAATACAGAGATGTTGTCCGGGAAGCTACGGACCAAGTTAGGAAAGCTAATGCCCAGTTAGATTTAAACTTGGCTAGGGATGTTAAGAATAACAGGAAGGGATTCTATAGGTATGTAGCAAATAAAAGATAGACTAGGGACAACGTAGACCCCTCTG
The DNA here is from genome assembly GCF_037157495.1 of Lathamus discolor. NCBI lineage: Eukaryota > Metazoa > Chordata > Aves > Psittaciformes > Psittacidae > Lathamus > Lathamus discolor. The sequence continues at coordinate 89,529,236 of NC_088884.1, read as the reverse complement.
GAAGCTATCGGGAGAACTGTCTATCATGGATTTTGAGAAGGCTGAGGTTCCCAATGATTTCTTTGCCTCGGTCTTCACTGGCAAAGGCTCTAACCACAGCACCCAAGTCTTGGAAGGCAGACGCAGGGACTGTGAGAAAGAAGACCTTGGGCCCACTGTAGGAGAGGATCTGGTTCGAGACCATCTTAAGAACCTGAATGCACACAAATCCATTGGATCTGATGAAATCCATCTGCAGGTCCTGAAGGAGATGGCAAATGAAGTTGCTAAGCCACTGTCCATCATATCTGAAAAATCATGGCGGTCAGGTGAAGTTCCCGATGACTGGAAAAAAGGAAATACAACCCCCATTTTCAAGAAGGGGAAAATGGAAGACGAGGGGAATTACAGACCAGTCATTCTCACCTCTGTGCCTGGCAAAATCTTGGAGCACATTCTCCTGGACAGCGTGCCAAGACACATGAAAATAAACAAGGTGCTTGGTGGTCTTCTATGATGAGGATACGGAACTGATGGACAGGGGTAGAGCAGAGCAGCTGATGTCATCTACCTGGACTTGTGCAAAGCGTTTGACACTGCCCCATATAACATCCCAACTCTAAATTGGAGAGACACCAATTTGATGGATGGACCACTCGGTGGATAACAAACTGTGTGGATGGCCGCACGCAAAGAGTTGTGGTCAATGGCTCAATGGTTAATGGCTCAATGGCTGGAGACCAGTAACAAGTGGTGTTCCTCAGGGATTGGTGTTGGGACCGGTCTTGTTCAACATCTTTGTTGGTGACATGGACAGTGGAATTGAGTGCGCCCTCACCAAGTTTGTGATGACACCAAGCTCTGTGGTTGGGTTGATACACTGGAGGGAAGGGATGCCATCCAGAGGGACCTTGACATGCTTGTGAGGTGGGCTGATGCTAACCTTACGAAGTTTAACCATGACAAGTGCAAGGTCCTACACCTGGGTCAGAGCAATCCCAGGCACAGCTACGGGTTGGGCGGAGAAGAGATTCAGAGCAGCCCTGAAGAGAAGGACTTGAGGGTGTTGGTCAGTGAGAAAATGAACATGAGCCAGCAGTGTGCACTTTCAACCCAGAAAGCCAAACGTATCCTGGGCTGCATCAAAAGGACCATCAGGTCGAAGGAGGTGATCCTGCCCCTCTACTCTGCCCTCGTGAGACCTCACTTGGCGCACTGTGCCCAGTTCTGGTGTCCTCAACATAAAAGGACATGGAAGTGTTGCAACAAGTCCAGAGAAGGGCCACAAGGATGATCAGGGGACTGGAGCACCTCCCATATGAAGATAGGCTGAGAAAGTTGGGGCTGTTCAGCCTGGAGAAGAGGAGGCTGCGTGGAGACCTCATAGCAGCCTTCCAATATCTGAAGGGGGCTATAAGGATGCTGGGGAGGGACTATTCACTAGGGACTGTGGTGATAGGACAAGGGGTAATGGGTTAAAACTTAAACAGGGGAAGTTTAGATTGGATATAAGGAGGAAATTCTTTCCTGTTAGGGTGGTGAGGCACTGGAATGGGTTGCCCGGGGGGGTTGTGAGTGCTCCATCCCTGGCAGTGTTCAAGGCCAGGTTGGATGAAGCGTTGGGTGGCATGGTTTAGTGTGAGGCGTCCTTCCCCATGGCAGCGGGGTTGGAACTAGATGATCTTGAGGTCCTTTCCAACCCTAACTATTCTATGATTCTATGATTCTAATTATATACCTGGTAAGTTGCAAAGAACACTGTATTATAGCTAGTTAAAATGGACTTTCCTCATGCAAATCTCTGAAATCAATGGAATTACAAAAGCAGTGGGTTTGCTTCCAGCATCCAGTGGGTGTCTGGTGTAACAGATCCTAACTTAGGGACACTTCATGCAGCATTACTGTAGGATATAATGTTGTAGGAGGTAGCAGAACAGACAGGTAGCTTGGCAAACAGAAAAATGTGGAGATGGGCAAGAAAATTGCAAAATAAAATAAGAAAGGTTTAACAGAAAGCAGAAAAGTAAAAAGCTCCACTTGTCCTTATACAGTTCATGATACATTTGCAAGTGAAAATGCTTTCTACCAATAGAAATAAAGATCTCCACTGACAGTGTTTTACATGAAACCAAACAATTATCAGTTATTCAAGCTAGAAATAAAACGAAGGCATGCAGCACTTTGCAGAAGCTCATACAATCCACTGTAATACTTTTGGCTTACTGAGCACTTTAAAACAGAAACTGAACATTTCAGCAGAATTTAACCCAGCTCAAGAGTCCTTGAAATTGACTTTTTTTCACCACCCATAGATTATCTACTCTCATGACCCCTCCTCCTTTTCTGCACTCTCTTCTTCTATTATTATTCATGATTTGTCAGCAGCCAAGAAATTCTTCTGGGTTTCAGTGATGAAGTGCTTCATTTGGACTAATTGTTTCATTTACTTTAAAAGAACGAAGAAATAAAGCACATTTATTCCTTTGAGACCACTTTTGGATATCTGTTGCCAGTCATTACGATATTTTGGAACTGAAAATTGAAGATTTCATTTTCAAAAATATTCTAGGTCAAAGCAGGTTTCACTTTTAACTTCAGTGAAACTGCACCTGCAATTTCAGTTGAATTTGGTGCTCAGTTTCTTTTTGTTTCTTCTCTTCTTGGTGCATATAATGGGTCCTCTCCCATCCTGGGTGAAGGGAAACATAGATTAAACTGGCTTACAGAGAAAAAACAAACAAAAATTAACTCAAATTTAAAAGAAGTGTTTGACACAGGCTATAGACAAAAAATTAACAGGCTAATAGGAGAGTAGGTATTTTTAGGTATTCATTCTCAAATCGTGTTTCAGGGACAACTGACCTTCCTTTGTGTCAGCCTGGTCAATCATCTCTTAATTGGTCTACTTGAAAACACTATGTTCACCTCATGCAGTGCATCATGGGTTGTAGGAACGTGGTTCAGATTGAGAATGCTCTTTGTCAAAAAAAAAAAAAAAGAAAAGAAAATAGGTATCTCAGTGTGTGCTTTTCCTTTGGCTGTACCTGGACTGGTATCCATTTAAATTGTTCTTTATTCTCCCATTCCAGTGCTTTTGTGGCTAACAGATTAAAACTTTACTACCAAGAGAATGCAGTGTACTTTTTTATTATCAACTTTTATGGCACTACTTCCTTATTATATCTGTACTCAAGAAGAATGTGAACAGCCATTTGAACTCAACCATCTGCATGTTTCTGCATGCTCTAGAGCTGTTAACAGAATACAAAATAAACAGAAGTTCAAAATAAACCTGAACTTCTTTCCTCACTGACAACAAGCCACGTGTGATCCTAATTCTGTGATACACTATAGGCTTTTGTGCAGGACTGAAAGGAGTTAGTTTGGTGCTATAGCTGATTAACCCTGAGACAAGTAGAACTGATGAAGGAGAAAAAGACTTAATTATCATAGTTCACAACTCAGGCATGCACCCTGATACCATACACAGATGAAACTTAATGGTTTTATTTATTCTTGTCCTTTATAGACAAACAAACTAATGCTATTGTATGAAGTATACTCTACTTACCCACTGTGTCCAGTCTACCGAAAAAAACCTAAAACACAACAATTCCCATTATTTTGATGTACCACACTAGCACGTTCTCTAGTACATTGTATTATCAGATGATGGGTGCAGTGGAATCTGTGGCAGCTGTTAAATCAGTATTTCTTTCATTGATGCTAGACACCAAATTGAGAGAGATTGACTCCAGTTTCTTGGGCTTTCTCCTAGCCATAAAATGTGACATACTGTGCCTACTTAAGTATTTCTAGCTGGAAGAGTGACGATTTTAGGGGGAAGATGTGTCATTGCAATCAGCTATATTGTCCAATAAAACAAGTGTTCAGGGACTGGTGCCTGCATACACCATATTTAAACAAATATTCTTTTAGTTGGAGCAACTTAAGAGTGTTTCTTCTTGCAATGGTCTTTGTTATTTTTTGGGAGATTTCTTTCAAGAACATTATAAAGCTGAAATAAACTTACACATTATTCCACAGAAACTTCCACATTATTCCATCAGAAAACAAAGCAGCTCGGTAGTTTGGAGATGCAGATAGTAATAACCACAGTTATATAAGTGGCTGTGTACTCTGAAAGTCAGCTGCAAGGATTTCAGGAACATGGACACATTTTCCACCTTTTACTATTTATCAATTTCGAGATTTCTTACTTGTTGTCTGTCAAACTAATCTTGAAAAACAGAGAACATGAATTTTAAATGGAATTACACTGAGAATTTGTCACACTAAAGAACAGGCTTTTTAATTTGCCATTTTCCTTTCTATATACCAGAAAATAAATAGTATACCTGCATTTTGCTATGTAGTTGGGCATAGTTGTACAAATGTTGCTTCTCATCTTGAAGCCAGAGAGATTGCTGTTTTTGACTTGAACAAACCCAAGGAAAAGCTCTCATACAAGAAGTTCAATTTCTTCCTGAGAATTCAGTGAACCCGTCTTTCATAAACCATTCAGGCTGTATAAAGAGTTGAGTTCCACATCTACTGTAAGGACCAAAGAGGATTTTGACACCCAAAGATAAATAGAGTGGAGCTGTCCTGGCTGTCTCTAGTAACCACAGGAAGATCTGAGATAATCTGTTTGAGTTAGACACCCAGCCCTCGGCCAAAAGCAGTTGAGTTGAATTCCACACAAGAGCAGCCCTTCCTCACTTCTGTGATAGCTGAAAGTTTCCAAATGTAGTAATACTACAGCAGGAATACAGGAATATAGGAACCTAACAGTTACATTTGAATGTTAAGTCTGATTTCAAATTTATTGTTAATACCAAATTAGAATTTGTATTAATTCTCAACTTTAAAATTAAAGACGCACCTTACACGAGATAAGAAACAAATAGCTGATACTAATGATGGTAGAATCAAAAAGAACTTCCAGTACTTAAGTATGAAATTGTCTCTCCAGCAGCAGCCTGGCATCCTCATTGATTCTGGGCCTGCTGGCCAGTCTGAAGAGTTCTCCACAGGGCAGAAGAGGAAAGTTATTAAGTACATAAATCATCTTCTTCCTCCAGGGTATGTCGCATATAGTCTATTTAATGCAAAGAAAGTTCTGCGGAGGCAGATCCTGCAACACCATATTTTCAAAACATATTTAGTAAAAATCTGTGGCTGAAGCCCAGGACTGCCGTTTAAGACTATATTTACAGGCAGCCGCTAGGCATTGTATTCAGCGTGCCAAGCAACCCATCCAGAGGAATGAACTCCCTCCAACAGACCACCATATTTGTAATCTATTAACCTGCTCTCTAAATCATCCTTCCATCCTGCCTTCTACTATTCCATATTCCCACAGGGAAGGAAATTCTGAACTTTTTGCTTGTTTTCACTTCTCTAGCATCGTAATTTCCACCAGCTTGTTATAATCAGGTTTACTTGATGTAGCTCCCTCAGATAACAACCTTTTCCTGACAGAGTAGACCCAAGAAAGAAACCAAGAAAGAGGCTAAGGCTTTCCTAGAAAGACTTGGTTGTCCCGTCTCAAAACCTTGCTGAGCACAAGGATTTTCATTTTATTCTTCATTCACGATAAGAATTTCAAACACATAAGTTTCGGTATTCTGGGACATTACACCTTTTGTGCAACTTTTACTCCAAATCAGTATGATTTGTTTCTTTTCCAATTTCAGAATCTCTTCCTGCCTCTTTAGCTTCTGTCCTTCTAGGCAAATAAGTAGTTCTCCTTCACTACAGTTTGTCATTGTTTTTATTTTCCTTTTTTTTTTTGTCTTTTGTAGTGCCTCCATGTTGGTGTCCTTTGATTTGATTCACACTGTAGCTTCCTTCCCAGAATATTTGCAATGCTTTGATCATTCTCTTGTCTCTCCTTGTTATTCAGCTCCTCAACTGGATAAGATATATGAACACCAGAAGCTTTCCATTCTAGGTAAGAGCAACTTTCTCCTTGGAGACATTGTCTGTCCCGTTCAGTTTTACATTTTTCCTTGTTATTAACATCAAATTGACAATGACTGTTGGCTGCTTATGGAAATCCAGGACATAATTCTCACCATGAAACATTTACTGGAGTAAACTACACCCAACAAGCAAACTGATGTATAGAAGGGGAACAATATAAAAACTGTCAGCAGGGCACAGGTTTATTTTATGCAGATACACAGTTTGCATATCATGGAACTCAACAGCACTCAAGTTTCTAATAACTTCTTTTTTTTGCTTGACCAGTTTTCTTCATTACTTATATGCCCCTGCAGAATTCAAAGCTGTTATTGCAAACATATACATTACAGAAAGAACAGAGCCTGGTATGCATAGCTTTCTAATAAGGTTTTCATCAGCTGCTTTTACTGACATTTTTTCATTTCTGTTATGGCCTGCTTTTAATGCCTCAGTCTTCATTTGATACTGTAAAACAAAAGGGGTGGAATATTACCAAAGAATGTGTTCATGCCTGAATGTAAAAATCATCACACAATGCACTTGAAGCATGAAGGCTCTGTAGGCAATTTCCATTCCTGTTTGTATATGCAACCTATGCATCTAGATTGGAAAAGTTATCCTCTTTTCCGATATCAGATTAATCCATTAAAAAAACAATTCTCAAAGCTTAGATTCATAACTGAAAATAATCAACATTAAGTCTACATTCGAAAGTAAGCACGCATATTTGTGCAAAGAATTTTGTGAAACATTCCAAGATCTGCGCTTGAGAAACTGTACATCACAAATTGATGTTCAAAACTCACTCCATCTCAAAGGATATAAGACAAAGTGTGCTTTTATCACTGAGTAGTGATTGTAATGTTCTAAATTTTAAATATTTGAGGTAACAGAGTCAGACAAAAAAAAAAAACAGTTCTCTACCGTACCACAGATGTAAACAAAGTGAGTGTCTGATGACTGTCAGTTCAAATCTGTTTTATTTTTTCCATCTCCATAAATATCAGCAGGCACCATGAAATCTGACCTGCATTATTAGCGCAGATCTGATACCCACCACTGATGCACTGCTCCTAGCCAGAAGAGGGTTATGTTGAAGTGTCCTGGACAGATTTACAGATTGAAAATGCCAGTGCCAGCACCCCTCAAAAAGTCTCAAAACTTGACTGTTCGTACAATAAATCCAAAGAGCAGGTATCCAACAACAGCACAGAACAAAGAGAAGCTGTGAAGAGTGGTGGAGAAGCTGGGACTTAAGAAAAAAAAAAAAAAAAAAGTTTATTCTTATTATAATTGTAATTATAATTATTATTATTATACATATTGCCTATTTTTCTGGTCAAGAGCTCTTAATACATAGATCATGATGGATTCTTAGTTTCGTATCTATAGTGGTGAGGGAACACATCCAGAATTAGTCAAGAGAGAGCCTGTCAACCAAAATGATTCCTAAATGATCTGATGATACCTTGCAACCTGGCAAGTAAACTTGCTGCTTATGAATTGCTTACAAACCTGCTCTTAAGATCTGGTGGTGTGATGATTCTGAGCATGTGCTTGTGCGTTAACACTCACAAAGAGAGGATATTGCCCATCCTGCTACATTCTCTAAAGTAAAATTCAAATATGTTACCAAGGATGGGACTCTTGAGGAGCATGTTCACGTCACTGCGATACTTCAACAAAATTACAGCTTTACATTTCTCCTGGCTCTGGCTGTACTGCACAACATCCATAGGGCAAAAGGAAGGGGGTTGAAATTAAAAATAAATCACCTGAAAATTAAGAAGTGCTATGTTTCTTAGAGCAGTGAAATATGCCAAAAGCTGTGTGAAGTTGTCCCAGTATAATAAGAATGAGAAAGGTCAGAAATTTTTCTTATTGGCAAAACCTGACCAATAATCAGGAATGTTGGAATGTTGTTAGTGCACACCCCCATATACACACTTTGGAAATGAAATTAAGCAGCACATCATTAGTCTGAGGCCTAATTAGTGCATAATCAAAAATTAAGTATAGCTAGTATTCTTCTTGCAACAATCTAGTTAGATTTTCATAAAGACAGATAATTTTAAAAAGGCCCGAATTTCTAGTTTGCTGGTCATCTACTCATGCAAGAAGCCATCCTGTCTCTGTTTAGCCTCTGTTAGTATAGGTATCAACAGCTAGATCCCAGATTTTATCTGCCTGTAATGGAGCTCTCATAGTTGAATTATCTGACACTTTGCTCATTTGTCAGAAGCAGTAGTATTTTTCCTATTAAATTTTATCTTGCTGTGGCATCAGCTTAAGACTGCCACGTGAAAGGTTTTGTACTATGCTAAGACATTTCTGCTCCTGTATTTAGATCCAAGACTTATTAAAATTAAATGAGTATTTTGGATGTGTTTTGAGTCAGAACTCATTGCTTTTAGCTTTGGTTGTATCATCAGACAACTCCCCTCACAAATAAGCAAGAAATATTTTTTTTAAACCTGCAATTTACAGTTAAATTTAACCTATCTTTCCAGAGCTTCAATTTTACAAATACATAATTATATCTGACCAGTGATAATCGGTCAAGCAAGTTGCATTTACGATGACCTTTCTTGATTGATTTCTCCCTGCAATTAGTTTTCCATTACCTGTATGTACATTATTTACAATTGTCCTGGGTTCAGCAGTAGCAGTCACTTTTCTCCTTCTTAGTAGCTGGTGTAGTGCTGTGCATTTTGACTTTCAGCCTGGGAACAATGCTGATAACACCAATGTTTATAGTTGTTGCTAAGTAATGTTTACTCTGACCAAGGACTTTCTGAGTCTCATGCTCTGACAGGGTGGAAGGGAAGCTGGGAGGAAGCAGAGACAGGACACCTGACCCAAACAAGCCAAAGAGATATTCCATACCACAGCACGTCATGCCCACTATATAAACTGGGGACGTTACTCAGAAGGCTTAGATCACTGCTCGGGTTGGGTTGGGTATCAGTCGGCAGGTGGTGAGTGGTTGTATTCTCTTCCCTTGTTATTTCCCTTATCATTATTATTATTGGTGGTAGCAGTAGTGATTTGTGTTATGCCTTAGTTACTGGACTGTTCCTATCTCAACCCATGGAAGTTACACTCTTTCAATTGTCCTCCCCATACCTCCAGGAACAGTGGGGGAGGAAGGAGGGGAACGAGAAAGAGGCTGTGCGGCTGAGTTTAAACCACGACAGTTAGCTGTGCAGCATTATATTTTAATTTATACCACCACGTCTGACAGTCTACCTGGGGAGCAGAATGCTTATAATTAAATATTTTAAGGTATGCTCATTAAATGATGTGTGTACATTAACTAAATGCAGAAGTTAACAGTATTAATTTTTATATAATACAGTATAGAATCATAGAATCATAGAATAGTTAGTGTTGCAAAGGACCTTAAGATCATCTAGTTCCAACCCCACTGCCATGGGCAGGGACACCTCACACTAAACCATGCCACCCAGGGCTTCGTCCAACCTGGCCTTGAACACTGCCAGGGATAGAGCATTCATAACTTCCCTGGACAACCCATTCCAGTGCCTCACCACCCTCACAGTAAAGAACTTCTTCCATATATTCAATCTAAACTTCCCCTGTTTAAGTTTTAACCCATTACCCCTTGTCCTATCACTACAGTCCCTAGTGAATAGTCCCTCCCCAGCATCCTTATAGCCCCCTTCAGATATTGGAAGGCTGCTATGAGGTCTCCACGCAGCCTCCTCTTCTCCAGGCTGAACAGCCCCAACTTTCTCAGCCTATCTTCATATGGGAGGTGCTCCAGTCCCCTGATCATCCTCATGGCCCTTCTCTGGACTTGTTGCAACACTTCCATGTCCTTTTTATGTTGAGGACACCAGAACTGGGCACAGTGCGCCAAGTGAGGTCTCACGAGGGCAGAGTAGAGGGGCAGGATCATCTCCTTCTACCTGATGGTCCTTTTGATGCAGCCCAGGATACAGTTGGTCTTCTGGGCTGCAAGCGCACACTGCCAGCTCATGTTCATTTTCTCACTGACCAACACCCTCAAGTCCTTCTCTGCAGGGCCGCTCTGAATCTCTTCTTTGCCCAGTCTGTAGCTGTGCCTGGGATTGCTCTGACCCAGGTGTAGGACCTTGCACTTGTCATGGTTAAACTTCATAAGGTTAGCATCAGCCCACCTCACAAGCATGTCAAGGTCCCTCTGGATGGCATCCCTTCCCTCCAGTGTATCAACCCAACCACAGAGCTTGGTGTCATCGCAAACTTGGTGAGGGCGCACTCAATTCCACTGTCCATGTCACCAACAAAGATGTTGAACAAGACCGGTCCCAACACCAATCCCTGAGGGACACCACTTGTTACTGGTCTCCAGCCGGACATTGAGCCATTGACCACAACTCTTTGCGTGTGGCCATCCACCCAGTTCTTTATCCACCAAGTGGTCCATCTATCAAACTGGTGTCTCTTCAATTTAGAGTTGGGGTGTTGTGTGGGACAGTGTCGAACGCTTTGCACAAGTCCAGGTAGATGACATCAGCTGTTCTACCCCTGTCCATCAGTTCCGTATCCCCATCATAGAAGGCCACCAAATTGGTCAGGCAGGATTTCCCCTTAGTGAAGCCATGCTGGCTGTCACCAAGCACCTTGTTGTTTTTCATGTGCCTTAGCATGCCTTCCAGGAGAATGTGCTCCAAGATTTTGCCAGGCACAGAGGTGAGAATGACTGGTCTGTAATTCCCCTCGTCTTCCATTTTCCCCTTCTTGAAAATGGGGGTTATATTTCCTTTTTTCCAGTCATTGGGAACTTCACCTGACTGCCATGATTTTTCAGATATGATGGACAGTGGCTTAGCAACTTCTTTCGCCAGCTCCTTCAGGACCTGCAGATGGATTTCATTGGGTCCCACGGACCTGTGCAAGTTCAGATTTTTAAGATGGTCTCAAACTGGATCCTCTCCTACAGTGGGCCCAAGGTCTTCATTCTCACAGTCCCTGCGTCTGCCTTCCAAGACTTGGGTGCTGTGGTTAGAGCCTTTGCCAGTGAAGACCAAGGCAAAGAAGTCATTGGGAACCTCAGCCTTCTCGAAATCCATGATAGACAGTTCTCCCGATAGCTTCCAGAGGGGGCTTACGTTGTCCCTAGTCTATCTTTTATTTGCTACATACCTATAGAATCCCTTCCTGTTATCCTTAACATCCCTAGCCAAGTTTAAATCTAACTGGGCATTAGCTTTCCTAACTTGGTCCCTAGCTTCCCGGACAACACCTCTGTATTCTTCCCAGGCCACCTGTCCTTTCTTCCACCTTTTATAAGTCTCTTTTTTCCTTTGAATGTTCCTCAGCAGCTCCTTTATCCATCTAAGGAGGTCTCCTGGCCCTCCTGCTGCACTTTCTTCTAGTTGGGATGCAACATTCCTGAGCTTGCAGTAGGTGACCTTTGAATATCATCCAACAGTCTTGGCTCCCCTTGCCCTCCAGGGCTATATCCCATGGAACCTTACTAAGCAGGTTCCTGAAGAGGCCAAAGTCTGCTCTGCTGAAGTCTAGGGCAGTGAGCTCGCTGCATGCTCTTCTCACTGTCCTGAGGATCTCGAATTTGACCATCTCGTGATCGCTGCACCAAAGGCTGCCCTGGAGCGTCACATTTCCAACGAGCCCTTCCCTATTGGTGAGCACGATGTCAAGCATAGCCCCTCTCTGTGGAGGATTGGCTTGTCGAAAAAGGTCAAAAGGTCACGCTCCCATCAACGAGCTGAAACAAGACATCTGTGTAGAACATGGTGCAAACCTCTCACGCCAGATAATGAGGAAATGAAGGACACCGGCAAACAGCAACATACTATGACCAATCACAGCCAAGGACACTAAGTGATAAGTGCATGAGAAGGAGGATGGTGGGGGGTGTGCACGGTGTAGCTGCAAAAAATGTAGAAGCTACAAACTAATGATCTTGTAACATGTAAAAGCTGTAAGCCAATGATCTCTCTGTAACCAAACTATAAACATGCAAGCAAGGTATATAAGTATCGATCTGCTTAGCAATAAACGAGACTTGTCGGTCATCATCTGATGAGCTCGTCTCCCGGCAATTCCCACAAATGGTGACCCCGACGTGATCCCTCGAACACCACGGTGGGACGACGTAAGTTGTGCTCGGGTCCTGATCGCAGCCACAGGATGGTCAAAGCGCCAAGATCTCAGGATTTTAAGCGCCGGACCCTGGGTGACCGTATAGACGAGCCCGGCCGATACGCGCCGCTGAAACCTGAAGGGGCTGCAACAAGCACGCTAAGGTATGGAAAGGCAAGCGGCGTATGATTTATTTACTGCCTTCTTACAAAAGCGGCAGGTTAAAGGGATCGACCTGCAGAAAGAGCTGCAGGGACTGTTAGCTTATGGACAGTCTAAGGGATGTTTTGTTAACCCTCACACTGTCCATAAATTAGCAGAAAGGCGAAAATTTGGAGATAAGATTTGGCAAGCTATATATAATACCCTGTTAAAACAAAAGGCTGGGAAGACAGCAGGGATCGGGAAAGCTCCGAAGAACGCAGCCACAGAAGGCAGTGACACTGTGAAACATTTGTTGGTGATTTGGAGAACTATTTTAGAGATGTTAAAGTCAAAGTTAGGTAAATTATGGTGGGTGGTACATAATGAACTTTTACAATATCAGGCAGAAAAGAAAGCTGCCGAGCAGGCACTCACGGCTCAGGCAAAAAACAGAAGTTATGAAATTGACTGGCCTTCCTCCATTCCAATGCCATCTGCTTTTTCACAAGTAATGTTGCCATCTCCACAAAATGCAGATGACACCGGAGCAAGCCCCTCAGTTTCGGAACCAACAGCTCCCCCCACCACTACGACTCTAAAACCAGAAAAGCCCTCTGTTAACCCTCTTTCAAGCAATGAGCCTATCCCTGGGGCAGAAAGTGACCTAGTGGAGGCCATAGCTAAAGAAAGAAGGGAGGCTTGGGCAGCGGTGGCTAGGGACAGCCTTGAAAAGGGGGATGATGAGGTGGCGACCTCGTTGGCATGCCCGGTGACTTTTCAGCAACACCAGGGTGGTTTGATGGCAACTGTTACCCCTTTAGATTGGAAACTGTTATCACAATTACGAGCGAAGGCCAGTCAATTTGGAGTCACCAGTGAGCCGGTAAAGCAGATGTTAGATTATATCTGGACTGCTCATATCTTGCTACCATCCGATTGCAAGAGTATTGCTAAGCTTATATTCTCACAACATCAGCAGTTGCTTTTTAACGCTCATTGGCAAAATCTGGCTCATGGATTCGTAGCTATACAAAGACAACCTGGGGATCCCCTTTACGGGGTAACCCTGGATGAGTTAATGGGTACAGGACCGTTTTTTAGAACCGAGGCACAAGCTTTATTAGGACCTGATAAGTGTAGAGCAGCTATGAATTTAGTACGGCAAGCTATTAACCAAGTTAAGGACCCAGGAGGTGTGCCTTCATATATGGCTATCAAGCAAGGACGAGATGAATCATTTGGGTCCTTTATAGACAGAGCTGCTGCAGCTATTGAAAAAGCAGGCGTCCCAGACTACATGAAGGGAGCCTTGTTAAAACAATGTGCTTTACAAAACTGCAACCCCATTACCCGAAATGTTATTCTTACTTTGGGAGCTAATTGGACTATAGAGGAAGCATTAGAAAGAATGGCCTCACAACCAACAGGGCCGCAAGCTATGGTAGTAGATGCCATAAAACAGCTAGCTGAGGGAATTCAGGAACAAGCTAAGGCTTCACAGACTCAGGTGTTAGCCGCTCTTGCACCCCTTCAAGCGTCGGCCGCACTTGGACAGCGCAACCGTGGCCCTCTACGCTGTTATCGATGTGGAGGAATGGGACATCTCCGCCGAGAATGCACTGTCTCAGGAGTGTGGTGTCAGAAATGCCGAAACAACTCACATAACACCTCTATGTGTCGGCGAGGTTTGGGAAACTGCAACAGGAGCGCGTACACCAACGGCCACGTGCAGAAACAAGTTGCCGCTGCAGCTCAGATGATTCCACCCCCTTGCAACCTGCAACCAGCGGAAGCTTCGGCTTGGACCTGGCAACCTCTGTAGAAATAACACTTGTAACTTCACAACCTCAAAAGATCCCTACAGAAATTAAGGAAGACAGAGATGAAGACACTCTTTTGACCCAGACCCTATTGACCCCAAGAAAGAGCCTGTGCGTGCTCATCAGGCTGCTGTTGCTGCTCCTGAAGTTCTGACGCCTGTTAATTCTGATGCTGACCTGGATGATCCTTTTGACATGGAGCCGGAAAAGAAGCCTAATTTATATCCCCCAGATCCTCATGATAAATGGACAGCTGTAAAGGGAGAAGCGAGATGGGTGTGGGATGCAGATGTATTGTGTGCTTTCCCTGTGATGTATGTGCTGGATCAAGACCCGCGGTGGGAAGGTCTCGTATGCCCTTATCAGGGGTATTGGGAGGACTGTGGTGGACTGTGACGGACTGTGGACTTGGGGCCCCATATACAACTCATTTGATACAGTCTCTCTGTGATACTCATGTACTAGAAGTTAGCAAATGTCTATGATTCTATTGATGCTTGGAAACCTTTATAGATATTGCTGGCCACATCTTCTGACATAGACTGGCCACCTGTGTCAGAATGAGTGTGCATTTTGATCAGTATAAAAGCCCTAGCCTCATGCGATGTGAGGGAGGCAGAGCCTCTGCGGGGACGCTCGCTAGGGCTGAGCCTGCCACCTCACACTGGGATGATGCTTGTTGGAGCTGGTTTCCTGATGGTCTTCACAGAGTCCTTATGCCACGTTCTGTACGTGGAACTGTGTAGTGCGAGTAATGATTGTCTGGATTTTGTGTTTCAAATATTGTAGTTGTGTGAAATGTGCTTGTGGGATCCCATATGCATACGTATGTGTGTGTGTGTGATGAGAGCAGATGGTGTTCTATGTATTTTTTTTTGTTATCGTGTTCATGTAAAAGTTTTTAACAGGTAGTGGTTTAACATTTCAGGCAAGAAAGGGTTAATGCAAAAGTGTGGTTGCTGACAGGTATTTATGGCTGCTGCTGAAGCAGGCAGGCAGCTGTAGCTGCTGCCGAGCAGGCTGCTGTTTGTAGCCGTGCAAAGCAGGGTGAACAACTTTTGAAAAAAAAAAAAAAAAAAAAAAAAAAGAAAGGGGGGGGGGGAGAAGAAAGGAAGGTAAAGTTGCAGAGCACAGGTAGACAAATGCAAATCCAGGTGATAGATTGGAAATCTATTCAGAGAGAGACTCTGTCAAACAATGATTTTGATTGTTGCAGGAAAAGATTCTCGCCTTTCCTGTTAAGTACCAGATTAACGCTCAAGGTCAGGCAGTAAATGCTGAAATGTCTCCCTTAAATTGGAAATTGCTATCTCAGTTAAGGCAAACTGTTATTTCTACAGGCATTCAGTTTGAACCCACTAGGCAGATGTTGTCATATATTTGGGGAACAGATTTGCTGTTATATTAAAAGTATTGTGAAATTAATCCTCACCCCTTCGCAGTTGTTGTTATGGAACATGTATTGGCAGAAAGCCTGTCAAGAGGCAGTTGCAGTTCAGCGAGGCCAGGGAGATCCCCTGATTGGGGTGCAATTACAACACCTGATGGGAACTGGACAGTTCTCCACTAAGGAGGCTCAAGTCCAGCTAGGTCCAGAATTGTTAAAAGAATCTATGAGACTAGCCTTGCTACTGGGGAGATCATCATCTGCGTTGAAAGGACTATTCATTGTTCCAGGTGTTATCAATGCTGATTATATGGGTGAAATTACGTTAAATTATTTATGCATCTTTGGTGATGAACAAACTCCAGCGGTTATTAAGCACTTTGTACAAACAGAAGATAAAGCCTTCTTTTAAGGCGTACTATCGAGATCCTAATACAGATTTGTGGCAGGGACCGGCAGAAGTAATATATCTGGGCCGTGGTTACGCCTGTGTTTGTGCTTCTGCAGGACCCTTGTGGGTACCATCCAAGTGACTAAGACCGGCTGTTGCAGAAGCTCCAGTGACGGCGTCTCCGCGCTAGTGTATGGACCCTGAGTCGCAGGCCCAGGAGGAGCGTTGCTTGCGCCGAGTGCTACAGCCACTAATAGAAGAACTTAACTCCTTAGTCAACACAGAGCTTTCGTTGAGCACGGTTGCCCTCCTAGATCCGGTCCATGGCCACAGGCATATAGTGGTACAACTGAGATTGGTGATACAACAAGTGCTTCGATAACTCTGTAGTTTTTGTCATCAGTGTGACCCTACAGTAGAATTATATTGTGGTGGTTGTCAGTCTATAAGGCGTCTTCGCCAGAGTTAGCTGAAACAAAGACCTTTTGTATAGTCTGTCAAATTATCTTTTATGTAACCCGCTTATAGCGCTTCAGAAATATTTAGCTGATTTTAGAAGTTTCACTTCATAGAGCTGCATATACGTTTGCTTTACAAGCTGCTTCGCCGTTATAGGTCTCATAATTATAGGGGGCTTGTTACTTTGTTATGCTTTGCAATGTTGTTCTGCTTGTTTACAACGACTCCTGACTCGGACCTTATTCCTTTATAAAGAAAAAGGGGGAATTGTGGAGGATTGGCTTGTCGAAAAAGGTCAAAAGGTCACGCTCCCATCAACGAGCTGAAACAAGACATCTGTGTAGAACATGGTGCAAACCTCTCACGCCAGATAATGAGGAAATGAAGGACACCGGCAAACAGCAACATACTATGACCAATCACAGCCAAGGCCACTAAGTGATAAGTGCATGAGAAGGAGGATGGTGGGGGGTGTGCACGGTGTAGCTGCAAAAAATGTAGAAGCTACAAACTAATGATCTTGTAACATGTAAAAGCTGTAAGCCAATGATCTCTCTGTAACCAAACTATAAACATGCAAGCAAGGTATATAAGTATCGATCTGCTTAGCAATAAACGAGACTTGTCGGTCATCATCTGATGAGCTCGTCTCCCGGCGATTCCCACACCTCTCCTTGTCAGCTCCTCTGTTACTTGCAACAGGAAGTTGTCTTCCACACAGTCGAGTAACCTCCTCGATTGCTTGTGCCTAAACTAATGAGAAGTAAGGGAATGCTAGTCACCACACCATAACAAAATATTTTCACATATACACATGCCCCTTGAGAATTGTCACCTCATGTTCTGTGTGCTGGATGTCTACCAACAGTGGGCTTTGTTGTCAGAGAGGACTCACCTGGAATTAGTTCATGCTTCTAAATGAAGCCAAGGAATGTTAACATTTTAAAGAGCTCAGTGTAACAATAAACCCTTACATAGGATTTACAGTAATGGCATCATATTTAATTTCAGTATCTCTAATGTTTTTCCACTTTATATGTAGAAAAGTGGTGGAGGGGTTACAAGTAAGTTCTGAATAATCCTACACTGCTATTAAAACCTGTTTTTCCTCCTCTAATCCCAAAGCTAAAATGACTGTTTTCTGTATTAATTCATCATTACCCTCAAGATAAACAGATATGTTTCTTTAAAATTATATCCTATAATATACAAATTGGCACACCATATAAAAAAATTACTGAAATGATGCAAAAGTAAATAGAAGAACAAAATATTCTTATAAACCATATTGCTATTCCTATTGGATATTAAATACCTGTTTTTTTCATGCCATGTTTATTCTGAGCTTAGTGTACACTCCTTAGGACAGATGACTTTTTGTGGTCTCTGAAGGCAGCAAATTCTGTGAAAATTTGCATGTAGTAAGCTTACCCAGTAAACACTGGAAAAGATGGTGTTCCAGAGTTCAAGGATTCCAGGTTGAGAGAGAGGCGAGACACAATGGATAAAAACCAACTATTTTATTACTATAGGAATAGATACAGAGGAAGAACCAGCAAAGGGTAAAAGAAACAGTGATGGATATTTTTGGTGTTTATCCTACCAACCCCAAAGACCGTGTGATGACGATCAGGAAACCAGTTTCAAGAGACATCATCGCAGTGCAAGGTGGCAGGCTCAACCTTAGTGGGCGTCCCTGAGGAGGCAACGCTGACCTGCGTGGCACAAGGGTCTGCTTCTTCACATTGCATGAGGCTCGGGCTTTTATGCTAGTGAAAGAAACACACTCATTCCGATGCAGGGGGCCAGCCCACATCAGAAGGAGTAGCCAGCTATACAAAAAGGGTCTCTGGGGGTCAGGACTTCTAGGGGATTTTCAGGGAGGAGCCACCACAGACCATTATCTCATGTGTCTTGTGACTGGTATGAGACTCCCTTTTGCTAACAGCAGTGTTAACTCCCCTATTTTCAAGGTTATGTTCCCACAATCCGTGCCAGACAATTCTTTTCTATCATTGTGTGTTTCACCACAGACCATTATCTAGTGTCACTGACACAGATGGGCTGAGCCTAAAACCTGTTGAAACCCAAATGAATATTTCAAATCAAGTTGAAAGTGAAATAGATTGGTGGAACCACACCCTAAGGCAAGGACAGAGGGAAGTGGTTCAACAAGATATGGATCCCCTTCCCTCCTACCATCAGACAGAAGGAGAGAGCTTAATGGACAAGGATGGATGGAGGGAGGTTCCTCCTCGGAGAGGTAAGCGAAAACCCTCACAATCCCTTCCTCCCTCCCAGTTGCCCTTGAATAACAGGTACGAGGTCTTGGAAATTCAGGGCCAGGTGAATGGAGATGGTGAGGCAAATCTATCTAGTGAGTCACCCAGGGCTAGTCACTCACCCACGTACCTCAGAACTTCCCCAACCAAGAAGAAAAGAAGAGTAATTGTGGTGGGTGACTCCCTTCTGAGGGGAACAGAAGGGCCCATTTGTCGACCGGATCCCCCCACAGGGAGGTCTGCTGCCTGCCTGGGGCTCGGATTAGAGATGTTAAAAAGAAACTCTCTGAACTGGTGCAGCCGTCTGACTACTACCCACTGCTGGTTTTTCAGGTTGGCAGTGACGAAATTATTACGAGGAACATAAGGGCAATGAAGAGAGACTACAGGGCCCTGGGACGGCTGGTTAAAGGGTCTGGAGCGCAAGTGGTGTTTGCCTCCATACCTGTTGCAAGCGAGGGTGAAGGGATATATAAGAAGACTCTGCAGGTTAATGTATGGCTACGTGACTGGTGCCAAAGGCAGGGGTTTGGGTTTTTCAGTCACGGGCTGCTGTATGGGACACCTGGTTTGCTGGTGACAGGCGGGATACACCAGTCCCAGAGAAGAAAAAGGGTTTTGGGGCAGGAGTTAGCAGGGCTTATTGACAGGGCTTTAAACTAGTTAGGAAGGGGGGAGGGGATTTGGCTGGGCCTGTTGGGGACAAGCCCAAGAGGAACATGCTAGGGATTGAAGGATGGCGGGCTAAGGAGGACTATCAATCTCTTGTTTCACTTGTGGGAAAGGATAGCTTTTTAGACCCTGTCCCGCAGGGGAAAAAGGGTACTAGGACTGGCTCCCTGAAATGCCTGTACACCAATGCACGCAGCATGGGGAATAAACAGGAGGAGTTAGAAGTCTGTGTGCGGGCTAAAGGTTATGATCTAGTGGCAATTACAGAGACATGGTGGGACAGTTCACATGACTGGAATGTGGTCATGGATGGCTATGTCCTTTTCAGGAAAGATAGGTCAGCAAAGCGAGGTGGTGGAGTTGCTCTTTACGTGAGAGAGCAACTAGAATGTATTGAGTTCTGTCCGGGGTCGGATGAGGAGCAAGTGGAATGTCTGTGGGTACGAATTAAGGGACAGACTGGCACGGGTGATACAGTTGTGGGGGTCTATTACAGACCTCCTGATCAGGACGAAGGAGTTGATGAGGCTTTCTACAGGCAACTGGAAGTAGCCTCGCGACTACATGCCTTAGTCGTCGTGGGGGACATTAATTACCCCGATATTTGCTGGAAGACTCACACAGCCAGTCATTCACAGTCTAGGAGGTTCCTCGAGTGCATTGATGATAATTTCTTAATGCAAATGGTGGACGTACCAACTAGGGGAGCAGCGCTGCTAGATTTAGTACTCGCCAACAAGGAGGGTTTTGGTCGAAGTGGTGATGGTCAATGGCAGCCTTGGCTGCAGTGACCATGAGATGGTGGAGTTTAGGATCCTGTGTGGGAGGAATAGAATACCTAGCAAAGCCACAGTTCTGGATTTCCGAAGGGCCAACTTTGGCCTCTTCAGTCAACTGCTAAGGGAAGTCTCATGGGAAAGTGTACTAGGCGGTAAAGGGGCTCAAGATAGTTGGTTAGCATTCAAGGACCGCTTCTTCCAAGCTCAGGATCGGAGCGTCCCAATGAGTAGGAAGTCAAGTAAGGGATCTAGGAGACCGGCGTGGTTAAACAAGGAGCTGCTGGGCAAACTCAAGTGGAAAAGGAGAATCTATGGATTATGGAAGGAGGGGCTGGCCGCTTGGGAGGAATATAGGACAGATGTTAGAGGATGTAGGGAGGCAATTAGGACAGCTAAGGCCTCCTTGGAACTCAATCTTGCTAGTCGGGTTAAAGACAATAGAAAGGGCTTCTTCAAATGCATAGCAAATAAAACTAACACAAGAGGCAATATAGGCCCACTGCTGAACGAGGTGGGTACCCTGGAGACAGAGGATATAAAGAAGGCAGAGGTGCTGAATGCCTTCTTTGCCTCTGTCTTTACTCCTGCAGACTCTCCCTGGGGGCCCCGGATTCCTATAGCCCCAGAAGGAGTCAGGACAAAGGAGGAGTTTGCTTTGGTAGATGAGGATTGGGTTAGGGATCAGCTATGCAAACTGGACATCTGTAAATCGATGGGTCCGGATGGAATGCACCCACGGGTGCTGAGGGAGCTGGCGGAGGTCATTGCTAGGCCACTTTCCATCATCTTTGGTAAGTCGTGGGAAACGGGCGAGGTGCCTGAGGATTGGCGGATGGCAAAGGTCACACCAATCTATAAGAAGGGCAAGAAGGAGGACCCGGGTAATTATAGACCGGTCAGCCTTACCTCCATCCCTGGAAAGATGATGGAACAACTTATTCTTGACTCCATCACTAGGCATATCAAGGATGAGGGGGTCATTAAGAACAGCCAACATGGTTTTATGAGGGGGAAGTCATGTATGACCAAACTTATAGCCTTCTATGAGGAAGTGACTAGGTGGAGGGATGATGGTAGAGCGGTAGATGTAGTTTTTCTTGATTTCAGTAAGGCATTTGATACTGTCTCCCACAGCATCCTCATAGATAAGCTCAGGAAGTGTGGGCTTGACGATCAAGTAGTGAGGTGGATCGAGAACTGGTTGAAAGGAAGAAGGCAGAGAGTTGTGGTCAATGGCGCAGAATCTAGCTGGAGGTCTGTGACTAGTGGAGTTCCTCAGGGGTCGGTGCTGGGACCGGTGCTGTTTAATATTTTCATCAATGACCTGGATGAGGGAACTGAGTGCACCCTCAGCAAGTTCGCTGATGACACAAAACTGGGAGGAGTGGCTGACACACCAGAGGACTGTGCTGCCATTCAGCGAGACCTGGACAGGCTGGAGAGTTGGGCGGGGAGAAACTTGATGAAATTTAACAAGGGCAAGTGTAGAGTCTTGCATCTGGGGAAGAACAACCCCATGTACCAGTACAGGTTGGGGGGTGACCTGCTGGAAAGTAGCGAAGGGGAAAGGGACCTGGGGGTCCTGGTGGATAGGAGGATGACCATGAGCCAGCAATGTGCTCTTGTGGCCAAGAAGGCAAATGGCATCTTAGGGTGCATTAGAAAGGGAGTGGTTAGTAGGTCAAGAGAGGTTCTCCTCCCCCTCTACTCAGCCTTGGTGAGGCCGCATCTGGAATATTGCGTCCAGTTCTGGGCCCCTCTGTTCAAGAAGGACAGGGAATTGCTTGAAGGAGTCCAGCGCAGAGCCACAAAGATGATTAAGGGAGTGGAACATCTCCCTTATGAGGAGAGGCTGAGGGAGCTGGGTCTCTTTAGCTTGCAAAAGAGGAGACTGAGGGGTGACCTCATCAGTCTTTACAAATGTGTAAAGGGTGGGTGTCAGGATGATGGAGCTAGGCTTTTTTCAGTGATATCCAGTGATAGGACAAGGGGCAATGGGTGTAAACTGGAACATAGGAGGTTCCACGTTAACATCAGGAAGAACTTCTTTACTGTAAGAGTGACAGAGTACTGGAACAGGTTGCCCAGGGGGGTTGTGGAGTCTCCTACACTGGAGATATTCAAGGCCCGCCTGGACAAGTTCCTGTGTGATGTACTGTAGGTTACCCTGCTCTTGCAGGGGGGTTGGACTAGATGATCTTTTTAGGTCCCTTCCAACCCTTGGGATTCTGTGATTCTGTGATTCTGCTTTGGATCAGTCCACAAGTGCAAACTACGTTTTGTACATAAACATTTTAGAACATTAAGTTGTCAAATTCTCCTACTTTCCTGTTCATTATAATATGACCTTCCTTACATTACACACCTTCCAAATTACATATCTAGATATACATATATATAAACAGACCCTTTTTACACAAAGAGGGACTTAGTACATTGAGACATTATAGCTTATTTGTATAAGCTATATATATTATCTATACTCTTCCCTATTTTGCTGTTGCCTCTAATAATCTATCCCTACCCATTTTTAAGAGACCAACTAATCCAGCTGCACCTCTGGTAACCCAGACCTTTAGAAATGCATTATAATGGACTCTCTGAAATTCATTATTCCTCTCACCTTTGACTGAGATTCAGAGTTTTCAATGGCAGCCCCATGTTCTCACATCAGAAAAAGAGACTACTCCCTGAACATACTTAGGCTTCATGCATGAAACGTGACCATCTAGCAATCCTTTGGAAATTGTATGCTACCATACGAGTATAAAATGGATTCTTCTACAATGCCAGTGGTTCCATGCAGTTTTAATAACTACTGCTCCAGTAGCTCTGGAGGGGAAAATGTCCATGTATTAGCAATATGCACTATAAACAGATATTCACTAACCTTAATATTCCATGATACAACACCTGAAGTAACACATCTTAATGTAGGCTTCAAAACCATATGCCAAAGAAAGCATTTAACTTCAAACTGTAGTTGTAAACATTATTCACGTGACTGAATGCATAGAACAGGAGGGCATCAATGAAAAATTACCAAACAAGTAAATCAATGAGTACTTAACATAGTAACAATGATGCAAATTTAAGCATGGCAGACACCTCTCCACCCCTACAAATGTATTCTTATGTAAGCTTTCAGATCCCTGTGTGTAGGATCTCAAGACTCTCTGACCCTCGGAATCTATTTTATGAGGCAGTCAGCATTTTCAGATCTTTTTCTGCTCAATTTGTTTTACAGCAAAATCAAACTCAAATCGGGTGTATTTTGTAGATCAAGAATAACAGAACAAAAAGTCAGTGAAACACTAAGATTAGTGCCTAAATATTATAGAACTACTTCCTTTTTCCGTGTTTTTTGTTGTTTGTTTTTTCTTTAGATTTGAAGAAAATTCACCTGGTACAAAATAAAATCCATTCTTTTCAATCCATACTAGAACTAGAAGTTACCTACTGTGGGGGATTGGCTTGTCGAAAAAGGTCACGTTCCCATCAACGAACTGAAACAAGACATCTGTGTAGAACATGGTGCAGACTTCTCACGCCAGATAATGAGGAACTGAAGGACACCGGCAAACAGCAACATACTATGACCAATCACAGCCAAGGACACTAAGCGATAAGTGCATGAGAAAGAGGATGGTGGGGGGGTGCACGGTGTAGCTGCAAAAATGTAGAGCTTATGCAATGCCTTATTTGTGCCAGAACCAATCAAGTGCCTAGTATTTGCATATTTACTGTTACATTAACCAAAGGTAGAAGCCCAATAAACGAAGCTTGCTGGTAACTCATATTGAGTCGTCCAAGTCTTCCTTTCACGACAAATGGTGACCCCGACGTGATACTTGTCTTCGCTTGGATGGTAACAACACCACGACCGTGAAAACTGGCACGTGGCTCTGATTTTGCCCCGGAGGGTCAAAGCAGCGCATTGCGCGAAAGGACGACCATATAGACAGGATCTGGGCGCCGCCGGACTTGCGGTGGCTGTATCAACAGCGTTGCACCAAGGAGGAGGAGCAGCCGAAGCCTCGTAGGGCAACGGAGCACGAGCACTTTAAAAGGGGGTATGGAGAGGCAAGCTGCCCTAGATTTATTAAATTGCTTTTTAGAAAAGCGCAGTATTAAGGAGAAGGAGTTAATCCAGGGGGTTGGAGAAGCCTTTGAGCTTGGGACTTGGGAAAAAATCGCTAAGGAAGAAGTCTCTGTTTTATGGATGTTTTCAGTCCTTAAGGTGAGGGGAGCAACCTTTAAAGAGACAGACTTAAATTTAATGTTGAAATGGTCGAAGACGCATTATCCAGAGGCTGATGAGTCTACCGTATCTGAGGTCTCTTTGTGGAATGATGCACGAGTTAAGTTGTGGGACGCAGCCACAAAAGGCAGTGACACTGTGAAACATTTGTTAGTCATTTGGAGAACTATTTTAGAGACGTTAAAGTCAAAAAGTGAGATCGTGAAACCCAGTGCCCCCCCCCCCCCCCCGGCCACCCCTGAGCCTCTGCCAGTTGCCGCCACGTCTGCAAAGACTGAGGACAGAGATTAAGACAGTCTTTTTGACCCGGACCTTATTAAGCCCAAGAAGGAACCTGTGCGTGCTCATCAGGCTGCTGTTGCTACTCCTGAGGTTCTGACGCCCGTTAATTCTGATGCTGACCTGGATGATCCTTTTGACATGGAGCCGGAAAAGAAGCCTGATTTATATCCCCCAGATCCTCATGATAAATGGGCAGCTGTAAAGGGAGAAGTGAGATGGGTGGGGGATGCAAATGTATTGTGTGCTTTCCCTGTGATGTATGTGCTGGATCAAGACCCGTGGTGGGAAGGTCTCTCGTATGCCCTTATCAGGGGTATCGGGCGGACTATGGCGGACCGTGGACTTGGGGTCCCATATACAACTCATTTGATACAGTCTCTCTGTGATACTCATGTACTAGAAGTTAGCAAATGTCTATGATTCTATTGATGCTTGGAAACCTTTATAGATATTGCTGGCCACTTCTTCTGACATAGGCCGGCCACCTGTGTCAGAATGAGTGTGCATTTTGATCAGTATAAAAGCCCAAGCCTCATGCGATGTGGGGGAGGCAGAGCCTCTGCGGGGACGCTCGCTAGGGCTGAGCCTGCCACCTCACACTGCGATGATGCTTGTTGGAGCTGGTTTCCTGATAGTCTTCACAGAGTCCTTGTGCCACGTTCTGTACGTGGGACTGTGTAATAGGAATAATGATTGTCTGAACTTTGTGTTCCAAATATTGTTCCAAAAGATGTGTGAAGTGTGCTTGTGGGATCCCATATACATATGTATGTGTGTGGTGAAAGCAGATAGTATATTTTTGTTTTTTTTGTTATCGTGTTCATGTAAAAGTTTTTAACAAGTAGCAATTTAACATTTCAGGCAAGAAAGGGTTAATGCAAAAGTGTGGTTGCTGACAGGTATTTATGGTTGCTGCTGAAGCAGGCAGGCCCCTGTAGCTGCTGCCGAGCAGGCTGCTGTTTGTAGCTGTGCAAAGCAGAGTGAACAACTTTTGAAAAAAAAAAAAAAAAAAAGAGAGAGAAGAAAAAAAAAGGTAAAGTTGCAGAGCACAGGTAGACAAATGCGAATCCAGGTGATAGATTGGAAATCTATTCAGAGAGAGGCTCTGTCAAACAATGATTTTGATTGTTTGCAGGCTTGCAGGAAAAGATTCTCGCCTTTCCTGTTAAGTACCAGATTAACGCTCAAGGTCAGGCAGTAAATGCTGAAATGTCTCCCTTAAATTGGAAATTGCTATCTCAGTTAAGGCAAACTGTTTTTTCTACAGGCATTCAGTTTGAACCCACTAGGCAAATGTTGTCATATATTTGAGGAACAGATTTGCTGTTATATTAAAAGTATTGTGAAATTAATCCTCACCCCTTCGCAGTTGTTGTTATGGAACATGTATTGGCAGAAAGCCTGTCAAGAGGCGGTTGCAGTTCAGCGAGGCCAGGGAGATCCCCTGATTGGGGTGCAATTACAACACCTGATGGGAACTGGACAGTTCTCCACTAAGGAGGCTCAAGTCCAGCTAGGTCCAGAATTGTTAAAAGAATCTATGAGACTAGACTTGCGAGCTCTATCACAGATTAAAGATACTAGTGCAGCTCCTGCCTACATGAAAGTGACACAGAAAAAGGATGAGCCCTTCAGTACCTTTGTGGATAGGGTAGCTGATGCTATAAGGAAGTCAGGTACTCCAGAATACATGCATGGTATTTTACTGCGTCAGTGTGCAATACAGAACTGTAATGATGCTGTAAGGCAGATACTTGTTCAGTTACCTGCAAATGCCACTGTAGAAGAGATGCTAGAATGAATGGCACGGGTACCTATGGGGCATCAGGCAATGTTGGTTGAGGCAGTAAAAGCAGTGGGAGAGGCAATTCAAAAAAGTCATTCGCAAGTATTAGCGGCCTTGGCACCTTTGCAAGCCACCGGTATGGTCAAGGGTCCTCGATGTTTTAGATGTGGTCAAAATGGGCACATGAGAAAAGATTGCCACCACTCGGTTTGGTGCCCTAATTGTCAAATGGATAACCATTGTGCTGCTACCTGTCGACATAAACAGAACCGATCGGGAAACAGGCAGCGGAGCGCCGAGACCCGTCGCGCGATGATCCCAAGCATGGGTCCTACAGCCCCTGCGCCTCAACGTGTGTATGCAGCAAGTCAAACTCCATTGCCTTGCAACCAGCCACCGCCGACAGCCTCGGAATGAACTTGGCAATCACAGTAGACACTGCCTTGTAGTTTTTGTCATCAGTGTGACCCTACAGTAGAATTGTATTGTGATGATTGTCAATCTATAAGATATCTTCACCAGAGTTGGCTGAAACAAAGACTTTTTGTATAGTCTGTCAAATTATCTTTTATGTAACCCGCTTATGGCGCTTCGAAAATATTTAACTGATTTTAGAAGTACAGATTTTGAATTACTCGAGTTATTTGAAAATCGAGGTTCACTTCATAGAGCTACATATGCATTTGCTTTACAAGCTCCTTCGCCGTTATAGGTCTCATAAGTATAAGAAGTTTTTTACTTTGTTATGCTTTGCAATGTTATTCTACTTGTTTACAACAACTCCTGACTCAATCCTTATTCCTTCATAAAGAAAAACGGGGGAATTGTGGGGGATTGGCTTGTCGAAAAAGGTCACGTTCCCATCAATGAGCTGAAACAAGACATCTGTGTAGAACATGGTGCAGATTTCTCATGCCAGATAATGAGGAACTGAAGGACACCGGCAAACAGCAACATACTATGACCAATCACAGCCAAGGCCACTAAGTGATAAGTGCATGAGAAAGAGGATGGTGGGGGGGTGCACGGTGTAGCTGCAAAAATGTAGAGCTTATGCAATGCCTTATTTGTGCCAGAACCAATCAAGTGCCTAGTATTTGCATATTTATTGTTACATTAACCAAAGGTAGAAGCCCAATAAACGAAGCTTGCTGGTAACTCATATTGAGTCGTCCAAGTCTTCCTTTCACGACAACCTACCATATATTAACTAAAAAGCCTTTCCGATTAACAAAGCCTCTGTGAGATGTGAGGGTTTATCTGCTGGTTATCATGGAGGGCAGCGATGCTGATGGAATGTGAGTGCAGGTCCTGCCACTCTGACTGCAGTGCCTTTCCAGACTTCATCCCACATGTAAACAAAAACCAATTGCGACCATCAGAAATCTGATTACTTGAGAGTGGCATTCTGAGTGAGGTGCTGGTGACCCAATGACTCGGAATTGCCCTGGAGATTTGAAGTCCCATGTCCTTCCCAGGGTATTAGTGACACATGTAATAAAACTGCCTAGTTGAATTACATTAGTCAGCTACTGTTTACAAATTTCAGGATCACATACGGTCTGCCCATAGTTTGGCACAGATAAACACAATCAGCCCTAGTATTTGATGCTGCTGATAGATTGCCAGCCACTGGTGCAGATGGTGGCAGCATGAGAGCGCTAATTACTGATGACATTAATGATGAGGTAACCTGTCTCTCTTCAGCTAATAAACAGATGGAACCTGTTTCATATTAATTTTTTTCACATAACAAATTGTTTAGCTTTAATGGTAGAGAGTAACAAAACCAAATTATCTGTTCTTTGGAGAAATTTGTTTTCTGCTAATTGCTCTAAACAATCAATACAAAAACTACAACTGGCATTATCCCACTGAGAAGAGCAGCAGAGAAGTCAAAGTCAATTAGCTTCCTATAGTACAATGCACTCAGATGGAAAAAGTCATTACAACAGAGTGTAAAATTCAAACTACAAAGAATGCAGTTCAGTGAACACAGCAGACTTGGCTGGAAAATCTAACAGCGCATTTCCATACTTTCATATCTCACTGCAATTTTCAGTTTTTCTTTAGAAGGTTCCAAAAAAGGGTAAAAGCTAGGTAAGACGACATCCTTGGATCTTAGAAGGTTCTGGTGTCTTAGGAGTGTGCTAAAACTATAGGTCTTCAGAAATTATGACTGAGAAATGTCTCATCTACAGAATAAAAAGAACAAATAATCACCTCCGTCATGAAAAACAACAAAGTGCTTGGTGACAGCCAGCATGGCTTCACTAAGGGGAAATCCTGCCTGACCAATTTGGTGGCCTTCTATGATGGGGATACGGAACTGATGGACAGGGGTAGAGCAGCTGATGTCATCTACCTGGACTTGTGCAAGGCGTTCGACACTGTCCCACACAACACCCCAACTCTAAATTGAAGAGACACCAGTTTGATAGATGGACCACTTGGTGGATAAAGAACTGGGTGGATGGCCACACGCAAAGAGCTGTGGTCAATGGCTCAATGTCTGGCTGGAGACCAGTAATAAGTGGTGTCCCTCAGGGATTGGTGTTGGGACCGGTTTTGTTCAACATCTTTGTTGGTGACATGGACAGTGGGATTGAGTGCGCCATCAGCAAGTTTGCGATGACACCAAGCTGTGTGGTTTGGTTGATATGCTGGAGGGAAGGGATGCCATCCAGAGGGACCTTGACATGCTTGTAAGGTGGGCTGATATCAACCTTATGAAGTTTAACCATGACAAGTACAAGGTCCTACACCTGGATCAGAGCAATCCCAGGCACAGCTACAGGTTGAGCGGAGAAGAGATTCAGAGCAGCCCTGAAGAGAAGGACTTGGGGGTGTTGGTCAGTGAGAAAATGAACATGAGCCAGCAGTGTGCTCTTGCAGCCCAGAAAGCCAACCGTATCCTGGGCTGCATCAAAAGGAACGTGACCATTAGGTAGAAGGAGGTGATCCTGCCCCTCTACTCTGCCCTCGTGAGACCTCACTTGGCGCACTGTGCCCAGTTCTGGTGTCCTCAACATAAAAAGGACATGGAAGTGTTGCAACAAGTCCAGAGAAGGGCCACGAGGATGATCAGGGGACTGGAGCACCTCCCATATGAAGATAGGCTGAGGAAGTTGGGGCTGTTCAGCCTGGAGAAGAGAAGGCTGCGTGGAGACCTCATAGCATCCTTCCAATATCTGAAGGGGGGCTATAAGGATGCTGGGGAGGGACTGTAGTGATACGACAAGGGGTAATGGGTTAAAACTTAAACAGGGGAAGTTTAGATTGAATATATGGAAGAAGTTCTTTACTGTGAGGGTGGTGAGGCACTGGAATGGGTTGCCCAGGGAAGTTGTGAATGCTCCATCCCTGGCAGTGTTCAAGGCCAGGTTGGATGAAGCCTTGGATGGCATGGTTTAGTGTGAGGTGTCCCTGCCCATGGCAGTGGGGTTGGAACTAGATGATCTTAAGGTCCTTTCCAACCCTAACTATTGTATGATTCCTATATATTCCGTTAGTCCAAATATCATAAGTATGAAAAAACTAAGGACTCCACAGTGGCTAATGAAATACTCTGCAAGTGGGCAAAACAGCTGCCACAGCTGACTTCCCAGACTAGTCTCAAGGTGAGCAGGACAAGGAAAAACTAGGGCAACTGTTGTTGCCACATGATCAGCACTTACTACAACAGCTAGCTAGCAGTCTCTTGGCCCTTTGTACATAGAAACCCCTGCATCCCACCCCAGACAGGGGTGCTGCACAAAAAAGTTATGATGTCCACTTTCAAAATTGAGAAGCAGTGACGTGCATCTTTGCATGTGTCTCCATTTCCTCCACCACAGGTTTATGATACAACATAAGAAAGCACACACACACACGTGTGTATATATATATATATATATATACATATATACACGCACACACAAACTGACTATTCAGGTTGAATACTTCAATTAATAGCAATTGCATCAAAGCAACAACCATGCAGCGATGACAATTCACCTTCCCTGAAGGTATTCAAACGATGTGTAGACATGGCACTTAACAACATAGTTTAGAGGTGGACTTGGCAGTGCTGGGTTAAAGGTTGGACTTGATGATCATAAGGGTCTTTTCCAACCTAATGATTCTATTATTCTATGACCATTCACATCAGAAAAAAAATTAAACACATAAGATACAGACATATTCTGCTAGAATAATTTCTCATTGCTGTTTTACCTGATTTTTCTCAAATGCATGGAGCTTTAGATTTACTGTTATTTTTTCAATATTACTCACAGATTATTTGCTGGTTCCAGTTGCACTTAATTAAGAAAGTAACATTTTAACACACTCCATGTGCTAGAAGAGTCAAATCCACATTATTTCACATTAATTCCTTGCACCCTGCATTTTCTCATCAGTGAAAAGCTTAGTAGCATATATTTTGCCCTGGAAAAATGAACTATTAGAGCCTTATATGAACTCTTGACTGATTTAACATCGCTCTTGACTCTTCTAGTAAGGAGTGGCTAAAGGGCGTAAGTGCTCTTGCACAGGTTACTTGAATGACAGTGTTTGTCTCTCTGACACATTCCATCAGGACACATTCCTGCACAGATTTATTTTTCTACAGCAATGTCTTTTATCTTATACAGGGTAAAAATTGCTGGTCACCCAAGGTCTTAATATGTTTAGCAACATTTTCAGCAGTGACATTATTTTGTATTTGAAAACACAGTATCTCCCCACTTTCCATTTAATTAATGCTGTTCCACACAAAAAAGTCAACCGACCTCTTCATGCAAGCACAGCTGCAAAGGCATCCAAAACTTTTGTTGAAGGCCACCTACCTTTTCCATGAGTTATCAGAAACAAAACAGGCAACCTATTTAAAAGTGAGTAACAATGAATGGCTGTTCTGTGCTGGGAAAGGTTTACATACATCCTCACAGTTCTCTTTATTCAGAGCTTGTAAATAACAGCCTACAAGCACTACAGCCACTAATTTAGCACCATGTTGTGACGCCCTCTTTTTCTCTCCATTTGCCTCAAGCAAAGTCAAGTTCCAGTTCTATTGACCTTTTTTTGGCCAGTATATATGAAACTGGTTTGTGTGACCTCAGTATTGTTTTGCACAAAGCACTAAATATCTTGTACAAAGCAAATATTACAGTTTGTTGACCATAAAATTCCTGTGACTGGGCTTAAGTTGGTTTGTCTATGCATTGCTGAATACTTAAAAGTGGGACTAAGTTTTCTTGAAAAGGAAAACATTTTGTTCAGTTAAGTGGCAAAACATCGCTAATTCAGGGGCTATTCTGCTGCTAAGCAGGAAAAAGGGAATCTTTAAGGAATGGAAAAGATTATGATATTTAACAGTTCTTGGGTTTTCTCAGGCAGGATTCTTGTAAGACAAAGACAGCATCCCTCAATGGCTATATGCACAACAACAAGTAGTTAAACCACCTGTAACACTCTGTTTTTCCACACAAAAGAGAACATGTGGCGGTCAGAACAGATACTTCATACAGAAGGAAATATCTCTTACATAGACTCTGTTTATAAATCTACTTCTGAAATTTTAAATATTGTTCTGAATGCCTTGCTTACTTTTCCAGGAGAGATGTCTCCTTCCTGTGCTAACGCAAGACAGATTGCCACAGAACACCTGCTGAGTGCTAACATTTGCTCTTTACGACATATCCCTCTACAGACTAGACCAAATTTTGCTTTCCTTCTCATTTTGGCAATTACTGTATAAGTAACAGTTGTACAGTGTCATTCTGAATCACAAGTTTTGCTTATGATCTCTAGAATGTACCTCACATTAGACCATTTTTCTTCCTTAATGCTGTAATCCTCATGCTTTATCATCTACAGATATACAGTGTGTATAGCTAAAAAAAACCCCAAGCAGTTCTTACCATGCAACTTTCATTTTCCTTCACATACATGAAACATTCCTGAAGCGCTTATACAAACAAAAGAAAATCTTTCCTTGTACTCTTTGTTCATCTGGGTCTCCTGAAATGCAAAGTGCAAAATTAAATTCCCACAAGCAGTAAAACAGTTCATTGCTCTTTCTGCACCCTGCTACTTCACATGCACACAATGTGGTAATTGCTTTTGCTTGACTTGTTCAAACAGCCATTTTCATGATGTGACAGCTAGGGCACTAATATACTTATGCTCTTTGTAATCGGCCAGCACTGCTTGTAATTAGGTGCAAAGTTAATTAAGTGCAATACATCTAATAACTGCCTGCCAGTAATAGTAAAGTTTGATTCAGCACATGAACTGTCAAGGTGTCAGAATGGTGTGTTAAAAAATAAGTTGCTAACAGAAAAACAATCCTGCCACAAACCATAGAAAAGCACTGAGACAATGAGACAGTTGAGAAAAGGAAAAGATACTTAGTACTTCTGACACTAGTCTCACCTCTGTGCCACGTAAAATCTTGGAGCACATTCTCCTGGACAACATGCTAAGGCACATGAAGAACAACAAGGTGCTTGGTGACAGCCAGCATGGCTTCACTAGGGGGAAATCCTGCCTGACCAATTTGGTGGCCTTCTATGATGGGGCTACAGAATTGATGGATAAGGGTAAAGCAGTTGACGTCATCTACCTGGACTTGTGCAAAGCGTTTGACACTGTCCCACACCACATCCTTCTCTCTAAATTGGAGAGATATCAATTTGATGGATGGACCACTCGGTGGATAAAGAACTGGCTGGACGGCCACACACAAAGAGTTGTGGTCAATGGCTCGATGTCTGGCTGGAGACCGGTAACAAGTGGTGTCCCTCAGGGATCGGTGTTGGGACCGGTCTTGTTTAACATCTTCGTCGCTGACACGGACAGTGGGATTGAGTATGCCCTCAGCAAGTTTGCCGATGACACCAAGCTGTGTGGTCCGGTTGATACGCTGGAGGGAAGGGATGCCATCCAGAGGGACCTTGACACGCTTCTGAGGTGGCCTGATGCCAACCTTATGAAGATCAACCACGACAAGTGCAGGGTCCTACACCTGGGTCGGAGCAATCCCAGGCACAGCTACAGACTGGGCAAAGAAGAGATTCAGAGCGGCTCTGCAGAGAAAGACTTGGGGGTGCTGGTCGATGAGAAAATGAACATGAGCTGGCAGTGTGCGCTTGCAGCCCAGAAAGCCAACTATATTCTGGGCTGCAGCAAAAGGAGTGTGACCAGCAGGTCGAAGGAGGTGATCCTGCCCCTCTACTCTGCCCTCGTGAGACCTCACTTGGCGCACTGTGCCCAGTTCTGGTGTCCTCAACATAAAAAGAACATGGAAGTGTTGCAACAAGTCCAGAGAAGGGCCACGAGGATGATCAGGGGACTGGAGCACCTCCCGTATGAAGACAGGCTGAGGAAGGTGGGGCTTTTCAGCCTGGAGAAGAGAAGGCTGCGTGGAGACCTCATAGCAGCCTTCCAGTACCTGAAGGGGGCCTACAGGGATGCTGGGGAGGGACTCTTTGTCAGGGACTGTAGTGACAGGACAAGGGGTAATGGGTTAAAATTTAAACAGGGGAAGTTTAGATTGGATATAAGGAGGAAATTCTTTCCTGTTAGGGTGGTGAGGCACTGGAATGGGTTGCCCAGGGAGGTTGTGAGTGCTCCATCCCTGGCAGTGTTCAAGGCCAGGCTGGATGAAGCCTTGTGTTGGATGGTTTAGTGAGAGGTGTCCCTGTCCATGGCAGGGGGGTTGGAAGTAGATGATCTTGAGTTCCTTTCCAACCCTAACCATTCTATGATTCTATGATTCTATAAGTGACCTCACCTGCATGTTGGTAAGTTGCATCTTGCTTTATTGAACAACAAATTTAAATATACTTTTACTTATAAGCCAATGTCATCTATATAGACAACCCTTCCCCTTAAAAGCTATACATATGGTATAGAATTTTTTTAAGTCTGTAAACATCAGTAAAAGATTTAATAAAAAAAAATGCATAAAGAGGTTTATGAAAAGAACCATGAAAGCCCATACAGTCACATTTCATGTTTAAAGACCTGCTTTATTTGTTTCTTTTATTGCAAAAGATACAGCTTTTCTTCTAGGGAACTTAAGAGAACATTATGCATATTCCAAATATTTATATTTAACACCAGCATAAATAATTATGCTGTAGTTGTCTGTGCTTTAGTTAATTTCAATTCTTTACTAGGGGAAAAAACCTATGTTGTTCATGGCTTTATTCAATAGAGGATATCCTTTCTCGAAACCGCAGTTTCAAACTTCCTGATTTCAACTGTTTACTTGTACCTTTATCTCCAGTTTTCTTGAAAACCATCTCCTCTTGTAATGATTGATCATCCCTTCTCCACAAGCACACCATGACTTTTCCAGCTGCATATTCTTCTTTCTTAAATTCAATTTTGGATCACTCAAATGTTCCCTTCACCTCCATCCATGTACGATATGAACTGAAAATGTTCTCTTCCTCATGCTAGGCAGTCAGAGCATGTCTGAGTAAAAGCACACCTGTTCAGCAGGGAAGCACAAAAAGAACAAATGAAACAAATTCAATACATAGAATAATTTAGGTCTAGCTGTACATCCTATTAGAAGTTAGAGTGAGCACAAATGATGAGATATGTATGTACGTAGGGCCCACTGTAGGAGAGGATCTGGTTCGAGACCATCTTAAAAATCTGAAGGCGCACAAGTTCGTGGGAGCTGATGGAATCCATCCGCGGGTCCTGAAGGAGTTGGCGAATGAAGTTGCTAAGCCACTGGCCATCATATTTGAGAAATCATGGCAGTCAGGTGAAGTTCCCGATGACTGGAAAAAGGGAAATATAACCCCCATTTTCAAGAAGGGGAAAATGGAAGACGAGGGGAATTACAGACCAGCCATTCTCACCTCTGTGCCTGGTAAAATCTTGGAGCACATTCTCCTGGACAACATGCTAAGGCACACGAAAAACAACAAGGTGCTTGGTGACAGCCAGCATGGCTTCACTAAGGGGAAATCCTGCCTGACCAATTTGGTGGCCTTCTATGATGGGGCTACAGAATTGATGGACAAGAGTAAAGCAGTTGATGTCATCTACCTGGACTTGTGCAAAGCGTTTGACACTGTCCCACACCACATCCTTGTCTCTAAATTGGAGAGATATCAATTTCATAGATAGACCACTTGGTGGATAAAGAACTGGCTGGATGGCCGCACGCAAAGAGTTGTGGTCAAAGGCTCGATGTCTGGCTGGAGACCGGTAACGAGTGGTGTCCCTCAGAGATCGGTGTTGGGACCTGTCTTGTTTAACATCTTCATCGCTGACATGGACAGTGGGATTGAGTGCACCCTCACCAAGTTTGACAATGACATCAAGCTGTGTGGTCCAGTTGATAAGCTGGAGGGAAGGGATGCCATCCAGAGGGACCTTGACACGCTTCTGAGGTGGCCTGATGCCAACCTTATGAAGTTCAACCATGCCAAGTGCAAGGTCCTACACCTGGGTCGGGGCAATCCCAGGCACAGCTACAGACTGGGCAAAGAAGAGATTCAGAGCGGCCCTGCAGAGAAGGACTTGGGGGTGCTGGTTGATGAGAAAATGAACATGGGCCGGCAGTGTGCACTCGCAGCCCAGAAAGCCAAACGTATCCTGGGCTGCATCAAAAGGAGTGTGACCAGCAGGTTGAAAGAGGTGATCCTGCCCCTCTACTCTGATCTTGTGAGACCTCACCTGGAGTATTGTGTGCAGTTCTGGTGTCCTTAGCATAAAAACGACATGGAACTGTTGCAACAAGTCCAGAGGAGGGCCACAAGGACGATCAGGGGACTGGAGCACCTCCCATATGAAGATAGGCTGAGGAAGTTGGGGCTGTTCAGCCTGGAGAAAAGAAGGCTGCGTGGAGACCTCATAGCAGCCTTCCAATATCTGAAGGGGCGCTATAAGGATGCTGGGGAGGGACTATTCACTAGGGACTGTAGTGATAGGACAAGGGGTAATGGGTTAAAACTTAAACAGGGGAAGTTTAGATTGGATATAAGGAGGAAATTCTTTCCTGTTAGGGTGGTGAGGCACTGGAATGGGTTGCCCAGGGAAGTTGTGAATGCTCCATCCCTGGCAGTGTTCAAGGCCAGGTTGGATGAAGCCTTGGGTGGGATGGTTTAGTGTGAGGTGTCCCTCCCCATGGCAGGGGGGTTGGAACTAGATGATCTTGAGTTCCTTTCCAACCCTAACTATTCTATGATTCTATGATTCTACCACAGCAGCACAAAATGTATGCGTAGTTCAATAACACTTTACTAACATAGAGGTATGAAGCTCGGAAAATTACCCGTATAATATACCAAGAGGGAAAGCATGGACAATGCTCTGAATTTTTTTAGGCCAGTAGATGCAAATAAATTGATGGAATTTGTACACATATAGGATAGCCCCAAACCCTGAGAAATAAAACTAACATCAAGGACAACGTTGCTACTTCCAAAGCAATCACCAGTAAAGCTTTCTTTCTGAAACACTTCACAAAAATCAGTATCAGATAAGATAATATTTCTGGCTAGTTATTATGAACTGATACTTGATAAAGGAAATTATGCTCCAGATTGACATGAAATTAATAATGCCTGTTGTGTAGTGCCCAACGACAAAGGTAAATGTTAATAGCTCTGAAATCTGATGATTGCCAAAGTACTCTTCCGAGCTTTGATTAGTGCTTGTGTTGTGTAATTATGCTTTTCTATAATTACTGTGAATTACCATCATGATATTATTATTCTCATATTTTTTTATTCCTCTGAAATTCTCAAAACTTCCTGCAGCTAAAAATGGATTTCATTTGCACTATCACAGGCTTTGATTGTTTAGTGAAAAATAATTCCATGCAGACTCTCATGTTAAATTGTCCATTTAAAATTTTCCTGTTAATCTAGATTATGTTGAAGTGTCCCTTCTATCATTTATCATTTGCCTTTATTATCACAGTCACTGCCCTCTCTTCATGCTACATTTTGAAGAAGGAAAAAGAAAAATATTTTTAGTTACATCCTTGTCTTCTGCCTGGAAGCCATTTTTCTGCATGTTCTCCCTTTTCCTTACAATTCCATATTTGGATAGCTTAAAAATGCCAGGACTTTTCAGCAAAATGTGGTTGCTATGCTAAAAATACAATTTTTCTGCTTCCAGCAGACTCTGCAGAAGACTACCTTGGACTTGTCTAAGTCTCAGAACTATGCTCTAAGCAAGTGAGATGCTCAGGGGTCATCCTTGTCTATGTCTGAGGGCTACTGTGTATTTCCTTCAGAAATTAAAATAAAAATAAAAATAAAAATAAAAATAAAAATAAAAATAAAAATAAAAATAAAAATAAGCCATTCATTTGCATGTTTCCCAATTATTTTTGTTTACACAAAGAAAAATACTAGACTCAAAGTATTGATTTTTGTAGTCTTATTTTTGCCCATCTTTAAAGATTAATTGATTCTCTTTTTTCCTTTCTCAGTAATTTTACAGAACATCTGACGTTTTACAAAGCAATAATGGTTTTGAGGGCTTCCAAAAGCCTTGCTCCATGGCAGCTTGTGAAACCTAAGTACAACTATGCTGGGGAGGGGAAACACTCAACCATGTACTAGCAATGCTATAATTAAAATGTAGCTTAAACCATGATCAAGGCTAATCTTCAAAAAAACTTCTTAGGAGCAGAAAGGAAAAAGCAATTGACTTAGGTTTCCAGATGTCAGATGCATTTCAAAATGCGTGTAGTACCAGAACCATTCAAAAGCCAAGTTGCAAAAACTGTGGGAAATGCGGATTTGTAAGAGTATGTAGGAGCCTTTCTCAGATTAATGAGTTTAATAATTGAAAAAAAACCCCACCAGATAGACATGACCGGCAAAATTAAACAGTATGAAGATATCCAATGACCTAAAGGTCATCTGAAATTTTAAATACTTCTTCCTACATATATAACAAAGTTTGTTTATGTTTAAATAGATGGACGAAAGGAGATAGATCTATTCTTCACAGTATAGTGAAATTCAGCTTTTTCTTGGCTTTATCAGCTGCCATCCAAGCAGCATCAGGGTGGCAGAAGAAGAAGAAAAAAAAACGAGCCGAGGCAGACCTGAAAAAGGAAGGAGGCAGTGAAGCTCCTGTGTTTCCAACCTGCCTGGCCCTTTAACTGCGGGTAACGACACAGCAAACTCCTTGACTGTTAACACTTTGCAGTTTACTTCTGCAGCTGCTTCACATTCCTTTTGCATCAGAATGCCTCTCCTTTAAGGAAACACTTTAACCTGTCTTCTTCTCAAGAACTGATAACCTGGGGGAGGGGGTATATTTGTGTCCTCCTACCTACAGGTCCATGGCAGCTGCCATGTTTGTCAAGCCTTACCATGAGCTGGACAGAGGAGTGGAAAAACTACAGGAGCTGACTGACCATGAATACCGTGAGCAGAATGAGACAGAGGAAGAGAAAAACAAATGATTGCAAAACATTACTTGGGGGAAACTGAAAAGTAACAACTTGAATATGTGTTCTTGTAACGTAGCTATTAGAGGCTGTGATTTTGTGTATAAACCACTTGTATTTACTAGCCAGGTGCTAATAAGAAACTACACCTTGTATTGTATGGATTTGTCACTTGTAAAAGAGATGTTAGAGCATGCAAAGTTGCAGCAGCTGCTAGAAAACGCTAAGGCAAAAGCTAGAAAGATTCTAATACGATGGTAGTGTTCTAAAGCAGCTATTGATAGTAGATACATGAAACAAAAAAGGGGGAGTTCAGGGTTAACTCCACAAGAACGTATAGTGAAAGTTTGTTATGTTTTGAATTTTTAAATCGCTGGAAGGAGGATGGACCTCCTATACAGCACCATTTTGGGGGTTCTAAGAATTTTGAACCAGGGAAAGCTCATGTTAAAGTATGTGATCTTGAAACTCATGAATGGGAAGGCCCTTTCCCTTTAATAGACTGGGGATGAGGGTATGCTTGTGTTTCCAGAGATAAAGGACCTCACTGGGTCCCTGAACGATGGGTTCATCCTGTCTTGTCTTCTGTCTCTTCATCATAAGAGGACTGACCTTACTGTGGTTTCCCGCCCAGCCAAAAAAGAACCAATGAGACAGGACAAGACACCCTGTGCCTGTCGGTTGCCACACCTACGAGTCCTTTCAGACTGCTGTTGAAAGCAATGGCAGCCTCGAATCCTGTGGACACATGGGACGGCTGGGGGGTATAACAACACAGCTGCAAGATATTGGTTTGTTAAGATCTCTAAAAATGGATATGTATCTGTATTTTCATTATATAGTTTGAAACCGATTGTTAGTGCAGAATGTTAACTGCTCTTTAAGTGTTTATTTGCTAGGCTAGGAGCATGAGTGAAAAATTGTATTAAGAGTGTTTTGTTAGTTTTTATTAGCATATACATTTTCTTATTAATCGAGGCCTTAAGCAGGTGTTGATAGTGAATATACAAAACATAGAAGGGGGAGATGTGGGGAGTGAAGGTGGTAAGATTTGCATGAGAAAGAGTTTGGGAATGAGCTCTGAGGCCTTGGTGCTTGGCAAGCACTGGGGAGATGAGTTGGAACGTTGAAGGTCAGGGAAGGTAAACAAGTAAGCCTCGGGAGGATGGGCAAGGATGTAGCTGTGGCGGGAATCTCAGTTGTAGGCCAGAGGATCTGGGGGTTGTGAAAGGGTCTGCAACATTGTGATTTACCTGGAGAGTTTCACAGTGGCCAGTGAGATTGAACGTTGTATGTATGTGCAGGTTGGAAAAGTACTGAACAGGGGGATAAAAAGGGTTTGGTGGTAATAAACAAGGATTTGAGTCTCTGCATCAACTTGAGTCCGTGTCGTGAAATGCTACAGTATAAATGTAAATTATCAGAGGAGCTCCCACCCATAATTTATTGAAATTTCCACTCTACCACCCACATTGTCACTGCCAAGTCTTACCCCTCATATGGGAGGTCAGCACAGACCCTGCATATTACAAAATTTTTCTTTTATATTACAGATCAGCTTCAAAGGCTTAGGAGAGGAGCTAATCCTACACACATGTGCCTCTGGTGAGACAGCAACTGTTCCTAGCTAAAGAATTAACACCCCTTTTAAAGTTATCCTTTCTATTCTGAGCTTCCAACAAATAAATCAAATCCAGCATTTAGCAATTGCATGTTTCACATCACCAAAGTGCTTTCAGATCTTGAAGCTGTACAAAGTGTCTGCTAGAATAACCTCAGGCATTCTGTGACAATTGAATTATAACCAGTAACACCCTCTTTCCCATCCCATTGCACTAAGTTACCTCCACTGTCTACAGAGAGGACTCCACATGCATTCATGCAGACAGCAATGTGCTGGACAACAGCAGGAACATATTATTAAAAATTTCTTTCATCTTTACCTACAATAGCCACAAAATTAACCAGTCCTCAAATATTTTCCATTAGACTATTACAGCCACAAAGGTTCCAGGCCTAGGAGACTAAAAGGGGTTTAGGTGATTATGGCTCTTCAGTCACATTTATCTAGCCTGTTGTGGTTTAAACTGATCCACACAGCTTGTCTACTCACCCCGCCCCCCACCCAGACCCTCCCTGCTCCCGCAGGGATGGGGAGGAGAATCGAGAGAATGTATCTCCCCGGGGTTGAGATAAGAACAGCCCAGTAACTAAGGTATAACACAAACCACTGCTGCTACCACCAATGATAATATTGATAAGAGAAAATAACAAGAGAATACGATACCACCACCGAAGGAGTTCGACCCCCCTGAAGAGAGAGTGTGCCCTTCCGGGTAACTCCCAGTTACCTCCCTAGGCATGACGTGCTGTGGTATGGAATGCCTCTTTGGTCAGTTTAGGTCAGGTGTCCTGTCTCTGCTTTCTCTCAGCCTCCCCTCCTCCCTGGCAGAGCATGAGACTCACAAAGTCCTTGGCCAGACCAAACATTTGAGCAGCAACTAAAAACATCGGTGTTATCAGCTCTCTCCCCAGGCCAAAAAATTAAAACATAGCACTGCACTAGCTACTAAGAAGGAGAAAAATAACTGCTACTGCTGAACCCAGGACATAGCCCAACCAATTTTATCCACAACAATGAAGAAGATTCCATGTCACATGACACAGCTCAAGATGAAACACACAGAGTCATCTGTGTTGCTCTGTTTCCTGCTAGGACTGAGAATAGGT
The DNA here is from genome assembly GCF_037157495.1 of Lathamus discolor. Classification (NCBI taxonomy): domain Eukaryota; kingdom Metazoa; phylum Chordata; class Aves; order Psittaciformes; family Psittacidae; genus Lathamus; species Lathamus discolor. Next base: position 89,487,756 of record NC_088884.1, on the reverse strand, counting down.
TTGGCTGCTGACCTTTCACTACAGTTTAAATTTTGCTTGAGAATGCTAGAAATACTTCAGCTCCTGAGTGGTTGCCAGTGATTGAAGAGACTGCAGGCGGTGACCTGGATGGTTCTTTCCAGTTAGAGGCTTTTCTGGGCTCTCAGGAACTGACTATGCTAATCCATCACTGAACGCAATGTGCTTGAGTAGCCATATTACTTCATTACTGCAACTTAATGTGTACTGTAGGGAGATTACCTTTCTGTATAATCTGGACTGTCATTGACTCTGAAGCCTGCAGTACAGTATTTGCATGATTTGTTTAATTATCTTGGTATTACTTTGTACAATGCTTTACATGTATGCTGAGGGCATCGTTCTCCCTTTCTTCTGAATGTTCTGCAAGAATGGAAACACAGCCTAAATACAGAGATGTGAAGAAATCACACAGAGTCCTGTATCCAAATCGCTTCAGACAGGGAAATAATCTAATGGGTTCATATCCACTAGCATACAGATATTCTAATTTATAAATTCTTACACATCTACCTGGTTATGGCTGGAGCAGTGACTGCCTTGTGGGTAACTAAAAGGGATTTAGTTTGGGAGAGGGAGTTCTAGTCCAGGAACTGGTGCTTAGCTGATGAGCAAAAGTCTTGGATTAATCACTTTCCTCCTCATGTTACTATTTCTGTTTGCAAAGTGTGGAGTTATTTAAGGGTAAGAAGTTTTACATAAAAAGTCATTATTATTATTAAAGCATACTCTACTTTTCACACTCTACTAAACTGCAGGAAGGTTTAAAATGTGCTGCTGTAATCAGTCAAAAAGTGTTCTCTTGGACAACGCTGGTTCTACCTGTCACCAATTAATGTTATGTAACTGTGGCCAAACTTAGCAAAGTTAACAAAAAGTGTTAAGTTTTTCTAGGCAGCTACATACATGCCTGGAGGGATGAATGAATTGTCTTAGTGTGTTAGAGGCTGACTAGAAAGATACCAAAAAATTTCGGTGGTTGTATACACCTCTCTAAGTCCTTACATGGACATACAGGTTCTATATGCTGTAATGTATACAGCTTCAATTCACTTGATCAAACAGCTGTGAAGTCCTGACTGGCTATTTGAGTAATACTTTTAGTGGGAATCACACACAACACAGCGTATACGAGTTACGCTGAAAATGGTTCGCATAGTTGCCTGCTGTCAGAACACTGACTTAGTCACACATATTGTTAGTCAATTCCCAGACTGAAATTTCCATTGCAATGTATAATAAACTAGGCCAGCCACTTAACTGCATTTCAAAGTGGAGAACAAAACAATGTTGTCTGTTCTAGATAAAAACTGGACCATAGCCAGCAATCCATATCCTTTCTCCCATCCTGAAGGCAGTATACAGCACCGGAATATGGCAGATTTCAGAGTTTCTGAAATGATCATTACCACAGAGATGACAGATGAGATACTGTAGAGCAAACATCACTGGACTTATGGCTACTACACTGAAACAATATTTGGTAGCACAGCTGTGCCTGAACAGGACTGAAGCTGTAGCAAGTTTGATGGTCTTTGACTGCTTGTCCTGCCTTGTCCAGCCCAAATACTGGAAAGCTTAAGTCCGCAGGCTTACAGATGCTAATCAAGCTTATACAAATAAATATTCCATAATCACAAGCACAGCAGAAAGCCAACATGATGATGTGATGTTGCTGACCTAGCCATCACACTGTACTCTTTCCCTCTGAGAAAAGCCTGGCAGGCAACTGAGCGCTAAAAATGTTTAATGTTTACACTCCTCCACAAAAGTACTGACCTTTTAATGCAGAAAAAAAACCCTAGGTAGCTACCTGATCTTCCCTCAATTGGTGTTACAGTTTAAAAAATCCTTTTGCCTTAACATAGCTAGCAAACAAACAAGTTGAAACTTCCTTTTACCAAAGCAAATGGATGATCATCATCTGGATGCAATGGGAGCATGACAAAATCAGTGAGAACTGGTCTATCTGTACCACTGCATCCAGTCCTGTATTTTTTGGTTGGGATCTTCACCCTAATACAGAATGAGCTGGAATGCTGAGCTGAATGTCATCTAGGGACAGAAGCAAATAAATAGCAAAAGAAATTCCAAATTAGACCAGGAGCAAAGACAACATACAGATGAAAAGCAGGAGGTTCAGAATAGTAGACAATATTTGTAGGAATGTTTCCAATGAGAGCTGGTTAGAAACCATGCCAGAGGATATCTCTGAGAGACTTCAGGGACAATAGTAACTGAAATTTCTCAAAGATGGGTATTTATTTCCTCTGGAGGAACTAACTGGGTCTGGCTCCATCCTTAGGGATGCCATTTCAGGGGTTCTCAACTGCAGGAGTCATCCTGAGGACCCCAGATGTCCCAAAAGCCAAGCAAAGCCAGATACAAACTAGTAGATGAGTTTGAAAGATCTGCCTTGAGATAGATCTGGGCAGCTCCAGAACCCACAGGAACCAGGATCTCTTGAGAAGACTGGGAGACAAACTTAGATAAAGAAAAGCCATGTTTAAATGTCTCCTACATCTTATATTGTCATATTCCTGACAAAAATAATTTTTTTGATCTTTTTGGCTTTTTTTCCCCTTCAGTTACATGTCACCAAATTAGCTGAAAAATTTATTTTGGAAATCCATAGCAATACTTCAGGGAGCATGAGTTTGATTAATGCTATTAATTGTTCTCAATTCTCACCTTAAGCCTCTGAAGTGTGTTATGTTGCTTTTCTCAAATCTCCTGTTCTCTTACATTGAGATTTCTATCTTTCGTACTCTTTTTAACCCTCACATACTATTTTAAAAAAGCATCATTCCAAATCTCACATATTTTTGTGAACCAGGAAATAAAATATACCATTGTTTTGCAAGTATAATAGCTAACGCATTGTTGAGTAAAATGGAAACATCAAATACAAAGATCTCAGCTCTTTTTTTGCTAATTAGGAGACTTTCAGTTTTCACCTCAAGAAACAGAGTTGCTAATCTGCCTTTCCTCTTCCAAGGCACAGAAAAGTTTCAACAAACAAGGGCAAAGATGCGTGAATGGTAGAAATAATAAATACTAATAGCTGCCACAAGAATACTATGAGATGTTCAAAGCTAAGGGGGCTTTGGCAGTGTTATCTCTGTGTGGTGTGGTGCTTTGTTTCACAATCAGTTTCATGGTTTATGATTTGTATTTCCTTCTGTTTCCAGCAGGTCTGCTCTGTCATGCAAAATCTGGAGTTATCAGGCAAAGCAGATTCAGTACCAGCTTATTTCAAAATTGTTACATACCAGCTCTTTGCTTTCTAAGCTCATATCAACAGTTTAAAAATTAAACCAAGTACATTGATATCCACCAAAAGAGCTTTCTGACACAAAACCTCTTCCTTGTGTATGTCCACTAACAGCATTTTTAATTACATTTTAACACAACTAGCAAACATAAAATAGTCCCTCAGAGAGTGAAGAGAGGTTACTTTGACTCTGGCACCATCTACTGAAAAGTGAATAAAAGTACCTGGACTACAAGACCAAGAAAAGACATGTTAATCAACAAAATATGCCCTAATTTCTTCTTGCAGTGTGAATATTTCTATTTTATCATCACCAAGAAGGCTTTAATTTACATCCTTGAAAAATATTTTCTTAGCTTCTCATTACTGTTGACATTCATCAGACTGCAATGATATAATGTAATGGATCCTTCCAGTCTGTAAGATAACCAGTACAAATAAACAAAAAGTTGCTTGCACTGACTTTGCAAGCAATTTTTACCACACAAACACTGAGGAGGAACAAGCCATTTCAGTGTAACTGCCAGGAGTTTTCTTGGCTGTGCAAACTCCATTAAAATATGAATAATAATAAAAAAAAAAATCCACACACAAAGACTTAGTTTAGAAAACAGCTTTCTTATTCTTGTTTTTCTAAATAGTCATTCTCCCTTTCCAGGCAGAACACATTCCCCATGCATTAACTAGCAAACCATAAATGGTAAGTTGACATTTAAGTTGAAAATACTTTGAAATAAAAACTTAACAAATGGCAGCTTTTTATGCGTTTTTATGGTTACTGGAGGACCAAAGCTGAGTTTCATAAATTTTTATCACTAGTGACAACAAGAGTATTCAAACAGAGAACAATATTGTACTAAAAATATTTTTTAAAATATATTGAAAATGACTCCTAGAAATTTTCAAAGTACAGGAGATTAGGGGAAAATAGGAAATATTTTGCCTTTCTCTGTATATTTATACAGAACTTGCTTAAAAGGGGAACAGAATTTTAACTACTATGAGAATGCATAAGGACAAGTAAGGGTTACAACAAATTCAGAAAATCAAGACACAGGTTAGGAAGCAAAAAGTGCTGCAGAACAGTAAGAATTGATCACCTGTACCTCTGAGCAATGAAATGAAGACAAGGAATATTGTCTTAAGCCTGCTGGACATTTAGAAGAACAGAGCCTTCATGCTTGCATGGTCTGCTGATTAATGCTTGGTTTTAGTGTAACATAGGATTTATTGCATTTTGCCTGAAGTGGGTAATTGAATAATCCCTTTAAAAAGCAATAATTTTTCCATGAAGTTTGTGAAGTTAATACACTCCAAATCTCCAAGCAGCAGAAAAGAAACAGCTAACCATCTACCAGTGGAAATTACTGGACATAATGCACAAATGTCACTTCATAGAAGTTTGTTATTAAAGTGTTTTACGGGAAAGAATAAATAAATTATTTTTAACTAGTGCCTATGTACACATATCATGACTGGCTGAATTCCCAATTGATTAGTGATCTCACATCTTTTTTATCATAGTAACCCCACTGAGTCACTGAATACTATTCTCCCTTTCTATGGACTAAAATCTAATTGAAACTCAAATATAGCCTAACTCAGATTATGTCTATCTCTGTTAGTCTCTCAAGCCATACTGGCCAAGTTTCCAGTTTTTCAGAAATGGGACATTTACTGCTTTGGCGCTTGACATCAGTAGGAATATGGGGAACCAACACAGTGGGGAAAAGAAAAGAAAATTCATATTGATCGGTGAGGTGTTTAGGGTTTATAGACCATATCCTATAAAATGTATGCCAGACTTAAGACAATCAGCCAGAGAGCTAGCACTGTACCATCTAGTAATCATTATGAACAGATGGAGGATATAATCTGCATCTATGCTTCAGAGTGGAAATCACCAGAATTAAGATACAGCGCAAAGAAGAAAGCAAGGTGACCTCTTCTACTGAGCTGTGCCCTTCTAGTCTGTCATACCAAAACCACATCAAAGGGTCATAAAATAATGGCCATGTTCCCTATGGCTGGATTTATAGGTGTTCAAAGGTGTAGATTAGACTAACAGACCAAAGTTGTTTCACTTATTTAGTTTATGCAAAAAGAAACTGGGAAAAAAAATTAAAAAAATTAAAAGCAGCATTTGGAAAAAATGTGGCAATCAGAAATTCTGCCTCAGATGATGATGTTAATATAGAAATCTGAACTTCTAGTATCTTCAAAACAACACAAAGCAAGATGCAATATCCTCAAATCTAGTAATACCAAATCTATCAAAATCCTCAAGCTTATGTTCTTACAAAGTACCACCTGCAAATGTCATCACACTTCCAAACATTCTTCTCTGGAGAAAGCACTGAACAGATTTTGGGTTTTGAGAAGAATAAAATATCAAGCACTTAGACTATCACTAAGAACGCTGTAGAGAGGAAAGGCAAAACTCATACTACTACAGTGGCTAGTGGGCTCTTTTTAAGACACTGAAATATGGTTTCAAATAGCAGAACAGTTTCACTGCATCCCAGAGTTCTTCAGCAAGAGAAAACTCTTGAGAGTTTTCAAGACATCTTGCATGCTGCAATAGCGTCTTGATAATCAGGCTGAGATCAAATTAAAGCAAAAATTGTCAACACATACCTGATACCTGCCCACAGTTTTGCAAAGCAAGTCTAACACTAGTATTTTAATGACTGTAAAAAGTACTAAAACTCCTACAAGGAGAATCGATCACAATGACATTTTACTTGACAGAATGAATTATTTTATGTCAACATGCAGTGGTCTGTGGTGACCAAGGTGCATTTTTGTGTACCTGAAATGACTGAGTTGTGCACACATTGTATCTCATTTGAGCCCTTATCATTAAAGGTACTGATACCCAATTTACTCTAATGCTGCTGATCTCTTAGCCACACACAATCAAAACAATTCTGGGGGAAGTTCACTGTGAAACTTCCAAAAGACTTCAACTAAAACTGTTAAAATTCAAGCTCTTTTTTCCAGAAGTGTCCTTGACAACACAGTCAGACTAGAACAAACCATTTCCAACCTGTCAGAATGTCAGTTCACTGCCCCATGGAGAATGTGCACCAACATGGAGAGGTCAGTCACACCTGAGGACACATGCCAAAACATCCTTGAGTCTTATAACAAAGGCAGAGATATATTTCAAGCTTTGGTTTCAATAGAAATTCTGAAAGCCAAATTATCTGCATGTTTTCTATAGACCCTACGTAATACTACTGTGCTGAGATGCAAAATTAGAAGCTCTAACCCAGTCATGCCCATAACCATTCCAAATTTGGTTCCAAGCATCATATCCAACTGTTTTGCTGGAAGCTTCTAAATTTATAAACATCAGTATAGTACAAATTCAATCCTGGTGTTAGTGGATGCAACTTGGCAAAAGCCCTTGCAGTTGCAAAAGCTCTGACAGGTAAGCATTTCTCAGATGGTTGGAAGCTATTCATGACTGTACTGTATATGCTTAGCTAAATCTAGTAGTGGTAAAAGAACAGTTACAGATGTGTCTCTTGTGAAACATTCATTATTTTTGGATTAGCAGATACAAAACCATAACAAAACCAAATTCCAGAACCTTAAACTGTAATTTGGAACAACTGAATAAAAACTCAATAAAGTCAGAAAAGTAATAAGCATTTTAAAAAAGAAAAAAACAAACAAAAAACCACCACCACCCCCCAACCAAAAAAAAAAATAAATAAACCAACAAAAAAATCCCCAAACTCAAGGAAAAAGTCAGGGAATATACAAGTTAATATATTTCAGCTTTCTATACTGCTCTCTTGACTGTGCCCTCATACACTTCAGATATCTCCATACAGCCATACAAATAGCTGGACATCATTGAAACATGGACAGAAAGTGAAAGGGTTTAAGCTGTACTGGAGACAGTCAAATGAAATCAAAAGAGGAGGAACAAAGCTCTTCCAGTAACCCTACTGACTGAAAACAAAAAGCAGTGGCTCAAGCCTCTTCCCCAGTGAGTCTGTATAACTGCCCTGGGTTCAGCTGGGATAGAGTTAATTTTCTTCCTACTAGCTGGTGTACTGCTGTGTTTTTGATTTAGTATGAGAATAATGTTGCTAATACACTGATGTTTTCAGCTGTTTCTAAACTTAAGTCAAGGACTTTCCAGCTTCTCATGCCCTGCCAGTGAGGAGGTTGGAGGGGCACAAGAAGATGGAAGGGAATGCAGCCAGAACAGCTGATCTCATATGCCCAAAGGTATATTGCATACCATATGGCATCATGCTCAGTGCACAAAGCTGGGTGGCAAGCTGGCCACAGGCCACTGCTTGGGAACCGGCTGGGCATCAGTTGGTAAGTGGTGAGCAATTGCATTGTGCATCATTTGTTTTGTATACTCTAATTCTATTATTATTGTCATTGTCTTCCTTTTCTGTCCCGTTAAACTGTCTTTATCTCAACCCATGAGTTATCTCAATTTTAGTCTTCCAGTTCTCACCCCTATCCCACTAGGTGGGAGCAGTGAATGAGTAGCTGTGTGTGCCAGCTGGAGTTAAACCACAGCAGTAACACGGAGAGACACCACCTCTGATACCAGGTCATTGTGCCTGTCACAATTTTCATAGCTTCTTTGGGTCACACTGTCTGAAATCACTTTCTGGAGCTCCACACAGACTCAGCTCCTCGGTAAATATACTAGTAAGTCCTGGAGTAAAGTCAATGGCTCCATACCTAGCCACAACAGATTGGAACTTGGACTCAATCTTTGTTTTTCACCTGGCTATGACAACAAAATGGCCTTTTTGCTGGGACGTGCAACTTACACTTCCAGTACTACTTTCTGTGGGTTACAGAGTCAAAAAGATTGTGATTCCTTTTTCATGAATGAAACGATTCTCAGGCTGGATTGCAGTGATACACATTTCAGACATTCTTCTCTGAATTACTGTGCATGGGACTACTAATGTAGTACTTTTGACATGAGAGATCTTTTCAGATTGTACATTTCATGCCACACAGCTTCACTAGAAACACCAATAGAAACATTAGAATTCTCTATTCATATTTTTAACTTTCACTTTGAACCATATGGTCATGTGAGCCAGGTGTGAACTAAATTACAGGCCTCCAATCTACTACTTGGACTAGATAAAAACTAGATTTTTAAAACATGATATAGACATTTAAAATTTGAAAGCAATGTTACCACAACATACACAGTAAGATGATGGAAGGAGCACACATATTTTGGCACTTACATGTATCTAGAAAGAATTATACTTCAATCCTACCATCAGTTTTAGCATGATACTACTCTGGGAATTCTGAGCTAGGAAAAAGGTGTGATGGGACATACTGGTCCAATAGCTCCCCTCGTGAGTAAAGGTGTTTGGGTTTGTTCCTGTTAGGAGTAGATTAATGGCATCAGAATACCTGTGAGGAACATGGCAGTTATTGGCTGAAGAAAAGTTACTCAATCTTGAATGCATGCAAGCAGTGTGGGCTGCCAGTGACACAGTCCTTAGTGTAAGACACTGATTTCTTTTGTAATTTTATTGGTTTAAGAATTTAAAGGGTTTACCCATGTTGGTCTGAAACATCATGAACACTGATCTGTGTTTTCATAAAAAGTTTATTATATTTTCTAATTCAGTGGAAGAATTGTTTGGATAAAGTATTATGCCACACACTTCTGCACTGACAGCAAGCAAGGCCTGGCAAAATGACCAGTATTTGTGATACCAAATTTGCATTCTTCATTAAGCAACCAAAATGCATTCTTTGGTATCGAATTTAGGAGTTTGTGGTAACTCAGTACCTCATGTAGTGAGTTCTGTTCCAGACAGCATGGCCAATACTAACAGCAAAATATGGAGAGAGGAAGTCCATGCCCTGTAAGCAAATTACAGTGGGCCTACTGGGGCACATACAATAAAACAGGATGGAAGTTTGGAATGGTTCAAATATATGGAGGGGAGAGGAGGAAGATTGAAAACTGGGAGTAAAGTGAGGTAGCAAATCCTGCCAAAATATTTATGTGTCTCTGACCTAGGCAGGTTAGATCTTCACATGAGAATCTGTTTGTAACCAAGGGCAACTAATAAAAAGGAAAATTTGTGGCTTTCTCATCTTAAATGCTGTCCCAGATGTACAACCACAAAATACACATTCACCACCTAACCAAATGCAAGGAAGAACGGTCAATAAAACAGTATCAAGGTATCCTTTTACCAGTAAAGATGGGATATTTGACTGAAGAGCAAATTCAGTATATGATAACTTAAGCAACTCCTTAAAACTCTGCGATAAAATTATTGAGGATGTTAGTAAGCGAATCGCAATATGAAGACCAAAGACCATATTTTTTGCTCTTCTCCTTTATAAGGGGAGAAACAGAGCAGGTCCTGAAACCTGGACAGGACTGATACCCAGATAGGTTATGGCAAGTTCATATAAGAAGATAAACCCCCTAAAGCATGAAACATAGTATCATACTGTCCTTCTATTGGATCAGATGTATTTTCACACTAATTTACATTCCAGTGACAACCCATTTTCTGAATTTCTGCAAAAAGCACAACATTGGAAGTTCTGTACCTGTGATCCCAGTGCTGTACACCATGAACTACTCTATCACAATCCTTCACACACCAGCTGGTTTCGAGGCAGGTATTGCTATGTTATATATCAATCTAACCAATCACCGTACACCCTTCATATTCTACAGCCAAGAGCACCCAGAGCTATAATTGCTGAGATTCAAGATTTCCCTTGTTGTTTGCTAAGTCCAAACAGCTTCAGTCTTAGCCCAAAATGCCTATTGCCGAGTTGCAAATAAGCTTTCTGCTATTTATCAGAAATTTTAGGCCTAGATGCATGATTATGCTAATCTTCATGATAAAACAGCAATAAACTTGTAACCAGTACAAGTGAATGTCCCTGCAACAATGGAAGATTAGAACATATTTGTGAATGTTTATGTGGACCAAATATTAAATCTATTTAATATTTGATAGTTTTCTGTTTGTCTTTTTCAGTGTTGAAGCTTAGGACCTCTTCATTATATTTTACATACAACTCAGACTTCCCTACTCTTACTTATATACATTAGAATTTTTGCTATTGGATTTTCGCTATTGAATATTCAGAGGTCATTGATCATATGCAGATTGAGTAAATCTTGCCTCTAGTAAGTTTGTGAGGACACCATATGCCTATTTCTCCCAAATTGTCTCAGTGTCTTTAGCCGACAGCATATTAAGAATGAAGGATGATTTCTTATTCCATGTGAGAAACCTTAAGAGTACACCTGTACAAAACACATGCAAATACATGTTGCTATTTTGGGTTCTGCTTTGCAAAGGAGACAAGTAAAAATACTTGTCATTTACTGAAAAGCTAGAAATAAGCAGACTGAAAAGAATTAGAAGAGTTGTCTAAAATTTCTCAAAGCCAAGTTAGAAAAAGGGATTTAGAAGGATGAGGGAGGTATGCATGGAGAACCACATTAATTATTTATTTCACTTGGGTTTTCTTGATTTAACTTTCTCATTAGCATAGCACAGGTGGCTATTCTAATCACCAATTTGCATCTTAGCTGCTTTCTCCATCCATACCTGATGATGTGGTATGACAGGGCACAGTTCTGAGCACTAGACTAGTGTTCCTCATTAGCAAGGGCTCAGTTTCAGGAATTCAGCTTTCAAGGTCTACAGATACATGGACACAAGATGTGTTAACATAGTTTTTAGATTTCAAGAATGGATTATACACTCTTTTTGTAGCCATACACAGCTGATGAGTATTACTTCTCTAAAAAGATTGCACTGGAGCAAAGGAAACTTGGAAAATGTAAAATCCTCCATGGACTCTTCATTAGCGATTGTAGTGGTAGGACAAGGGGTAACGGGTTCAAACTTAAACAGAGGAAGTTTAGATTAGATATAAAGAAAAAGCTCTTTACTGTGAAGGTGGTGAGGCACTGGAATGGGTTGCCCAAGGAAGTTGTGAATGCTCCATCCCTGGCAGTGTTCAAAGCCTTGGGTGACATGATTTAGTGGGAGGTGTCCCTGCCCATGGCAGTGGGGTTGGAACTACATGATCTTAAGGTCCCTTCCAACCCTAACTATTCTATGATTCTATGATTCTTTTAGACTACCTTTGCATCTAATGCCAGGTGCATTTTTAATGTCACCTTCCAGCTACATTATTTTTTCTTTTAATCACCTATGCCCCAGCATAGAAATGGTTGTTACAGTTTCCCACTTATGTGTTGATGGTTTTGATTTTATTCATTGTTATTGCATATTTTTCCACAGAAAGAAAAAAATCACATCATTGTTTGACATAATTATATTCTGCAGCATTCTGTGGCAGTCATGTTTGGCCCCATATTTTTCACTGTTTCTGACATTACATTTCAGGATTATTTTGCCAACATTTCAGATGCTAACTTTCAGTCCTATGTGATTGTTCACATGCATGAGGTATTCTTCATCAGTTATATCTCACAGTGCTCTTGTTACCCATAAAAAGGAATGCCAAAATTTAAGGTGGGAAGCCTGATTAACTGTTTCATTCCTGCTGCTTTCTTACTATCTGCTGCTGCTCAACACAGGAAAAAATCCTATCTGGTCAGAACAAAGGGGCAGCAAGCTAAGTAGCAGATGCTTAGGAAAACAAGCTATCTAGAGATTTACCCTTCCCTTGGGAGGTTCTCTCAAGTCCTGGGGCTGTCATTCAAAGACCACCTTGTGGCATCTACTCAGGTGCCTCTTTTCTCTTATTAGAACAAGCAGATTCAAGGTGCAGTTTATTTTTCTGTGACACTATGCTGAGATTTGCGAAGTCTATCAATCTTCAAGCTACTTCCTCTTCATTAAGAGTAATAGCCTGACATGCAACCATAGAAACATGGACTATTTCCACATGTGAGATTGATGTGTTGGGGGATTTGTGGTAAGACACTTTTTCTGTTTCTTCTCATACCTAGTACAGGTATGATACTTAAACAGGTTTCAGCTCAAGCATCAGCATTCTGCAGCAATATAAACAGTAGTGACACTGCACACTGCATGTCTTAACCAGTGAAAATAACCACTAACATAGAACTTGGCCCCCTACTTCTCTGCACTTAGCATCTCTGTCTTCTTTCACTGCTCTTCTCCACCTTGCCAACACTTACTTTTACCCTATTTCTTCTTTTTCCCCTCTTTCCACTGGTACTGGAGGTAGATAAAGTGCCAAAATCTCAATTTCACAGGTAAAAAAAGGCTTAGGATTTTTGTGGCAGATCTTTTGTTCTGGAATAAAGTTATTTTATTATCATTATCCCTTTACAAAAGAGAGAATGGGACAAAGGAGTTTTAAAGACCACTAAAGCCCACAAAGAGCCTGCCTGTGTTCAGGTTTAATAAAGTAGGAACTCAGTAGTCCACCAGACTGGATTTACTCATAAAATGCTTTTCTCATTCAGTTACAGTTTCAGCCTCTCCTTTGAGCACCACTGCTGTGCCTGTCTTCAATAGCCCATGTTTCTGGATCAAAACTTACTTTTCTTCCTTGAAGAATACTGCTCTCTATTATGTAATTTCTAACAACAGAGCTGTTAGGCTAATGTAAATTTAGTCCAAATTTCACTTCCTTTCACATTCCATTTTTGCTGAAATTAAGTTGATGAGAAAAATACAGAAACTTCAATGGGAATAATCTTGTGCAGATGGAGGGAACACAGATGCATTTAGTAGAGCAGCTCTTTGTCAGTCAAAGGAGTCCAAAGGACAGATGTGTTGTTTGTTAAGCATTCATAAAACCCTTGTGATTAGGAACACCTTGACCTCAAAAAGGCCAACCAACTGAAAAAGATACACTGTGCTCTACCATTCACAGTGCTCCATTTGGGAGAATAAGAGGATTCCTTGGCCAGAAGAAAGAACAATGTAAATAAGGTTATTCTACATAAAAAAATCAGAGTGTACGCCGTAGCGAATGGGTAGATTACGTGTCTATAAATCAGTTAGGAAGATCTGGCAAAGTTCATTCTCCAACTGGATTACAAATTTAATAGGAAGACTAGTGCAGACATTTTGTTAATAGGCTTACGGAAAAACAAAGGTAGATTTAAGCCAGTGAATGAAAACACTTGAAAGGCAAGAGAAAGCCACTAGTAAAAAACCTGAAGGCAATACACTGTGACCCCCCAAGGGTATCTACCAATTGTACAGAGTACAAGGGTGGAGGAAAAGCAGAGTGTCCAATGAGAGATAACATAAATAAAAGCATAAAGTCATGTGGAATACAGAAAGAGTTCAGCATGTACTGAATTTCTGCATGGGTGAAAATAAATTTCTCCATTCTATATAATTTATGTGATACCCTAGGATTTGTAACTCCTGTTGCCTTTAATCAACATCATAATATTAAAAAAAATGTATTATTAATAATTTAGACATGGTCTAAAATGAGGGACTCCACTTGCTAACCAAATACAGTCGCTACCCCCAAATATGGACGTATAGATAATACTAAAAAAAAAACAAACAAAAAAAAAACCCCTAAGATTAGTCACTAATATGATCAATCATTTCAGCACATTATCTGTACACTTACTTGCTTTCAATACTTCTGTAGACTTCCTGCCAAAATAGAAATACCAGAGGCTGAAGAAGAGTTCTGAAGTGCCTTTGCTAACTTGTGGGGAGATCCTTCTAAACATCGAGGACAACTTAGAAAAACACACAAGAGGAAGATATCAGGCACAAAACCCCCACAGAAAAGGAGGAAGGAAATGGAGAGGAATAAATAGGGAGGTAGAAGAGAAATCGGGAGAAGACAGAGGCACAGCAGCCAGAGCAGACATGACCTCAAGCAGGCAAGCACAGTTGGATGGGTCAGAGATGTGGCTAACTCTGAACAGAGCTTCAGCCATGATAACTTCTGAGGCAGCTGCATAACCACTAGCAAAGACTTGGCTCAAATAAGCACCATGTTTAATTACTGGAACTCACTGGAACAAAATCAACTGTACAGGAAAATCATCTATTTTTCTTGTTCTTGGATATAAGGACTGAGTACTGAACAACTTTATGGTTGAACAGTAGGACCCTGGTTTGCAAAAGAAACATGGGTTAAACAAAAATCTTTCAACACAGTTTAGTAATTTTTTTTCACTCCAGCCAAGCACTGATGCCTGGAAATAAACGGGTGTTCACACCACTGCTTATGCCACAGGTAAATCCATGAGCGAGCCAGACATCATTTTCTTCCTCCCTTTTCTGCAGCTCAGAGTTAACTATTTACCACAGATTTGATTTGCCATATTTATTCTTCATGTCATGGCCCAAAATATTTCCTTTGTCTGTTAATCAGGCTGCTGCCTTGGTAGCTGCTATCCCTCCTTCTAGAAATTACTGTACATATGTCATTTGTAAAAACAATAAAAGAGAACAGTTATCAGTAACAGGGGAAAGAAAAAAAAAAAAGAAACCCAATGGGAAAGTTTACTTTCTAAAACATTTCATTCTCAGCCATACATCAAATCCATCCATATGTGAAGAGCTTAGAAAGATGTTACAACATTTTATAAATGGTAAAACTAATGTTCTCTCATTATGCATACTAAATATCCTGGGTGATTATATATTCACTACATTGTTTTGATTCTTTAGGATAAGCAAATCTCACTGTCTAGTATGTTCCACTGCTCTATACTTACATTCTTACTGTCTCAGTTATGTTGAGCTATGAGTTACTGAACAAAGAGTAGGGAGATAAAGACATTCAAATTCTGTTGTTTTCTACTCACAGAAGAACAAGCAACAAAATATTCTGCTTCCACTTCAAACCCCTTCACCCACACTGCATTCAAGGGCAGTTTTGTCACTTACAGAAGTAGCGTTAGCACACCCAGGCATTCTCCTGGAAAACATACTCTTTTTTTTTTTTTTTTTTTTAATGTCTATTTTTCCATACACAGTTGAGCAAGGAGCAATGCTGCCAGCTGTCACAAAATGCATAAACAGTTCATAATCTGTAATAGTTCCTTAGACACCTGCAAGACCATAAGGAACCAAACTTTTTCTTCCTCAAAAGCTTTCATGAAACATGTTATTTAGTTCCAAAATAGACAGCTATTTCAGAAACCATATCCTGGGCTGCATCAAAAGGAGTTGAAGGAGGTGATCCTGCCCCTCTACTCTGCTCTCGTGAGACCTCACTTAGAGTATTGTGTACAGTTCTGGTGTCCTCAACATAAAAACGACATGGAACTGCTGGAACAAGTCCAGAGGAGGGCCACGAGGATTATCAGGGGACTGGAGCACCTCTTATATGAAGACAGACTGAGAAAGTTGGGGCTGTTCAGCCTGGGGAAGAGAAGGCTGCATGGAAACCTCATAGCAGCCTTCCAGTATCTGAAGGGGGCCTGTAAGGATGCTGGGGAGGGACTCTTCCTCAGGGACTGCAGTGATAGGACAAGGGGTAATGGGTTCAAACTTAAGCAGGAGAAGTTCAGGTTAGATATAAGGAGGAAGTTCTTTACTGTGAGGGTGGTGAGGCACTGGAATGGGTTGCCCAGGGAAGTGGTGAATGCTCCATCCCTGGCAGTGTTCAAGGCCAGGTTGGACAGAGCCTTAGTTGACATGGTTTAGTGTGAGGGAGGGAGGTTGGAGCTTGATGATCTTAAGGTCCTTTCCAACCCTAACTATTCTATGATTCTGTCTATAACGAAAAAGTAAATTTCTCTATTAAATTAAATGGTTTTGCAGAGTAGTCCAGAGAGTTAATTCTGGGCATCTTGTCCTCAAAGGAAACAACTGTTATAAGACACATAGGCCCAGTGTAAATGAAGTAAATCAATTTACCAATTTAATTTGTGAAATTCAACTAGGTCAGCTGACTTCACTACATGAGTGTCTAGTTCTGATTGCCTTCACAACATGGCATTCTTACCAAGCAGAAGACTAACTCAAAGTGAGCAAAGTTGTTCCAGTTAGGCAAAGTCTACTTACCAGTCCATAGGGGCAGAAAGTTCAGACTTGGATAAAAGCTGAGCAACAGTAAACAAACGTAAATCTTCATACCCTTCATGATGCTGGTGCTTGTTGCCACAGGCCAGATTTCATCTTGCTCTATTACATTACTTCAGAAACCATACAATAATGACAGTTTGTAAGACTAAAGGGCAATTTATGCCAGATGAAGAAAATGGCTTATGGATAAGCAGAGTCCAGGGGAAGACAAAAGGAAACAAGCCTCAAAGTGGCATACAGATACATAACAGCAGAAACAGATCAGAACTGAAATTCAGCACAAAATGCAGAAACAACGTGGGTTTCAATATATGGAATCCATAGAAGGATATCAGGACTGCCATACTGACTCAGAACAAAGGGCCCACACTGTCCAATATGCTAACCTGGACAGTCACTACAAGAAAGCAGGTAAACCTGGCCAGTTTTTAAGACCCCTGATCCTTCTGCAGGCTAAACAGTTGCAGATCTCTTACCCTTTCTGTATTTGAGAAAGACTCCAGTCCTTTAATCTTTGTAGCCCTCTACTGGACTTGCTCCAGCAAGTCCATATAGACACATAAACTGGGGAACCCAGAAGACCCAGCACTCCAGATGTGTCTCACCAGTACTGAATACAAGAGACCTCACCGGCTGAAAATACTCTGCCTAACACAGCCCAGGAGGCTGTTCACCTTCTTTGCTGTGAAGTTTACTGTCCACCGGAATGCCCAGGCCCTTCTCTGCAGACCTGCTTTCCAACCAGCTGGTCTGCAGCTTGTACCAGTGTCTGGGATGATTTCTTTGTACTTCTCTTTGTTGAACTCCACAAGGTTTCTCTCTGCCTCATTCTCCAGCCTGTCAAGGTCCCTCTGAATGGCAGCAAATCCATCCAATATATCAACTGTGTGGTTATCTGTATGCTTTTGTGTGAAGATGTGGGCCCATTTGTACAGTAGCATGATCACATCTTTTGTCTTGTCATCAATATTCTCTCAGGGAAGCCTGACACATTGGTGATAGGTTCGGTTGCCACAGAACATTAAACCAATGGTTTAGTGGAGCTGCCAATGATGGAAAGATCTCTCTTTCCTGAATTATAACCTCCAGTTCTGAGTCCAGGATTATCCAAGTACAGTTTACTTCTTCCTAGATGCATAATCTTCCAGTAATTTACACTAAGACTTTTCTGCTACTTTTTGCCATTTTAATTTTGTGAGGTCCCTTTGTATTACTGCAATAGGTTATAAAGCTTCACTAACTCTGCAATTTCACATTATCTATCTATGCACTGATTTTCTAAAGTAAAATCTAGGACACAAAGATAGATCCTCTATTTTTCCTTCAATTTTTACCACTATGCCACAATTAAAGCATCAGCACAAATATGCTTCTTTATGGATCCATGTCAGTATTGACACTCATTAATGTGGTAAGTCCTTGTTACTATATAAAGACCAAAAAAGATCGCATAATATTATATATGAAGTGAGCTTAAACACTCACTTCCCTGAATCACACTGCTGTGCTTAACATTACAGATTTAAAAAGTTTAAAAATGGTTTAGAGAAGATCAGTTTTATTATGTATTACTTCAAATGCCTTAAAAAAAAATAATTTCAGAAGTGCTGGGTACTTTTGCTCTGAAAATCAAGACTTTATAAAGAGTTTTGGGTTACCAACCAGATAAAAATGCTTATTTCTGCTCACAAGGTCATGGATGAAGAAAAAGCTACTTTCCAGAACCTCTCCAGTTTCCTGTCTTCTCGTAGTTATATTATGCAAGGAATGAAGGCCCCTAACTGTCCTGGCATGAATAAAATAGCAAACATAGGAAGATCATAGAAATATTCAGGCTATGCAACAGAGCTGTTCAGACTTGGTGGCTTTCCTTTACAAGAGCTTGTGCAAACATTCTATTTAATTTTGTATCTGTGGGAGCTTGCATCCCGCATATCCAACTTTCAGAAACAAACTCACACAAACCCTCATTCTTATTATAAACATTCTCAGCTACATCTCACCTAAATTTTTCATGGTGCTGAGTTTAACAAAAGCTAGATTTAGCACCATTATTTAGACAAGACTTGTTAAAAGGTTTCTGAGAAAGAATCCTTTCTTTCACCTGCACTGAGAGGCACAGAATTTGGTGTCTTATGGTACTCTGCATGACAATAGTTCTAAAAAAAAGGTAACATGAAGATTATCTTAGTGATTCCAGCATATAAGCCCATCCTTTTGCAAAGGAGAAAAAAACCCCACTGTTCACATTAGTGCCTTCTATGTGTAGCATCAAATAGCATAGTTATTGTAAAATACAACAAAATGTTCAAAAATCCTTTGTTTCCATGAACAAATTCTTGTTTCTGGACAATTTACATTAAACCAAATTTATCTTCAATTTCCACCCATTGGTACTGTGACACATCTGACAGGTTTTCTTACAGCAGTAGATAATCTTCAAATACTTGAATGAAGCCAAAGTTTATAGGTGCTAAGGTTCAGTTTTCAATTAATTGTAACTGTACTGAAGCTTAGGGTTTAGCATTTTTACTTGTTAGCAACAATCTATCACACTCATGATCCAAACAAAGTAATTGATTACCAAGGTAATCTGAGAACTATGAGTAGCTTGCTCTTTCAAAATTATCCATAGTATGGCACAGTGTAGGGAAATAAAAATAGAGATGAAAAGT
This sequence comes from Lathamus discolor, assembly GCF_037157495.1. NCBI lineage: Eukaryota > Metazoa > Chordata > Aves > Psittaciformes > Psittacidae > Lathamus > Lathamus discolor. The sequence goes on along the minus strand of NC_088884.1, from coordinate 89,468,770 downwards.
TTTCTAGTATTATCATGAAATTGAAAGTTCCTTTTCCTCTGTTCCAAGTCCTTTAGAAGAGCTTATTTATGAAAGTATGCACACATCACAGTAAATGGTGTTTCATTACAAGTATCACTGCTGAAAGTCTTGGCTTACTTACGTTTGAACAATGTGTTCTCTCTAGCTCCTAGTTTTTCAGCCTTCTAAATACAGTAGAAAACACTATATTATGTTTCTTTCACCAGAAACTTTAATAATGGAGTTCTGTCATGCTGCCTTGCTGAAGTTTGCACTGCCTTAGGCTGATCTGAAAGGCCATCTGGAAATTACAGCTGATTAATTAGCTGTGAGTTTATGATGTGAAGAGAGCAGATGGAAGAGCACAGGACTTCATTGCTCCCTGCCCTGCAAGAGCTACAAGTCCAATACAGGATCCATAGCGAGGTCCCAGTCTCTTTCCATGAAGATTTAGAAAGATTCAGATAAGTCTGCTGCAGTAATTGTCTTTCCTCAGCTCTCCCAGCTCTGTTCACTGAAGATACCAATGCTGACAATGTCTAAAAACCATAAGGGGAGGGAGCTGACAATAGTGTTTTCAGATGGAGTTCTGCCTTGCAACCCACAGAACTTAGGTAAAACCAGCTTGGCTTTATATTTATCACTTCTAGATGTATTCCCAAATGAAAAATCATAAACCTAAACTTTGTCTAATAAAAAAAAAAAAAAAAAAGGCATTTGAAAATCATCCTGGCCCCTGAATGTATGTACCAGATTCACTTGCACAAGTCACACATACACTTATATTTACTGCCTCTGATTTTCTGACTAGAGATATGGAAGTCCTTTACCAATATTGCAGTGTTCTAAAAAGTACTAAGTGGTTTTAGACTGAGAAGGAAAAGAAAGTTATACAGTTTTATCTCCTCACTGAGCCTTCCACTTGCCCTATCTCTATACACTCTAAGTTGGAAGGACAAGATGAAACGAACCTCATATTATTCTTCCATTTTTCTGAGAACAAAGACTTCCTCTCTAATGCTTTGGATTGCTACCCTTGTGGTTGGCTTGAGTTTACAAAGTTAAGAGAGCTAGCTGATCCCTTTCACCTAACAACTCTGTGAATAATGTTAATAAAGATAATATCAGAAAGATTGGAGAGTAAAAAAAAATAATTCTGTTTTTAATTCTCCTGTTTAGGAAGTGAAAAGGTCTTAAGACTAATAGACCACATGATAGAAATGGTAAAGATACTATCGCTCTTGATAGGGTAATCACATTTTGGAGCTCTAGTCATGAACCACCACATTATACAAGGTCTCATGCAATCACAGAGGAGTATCTGATACAACCACTAAAGCAAAGTGAGAGAGACAAAAATTATTTATTCTATTTAGAAATATAACTATGTATGAACCACAAGTAATCAAGCAGTTCTTAATTTCTTACCGGACACAATACAATGTTGTCATAGATATTCTAATGAAGGAAGTAGAAGTTAGCTTACAAAGCACATTTATGCAAAAAGATTATTCTATCACTCTGCTACTTGTATTTGAAAATTAAGATAGATAAGCAAAGAGGTATCATCTTTGGTAAATATCTTTTTCTGCACAAACAGTATCATAACATATCAGCTTGAATTTAAGTCTTACTTCTTTCATACTGATTGATGATGAAATACACATGCATGAGCACCATTGAAAACTGCATTTTTACAAGTCTTCCAAGAAACCTAGTGACAACTGAAGATTTAAGATTTACTTAAGATCAACATCAAATGTTCGCCAGAAGACAGCTGGTAAGAGGCATGGAGAATTATAGCACATTTACAATTAATGTTGAGACAGAACTTGAGGGAAGTTCTTCAAGAAACATGTTCATTAATATTTCATTGTACTTGGAATGATATTTTGACCCAGATAAAATTATAAGATTCAGTATTTGTTCATCAAATATTTTTTCTCTCTTTAAAATTTTAAAATTTTTTCTCTCTTTAAAATTTTCTCACTTAAGAGCCCATGTTTTGAAACATTAACCTCCTGACTAAAGACAGAAAAAAGCCACCTGATGTCCACACCAAAAAATCTTTCCTTCTGCACTGAAATCTGAAAAGAGTCAACCTCTGCCTATTTTACTCTGTCATACTTGCTGACATCAGCCTTGCCATTTTCAACTTGTCAAATAGCCCACTGACCAGCTATTTTCAACTAGATTGAAAATATTCCAGGAGCAGCCCAAGTCTGCACATTTCCAGATCATCATTATTTTCGAAGTTACAATAGTTAATTACAAAGCACAATGTTCTATGACTCAAACATTTTGCATTTATAGGCTTTCAATATAGTCCAGAGCAAGAGGCTAACCCGTATTTAATTTGTCCAACAGGTTTCTGGTTAAAGCTTCATCAAATGGGTGACTGGAATCCCTCCAATCCAGCTGGAAAAGTCACTTTGAAGGAGGCATTTATCAGCAACATTTGCCTCAGTGGAAACAGGAGGCCCTAAGGGCCAGGGGAAAATCAGTGGTTGGTTGTAATAGTCAAAACCAGCTATTCCCCACAGGATAAAGTGTCAGTAATAGGTTAGATATTATTATTTGGAATTGATTTTACAGCAGGTATAAAATTAAAGAAAATGAGGCCATTTCTTTAGGCAACAAAGGTCTCTGCTTTGAAATGCCCTCTAGCCTGACCCCCACAACCCCAGAAGCAGGGGTAGGATGCAGGAGGGCTTGCTTCGCAGCCGGCGTGCCTAGCACCAGCTGCTCTGCACAGAGCATGATTAACATAGCTGAAAGCCCACAGGGCTTAGCACAATTAAATCAACAGGCTGTAGCTCATTCCTCCAGCATGACAGAATAAAGGAACAAAACCTAGATGCCTTTGCTTTCTTCTATCTTCATGTTTGCTGGAGCCATTTTTGTTGAGTGTTTAATCCTCTCTGCAGCCCAACACTGACACAAAGATTTAATATGTATGTGGTTTTGACTGAAAAACTCCCAACCCAGAATATCATGAGCTCACATTTTCAAGTTATACATTCAGTAGTTAATTCTGAGGGGGTTATACATTAAAATGAGAAACATTTTTAACAGTATTGTGAAGGAATATGTTGGGCAGCCTGGAACTATGAATGTTTTTTTCTTGCAAATGGACACTCTGGAAAACTACAGAGAAAGACACAAACTCCTTTAACAGGAAGAGCAATGTCAGACTGCTTTATCTTGAGGAAAAGATATTCTGTAGTCTTTTACATTAAATTATTCATGAGGCCTTTTATAGAAGACCTGTGTGTATTGTCCTGAATGAGACAGCTTAGTCCCTTCCAACTGTACTGCTATTGTAAAGGTGATGAAATTATTCTTTGCAGAATAACATCCTTACAAATCTGTAGAATAAGAATGACCTTGCTAAATAGCTGTACTAAACAAAAACGTGGATACATTCTCCATCTACAGCATCCCAGCCAGGCGTGGTAAGCAAAAGTTCCTCTTGTTCAAGCCAGCAATTATTCTTTCCTGGTTGTTTCACTGTCCCTAGAAAATTTAACGGATACTGTTCTCAAAAGTATTAATGTTCAAATGTTTCACTGAACTTAAGATCCTCATTGACAAACACCTCTAAAATTTAGCCTAAGCTTAATTAAAATGCTATAGGCACTCAGGAACCAAAGTCTCAGTGAAACCCTGATACTCTCAACTCCTTTCTGAAAACAGACTAGCTCATAAATCACTAAGCATTTTGTCTAAAGAAAAAAAGAGAAAAATAAAAGCTACTTTTTTGCCCTGTTGTAATGAGGTACAAATGCATTAGTCCAATTGGACTTACTTCCAGCAATATCAGGTCTAAGTTTCACCAACCACACGTAAAATCTGAACGTATAAAAACCTAATTTCAATCTTGCCTTTTTCTTTGTAAGTAGTTGTGTGGATTCTCTTTCTTAATTTCATCTTCCATCTTCATTCACTTCTCTCTTTGCCTCCTTTATGCTCTCCTTTTACATTCTTTTGTTAGTGTTTCTATCTTCACTCAGTGCTTCTTCATTGCCCCTTCAAAGATTATTTTTAAACATGTTAAAACCAGAAATGTAGGACCGAGCCCCATGATGAATACTATACTTTGAAAGAAACCAGACGGTATCTAGAAAAGGTTGCAGGTGGTTTTGTTGATTTTTTTTTCTTCTTTAAAAAAAGGGTTTACTGCTTTACCAGTCTGAAAAGGTCCTTTGGCTCTGAAAGTGGAGACCACAGCACTCCTGATGAAGAAGGTATAAAGTGCATGGCCCCATGGGAGAATATGATGGAATATCTGTTCTGTCTGCACCAAAACACAGTCACAAACATTTCTTCTAAACCTGTCAGTCCACTGCCTTTTTCTCAAGAAAGTAACAGAACACCATGGTTACTGATAGGGACCTGTGAGCATCACATCCTAGTACAATGTTCTTTATGTTTGAAAGCCCTGTATCAGCCTCTCACCCAGCTCTGTCCTGAGCTCTCACACAGGAGGTGGTTGAATCTAACCAAGAGTGGAGCAAAAGCTAAGACCTCTGTTTTCATGCACATTTGGAAGTCCCAGAGATATAAATGCTAATACAAAATCTTTGTCAGTCAGCACTATTTCACGTACCTTGATGTGGCCTTTCTTCTCACACTATGGTTGCATAAGGAAAAAGTGTGTGTTGTGCTTCCCCTACTGGTGAGTTGCAAACCAACTGTTAAATGTTTGTGGCAAATTGTGTTCTTATTCAGCAGTGTGGGACTGTTGTCAATCTGTTGATATCTTACATACATATTTGCCATTCCCTTCCCTAAACTGTCATCAGACTATGAATCTCAAAGCTGGGGGGACCTTGGTAAATTTTCCCCACTGTCAGACTTAAGCAAACTTTGAAAAAACAGTACTGTTGTAAACAGACATCTGACTTCAGTGCTACAGCGCTCTGAAGTATTGGGATGAGAGCTGGAAGTAAAAAATGGCTAGTTTCACAACTAAGATACAAATATCCTTCTCCCAACATATACAGAGAGCAACAAAAAAACTGTTCTAACTTGCTCTGGCACTCTCCATTATCAGTTAATTCGGAGAAAACTACAGGAACAAACTCGCCAACAAAGTTTAAATTGACAGGGAGGTACTCCTTACTGCAGAGCCGGCAGACACGGGGGATAGCTCCTCCTAACATGCGTCCTCTTATTGCTACACAAGCCGTCCTTATATAGTCACTGGGCATACGTGCATATTCATGAGGCTAAGTATGAACTACATAATTTTCCAGAAAGTTTCCCGCATGTATACAAAAATGTGGTGGTGGTCTCTGAGGATCGTTTACTTCTTCCAACAATCTTCATCACTTCTAGCAGCCTTGGAAGCAGGCACAGTAGATGTTTACACCAGCTTAATTAACATTACAGACACAGCAATCATCCTGTCCTTCTACTTATCAGTTAGTTTAACCGCTCTCATCCTGGACTCCTGCTAGTCCCAGATACTTCCCAGTAGATGTTTACATTAGCTTAATAGGTTCGTTAACACTACAGACACAGCAATCATCCCATTCTTCTACTTATCAGTTAGTTTAACTGTGCCCATCCTGGACATCTGCTAGTCCCAGATACTCCCCATCCCCAGGTCCTGTTTTTCTATCCTGTTTTTCTTACACTTTTTGTACTAAGGTCATAAGGACCTAAAACTATGTCAACTACAACGGTTTATCTTCATGTACATCAGTTATTTCCCATTGGTACTGTTACAAAGCCATCAAACTTAACATTACTTAAAACCGATTCATTCCACTTACTTACAAAGGTTTATATTCCATTTTGTGCTTTTGTGCCTCCTTGTCTCACAGTGCATGTACTCTACATTACAAAAAAAAAAAAAAAACGAAACAGCCTCATTGGTCCATGATTTGATTTACACCATCATATAACTAATACATAAAGCAGTTACTGGAGTCCTTGGTGCCCTGCTTTTGTATTAAGTGTGCACAAAACACATTTGGTCTATTAAGCTATGGAAACATTATATATGGTAATGTTAGCGTAGGAACAAACACATAACCACCGGAATGGTTATATGAGGTGCTTTATTGCAGCGCTGGGAAACCAGGGGCACTCGCCCAAATCTGGCTTCAACCTCGTCACATCGCGTCCACAATTTATACCCTAAAAGTTTCACAGTTAATACATATTCATCATAGGTTACAACATTTAACTGATACATATGCATTAGGGATTGCCACATCCATCTATTACGACATCAGCCTCTTCTGCGCTTGCGCGGCCCCCTCTGGTGGTCGTCTGGTGGTCGTTCCGGTGAAGTAAGAGTCTTCCTCAGATGAAGTAAGAAGTCTTCCTCAGGTTGTCCTTTTCACCTTTCCCTTACTTGAGTATATTCCAATCCTTGTGTGGACGTTAGCATTTTCTTATCTTCTTTCTGGTATGCTCTTCTGGCTATCATATACACAGGTTCTACTTGGGTATAGTCTCCAGTACATACTTTTCTAAATTCTTTTATACACCTATTACCATATTCGGTTATGCTATGTTTTGTAACATTGGATACAAGACAGCTGTGATATATTGCAACATTAGAACCGCCGTGATACAAAATTATAAAGTTATACAAAATTATAAAGTTATAAAGCTATAACATTCTGTAATATATATATAAAACTTCACTACTAATTTATAAATTTCAAGTTTATTATACAAAATTTTGCTGTTTTCCAACAGTAAGGGCTGATGAAAAAAAGAGACCAGTGAAATCTTCAAACCTAAATACATTTGCCGAAGTTGGGGGTCTGAGTCTGGTAATTGCCAGTACCAAGCTGGAATAATGTAATTAAAAATATGTGATGTTATATTGACGAAGAGGGTTGACCAATGTACAAGGGGGTTAGAGGAATTCGGTTGCTTAAACAAAAGTATTGTCTGTTGCAAATACCTATCATGCCTACTAAGCAGAACAAACGCACTAACTACTGGTTCTATTGATGAGGAAAAGCAGACACCTGGTTCTACTGATAAGGGGGAGAAGCTGATGGTTTATGGCTGGGACACCGACCAAACCCTAAGACCATGCATGAAGACTAAAAGGTGAAAAGTTTAAGAAGAGGAAGACTCATTTACTTCATCTTGAAGACCCCTACCCACAGGAGGAAGACTCATTTACTTCATCTTGAGACACCTGCCCATGACCAGAGAGGGGTACTGCGCAGGCGCAAAGGACCTTCTAGCTCATTATAATACGAAGTGGGGATGGATACTAAATATGTATAGGCATATCGAGTAATCTAATGCATATGTATACCTTAAGAGAATAAATGTAGAGGGGAAAACGACCCTGGGTGTGCATACTTTGGAGGAACTATCCCCATGCACCTCAGCGCTGAATAAAAAGAATACCTACGTTACAACTTTAATGAGTTGTGGAGTCAATCCGCGTATTAACATAGGCCTAAACATCACAGAAGATTCCAGTGTGAAACTTCACATTCCACACGAAATGCTAAACTTCATTAGGTAAAGCTTCAGACAATCATCTGACAAATAAAAACAAAAAAAAAAAAAAAAACAAAAAAACCCAACGAAACAAAAAAAAAAAACCCAATAAAAAACCCCACAAACTGACTTACCAACCAACAGTGTGAAACTGTGCAAGTTTCCAGCATCTTTTTACAAGAAGTACCAATTCAAACAGATTTTGCCACTATTATTAAGAGAAGCTGCTAGGCTTCTACATGGGATTAGCTTGTCTGACAAACAAATCTTTGAAAATACATTTTATTTTCACAGATACCCTTGAAGCATAACTTTGTAGCCACTTTTACACATAGGTATCTCTAAATATGATATGAATCATTTTTTCAAGTAAGCTACTAATCTAGCTAGTTACAGTAAAATAGTTCGTGGAGTATTTGGGCTGTTCGGATTTGTGCTGAAGGAGATACACGAATAACAACTTTTGATTCTGTAAAATCAGTATCTTCAGGTACTCCAAAACTGTTATTTGAGATTAACAATACCAAGAGTCAGGTACACCTTTTCAAGTTTCCAATTTGATTTTATACATGATTATTCTTTTTATTTTTTTCAAACAGGAGCAGGTAGCAGTGCTGTGTTCTGGCATTAATTACACATGGAAACAGAAAACCTGAAGTAAACCTGGTAGCATTTTAAGAATCCAGCTATTGTGAATTCATCTGGAATTTACTGGGCTACCCCTAGCTGTAATAAATTCATGCTGTATTAGTAACTTCACATGTACACTAATATATGTTCTACTGAGATCAGTATTATTTAATTGACTCAAAGGATTAGTTTAAGATCAATTTTCTTTTACCTATATTTTTCAAATAGCTTTCTACTGAAACACAGCTTCCCACAGGACAAAAAGAATGAATCAGAAGAAAAACATACATGGGAAAATACACAGAATCTGACATTTTTGTCATCTTATGATACAAAAAGCATTAGAATCATATAGTCTATCCCCCATGTAAACAAATACATATTTACTTATAAAAAAAAAATCTTCCGTGGGAAACAAAACATTCATCTCTACAAAAGTGAACATATGCAGATTCAAGAGAGTTAAGATGCATCCAAGTAAACTGAAACTGAAAAAGAAATTATGCAAACAATCTGTGTGTAAGGAAGTACCAAGCAGTATCATCTGCACATTTCTGCTTTGTCAGGCGTGCCTGATATGCGGATAGACACCACAACTTTAACAAGTTGTAAAAGTAGGTATGCGTTATTCAGCGCTGAGGCACATGGGTGATCGCTCCTCCAAAGGCATGCACACCTCAGCATTGTTTCCCTCTACATTTATTCTCTAAAGTTATACATATGGATGAGGTTACACAACACACCTATACATATTCATGTCCTATCCCTGCTTTGTATTATAATGAGCTAAAAGGTCCTTTGCGCTTGCGCAGTGCCTCCTGGTGGTCACAGGCAAGGGTTTCAAGATGAAGTAAACGAGTCTTCCTCGAGCCTGAACTTTTCACCCCTAGTCGTTACGCATGCTCCCTGGAGACTTGGTCATTGTCCAAACCGCAGAGCCAATATCAGCCTGCCTGGGCGTCCAAAGAACGGGAACCAAGTCATGGTCCCTACCTCTTAGCAATAGCCATGTCCTTACATCTTGTTCTAGCATACACAGCGAGTATGATAAGCATGAACGAGCAGTAACATTGTTAAGCAAGAGGCTTAACCCTAATCCCCCTGTACACTGGTTAACCCTTCGCATCATGCCAAATAAGAGAACACAAATAATATGCAGAAGATTTCACTGGTACCAGCTGCATGACTGAGGTACAGTAAGAAATGGAAAAACAATGGCTTGAATATCAGGGTTGGAAAGGGAAGATGTTCTTGACTGTTCACTATATCTTGTGAACTGTACCAGAAATACTAATTCTGTATTCTTCCTTGTCTCTAAGTATGCACAACCACCCTTCCGTTGTGGTCCAAACTATACTCTGGACTTGAGTGCATGACTCATTTGGTGGCATTGTTATGAAAATGAATTTAAGGGAAGTACCATAGCAACAAATGGTGTGGCTTTACACCAATCATCTACTACATTTCTGCATGCAGGAATCTGTAAGAAAGCTCAACAGGGAGGTCTACCAAGAGTCCCCTGGGATAGCCTTTTTGTCAAAAGGAGTACTTTAGAGATAATCTGGTCCTCATACTGAGTTTAAAAAGCCAGTCAGAGTTAACAGGAATTCAAATGATTGTAATTCAGATTTGTTTGATATGGTTACTATTATAATTCAGTTTCTCATAGCAAAACAACAAAATGGACATTAAAAGTGAGTGAACAGTGAAAGAATCCCAACTTGCTGAAATTCAATTTTCTTCAAGCAAACTTATCCCTTGTCTAAAAGTTGCGAAAGCACAGGGGATTAAACAAACTGTGTAAGAAAGATATCCTGAACACATGGACACAACATAACTACAGAATTTGCTAACATTTAACAAAAATGGTGAGCAAGTCATCGGATGAGCAGGGCCCGGTCTGGGAGCTCTGCTCTGGCTGCCCCAGCTGTGACCAGTGTAGGCACCCAGACAGAGCAGATGACAGGGGAGGCTGCAGTGCAGAGCTTGGAGTGTAGAGAGTGCCTTCACTGCTCTTGTGAGGGAAAGGTACACAATGGGCAGGGCTGCACTCGGTGCTCCCTGGTGGAGGTCCTCCTGCAGCAGGTGGCTGAGCTGCGGGATGCTATTAATAGGCTGCAAGATGTCAGGGTAGCTGAGAGGAAGCAGAGCTGCTTGCTCCAGCCCCAAACTGTGCAGGGGCCTCAAGCTTCCCCTCCAGCTCATGAAGGAAAGAAGGAGGCTGTTATCCCGGGAAGCTGTGAATTTGTGACAAAAAAAAAAAAAAAAAAACAACAACAAAAAAACCCAAACAAACAAACAAACAAACAAAAAAAAAAAGGGAGGAAAAAGACAATTAAAAGCAAGGGGCTTCCTCCTAAATCTGTTGTCCCCATGGAGAACTGCTTTGCTGTCCTGCAGGAGGCTAATGAGGAAATGCACTTGCACCAGAAACAGCCAGCTGATGCACTGGTAAAGATCTCTACTGGTGCTGCCAAGAAAAAGCGCCAGGTCGTAGTAGTAGGGGACTTTACTTTGAAAGGGACAGAAGCACTCGTCTCTCTTCCTGACCCAGTCTCGAGGGAGGGATGTTGCCTACCAGGGGCATGGATCAGGGATGTTACAGAGAGGCTGCCTGCTCTAGTAAGTCCCACAGACTATTACCCACTCCTAGTGATCCATGTGGGTGCTAGGGATATAGATACCAGTAGCCTGGGGACCATAAAGAAAGACTACAGAGCCCTGGGAGAGGTGGTTAGGGGCTCTGGAGCTCAGATAGTCTTTTTGTCAATTCTCCAGGACACAGGGGAGGACCTAAAAAAAGCTAGGAGGATTAGCCAAGTTAATAAATTGTTAAAAGGGTGGTGTCATAGTCAGGGGTTTGGGTGTCTTGAACATAGGACTGAAGTTTGTAGGCCAGGTCTACTGGGGGCTGGTGGAGGTGGGTGGATTGATAAAGAAGGGGAAGAGCAGTTTTGATAGGAGGCTTGATCGACTGGTCAAGGAGGCTTCAAACTAGATGTGTTAGGGGAGGGGGGCATCATTCCATCCCAACATACCCAGTCAGTTGCCAACACCTATATTAAATGCTCAGAGCAATGTAGATATATTCCAGATGCTCCAGCCAAGGAGCCGGCTTCATTTGGAGCTCGGCTCAGATGCCTCTATACAAACGCCTGTAGCATGGGGAACAAACAAGAGGAATTAGAGATGTGTGCACGTCTACGGGGGTATGATATAATAGGCATCACAGAAACGTGGCGGGATGGCTCCTATGACTGGAGTGTTGGAATGAAAGGTTACAGGCTCTTTAGAAAAGACAGGCCCGGCAGGCATAGAGGGGGAGTTGCCCTTTATGTTAGGGATAGGCTGGAGAGCATGGAACTCTGTCTAGGGACAGGTGAGCAATTTACAGAGAGTTTGTGGGTCAGGTTTAAAGGGAAAACAGCCATGGGAGATATTACTGTGGGGATCTGCTACAGACAGCCTGATCAAGGAGAACCTGTGGATGAAGCACTCTATAGACAGATAGGCACAGCCTCACGCTTGCAGGCCCTTCAGGGGCTTCACAGGGGACTTCAACCACCCTGATATCTGTTGAAGGGACAGTATGGCCCGGCACAAGAAATCCAGAAAGTTCCTTGACTGTGTGGAAGACAACTTCCTTCTGCAAACAATAGAGGAGCCGACAAGGAGAGGTGCCATGCTTGACCTCGTACTCACCAAAAGGGAAGGGCTGGTTGGAAATGTGACACTCCAGGGCAGCCTTGGGTGCAGTGATCACGAGATGGTCGAATTCGAGATCGTCAGGACAGTTAGAAGAGCATGCAGCAAGCTCACTGCCCTGGACTTCAGCAGAACAGATGTCGTGAAAGGAAGACTTGGACAACTCAATATGAGTTAACAGCAAGCTTCGTTTATTGGGCTTCTACCTTCGGTTAATATAACAGTGAATATGCAAATACTAGGCACTTGGTTCTGCCACAGATAAGGCATTGTGTAAGCTCTATATTTTTGCAGCTACACCGTGCACCCCCCCACCATCCTCCTTCTCATGCACTTATCACTTAGTGTCCTTGGCTGTGATTGGTCATAGTATGTTGCTGTTTGCCGGTGTCCTTCAGTTCCTCATTATCTGGCGTGAGAGGTTTGCACCATGTTCTACACAGATGTCTTGTTTCAGCTCGTTGATGGGAACGTGACCTTTTGACCTTTTTCGACAAGCCAATCCTCCACAAACAGACTTTGGCCTCTTCAGGAACCTGCTTAGTAAGGTTCCATGGGATATAGCCCTGGAGGGCAAGGTGGGGCCCAAGACTCTTGGTTGATATTCAAGGATCACCTGTTACAAGCTCAGGAGTGCTGCATCCCAACTAGAAGGAAGTGTAGCAGGAGGGCCAGGAGAACTCCTTGGATGGATAAGGAACTGCTAAGGAAAATTCAAAGGAAAAAAGAGGCTTATAAAAAGTGGAAGCAAGGCGGCCTGGGAAGAGTACAGGGATGTTGTCCGGCAAGCTAGGGACCAGGTTAGGAAGGCTAAGGTCCAGTTAGAATTAAACTTGGCTAGGGATGTTAAGGATAACAGGAAGGGATTCTATAGGTACACAGCAAATAAAAAACTGACAAGGGACAACGTAGGCCCCCTCTGGAAGCTATCGGGAGTACTGGCTACACAGGATTTGGAGAAGGTTGAGGTTCTGAATGACTTCTTTGCCTCGGTCTTCACTGGCAAAGGCTCTGACCACACCACCCAAGTCTTGGAGGGCAGACGCAGGGACTGTGAGAATGAAGACCTTGGGCTCACTGTAGGAGAGGATCTGGTTTGAGACCATCTTTAAAATCTGAATGTGCACAGGTCCATGGGACCTGCGGGTCCTGAAGGAGCTGGTAAATGAAGTTGCTAAGCCACTGGCCATCATATTTGAAAAGTCATGGCAGTCAAGTGAAGTTAATGACGACTGGTAAAAGGGAAATATAACCCCCATTTTCAAGAAGGGGAAAATGGAGGACCCGGGGAGTTACAGACCGGTCGATCTCACCTCTGTGCCTGGCAAAATCTTGGAGCACATTCTCCTGGAAGGCATGCTAAGACACATGAAAAACAACAAGGTGCTTGGTGACAGCCAGCATGGCTTCACTGAGGGGAAATCCTTCCTGACCAATTTGGTGGCCTTCTATGATGGGGCTACAGAACTGATGGAAAAGGGTAGAGCAGTTGATGTCATCTACCTGGACTTGTGCAAAGCGTTCGACAACTGTCCCACACAACATCCTTGTCTCTAAATTGGAGAGACATCAATTTGATGGATGGACCACCCGGTGGATAAATAACTGGCTGGATGGCCGCACACACAGAGTTGTGTGAAAAAGACCCTTGTTACAGTGCCCTCCTGGAGCACACACCCACAGCAAAGGAACAGCAACAGTCTCCCTCCAAAGACAAATACACATAATTCAGGAGATTAACTCAACAACTGAACTGGAAGCAGCAGAAATTACGTAGCAGTCATCAACCAAATGACAGAACTCGGTTTCCAAACAATATAGCACTTTGATCCAGACCAGATCCTTGTATCTGTTTTAGGACAGGTATCTGCTGGTTTGTAAACCAGCTATTGCCATGCAGAGAAAAGAAGCTGTGCATACTTTGGGCATCTAGGATGGGGCTAAGAATAAAACTAGAGTAACACTGGCAGGAAGTGGGACTCCACAGAACAACATTAGTGCTGAGCTGGGACTACCTGGCACTACAGATACCTTGCACTTGGACTGCTTCATTTACCCCACTTTAGCAGAGGCTTTGTACCACACCATGATAGTAATAGGCTCTGCAAGCGCAGCAAAGACTTCTAACTAATTTTCACACTGAACAATATACTGAATCAAAGGTTTACCTCCTTTTTTCCTCTTCTTCAATAAAAACAGCCCAAAAGACTGTGCTCTGCATTAATAACAACTAAACTTGAGGCTCTTCCTATCTGAATGCCTCTATTCTTGTTCCCCCTTTCAGCACTAACAGTTCAATAGATTTACCAATGAGCCTATCCCCGCTAGGATAAAATGCACTGAGATAAGATGAACATAAAGGGACAAGAAAAATCTCTGCCAGAAATACTTAATAAACCTTTTTTATAGCATTCACTGTAAAAAAGCAGGCTTATGTGCTAAGGTTGATTATTGAAGAAAAGCTGCTGTTTCAATAATTTGTAAACAGAAACTTTTACATGAGCATCAGAATGATTTATTGAAAAATAAATACATTTACTGAGGTGTCCAGTTTGGGTAACATTAAAAAGTAAGAGAAATATCATGTTACACATATCCTGTATCCTTGTTGCTTCCTGTGAGTTACTGAGAGACATCTGGCTTCATAGGTATTGTGCCAAAGCCTGTTCCCATTTTCATGAATATAAAGATAGTGTAAATATACCGGTTTCATTGTTTAACTGTTAGGGCACAGATGAGTTACTAAGCATCATTCTTGAAGGTATTCTGATGTGGGGTTTACCATGTCATGAGTAGGCTGAAACCTTTCACTCCTTATTAATCACATGCAGTGTTATACTGGCAGAGTTAACTCGCACAAGTGTTCAGGAGAAAGAAGAGACTTAAAGAGACACAGAACATGGTCAAACTCAAAACCCCACTATCAGACACCCAGCTGCATAGCCTATTATACAACCAGTTAGGATTCTTGCCACTACTGAGACACTGTTCTGTTAGGTGTTTTGTTTTCTTGCACAGGAATAACCAACATCGTCTTCACTTTACAAATATGCCAGACTTTGCTGCCAACCTTTCCATCCCCAGGTGCTGAAAGGAGCAGAGCCACTGTGCCGTCACTGATGGAGAAGAGGACACTGAGCCTATTCGAAGAAAAAAGTAAAATGTATGCCTCTAGCAGGCTTAACACATCTGTGGATCCCTGAGGTCTCCCCTGTTCTGCCAAATTTCATATGAAAATTAAGAGACTTAAAGTCTTTCTATGATGTGTACGAGATGGCTGGGGCTATGAAATCTAATACTGACAAAAGACAAAGAAGACTGCTTAGTACCAGAGTGCATAAGATGGCTATGGTGCATAGTGCCCAAAGAAACCATAATAATAGGGGAGGCACAACATAAAAAGACCCACTTAATTTACTAGGATTTTGAAGCTTCCTCTTCAGAGAAAAAACTGGTAAGCTCTTTATCCAGAGCTTTCCTGTAACATTTTCATTAATGATCTGGATAACGGGGCAGAGTGTGCCCTCAACAAGTTTGGAGATGATACAAAACTGGGAAGAGTGGCTGGTGCACCAGAGGGCCATACTGCCATCCAGAAGGAGCTGAAGAGGCTGGAGAAATGGGCTGACAGGAACCTCATGAAGTTCAACAAGGGGATGTACTTTTGTGGGAGAATAAAATAACCCCTATGCACCCGCACATGCTGGGGGCCATCTAGCTAGAAAGCAGCTTTGCAAAAAAGGATCTGGACACCAGGTTGAACATGAGGCAGCAATGTGTCCTTTACACAAAGAAGGCTAACGGTATCCCGGGCTGCACTAGAAGGACTGTTACAGCAAGCTGAGGGAGATGATCTTTCATCTCCACTTGGCACTAACGAGGCTGTGCCTGGAGTGCAGGGTCCAGTTCCATGCTCCCCAGCAACAGAAATATGGAGCTACTGGAAAGACTCCAAAGAAAGGCCACTGAGATTATGAAGGGACTGAAGCATCTCTCCTATGAGGAAAGGCTGAAAGACCTGTGACTGTTCAGCCCAGAGAGATCTCTATACTTGGAGATATTCAAAAGTCATCTGGACATGGTCCTAGGAAATTTGCTCTAGGTGACCCTGCTTGGGCAGGGGAGCTGGACAAGATGACCTCTCCAACCAAGCAGGGGATTGTACAAGATGACCTCGTTTACAAACTCAACCATTCTGTGGTTCTGTGCGGAAGATCAACGGACAGCACGCTGATTAATATAATCAGAAACTGACCTTTACTGACTTCAGAGTACTGCCTTTCATAGCTTCCAAGCTTGGTCCCACGCTTAAGCTTTATAATGATTGGTTTCTACACATAATGCAAAGGCATCTGATTGCTTCCCTCTTCAGCATCTGGGAGCTGTTTCCCTCCTGCAGAACTTCCACATACGTGGCCACAGAAGTAATCTGTGAACTAGGCAGTTAATCCTTACTACAAACTCTAACCAATGGCACGAGTTCTGGATCTCTCACGTGCCCATTGTTTGTTAAAAAGCTCTCAACAGTTCTGTATCTCCTTCAAAGTGCTAGAAATAACATGTGTTATGAATAAGTACATGTTGAATTACATTCTCCTGGGTTCGGCAGTAGCAGTCATTTTTCTCCTTCTTAGTAGCTGGTGCAGCACTGTGTTTTGACTTTCGGCCTGGGAACAGAGCTGATAACACTGATGTTTTAGTCTGACCAAGGACTTTCTGAGTCTCATGCTCTGCCAGGGAGGAGGGGAAGCCGGGAGGAAGCAGAGACAGGACACCTGACCCAAACTAGCCAAAGAGCTATTCCATACCACAGCACGTCATGCCCAGGATGTAACGGAAAGTTACCCGGAAGGGCTAGTGCACTGCGGGGTTGGACTAGGTATCAGTCAGTGCTCAGTCAGGGTGGGGTGAGTAATCGGTTGGCTGGTGTTGAGGTGTTGTATTCTCTTCCCTTGTTATTTCCTTTATCATTATTATCACTGGTGGTAGCAGTAGTGATTTGTGTTATACCTTGGTTACTAAACTGTTCTTATCTCAACTCGTTAGAGTTGTATTCTTTTTGATTCTCCTCTCCATCCCTCCAGGAGTAGAGGGAGGACAAGAAGGTGGGGAATGAAAGAGCGACTGCGTGATTTATGGCTGACTTTGTTTAAACCATGACATACACGTATAAGCTTTTCACTCTTATTATCTGAAAAAATCATTACAGAAAAGGAAACCAAATCCATGAGAGCAAGTATACATATATAAAACCATGTCTGAGATAGAGTAATACAAAAGCATAAAACACAGTAAATGCAAATGAGGAATATTTTTAACTTGACTTGTGAATATTTCACTGCCACACACCATGTAAATTTACACCTTCCGTGGTTCCTTACATTATTCAGAACTTTACTTTTCGCTGGGCACTGAGGAAAAACTTTTAACAGAATCACTGAAATATTACCAAAAGTAGCCCATAAATCACTAAAAATTGTTTTTATATTCCCAGAGAATGAACAGCCAGTGTATCAAATAGAACGGAGGACTGATGGGGAAGGAGTATGTTTTTCTAGGAGCAGCTATTTTGCTTCACAAAACAGAGCCCAGTTATAAAAGGCAGCCCTCTTCCAACATAAGCATGGTTTCTAGTGTTCCACTTAATAATACAATAAAGCAAATACAAGAAAATACATTCTCAAGCACATAAGTAAGTAGCAGCACTTTTACCATACACAAGAAAAGACTGGATCTATAAAATCTCACCTTAATGCCATTAGAGATACTGGCAATTTCACACTACAAATCTCAAGAGGAAATAAAAGAAACATGCAGTCCTAATGCAACATTCGCATAACATGTCCTTCTCCTCCACTCAAAGACAATGAGAAAGAACCAGAAAAAGAAAGGGGGTTAAAAAAAAGGTCATGACATGGTTGAGTGGGGACTGATACTGCCTGTTTTAAGGAACACCAAGAGACATTTAACACAACAGAAATACTCTGCATAAAGAAAAGCTGAAGTTGCAGTAGATGAGTCAGTATTTTGTTTCAGACCAATACACGCTGTCTTACAAGTTTTGGTCATTATTCATTACTACTGGGTCAGGAGCTGTTTGTGAATTAGAACTTGATTAAGTTTTCCAAAATGCTTTTAAAATCACAAGAATTGAATTTTAAAGGTGAGAAGTGTTTCAACACCTTCTCAGAAGGTCTGCACTGTCATCTGCACACAAACACAAGTTATTCCCTTGTCACAACAGCTCTGACTTGAGCTGCTCTGTAAATAGTTACAGATGATTTTTATGAGCTTTTAATATACTGACAGTTGGCTAAATCATCCTTAATAAGGATGATTCACCATCTTAATTCATCATCTCAGGAAATGGGGCCCTGTAAATTGTTTGCCTACATCTTCAGGAAGTCTCAAAATACTGTGCAGCCAGTAGTCTATCATTTGTGATGTTTCTATGCAAGTTTAGACCAAATCATTTTCCAGTTCAGGCTATCCCCAGCAGCTGTAAAGTTCAGTTTATTCTAACAACACATATCAGAACAACTCTCTCAAGCAGAGATGGCTGATGAGTGGTGCCCATACAAACATCATGGAACCATTTACAAATCTACATTATTTATGGTACCATGACTACTGCAACCCCATCTTGAAGTATGTGAAATTGAAGAATGGTATTTTTTCAATGCTAGATGACTGTTCTCATATCACAGTATTAAATAAGTGAGTGTGGTCATCATCACCATCACATCTCTAGAAAAAGAAAAGTAAAACCTCCCCGCTCTTTAAAATAAAAGGATGTCAGTGAACAAGGCATCTCCAAGGCAGAAGTTGCAGAAATACAATGTACCTAAGTTGCAGGACTTACAAATCCTTTGTTGGAAACCTAGATCTAAGCTGATTAGCCCAAGTTAATACAAAGTCCCTGGCAAGCAAGGATGGAAATAAAACAGTGCCAACTCCCAACTGCAGTAGCCACAAGGGACAGCATCACCTTGTAAGACACCTTACAGTCACCCTGCATGGTCCCTGCAGCAAGCTTGTAACAAAAAAAGAAACCCTGGGCCAACATGCAGCTTAAGCAAAATGCACAGCAAACCAGTGACAGGACCCCTCAATGTAACCAAGTAACAGTTACCACCCAGTGACTTCTCATGCAGCAGGCCTTTCTCTCCACCTTTCTCTCCTGTTTTAATGGATTATATTGCATTTCTGCAAAAACTGAAGTAATGCTGCATTTAACAAAAAGTATCTATCTATACTCTGCTCTCATGAGACCCCACTTCAAGTACTGTGTGCAGTTCTGGTGTCCTTAAAATAAGGACATGGAGCTGTTGGAGCAGAAACAGAGGAGGCCACAAGGGTGATAAGGGGGCTGGACAACCTCCTGTACAAAGTCAGGCTGAGAAAGTTGAGGCTGTTCAGCCTGAAGAACAGGAGATGCATGCAGACCTCATAGCAGCCTTATAGTATATGAAGGGGGCCTACAAGGATGATGGAGAAGGATGCTTCATCAGCAATTATAGCAATAGGACAAGGGGTGATGGGTTTAAAGTTAAAAAAGGGAAGTTCAGGTTAGATATGAGGAAGAAGTTCTTCACTGGGAGAGTGATGAAGCACTGGAACAGGTTGCCCAAAGCAGTGGTAAATGCTCTATTCCTGGCAGTGTTCAAGGCCACACTGGACAGAGCCTTGGTCTGTCCAACAACATGGGCTAGTGTGACGCACCCCTGCCCATGCCAGGGGATTGGAACTAGATGATCTTAAGGTCCCTTCCAACCCTAACCATTCTATGATTCTATATTTATTATATTTTTCTTTTATTTTCTCAGACAATGTTAGATCATTGCTTAGGTTGCTGCTTCATTACGTGCAAGTCTATGGACTTCTTCACTAACATCTTCAAAGGCTTAAAAGAACATATCAGATCAAAGACATGCTTTAGCTCAGTGAATTTTCCTTGGTGGCAAGAGTTCTGTTAACCTTTAAATATCTATTCCTGGTCTACCTGTCACCAACCGGCAGACTACAACCAAGGAGTAGCTTACCTTGAGCAATAAAGCCATGTTTTCCCTCAAATTGGATTTCAAGGAAGGAAGACTGTAAGGAATAGTTAGCATCAAGCTGCTATTCCAATTACCAAACCATCTGGTTTACATTTTTATGCACCAAGCGACATCAGATCATGAGTTTTGGATGAGGCCATCCATTGTGCAGGAGATACAGATAACTAGCATGAGCTTTCAAGTATTGTTCTGCTCTTTTCTAATTTTTCACCTAAAAAAAATAGCCAGTGCTGACTAACACAACAAGCAGTCCTTCTGGGCTCACTAATGATACAGAAAATAAAGGGATTGTACTTAAGTTGTACTAACAAATCCTTTCTTCAGTTGTTTTCCTAGCTATTTTGCAGATGTTCCTACTGTCTACCCATAAACAATTTTTTAAAGGCCAATGGAACACAAAATAGTTTTCCCTGGTTTCTTAAGTGACTGAATCAATGACTAAACTCTAAGAAACACTTAGGCACTTATTTGATGAGTGATACAAAAATAATTAAGTAGGACTTTTCACCTTACATGTGATCTATGACAAACTGAGAGAAGCTTTACATTTATAGTGGAATTCTATAAGCTTGGTTTTGTACCTGATACATCCCATGCCTAGCTCAGTGCTGTTCTTGTGCAGACATCTTAATTGCTTTAAAGCTCTCAATTTTTAACAATCCATGCTACTCCTATACTGTGCATGCTTCTTCTGGTATTAACCAGCAGAGCAGAGGAGTTCTGATGAAGACATCACAGGAAGTTCAGAAGTCAGGCATTTGTCTCCATGCTACAGGACTGGACTTCCCAAAGCAGCAGTGTAGTGAGAAGTGCAGGCAGTGGGGAGGAGGGGGGAGGAATGGCTCAGGGCATAGTCCTGAGGTGGCCTGGGTGCCTCATACAATATTTTAGCTCATCAAATTGTCATGACACATTGGTGGCCATTTGGTCTTCCTTTTTTTTTAAAGAAAGGCATGCACAAATTTCTCAAAACACATGAAAAAGGATGTTTTTCTTGAAATAAATTGTGTTCTTTGAAGAATTCCCCCCTCCTTATGGGAATAGATACCTTCACCATTTTAAGCTGTCCAATACTTGGGAGAAAGAACTTGAATATTTGGCATGCCTGTTTTCAGTAATTAGTATTGTTCTGACAACTGGGCACCTAACTTGCCTGGTGATCTAACTGGACAGAAATATTCATAAACACTCTAATTTTCAAGATGAAATTAAGGAATTACTCATATTTTGCTTAAAATATTTCTAATGCTAATAATATACTTTTCACAATATATTTACCTCTTCAGCCATTATACATCTTAGGCATTATGTAAGCTGTACTGTATTCCTTGCAACACAATTAACTGAACAAGTCCACCTCTGTGCCTGGCAAAATCTTGGAGCACATTCTCCTGGAAGGCATGCTAAGACACATGAAAAACAACAAGGTGCTTGGTGACAGCCAGCATGGCTTCACTAAGGGGAAATCCTCCTGACCAATTTGGTGGCCTTCTATGATGGGGCTACAGAACTGATGGAAAAGGGTAGAGCAGTTGATGTCATCTACCTGGACTTGTGCAAAGCGTTCGACAACTGTCCCACACAACATCCTTGTCCCTAAATTGGAGAGACATAAATTTGATGGATGGACCACTCGGTGGATAAATAACTGGCTGGATGGCCGCACACACAGAGTGGCTCAGTGTCCGGCTGGAGACCAGTAACAGGTGGTGTCCCTCAGGGATCGGTGCTGGGACCGGTCTTGTTTAACATCTTTGTCGCTGACATGGACAGTGGGATTGAGTGCACCCTCAGCAAGTTTGCCGATGACACCAAGCTGTGTGGTTCGGTTGATACACTGGAGGGAAGGAATGCCATCCAGAGGGACCTCGACACACTTGTGAGGTGGGCTGATATCAACCTTATGAAGTTCAACCATGCCAAGTGCAAAGTCCTACACCTGGGTCAGAGCAATCCCAGGCACAGCTACAGGTTGGGCGGAGAAGAGATTCAGAGCAGCCCTGAAGAGAAGGACTTGGGGGTGCTGGTCAATGAGAAAATGAACATGAGCTGGCAGTTTGCGCTCACAGCCCAGAAAGCCAACCGTATCCTGGGCTGCATCAGAGGGACTGTGACCAGCAGGTCAAAGGAGGTGATCCTGCCCCTCTGCTCTTGTGAGACCTCATCTGGAGTACTGTGTGCAGTTCTGGTGTCCTCAACATAAAAAGGACATGGAAGTGTTGCAACAAGTCCAGAGGAGGGCCACGAGGATGATCAGGGGACTGGAGCACCTCCCATATGAAGATAGGCTGAGGAAGTTGGGGCTGTTCAGCCTGGAGAAGAGAAGGCTGCGTGGAGACCTCATAGCAGCCTTCCAGTATCTGAAGGGGCCCTACAGGGGTGCTGCAGAGGGACTCTTCATCAGGGACTGTAGTGACAGGACAGGGGGTAATGGGTTGAACCTTAAACAGGGGAAGTTTAGACTGGATATAAGGAGGAAGTTCTTTCCTGTTAGGGTGGTGAGGCACTGGGATAGGTTGCCCAGGGGGGCTGTGGGTGCTCCTTCCCTGGCAGTGTTCAAGGCCAGGTTGGATGAAGCATTGGGTGGGATGGTTTAGTGTGAGGTGTCCCTGCCCATGGCAGGGGTTGGAACTAGATGATCTTGAGGTCCTTTCCAACCCTAACTATTCTATGATTCTATGATTCTATGATCATGGTTATATACCAGAAGTGACACGATCAGAAAGCAATCATGAAATAACAATTGTCATCTAACATGCTGTGATTGTGTAACAATCAATAATCCTTATCTAGGGATATTTACTATGCTATCAATCTTCTGGACCCTTTTGCTTGATGACCCATTGACAGTCTAAGTCTCCACTGATAAATCTGTTCAATTATTCTTTAGAAGACCCACTCTGAATTTAAAGCTAAAGTGTGGTATACTTGCCTAGTAAGTCTAAACGAGTGAGAACTCCTTAGTTTTCCATTAATTTGTTAACAGGAAAATTTCAGCTGTGACAGGAGTTAATGAACTGGGTTAATATTTGTCTTCTAAAATTATCATCCTTCAGGTTGGCGATTAAGTCATAAAGAGCTGGATTCTTACCTGTTAACACTGCAACATGACATCATCCAGCACTATACAGTTTTCAAGGCTTGGAAAACTCATCAGTGTCTGCTCTTTCTGATTCTGAAACAGGATTTCTGTCTTCATTTGAAAATGGGCACTTATTAAGAATAAGTGTTCAACAGCTAAATTGTCTTTAGTGCAATAGCAAGGTTGCTGTTAAGGCAACATAAACATCAAAACCTGGCATCACATTAAGTATTTCCTTCATTCTGGAACAATGTTTTTTAAAACTAGCAAAAATAAATGAATCTAAAACTTGTCTAAAGCATGTGACAGTAAATTCACTCTAGTTCAAAACCAGACTGAAAAGGGTACAGATAACGTGTTTGGTGCCATCTCCCGGTAGTTTAGAGGTAAAACCATCACAAATACCTTGCTGAACTTTCTCCCTAGGTATCCTTTAGAAATATGTCAGGTCACTTTGCGAAGTCTACTCATCGTATTAGAAGTTATAGCACAGCTTATTAGCTCATACTTACTTAAAAAAAAAAAAAATAAATTCTTTAATACTTAAAATTCAAAACAAGCCTTCCTACTTGCATCACTCTTCTGCTGCTGTTGGTGAAAGAATATAGTACTGCTATTTGTAAGAATATTCCATGGCTCATGTTTTAAAAAATAGCAACATCCAACTTGAAAATATATGTTATAGTTATTTTGACAGTTAACACAAAGTACCTGTACCTACCCTGCAAGCTTTAATACTACTGACTGTTAGAAACAAATTTGAACAACAGCAAATTAGTTTTGTAATACAATGCCTATCAAAAAGTGCAGTATTTTACATTCATTCTAGAATTAATTCCAGATAATAATAAATCACCAAAGGTATTTTTGGGTGAGAGCTGTGAAGATGCAGTGGAAGGCAGTAAAGAAGCTCATGCACAGCAAAGTGGTTTAAAGATAGGTAAGTGATTTAGAGACTTGGAAGATTTAAAAATAACTCTTACAAAAAGGAACAGTGATGGTACTTGACTGTGCTGGTGGCCTACCCTGTGCTCAGGAAAAGCTTTTCCTTGGAACCACCCAAATGTCAAAACCTGTATAGAACCGAACCTAAACAGCTAATAGAGAAAAATATGTTTGACTAAAAAATCATGGCAGTTCTGCAAACTGACAACTGCTGCACCCAGTATATGACCTACAAACTCCACAAGCAGGGCTGAGGAAGCGAGGGAGCAGAACATCCAATCCACAAAAAAAGAATGAACACCTACCCCGATTTTTGAGTACTGGCAAGAACAGGGATAGACAGCATTCTAACAGACTAAGGAGAATTAAAGTGATGCACAGATAATAGGGAAGAAGGCGAAAGGGCTAGCTACTTCTATGGGCTTAAAAGCACAGAATCACCTCCTAAAATGTAGAAAGAAATTACTCAGAAGAGCTTGAGATCTACCAGAAAAAGAGAAGCACTAAGGCTCTGTTGGCCAAAGTAAGACTTCCTTTCTCTGCACAGGCAAAACTAGTTTTACTGAGGCTTAATATGACAATTTGTTAATGTGATACAAGAGCATTTGTAGCAAACAGAACATTCATTTTATAGACCATTTTGCTATGCTGGAAGGAGAGACCCGTCCACATCATCCTGAGGGTAAAACAACAACTGGGAATGAACTCTTGCAAATGGATTATGTCTTCTAGTCTGCTGAACAACTATGGGAATGTGACTTGGATTGCTTTAAAAGGATTGAAGGCATATCGGTGATCTGGATTGTTCCAGGTTCACTGTCGGTTGCCACGGGGAAGCAATCATTAAATGTTGCAAAAAAAGCCAAGCTAAACATGGGACATTTTCTTCCACATAAAGAGAATAAAAAAAAATAAAAATGTCATAACATCAAATTATAATTGAGAGACAGAGCAATGACTAGAGAATTATAAAAGACTTAAATGAAACACAACTGGGATTTCACATTCCTTATGAAAATTAAGGTTTTAGAATGAGATAATTAAAGCAAGGATAGCCAGCTCCTAATATGCCAGAATATATAACTCAGCCTGTCATCTTCATTTCTGAGAGTCCCATAGAGCTGGTCAGGAAGCCTGCTGTCAGCCATACGTATCATTCACTAACACATAGCAGTCTCCCCGCAGCCTTCCTCTTATTTGTAGTGGGACGTGCCCTAAACACAAACTATAGGTGGGTCAACATCACATGGAGTGTGCATACATACACTTTTACCAGTCACACTTGTCTGGGCTATGATCAGGTAATAATTGCAGACTAGTTACACGACAGATAAACACACAGTACCTGGGTGCCTCTGTTGGGGGATACTGGATTGACCTGGAAGAGAAGCTGAGTCACACCAACCTAAATGAAGTGGAGACAATAAAGATAAGTCTTGTGGATCTTAGGACTTGTAACAGGAAAAAAATGAGATAATCGGAGAACACAAAGCGAAGAAGCAGCAAACACACACTGCCAGATAACTAAATCTTCATGCAAGTGAATTACTGGCAGGGGAAAGTAGAGGCACATCTTGATGACATGAGAAGTAAAAGAGGTGAAGGTAACAGAAGAAATAGATTAAGAAAGACACTACTTAGTGGACTTAAAAGACTGACCTTTTCGAAACTAATTAATTGGCCAAGGAAAAATAATGTGTTAAAAGACAAAGGGAAATACTAGGAGCTGAGAAGTACTGAAAATATGCAGCTCCTGCCATTACATTGCAGCATATATAACTACTAACATATCATAAAAGGGTAATGTATTTCTCTAAAGAGAGAGAGAAAAATCAAAATAAAAAAAATTTAAAGGTGTTCTTAGGGTTGTTGGGTGTTTGTGGAGAGGGGGTTGCCTTCTGATTTTTGTTTGGGGTTTTTTTTTGTTGTTGAAGGCAGAGGGGAACATACGGACATCAGGGCAGAAACCAGTGTTAACTGCAATACAGAACTAGGGACAGAGAACTGATCCAAATATGTCAGGTTTACTGAAGGAAGCTCAGAATTTTAGAGGTACTGGGGATCACCAACTCTCAATACCTTTCAGATCAATGCTGGCAGAAATAAAGAAGATGCAATTAAATCTGATGTTAATAAAGATATCTGCCCAGTCACATCAACAACAGATCTTTAAGCCATCTACATTGAAATGTGGCAAAATACATCTAGTAAATCAAGAAGTATTTTGGCTTTTTTCTTCCATTTGGTTTTAACAGTAAAACAGCTAGACGAGAAATGTGCAATTATTAATCAAAAATAAGCAGCTCTCCAAAACAAGCAAGCAAAATGAATGAAAATTCAAGTGTGGGGGGAAAAAAAAGAAAAAAAAGTGGGGCTGGAAGGATGAGACCATTTTGGAACAGATGAAAAGTAGCACGCTAGTACCTAAGGTCTGAAGCAAAAACAGCTGATACAGCTCTATCTAGCTTCTAAAAGCTGGGACTCAGATGAAAAATGCTTCTACTACCATAAGGCTTTGAAATACAACAACGAAAATATTTTATTTGGAAGACAAATATACAACACAACCACTAATGATCAAGACCCAGGATAAAGGTCCTCTAGGTTAATAACTAAGTTATTCAGACTTCAGCATGATTTCAGGATATACTATTGGTTTTAATAACAGCACAGCGAACACTGAAACAAACTGTAATTCCTCTTAGAGCCAAAATTGGAACCAACAGAAAGTCTTACCTTTTTAGTTTGTTTTTACCATTTATTATGACAAAATAAACAATTGTGGCATTGACTCACTCTTTAGCATCTGGTCTACTGAACTATGTAATAACCAGGCAGTTTTTATCCTAGGCTTAAGTATCAGTTTTGAATGTCATTTTAATTTGAAGCCTGTTCTTATCCGTTTGTTTTAAGGTCAATAAGGACATCTAATACAGATATGCCGCAGATGATAATGTCTAATCATTCCAGAACCTTCAGAAAATTGTATTCAGTGAAGGATCTTATTTGCAGCTCTTCCATTCTCAACAAATCCATTAATTTTTCACTTATTTGCCTATTAGATTGATAGTATCCCAGCACACTACAGCTTCCACTCTTCGTGATTCTATATAAATATTTCAGCACTACACATGTACTTGCTGTTTCACTCTGTCTCTTACCTGCTAACCTCTGACAGTCTCCGTGTGATAGTTACGGCTAACTGCAGTGTTTTCCTTGCTGTCCCTGCAATAACACGATTGAGGTGATTTTACCAACTACCAACCGCCCTGTGGCAGCCTCACCACAAGGGCGGGTGTGCCCTGAGTGATGAGCTTGTGAGTTCCCTACATTTCCAAATGCCTCTTAAAACCTTTCTTTGCATGTTACGTTCTAACGTACAGATTTAAGGGAAAAGTGTGTTCCATCCGGCTTTCCGAGGTTCTTTCTGCCTGCCTTTTGACAGCATTCGCAGAACAGACCACTTCTATTTTCGATAGCGACTGCCCAGTTTACTACTAAAAACCACCCTTAAAAGAGGTACTCGCTTAATTTTATTTGCCCCTGTAAACTATCATTTTTTAAGTTCAGAAGTCCCTTCACAGGGACGAATGCATATGAACAGCCTCTGAAACCGACCTTCCGCAGCATTTCCATGGTGAGGACTCGCTCCACTCACACGCTTTCCCTCAGCTCCAAACAATAGCACCGCGAGTTGATGCAAAATTTAACAAGAGAAGACCCTTATTTCCCTAACAGATCGCTGCCGAACGAGCGCCAAGCAACGCCACAGCCCCACCCCACCACAAAACAACGTTTAAGAACTTTCCCTCATACTGCCTTACGCACCTCTCGCTCATAGCTCCCGCCAGGCATGCGCGCACGCCTTAAGAGTCTACTTCCCAACGGTCGTGCGCAAGCTGGGAGGAGGGAGGTGCGGGATCGATGGTGCGCGTGCGCGGCGGCTGCTGCTGCTGCTGCCGCCGCCTGAGGGGCCGGGAAGAGGCGGGGCGGGGCGCGGCGCGGCGCGGTTTGAACAGGACGGCGGGGAAGCAGAGTCTGCTCAGCTGCCATGGCCAAACAAGTGGGTCGGGATCAGCAGGGCATCACCTTGCGGGGCAGCGCCGAGATTGTCGCCGAGTTTTTCTGTAAGGGGCTGCCAGAAGGGACTGGCAGGGGGCTCCGGGACCAGGCTGGGAAAAAGAATGGACTGGCTGCTAATAGGCCTCTTGTAGGGTGACATGGCCGCCGGCAGGGACGGCGGACTGGTTGCCTCACACCCCCCCCCTTACTTTCCCCTTCTCCTTGTTGCAGCCTATGGAATCAACAGCATCCTTTATCAGCGGGGCATCTACCCCCCTGAGACTTTCACCCGCGTCCAGAAGTATGGGCTCACTCTCCTCATCACTACTGACCCAGAGCTGAAGAACTATCTCAACAACGTGGTAGAGCAGATGAAAGGTGGTGGAGGCCTGGGGCAGGCTGGGGAGCTGAGGGGGGTTCTTCAGGCTGCCAAGCTAGTACTGCTGGCAGAAGGCTGCTCTGCCCTTCTTGACATGTTTCTGCCAGTGCTTCTCATCTTTTGCACGCTGCAAGTAACTGCTGTGTGTTCTTTCAGAGTGGTTGTACAAGTGCATTGTGCAGCGCCTGGTGGTGGTGATCTCGAGTACTGAAAACAGTGAGGTTCTGGAGCGGTGGCAGTTTGATATCGAGTGCGACAAAACTGCAAAGGATGAGAAGTAAGTAATGGTGCTCCTCTACATCTGCTCTTCCCTGTATCTAGTAGCTGTGCAGATATAAGACGATACATGCCATGTGTATCTGTGCTGTTCTGGTTCCTCGGAGCAGTTGAGAGAGCTGTAGTTCACTGAGCATGGGAGATGTGTCTTCAAACCTTACAAAGCCTTCCTTCTTTCTTACTGCTCATCCTTATGTTTGTAAACTGTAAACTATATGAAGCAAACATAATCCTCACGTGATTTTTTTTTTTCCTTCTGTAAAGCATGAGATCAGGACTTGATTTTTAATCTTCAACAAAGTATATAAAATCCCATACCAGGTATATGCCCTTAAGTACTACTACTTTGCGTTGTTACATCAAAATGTTTTTATCCATTCTGGACTGAGAATAAATGTCACAGTTCCTTACGAATACTGTGAAGCTTCACAACAGTAAAGGTAAACTATCACTTAACTTTTCTAAGCCTACCTATCCTAGGCCATAGTCACTACTATAAAAATTCTGTAACAGACCAACAGAGCTGAATTAGGAGAACTATATTTGAAGAAAACTGTCAGGATGGTAGAAAGTTTCTTTCTTAACAGAGTTTTCCTATTTTTCCAGTGAACTGCGAGAAAAATCTCAGAAAGTTATTCAGGATGAAATTCGATCTGTTATCAGACAAATCACTGCCACGGTAACTTTTCTGCCACTGTTGGAAACTGCCTGTGAGTATTGACTTCACTGACGATATTGGTTACTTCTTCTAGAAACTTCAACCTTCCTACTTTAGAAAATATTTTCTGCTAACTTTGAGGCTTTTTGGTTATTACATGTCATATACCACCACATTTCTGGGACCACATTTTGTTAGACTGAGACAAGGACAGAACTCAGAGTAGCTTAACTAAATGAAACTAGTATATGTACTCTGAGGAATGTAAGCTTTCACAAATAATTATTTTGCGGCTAGCTGTGGACAGGCTTGTGTAAGTAACTCTTGAATTCATATGAAGCGCTCCACAATTATTTTAACGTTTTAAAAAAAACCCTTGCATCACACTTGCTTGAGAAAACTAAAATGGCTACATATGAATATAACCAGGACTTGTTTTTCATGTTTCAACTATTATTTTTCCCAGAACTAGTATCAGTGTAATTTCTGTGAACCTTGGTACACGTCTCAACTCTAGAAGATGTGCCATCTTATGCATGAGTTAATTTGTTCCCACTTACTTACAGGTGCCTTTGACTTGCTGATATACACAGATAAAGATTTGGCAGTGCCAGAAAAGTGGGAAGAGTCAGGACCACAATTCATAGCCAATTCAGAAGAGGTTCGTCTTCGTTCCTTCACTACTACAATCCACAAAGTGAACAGCACAGTGGCTTACAAAAAAGATTCCTTCCCATAAGCTATGGGGCAGGGGGTTGTACATACCCTTGTATAGTTTCTGTTCCTAGGGTAGCTAAGTCATGAACACATCATTACTGTTGCTTTTGCTGATACAGAAAAAAGGCGATGTGTTTATGATGACATGGGGTAACACTAGACCGAGCTGACACTGTTTCTAAAGGTCTAAATAAGGTATTTGTTATGATATTTCAACTCTTATTAATATGAGCTAAATTACTAGCGCTAAACATTCACATTAATAGAAAAACTGCCTGAATCTGAGATTAACTGCTAGAATTGTCCTCAGATCCTGCTACTTCAGTATTTTTTTTTATAAACTGCTACCTATTAGCAGGCTTAAGTTTACTCTCAGAAAATCTCACTCCTGACATGCCAGTTTTTTTGTGTAAAAGCCTGGGCTGTTTTATTACCAGAAACAATCCTAAAACTAATTGGCAGAACAATTCCAAAGTGACTTGTACCTCTTTACCAATGAAAGCAGCTTGTTTATCAGGAAAATCTTACAGATGAAGCCTTGTATATTGATGACTGTTGGGCTTGAGACTGGGGGATGGTGTTTTACTAAGTATGTGTATGTCTCTACTGTCTGTCAAGCAGTCTATGTCTGTAATTCTTGTTCTACAAAATAAAGGTTGAAACTGTATAGCGTTCTCTAATTCAGTCTGCAGTACTTCATCCTTTAGCTGGTTTTATGAATCCTACATTAAGTTTACAACTACTGTAGAACTAATCCCCTAAAGGCATTGTAACTTTTCCCTTTCAGTCTCAAAATGAGTGCTGTGGAGTCACTCTGAAATCCATTCATGGATTGTTTCCCCCACTTAAGTCTTCAAGGAACAGTATAGTCACAGTGCCGGAATGATTTAGCACAGTGCCTTCCATATTTGTTAAACAGCATTCCTCTTGTGTTATTTGCTCATTTTTACACTAGAAGAAACTAGAGATTTAAAACCAAAGGTTTAGGTTCTTCAGTGTTTTTTGTTCATGTCCTTCACCAATCTCTGCTGAAGCAGAGTATTTACCTCTTTCCACTCTTCTAGAGCCATATACACACAATTCTTCCTGCTATAACAGTGTATTTTTAAAAGTTTATTAAAAAAACCCACAACTTTAAACATATACTCTATCACTCTATTACAAAGTTTCTGAGCTCTTTATCACAAAATAGCTCGCTCCAGCAGTGTGAACCTAACACAAGTGAAAATGCAGCCTTTTGTAAATCACTAGCATGAAAATAATTGCTTTTTAAAATAAATAAAATCTAGGTACTTCAAAAATGTTACACTGTTCACTACTAGGGCTTGCACTGCAGCAACAGAGGAACACCTGTTTCCTTCTGCCTGTCAGCAATATATGTTGAAGAGATGACTGCACCACCCCTTTAGCCTTAAGGAAGTGCACTTCAAGGCATGAAGCTTCAAGTGTTTCCACTGGGGAGTACAGGATGGAAAGTGTGAGCGGAAATCAAATGTACATTTAAATAAGGAACTGACAACCACTGCTTTATACCAGATATTGATATACTATTGTACAAGGGAATATATGGATGTATGTACAAAGGGGGTTAAGTAAACCGTACAGAAATGTACAAATGTCCATACAAGAGAATATATAAACCATACAGGGGGTTATACAAGGGGATACCAAGTTAAACTGCTTGACTGCTTAACATTTATATTGCTCAGCAAATACCTGTCGTGCTTACCATGCAGTACTAGAGCATCAGCTACTGATAATGAAAGACAGTTACTTAATTCTCGTAAAAAGCAGCTTTTGCAACTTGGATATTAACCAGACTCCTGAAGACTCCTAGAGAGCATGTGCAGCAACAAAAGGTGAAACATTTAGACTGAAGAAAACTCCCTTCATCCTGAGACCCCTGCCCAACGACCACCAGGAGGCACTGCACATGCACAAAGGACTTTTTGCTCATTATAATTCGAAGCGGGAATAAGACATAAATATGTATAGATGTATTGAGTAACCTAATGCATATGATTAACTTTAGAGGATAAATGTAAAGGGAAGACGCCGCTGAGGTGCGCATGCCTTTGGAGGAGCTATCCCCCATGCGCCTCAGCTGAATAAACGCATACCTACTTTACAACTTTTAACAAGTTGTGGAGCTAATCCGCGTTATCAATATGAGATCAGGAAGTGACAGGTATAGAGCCAGCAGTAATGAGTATTAAAAAAAAAAAACCTGTGTTGCAGAGATGCAGAAGTCAGATTGTTCCAGGGAGTTCAAGTCACTTTTTCCTTGTACCAAGCACAATTTATTTGCTTTAAGAAGGACCAGCCCAAAATCCCATCTCCATAACCAGCTGTGTATTTTTAATTTATAGAGAAAAGTACATAAAAATATATACAGTCAAGAGCTAGAGTATATCACTGGACAGAGATAACGTCCATGAGAACTGCATATGAGAAGGAACAGGGTCCAAATCCTTAAGTTTTCACAAAGACCCTGCAGAACAGCAAAGAAAAAAAAGAAGTCACATGAATGCAGTCTCCCAGGAGCCAGACCCTTATGGAGGTATCCAACAGATTTGCTGACACCTAATGGGACCCACACTCTCCATTATTTTCCCTACCATACACATCATTTCTGTAGAGTGAAGAATCAAAAAGAAGCCCCCCTCATGTTCTGTGGCAGTTATTCTTAGGAAACTCAATAAAGGATAAGATTCAGAAGTTATACAACAGGCATTCCTCACCTGACTAGTTCAGCTGACGTATAAGCTGGTTGATTGCTTCGCCTCTGCAGCCAGGCTTACCCATTTCCTTGAGGAAACCTACTTTGTTACGTGAAGCATGGCGAGCCACTGACAGATGGAATGGCCAGAGAAAATTCGTGACTTTCTTGAAATGCTTCCCAGCTGAATGGATCTCATGAATAAGGTCTTCCAGGCAAATAATACCACAGTCCCCTGCAGGGAAAAAAAACAAAATTAAAAAACAGTCAACCAGAAATCAGTAAAATAACAAAAAGCTGCCTGCTCCCTCCTGCCCCCACCAAGATGTACTCAAGACGCCAACTTTATTATCTCTCCTCACACTACATCAGAATTGCCATTCCTCCATATACAGGTATTGCAAGTTTTTCCTCCCTCCCTCTTAGGTCACATTACAAACTCGTAACATCCTCCTCTTCCCTCAATTCATTTCTTCATTCTCCTCCTCACCTAAATGTTCTTCTATCAGCATATTGTCTGTCAGAGGCATCCTCTTTTTCTTAATCTTGGCTTGGCCCCGTTTCAGGATGAGCTCTCGTACAGATTTCAGGTTAGGGTGCCTGTACAAAAGAAAACATCAGATCTTTTAACAAAGAGACATGAGACACAGGGAAAGCCTATCCTACTTCTCTGGTGGCAAAGTGACTAAGCTATGACCTTTACATGCAAACTATTCCCAAGTCACAGACTGGTACTCACCCCCACGCAACATACGGTTCCACAATCCGCAGCATCTTCAGCAATAACGGAGTCAGTTTAACAAATATTCCAGTAAAGGTTTTTCTGAGCCGCAGCAACTCTATCACTCTTCTTACTCTCTTGCTCACCCCCTTAATACTGAGTCAGAAAACAAATACTATTAGTAACCAGGTTTCTCTAATACAGCAACAAAAGGCCTCAGATTACCTGCAAGGAGGTATGTCTAGGTTGATCATGCTTCCTTTGCTTAGACATGACAGCTATACATCGTAGCAGTAATAAAGGGAAGGAGTAACACAAGTTTCTTACTCTGCAATACGCACAACAAAGGCTAGTTTGTGCTCCTGAGGTACAGCCATCTGCGCAGGTCTCTGTTCCATGCGCCTCAGCCGGGTGTCATCTCGGTGTCTGCGCCATGAATCTCGAACAAAAGCCTCCAGGCGTTTAAACTGGAGCTGTTTTCCCTTCTGGTGCTAAAGGCAAAAGGATAAAAGGTCATCACCATTCCCAGCAGTCTGAGGGGTTTGCATCTCCAAAGGCCAAGAGAAATTCAGAACTTGATGAACTATACTCTTCTTACTTTTCTCCAGAACTGGAAGAAAATAAAATTGGTAATCTAAGCCCAAAACAGACAGAACTGAGGAAAACCATACAAATTTACAAGTAGCTAGCTAGAATTCATATACAGTGAACTGACAGTTTTTCCCCTCAAGAAAAAATATACACTAGAAAAAGCAGAACAAGACCTATAATACTTCTAGGCATAGCAGGCATAGGAGAAATCAAATGGAAGCATCTACAGCCACAGACAAGACAGAGCTTCACAACTGCATACACAGCTCAGCCAGTCACTGAGAGAGGCAGAAACAACATTATGTGTCTGCAGAACAGATGCTACAACAATACCCTGGTGTGACTCAAAATTACCATCCCAAAGAATAAAACCAGCTTTAAAGTCCTCTTCTACTAAGGCAAACAGGCAACAAAACAACCAACATCCAAGCATTCAAATAACTATTAAGTATCACTAACTTAAATACAGAACATCCAGAGCACTTAGGGAAAAAAAAAAAAATCAGAATTATGGGAAAATTTAGAGCTTTTTTTTTTTTTTTAAGATATTTAAATGCCTATCCTTAGCTTAGCTCAGGAACAAGTACATCCACCTAAATCATATGGTAACTACCTTGCATATTCAACTCCTAATATTTTACATGCACTACTGTCTAAATTATATGTTATTTTAAATTAAAGAATCTGATGTTATGTGTCTTCTATTTCACCTTAGATATTACCTATAAAATCATTCTGAATTTTCAAAACGAGAAGCCCTATTCAAAATCTCATCACTAAGGTAATTTTTCTAATTAGAATCTTACATGTAGCTATTTAACATTATTGCTTATGCCTCCATTTCCACCTTAGAAATACAGCAAGCTACTGAGATATTTAAAAACACAAATGCAGTATCTATCAAAAATGGCTGGAGCTTTGCACATAACTGCATCAACTCCAAAGAACAGTCACTGGGAAAGCTTCAAACCACTTCCAAGACAGGCACCTGCTATATTATCTGAGATATAGCAGGACATTTCTGAGCAATTCTTAAATATAAAGGTTTGCTGTGCTCTGCAAGCCTGGAAGCCACATGATGTGTGCAAGGAGTCTCTGTATTAGGAACACGTGCCACCCTACATGCAGAAAAAGGATTCATGATGACCTATGCTCTAACAGATTTATCTAGCTCATGACAGGCAGCTAACTCTAAACGTGCTCCAGAAAAGCACACCTTCTCCATCAAGGTTTATGGTGCAAAGGTGAACTAGTTTCAGACAGTGTTAATCCCACGGCAACAAAACAACTCAGGAGCATTACATTTTATCACGCGTGGCTTTACACACAGGCACCCTGGTAATCACTGATCTAAGAGGAACTTCATTAAGCTCGTGTTTCAGTATAACAAGCCAAAAAGTTCTGCCCTCTTTAGAGGCTTCAGAGACACACGGAGAAAATGCTCAAACCACTTAAGAAATGGACTCAAGCTTCCCCTCAAGAGACAACCCAAAGGATCATCCTGCTATCAATACAGTGTCAGCACCTAGCTTTTGCCCACCCTCAGGGCTCGGGCATCCCCCTCGCAGATAAAGCTCATTACTCAGATCGTTTCTAAGCCTGCAGGGAATCACGATTTCCTCCTCCGAAAAATGTGGACAGACGGCTGCTGCAACGCTGCAGATCCGCTCTGGACTGCAGTTCCTTACAACCAGGCTCCTGCCGCCAGCCGCCAACTCCTCCACGCGTCAGCTCCCGGCTGCAAAGCCGGGCCGGGGACCGCCGCCCCGCATTCCTCCAGCGAGCCCCTACCTTGCGCTTGTTGAGGAGCGCCTGCTTGGCCTGGGTAGCCTTGATGGCCTGGTAGACCTTCCTCTTCTTCAGCAAGTTCTCCGGCACCAGCGGTATCCGCCTCCTTGGCCTGCGAGGAAGGAGAAGCCGGTCACATCCAACACCACCGCAGCGCCCAGCCCTGCCACCGCGCAGTCCCCGCGGATGGCGGCGGACACCCACTCCGCCGCCACGCCACGCCACGCCACACGACACTCACTCTTCCTCCGCCATCCTGCGTAGTGCCACTGCCGCGCGTGCGCCGAGGCTGTGTGATGGCCGGCCGGGCGGTGCTCTGCGGCTCCTCCCCGCCTTTACCCAATGAACCTGAAGCGCACCGAGGCGTTCGCATGGGAAGGGGAGCAGCGGGGGAGACTGGCTCCTTGTTATCCCGGCCGTACTGTGTCGGAGGGGAGGAGTGCGGGGGTAGTGGCGGCTCTTTGAAAGCCTAGAAGCTAACGGTGAACCCTGGAAAGTCATCCTGCCTCATCAGGGACTGCTTTGACACCAGATGCCTTCTCCACCTCGCTTCAGAGCTCCCAAAGAATGCTGGATGAGAAAAAAAGTAGTAATAAAATAATTTTAAAAACGTGTTATCTGTAAGTCCCCTCAGCTCTTCCAGCTCGTGTGGCAGCCCCTGCCCATGCCATGGTGACATTGTGGAGGCAACCAGGATAGGAGCTCCCTTCTCCCATACATTTCACTGGTACCAGGCAGAAATACTGGCTGCTACGTGGCGGCGGGACAGCTGCCAGTGTGGCTGCGCTGGAAGTTGTGCATCAGGCTCAGACCTGCTACGTGTGTTGTGGGAGCAAGATAGAATCCATATTTGACAACGCTTCAGGCCCTAAGCACCTTCCCACTGCTGCTTCACCCAGCTTAAAAAGTTTG
Organism: Lathamus discolor; assembly: GCF_037157495.1. Lineage (NCBI taxonomy): Eukaryota > Metazoa > Chordata > Aves > Psittaciformes > Psittacidae > Lathamus > Lathamus discolor. The sequence continues at coordinate 89,432,040 of NC_088884.1, read as the reverse complement.
AAGGCTAGTGTCGCCCCTGTTGTGAGTACTAAGGACTAGAAATAACAAGCTTGCGGGGCTGTTGCCCCCAGCAGCTTGTTTGGCCGTGTCCAAAAGTCACTCTCAGGGTGTACATGTCCCTCGCCCTAACTCTTCTGGTCTGAGACAGATGTCTCACCACACCAGAGGCCTGTGAGGAGGGAAAAAACTTTTTCAGAAAGATCTTGTCTTTCAGCCTCTCACCAGAACGCCCTAGGGAAATTGTCAGTTTTCTCTCCCTCCCTAGTGCCTTCCAAGTCCTGCCCCCAAACAGCAGGTCCTACCTAAAGGTGCAAGTAGACCCAAGTGAGGACTCGTGTGCCACACAGCGCATCTGAAGTGCAGGTGGGCAGCTGGTCACAGGCACTTCTGAGGAAAGGATCTCAAATGTGGCCAGGGTCCTTGTGCTGGGTGCAGCAGTAGCAGTCATTTTTTCCTTCTTAGTAGCTGGTGCAACGCTGTGGTTTTGACTTTCAGCCTGGGAACATCGCTGATAACACCGATGTTTTTAGTTACTGCTCAGTAATGTTTACTCTGACCAAGGACTTCCCGAGTCTCATGTTTTGCCAGGGAGGAGGGGAAGCCAGGAGGAAGCAGAGACAGGAAACCTGACCCAAACTAGCCAAAGGGGCATTCCATACCACCACACATCATGCCCACTGGAGGCAGTTACCCGGAAGGGCTAGATCACTGCTCAGGTCAGGCTGGGTATCGGTTGGCAGGTGGTGAGCGGTTGTATTCTCTTCCCTTGTTATTTCCTTTATCATTATTATTATTGGTGGCAGCAGTAGTGATTTGTGTTATACCGTAGTTACTGGACTGTTCTTATCTCAGCCCGTGGGAGTTACATTCTTTCAATTCTCCTCCCCATCCCTCCAGGAGCGGGGTGGGGGAAGAGAGAGAGAGAACAGCTGTGTGGTTTCTGGGTTTAAACCATGACAGTCCTGTAGAGCAGAAAGAAAGATGACCTCCCCATTGAAGCAGTAGGTACTTGTGAGGAGGCAACATAGCATTTCTACCTGTCTGGAGAGCGGGGTGGTTATGGAGCAAGGGGCTGGGGCTCGGGATTTCTTGTGCAGAACTGTCAGAAGGGGAGAGTAGGACAGGTGGTTTGGACAAGAATCTAACCCATAGATGGTGCTATAGCCTCAGACTAATGGGATGTTGTTGCATCTGATGAGGTTGTATTCCTGTTCTGTTGCTTCCTCTTTACCATGTTGGGTAGAAGAGGGATGTGTACCTGACCTGTACATTGGACCTGTATTTTCTCCTCTATTTGATCTACACCAACCATAATTTCCTCTTTAATTTAAGAGCTGTGAGCTTGAGTCTTTTACTAGAAAGCTCAGTTGATGTCAGAGTTTAACTGCTTACTTCAGTGAAGCTGCAAACCTTCACCATACTGTCAACTAGGCCACTTCTACTTTGACACCCAATACTTGAATATCTGTATTTAGAAACATGATGCCACACTCCAGAACCTGTTCAAGCACATACATATATACTCTGCAAAAACACACCCCATGTTGTAACCAAACCTAGCTTCCTATCAACTGTTCTCTGGTGCAATCTTTTGGATTATGAGATAGAAAACAACAAGCTTAAGAAATAAATCATATGAAACTTGCACTGAAGAAAATTAGAAGCAAATCCACAACTGCATAATTTCGCTCTAACATTAGGGTAAATTGCACCGTACAAAAATAGCTGAAATTTCTGGTAGCTCATGACAGAAAATGTGGCCCGTTTAAATCTACAAATGGATGTGCTTTGTTTAACAGAAGGGAAAAGCAAAAGGGAACTTAGGTATTTAATTATTAATGGTAAGGAAACAATAAGTAAATGTTTCAAGTGCTGTTGCTATCAAATGTCACGCAGCATACACAGGCTGACTTGTTAAATTTTAACTAATAGTTATATTACTGAATAACTACTCAAATGTTCTTGTTTGCAGGGTTACTCAAGAAAAATACTGTCACTTTCCTAGGCAGCAAGCTGTTGTAAACTGACATTCAGCAGTGAAATTCTGTTCTCTCCTTTTTTCTTGACAAGGCCTTTTCTTGACATTTTCTGAGATTTCCATGAACTGTTACAGACAAATTTAATGACTGCGCACTTACAATAGTCACCAGTGATACATCATTTAATACATCAGTGATGGATTAAATGACTTCTCCTAGTTTATAGATCATTTATAATGATAGATAAAATCCTTTTAAAAACCGGAATATCTAGTCATGCTCCTTTCAATCACTGTCATTCAATGACTTCCCAAAGCAGTTAGTAGCTCCCCATCAGTATTTTTGATGAAGCTCGATGTAAGTGCATTTCCTCCAGTCTTCACCAATGCATCTCACATAAGTCCCAGAACCCACCCAAAGAAACTGCTTTTGAAAACAAGGTTTTATATAATTCAAAAAGGCCTGTTGGTTTGGGGAGGGTGAGAGGGGAAGGCAGAGGTCACATTTAAGGACCAAAATTGAATGCATTGTATTAGAAATAAGTCATCTATAAAAGAAAGATGCATCTTTTCCTCAGTAGACTGTAGCCATTTTTTATCCTGTACTCCATGGATGTAGTTTGCACCATCATTAAAAAAATAAAATAAAATTAGAATATAATGCTTAGCAAAGCATGTTACTGATACGCAGACTGACTCCACAACTCATTAAAGTTGTAAAGTAGGTATGCTTTTATTCAGTGCTGAGGTGCATGGGGATAGTTCCCTCAAAGTATGCACACCCAGGGTCATTTTTCCCTCTACATTTATTCTCTTAAGGTATACATATGCATTAGATTACTCAATATGCCTATACATATTTAGTATCAATACTAGCGCAGAAGGTCTTCTGTGCTGTTGTGAGGAGATGGTGTTTGAAAGGTTGAATAGAGATCAAAATTCAAATGCTGCAGGTAGTTATCTTTACAGAATGAGCAAGTTTTTTTCTCCATCCTGGAACGGAAGAAGTTGTGTTTTCTTGGTTTGTTTTTTCTTTTTTTTTTTTTTTTTTTGGAAAAAAAGCACCTCTCAGAATGCTTTGTCTGAGTTATTTGCCTTTACGACTAAAACCTGGAATATTTTACAGCTGAGAAAGCGACCCTGCTGTCATCACACTGGTCCATATTGGAGTGCTGTTGCAGCACACCCACAACTTACTGCCACAGTTCCTGCCTGCCTTGTGTTGAAAACTCTTCACGATGCATCTACAATGTCATTAGGTCCTGCAGAGCTACCGAAAAGCAGGTCCCTTCATTATGCCTGGGACTTCTAGAACATTAGAGTAAACAAAAGACAACAATGGTGGATCACCTCCCTTTTGATCCCCTGGTGCTGAATATGTAAAGTCACACCCAGTGATCTTAGTAAAATTACAAATACAAAAATTAGAATGTTTCTTAACAGTGACGATTTCATTATCATTATCTATCCTCGCAAAAGCACAAGCAGTTCTTAAGCACACACGTATATACAATATATACAATATATATGCAAGTACAGTCCTTTGAGTAATGTCTGGATGAATTTCAAAGTGACAAATGCCTTGTTCTGTATCAAGGCATATGTCCTTAGTATCAATTGCGTTTCTTCTCAAGCTTTCACAGTTCTAGTTGGAAAGGCTTCTGGACAATATGAAAAGGTATCCTTTAATGCCAACAAGTATCTATATCCCCCTTTTCTTGGCAGTTCTGTAAAGTCGATCTGCCACTGTTGTCCTGGTTCGTTGCCCCTCCCAATTTGACCCGTTTTGGATTTAGGATTACTTTTGGGGTTTGTTTGGAGGCAGAGATCACACTGGTGAGTTACATGCTGAATAGTAGCATACAGAGTTCTAGCCATAATTTTGCTTATCAAACACTTATACAAAGCATCCACTCCCCAGTGTGTTTTTGATGTTCATTCTTTACTAAGGACCATAACAAAGATGAGGGAACAATTATCTTCCCCTGTGGTGTACTAGCCCACCCTTCCTCATTAAATATTCCATCTTGATCTATAATCAGTTTCTGATCTTCCTTATTATAGTTTGGCTTACTTTCCAGAGAAATTTTCCCATCAGGAATTAAAGCTCCTTCAATTGTTATCTCACCTTTTGCCGCTTCTTTTGCCTCTCCGTCTGCCAGCTCATTTCCTTCCTCTAATTCTGAGCTCACCTTCTGGTGTGCCTTGACGTGCATAATTGCCACCTTCTCAGGTAGTTGGACTGCTTCCAACAGTCTCAATATTTCTTGTGCATGTTTAATGTTTTTTTTTCTCCTTGTGAATTCAACAGTCCTCTCCTTCCAAATGGCGCCATGTGCATGCACAACTCCAAATGCGTATCTTGAGTCTGTATAGACATTTATGCTTTTTCCTTTTGCCAGTTCCAGAGCTCTAGTCAGAGCAATCAGTTCTACCTTCTGTGCAGAGATGTCTATGGGTAATGGTCCGGATTCTATTAGCTAACTGCATATCCAGCATGCCATTTCCCACTGATGACATAGCTGCTCCCATCAGTAAACCAGGTTTCCGCGTCATCTAAAAGGGTATCTTTCAGATCCAGACTACTGGAATATGTGGCCTCAATAGTCTCCAGGCAGTCGCGGTGTACTGGTTCTCCTTCGTTTCTGCTGAGGAAAGAAGCTGGGTTGACAATGTTAGTTACCACTATCTCTACATTATCTTGCTCCACCACTCTACCGTGATGGCTTGATATTTCAGAAACCTTTGTGGGGAAAGCCACTGCCCGCCTTTCACTTTCAGCACTGCAGACACTGTATGGGACACCCGCATAGTCATTTTCTGCCCAGGGTGAATCTTGGGATGTTTAGTACGACTGCTGCAACGGCCCTGAGGCATCCAGGCCATCCTTCAGCTGCAGAGTCCAATTGCTTAGAAAAAAAAGTAACTGCTCACCGGTACAGGCCCAAGTCCTGTGCTAAGGCAGTTCCTTGTTTCTCATGGGAGAAAAGAAAGAATGGTTTACTCACGTCTGGGAGCCTTAAGGCTGGTGCCGACATCGAGGCGTGCTTTTTTTAACTGGTGGAAGGCTCAAGTGGCTTCCTTTGCCCACTGAAGATTCTTGTTGTAGTGCATATAGAGGCTTAACAATCAGTCCATGATGGTAGATCCACAATCTACACCATCCTGTCATACCGTCCAGGCCACACAGGCCTCTTCTGTCTGGGTAGCTATTAGGATGTTGTCTATGTACTGCAATAACTTCCCCTCTTTTGGTGGGGCTTCCCAGGACTCTAAGTCTTTTGAAAGTTGTTCTCCAAACAGGGTGGGACTGTTCTTAAATCCCTGAGGCAACACCGTCCACGTGAGCTGGATTTTGCACCCACTCTTAGGGCTTTCCCATTCAAATGCAGAGATTTTCTGGCTGGATTCATGGAGAGGGAGGCAAAAGAAAGCATCCTTCAAATCTAGAATGGTAAACCAAGTTAGCTCTGATGTTAAGCATGTTAGCAAAGTGTATGAATTTGCTACTACAGGGTAAGGATCCTCAGTTATGTTTTTAACAGCCCATAAGTCCTGTACCACCCGGTATGACCCATCAGGTTTAGGAATAGGTAAAATAAGGGTGTTAAAATCAGATTGGCACTCTTTTAGCAGTCCTAGCTGTAGGAAATTTTCAGTCATTGGGCAAATTCCTTCCCTGTCTTCCCTTTTCAGGGGGTATTGTTTAATCCTGAGTGGCTGTTTTCCCTCCTTGAGCTTAATCTGTATCGGGGGTGCATTACTGGCCCTTGCAGGTATGTTTGTAGCCCGTACCCCTGGAAATACCTGATCCAGTATATTCAATCTGACTTCTCCCTCGACATGATTAGTGATCAAAACTAAGCTTTAACATCTCTATGTACTGGTGGTTGTTTACTTTTAAAGTGATCTCGCCTCCTTTGAATGTAATGGTCACTCCCAAGTGTTCTAACAAATCTCTCCCCAAAAGAGCTTTTGGGGAGTTAGGCATATACAAAAACTTACGGATGCCTCATTGTTTTCCCAATTGGTATTTTAATAGTTTACAAAAATAAGCCTTTTCACCTTAGCCAGTTGCCCCTTTTACCATAATATAATCATCCCCAAAGGCATTAAAGCTTTGTTTAACACTGAATACGTTGTGCCCGTATCAACCAAAAATTCCACTTCCTTTTTTTTTTTTTCTTTTGTCCCCTAGCTCCATTATAACCAGTGGATCTGCTAGGGAAGATTCCCCTGGTCCCTGTCAGTCTAGTTCCAATTCAGTCACTGGAGCCACCCCATGGCACTCCCCCCTCGGCAGGGCAGTCTCATTTCCAGGGTCCAAACTCCTCATAGCACTCACACCGATCCGGTTCCACAGAAGAGGAGCCCACTCCCCCACCCCTGCCCGACATTCCTCCTCCATCAGTTTCAAAGCAACCATCGCAGCATGACCCAGCTTTTTCTTTTCTACCTGTTCCCGATTCCTATACACTCTCCATGCTTCCTCCTTCACTCCCATCCACATTTACTTAACAACCCCTCAGTCCCGTCTGTCAACATGTCTGTTCCCACTTATTTGCCCCAGCAACAGCACTTCCTGTTTAACCCTTTGAATGTGCTGCTTGTTGCCAGTGACAGTAATTTCCTCCTCCTTACCAATATCTGATAGGACAGAGGCAGAGGGTGCTACTCTTGGAGGTACCTGTTATATATAATTTTCCTGATTACTGTCCCAATATCACGGGCTGAACAACATCTCTCCAGCTTAGCTTTCTGTTTTTCCCTGTCCTTTTCCAAAACCAAAATTAGGGATCTGGCAGAGCTATATTAACTTCACATTCTGTCTGCCGCTCCGGGTGGTTTCTTAAAGTGAAAAACATATCTGCATACATTACTTCATCCCATTTTCCTGGCCACCTCAAAAACAACAGTAATTGTAAAAATGTATTATAATTCAGAGTTCCATTTTTAGGCCATTTCTCCTCATCTTCCAAAGTATATAAAGGCCACCATTGATTACAATATTTTATCAACGTTTTCTTGTTTACTGAGCCTCCAGAAGACCCTCCCAGTTCTTTCCAATGTGCCAAAATGTAACCCAATGGGTTTTTCTTCAGAATTCCCTTATTTTGACCGGCTCCCATTTCAAACAATCTCTTACAAATCTCTATAGCTTCTTTTTCCCAGTGCTCTACAAATGCACTTAAAAAAAATATGAGAGCACCTACACACAGGTTTCATGATATTCTCAGGGGATTCAGTAAAATATCATCTCTGGGTTCTGCAGATCAACTCCTGTCATTAGATCATGGTTTCGGTTCCAGCAAAATTTACACTGCCCTAGTATCCATGGTAGGTTCCACTGTTCAAAAGTTATTATGCACCCATATGTGAGGTTACAAGCCTCTGGTACTGAATGTAAAGTCCAAGCCTCAAGAGTAGGACTACAGATATTAGAGGTTATATTTCTCTTATACAGCCACTGGGGCGCAGAGAGGAAACTCTTCGTAAACCCCCCCGTTTGCCATGGTTTACTTTTGTCGACTCCTCCCACACCGCTTAAACACTGTAATCTTTAACACTAGCGACAGACATATACACACACAAAACACTTAGACACAACACAAAACAAATACATTTTGTCCGTCTCCAGCCGCTCTCCTCACGGAGAACACAGAACCGCGGATCAGGACTCCACACTCGCTTCGTAGCTATGCCACGTCTCAGCCACACAAAACATTGTCATGGTTTAAACCCTGCCACACAGCTCGTTCACTCACTCCCCCCTTTCTTGCCCTCCCTCTACTCCCAGCCGGACGGAGAGGAGAACTGAAAAGAATGCAACTCCCACGGGCTGAAATAAGAACAGTTTAGTAACCAAGGTATAACACAAACCACTACTGCTACCACAAATAATGATAAAGGAAATAACAAGGGGAAAGAATACAACACCTCAACACCAGCCAACTGATAACTTGCCCCACCCCGACCAAGCACCGACTGATACCTAGTCCAACCCCGCAGTGCACTAGCCCTTCCAGGTAACTCTCCATTACATCCTGGGCATGATGTGCTGTGTTATGGAATACCTCTTTGGTCAGTTTGGGTCAGGTGTCCTGTCTCTGCTTCCTCCCAGCTTTCCCTCCTCCCTGGCAGAGCATGAGACTCAGAAAGTCCTCGGTCAGACTAAAACATTTGTGTTATCAGCTCTGTTCCCAGGCTGAAAATCAAAACAAAGTGCTGCACCAGCTACTAAGAAGGAGAAAAATGACTGCTACTGCTGAACCCAGGACAGTACCCACCCCTTATTCCATACCATTCACGTCATGCTCAGATCCCACCTTTTCAATATACCATCACTCTTTTCTCAGTGCACTCTTATCGTAGTGCACGGACCAGTCCCTATAAAGCTGCTGAGTCCATTTGGTCCATGATGGCAGACTCCATCTCTTGTAACAGTCTCTCAGAGCAGGAGAGGCTGTGTGCAGTATCACACGTGAATAACCTGGTCAATAGTGTCCATTGCTAAGTACACCCCTCAATCATGAGTCCATCTCTATGTTGCATCTCTGCCCTGATGGCCTAAAGTGCCATGGGCCCACCAGGCTCAAAATAATTCACTGTCCCCTTCAGCAGTTTCTGCAGCTTGTTGCTGGAGACTCCATACAGCTGCCTTCCATCTCCGATGCTTCCAAAGCACTGAAGGGGGTTGCAGTGGACTGGATACTCACTCATACCTTCCCACACACCCTGCCACTCATGACTGCCCAGCCTTGGGGAAAATCTCCTGCTCCTCCTATATCGTTGTCTAACTCAAGACCCAAACCCGATTCTGTTTAACTTTCAAGATCAGACAAAATGGCAGTGGGTAAAACACACTCTGTGTGTGTGCCAACATGCTGATCCCCATCACATTCAGCAGGCAGGTCCCAAGGGTACCCAAAGGCCATTCAAAACCTTCAAAACTCTCAAATGACGCTGCTGTACTTGTCACTGGGGCTGCTGTAGCTGCTGTGCTTGCCGGCTCTCTCACCATCAGCTTCTCTTTTTCTGATTGCAGATCTTCCTTCTCTGCCTTGCTGGGAAATGCTGCATGGACTCCTGCATCTTCTTGGAGCTCGGCAGGCAGCTTCCAGGGGATGCTCTCGGCTGTCGCAGGCCTGGGCTCAGCTGCAGGGCTCAGCTCTTCTGCCGCCTCCTTCCCGGCCTCCGGCCCCGTTCCCGCTGCTGTCTTATCCCCGGGGCCGCTCTCCCGGGCCGCTTCAGCTGCCACCAGCTCCCGAGGCCACTCCCCCTCGGCTCCCCACAGCCTCACGAAGACGGAGGTGAGGACAAGGGCCAGGATGGTGAAGAGCAGAGGGACGGCCAGGTACAAGTCCACGGCCACGTCCATCCCGCCCTGCTGCCGGAGCCCACCCATATTACAAGTCATTGCCATAAAGTACAGCAAAACAATAACCTTAGCCCAAGCCCCACACCTGATAAACACTAACGCAGCAAATACCAGCTCTAAGTAATGTACAGCATTCTGAAACTGTGAGATCAAAAGGAACAACTTTGAGAGCCAATAAATCAGCATTGTGACAAGTGACTATTAATCCGGTCAGATCTATTATTATCTCAACCCTTCGTGCCCCGTGTTGGGCGCCAAAAAGAACTGTCATGGTTTAAACCCTGCCACACAGCTCGTTCACTCACTCCCCCCTTTCTTGCCCTCCCTCTACTCCCAGAGGGATGGAGAGGAGAATCAAAAAGAATGCAACTCTAATGGGTTGAGATAAGAACAGTTTGGTAACTAAGGTATAACACAAATCACTACTGCTACCACAAATAATGATAAAGGAAATAACAAGGGGAAAGAATATAACACCTCAACGCCAGCCAACTGATAACTTGCCCCACCCCGACCAAGCACCGACTGATACCTAGTCCAACCCCGCAGTGCACTAGCCCTTCCAGGTAACTCTCTGCTACATCCTGGGCATGAGGTGCTGTGTTATGGAATACCTCTTTGGTCAGTTTGGGTCAGGTGTCCTGTCTCTGCTTCTTCCCAGGTTTCCCTCCTCCCTGGCAGAGCATGAGGCTCAGAAAGTCCTCGGTCAAACTAAAACATTTGTGTTATCAGCTCTATTCCCAGGCTGAAAATCAAAACAAAGTGCTGCACCAGCTACTAAGAAGGAGAAAAACTACTGCTGAACCCAGAAAAACACTTTCACACCCACACGGGATCCCGTGTCTATCACAGCCACACAGTGGTTCCGCTTACCCTTCTCCTTCTTCCTACACAGTCATTAGCAGGTCCGTCCTGGCTCCCAAAACCTGGGATGCAGCAGAGACCTGGTGGGTTCTCCTACCCTTCACCTGCTTCCCTTAGCAGGTCCGTCCTGGCTCCCAAAACTTGTGATGCAGCAAAAACCTGGACTCGCCCGATCCACCTTCAGGATCGCTCGCAGCCGTTCTATCGGTCGGCGAGCCCCCTGCTTGCAAGCCCTACCTGCCAAAGGGAACATCGCTGTGCACCAGACATCTCTGCCCACCTTTCCAGCAGCCCCAGGACACATGTATGCCTTACAGGCCCCCTAAATTACTTACCTAAATTCCAAGCATACCATTTCTCCACAGTCGGCACAGGTTGTTGTCTGTCCCCGCAGTGAGCAGACGAAAAGCGGAGCTCCTCCAGGCAAGCGGCCTGGGGCGCCTAGGATGTCCGCTCCTCACCCGATCCTGCAGCCGAACAGAGGCCTCCTGCCTGGCTCACCAAATTGATACGCGGATTGACTCCACAACTCGTTAAAGTTGTAAAGTAGGTATGCTTTTTATTCAGCACTGAGGTGCATGGGGATAGTTCCTCCTAAGTATGCACACCCAGGGTCGTTTTCCCCTCTACATTTATTCTCTTAAGGTATACATGTGCATTAGATTACTCAATATGCCTATACGTATTTAGTATCTATCCCCGCTTCATATTATAATGAGCTAGACAGTCCTTTGCACCTGCGCAGTGCAGGTCATGGGCAGGTGTCTCAAGATGAAGTAAATGAGTCTTCCTCCTGTGGGTAGGGGTCTTCAAGATGAAGTAAATGAGTCTTCCTCTTCTTAAACTTTTCACCTTTTAGTTTTCATGCATGGCCTTAGAGTCTGGTCGGTGTCCCAGCCATAAACCATCTGCTCTCTCCCTTGTCAATAGACTCAGGCATCTGCTTTTCCTTATCAATAGCTGCTTATCAATAGAACCAGGTGTCTGCTTCTCCCCTTATCAGTAGTTAGTGCCTTTGTTCTGCTTAGTAGGCATGCTAGGTATTTACAACAGACAATACTTTTGTTTAAGCAAGCGAATTCCTACAACCCCCTTGTACATCCCCCTGTACAACCCCTCTGTACTACCCCCCTGTACATTAGTTGGACCCCCCTGTACATTGGTCAACCCTCTGCATCAGTAGGATCTTAAAGACATGAAAATTCTTGCCTTATTTTATCCTATCAGTATAAGAGAATAGTATAAAACCCCATTAAATTCAGTTCAAAGCACACAGAATCTCTACTGACACTGTGTGCAGTCTCAAAACAGCCAAAGCCACTCTTGAAATCTGTCACTCTCACCAGTAAACCAGGTCCCAACCTGAAATCAGTCTGTAGTGAATTCCCTGTAAAAAGAGCCAAAGCATTACATTTTATTTATTTTGCCAAATGGTGTTCTAATCTTGGGAACATTTTAGTGGGGAAAATACCCTGTGATCTTAAATTATGCCCATTTTCAGATCTTTTAAGGAAAAAGTTTATATTACTTTGAAGGAGGCCCAGGAACTACTCTATACACACTCAAACCAATGTTTAACAGAGAAAAAAGCTGGGTGGTCCAAGGCTTTCTTTCACAAAAATAAAAATCATGTGGACTAATACTTAATAAAAATATTTTTGCAAAAACCTGTTGATAGTTGCATATTTTTATTCTTCTAAAGATTAAGTTTCTAACCCAAGTATCATTTAAAACACTACTTTCTAAATATTGTGCAATATGCCTCTTATAAATGGATTCAACTAAGTAAATAACTCTCCATTTACTACAACACTGTGATCATTAATTACACACCCATTGAAGCAAGATCACATTGCTTGCCTCCCTCACTGTGCTGTAGCTATTGCTTGCATTCTGCAAGCATCTACTTCTGTAATAACTCCCCCTGGTTTCTGTGGCCCCACAGACAACTCTGAACCTCTCCCGCTCTGGGATATTTGCCGTGCTGGGCCACAGCTGACTCTATGTGGGAGAGAGGAACACTGCATCTCTCAAGAGGCTCACACTTCTACTTGGTAGGACTGAACATGAAATTACTGCTCCATGTGCTAGTTCATTTATGGCTTCATTGTCTTCTTCAAGCTGCCTCCTGTGTCAGAAGCAAAGACTTGGCAGCTATAAAATACTTTTTCATGTGGGGAGTTTCCCACGTACACAAGACTAAGTCCTCTAGCACAACCTCAGAGAGGCTGGCTGAGTTTTTTCAGTAAATTCTACTGCCATTATTTCTGTTCTTTCTCTAGTGCAATTCATTTACAAGCATTAATAGAAAATATTATAGCTTTGAAAGCTTGATAAAACAATAACTATTGTGAATACTTCACTAGAAGAAAAACAGACTACTAATAAAACGCTGACACTGTTCACAATTGCTGTTCTTGGAATTTATATGTGGGGCTTTAGAATATTAGAGATTTACATCTGTCAAAAATGTTCCGACATATTCTAAGAGCATGGTGGTACCTATTTACAAATTTCCAAAGTGAAACACTTGTAAGAAATTAAATGTTAATTAATTTCATCTTGCTTCTAATGTACTTGTAAAGTATTGATTAATGAACCTGAAACAGAAAAATTGTTTTTTTCAATTACAATAATCTGCAATGAAAATAACTTCTTTTTCTATCTATAAGACTGCATACAGAGTGTCTGTCATGTGAGTGTACTACAAATTCAATTGTACCTTTAAAGTGGAGGTAAAAATAGACATCATTACGTATGGTCTTCACAGGTCTCTATGACCTCTCTTGTTCCTTCACAGGGATGAAAAGCTACATTGTATTTGGGATAAAGATTGATTCAATTATGTCTGGGATGAAAGACAGAACAGAATAGGTGTCTTTCCCAGACTCAGTACTTGGGAACCCTGTTTCCTACTAGGTAAATTTTTAATTGAATCTTCTAGATAATCACGCTATTTAGGTTGCAAAAGCATATTAATAAATAAACCACAGCATGAACTATTCATAAAAATACTACAGAGTAGGAAGCCATAAAAAGACATGGAATGGAATAACCTAATTAGGAAGTTTATAATTTCAGTGTAGACAAATTAATAAGAAGTGCTTTGTATATCCAGATGTGTTTTCTGTCCTAAATGTAAATTACTCTGATACAGTGGTGGTGGGCAGTGGATAGTAAGTGTTATCTTAAAAAAAAAAAATAAAAAACCCCCACATTTTTCTTTTTTAAAAGGTTCTGGTTACTGTCACATAAAATCTTTTAACAAGTTCAGGAGACTAGGTGAAGGAGCTGTTGTTTCAGGCAGAAGCAGAACTCAAAAAAGGATTAAAACACTGTAAGTGAGAAGTGATCTGCAGTAATTTATGTGAAATCACAGGCCAATAGTACTGTAGATGGCACTGTTGAGGTCTAAACAAAGCTGAGGTTCTGAGTGCTATAACGGTGCATGGCAATAGGGCTATCAAGATCTTCTCACTTTTTTCTCTGTAAATTTTTGCAGGGAAAGTTCTGGTTGGAACATTTTATATTGCCTGCAATTATTTGTAATAACTGCCTAGTCACAATAAAGATACAGAACATTTGTATTTGACTAGGAAATACCAGGCAGGAAACACAGAGCCTGAAGGATGTAGGCAGTCACCCACAGCTTTACCCAAGAAAGGGGCTGTGTCCCAGCTGTTCAGAGCTGCCTGTGGATGGCAGGACCAAGGGAAGGGAGAAGGTAGTTGCAGGGTTCTCTTCATGGCACAGAAGACCCTTATAAGGTTGAGTGCTAAGGCAGTAAGATTGCAGATAAAAAATCAATAAACAAAATTGCAGCAATGAGTCACAAATTTATATGCAAAATGACGGGCTCTAGGCTAATTAATAACACCAGGAGTAGGATTTTTGAATTATTATAGATGAATAATGATATTAGCTCCATGCTTAGGACAACAAATAGGAGAGTAATTGAAAATTATTGGAGAAGGGATAAAGAGCAAAGCAGAGACCATCATCATATACTGTAGCCCCTTACACCCACATTTTAAATGCTACAGCTATTGTCAGTCCTTTTTCTTCCATCTGTCTATTCCCTATGTCCACCTTATATCTCTCTCCACCTCTCCCCAAGGCAGACCTAGAAAAGATTCAAAGAAAGAAGATCAAAGATATGGAATAGTTTCCACCTGTGGAGCAGTTAAGTAGACTGGACCCTCAGGCTGGAAGAGAGGTGCCTGAAAGAAGATAAAGTAGTCTGTAAAATCATAAATGGTGGGGTACTTGTTCCCTCTTTTTTCCAGCACAAGAGGTAAGGAACCTCAGATGAAGGTAACAGGAGGCAGGTTCACAGCAAATAACTGTTTTTTCCAGGACATGAACTTCTAGTTAAGACGCAGCCACTGGATTCTGAGAGAGGTGAGATGAATCAAAAATTATGAGAGGAATCCCTTGACCCTATCATAGACTCCTGAGACTTAGAAGACTATTGATATGGTATATCTGCCAGCCATTTATATATTATGAAGATGCAAGTTTACATGCCATTTCCTGTGAAGATACTTTTCCTGCAAAAGACTGAAGATTCATCTACAGTATCAAGCTGGCCCTGGAGATACAGCATTAAATAATTGGATTCTCAAATACTGATAGTTCCTCCTTTGGTGCTCTTGGCAAAATACCTTTCAAGTGAGTACCTACCAGATAGGTAAACAAGATAAAACCAGATAAGGTAAACCAGATAGGTAACAAGAGGTAAATTGAAAATCCTACCTTATATGCAACATTTAAACGTCTCACACAACCTACAGCATTCATAAACCGTGTTTTGTAGCACCTTTGACTATCTTTTTACTTTTCTTTATATATTTGGGCTGTATAATGAAATTTATCCAGTTCAGTTCCTGAACAGATTAATTTTTGCAGTATTCTTTCTATCTCTACCATTCTTTTATTTCCCATAATAGGCACACACTCAATTTTTTCCTACAATGGGTGCAGATGTTTCTTTCACAACATTCAGTCCATTTTTTTTCCTAAACCCTTCACACACTGATCCTAATACAGATAAAACAATTGAAAAGGTTGCTAAAAATGAATAAATCCAAGCCCTGGGGATGAACCAGAAATAAGAAAAATACCCAATGCTATGCCCCAAACTCATTTTCCAACAATGTACAAGTCTATAACAAAGAAGAAAAAACAAACTGAACAAAATCAGTCACACAGGAGCCAAATGACCCTGCATTATCCTCCAGTATTTTAAATATTTATATTTGGGTGGAGATGAGAAAAGAAATACAGTTGTAGGCCCCCATTTCAAAAGAATGCCAAGTCACCTATTAATTGCCTGATTTTTCTTTGATACATTGATTTAGGATACTAAAAAGACATTTGTATTTGTATGCACATCTGTCATGGTTTAAACCCAACCACAAACCTCTTTTGCTCACTCCCCCACTTCTTGCCCTCCCCCTGCTTCTGGAGGGACGGAGAGGAGAATCAAAAAGAATGCAACTCCCACGGGTTGAGATAAGAACAGCCCAGTAACTAAGGTATAACACAAATCACTACTGCTACCACCAATAATAATAGTGCTAAAGGAAATAACAAGAGGAAAGAATACAACACCTCAACACCAGCCGACCAATAACTCACCCCACTCCCCCCAGCCAAGCACCGACTGATACCTCCTCCAACCCTGCAGTCCCAACCCTTCTGGGTAACTCCAAGTTACATCCTGGGCATGACGTGCTGTGGTATGGAATACCTCTTTGGCTAGTTTGGGTCAGGTGTCCTGTCTCTGCTTCCTCCCAGCCTCCCCTCCTCCCTGGCAGAGCATGAGGCTCAGAAAGTCCTTGGCCAGACCAAACATTCGAGCAGCAACTGAAAACATCGGCGTTATCAGCACTGTTCCCAGGCCAAAAGATCAAAACACAGCACTGTACTAGCTCCTAAGAAGGAGAAAAATGACTGCTGCTGCTCAACCCAGGACAACATCACAGGTTTGGTTGTGATATATATCAGGTCTCAAACCCTTCTGATAATCCCATGTCATCCTATGCTATCCTGTCGCTTTAATCTCACAGCTAGATCTATAACACCTCCAAATAAAAGAGGCAGTTTCTGTTTCTATGGCAGAGAAAGTCTAGATGACTGCTGCTGCTTCCTAACAGACTACATTTTTAATTTGTTCTACCTGGGACTCTGTGCTGACCTCCACACTTTTTTGCAACGGTGGTTACACGTGCAACTGAAGCACTTTTCCTTGCATTCAGAGAGCATGGCAGATTAGGTATCTGCAGCAGAAGCATGCAATCTCACCATTGGTAAGACCCTGTCTCTGTAAGCCAGCTTTGCCAAACAGCAGAGTTACACATCCCAGCTGTCCACCCCCATCCACCTCCTCCCCTCTTCCGGGGATCTGGCCTTTCTGCTAGCTCTGCTCTAAACCTTCCATTTTAATTGAGATCTATCCCATTTTATATTCCCCCTTACTGTTATAGTAAAACACTCTAAAAGGCACACAGAAATGGGTTTATTTGCTTGCATGTAGAAGAACAACTAATTTAATCTGACTGCATGACTTTCCTTTACACCTGTACTGCATTCCAAGTTCCTGCCTTTGAAGTGCATCTTTTTCAGATCTTTAAACAGCATTGGATAAATGAATCTGTTCTTGCAATGATCTATTATCCCCACTGTCTGAAAGCTAGAAGGATGAGAAAGCTTGCCAAAAAAACGCTGAGAACAGAAGAAATTAGCACGAAAGGGATCAAGGAGCTAGTTAGCTTCAGGTACCACTGTCTGGATCACAGCTGAGGAGAACACTTCCAGCAAGCGATGCCCAATTGTTCCAGCATCTTGAAGCATCATCCTTGCAGCTCTAACACTGGTCAATCATCTGACGGACTGAGACTGCAGGGGTGCTGCTCACTCATTTTGAATGAAAACAGCTTTCACAGTGCTCAGCCTAGAGGTACAGAGATATAAGATGAGGGGCATGCGTTACACAGGAATAAACCACAAAAAGTAAAAGCAACTATGCTGCTTCTCTGTACTGTGCTTGGCAAGACTTCCTTCTTCCCCAGTAGTTTTCCCACAACCCCCAGCAGGATCAAGACCTTTCTTTATCAGACACAGTGTTCACATCTAAGAGTTTCTGACTCAAGAGACTATACTGAGGAAGAGCTAATAAAGAAAAACTGTGTCCCATTTCTACAGCGGTCAGCAGGATAACAAGTGTGTCTTGCTTGTTTCAATTTTCTCCACACACACGCTAGTTACTGTAAGTTATTTTTGATATGATATACAGACAAAGGAAAAGATTCATCATCTTTTTTTCAATTCTTTAATAGCAAGAATATGCACCTTCCTGTCAGTACACAACCTCAATAGTGAAAGATGTCATTTGGCTGCAGGTGTGATTCAAATGAAGGTTTGTTCTCAAAACAGTGTCTTCCATCTCAGCTTCTGACACACTGCAGTTATATCGGAAAGATGCAGACACAGACACACCTTTTTTTAAACCAGTTTTGTCAAGTCACTGCCTAATAAGAGCGCTATGTGAAGAGGCAAAGCTAATTAGCCAGGTAGATTTTATCATGGAAGAAAAGGCTCTTGTATTTGCAGGAGGGGGGAAAACCTGGCCTACTTAGCATACGTGCTGGTGCTTTTATTTTAGGCATTTTCTTCAGTCGTCCTAAAGACAGTAGCCAATTTCCTAATATTATAGCCAATGTAGAAAGGCTTGGTGGATTTTCATACTAAACATAGGTGCTTCAACTTAGGTTTCAATATCTCCCTCCCAAAGAAAAAATATTTTCTCACAGCCATTTACATAGGCAATGGAAAATAGAAATAAATACCTTCAAAATTCACCCCTTTTCAAAATCTTAAAATCTCTATTCAGAAACACTTTAAAATCTAATATAAAGCAAGCATGGAATATGGTGGCTTCTCCATCTTTCATTCTCTCCAAATCCAGACTGGGCCCAGCTCGGACAGGTAAAGCCGCAGTCCCCTTCCCCTACTCCCCCTTCTCCCCCTTGTACCCTGTTTCTACATGGGGGAAAAAAAAAATAAAAAAATTCACATGCTGGTCAGGAATGAGCCGCAAAAAATTCTTGCCACATCCTAGTGAGGCCGAAGGATCACAGACTACATTGCTGTGGACCCCGTATTTCATTTTGATCCAGACAAGGATTTAATTTGAAGCACTCACTTCTCCTAGATAGTTCAAAACCTGGAAGGCACTACTGGAATGCAACCCTGTTATCTATTTGTAATGATCTGAATAGACACCTAGGTTTAGTGGTGTTTTCTTATTACATATCATCCGCTGGAGGGTTTAAACAAAAATACTTCAGGTGATGAATAGGTCATGAATTCTTCATGTCACTTTAAAGGTTTGCTTTTCTGAATTTGCACTGTCCAGGTGTGCCTGGCTTTTGTTGCTGATGCTCTTCTCCAGTTTACAAACCACCAAATTTACAAGCTTCATTTGGAATAATCACATCTACCTACAAAGCATAAATACTTCTGCCAGTACACATGGGTATTTCCACCACTTTCTCTACAAACAAATTCACTGGAAAGTTCATGTAAGGCTTTCCATATGTAGACAAAAGGGAAGTTTTTGGAGTTTAGTGGAACAAATGGATTTTTTTTTCTATTCTACTCTAATTAAAATTAATTTCACTTTGGCTCATACTAACACCACTAACCATAAGGAAGTTTGTAGTTCAAACTTCCAGCTCACTAGGCTTAGATGATGCTGCACATACGGTATGTGTGATCACTGACTGTTCCTGATAAAAGCCCATATGGCTATAAAAGCTATGCAGCAATGATGTTTTATCCTCGCTTATTATTAACTAGTTTCTCTACTTTTAACCGAGTTATTTGCTGTCTATTTTCTCCTTATGCATAGGCTATTCTCACAGTCATCACAACTCCTCTAGTAACCACCACTCAGGTCATTTTGCCTTTATATCCTGGCTTCTCACTGCCCTCAGCAACTCTCCCTCTCTTTTACCATGGACAGAAATTTAAACTTCATGTGAAAAGGTACAAGACTTGACTGCTAAACAACATCCAGCAGAGGCATGAGCTGCCATCAAACCAGCTCGAGCTGAGGGCAGTACATGACCTCTGGGCATGAGGACTGGGAGGGAAGCAGTCAAGATGAGTTGGGGGAAAGCACTGGAGGGGTGCCTGCAGGCATAAGGAATGCAATATCAGTCGACATATAGTGCTCACTTGAAGTCAAAACACCTTTCTGACTGAGCACAGAATGTGTATCTGAGGTTATCAAAAGCTTCCAGAAGAACAGATCCAGTGCAATTCAGCATCCCTTTCTTGCAGCCCTCCTTAAATGAGAGAAATCATCTTATATAAAAGCAGCATCACCAAGAACCATATGTCTTTACCACTTAGCAGTCTTCTCCAAATATTTCATGTTCTTGTTACAGCAGTGGCATTAATAACCACTGTTGTTTCATGCAACAGTGGTACACTGCATGGTTGGTACACTTCAGGGAACTGTACTACTGCCAGTAAGAAACTCCTCTTCATGTCATTTCCTACATTGTCATTAAGAGTCTTTCACAAAAATACATACAAAGGGAAGCATTCTGCCTGATCTTTTTTAACTCAATTTTAAATATAGATTTTGTTGTTTGTTTGCTTGATAGGTTCTACATCTGCTGCTCATAAGGCATGAAATACCCCAATCACTTCCAAATTATTTTAAAATCTAGTGCTTAAGTTACCCTCCCCCTGAACTTTAATGAGTTTTAGATGCTTATTTTGTTTCTATAATTTATCTCATTCATACACTTTGGAAGACATACCCAGAAAACATGAAGAATAATAATTAACACTGGTGCAAATATAACAGTTTAGAGGCATTAAACTGGAAATACTAGGTTTCTGAAAGGCAAAACACATGTCAATGCAAATTAATTTACTGGAGAATATAGGGCATAGGTAAGAAACCGAGGGGTGCCATTGGTAGCCATTCATTTTATGCCTTTTTTCTTCAGGTGTATAGTAGAAATTAAACAGGTTATCTGTAGTGGAAGGCTTATACGTGACAAACATGAAAATATTAGCACAATTTTTGTACATAAAAATATCAGTGAATGCCTGTTAGCAGAGTAAGCTCATACATTCATTAATAAGGATGGTTTAGTAGACAATTGCGCTACCTTATAGGGTGCTGATATTAAAGCAAGAGTTAGTGTACTGTTCTCTGATCAAAATGAGGATGATTATCCCTAAATATTTTACAGCTTATACAAGATCTGGGTCCAAGGCTTTTGACCATGCATGGTTTAAAACTTCTTGGGATTCATCCCCAGGTGTCTAAAAGTGGTCACTTCTTCCTTCTCAGCCTCGACAGCTGAGCAGGAAGATAGTGTACCACTCGCCTCTTTCCCCTAGGCCTCCGGCGCCTCTCATGGAGGCATTCCTCAGAGCCTTGGGTTCAAGCTTTCCACTCTCTCCAAATCCAATCTGGTAGAATTACGAAACATTCCTCATTGAGAGGCATCTGGAGGTTGTTGGGCTTTTCATATTTTTGTATCATTTTTATGCTAGTGGTATCTGAACACTTATAGAAATTTCCTATTTCATTCTCTTGACAGGGCCACTGAAACAGAAATGGCATCAATCCTCTGTATAGAGCTGCCCTTCCTATCACAAATGCACTTTAAGCTGAAAAAGAAGATCTGGTTGCATATTCTAATAGCTTGTATTTCATTACTTTTTGTCCTTAAGTGCTATATCTTTGTTATACCAACTGTAAAAAGGGATAAAAAAATAGAAGTATGCTAAAACTTTATATAAATTTTATAGGGAGCTATTAAAGGACAGTTAAAATAGAAACATTTTACCCCAAAACTTAATTTCAGCTGCATTTGTGTTCTTCCCAACAGGAGGCCTATGCTAATTCTGTAAAAAATGAACTTTAAGTTACACTTATTTATTAGTAGTATTTCCGTTATTACTGACAAAAAAAAAAAGTTTAAACTTAAATCCTTAAATCAAAAAATATTCCGACAGATATATTACTTCAATTAAACTTGCCTTAAAAATTATTCACTCTAAAAAAGCTATTCCTTATCAGAATAGTCTCAATTCTTTGTGAAATTTTTCCTTTTGTTTGTTTTAATACATGCTACTTTTTATAAACTTAGTCTCTTGACCTTACCAAAATTCAAGTTCAGCAGTTCCTTGGGAGAGAATTTACTATACACTAGGTGCTCTAGTTTGTGTAAAATTAAGTGTAGATAGCACAGGTGATCTCATGAACCCCGCAACAACCAGCTCTTGGCAGGAACAGTGACTACAGCACTGGCACCAGTGAACTCAGCAGAGCTCAGTGCTTTCACAGACATTTCTCTTTGTTTTTCCATGAACTAAGTATCTTGTCTTTCAAATGCTAGTAAACGCAGTTATGCTCGGATAGGACTCCTTCATTTCACTGCTTTCCTTTCTCTGCTGACAGCTAAGCTACTAACTGTGATGCTCTATAAACTGCACATTTCTTCTCCCTTTCCATTGTAAGCAGCAGGCAGTGGAATCCCAGCCTAGTATAAGCAAATTTATTGTATACAGTAGGTAAATATTTGCTGTACTAAGTCTCATAGTTGCTCCTCTTAGTTTTTTCCACAATTAATTAAATATTAAAACTGGATTATGGCTTAATATTGTTTTTATTGTCTTCACTTTGCCTACTCAATAGCATAGCAACGCTGTTATTTAACATTTTGAAACACTTTCACACTCACATAGCTGAAATGACATTTTGTTTGGTAGAGACCCTAAATTTACACAGGGAGAAGAGAAAGAATAGATGTCCACAGAAGCCTGCCAAGGATGCAGAGCCAGCATCTCAGCCAATAAAAATTATCCTCTTGCTTCCATGATGGAACCAATTATGTCCCTAACGAACATGCATGAGTTGTAAACCGTAACGTGCTTAAACTCCTATGAACTCTTACACAACTATTTAATTTCGTAGAGCTACTACATGGTTGGTTTCATTAAAATAGTTAATAGTTATTGCTCTGCCAGTTTAAAGTAGTATACAACAGTTTAAAACCCAAAAAGTGACCAAGAAAGCATGGAAGAAGCATTCATAGAAACGGATCTCCACTTCCAAAATGTTCCTGTAACAAGTGAAAACAACTTTGCAACAACAACAAGCAAACCAAACCAACAACGACAAACAAACAAAAAAACCCAATCACTGGCAAAGAGCTCTCTTTCCCCAGGAGAGGTCTTCACTTCTCTGAATGACCCATGGGCCACTTGAAATCAAGGAAAACCCACTGTGGTGACTAGTTCTGTGCACTTTACCACAAGCTGTGAGAATTTCCTATAATTATGCTTTGCAAGTAAATTACCACCAACATAACAAACACAGCCAGACTTAATCATGAACAGAGATATTTCTGGGATCTTTGAAGAGGGAGAAAATGTAATAATGTGATTAGAGCTGCTTATAAGATAGCCATAAAAAAACTTCCTGTCTGAAAGGATTTTGCCCACATGTTCTACCAAGAATAATATTAAACAATCACAATAATTGAGATTTCTGCAGGGCCTTTGACACAAATTGCTTACAGAACAAAAGGGAGATTCCTTCCTAGTTTTCCAGGTTTTTGTTTTGTTTTATAATCTGGAATTCAAGGGCAATGTTCCAACTTCAAGCTATGCCTCTTGGTGGAAGATGGTGCTGACATTCACAACACCCATCAGGGACTCTGGAAAGAATATGCCTGGCACAGACAAAATGCCTGTTGACATTCACCCCCTAAGGTATAATAAAAATCCCCTGGGGATGGCACAGGAAGGCAGCAGTTCATCTCATGCATTTTCCTTAGAGGAGTAACCTGGGCAGTTCTCTGCTGCTCAGCCAGAAGTGCTGGAACTGTTGCTGTTGCAAATACAGGCACAAACTGTTTTAAATACAACTTGATGGTTTCTAAACGCATCTATTCCTCCTGTTACTTAATATGCCATCTTGGTATGTGTCTAAATTTAACTAGAATTACTACTGTTTAGAGTGGATGCCACTTTACCTAACAACTAATGAAATGTTTGTCTACATGTAAATAGCTTCCTTGCACAAGTGAAGCTAGCTCCTGTACTAACAGCACCTCTAGTCAACTGCTCTTAACTTGCAACAACCAAAAGTTGTAAGGGCTGAATTGCATGCTTTGAAATTAACAAATAACAGAACAAAATAATAGATAGATACATGTCCCATTTGAAAAATTTGAAACAGACAGGGAGGCCAGAACATGCCCAGTCTGCCTAGAGTTAAAGGACATAAGAATAAGACTCAGCTTCAGTTTCTTCCTGCGTTTCTTCTCAGCAGCCAAATTTCAAGTCTGAGCACACTCATGTGGACTGTTGCCTCTGTTTAAAAGCAAATTAATTACAGACATATTGGAAATGTGATCAAATTAAACCCCTCTTGCTTCACACACTCTTGCTTTACGTATTTGTGTTCTCTGGTTTGAGTTTCCAGAGAGAAAATTGACAATTAAAACTAGGTGGCTTGTAACAGAGAATTTCCTAGCAACTGTAAGTAGCTGTGCTAGAGCAAATGCATGGCTGGAAGAAGACATTGGCCAACCAGGCAGCCAGAAGCTTGTGAGGGAATAATTGAAAGCATTAATGGACAGTACCACAATTTAGATCTGGCCACAGGCAGTACAGAGCTTGATTTCAAGAATGGTCTTTCATGGGTCCTGCTCAGAGTTGAAATTGGAGCTGCACAGGAATATATCAACCTTTGTGCTTCCGTGAACTAGGTATCTTGTCTTTCTATTGCTTAATAAATGCAGTTATGCTCAGCTAGGACTCTGCACTTAGTGAAGAACAGAGCACTGGTGCTCTGTTGCAGTGGAGCAGGAAGCATTAGGCTGCTCCACTACGGGCAGCACTGCTAAGGGCCCCTGCCAGCCCAGCTTCTAGGGTCTTGTGGGAGGTGGAAGGATGATCTTGTTAGGGCAGCACTGCTGGCTTACCACAAACATGGTGTGCAACACTAAGTGCCTGCTGTATCACTACACTCCAAGCAGATGAGTGGATTCATGAGAGAGGAAACGTCCTGCCCAGACAAACCAGGGCTGTTCACAGCTGGGCCTGGAAGAGCAGATTAGAGCTGCTTCTTAGAGGCTTGCATTTTCTTTCATCTTATTGTACATGTAAGAGCAACACACCTGAAGAAATAAACCAAATGAAAAACTGAGATAAGTTCACTGAAAGTATGTCCTTTTACTCCAAGATAAACTGTTAAACTTTTCCCAAAATGTCCAAACACCAAAGACAAAGTTTTTTGTGGCAGTAAGTCCAGTAAAGATGTGAGACTCAACTCTCCTGCATCCTGAACTCCTCTCTGAGCTAGGAGAGCCTAAACACTGACAGTACAGCAGAGGTAAAGCAGTGCTTGCCTGCTATGTAAGGAATAGATCTTCAAGCTTGCAATTTCAGCAAAAGGAGGAAGATGTACTACTAAAGTACTGTAAGAACAAGAGCATTATAGAATACCAGGGATCTGTGCTTTCCCTTTTGCTGACAAACACCATGAAACGTTTTATTTTACTGCCTCAATATTGTAGAAGGAATCTAATTTTAAAGACAGGAACTGGGCTGATACTTCATGATTTAAAACTACAAATTAGCATTCACATTAACAAAGTGCTTGCTTTTCATTGTGTTCAATTTGTTTCTACCATACCTTCCCCCCCCAGTATGCACGGGTTTTGTTTGCAGAGTAATGCTGAAAGCAGTAGCATTTCCACAATTTCAGAATGCACTTGAGAGAAAATTGTATTGTAAAATTTACAAATTAAAGAAATACACTAAAAGGCTTAAGTAATTCAAGATAAGCAGGATAGCAGATGGCATCTGTTATTCTGTGTAAATAAATGCCAAGTAGCAAGCCTATGAGCTAAAAATGAAAGATGTGAACAACTGCTAAACAAAGAGGCCAGAAGTTGCAGCAGAATAAAGTCTCAAGGCTTTTCTTAATGTATTATAAGGAAATCAGTCTGGGTTTCCCTGGTTAACATCAATAGACAATAGTTAAATCCCCATATAAAGTTTAAGTTGAAAGAAAAAGCAAAGAAAGTGACATCCTGAAAAGTGAATACAGTAGTTACGTTGCTGTCTCAAATAGGTCCAGCTGCCATGCTAAATATAAGGCAATAACACATATGTTTTGACTGTAATAGAGGTTTTGCCATTTTCTCCAGAAAGATGCAGGTTATGATAAGTAGATTTGCTGTCTCTGGTCTTTAAGGGCAGTTTTTTCTACATAGTTTGATTTATAATTTCTCACTCCTGTGCTGGAAGAGAAGGCCAGCCATGTAGGAAATAGCTGACAAACAGCCCATGCTGTGAGAGAGCATCCATGGAATATACGCATGGGAGGGAGCCAGCTTTGTAGCACTGCAAGAGATTCAGCTGGCAGCACACCAGGAACATTTTGCTCCCAACAAAGAGTACGGGAAGAGGTTGGAAAATACAGCACCTTCACTATATGTCATTTCTCATTGTAACCAAAAGCTGTTATGGCTTGAAGGAAGAACATAGGGGAAAAAAGGAGCAGGAAAGAAAGCATACAGAAAATGGGAGGTGAAGAGAGTGGGAAATATAGAGGAGAAAAAAAAAAAAAGGAAAGAAGGATAATAGAGTAGGTGGATTAATTATCAGAATACAAATAAGAGAAAAAGGAATAGGAAAGGATAAAATAATAAAAGCAGGCTGTTTTTGCCTAATAGTGACCTAGAAAGTGGGCTCATATGACCAGGTGTGATGTCCCGCAGGGCTGCTCTCAGGAGCATGTCTAAATCAAGTCAAATCAAATGTCTGCCCAAGGCATTTCGCCCACCCAGGCCTTACGTCAGGTTTTACTGACCACATGTCAACCTCTTCATATAACATGCCACGGATCAGGGCAGGATCTCATTTAGGAAGTGAAGCAACAATTGTGCAGGTACTAAACTGCTAATAGTAGCTAATTTGCACTGCTACTTTCAATTTACTCCCATACTGGTTTCCCTGTTTTCCATGACTTGTCTTGCCCTTTCTTCAGCAGATACCTGTCCTGCACTTCCGTTTTGAAGTCAAAACACGTTTCTGACTGAGCAGAGGATGTTTATCTGAGCTCAGCAAAAACTTCAGAAGAACAGATCCCTGTAATTGATCAGCCCTTTCTTACAGCCCTGTTTTTATGACAGAAATCATCTTGTACAAAAGCAGCATCACCAAGATCCATACATCCTTACCACCCCTCTTTCAGAGTCTGAAAACCTCTCAGCTGAAGTTGTAAAGAGAGTTGCTCCTTGATTTCTGCTAGAAGCATAAGAAAAACTGTCTTCCCTCTCCTCCCTGCACTGTGAGGAACATTGCTTCTGAGGACTGCCCATGGCTGCCAAGCAAAGGACATGATGGGCAGGGAAACCTAAGCTGGGGGCAGCAGAAACACCCAGTGTCAAGCTGAAGTGCAAAGCTGGCCATGGAACAAACCATCTTGTGATTGCATTCAAGGTTTCAAAATCTGGTTTTGTTTCAATAAGGAATTAAAATAAATACTTTCAAACATTTCTATGAAACAGCTGTGTTGGAACATCTGTCGTCTAGCTGAAGACGTCTTTTATCACTCTGTTCGTATTTGACCAGGGTCTCTGTCCTAGATCTTTCCAACTAAATATTTTGTAAGTCTGTTAAATATTTCAGCTACACCAAAATAACAATTTGTTCACCACTGACAAAAGTATAGCACATGGAGGGGCGGGGGGAAGAGTGTTGAAGTGTTTAAGCACCCAGTCTACAGATGAGTGTGAAGAAAAGCTGCATCCTTCAAGAGAGGAATAGTAGGGATCACAGCTGGAGGTCTTTGACCTACCTACAGTCACAGAATCACAGAATCCCAAGGGTTGGAAGGGACCTCAAAAGATCATCTAGTCCAACCCCCCTGCAAGAGCAGGGTAACCTACAGTACATCACACAGGAACTTGTCCAGGCGGGCCTTGAATATCTCCAGTGTAGGAGACTCCACAACCCCCCTGGGCAACCTGTTCCAGTGCTCTGTCACTCTTACAGTAAAGAAGTTCTTCCTGATGTTAACGTGGAACTTCCTATGCTCCAGTTTACACCCATTGCCCCTTGTCCTATCACTGGATATCACTGAAAAAAGCCTAGCTCCATCATCCTGACACCCACCCTTTACACATTTGTAAAGACTGATGAGGTCGCCACTCAGTCTCCTCTTCTCCAAGCTAAGGAGACCCAGCTCCCTCAGCCTCTCCTCATAAGGGAGGTGTTCCACTCCCTTAATCATCTTTGTGGCTCTGCGCTGGACTCCCTGTCCTTCTTGAACAGAGGGGCCCAGAACTGGATGCAATATTCCAGATGCGGCCTCACCAAGGCTGAGTAGAGGGGGAGGAGAACCTCTCTTGACCTACTAACCACACCCTTTCTAATGCACCCTAAGATGCCATTTGCCTTCTTGGCCGCAAGAGCACATTGCTGGCTCATGGTCATCCTCCTATCCACCAGGACCCCCAGGTCCCTTTCCCCTTCGCTACTTTCCAGCAGGTCACCCCCCAACCTGTACTGGTACATGGGGTTGTTCTTCCCCAGATGCAAGACTCTACACTTGCCCTTGTTAAATTTCATCAAGTTTCTCCCCGCCCAACTCTCCAGCCTGTCCAGGTCTCGCTGAATAGCAAAACAGCCTTCTGGTGTGTCAGCCACTCCTCCCAGTTTTGTGTCATCAGCGAACTTGCTGAGGGTGCACTCAGTTCCCTCATCCAGGTCATTGATGAAAATATTAAACAGCACCGGTCCCAGCACCGACCCCTGAGGGACTCCACTAGTCACAGACCTCCAGCTAGATTCTGCGCCATTGACCACAACTCTCTGCCTTCTTCCTTTCAACCAGTTCTCAATCCACCTCACTACTTGATCGTCAAGCCCACACTTCCTTAGCTTATCTATGAGGATGCTGTGGGAGACAGTATCAAATGCCTTACTGAAATCAAGAAAAACTACATCTACCACTCTACCATCATCCCTCCACATAGTCACTTCCTCATAGAAGGCTATAAGGTTGGTCATACATGACTTCCCCCTCATAAAACCATGTTGGCTGTTCTTAATGACCCCCTCATCCTTGATATGCCTAGTGATGGAGTCAAGAATAAGTTGTTCCATCACCTTTCCAGGGATGGAGGTAAGGCTGAACGGTCTATAATTACCCGGGTCCTCCTTCTTGCCCTTCTTATAGACTGGGGTGACATTTGCCATCCGCCAATCCTCAGGCACCTCGCCCGTTTCCCACAACTTACCAAAGATGATGGAGAGTGGCCTAGCAATGACCTCCGCCAGCTCCCTCAGCACCCGTGGGTGCATTCCATTTGGACCCATCGATTTACAGATGTCCAGATTGCATAGCTGATCCCTAACCCAATCCTCATCTACCAAAGCAAACTCCTTTGTCCTGACTCCTTCTGGGGCTATAGAAATCCGGGGCCCTTGGGGAGAGTCTGCAGGAATAAAGACAGAGGCAAAGAAGGCATTCAGCACCTCTGCCTTCTTTATATCCTCTGTCTCCAGGGCACCCACTTCGTTCAGCAGTGGGCCTATATTGCCTCTTATGTTAGTTTTATTTGCTATGTTTTTGAAGAAGCCCTTTCTATTGTCTTTAACCCGACAAGCAAGATTGAGTTCCAAGGAGGCCTTAGCTGTCCTAATTGCCTCCCTACATCCTCTAACAACTGTCCTATATTCCTCCCAAGCGGCCAGCCCCTCCTTACACAATCCGTAGATTCTCCTTTTCCACTTGAGTTTGCCCAGCAGCTCCTTGTTTAACCACGCTGGTCTCCTAGATCCCTTACTTGATTTCCTACTCATTGGGACGCTCCGATTCTGTGCTTGGAAGAAGCGGTCCTTGAATGCTAACCAACTATCTTGAGCCCCTTTACTGCCTAGTACCCTTTCCCTAGATTGATGTGCTTCCTCTGTTATAACAAAAGAGAACTAAATAATGCATCTGTCTTCCAAAACACCTGAACTCATTGGCATTAGCATATTAATGTCCTTTGTTAGCTACTTCAGCGTGCATTTAATGGAAGCTGCCTTCTACAAGGCCACAAACTACAATTCCATTCCTTAGATCAAACATTTATTATTCTTTTACCAGTAACAGCTTCTTGTCTTGTGATTGTAACTCTGGAAAACCATGAATTTTTCAACTGACCTTTTTCTTAAGGTTGCTGCTCAGATGTTACATACTGTTTCAACACCCACTAAGTCACAAAAAAATTGTTGTTCTCTCCTGTGTATACACCTACCAATAAACTACCTTAGACACCCTTAATAATGAAAAATTCAAAGAAAGATGTCATTTATTAAATTGTTCATTAAAAACAATCTGGTTGATACACGATTAAAGAATACTTCATATGCACCTATTTTTCAGGAAGAAAAATCTGAAATCAATATATGTTTCAGGCTCTATTTCACATGGGTTAATTTAGTTAGACTAGGAGAGAAAGAACCAACTTGCAGTAAATACAACCTTTGTCTGAGGTCTTGGGCAAGACCTAAACCTGTTGTCTCACAAGCTGCTGAAAAGATTCCACATGGGAAACAAATACAAGGTATTGGGATTTCAACTGGCACTAAAATTATGAAAAACAGAGGTACACAAATGTTTCATGCTAGATATTTTCCACTTAATTTTCACCTATAGAAGAAATTCAGCTTTATAAAAACGTTTTCAAGGGGTCTGTTTAGGCACTCGCTGTTAAAACCAAGAATATGATCCTGCTTATTTTTATCACTGTTTTAGTTCAAGTAGAATAAAGTAAAAAAAAAAAAAAATTATATTTCAGTTCTGTAAGCCACCCAAATAGGATATTACAGTAAGTTGTTTTTAAATATTAAAAAAAGATGCTGCTAAGGATTAGCAATCTGCTAAATAATGAATGAAAGATTGTTCCTTATTGAGGCGTCTGAACTTAAAATTTGAATGCTTGTTTTCCTATCCCCTCAGCTGCGGAAGTCTTTTGAGTCCAGTAGAGATTCTGAGAGGATAAATATGCATTCGGTATTTCCTCAGAAGCAGAGAACATATTAGACAAAGCACCACTCAATTCTGTGATCTGTCAATTCATTCTACCATAAGGAATAACATTAAACATTTCCCAGAGGAAAATTGATTAAGTCCATTAAGTTGGACAAACTGTCACTGTGTTACCCTGATGTCAAATCTGTCACAGGAGCTTAATTTCAAAAATGGTCTTTTGTGGGTCCTGCTCAAACAGTTGAAATTGGAGCTGGGCAGGAAGAAAATAGATAAATGTTTTCCAATATGTAAATGCTTGTTTGGTTTAGTCTATTTCCAAACACTGACCCATACAGCACTTGTTGATGCTTCACAACCAAGCCAATTTCCCATGGTGCTGGGCAGTTCAATTCCTCCTTGCCCTCAGGAAGAGACATGGAGTCATACAAAAGGAGAGAGCAAAACAGCAGCAAAATAAATGCCACGCTTTCTTTTTCCCTTCCCCCGAATGGCCTGTTTGCAACGCATGTATTTTTTAATGTAATCACTACACATACACCATTCCTATTGCTTCACCTGGGAAGTGAAGGGTGGAAAGCATCACAGGAGCAAGCAGGACAGATGAGCATCTCTAAGATATCGTCCATATCACTGAAATACAGGGGAATTTCTGAGTGCAAGAACATTCCTGGAGTCTTAGCAGAAAGCACAGCTTCACTGCAAATAGTGCCCTTGTTGGACTCACCATGAGATAACCCAAGTGGAGGAAAGAGCTTGGTCTTTGCTGTAGAATCAGAGTTGCACCAGGAAGAGAGTCCCTTCTCTGTAGCTGCTCACCCAGGTCAATGACTTTCTTCCAGCAACATCACCTCTTGGGCCTGTGTGGCTGCCAGAAGCTTAAAGCTTGTCTGCCTCATACAATACTGTCAGCATAGGCTGCAAAAATATTTTTTCTCAGGGTGTGTGTGTGTGTAATAGGCAGATAGAACAAATACTGATTTTCACATCCTAGCCTAAACTTGCTAAAACAAAAAGTTTTAAAAACCATGAAAAGCATTTTAATAAAATAGGTGATATCTTTACAGGTCAAATTTTTATCTGCAGCTCACTTTTGGAAAAAGGTTGTTTGAGAAAGGTTAGATTTCACATTGGTGTGCAGATGGGCATTGCCTCTTCTGAAAAAGGTTACGGCAAAATTTCCAGACCTAAGTTCCTAAGGTTGTATATTAGGTGTTAGACCTCTACACCAAAATTCAAGGACCTGTAAGCAACTGCAAAGGGAAGACACTGATGCCTCTGAAAGGCAGGTTTCTGCTTTGGGTGCCCAACTGTGACTCAGCACAAGCCTGGGACTCGGGCACAGCCCACAGCATACCTGGTACCAATGCTCCCCTGACCCAAAGCTCCCACTCAGGGCAAGATGGCACCGTTTATTCTGGCTGTCACAGGTGATACTCAGTAAAGCAAGTTAAAATAAGAGAGATAGCCTAAGAGATATCAGAAATTAATAGCTTCTCAGGACCAGGCTCTAAGCAGTTCAAAAAGCTTTTCCGCTGACAGTAGGTCATTTTCAACTCTAAAAATGAAGTATTTATCCTTTGCAGCTGTGCCATTTTTACCAATAAATACACAAGATTCCTGAAATAGATACTAAACCAAAAAGCCTGTTCAAAGTTAACATCTTTTTCTATTTCTAATCCAACTGTACACAGAAATTCTTTGGAGCTTTTTTAAAGACAAAAGCAAGAAAAATAAAGGCAAGGAAAAAAAAGTTAAACAATTCTGTTCCTGTGCACTGAGCAGTAATGTAATAGAGAAAACTTATGTCAAAGTGAAGTACTAAATAGGTCTGCTTTCTGTAAATCAAGCCAATACAAATTTCATAAAACTTTCCTTGTTAGAGGTACAAACTATCTGCTAAAAAAACAACCTTGTCATATGAGAATATTATCATTTGCTCTGCTCCAGCTGAATGTCAAGTTGCATATTGCATTGAAACAACAGTATCAGGTATCACAAAAAGGTGTCTAGATTCATGACAGCACATTCCCTTAAGGCAGCCCAATATTGAGACCTGAACTCTTAATTGCGGAGGTACTGCTGAGATCATTTTCTTCTAAGCATTATCTTACTGGTGCCCCAAAGTTATTTAATAGGCATTATAAAAATGAGTATCAGTTTACTATTGTTTCATAATAAATATAAATAATTAATCTTTGCACACTGTACTTATATTTGTAAATTCAACTCTGTTCTTCATGTTTTTTACATGGCATTTAGGAATAGGTTGACCATTGCAATAATTACTTCTGGATGTCCTCACTTTTTGCTCACTAACTTCTAAATAGCCATGTATAAAAATAGTTAACATTATGTCTAAAATCAACAAACAAATCAAGATTTTTTAGTAGATTCCCACAATGCTTTTATTGTCAACTGTGAGACAACAAATTTACGAGCATCTGGCAGCTGCACAATGAGAGATCATGACGCAAAGCCTTAGCTGCTATCACATGAATCTGATACTCCAGGCTGTGATGAAAGTGGTAAGCTAACAAATGTGTAACTAGTTATTTTGTCCTATTTATATAGTTAGATCATTATGATAGAGGAAGCAAACACAGAGATTATGTTTAAGCACAAAAGGCATAGCCACCCTCTACTTGCTTCTTAATTTCCAGAGAGGACACAAGGGTCTACACAGGTCCCTATCCTGTGACAAAAACTATCAACTCTTATTGTATTTATTTCATAGCATTCATATTTATGAAGTTAACCCTAGTCAGACTGCTCACAGATAAGCAGTGTGTGTATTCACCTGATTGACTCAATCCTATTTCACAACTACAGTGACTTAGGACTGCATTTAGAGAAAAGCCTGGTATTGAGCAACTTTTATTAAAGCACCTAAACAAAACCATTTGATGTAGTTCATGTAAGCACCACAACTATTCACTTTTAGAAAGAACCTGACAAAGACTCCACCTTGAATTCCATTCACATCAATTAAGCAATCATGAAGAGAAGAACGAATCTAGAGATTTCCGACAACTCATCCTGAACTTTTCATCTCCTGTCTGCTGCTGTTATTGCCCATTTACACAAAGACAGAACCACCTTTCTGTACCTGAAGGCATTTAGTCATGTATTAAAGGCTTCCTTTTTTATTTAAGCCTAGAGACCTTCCTGAAAGCTATTGTTATGAGAATTGAAGTAGGGCAGCAGATAACTTACAGTTGTATCATAATCAAAAGGTGTTTCAGGCCACTATTCACACTCTTGAAATTATAAGATGCTCTAAAATGTCTCAAAGAACTGCAGATGAACCATTACCCCATTAGAGCCTAAAGCACTTGCACACATTTGAATTCTAGATAACTGACTTCGTTGCATTCATTTCATTTACAAACCTTTTTCAATTATTTCAAGCGCTTTTATAAGCTCCACAATTTTAAAGGCTTATGTATAGATATTATAAATATACTCTTTTAAAAGAAAGAAAAAAATGTCCAAGAAAGTACAAAATTAATTCACAGAGTTGAAAAGGTGTTATACACAGTAAAGAAATACGCTGCAAAAGTATTGTACTGTGTATACTGCAGTCTGAAGATATTTCAAATACATACATGTGGAGCACTACACATGTAAACTATCCACTTTCACAAAGAGGTGTTTGGCTTGCAGTAGACACAAGCACAGGGTAATTCCTATGACATTTGTGCAGGCAGCAATTACAAACCATATTTAAAGTTAGCAGTTTGAGACTACAAGTTTGAAGGATTTTTCATTTAATTTTCAGCTGCTTTTAAAACATGGCGGCTTCCTCAGTTGTGTTTAATTATGACTTTGATTTAGCCCTTCAAGAGGAGCTCATTACTTCTGCAAAAATGCAATGATATGCCAGCTTTTTCCAGAACAAGAAGCAAATGACTATGGTGTCAACAGGAGTTGTGGCTATGAAAAATACATCTGAATTCAGCTGTTTTGTTATGCAAGAGCACAGACACAAAGAACTGGTGATCATGTACCAGCCACCAATCTACAACATGAACAAAATTACAAGCACTGAAGAAAAGATTTGTGTATTTATTAGCTCTGCTTTTAGGTTTCCCTCAGAGCAAAACCACCCTTAAAGCCAGGCTTAGCAACTTAAGTGATAATAAAGTACTATCTTCAATTTGAATTTAATTGTTGTTCAAACAATGTTCCAACATTCTTATAGTTGTTTTCTCCATATATAAACAGAAGAGCACACATGCCACAGCTATTCATACCTCCTGGTTATGAACGAAGAGAAAGAAGAAAATCCAGCTATTCCAAGGAAATACAGAGGCTGAGGATAATTCATCTCCTCAAACAGAGGTGAGTCTTTGTGGAGATGAAGGGAAATACAATCTCAAAGGCAACTGGACAGCAGGCTACTGATCCTACCCTGTCCACCTTTGTTTGATCACAGCAGTGTGGAGACCTACAAACAGAAATGCCAGAAGTCTACATTTCTCCACACTGGTAATGTATTTTTCAAAAACACTGTGGAAGTCTCTGTAATAGGACTCCCCCAGACCTCCACCTTTCCATCCAGCCCCATGATGGAACTCCAGAGTGGCACTGTTCCACAAAAGCACTATTATAGCTGCACTGCTATTTTAGTCCATCACAAAACCCAGGAGCTTTTTCACTTTGATTTCATATGCTCCTTTGCGTATTTTCTTTGCAGACAAAATGACAATTCGTAATGTACACTGATGCAGAGAAACCTCATTATCTGAAGTGCATTGGGATCCAATGTAAATATCAAAGCCTAGAAGCCATTGTAGTGTTTGTGGTATCTTATTAATGCTTTAGTAAGGTCGCCATCACCTGTGACTCCTAGAACGCTTTCATCAGCGCTGACTCCGTACAATTCTAAACATCCATTAGACTGACTATGTGTTAAATGTTACTGCCCTTGAACAGGCAGGGGTCACCAGTATCGAGGCCATATTGCTGAAATTGCAGCTGCGCTGAGCAGGGCACATCTCCAGGATGAAGGATCACCGCCTCCCTAAGATTGTGTTTTACGGTGAACTTGCCACCGGTTGCCGCAAGAGAAGTGCCCCAAAGAAGGGATATAAAGACTCCCTGAAACAATACCTTAGCTTTGGCCATATTGACAACCATCAGTGGTCCACCTTGGCCTCCAACTGGGACACTTGGAGACACACCATACATAATGCCGTTGACTCCTTTGAGAACTCAAGCAGAACTAATCTTGAGGAGAAAAGACAACATAGAAAGGATCGCCCCCCGCCTACACCACTCAAAGAGACCTTTCGCTGCGCTTTTTGCAACCAGATTTGCCTATCTCACATTGGCCTTTTTAGTCATCAGCACGCTGGTAGTAAACATGGGTAAAGCCCTTCCCAAATCTTCGTTCGTGAAGTCAAGCTATGATGATGAGTAAGGTCTCCTAGAAAAAGCCCGAAAATCAAACCCACACACCACAGCACAAAGGGCTCATAGAAAAAGATACAACAAGGGACTTTGGCATCAGTTAATTTGCTTGCCAATTTACAATAAAGTTACCTACAGGAAGCAAGGAAAGGACACATCATACATATTACAAGTACCAGGGTGAAATCTCTCATTCACCATCCTTTAAAGTGATGGGACTAAGACATTCTAGATGGGCACACATGATTTAAGGTACCCATGACAAAGTAAAAGACAATTTTATCCCTCAGAAATATCTTACTTTCTATAGCCAAAGAAAGTTCAGTACAAGGTTTAGTTCTTGAAAAAATGATGGTAGCTCAGATGAAGGACAATCTTCCCAGACCCTCCAAGAACAGCATACTGGACCTTTATCACAAACATCTTGTGATTTCTCTCCAAATGTCAGAGCCAGCCCACAGTTAGACACAGATTCTGAAGTGAAAAATGCCTGCCATGTTTCTGCAGGGTGACCTTCATTCCCTAACCTGTGGTCAAGGCAGTGCAGAGGACAGATCCCTGAAAAGTGAGACCTGCCTTTTACTATTTCACCATCTGCTAGCGGGATGAAACAATAACTCGATAAGCTTTCAAACAGTGGCCATCTGCAATTCAAGCCTGGCAGCACTATGAGTGTATTAGCAAAGCTGTCTATTTGCAATTCAAACATCTTTTCAAAGCTTTTCTTTTTTTTTTTCTCTAGAGATTGACCATGAAGGATTTATTTGCTTTTTCTTTTTCTTTCCTTAATAAGAAAGGTATCTCTGATCTAAACCAGGGAACAAAGATAGTGTCTTCAGAAGCTTAAGCACAATATAATCAACTTAGTCCATTGAATCTGAATGAATCTTGTGTTAGAAGTCAGGACATGAAAGTGAATTATTGTTGGAGCTCAAGTGGGAATATAGTTTTAGGTTTTTCATTCTTCTTGAATTATTGATTATTGATTTCTACCATTCTACTCACATCTGGGAGAAGCAGCAGCAGCACAGAAAAAGGAGGCAGCAACACCACTCCACAAAGTGGCAGCTTCCTCAGTGCCAGTTTTCTGCAGCAAAAAAACTGTCTTCACAGTGTCTCAGCTCACCTGTTTATTTAAACCCTTTATTTCCAGTAGAGAAATCCTTGTCAAATATGCTGAAGTCTGACACTTGACTGGGAACATAATCTATTGGCCAAGTGTCTCCCATCATCCTTTTACAGATCTGCTGGAGAACTTTTGCTCATGGCAGTACCTGATGGTCTCAGATGAATAATTCATTCATTCAGTACCTGGTTTGATGGGAAGAAGAGTGATAGTAAAAAAGTCCTGGCAGAAGATCTAGTTAACATATTAGGCATCTTGTGGCAATCAGTATAGATACCTGATAAACAAAACCCAGTGCATAATAATCAGGGACATTAATCAGCAGCTTCAACAAGGAAATAAAATATTTTAAGAAACAGACACCACAATTGTGGTTAGAGTAATTAATTAAAGACAGAATTCATGGATAAAGTAAAATCAAGTGAAATCACTTGTTATATATTCATGAGAAGTGCCTCCTTTGGTAAGGATGCCCATATTAATACATATTAGAGGGGTTGAAATTGAGAGCTTTTGAGCTCCTTACACCAACCAAGTTTTGAAATAGAGTTAGCTCAGTGTTTCTATGGACACTGTGTGCTCCCCTCACAGCTGAAGTCACCTGAAACGTGCAGACAACTGAGGGCTGGAAAAATGGAGGGGACAACACTGCTTTCACATATTTAGTTGGCAGAATGAGTAGAACTGAAAGCGAATACTAAAATAGTGATATATGCTTTTCAAGGTATGTGTCTTTTTATCTGGTCCCTGAAGAAACATCAGGGAGGAATTTTCGGTTACAGGAGTAGGCTAGAACTCAGGCGGCTTTCGGGCTGCAGTAGATGCAAGAACAAATTGAATTGAATTACTCTTCTTACAATATTACACACAACACCTTTTACTTTTGCCAGCTACTTATATTATAGCCAGTTCATCTAATAATTGACTTTTAGCATGCAGCATCTCACAAAATGAAGTTTTCCTCTTTCCCCCAGATACGGTTGCATCCCCCAGTGTTTACATTGAGACTTAGTATAATCCAGATTAAACTGGAAATAAGAAAGAAGAGTCTTGAAAATATGCAAATCTATAATTCCAAATTATAAATAGCCTCTAATTAAGGGAAGCATTCACTTATGAGTAAATTATTGCATGTGATCTTACAATTGCATTTCTGACACTTCTCAGCATTTGCTACTTGTCACTACTATCTATGGGAACAGACCACTGATCTAATTCAGCACAGCAACACATTTATTTCACTATAAATATAGTAAGTAAACCCCTACATTGACATTATGCAAGTAACTATCATTTTTTGCAGAATGGCTCATTGCAGTTCATATACCTTAAGCAATTTATTAATTTTACCACCACAAGCAAGTATCATACTCCCTTGGAACCAGCGATTACATGATGCCAGCCTTATTCCCACTCTGCAGAGTCTTGCTGACTGATTAGCATTAGGTTACTTCAGCAAGTTTTAGGGGGTTTACTAAACTGCAAATATACCCATAGATCCCTAGTCAAAGGATTAGCTCATACTACAGAGGTTTCCAATTCTAGATGGTTCCAAAACACTCCTAAAATATTCTCCAAGAAAAGCAAGGCTGTCACACAGAAAAGTTTTGAGATGTGTGGAGCACTACTGAGCTAAAGAACATCTGTGTTTCCACACAGGAAACTCCATATCACAATACAGCAACCATTTTGACCTGGAATAATGTTTAACTAACTTTATTCTGCTAAGGTAAACAGGTGCAGTGATCTCAAAAAACACCTTGAATGTTTGCTGCCAGTCTGTCTTTTCAATAAATGAAGCAAATCTTTGTTCCAAAACATGGAATGAAGTAGACATACATGAAAGAGCAATTAGAAGTTTGTTATTTTCAAACACGCACTATGCCTCCGCTTTCCTTCTTGAGGAAAAAGTACCAGAACAGAGCAAGAGGCATTTCTTCCACTATTCCTTTCTCAGTTGAACCCAGGAAACTTTGGAAGCCTCACAGGAAAGATTTCTTCCAACAGCAGAAGTTTAGGTATGCTCTAAAGTGGACGGTTCTGGATAATTATAGGTCTCTTCACCAGGTTTCCCCGAGCTAGTCATTGAATGACACTATTTGTTTCTGATGACTGAAGAATATGTTTAGTTTACTTTGACTTCATCTAGGTCAGCATTTCTTCCATTTTTTCTAAACTTTCTGGAAAGCACAATATTAAAAAATGCTTAAGAAACTGAGGAACCTGATATTCCTGAAAATGGCACCTACATGTTTGATAACTGATTTTAGTTGTTTGGGTTTTGTGGGGTTTTTGAGGGGAGTTTTTTGGGGGTTTTGGGGTTTTTGTTCGTGTTTTTTTTTTTTTTTAATAACAAACCTAGGCACTCAAAGATTAGCTTTTAAAGGTTTGTAGCTCTTCCATAACGCAGATCAGTGCCTACTGTGGTTTTCAGAACACAGCTAGGGAACTAACCTTCAGAAATGTTTCTCTTACTGACTAATTTGCCCTGAAGTCAGTAGGAAATCTTCTGGGAAGTTATTTATGCCAATAGCTATCACACCATTTAGGTCATCTGATCTAATCATCCCCAGAGAGTTGCAACAATGGGAATTATAATAGAAAAAATATCCTGGTTATTGCCTCCACTACTTCAAAAACATTGGTCATACAGACTAGTAACTAAGACAAAATCTCAGGCCATGATCCCTCAGTTTGAATATCAGAATACAAGCACATTTGTCATTGCCAGGTAATGTTCCTAAGGACCAGATGCTTTTATCTGAGCAAAAATCATTGAACGCAA
The DNA here is from genome assembly GCF_037157495.1 of Lathamus discolor. NCBI lineage: Eukaryota > Metazoa > Chordata > Aves > Psittaciformes > Psittacidae > Lathamus > Lathamus discolor. Next base: position 89,392,399 of record NC_088884.1, on the reverse strand, counting down.
CAGACACAGTTGTCATGATAGCCCAGGCGTTCTCTGTCTGGCTTCTCTCTCATCATAGTATACAGAGGAGCAGCTAAAGGGATAACCATGTTGATAGGTGGCCTGGAAATATAAGAGACGAAACAAGCTAACAAAGAAACACAGCTCTAGGTCCTGAATAAAAGGATGATTGCATTCCAGTTGTTGATTATTCTGAGTGCATTTGTAGGTTAAACTTTACAGTCATCTTCATTGCAATTTAAGGGTGTCTAGAAGATACTGACTTCATCAATGTCTCTGGTTTGTAACCCAGCTGTCCACTGAGTTGAATTCCAAAATGATTGGATGATAGAAAATGCATTATTTCAATGATATATAGGCATATTTTTAATCCTTCCGTGAAATTCTGTAAGGAGGACATGGAACTGTTGGAGCGAGTCCAGAGGGTGCCACAAGGATGATAAGGGGTCTGGAGCACCTCCTGTACAAAGACAGGCTGAGAAATTTGGGGCTGTTCAGCCTGGCAAAGAGAAGCTGCGTGAAGACCTCAGAGCAGCCTTCCAGTGTCTGAAGGGGCCAACAGGGGTGGCAGAGAGGGACTCTTCATCAGGGACTGTAATGATAGGACAAAGGGGAATGGGTTCATACTTAAACATGGTAAGTTCAGGTTAAATGTAAGGAAGTTCTTTATTGTGAGGTTGGTGAGGCATTGGCACAGGGTGCCCAAAGAAGTGGTAAATGCTCCATCCCTGGCAGTGTTCAAGGTCAGACTGGACAGAGCCTTGGGCAACATGGTCTAGTGTGAGGTGTCCCTGCCTATGGCGGGGAGTTAATACTAGATGATCTTAAGATTCTTTCCAATCCTAACCATTCTATAATTCCATGAAATTACACACTTCCCCTCTGATGAGTACTGCCTGAAAAAAAGCTGGAATAGCTTAACCCCTTTTCACCGCTTAAGTTTTTCAGTCTTCAGCAGTTCCTCCAAATCCAGCTAAAAGCAACCGAAGATCTCCCTACAAGTAGGCCCTCAGTCAACCACATTATATTTCTAATGCTTACAAAGAGTGCTTAGTCAGATGACAGAGGTATACCTAAATAAAGTATTAAAAAATAATTACTCCCGAGTGTCATTTTACATAAAATTAAGAAAGCATGCAACACAGCCTAGCATGCCAGAAAAATTTTTCAACACTTGCAATACTTGACCACTATTCCATGATGGATGGTTTGGCTTTGGTATTTTATTTTTTTTTTTTAGTGAAACTAAAGTTTTGGGGTTTTGGGTTTTTTTTTTTTTTTATGATTTAAAAACTGGCAGACAAATTGGCTACATAGAATCACAGAATAGTTAGGGTTGGAAAGGACCTTAAGATCATCAAGTTCCAACACCCCTGCCATGGGCAGGGACACCTCACACTAAACCATGTCACCCAGCATCCTGGAAAAAGTTAAGTAAACTAACTTTAGAAGTTGATTACACTTACAAGAATTTCTTTTCTGTATATTTAAAATTTTCCAATAGCATCCAGGTAGCTAACCAATAAACTCCACATGCACTACATACAATTCTGCCACCGGAATCCACTTATGAAGTCCTATAGCATCCAGCTGTGCTCAAGGATCTTGTCTGTCTATCAAAGTACTTTTTGTTAGAAAGAAACAAAAGGGACATACCTTGACCCTTCCCTGTAGTCTTCATATAACTTTTACAAGATGAGCACAGTGTAATACTGACAGTTTGGTCTGACCAATTACTTCATTACATACTTTAATTTTCAAATATGTCAAACTTCAACCAGCCAGGCTGAAATTTCTTCTTCTTTGACTCTGGAATATTTTTTTTTTTTTTTACTTTTTTTTAGTTTGATAGAAAATAAAAATAGTTCAGCCATTTTCAGAACAAACTTAGTGAAGGATGGTTTTGCCAACATTTGCATTTTTCATCTTTTCTGAAGAGCCATAAAGATTTATAACAGGAGCTTGAAATCTGGCATGAACACAATGCTGCAGTTGAAACAGTATCTTCATTTGTCCCCAGCAAAATCTTAACTGAAAACAAAACAAAACCAAAAAAAAAAAAAAAAAAAAAAACTTCATTAGCTGGGTTAAAGTTTACAGAATTTTTTTTACAGTATTTACAAAACAAACTGTTACATTTTGATATTCTGAACATTTCAACAGGAACATGCAAGCTCTGAAGCCTGCTGAGCTGCTTGTCCTGGGCAAGGTACTACACATGTGAACGTACAGCTTGGGACAGCTTTATCTTGAACAGAGCTCTTGTTATCTTACAGCAAAGCTATGACATCAACAGAGAAAAAGTATTATAGAAGAGTTAACAAGAAAAAAGCTAATTAGAAATTAGTTGGGTATTAAACATTCTTAACACTACTTATATGCTGTAGACAGCATTAGAGCCTTTTAAGCTCAGTCTGTATAATTTCCCCAGAAATTAAGGGCTTGTTCTTCAGTTGATGCAACTCAGTGTTCTGTTAACATCAGTGGAGATACTAATTCACTTTAGCTAAGCAGCCAGGCAAATAAAATCACTTTGGCTATGTTTTTAAAGTATTCCCAAATATTATCTGAAGGGTTTCTTCAGTGTGACACACACAACCTCCAACACAGGACCCCGATGGAGGGGACAGTCCTGAACTGAGCTCACATTCCAAACTGTGGGTCAATAAGTTTCACAAGGGTACCCCAGGTCACTGCTTCCTGAGAGCAGCTTTAGAGGGAGGAGAAAAAAGGGTTTCAAAAACATTCCAGATTTCAGCAGTTTTTTCTATCTGCGCAGACAGAAGTTTCTGAAATGTCGGGAGGGACAGCCCTAGCAAGCCTGTGACCTTCTGTAACAGACTGGACCATGGCATTTCAGAAGGGATTTGGTCAGGACTGCTAAACACATGCCAAAAAGAACTGCTTCTTGGATTTTTTCAATCAAATAGCACTATATTTGGACTGGAAACAGCCTGTGGATGAACAGAAATAACCATTAGAAGACAAGTGAAAAGTTTCAAGCAGATACTACAGTCAAGGAAGAAAACTTGAACATACCTGGGCAAGTTTCCAAACTGACTCAAGCAACACTTTTTCCCATGACATCAGATTCTTAACAGACAATATATTATAGTCCATATGTTAATTAAAGAAAATCCAAGCAGTGCTGAAGCATGCACTAGCCTGAACACCAACTGAACAAAAGCTGGACTGCTTTGCAAGCCATGGAAGTTAAACAAACAAAAAGCACCAAATTTTCAGGATAAGAAGCCTGGGTAAGTTTTCTCAGCAAGACAAGGTTGTGAATATTGACGTAAGATTGAAAGCAAATTGCTGACATAGAAGTTATACAGTCTAATTAGATAACAAGTACAATAAGTGAACAGTGCTCTGGAATATGCAGCAGTCATAGGGCTCAGAAAACTGTAAAGTTGGTTGCAGATAATGTGCTTCAAGAACCTGAAGCTCTCTACCTACCTGAAGTCATATGATATTTACATGAGAAATCTGGACTACAGAATGGTTTGCAGTCAGATTTCAGAAGATCTTTTGGCAGATTAAACATGTTCCCAGTAAGATGATACTGAAGATAAACATGCAAGATAAATCCATAAATGCCGTTTTCACAAGAATAATGCTGGTTTCTTAGAACTGACTGTATTTTAAGGAAAAAGCTAGAGTGTAGTCTTCATGAGATGCCAACACAAGCTATCAAGAGCAGTTAGCAAATCACACCATTTAGCAACTTAAAATGACATGTTACATTTTAAAATTCAAAACAAAATCCAAACTATGTTCTACAGGAGAAAAAGGTACTTGCAAAGCATAGCATATTGTTGCCGTTTACGAAATAATTGAAGTGTACTCTTACTTTAAGATGGTCTCATAACAGTAATGCTTACTGCATACAGCTGAATTTGCTGAGATTTTATCAGACCTTGAATTATCTGATCAGTTGGTCCTGTATAATGAGAAACAGGAGGCCACATTTGCTCTCTCACAATTTAATAAACCAAAATTAGAAAGGTGCCCTGTCAAATGAGGACAAATTTCATTAGGAGGGTTAAGTAGGCAGGGTGCTAAATTTCAGTTGTGTTTCAACATGATGATTGAACTCAGAAGATTAATAGCCACAGAAAATCATGCTGAATTATTGTCATTGTAATATTAAAGTGAAAGAACCTAAATTTATAGAGGTATTAAGGGGAATGAACCTTTCTTTTGCTTGTACAGTACTGAACACTAGCACAAAACCAAGGAATACCCTGTTCATTAGCCCGACTTCTGACAACACAATTCAGGCATTTTTTGTTTTAAATTATGGATATACTTAATAGAGTTGTTTTCTAGTTTTATGCATCAGTTTTCATTCTCTTATACTGATTCCAGACGATTCATTCCAAGAATCACTTTTGTCAGTGTCAAACTACACAATAAAAGTCAACTAAAGAAAAATTATGTAAACAAGTTAAGCAACCATAATTCTTTGCCATTCAGTTTGGATCTCTGCAGGTGTATGGAGCCTTGTCTGTAGAGATATTTAGATAACAACAGCCTTAATTAATCCCAGGTACTGTCAAGAAAAGAGTAGCATAGAAGTGCTGCTTCCAAGTAACAGCAATCCCCCTGAGCCAGCTGCAACAGCAAGCTGTTAGCTGAGAAGTTCCTCAGATCTTCAGTATTAATGATAATCTCCCATATCTCTATGTGCTTTATTGTACATCTGCCACAGTTATTTGTAACATACAGTGTTTTAAAAGTTGAGTTTTACTGCCAGTTGAGTTGTGTTAACCTAACATGCAGTTAACATCTGCATATTGCTCATGAACTCATCTTCAGTGCCTAAGTCTCAAGGGATAATTTAACAGCTCTTCCATGGATCTCCAAATTCTGCTTTGCAAGAAGTAATAGCAACATACTGACCAAATTTATTGCAAAAAGATCAAAAGGTTTTTGAGCAGGAAGAGTTTCACATCTTTATAAGATTAGTTGGATTTTAAGTATGGTCTGTAGGTCCAATCTGAAATCACAGGTATTGAAATTAAGTACTTGCCATCATTCCATACTCACTCACAAGTTACACAGGGTATAGTGCATGTAAACACTTCTTTATGACTCTAAAATAAATTAAAAAGTAATAGCACTGGCCGTTTAACAGCTTACCTTAAGATACAGTTAACAGTAACTTGGGTTTCACTCAAAGTCTATCTTTTAGGTTCAAGAAATTCTAGAAGAAAAAAAAAGTAGAGTAGGCCTGGTACCCTTAACTAATCCTTATGAAGTCAGTAATGTTAAGCTGAGGAAAACAAATATGAGTAGTCTGACAACTACCATGCATATCAGTTACCTTTCAGACCTTGCTCTTGATTTGAAGTTGAGATGTAAATTCTCTGCAGTGTGCAGAAGGAAGAAGGGAGTGAAGCACGGTATGACTGGGAAGAAACATTTTGAACCTGATGACAGGCACTTGTAAGTAATATTAATAATTTATCTATGTTTTCAACCGTGCTACACTTCTAGTCTTCTAAGCCAAATTCCTACCACGCAGGCAAAGGATACATACATAGATGCAGGCATGATGCAGTCAGTATAAGATTGTATTGGAGAGACTAGCATTGTATCCTTCCCTTGTATCCATTCCACAGGAAACAAACCCTCGACCTTTACAGAATATTACATGATTAATAACTAAGATCCTGATTAGGGTCATTGTAATGCACTGATGTCACTACTGCAAGCACTTTATAGGAGCTTTTTCCATGTTCATATTTCAAACTCAGACAAGTAACATCTGCTTATTTAATAATGAATTGTTTAAATCATAGCAAGCTTTCATTATTAATCAGCACAAATTACCCCAGTATCCATTTCATTGGATGCAAGTAAGACAACATCTAAAAGCAAAGCAAAGCTGCAAAGTAGTCATGCCACCAGCAATTACACTTTAGCTACGCAGATGATAGTTTCCACATTTTGCCTAGCTGTTCTGTAAAGCTTAGTGTAACATGCCAGCTTTCTTCTCTTTTTTTAATAGAAAAACAGGTATTGGCACATTTAGCCTCAGTATACCGTATACACAGAATTGCTATTAAGGTATTTATTCTAGTATATGAAAAGCAACTGAATCGCACAGTAGATTATCACAGAGCACTGGCCAAAACTGCTCTGCTGGACTGAATCAGCTGTCAAACATGTCTTTTCAAAAGTCTTGAAAGCCATGTTAACTGCTACATCTTAGTTTTCACACACCTCGGCAGTTATACATTCTGCCTGGAAGCATAAACTGTGAAATGTCTATTCTTGCAGTATTCAGTGTTTTGGCCATAGTCAAGAAGTCCTGGAATTGCAATAGTGTATTCTTTGGGGTATATTCAGAGTTAAACTAAATCTCCAAATGTTTCTTGGCTCACCTGCCATTAAGTGGACCTTGTACTTACCATTTGTATTCCATGGCAGGGGCTAGTACTGCCATGTATTTTGACAAGTGTATTTCATTGTCTCTGTTGACAGAACATGAGGCATATTACAAGGTTAAGTTCTCCTTCTGAACCACCAAGAATTCTCCAGTCCTCAGAAATCTCATCAAGCGTAACTAAGAATCTGACTGTAAACCTGTTTGTAAAGGATTTTAGCTTGTCATGTGCTGCAGGTCTTAAAATCTTCCTAGATCCATATCACTCATTCTCTGAGCACCTGCCTAGTCTTCATTCCTTTAGGCCAAAAAATTTGCTGAGTGGAAAACTATAGCGGCATCTGTAACTAAAAAAAAATAAAAAAAAAAAAAAGAAAGGAAAAAGCCTGTATTACTTGTCTTCTGCACTTTGTGTTAAATACAGAGCACAAATCAGTTATAACTGCACGTTAAAGAAGAGTTGTGCAAAGTCAATTTTTTTTTTTTTTTTTTGGTTAAGAACAGCAATCCACAGACTTTGAAGAACAGGACTCGATTTGCAGAAAAGCCAAAGACTTCCTGTTTAGAATTATTTGTTTCAGGTGTAACTTTAATAGCTTTGGCAGAACAATAGGATAATATGACATCTCTGAACTCCATCTAATAATTCAGTGCCTATAAGCTGTTACTTAGCCTGCAAGAGATTATGATAATTAGTTTCATAGCAGAAAAGCATTTCTTTCTTAAAAGCTGAGCAGATGCAGAAGCTTTATTTCAGTGCAACTTCTTAGAATGGCTGGGATTGGAAGGACCTTAACGAAGTCATCTGGTCCAACCTCCCTGGCTTAAGCAGGGCCACATAAAGCCAATTAGCCAGGAGCAGATCCAGAGGGCTTTTGAATATTGCCAGGAATGGCAACTCCACAACTTCTCTGGGCAGCCTCTGTCCGTGCTTGCTAAACCTCACAGTAAAAGAAGTGTTTCCTGATATTCAGAGGGAACTTCCTGTGTTTCAGTTTTCTTTGTTTGTCAGATATATTTAAGTTACAACTCAAAACATATTTCTTGATTTCAGAGCCCAGCAAGACTCTAGCCTGGACTCTGAAAACACCAAGCTTGATATGCTGTCACCAGTAGTTAAGAATCCAGTGACATGCAGACTTGTAATTTGTACATCAGGCAGATGAAATGGCTGGAATTCAGTGAAAATACAATTTATCTCCTTGTTTTCTTGCTTTGCCAGGCTAGTAGAAGAAAACCCAGTGTTGATAGTCATCACTAAATAGATTTGATAATATGTATGGAGGAAGGCTGCTGAGCTTTTCCCCCACAAGGCCAATGGCTCCACCAAGAGTCTATCCAAGCCACTGCGGCCAGCAAGTGACTGCTCACCTGAAGACATTTAAACTTGCAGCTCATTAGGCAATTTGAGGCATCTCTACTCCGAGATGAAGTAGAATAAATTTGTATTTAGGCTCTATGTTCATTCCATTTTTATGGAATTAATGTAAGTGTGATGCTGTCTTGCATTTCCCAGAAGTATGTTTTTTCTTTGACAGGAAATGCTACTAAGGGTCAGCAACAGTCCAGCTGTCCAGGGTGATCTGAGATTTGCCTTCTCAATTTCAGATTTCCCTCATATTTACTGCAGCCCAGTCAGTTCTCAGTTTTAGATCTACCTGCTCTGTTAGTGGGTCATTTCAATATGCCTGAGCTTTGCTTGCATCCTGCCTTTCCCCTGGATTTTCAGTATTTCATTTCCTCTTTTCTTTACAAACCCACCCAGTCTCTCAGCCATTGAATTATTTCATCTTTTAACTTAAAACTACATGCTTATATTTAGATTATGGCCCTATAACCAAAAGCCTCAGCATTTTCTCCTTGAAAGTAAAAACTCAAGAAGCACTGTGGTATGCCAACACCAACAGATTATTAACCTCATTCTTCACTGCAGTGAAGATGGATAAACCAGAGCAATGTCTTTTAGTCCATGGAACAGAGCTGAAACCTAAACATGAGTATGAGCACAGCCCCAAAGTTAAGTAGGGGCACATGCCAACATTTCAGTAAGATGTTATATGGAACCATGAGTTACATTCCTTCTACAGTTAAATTAACTGTCTTCAGCAGTAAAACATGAGATTTCTAAGTCAGACATTCATTTCTGTAACCAAGGCTTGGATAGACTAGAAGAGGCCTCCAAGGCATGAGGGAATGAAATACTTCAGATATATTCAGCAAGGTTCTGGTGTAATTCTGTCTTCCCTCTACAAGCAGGAATGATATATAGATCTGAAAGTATTTCATACTGAAAATAAGCATTTTTAATAAATGTTTTTCAGTTTCCAGAAGACTGTTTTTGCATGGCCATGATATCACAAAAGAAATGTAAGCCCAAGTTCTTAAAGCTACTTATTTGGGCCCTGGGACTGGTTTCATCCAGCCCAAGTACTGACTTTGACATCACAAGCGTAAGGTTCTCCCCACATGCAGCTATTTGCAAGACTTTATCATTAACCGTATTAGCATACATATGGAGATGAACATATACAGACACACATTCACATACCTAACACTGAACATTTTTGAAATCTCCCATGCCAATTCTTTATGTACATACAGTCTTTCTCCTTACTCAGCACAGAATCAGACATAAGTTATCTGATACTCTCAGAAAGCCACCTACCAAAATTATTCTGTGCTATTCCTGCTTGTTCTCCTTTAGCCAACTGTTGTATTTTAATAAGAATGATCTTAAATAAAATTTCAGGAACCATTTTTGAAACTTATGGAACATTTTACTGGTACCACACTAAAGGGAACATCTACCTAAAATTAGTTTCTAACAGCGATAAATTCTGTCTTCCTATTCTTAGAAGATGTACTTTCAGGCTCTTACTGGATTCTCACAGGCTGAACCCCAACTAACTGTAGCAAAACAAAACCTGAAGAGCAATGTTCCGTATCCCTTTCATATGGAGCATTTACGTACCTGGTCATACCATGTGCGCAGCCCTGCACATGTGAAAATAAATATATACATGTATACTTACCAAAGTCCATCTGAAGTATCCCGAGAGATTCCCAGCTTTTGCAACCTAATCACCTACCCTACCAGGGCACAACAGAAAGGTTTTGACCTTTCCAGATGCATCACTTGCTCCTGTGCCATTCTTTGCTTTATAAAGAGTTTTAATAGTTTACAGATGTTGGCTCACAGGATGCTGACACAACTCTGGTACAATTATAGCATCAGACAATATTATGAGAAGGATCTGAAACAGAAGAATTTTTATAGCATTTGGAAACCTTAGCTGACAAGAACAATAAAATATGATGCCACTTGCAGCACAACTTGTTCAGCATTACTGCCTAGGAACCAGCAAGGCTTGGGTACTACTACTTTGAAGTCTTTCTAGATCAACAGTCAGATTGGTTCTCACATTAATTTTCTCACATGAGGAGGAGAAAAGGGTATACGGACTTTGAGTAACAGCAGAATTACTTCTATACATAGAGGTTACTGGAGTTCTTTAAATACCATTTGATTATGGTGTGGCAGCAAGGTGAGATATTAGCTCCATGAATTTAAGTACATCTGGGCATCATTTATAGTTTTACTATCATCTAGTGCCACTTTCCTCTTTTTTTTCCCTGAAGTAGGGTCATCCCCTCTCCTCCTTAAGTTCATCTACAGATGTAAGGACATTCTGCAGACTCATACTGCAGCACTGCAATTGCATGACTAAAGCATCTCTTTTGAAATAAAGTCAATTTGAATTTACTGTGTAATTTCTAGTATTAGTTATAATTTTGGAAATGTTATGTAGTTACCTAAGATCATGATTAAATATCAGCAACTAGATTTTGTTGAAAATTATAAAATCATTTAATATAAAACACTGAAACATAATTTTCTCTTTCACTGTACTTAGATCGATTTCCTTTCTAAAACGCACCTTTCCTATTTGTCTTTACCTAAAAAAAAACCCACATTTTGAGAAATAAAAAATGATCATATCACTAGTTTTTTAGTCATTATCAGATTAAATGATAAATCTTTCAAAAAAAAAAAAAACCCACAACAACAACAAAACAGGCAAGAGTATAGGTACAGTCTAGAACTTTAAAAATACACCAAATTTTAAGACTTGAGACAGACCTAAAAATTATTAATTTCAGGCTCTCCTAGCCTAGCTGAAAGGTACTAGATCCTGGAAAGTTCACTATTTTTCAGAAATATATTAAGTATAAAGAAAATGGCAATAAGGAGTTCTGCACATACCCCATTTAGAAACTATTCCTTCATCTATGAAAGCAGAGGCAACAACTCTGTTCATATAAATGACAATAAAAGCAGCCAGACGATTTGTGGATTTATTTTGTATTTAAAAAGGTGATCATATAACAGCCAGTAAACACATATCAAGTGTAGAGGAGGGAATCCTAGTGATATTAACCATAAAACATTTAAAGGGCAAAACTAGAAAGAAATATTTGATCCATTTTAGTCCATCTGACATTTTTATATCCACCTTTAACAGGTTATTAATATCCATGTAAATGTAAGCAAGGGACTCTTGAGCTGAGATGTCTTGTTCAAGTAATAAAACCTTTATTCACACTCAGCTTGTACATCAAACAGTTCATAACTTGGCAACCCTGAACAAACTCTAAGAGAGCCACCAGTCCAACAGCACAGCATGGAGTCAGGCAGCATCTGTTCACAAAATTTTTGTACCACTATGGAAACAAAATAAATTATGATTCCAGTTCTATCCTCACCTCAGAGAAACCTGGCTAATACATGGGAAGATGTGTGCAATAGGGTTTTAGTTTTCCCTTTCTACCTTATAAGTAGAAGAGATTGCTTACAACTGAAATTCTTCTGCAGATTATAACTTCCTAAAGAGACACAACAGAAATCACTCACCAAGTTCTTTTAATTAAATCCTGTCCTATTCTGAAACATTCTTAAATGCCAAGATCAGCAGATAGCAAGAATGCATGTCAAAAATACCTGTTCTTTTTCATTCAGAAGATAACCAGATAGCACTTCTCTAAGTTAGTGATTTTTCAGTTTATGAGATATTCTCCACTTACCTTGCAAGACCATGATTTCAGCAACATTTTTGCTCAGACTGTTCTTCATCATGTACCATATAAAACAATGTAGTATAAAATAAAGCAGAATACAAAACATAATAGTATTTTAACCCTTCTTTTTTTGGCCATGTTCTTGTTAAATTTAAGAGGAAAAAACTTTGAGACATGGCTCAGAAACAAACAAACAAAAAAAACCAACCTGAAAAACCCATAGAACACCAAACAGAGTTATGTTTTCCCAGTTTCAAAAGAAATAAATTTGATTCTTGGCTCTAAGTTTGTAAAGAATATATCTATAAGGTTTGGTTTTAGGCATGACTGAACTTGCAATTCTCAGCAGAACCTCACAGGTCTAATAAAGTCAGTGTTCTTAAATAAATGCTATGAATAAACCCTCAAGAATGGTTTAATTGACTTTGAGGTTCTCATAGCTCCAATTTTAATAGTTTTTAATTCTATAAAGAGCAACAGTATGGATCAGGTGTACTAAAAAGTCTCTTTCTGACCCAAGCTTAAACTGAGGTATCTCTTACATCTTTGCCATGCTAAGGGAATGGTCCTATAGTAACTTAATCTTGTGGAATTCAGTGTTCTCTAGGAAAGTCCCAGTGTTTTCAGTGCAAATACAATTTTAGTGAGTACAGCATTTTTAAGAGCTACTCCTGAAAGCCTTCATCAAAATAAGCAAACATTAGTATAAAATATGGACACAATTCTTTTAATACAGTGCTGGATCAGCAATAAGTGGAAGAATACATAAGGAAGAAACTCATAGGAGACATAGCCCAGACTTTCCACTATCCACCTTTCTATTCCTTCTTCTTCGGCAAACATGGTTCCTTTACTGCTGTAAATCACCCATAGTTCTGCATCTAACTGAAACTCTTGAATTCAGAATAATACTCAGAAGTCAAAGATGAAAATAAAGTCACTCTCCTGCCCTTGCAGAATTTATCACTCCTTACTCTGTAAATTGTTGCCTCCCATTTCTATTGCTGTTCTTTGAGATGCATTCCTGCAGAAGAATATTCAATACCAAGTGAGGAGCTCATTTCGAGTGCTGTTTTCAACAGAACTGCCACATCCAGATGGCTTATGAATTATAACCTTCTATCATGGACTTAACAAGCTGTGGGCTGCTCTTAATTGTCACTTCTATGCTTCAGTCTTGTTCATAAGCTACTATAAAACCTGCTGTTGTTCTTACAAGTTAGAAAATCCTCACTTTTAAGGATACACTTTGCTCCCTAATTTTCCCTCTTAAATTCCAGTCTTGACTTTCTCCTGTGCATTTCTCACATAAACAGCAATAGGTCAAATCCTGGTATTTTATTTATATTTTCCTCATATCTTTTACAGGCAAAGTTCCTCAAGGGAAGAAAGGTAGGTCAAATATGTCCTTCTGTATCTTGCTTTAGTTACCAGTAAAAAAACTCATCCCACTCCTTCTTATTACTCTGAAGCAAATTTGCAGCCTCTGGTGAATAATACACAAATACAATGCATACAATATGAAAATACATATAATACTTTATTACATTTTAGCTGCCACTAGATGCCTTATGCTCACCAGCAATTTATAATCATGTGCAAGAGGCAAGCTTCCTGAATAGGCTTAGTTTAGAAATAACAAAGCAGAAACAACATGTTGAGGCTAATTATTTTGGTTTTAAGCAAAATTAGAGCAGAGCTTAGGGATCCATACAGCTTCTGCAAAGCTCTGCCCAAGGCACGTCAGCACAGTTTCTAGCCCAAGACTCCTCTGGTTCCCTGCATGGTTAATAAGGCCACTCGGCACCTGACACCCAGGCAGGCATATGCTGCTTCTGAGACCCAAGCACACTCACACTGGTATCAGACAAGCTTGTCCATGCATTTTAGCAGGGCTCCAAAATGTATTAAGTATATGCAAAGTGAAGTAACAAAGAAAGTACTGAAAGCAGGGCCTCAGAAGGTGAAGATGTGCAGATCCCCAGTATTCACATTCCTCCCCCCACAGGGAGGCGTTCAGAACAGGTTAAGGTCATGATTCATAACTGCAAGGATTGCTTGGCCAGCCCATCTACAGATGGATTCTCCAAGGAAGTGCCTTTAACATCAAGGCCATATTCACAGCTGTAAAACATCTACATGGCCTGGAGAGAAGGATCCCTCCTTCAGCCTCCAAGGCATTTCCCAGCACAAAATGCAGCCGTTTGCGGCTTGTGCTGGGACCAATTTGGACTTACAGCTTTTAAAATCCTGCACTTTTTGTAGTTAAATGAAAACTACATCTGACTGGAAATTACCACAGAGAGGTCAGATAAACCAGAAGTGTGAATTTTAATGCTTCCTCAAGATACACATCAAAGGAAAACCCCAATTGAAAAAGGCTATTATTTGCAATTACAATTGGCACTAATCATAGGCTTCATACAACAGATTTGAATTCCCCAGGCAGAGGCATGTTCTCTTGTACATGCTTCTGGAAGAAAAAACAACCTTATAATGCAAGCTGAGAACAGGTAATTCAATGAAAGTTATGCAGCCTGTTACACAGATGCCTAGCATTGCTGGCGATCCCTTCAAAATAATGAGAAAGTAGATAAGAGCAGCATATTCGGCACAAATTACGTTGGCACAGTCTGGCAGCTCCAGATGTTTTGAAGCAACCACATGCAGAGCTGCATATTTTCCATAGCAATATCTAGTGGTTTGAATCAGTGATTTTCATTCCTCCAGGAGATGATCTTGACAACGGAAGTTGTGAGCATACCAAAAATAGCCCTAAGTCTTCAACAAGAAGCACAACAGTTTAGTTTATTTCCACCATCAAACAAGTACATAGTAATTGATGCAACATGCTTACATAAGATATAGATTAACTGTATTAATAGGTTACAAATGTGTTGAATATTCAGGATGCTAATAATTCTATACTATGATTGGTAGGGGTTTTTCTGTTATGATATCATTGCATTTTAAGAAGAACATCTCAATTTTTTGTATTATTTAACTTTTTCCTTCTACATACTGATTTTTTTTCTCCAATATTTTTCTGATGCAAGCAGGCCTTTGACATGTAACACAGGGTAAGACCTGCCCTTAGCAGCTAGGCTTCTCAAAGCTTCCCCTTCCATTCAAGCAGCTTCAGCAACTGCTCTGATAACACTTAAAGTTTCTGAAAAAAAATGTATCAGGAAGTATATGGGGGTTCCCCACAAATCTCATTCCCTGTCTCAGTCACTGGAGCCAGGCTCCTTAAAAAGTCTGACCCTAAAACTGTCATTTCCCTCAGATGTTTGGAATCCCTGTGTAATCCAAATTGCATACAGCAGAAGTAATGCTTGTTTCAAAGGAAAGCAGAGCTGAAAGGTCAAACAAGTCTCAAGCTATGCTGCCTCAAGCCTTTTTTCTTCCAAAGGAGTGGCTAATGACTTGTTCTTTGGGAAGACTGGAAAGAGATCAAATATGAAGGCAAGATTAAGAGAAGAAAAATCTTTCACACCAATTACAGCTTCCATGCTTTCGGCTAGAATCCATAACCCAACCCCCCAGGACAGTCCACTGCCTTTACAATTGCCTTATCGTACTTTACTGGGTCAAAAGGATTGAAATATCCTATCAGTTTGTTATTTAAGAAGATCAAGAAGAGAGAAATTGGATGGGTAGTCTGCCTTAAATTCTGTTTGAACATAATTGGCACTAAAAGCTTTCCCAGAAGAAAACAATTCAGGCTTCAAAATTTCTGAGACTGAAGACTACATGCAAGCTTTCTCTTTAGCTCCCCATCACTGTTGTCTCCATTGCCATCACAGCTCCACAAAAACCTTCAAAATACAGCACATTAAATCAACAAGTTCCACCAATCTGTGAAGCACTGTTCTGCATGCTCCAATTTGCCAAGCCTACCATTTTTTTCCCAGCACTAATTAGCATGCTCTTATCTTTGTGTTTGTCTACTTCTTTTTTGGCTAATACAGCTAAGCTTGCCAACATCCTTCTCAACAGTGTTCAAGGAGTTCTCCAAAGCAAAAAAAAAATTGTGTATTTACTGATGATTTCCCTGTGACTTATAGAGTTTCAAATCCTGACAAAGCTCTAAGTATCGCCAGGTGAGTGAGAAACATGTGACTCTGGTTACAGCATAGGAATTTTAGTCAAGAGAGTAAAGATACACAGCCAAAGGGATTATATTGTGATGCTGTTGCTGTCAGAGCTGCAGGAATTTGATGAGGAGCCATCACACCTGCAGCTGCACGTAAGAGAACCATGGTTGAAACCAGTAGCCCTCACAAGGCTCCTTTGCACTCCTGCACATTTGTGGTTCTACCACTTGAGTGCAGGAGCCATTCAAAGGGTAAGGCAGGAGGAAAAAGAGCAGATAGTATTCCAGTGATCTCAACTAGAAGAACAGCTCCTCTGATAGAACATCCATGTAGCTGCTGTAATTTGTATTAGGAAATAGAAATACCCTGCTCCACAAAAGTCAGAGATGACCTGATCTCATCTACATGATAAAAAGTAAATTAGAATCACCGATGCCTTTTGCTGAACAGATCATGAAAAAAAAAAAAGTGTTTGGAGTTTGCCAAGCTCTTTGTTTTTTCACTTACTGGCTAGTATAGCTGTGGTCAGCAGTGTGTTAAAGAGTTGAATCTTTCCAGTTCACTAATAGTAACTAGATCTGAGAACATGAATATAATCTCAAAA
This sequence comes from Lathamus discolor, assembly GCF_037157495.1. NCBI lineage: Eukaryota > Metazoa > Chordata > Aves > Psittaciformes > Psittacidae > Lathamus > Lathamus discolor. Next base: position 89,376,228 of record NC_088884.1, on the reverse strand, counting down.
TGGCTGCTCCTTGATGTATTGCTATTCGCTGTCTCAAAAGTCCTCTTCATCTGTCTTGTAAAATTAGGTACTGCATTCAGATTAAACCCTAAGATAAATTTCTCTTTCCACTTCAGACATTGAAATAATTTGGCCAGGTAACACAGTAGTCTGAAGAATATGATCTAGAGATGTCAGAAATGGTGTTAATTTAAGTAGCAAACAGCCAGCACAGCCAAGATTACACACATCTTCAACTAAATGGCTAGGACTGGGCTTTCCCCTTTAAGTAAGGCAAACTATATGCATGGTTGCGTAACAGTACTGAAGAGGCTTACAAGTGGAATTTCCTTTTGGATTTCCTTACAAGAGGACCAAGACATTTCTCAATCACATTCTGCATTTTGGCAGTTTAACTGAGTGGTAGGACAACAAATTCAAGCACGTAAATGGTCCTGTGAGGAAGGAATACAGCAGGCAATAATCAGAACATGGATGCAACTGCAGCTCTGTTTTGTTTTGAAAGCAAAAGTTTCAGTTAAAAAATAATTGGCAAATGGATACTAAGAAGATGGACAGCCAGCAGGAAGACTCATAACTACTTCTCTATCTGTATTAAGAACCAGGCATTGATAAACTTTAACATACAACACATTTTACCCTGCAGCTCCAGGTTTGGCTTTTTACTTTTTACTTCCAGCGCAAGGATATCTGTAACCAGGTGGACACCCCAGTATGCTGACATGTAGATGCATGGAAGCAGTGCTGCATGCAGCCAGGAGTCTTATCAAATGAGACATACAACCACCTCCCATGTGCTCTTTGTTTCCACTTTCTTACTCAACTATTTCTACCAAAATGCACCAGTGGACCAAAGAAAGTTGAAAAAATAAAGCCTTCTGTAATATCTTTTGAAAGTTGTTTTCAAAATGAGAAATGTTATTGCATTTTACAAGTTGAGCTTCAAGTGACAAGCAGAAATACTGTCAAGCAGTACTGGAAGCTCTTACAGTTAATGTTTAAAGCACAAGGCCAAAGAAAGCTTTCAAATTTAAGCTGAGGTACAAATTTGCTTTGTGACTTGAAGCAATGCCTTGTCCTCCTTGTGCCTCTATCAGCCCAGCTGGAAAGTGTAAGAATATGTTAAGAAACAAAACCCAGGTCTTCAGCGAGATTGAGATGCTCTCTTAAAGTGCCCTTCTCCTTAAACACCTTCCAAACCATAGCTATGTAGAAATATATCTGACAGCTGAGTTTGAAAGATAATTCTATGGTTTCACATGCATGCTTATTTCCCAGCAATTAAAGATTAACATACCTCTTCCAGAATTGGAACCACATTAGATTCTCCTATCCATAATAAAGGTAACTAGAACAGAACAGCAGTGATGCCTTCGGGATTAAAGGATCACATACTTCATGATTCTCTGTTTACACAGTAACTTATTGTGTGGTTTATCTTGGCTAGGCAATGGGCATGCTGAGACTGCTGCTCAGTGTATGCCATTCAATCTTCTCACTGTTACCGTATTCTTTTTCTGGCTTTGTGCCCTTTTTGAACTTTGTATGGGGTTTTCTCATCTTCACCTGGTAAGATCACATCACTTGACCAAAGTATATTGTTATTGTACATACATACAAAGTGACTGGAAGTGAACCTGATTACACAAGAAATTATGCTCATAACAGTGTCATTATTTCTGTGTTCCAGTCAGAGCTTTAGCTGAATACACTTTTGTCTCCTGCGCAAAGAAAATAAGCGGAAAATGGGAGAAGACTATAGGACTGATCACATAGCTAAAGACTGATACCATAACAGAAATGGAAGAAATTAAACTTGCATTAACATCTACAACACTGCTGCTCTAGGCCTGTAGAGTTTGACTTTGCTGCAGCAATTTCTTTTAATATCATTTTTGTAACAAGTGCTTGCAACACATACTACCAAACACTACTCCTCATGCAGACAGAAGGTGTTTGTCAATTCTGTTGACTCAGATTGCCCCGTTAGGAACTAAAAGTGAGGAGTGATGTGAACAGCATAGCCTGGGGCTCCCTTCAGAAGCAATTTCTTCTTAGATGTTAAGGAAATGGATATGAAGCCTTTATTGCTGTTGAAGTTGTATTCTACTACTAGTAAAACTGCTTATGTGTGATACCTACAGAGCAATGCCTCACTACAAACAGATAATCCATTAAAATGAAGATTCTTTAATGCCTACTGCAAGTCGAGACGATTGCTGCTAAGTACTGCTGATGGTCTTGTGGGTAATAATCTTGCCTCAATAGGAAAAAATCCTGGTAGACTATTTTTACCCCTTTCTTCGCAAAAGTTACAACCACAGGATAGGTCAGGAAAAAATATTTCTCTCTCAACTGATTTTAAAAATATCTATTTGCTAGGTAAGCAGAGTACCCCACAGGCTCTTATTTCTTGTTGCTGGAAACAGTAAACAATAACTTCAGGAGATTTTGAGCTCATCATAACTGCACGAGATAACTGTCATTTTCTTAATAAATGCCATCATCACTTCAGTAAATTATCAGCTCACAGCTGAAATAACAAAACATGATGGCTTGCCAAAGGGCATGAAGAATGTTAAAATATACTACAGATGAAATTGATAAGTGACAAATGACCAAAAAAATAATCAAGGGAATGAAAACAGATTCATACCTACTGTGTCTTATGTGAAAGTGCAGTCGCTGTCAGAAGCCCCAGTGCGCAGTGCTGGTCACTTCATAGGAATATGGCACATCCAATTCCATACATTACTGCATACGGTCCTTACATGCCTCCAGCTCCAATATCACATCTCATTGCCACCTAGAGGCTATGAGTATTTAATATGTTCAACCTCTACTTAAGGAGGGGTTAAATTGTTTCTGGAGGGTATATTTTTAATTTACTCATTTTTTTAAGATCAGTCCCTTACCATAACATTGCATGTGAATGCAGTAAACTCCCTCACCAGCAGCTTGAGCTTTCATTGGTTTGTGAACATAACTGGAAATAATTACTCTTTTTCCCCCGGAGTCAAAAAAGCTGAAAGACACAAAACCAGTAGCTAGACTTCCACATATTAGAAATGTTCTATGTTAGGGCCCTTTATGCATCCTTCCAGCTTAGGAAGGCCACGTAGCTAGGCACAGCCACCTGAAACTGGTTCTGCATCTCAGCGGTTGCCTAATGCCTGCATTTTATCATAAAGAAAAATGCTAGGGATTATTGAAAATAATTCACAGGCATGCGTTTTGAGACTTTCATCTCTGCTGTAGATATGGCTCACTAAAAATTAAAGTGCAGGAAGAAAATGAGTCTAGGCTAAGAACAAGCTCCATTTTTATAATAGCCTGGAACAACCCCTAGAATCCACAATAGCTGTCTTACAGAACCATAAAAATTACTTTATACTCCTTTACCTGTTTATTTTGCAAGCTTGCCTACCCCTAAGCCCCTAAGAACAGGGCAGTTAATAATTGTGTTCAGACAATTCCCAGTTCACATGCCAAAAAACGGTCTTTTAGAAAACAAACCCAGCTGTGAATATCAAGCTGTGCAAGTGCCCACTAAAAGGAATACAATCATAGGCTTGACCTTGCTCCACCCATTCATTTTGTGCAGAACTTGTCCAGAAAAGTTACTGGTTTTGACCTTAGTTTCAAGAGCACAAAGCTGTATCATCTTCACCAAAGCCTTCAATGTCAGTGAGGTTATTATGCCTAACTCACCCTAGCATAACCAAAATTCTAATCTAGTCAAAGGGTAAAATTAGTCCAAGGGCAAAATCTTTTAAATTAGGCAGGGTCGTCCTCTGTCTGTGCAGGTTTGTTGCTGCACAACAGTGCCTGTTCCCCTGATGTCACCTATTCCTATGATTTGGAGTATTTTGTCATTTCCTTCTAACCACAGTATAGGACTGATTCTTACCATCATAGTTAATTGTGGGACTTCGCTCAGTGAAGGAAACTTTTCTCCCAGCTTTCCCATATGATCTTATTTACTTGCATTCTTATTGCATATATCTACAGCTAGGCAGAACCAGAGAAACCCACTGTGCAGGATAACCTATATTTTCTGAGTCTGGAAAGTCAATGAGCACTTCTGAAGTTAAAAAAAACCCCAAGAAAAACAAAAACAAAAACAAACAAAACCCCCAAACCAATGTGAGTAGAAAACACGAGTTGTATATGCTTTAGTGCTTTTATACTTTTTAAAAGCAGGATTCCCCCCTTCCAAGGCCAGACAGACTAATGTAAGTCTCATTCCACAAATGGTTTGACATTACATTAATAACAGTGAAGTAGGAACAGAAGAAACTAGATCAGGGCAACAGAAAGCAAGTCATGACTGTTTTCGCTGCCAAAGTATCTTCCTCTATCTCCCTCTCCTGACCTTAATTATAACGCACACTGTTCTTTCTCCCTGTGGAGACAAACTGAACACTTACTTTCCTTTACCTTGAAAAATTAGTTCAGTACAGGAAAATCAAACAGAAGCAGACAGGCTTCCTGGTGTTGTGACCACTGTCACTGGTCACAACACTAGGATCTCTAGCAAGCTTTTTCCAAGGCTGCTTGGGAGCCAAACCAAGTGATTGCACTAATAAGCACATTTCACTGTGGCTCCTACTAGTGGCACTGAGCAGGCTACAAAACCTCAAGTCTCAAACACAAAGAATATGACTGCAAAAAGCCATGAGCATCCTGCTCAAATGTTGACCTTAGCCCTGCCTGGGGCAGGGGAATGAGACTAAATCACTTCCTGAAATCCCTTTCAACATAAATACTTAGATATACTGCAGCATCTTAAATATTCACCTTTTTCTTAGAAAAAAAATAAGAGAGTAAAAATCAAAAACATAGTTAAGCAGAAGTTGAAAAGCAAATCCACTCTAGAAATAGCCTGTGTACTATTAAAAAGCATCCATAATAAAACCTTTAAATGAGTCTTAATTGACTATTAAACACATAATAAGCCACCTTCCTACAAACAGCAGTGAAATAGAGTACTAAACGCTACAGTCAGAACAGAGATACCCTAACAATATTCTGTTCAAATAAAATCAAAGGACATTTGTCCACTATTTACAGGCTGCCATATGAAGAACACACTTCCACATTTATATTACAGACTGGTTTATCTGATCTTAAAGGCCTCAGGAAAGCAAAACAGGATAAAAAGCTTGTTGGAAGTTGCTAGATAGAAGGGAATGAGATCTACCTAAACATTCACTGTTGCACCAGTCAATACTAGACAAATCTTAACTTCTCACCTGGCAGTAGGCCTTTCCACAATCCTTACTATTATCAAAGGACCTACCTCTACCGTGTACAAGTGGCCACAGTAGCACAGAGATCAGCTAATCTAGCTATATCCCCACAAACTTGCTAAATTTAGCACTGGAGAGAGGTCAGCTTTATCTAAATCACAGACACTTGCTAGGTATCTTCACCACCTGGCACTAATCCATCTATCAGCAGCTTGCCTAGGGCTAAGCTGGAGCACTTTAAGTCAGGACTGGAAATGGGCTTCTATGGACCTGGCCATCATGGATCTACATCCTGAAGGGACCCTTCCTTCTTTAGAGAATTTGGAAGTAGTCATTTAAGACAGCTGGTATTTGTTGTACAGAGGGCAAAGCAGCATTAATTCAGGAAATTAATCATAGACTTGTTTGCTTTTTATACCAGGCTTTTTCCATTGATTCTTATTTGCAGCAGAAACCCTGTAGTCACATCAGCAACCAAGACAGCCATTATGGAAGCCTGATAACAAAAGAGAGTTGGAAAGCTCACAAGCAGTGATAAAGAAAACAAATTAAGGTTCTGATATCACCAAAGAAACTTTGTCTGCATGGCCAGAAAACAAAGTTCCTTTACAGTGTAACTTCCTCATTTTTTAACAAGTGGTTTGTGCTACCCATTGTAGAAGCTGCAAACAAGCCATATGACAATGTTTTTTTTATGAAGCAAGGATCACCATTTTGTATATGTAAGTACATGGTTCAAATATGTATAAATTAGCAATGTCCTGCACCCTCCTCAAGAACAAGGTAGTAGAGGTGCTGCAGCACCACGTGGAAGACAAGACTGTTTTGCTAAATGTGCAGTACCTAGGATCAAACTTTATAATAATACATAAAACCAATTATATTTTATCAATGCAATAGCAAGAAACAATCCACCCAAAGCCATTGTGCTGCCTTTCTGTGAATTTCTGCCTGAAGTTTAGGCCAACAGAAATGCTGTGCTGAGAACTGTTGCCACACAATTCTGGCTAATTGGACAGTATGTTTTGCTGCACCAGCCTGTTTAGCTCTGCTTTATCCTCACTTCCTACTCCTCTGGACAGGCCCACCACAAGGGTTTGTGAGACAGTTGTACTCAAGTAGGAGTACATCATAGGAATAATAGAAGATCACATATTTGAATCTACATCTCCTATCTCCACCTCTGTCTGGGACAGACAGACACTGATAGATTCAGCTATAATGTTTCAAGGCATTACTACTCTCAGCTGCCCACTCACCTCTTTGCCAGAGGTGATCACCCTATGGTGAACATGTAGAGTCCTACAGCTTCTGTAATTTGCAGTCTGGCAAACTGAACTGCAATGATTCACTTCTGTAATTCTTGAAATGTAATTTCTGCAGCAAGATGGGGTAGGGAGACACCTGAGACTGGGAACCTAACAAACCATATGCCTTAATCTGACTGAATTTATCCATCACAGCCAGAAGGGCCAATATTTCAGTGACAGATTTCAGATATACACCCCAAACAAACAGAAGTTCCTTCTGACATGAAGCTACATAAGATCTAGGAAAACTTCTTTGTATTTTCTATTTGATCAGTAAACATATCAAACTTTTTTCTTCTGTGTGGTGCTTCTGCTCCTGGTGAAGGTGAAGTTGTGTAGCCTTCCATTTCAAGCACCTCAATGTTCTCCTGTATTACTAGTCAAACTAGCCCTAACCCAGGAAATAAGTATTTCCAGTGTTGCTGCTTTCTCTGTATCATGCCCAAAAGTAACGACATCACAGCCACAGTTCCAGGCACTCCAGAGATGATGGGAAAGTATAAACAGATCTTCATCTGCAGTTCATTTACTGTTGCTAAAAAAAAAAAAAAAAAAAAAAGAAAAACAAAAAAAAAGAAAAACAAGCTTTTGACTGATGGTTGGTTTCCACAGTTCAGTGGCAACAGCTTGCAAATGAACTATTTCAGGCAAGAGCTGTTGGTAGACATTTGATAAAATGCAGCAGTTCTGATAACACATGGATATTTTTTAATGTGGACTTTGTAAATGAAAATACTCAAGGACAAACCTGTCAGGTCAAATTTGACCCAGGTGCTGGGTGTATAAAGCTGAGAGAGAGAGATTACTGCAGGAAAGATTAATGACACTATTAACAAGAATATGCACAGCTACATAGCTGTGCACAAAGGAAAAGTTTTGTTTGGGGGCATAGTAAATGAAGTCTGGGTACCCTCTAGAGATATTTTTGTTCTTTATGCATACAGAGATGTTTTATCTCAGAATTATTAGAATATACTTGAGTTCCTATAAGCAAACTTGAATTTTATTTTTTTTTTCACCTGATGAATCAGTCACCAGGTGAAATCAGCACAGGTTTGCATCAAAAAACATTCTAACATTATGCAGCTATCCTGCACTGACAGTGAAAAGTTCTCATAATCATATGCACAGCTGCTTCCTGTAACATAACATTTTTCATCTGCTTCAAAGCAGTGTGCGATATTTGCAATTATAATTTCAAATGCGTAAAATTGAGCTCTGATTCTCCTGAGTAAAAACATTTTATGGCTCATCAGATGTGAAGTACTACTGTGTAAAGAACACAGTTCTTGTGTCAACAATAACTAAACTTCAGTCAATTGGGGACTGTAGTCTTACCTCATGAAGTCAGCCAGCACTTTTCTAACATCATTACTTCAGTCATTTACTTTGGCTGAAGAGATGGCATCTGAGGGAGACAGGACCACCACCCAGAGAGAAAGGGCAGGAAGAACTGTTGCTCTCATTGCCCAATATGCTGAGTAACTAGAGGGGTCTTCCACATCATTCCAGTGGGACAGCACTTACTAGACAGGGGACCATAGTCTCCGCTTGCACTCCTTAGTAGCTCTGGACACCCCCTGTCTGATGTTTAGCCTGCTGTCAGGGCTTGGTCCCAATATTCAAAATTGTTGAATAACTGTAATCGAAGCCAGATGGTCTTTGCATTTACGCAGTTGGTTAAAATCAGCACTACAGCCAAATCTCAGTATCGCTTTACCAAAGTTCTCACTTCCTTAGGATGACATTGTCTACTGAGCTCTTCTTCAGCCTTCCCTGAGTTTCCAGAGGTGTATAAATAACCTGTCAAACACAAACTTAATCAGTTTTGAAATCTGCTAAATAAAGGAGACAATTTTTTTCCCGTATCACCCCCAAGTCTCATTTAAGTGGAAATGCTTTGATTAAAACTGTGTATTACCAGAGCAACATCCCATTCCAAGGGCAGCCCATGAGGACTGCTCCTCACTCCCAGGCTCTCAGTTTGCAAAGTTCCTGAATATTCATGAGGCTTATTCTCTTCAGATTAGGCTGGACTCTTCCACTAACTCTGAAGACCAGGCTGTGCTCAAGACTCCTCATCTGCAAAATGGTGATTCTTTACATCACAGAGGTGTGAGAAACATGAATTCAAATACTTCCCAGATAGTCAGAGATTTTGAAGAAGGGTAGGTAGTGGCTACCTGCGCAAATTCATCAGGTGGGGGTTACTGTCCCTTTTGTCCTCACTGAAAGTCCCTGTCACGCAATGCAGCCGTATCTGCATGTTGGCATTTCACTTCTGATTGGAGCTGCTTTTACTCCAGAACATTATAGAAGGTGAAGAGCCTGTTAGTGTTTAAAGTTCAGTGCTGCTTAGCTCTTTATCTTCCAAGTACCTTTCAGAGCTCCTAACTGAAAGCTTGACATTCTCTACTAATTCATTAAAATATTTATTATCTAACTATGAACTTCTGCATAACTTGGTCTTTTCTTAATTGTAGCCTTTCATTTCTTCTTTTCACAATAAGCAACTGGAATTGCCTTTTGTGTGTTTTCTAAATAATTCATTCATTCATACTGGATATAATCTCTTCTTTCCAGCTAGGAACTGCTTGCCACAATCCCTGTTACACACAGCAGAAATGTAGCAGGATGAATGAAGGCAGTGACGCCTGTTAACCAGTATGCTATGTTTTGTCTATGTATGAAATTTCAGAATATCTGCTAAAATCTACCTCTGCTTTCCTCATAATTATTTACATGGGACCGTGGGTAGACAGCATGTCATAATATTCATTCATACTTGCAAACCACAAACAAGGAGAAAGCTGAGCCAGGACTAATGCAAACAGACAAGTGCATCCAGCTACAAATAAACAGACAGTTTTTTTGCTTCCTCTCCTGGAAACTTTCTTGACTTGTGTTTTTTTTCTACCTCAGTTTATTCTTTCAGAGGTAGAATCAGCCTGCTTTGGTACTTGTGTAAGATTTTAAAGCATCATCAGAGTCAAGTATCAGAAAAGACTTAAAGTATACTTAGAGCAAAAGTAGAAATATTTTTTAGACCTGGTAACCCATTGCTGTATAGATGAGTAATAGGTTGAAGAAAGGAATCATAACCATATAATCAGTTCTACATATACACAAACAATATAGTGGGGGTGAGAAGTCAGACACTATGTGAACTGAGTTAAACCTACGCTATGAACGGCTAGGTGAGCCTAAGCTGCTTTGCCCACCTGCAGCACTGGCAGGGTTTTGGAAAGGTAGGAACAGCTAGCCTTCAGACACAGAGCCAGAAATGTACTTTCTCACCTAGAATAGGAACAATATCAAAAGAAAATGCAAGAAAGCCCATTTTCCAACACAAAAATGGCATGAGACACCAACAGGCTGAAAGAAGTCTAACCAACATAAAAATTCATGATGGGAACTGTTTCACAAATTACAAGCTGGTGGAGCACTTTCCCTAACTTAAGTGGACCTTGGATCAAGTCTACAGATTATGATATATTACTAGCACTAGCTACAAACGTCAAGACTTATTCACTCTCCACCTCACAAATTTATAGAACTGCTTTCACCGTGAATGGGTGGGATCCCTCATGTTTTTTCCATTCATCATTGCTCTTTTCAAGTTGGAAGCACCCCGCACCATAATGAAAGAATGTTTTGAGAAATATCCATAACAAATTGAATCAAACTGGAAATGCTGTTTGTCTGTTAATCAGACTTGGTAAATAAATATTAGACACCTTCACTTTATCTTCTCTGTCTCCAAACCATGACAACTTGTTATCTATTTATTTTTAAGTACAATAAGGAGTTTAGTTTACTCTTCTCTGAAGTTATTCAGAACATGGTCATTCTTCCTTTCTTAACAAAACTGCCACAGAAAATCGCAAAAACATTTACTGAAGAATGGTAATCAGAAATAGATGTAGGATTTAGTAGTAACATTTGTCATAGATTAGAAGATACATTCAGTTATTTCTACTTATTCTTCTAATCCTAAATCTATGTTCCAAACAGAGTGCTCAGAGTTTTATTCCGAATGGAATTAATTTGAGCAAAATTCTGTCAGTTATATATAAAAGCTTCATGTAGAAAAAGATGCTACGAAAAGGTAGAAAACAAATGTTATCTATTTTCTTTAAACAAAAAGTTCTCTGCTTGTAATTGTAATGTGATTGTGATTATTCTAAAATTAAATCATATGCAGCAGAAACATGAGAGCTATTTACAAGCTAAATTCTACCAGAAAGATAAAATCTAATTATCACTTATAAGTTTCAATGGCCTATATGTGGTTCTTATTTATTTTGTTAATTACAATAATTTCACATTTATTCATAGAACTTAATTCTGTAAGTTTTCCTGACATGTTTATATATATCATCCTTTTTTCTAACTGAATGGACTGAGCTTTCTTAGAGAAAGGATTTCCATAGGTTGTTCACAAATCCTTCAGTGGCAGCTCTGTGGCTGTTCAGTGTAAATAAAACAGTATTTCAAGAGAAGATGAAGGTTTGCTTCTGGAGATATCCTCCTTGCACATCTATTCAAATGGAAATCCAGAGCTCTTTTGCTTTGAACACACAAGCTTGCAAGTAAAACACTCGATCATCGAAAGTTCACAAATAGGAATGCTTTTCTACAGCTGGACCTCTGTGCACAGGCACTCAGACATACATTAACTCTCCCAGATTTGAAAAAGCCCTCAAATGTGTAAGATTGAGAGCATTTTTTTGTCAGGTGGCATTGAATGAACTGGGCTTACCTCCAGGAAGGGACCAAAGAGCAAAGTTAAACCATATTGGGAGGCTTTACATTTTTTGCATAAGAAAACTTACCTTTCAGCTACATTTACCTACCTCAAAAAATGAGATTATCACAAATCCATCTACTTTACTATGAGAGAAAATCAGAGACTATTTATATCCAGAGCTTTGAATATTTACTGCCTAATAAGAAAGGATGAGACTAAGGACTAAAAAAGGAGAGAGCAGTTCATAGTTATCTGATAAGTCGGTGCCTTTTCCCCATCCTGGAAAGTTTTACAAACAACTGTTGATTATTACTTCCTGGTTTTGAGAGCCCATTCTGAAATCAGTGGTTTGAAATATGGTTTGAAGAAGTTTGCCAAAAAATAATAAAAGGGTAGGATATGCACAGATTATTGTAAACAAATAGCATGATACATCAGGACGAATGATGGAGGAAAGTAATGAAAGACAAGTGTCTGCCAGGCTTTAGAGAGTCCCACTGCAGATTGACACAATCGTAGTGAAGTTCTCCTGTTATAAACTCGAGCAAAGCTGCAAGAAGCAAAGCTGTCAGCTTTTATTTTGCAAAGAAAATATCTTGAAAAGATATTTTTTAGGAATTTATCATAATGAAGAAAACCTACATTTCCCTACCTGCGCTCTCTCATTGTGATTTTATTTTAAGGTAAATATTTTAAGATAAAATTACTCAGATTAGATATTTTTCTTAAGAATTTTTTCCATTAAAGGAGAAAGAGACAAATGTCCTGAAAAGGATTTAGTGTAGGCATCCAAGGTCTGCTGTTGGAAAGGGTTAGTGGCAAGCTAAACAGATCTTGAATGTCAACCCATTTTCTTTGTTATGTTTCAGTGCAGTTAGGCTTGGGTAAACTTCAGCAAATTCACATCCTTCTGTTTATGGAGAGTGTAAAGAGGTGACGTACCGTGACAGAGGATAAATGCAAAACTGTATAAACAGATTTCATTGCAGTTGGTAGTCCTTAGAGGAAACATTTGTGTATCCTCATAGTGCTGACCACAGTAAAGACAAGATTTAACAAAACTGAATGTAAAGTCCAAACCAAGGATCTAATTCCATGTGAGTGTATGTTACATGGATCCAGGATGGAAGCCTTTTCAGTGCAAATCTGGGTGTAGAAATCTCAAGATCTGTCCCCTGTATGTGAGTTCAAATACAAGCATTTATTTTAGTTTTCTGCAGATCAAAGAATGTGCTAACCTTTATCATTATTTTTTTCTAAATGCTCTTAATTAACCATAGAACAAGCTATAGCTAAAAGGTCACAATTTAGGTGCTTTCAATGACAGAGATGCAGCTCCAAGGAGAAGTGTGTTTTTTCATTGCTAGGGGAACCCAAATGTGCTATGGCACCAGTCACATTTGGAAAAACAGGAAACAAAGCAGAAGTAGGTACTGTTTAATGAAAACCATGAGAAGATTAAATAGAGGTCTAGAAGACAAGCGTAAAAAAGAGGGAGAGGCACAGCATTTTAAAGAGTATTTAAAAGAGTGGTATAATGTTTATTTATAATATTTATTAAAATTATATTTAATTGTTTCTGAGGAAAAGTTTAGACCAGAAATATTGCCAGAGATTGCTTAATGGAAAGGACTAATGATGCTCTGAAGGGACCTCAGAATTCTGACAGGAAATCAGTGGAAAACTGTGAACAACAGATCTTCTACAATATTTTCTTGGAAATTTAGAAATCTGGTGAAACTTTCTTCATTTCAGGTTTTATTATAAAGCAGGTCTTAACAAATCTGTCAATCTTATATGCACAGTTGTGCTATATTTTACAGTAATCTTCTCTGTTTATAGAATAATATGTAAATCCTTGTGATTTGAACTGTAAGGACCTTCTCCGTCTGCTGTGGAATGAAGTTGCTACTCTAGATCAGAACCAAAAGTTATGGGTCAGGGCCTAAGCTGATAGTAAATATGATAAATGTCCATTTTTATCCGCTGATTATATAATCTATAAAAGATGTAGAAATCAATATCGAGTAAACAAGTGTTTGAACAGCTTGAGTAGAAATATGCAAATAACTGAATTTTTGACCGACTGATCACACCGTATGTCACTTAGTGACACTGAAGTATTAATTGAATATAATCAAGTTTCATCTCAAGCAGAGTTTCAAATTCAAATTTTCACTTTCTACATTTTAAAACAAAACACTTGACCAGTCTCAGAGAAACCTACTTTCTTGGATGAAAGTTATTTGAAAGACCAGCCTGAGGTTATTTAATAGCGTCATGGCCCTGCACTGAGGTTACTTGGTGCACAATGCATATGTTTGAAAATATTTCCATAGGGGCAGACTTTATGACAAATAATTTCTTTTGAGTGTAGCATTATGGCATTAATACACATGGATCATCTTACAATAATTTATCATACATACTTTAATATTTAATTCTACTTTCAGTACTCTAGCCTGATGCACCACACTTTTCATTCTAAGTTTGAGCTGTGCTAGACATTTTCAGTAAATGTATGTTTTAAAAGTGTTATAGGAGAGGGCAGAACATGACATTGTTTCTTTCTCATTATTCATGACTTGTTCCATGTAGGACTCAGCTTGAATCTCATTTTTCTTTCTCAGTTTCACTTTACTTTTAGATGCTTCAATAGCATTAGTAAGAGAGGATTTAAAGCTAAGTGAGACATATTTTAACTGAGTTTACTATAAAGAACAAAGTATAATCCATAAAGATTGCAATTCCTGACTGTATTGTTCCAATATTACATTTCTATAATTGCATTAACTTTAACAGTACTACATCAGCATGTAACTAAATAACACTCTGGTGGATCATTCCTGGAACAGACTAGCTTGTCCCAAGCCAGTTGCCCAGCTGCCACGTGCCAGCACAGCTCTGTTGAAACCAAGGCAATTACTAACATCAGCCAATAATCTATGCCACTGGATCATGTTCTGATGCATTTGCATTCATATATATATGTCTACTGATACAGCACACATCATGAAGAGCATTAAATAGAGCCTGAGAAGAGTCTCAGGAGAGCTGGCCCCATCGCCATCCCCAACCTTGGCCAGTCATGGGTACTGAGGAGAGAAGAGTAAGAAACTACAGATGTATCAGGTGAGCTTTCTCTCGTAGGGTTCCAGCTTTACAAGGAACAATTAGTGAGTCAGTGACCTCTCAAGGCACAGTCTGCATCCAGCTCATCATACTTTGTACCCACTGATAGTCTTGCTCTCACTACGTTTGTTAATGCTTTATGAACCCCTTTCTATTTTTAACTTCCACAACATGCAATTGCAATGACTCCCACAGCTGTGTGAAAACCAGCTCCTTTTCATGTCTTTTTAACCAGCTGTTTGATTTTTTCATTGAATCCTTGCTAGTTCTCATCATAAGCAGTAAAATACTGTCCCCCCAGTTTCTTAGCTACCTATTTGCCTTTCTAACATCCCTTTCCCATTGAGATGCCTTTAGTCACCATGTGACACAGCCACCCTCTTTCCTCCCTCCCCCATCCCAGCTGTGTATGTATTGCTAAGGACATATAGGCCTGACTGGTCTGTGCTTTACTCTTTCTGTAACCATTACTACATACAGGGTAAATGAAGTGCAGAGCAGTTGCAAAGCAATCCTGATTCAAAAGCGTTTTATACCCAAATGCATGACATATGTTTAATGATACAGGAACCAACCAGTGCTTGATAGAAATCTTCCTGTCTCTTATAGCATCAACAGAACAACGTTAACTTATACCAGATGCACATCTGGCCCAGCCTGTGTAATGAAGCTGTTGAGGTAGAAATTTAATATTTAAGCTAGTACAAACTTACAGAATTCTGCAGTAAAATTAAATTTGGGTAAAGGATTAGTTACTACTTCAATTATCTACCAAAGAAGGCTTATTTTTACAGCAAACAGAAAATTGCAAATAATTAGAATCAACACTTCTGTTGCTAATGTAGTGTCAATGTCATGACACTTACCCGAAATGGATTTATTATTGAAGCTAATGAGTGACATGACTAAACATGGTGAGACAAGTGACCTAGCACCCTAGGTTTCTTCCCTGCTTTTCTACAAAAGTTAGATACAGACACAGCCAGCCACACACCTGAACTATTTAGGTAGAGTTGAACTTTGATACATTACAATGTCCTTAAGGAGTCATAAACCCTAAAAATTGGGGAATATGAAAACAGAAATGTTCTCCACTAACTACACTAGGCTTTTTACAAATCAAGGATAGTCGAAGATACTTTTAGGACCATGGCTTGAGCTAAGGAAGTTTGTAAAGAGAAACAGCTTATGCATCTGTCTGTTTTCCCCTCTAACTGCCCCAGTTCTTCTGCAGCTTTTTCTTTCCCCTTCTGCTTCTTTCCCTCTTGTTATCAGGATATAAGAAGGGAAAATTGATAAGTTAGGACTTAAATTATGAGACTTATCTTCTACATTTATTGTTGTTTTCAAAAAGTGGGACTGGTCCTGAAGCCAGGTTACTGGTGCTTCCTGAGTGATTGAAGAGCATGTAGAAGAGCAACATGTTTCCCTACCTGTTTTCCTGGCTTTCCTAAGCAAACCTTATTTTCCTGACCCTTAATGTTGTTTCTCTGTCTTTGCTACTGATGGGTCTGTGTGACCACTAGTTTTAAGATCTGGCAAAGGCCTGAAAAAGATAAACAGAGTAACATAATAGTAAGCTGCCATATGATTTTTATTAACTTCCACCTGACATTCCAGAAATTTAATTAAATTTCTCCAATTTTGGCTGTTACCAGGAAGCGCAATGGAACAGAGAGGGATCACCTGAGTTTCAGCAGTCTTTACATGACATGAGGCATAGCAATGCACTATGGGACTGGGAAAGGAAGTCATGCTGCAAAGTCCTTTAGAAAGCCAAAGGACATAACGAAAGCTGTAGCATATCTTCACCCCTGTAGCACACAACTCTTATCCTATTCTCCTCACATTATTTTCCTTGGACTAGTCTGACATTTTTTCAAAGTGATGCCTGTTGTAATGTCATGCCTGGGTAACTGGAGCATTTAGATAACATATCCAAGCAGTGTTACAGCTTTTGCTTTTCTGACATCATTGTTCCCATACCCACCTTAGGGGTATTCTGAAAAAAAAGCCCAGCAAACCGAACACTGTAGAAGGAAATTGGTACTGGGTAAAACAAAAGGCATTTGTTGTCAACAGGAAAATAATAATTCTTTAGTTATTTATTTATTAATCTATCTTAGTCTCTTCAAGCGCTGCAGGTAGAATTAGCAACAGATTTCCCAAAGCGTAGTAAAGAGGTAATCATGCACTTCGAGTGTGACTAGGAAAACAGTGAGGGCTGCAGAGCAGTGCAGATGTTATACAACGAATTGTTTACGCATTTTAAGGAACAACAGCATCTGGAATTTTTATAGGGATAACAAAATGCTGAAATATGAGCACTCTGATGCCAGTTTTTAAAGAATTGGTTTGAATCAAAGGTGTTGAATTATAGACAAGTACCTAATTCTGTAGTAGTACCCATTAGTTACCTTTTTGAAATATCAGCTGTTTCTTTTCTTTTTTGTTTGCTATTTATTCTTTATAGTTTAGGCCACCAACTAACCAAATTAGACTTAGATTTGATAAGGGATTTTCTAAGCACACATTCCTGTCTGTCTCTCCTTCATTACCTACTATCAAGAAACATCCAGCAACTGAACTTCACATTTAAAAAAAAGCTATTTGTGAAAGAAAAAGCAGTCTATGCCCTTATTTTACTTAGATGTATTATTATCACAGAGTTGGATTACTGCAATTATATTTTAAGGAAAATATGAGAAATGCTTTGAAGGCAATATAGAGATCTGGAAAAATCATTAAAATATGAAAAGCCCCATGAAAAATGTCTTTCTCCATTGGATACTTTGAACAGTTATTATTCTACTGGGGGTATCTCTGTTTCTTTTCTGTAAGGTCTCTGTTTTGAAGACATTTCCCTGAACTTTGTGGAATCATACTGAGATTCATAAGACTAAGGCAAGATTAAGTTATGAGACTTGTGTCTCACCAGCATCCAATGTCCCTTTCAAAACAAATAAAAAATGGTGACAGGGGGTTGGAACTAAGTGATCTCTAAGCTCCTTTCTAACCCGAACTGTTCAGTGATTCTGTGCAGATACTGAAGGGTCTATAATCCCAACCTGATAATCCTGTATCATGTATTATGGAATGATCCTGATTTCTGGCAAGCCAGGTACATAGAATCAAAAGCAGCTACAAAATCATAAAACAGAATTGACCTTATGGACCATTTGATTAATTTTTCATGGTACTTTCCCATGTTTTCATGTCTCATTAGTGCACATAACCATGGCATTAAATCTGTGCTGAAGGCCATGAGAGTGACAGTGAAGTAATGAATCTAGATGTCTGCCAATGGACAAGGATCAGGCAAGAAATCTACGTGAAATGCACCCAATTTAGTACAGTTTTCAACACCTTCTATTACTGAAAGTTATGAAGAAAGCAATCAGTTACTATGAAGTTACGTTCTGATAGATTAAGTATGCAAACTGTACAATCAGTTCTCATACTTTTAGCAGATGGCTATAACCTTGACATTGCCAGACAGGTTAGAATTTTTTGCATAATATTCTTTTTTACTAGGTATTTCCAGCTAGATTGAAAAGGCTGTCTTTGCTATTTAGTATTAATCTGCCCTGTGGATTATTTTTCTGCTAGAGAAGAAGGCAGAAAGTGTGATCTTGCAATTGTGCACTATACATAGTCCTACTAGTGAAGACCTTACAAGTAGATATTTGTTCTGGAATAGTAAATTGGGAAGAAAGCCAAAGACGTAATATGAGGGATGAAAAAAAAACAGAGGAGAAAATAAGGAATATTAATTAAAAAGAAAACAACTATGAATGAAATATAGAGCTACTCAGCTAAAACAGTTTATTTCTGGCGCTTTACCCATAGGATTTTTCCAATGATAACATGCCATAAGCAGTAATAAGACCTTGCTGAAGGATATTGCAGACAAATTATGGAAAAGAGATCAGATAATCTGAATTTGGGGGGATATTTCATGACTTGGTGCACATGTGCTGAATGCTTGTCATCCTATTCATATCACTATGACTTTCATAATGTTCATGAAACCTTATAATTCTATATAACCAACATAAGCACTAATTTACTTTCTGTACATCTTACTCATTACAAATAATCATACCATGTATTTAAATGTTATATTTAAACTTAATGAACTGAAAAGTTCTCAATGTTTATACCAAGGAAAGAAGTGTAATCAAAAGTAGCATCAATTATTTGCATAACCTCTAGAGAAACGTAGGCTGATCTGGTCATAATGTTTAAAAAAGAAAACTATCTCTTCTAAAAACCCAAACTGTTGCTAGAGGTACTAAGCAAATTGTCCTTCAGTTACCTGAATTTAAACCAGGAACTGGTACAGAACTTTGGAAGTGAATGCAGCGGACTTCAGATAGCAGATCTAGTGCATTATTTGCTTGATTTATTCACTTATTTCAAAGCATACTTTCTTTAGAGTAGAACATATTGTGTCTTATTTTATTACAAATATTGCTATAAATCACAAGTGATTACTTCAGAGTGAAAAAGTCACAAATATAAACCTGGCATAAGGACTAATCATTATTTTGCTATATATTCTGCATTTAGATAGTGGCTATTCTATAAACACACTGTATGAAATTTCACAGTCCTCAAAAGGAAAGGCAAGTGATATGGTTTTAATTTCAGGGTTTCTACATTTGTATCTGGGAACTGTATATTTTCAGGAATTATGGGTTAAGTGGAAGGATAAACAGGAGCAACTTGCTTTGGCAGTGTAAAACAGAGTTCTCTGATTGCAGGAATAGTTTCTTTTCCACATGCTGAGACTTCTCCAGTGGGAATAGTTCACTGATACAGTGTAAATTCAGAACAGTAATGACTAGATATAAAATCTTGTAATTTAATGCTTTGAAAAGACAAATATTTTGAAAGCATGTTTCCAAAATACATCTGCAAAATAGCTTCTCATTTTCTTTTATTCATTGCTTCCATGAGACTCAGGGCATTATGCTTTATGGTTGCTCTATTTTATGCAGAAACATTTTCCTGCTGAAAGAATGGTAATAATTTATTTGCAAAAGCACAAGCCATAGCCAGTGTGGCAGCACACCTCCAGTATGGGTCCGCTAAAATAATGCACTGTGTCTTTGCAAATGACAGCAGTACTAAAACCTGATGCAGATCTTTCCTCCTGATCCCATGGTGCTCTAAATGAATAAGTATTGTACATTAAGTGTATTATATTCATGATCAAAGATCAGTGTCATTACTGTATATTTTTCAAAACCAATGATTAAGTTATCACCTACTCATGTCATGGCTTTTGAGTCCAAATTACATACTGTACTACAAAAAGACCTATGTATAAGAGCCTGCCCCTGAGTTCTTAGTTATGTAGGTTGCTATTTTAAATGGGAATGACAGACAAAAGTCTGGTCACAGCACACAAGTAGACCTCTATACACACACACACAGAGAAGTATTTTCTGTATTTCATTTTCTTTTCCCCAGAAAGTTTTGAGTTTGGGGCTGTGCAAGATGGATGAACGAGGATGTAGTTTTGCCTTTGGAGTTTACAGTGTCCAGGTTAAACTGTAGATATTTTCCAAAAGCATGTGTTATGTATTTAAGAAAAGAAGTTCACTATGAGGTGGTAGAGATCAACATTTTCTTTCCTGTAAGAAGCTTTGTTTAGTTTCTGTTAAGTAATGAGCTGCTAAAGTATTTGCTGCTACAAGAATCCGAAAAAAGACACCATAAACACACTAAAGCAAAGCATTGTCCTGTGGGACCATTTCATAGAACAAATAGGTGCCAGTAGGCATTCCATCCCTAAAATATCAACTAGAAATAGCTAAACATTGAAGATATGTTCCAGAAACATTCTTGAGAGAATTGTTTTCCTGAAATACATAATAATTCTTTTTTTTTTTTTTTTTTTTTTTTTTTTTTTTGCATTCCAGTGTTTTTACTGGTTTGGTAGCTCTGACAGGAGGCATGAATCACAAACTTACAAGCAGACTGCATTCTGCATTCCTTTTTGCGGAGAAGTCAGGCCCTAGTGATTTTTGCAAGACTGACCAAGAGAATGTGCAACAAGAACATTGCTTATGTGAGTTTCATTTATGTAAGAATGGGAAAATAGTTAGTTAGACATAGACAATGAAGAATGAAGGCAATGGCAAAATCATGGTTTTATTTTTTAGTTAGCTAGGTATAATTTGTTTAACAAAACCAATTAATTATAATGGAATACTCTATGAAGCATTAGCACTACTAAACATGAGTGAGAAGAACAAAACAGAGAAGCAGCAGAGGCAGCTGAATTTCAGATTGAGATGTCAGTCAATGTACCAGCCAGCCTTTTTAATTCAAAAACTTACTATTCATTTCGACAAGATAACCAGTGTCAACCTCAATGAAATTTTCCTGAGTGTTCAATATTTACAATTGAAGTATCCGAGCTGTTTGCCTATCTCAATTCCTTGATGCTGTTTCCTCATCTTGACTGGACAGACTTCCAGACTAAATTTGTTTGAAACAAACTCTATCTCATCATTAAATTAATCTCAATTTAATGTCCAACAATCAATTTCTGCAAACATGTTGTCCTGGCAAGCAAATAAAAACGAGTTCAAGCATTTGCTGAGAAAATAATATTTTCCTATAATGTTTTTGTTGCTCTGCTCTTATCATGCAATCTTCTGTAAGACATACTGGCAGTAAAATGCAATAAACAATTGACCAACATATACCCATTTAATTAGAAACATTTTCTTGTTGAAGATTTGAGACTAAGACATTGCATATATTCTCAGTTGTATGAGAGGATACAGTTTTTATCTAGCCACGCAAGGAGATCTCATCTTTAGTTTTTAAATGTGAAAGTTAACTTGGCATGGTATCAAGGCATAGCTCCTTATACATCCACCTTTCTCTAAAACCAAATCTATGAGGACATCACCTCAAAGCAGTGTTTTTAGGCTTACAGTTATGTTGTAAGGCTCTTGGGCTGTAACAGCAATCACTAAAACCAGCCCCAAACATCAAAATAATATTTCCTGATATTTTCATTCTGTATGTTGAAGGAAAAGCGAAGCAATCTAAAATTATGGTTTTACTGTTGTGCTTTCAAAGGTTACTCAGTTAAATACATGTCTTTCAGAATTGTGTTCTTAAGTAATAAAGC
This sequence comes from Lathamus discolor, assembly GCF_037157495.1. NCBI lineage: Eukaryota > Metazoa > Chordata > Aves > Psittaciformes > Psittacidae > Lathamus > Lathamus discolor. The sequence continues at coordinate 89,354,628 of NC_088884.1, read as the reverse complement.
TCTTGAATATACATTGCCTATAATGATAAACAGGAGAGCTTCAGGTAGTTTCCAACTTGTACAAATGCAAGCACCACACTCAGGAATAATAACTTGCACAGAGACAAAACAGGGATGAGCTAAGGAGAAAGAAATTCATACAGAAAATGGTATAGAAATTACAGCTGACCACAGAGCGGATGTGAGTTAACAATAACATGCTGCTGCTGACACAGAAATGTCACTCTGGAATGCAGACAGTGTACAAGTTAGTGGAATAACCTATTCGTTCTGCTAAGCATTGATAAGACTAACTGGATTATTGAGCCTAGGTCAGGGACCACACTTCAAGAAATTTATTAACTGGTCAGAGACAGCTCCAAAGATAGCAATAAAAATGATACATGGTCTATAAAATATGAATTATGGTAAAATACTGGAAAATGTGATTTTTAGCCCTAAAGAGCAAGGAAACTCTTTATATCAGTCATTCAGAAGGCTCCTTCTGTGTCTACAGAAATAACAGGCTAAAATTCAAGCAAGTAGATTCATATTACATCCTCAGAAACATTTCATGATGAAAAGACCATGAACAGCAGAAGAGTTTGTATGAGGGTTTGTGTTTGAAGATTTCAAGGCCAGCTGATAAGTGCCTCTCATGAAGGACCTAAAGGTTGTTGCTTTGCCTCAGATTAGGTGACTTGAATTTTTCATCTAGCCCTATGATCTATAGTTGCTGTTTGCTCTTTATACTGCTTAATTAAAAGCACTAAAGGTCATAACATACACCACACTGTGAAATACATTTTACTTCTGCTTCTTTACCTTCTACTTTCACTTTCTACTGAAGCCAAAAGACAAATTAGTATTGTTCTCATTTGAACTAATTGCTTTATTGAAACACCAGCTTCCCCGTGGCAATCTAGAAACGTGAAGGCTCAAGCCTATGAGACGTGAATATTGTAGTCCTTATTCAGGCAAACAATGAAAGGCAAGAAAAGCTTTTCAACCTAGGCTTGCTGTTGAAGCCTGTGTGAAGTAGTGTGTGAACAAGAAGTATGTGAACAAATATTTGCTGTTTAAGGAAGTACGTCAATATCTGGCAGCTTGTTCAGAAACCTCATTATCTTGTAGGATTGAGCCGTCAGTGTTGTTCAGGAGAATGAGCTGTATGTATTTCATTCAGACAGATAGAAAACAGAAAATTACATCTTAAACACTGTCCTAAATATCTTAATTTACAGCTTCAAGCAATTGGTACAGCTCCAACTGGAAGGACAGAGAAGATGTGACCACAGGAACTAAGAGAGAAATCTTCTTGCAATGCAACAGTGTCATTAATCCTTCTATGGAGATGACTAGAAAAGTTAGAGGGTAAGGAAAAATGTGTTCATTTTTTCCAAAATAGTCCAAGTGTTGTATCAAATTTCCACCCACAGCTTGTTTGGAGGTATTGTAGGGAGTAGCTGAAAGGCATAAACTGAAACTACAAGTCACACCATGCCAAGCCAACATGGGCATTGTTCAAGAAGTCATGCCAAATGACATCCCAGGCACACAATGTGTAACAAGGACTTGCCAACAATTTGAATTTATGATAAATTATCTCAGTATTTTGTTTCACTTCCATATTAACATTGTTTGAAAAAAATCCCAGCCACATACATAGGGTCTGGCTACAGTCCAGGTGTGAAACAGTGATGAAGAGGGCTATTAATGAAAAATAAGAAGTCCTGAGTTTTGTGTCATTAATATTTATGACATAGTGTGAACAGTCTTACTTAAATGCCACTTCGTGTGTGGGTTGGAGTGGAGGAAGAGAGGGATTGGTCAAGGAGAAGAATTGCAGTATTTATGATAAAGTGTCAAGGCATCTTGACAGAAAACAAAGCCCTTTACAGGCACTGGGTAGTAATAATTACTTTAATGTTTGGATAGTTACACTTTCTGTGACCTCTGATTTAATGGCATAAAACTGTAATAACTGACTATTCTGTGTAGCTGCCAAGCGGAATGCATTTGGATGAGTATTGGGAAACCAAATATCATTTTTAACCATCATCTATTATTTTGGGCAAATTGCCTGAAGTGGACTGAGCCTCAAATATTTATTTCATGCTGGCCTTCTCCTCCTGAAACGATGTTGTATGTTCAAGCAGACAATACATTTTGTTTAATGTGATGCTGTAACTCCTACCAGTGTCAAAGTTCTGTTGTAACTGATCTCCCCGCTTTGCAGATAAGGAACTGTGTGCTACCAGTGAGTTCGGCCGCAGACCCCTTGAAGGGTGCAGGAGCTGATCGAGCATTTGCACATCCAGGACTTCAGTAAGCAATGGATTTTGTCTGCTTACTAGATTCAGTATTTAGGTTCCTCCATAACAAAATAGTACTCCATACTGCTAGTGTGATCTGTCCTGGAATGACAACACTCTGCACTTTGTCACACAGATGCAGTGAGTCGCTTTCATACAATTCACATGAGATTTGCATGAACTATGTAGATAGTCCTCATCTCTGTTTTTAATTGTAAATTGTCTCCTTCTCTTGACACAAATAGTCTGGTTTATGTCATAATTTAATTCCTACAAACTACTGTGGTTTTTTTAACTTACATTGTTGTATCAAGAAATAAATGAAGTGCAGTATACACATCATATTTTTCATGCAAGTGTCTGACATGCATACTGCTTAAACAAAAGTACAGCATTGTTTAAAAAAGAGAAGAATTTAGAGAGCGCTGGTATAAGATATCCACTTTTTTAAAATCAGCAATTACTTGGAGATTTATTTTTTTCAGATTACGTTATTTCATAGGCTACAAAGGAAAATCTGCTTTTCCATATCCAGAGAATCATTAAGTGAAATCAAATTTGCAATTTTATACAAAGGAATCATCACATTTGTAACACTAATATATAAAACAAAATAATATTGGAATTAACGGTTGAAAAAATGTTATATTATGTGCTAATACAAACTTGGTCATGTACTCTGTTACCCAGAAAATGTATTAACTTTGAAGTCACTATCTTCTGTTTCTATTCAGAGAAGCTCAAAGCTGAGGTTCAACACAAATCCAGAAACTTTTAAGGCAAGGATGAATGAACCCTCAGGCATGTTTTCTTAAAGTATGGTAAGAGTTGCTCTGTAAACTGGATGCATCTAGAGTATGCAGTAACATCCAGAAGTTAAGAATGGGTGATTGTGCTACACAACCAGCCTGAAAATAATGAAGAGCTAGTTTCTCACTGATTTCAATTTGGTAAGTGGCAAACACGGAGAAACTCCTCCTAACGAATGCTAATGAAATTATCACTAGTAAGGAATTTCTTACTTGGAGCTTAGTGTGCAGCGCTTGGATGCTGTGGCAGTGGGGATGAGTACTCTGTGCTAGCTGGGGGGATTGCAAGGGTGTTAGCAGTTGGAGAAGTCATGTCAAACAGATCACAAAATCTAGGAAAAATAACTTCAACAAATGCTTCTCATAATGTGATCCCAATTTTAAGTGCCTCTTTAATTAATACAGATTGACAGAGCCCTGCTTTGCAAGGTGCATTTGTTTGTGCATTACGTATAAAGAGTGTATTTATATGCATACTCAATATTTGTATTTCACTTTTATAAACTTGTACAGTGGCTCTTTAAATTTGACTTTGATTTCTCTGCATTTTCCAGCCTCATCTCAGGGTACATATTAATAAATTCAAAAATGCTGGTTGCCATTTTAAAGGAAACCTCCTTTGAAGGAGAAAAAAATCTCTTAGATAATTCCAGGATGGCCATGCTCAGGACACTCAGATCCAGGCTGGTTAGAAGGCTTGCCCAACATTTCAGTAGTACTACAAAAACGTTAAGTTCAAGGGGAGGTTGTCCAGCACCTGGAACTGTTTAATTTTTACTGAGCATTTTCTATTGAGTGCTAAAATTGTCTTATCTCTCTTTATTACCTCCGTGCAATGTATGTAGGTGTGGTTCGACAAGGTCACCATTTACTGGGATTTCTACATTCACATAATGGCATCAAGTGCCCATTTTAGACACAGTTCCTTAGCATTTGATCAATTTGCTGAAGAGAGGGGAAGGTCTTTTTTTTCAGGCCTAACAAGGGTTACTGGAGAGTGATCCCAAAGATGCTGAACAGTGATTTCAATGGAACTGAGGATCAGGACATCTCAAAAGAAAGTGTATAGGTGGAGAGTTCAGCTAATAAGGCCCTTTACTCTTAGGTGCTGTGCACTGCTTGGGAGGTACTGAGCCCCTCCAGCTGCCCTGGCAGTTAATGGGAGCTGAGGAAGCTCAGCATTTCGCACAACCTGGCTATAACTGCATACTCTCAGGGATAAGAGAATATCTGCTATCTAATAACAGCAACCACTATATTCCTACTTACTTGAACAAATGAAGCTCAACACTGGGCATTGCTTAAAAAAAAAAAAAAAAAAAAAAGCAAAAAACAACAGAACATATTTATACTTGTCACTTTGCCCTTTTGCCCGTTTTTAACAGCTATAACGACAGGCTTTGCCTACAAAACCTTTCATTATAATAATTTGCTATTTTTGCTTTCCTATTATTGCTTCAGAATTATATCATTTGTCTCTAACCAACTTGTGGAAGATATACAAGCTAGTTATGAAATAACTCACCTCCCATTACTCCTGAACTCAGTCAGTAGCCTATTTATTTTCTAAAGATAGCATTGAGAGTCCTTCTTGATCTTTTCAGCTTCTACTGCAAATAATGGCTGCCCAGCCTCCTACTTTTCTTTGCTGGTATTAAACCAAAGGAACTGCAAAAGCAGCACAGTAGCAGGACAAAAATCATTTATGCAGGACTAAAGTAGACCTTCAGAATTTCACCAGAAGAAGTTTACAGTTGGGTTGGTTTGAACATGTACTGTTTAAAATTTATAGTGACTTCTCATTAATATTTTTAATGTCTGGAAGAAAATGTAATTATACTTTACTGTGCTGTGTAGTCAATTTTTTAAGATGTTCAAATTATCTGACTAGATAATCATTCCTCTTCTGGTATTTGACTATGGCTGTTCCTTCTGTCACTTGATTAAACAGATAGCAGCACATGTGCCCTGGCCCCAAGTAGGAAATGGCTCTTTAGGAAGCTTTGGGAAATCCACCATTTAACTCATACTACAATATGCTCTAAAGGCAGTTAATCGTAACAATTGATCCCATGCTTTCCACATTTAGCCCTCAAGGGACTGATGTGCTGAGCACCCCTAAAAGAGGACTCAATTTGAAAATCAAACTTAGGCACTAGCAGTAGAAAAGGATGCTTGAGTAGGCCAAATGAACCAAATATAAACACAGCTCTGAGAACTCAGAGGAAATGAGTTGAGATCTACTTATATAAATCTAGAGAGCCAAAAATATGTTTATGTGAAATCTTGGAATTCCAAGACAATTTGTATCTATTACTGGGTTGAAATTTTCAGTCTACATTTCACAATGTTTGTAATTTTCTATGCTATTTGTACATTTTATTATTATTTATAGAAACAATTTCTCTGTTTCCCTAAATGTGTACAGAGTCAAGTTCTGTAGGTAGGCTTTTATACATGCTTGACCAATTATATCCATGCACACACACCTTCAAAGAATAAAGCATTTTATTTGAAACTCCTGCAAGTTCACAGTGAAGTAACAGCTTTAAAACAACCAGCATTTTTAAAGCCTCTAGAGCCTTCATCTACACAGCTGAATGCCACACTTGTGGAACTTACGTTCCCACCATAAAACTGAAAAGTGACCTCTCAAGGTATTGTTTAATACTATTTATGTTTTACAATAGCTCTTGAGAGCCTGAATGACGTGTTCCCGCTGTATTTAGAACTGTGCAATATCTGTAATACAAGGCTGTCTTATAGATTAAGATTGTTAGTTCCTATCAGACTAGTAGTAGAAGAGGAATAACAGTCCAAGAGATGAAATGTTAGAAAGCAGCTCTATTGACTACCAAGCCGGTGCATTACACAACAGAATATGTTGACTCTTACATTACCATGAAAACTGTAGCAGCTTTTGAAGTGAGACTCACATCCTTGTGTGTTATTCTTTGAAACTCTCTTCTAAGTAACTAAAAGAAAGCTATGTATTTCCTTGCAAGTTGAAAAGAAGAATTTCTGAAAATTCCCCATGAGCACATCCAGAATCATTTCAAATATTTTGTTGCCATGAAAGCTAGCCTTTAGACATAACAAAGTTTTTTTGAGTTTATCTGCACTGCATGCCATAGTACAGCACAGACATAATTGAGCCAGTTTTAACCACACTACTTCAGGTGCTGAAAACAGGATCCTTATTAGTGCTGCCATTAGTGCAAGCTTATTTATCTCACCCTCCCTCAGCTATATTACTATCATGCTTCTCAGAATTCCATCTCAGCATTAAATTAAATTCTAAATTCTATTTCAAATTAAATTGTTCTTTTTTTCTGCCTATCTTTGGTTTCAGAGAAACCTTCTCAGACAGACAATACCATAAGGCCTTGGAAAAGAAGCCACTTGTCTTCTTTTGGCTGCACATCAACTGGATGAAAAGGTTTCTGTCATAATCTGACTTCTACATTACCATCTCCTTACATTTGTTGATATAATCCACAGGTTCTTAAGACAGATATTTCAAAATAATCTAGGTTAGTTTAAGTACTGCTAAGAGTCATTTGAGTTGCCTTTTTTTTCTGTAGTTGAACGGTGTTTAGCACAGATTTCATGAATAGTTATGGCACCAAATTTTAGGGATCAATAACATCTTCTGGAAGAAGGGCAAGTCTTGATCAGAAACTTTAAACTGTACTGAAGGGCACTAAACTTATCAGTCTGGTCAGTTGGAGCTTGAACAGGACCCAGCTCAGCAGCCTCACTAACCTGTGAATTATCTACCTATTTTAGGGGAAAACATTTTAAGTAAAATTACTGCGCAGTACAATAAAAGTGTTGTGAGAAGCAGAGGCACAACAAGTCTTCCTTTCCAGTAGGAATATGACCTGCCATATTACAGAAAACCCTTAGAACACTGAGGGTAGGAGGGCTAAGGTACTCCGATCCATTTTGTTCCCTGATAAGGTATTAGTGGAGTTTACCACCTCCCCTTTTACAAGGCAGAAACCTAGCTGACATACAAGGTGGTCACACTTTGTGTCAAGAGACTACCATTTGGCAAGGTGCCTGACCACTGTAGCTGTAGATATAGAGATACACAAGTTTTCACTGCCTGTTTGGATAAAAGACTTGAGGAGTCTTTCAGGGGTCACATACAGTAGTATCTACTCCAGTGATGAAGTAACAGCCTCTCTTCTCCTGCTGTTTAGAACTGATACTGAGCAAACCCTTTTCTCCCTTTCTCTGATCTCCCTTATACTCTTTTACACTGGTGTAAATATGGCCTGGTGTCACCAACAGTACAGGAAATTTCAAAAGGAGACAAAATTCTTTCCTGGTTGGAAATATTGAAACATGTAATCCTTGCTTTAGCAACTGGAATAAACCCTTGTTCGACAGTTTGCTGATTCCTGGTCATGAAGGAAAGCTTGTAATGCCTTTTCAAACTAAAATAAATATTTTGTACCTAGCTTGCAGCTGAATTAATCAGACAAAGATTAATAGATAATGTAAATTATCCCTTATGTTAAATTATGGACCATTTTGGTCAGGGACTCTGTTTTAATTATGCCCATAAATAAATAATTAATTATAAAAAATTATCTCTTACAACAAAAATAATTCCAGTATCTGAAGGGGGGCTATAAGGATGCTGGGGAGGGACACTTCATTAGGGACTGTAGTGTTAGGACAAGGGGTAACGGGTTAAAACTTCAACAGGGGAAGTTTAGATTGGGTATAAGGAAGAAGTTCTTTCCTGTAAGGATGGTGAGGCACTGGAATGGGTTGCCCATGGAAGTTGTGAATGCTCCATCCCTGGCAGTATTCAAGGCCAGGTTGGACAGAGCCTTGGGTGACATGGTTAAGTGTGAGGTGTCCCTGCCCATGGCAGGGGGTTGGAAGTAGATGATCTTAAGGTCCTTTAAGTAGTGATGAGGACAGCAAAGATGAATCCAGGTATCACTGCAACAATTTTTCATCCTAAATATCTGGTGTTTCGACTGCATCACTGCATTTGGTGAGGTTAATGACAGACACAAATCAAAGCATCATATCCTATCATTGCCACCAAAATACGAAACAATGAGCCACTCCTTGCCATAAAGTATTTTTCACAATTCCTCTTTTTTCATTATTACAATTAATGTAATTTATTTCAAGGCAGGTAATAAGTAAAAGCAAAACATTTTGTCTCAACTCTGCAAAAGATGTGGACTTCCCTGAAGAAAACTAAGCCACAAAATGACAACTCTGTTCATTAAAAATGCAAGATCTGCTATGCGATGCAGCTTATGACTTACCTTTCTGTGGCAGCAGGGCTACTATTTCAATAATTGGGATGATAAGTTCTGGAAAGAAATCAAAACATTTTATTCAAGTATTTTAGATTTATTCTTAAAATATACCATAGTTCAGTATTTTTCCTCTTTCTTTGGAGACTGTATTTGAAAGCTGCAGCTCATCCTTAACTAATAGTAGTTTGCTTACATACAAGGGAACTGTATCATGAAATGTTCAAAATGAATAAACTGAGAATAAAATGTAAACAAAATTTAAATATTTCTGCTTCTCAAGACAAAATTATCTTTTCGATCACATATTTAAAATCCGATTTACATTTCCCAAAGTAAGAACTTCTGGCATGATACCTGAAAATACAGACTTACGTACATTTTGTACACATTGTGTTTGATTGACAATTTGAGTGCAAACTGAGTGCAATTTTGTAAACATTGGTGTTTATCCTCAGGAGCTTTCAGATTAGCAAGTGAAATCACAGATTTATCCATCGAATGCAAATCTGTAAAACCTTAGCTAGCAGTGGCATTGCATAGTGATTTGGAATTAGACAGTATTCTGGTTGAAAGAAATCATGTTCCTACAGGAGTATCCTTGGTGTTCATAAGACCTCTTACAACCACATTACCAAAATGCTAGAAAGTTAGGTGAAGTGATAAATTTCCTCAGGAGTCCTATCTCTGGACACTACTATTCTTTTTCTCCCAGACAGGGTTACCCTGTGGGAGTGGTATGAACTTTCTTTGGAGGCCACAAATTTTGCTTCAGAATGGCTCAGACTGTTCTGAGCTGCAGGTATTTTGAAAACAAAAATAAGTTTCCATACAAGGTAAAAAATATTCTCTAAGCCCTCTCCCACATCAGACTGCAGGAGCTGAATGTTATTATGCTATCAATACAGTCAGTATATTTTTCAGGAACAAAATATAAACATTGAGTTAGAACACTTAATGAAAGTTTGCTGAGTACTTTTGCTTCCTTTCTTGGTCATGGTTATGAGAAAGTGTTTGTTTAAATGTGGAGGAAAATGAATAGATTCCCCAGACTTCCCTCCTTTGCCAGCAAATACAGTGCTCCACTGTACATTGCATAACATGTGGTGAAAAGAGAAAAAATAGATTCTCTTGTTAAAACATTTGTTGTCTGTCACTGGTTTGTTTTTCTCTTTTCCTACAAATGTATGCTTAGGCCGACATTTGCTTCCACTGATTTCTACAGGGACAGGTTTAGTCCTTAGAAATAATGAGAAAGGTCTTTGGTCTAAATTCTGGACTCTCATGTGCTGGCATTAATCCCAAGCAACTTTCGTACCACTCTAATATCAATGCTGAAGAACACTGGGGAGTATTCTGTGCAACTGCTCTGAGGGCAAAAGTTCTTGACGTGAAGGTTAGTCAACCAACAACAAATGTGTGGTACTGAGAAGGATGCTACTCCAGCCTTACACCTCCATGAGGCTGCTGAGATGCCCAGCAGTAGCAGCTACGAATTAGAGCACCAGATGCTGCAGGGCAGCCAGGCACAGAGAATGAGTTAAAACACAAGTAGAAAGAGAACGCGCAATTTATACATAAAGAGCATGTATGTGCTGTCTCTAGCTTCCTTCCTTCAATGAAATCTTCTCGCTAGTAGGAACTAATCCCACCACCCATCGGGAGGCTGTCTGGCAGTGTGCAAGAAGTGAGGGGTTTTATTCCAGTCCCTTTGCAGTTGACAGTGTTAACATAAGAAATTCATTACTTCTTTTGCTATTGGCAAACCTGCAGTGACTTAAGAGAGCCAAGGGACATGAACAGGCAGAGACTCATCTAGGACAAGGAAATTTAAGCCACTCTTCAGGCAGGTAAAAGGCTGTTTGAAGAGTGAGACATGTCCCGTGTTCTGTGGATAAGGACCTCAGCCCTAGCAGTGATAACTCAGGGCTTTTCACACGCACATCAGAAGTCTCATGAACAAATAAAGCAGGAAGGGCTTCTTTACTTAATTTCTGGGATATATAACTTTTTTTCAGGAATTGTAATGCAATGTGCATCTATCATTTCCTACTACATCCACAGAGATGGACTTTGGAATCTGATAAAGACACCATAAAATAAGTCCATATATTAACTTCCTACCCCTTTTTAATGAATTTCTGTCCGATCTCTATGTGTCAGACATCTGTGAATGATTCTGCCAAAGCTCTGGAAGCTGGCTAGGAGCTACCAAGCCCAAGTGCTCCAGACAGCGCAGCTGTATGAATGCTGCTGCTCATCTGCCTGCAGGGCACTCACCATGCCAGCTATTTCACAGGATGAATTGGAAGGGAGATCGATGAGAGGCTCTCTAAGAGAGGCCATGGCACACTTCACAAGCAATTTTTCCTTTTACTCCCCTGCTTCTATGTACTGCTCATATTGCTTCAATTATTTCAATCCTTTAATCTGATAAACATTACTAAAACAGCAAGTTCTCCTAAAGGCAGTTTTTTGTAGTAATTTCTTTAAGCAGTGAGTTTACAGTCTGCTACTTTGTTAGGGTCAAACAGCTCAGATTACACAGACATCTTCCTGTATCAGCACCTAAGGATTTATATAGAAAGTTTCTATTCTACTTTGTAGTCAGTAAAAACAAACAAAGCCAGCTTTCTTGTGATGCCCTGTACTGAAGGGAACATTGTTGTTGATTACACAAATGTTTTTACCTTTACTGGCTTTCTTTCAATTGTTTAATTTCATTGTGTGGTGCTTAGCTCACTGACTAATCTGCTCTGCTGAGGAATAACAGATCAGTTATGTTTTTCTCATTTTTGGAATAAAAACAAACTAACCCTGTCAACAAGGAAGAAAGTAAATATTAAGAAGAGCTTATTTTCATCTTTCTGAAAGCCATTTCTTCCGTGTTTATAGCTCTTTTTATTTGAGCTTTGTGAATATTTGCGGTGGAATCCCCATCCATGGAAGTGTTTCTAAAACCATGTATATGAGGCCCTCAGTGATATGGTTTAGTGGTGGTCTTGACAGTCCTGGAGTAATGGTTGGACTTGATGATCTTAAAGGTCTTTTCCAACCTAGTTGGTTCCATGATTCTATGAATATTTGTGTGAGCAAAGTTGGCCTGGCATGAAGAGTACGCAGAATGAATCTCAGGCCTCTAGAGAGGCAGAGAGAATCTCAGGCCAAACAGAGATTTGCTATCTCTGAATAAGATTCTTGATTAAATAAAACAAAACACAGTTTGACAGGCTCAGAGTTGCCTTTGGTCAAGACATCCAGACAGGGAACAGAAACACCACTACATACAAAACACAAAGGCCTGGTCCCTGTCCCAAGGACCTTTACTAGGAAGCACAGATATGCGAGTGGTGTACAGGAAGATCAAAAGGACAGCAAGAAGCCAGAACCATCAGTGTGCACAGTCAGATAATGATGACTCTCTACTGCTATTGACTTGTCTTTCTAAATGCTATAAAAGAGGAGTTTCCTGAAGGAGATTAGAATAGGAGAGGATATTGTGCTTTTGCATTAGAGTGTAAGGTATCTTCAAGCACTGGTGAGAATAAGAGTGCAAACAAAAAGGAATATAGTGAAATACGGCGAGAACACTAGAGATACCAGAAAATAACTTCACTCCTGACCTGGAATCTGGAGGGGTATTTACAGGGTGATGGGCAGTATACAGAGGGACATTTCTCTGATTCCTTCCCAGAAGAAACTAAAACTAGGAGGGCGAATGAAAGTTAGACTATCTCCACTAGTTTTTGAACTTGTAGGTAAGAAATGTTTAAGCTCAAACTTAGGTGAGGGAAAGAAGCAAGACAGCAGGTAGATTCCAGCCTGAAGCAGGTGAGCCATTTGTTCTAGGAGCATCAAAATAGATCCACATGCATTTTTTTCAATTTGTATTTTGTGACTGACAGAATTTTAATTGAAATATACTAAAACCACAGAGAGCAAGAACCTGCACAGGAGAGACTTAACTAACACTGATCTGGGGCAGTACAGAGCTCCAGCTGAAGCTCCAGCACCCACAGGCTGTGAAGCTTTACTGTGTGGGTAACTGTCCTCTCACAAGATGTTCAGTGACACCCTGATTCTCAATGAGGGCCTTAACACTGTGTTTCTTTCCAATGGGGCTCTATTTTTTTTTTTTTCAGTTGTTCAGACTATTTTATCTTCATCTTTCCCCCAGATTTGCCTGATGCTGGCTGGTGGATTTGAAGGATCCTGAGGTTAAAGGAACTGGCAGATATTCAAAGACAAAGAAACTGAAAGACATTTCACACTTTTTTTTTTTCCCCCAATAACTAGTAGTAAAAGCTTCAGCAGGTGTTTTATAATACTACTCATAAGAATAGCTCTTGAGAAACAGCAAAAATACTGGGGGGGGGGGGGGGAGGGGGAGAGGGGGAGAAAAGGGGAGAAGACAAGAAAAAAGAAAGAAGCTTTATTTTTGAATGGGGGAGGTTGTTTCAATCTGAAGGTTTCCTACTGAGATGTAAAGTGATCAAACTGTCCTAATGGTTTGAGCCACTCTGAATGAAAAACAGCCTAAGCCTTCAAGGACTGTTAGCAAATGAAAACAATAATACCATGCATGTTTTAGCTCAGTGCTCAGCGGAGTTGCATCTGTGTCAAAATCTACATTCTATAAGTTTTCATGGCTGGAAAGCACTTCGGAGAAATTGCAGCATTCACTTTCAACTCTACTGACTCTTTTAAGAAAAACTTACATCTACTTTATTTCCTTATTAGTGACTATAAGCATTATAGAATTTAAGTTCCTATTCCTTTTGTTTATACATACATATTTATATCCTTTTAGTTATACATTTTCCAACCTAAATTATCCATATTATAGCAAGCAATTGAAATACAAGATTACAACAATGGAAAAACTTGTTTTTTCTAGTAGTAATATAAGACTGCATGCATCAGTGAAAATATTAATCCATATAAAATTAATATCCAACTCACTAAAAATTCAAAACCATCAAGAAGACTGATTTGTTGCTTGTTTTTTTTTCCTTTTGCTAGTTTTCCTTCCATAGAACTGTATTCTCTTATCTCCCCAAGTAGCAAAATAAGGTCATATTTTTATTCACACAGAGAAAAAGATAAAGAAATTAAGAGTCAGCCACTAAGTAACTAAACAGAATAGCTGTGATTTATCTCCTATAAACTAGCAAAAAGATTTTGCCTAGGTCAGAAATGCTAGAAGAATAAATCAATCCATGTCTGAAAGACACTTAAACAGCATATAGAGGAATGACTACAGTAAAAAAGAACTATTCTGTTCAATTACCAATAACATGGCAGATTTCATTTACACTGAAAGAACATACAGTGGCAAATGTTGCCCAATTTATCCTGTGTTTTTAGGACCTTAAAGTAAGAGCAGAGGAACAGAAGGGTGCCTGCAGTAGCCATTTTCCTGTAAATACAGAATCCAATCCTGACAATAAGTTTAACCGGCAGTATTTTTTCTTCACAAACCCAATAAAGTCAGCTGTCAAAGACAGATAAAATAGATTTTGGCAGTTGCAACTGAAATTCATGCACTGTGAATTCAGTTCACACTGTCTAAATGAGTCTGAAATCTGTATAAATGTACTTTATTTATAGCCCAATACTGCAATGCTTTTCTGCATATGCTCTTACCTGTTAATATCACCGTACTGACAGTGTGTACCATCTGCCCCCAGTAACATAAAATTCTTATGAACTAACAGAAGTCCCTCTTCTAGATCACTAACAAAAGAAAGTAAAACAAAAGGTAAAGGGCAGGTACCACACACACAAATCCTGCCTTACAGTCCATTTTGCACCGTCTGTCATCCACTCTCATATGGAAAGGAGGAAAATAGCAAGGAATATGAATGTGTTTGGTGCAGGAGAGACTGAGAAGCCAGGCTGTAGACTGCAAGTACTCAGAATTCCTCACAGCCTGGCCCATGCTGTGTCACGTTTAATTTCCTCAAGGGTCCTTATATTATTATTGGAGCCATAAGAACACCACACAAACTTCTGTTTCCACATAGCCATTTTACTTGGAAAATAAATAAGATTAAAATAAATTCAATAAACTCAAATAAAAATTTAATGTTTTTTTCTGTGGGTTTCTAAAAAGAGACCAGACTTTGCAGCCGGAAAGCAGGAATGTCAGACGCAGCCAGTAGCTCACAAGCAGCTGGAAGGAGTTTTAGGCTAATTTAGAGTCTCCTTAACATTGTTTTTCTGAATTGGAACAGTTTAGCAAAATGATGTGCTTATTTCCGTATCACTGTCCTGTGTACCTAGCTCTTTCTGACAGCTTTGTTCTCGCACAGTTTGATTCTCCCCTGGTCTAAAATCTATGTTGAAGGCATAGTGGTGTCAAAACAGCCAACATGAAGGGCTTTGCCTCCTTTATGGAAAATTAAACTTTTTGCTTTTGAAGGATGAAAGCCACAGTTCACATTTTCATAATCTAAGAAAATAAATTTATCCATGAATTTTTAAAGTGAAAAATCTGAGGTAGCTGGTCACTGATACTTGGCTGTGGCTTCCAGAAGGACTTACATAAGGCACTGCTAGCATTTTAAAACCGAAGATATCTAACCAGCCGAATGCTTAAAGACAGAGCCACCTACATCCATACCATTGTCCCGTTCAGGCACTAAATCATAGAATCATAGAATAGTTAGGGTTAGAAAGGACCTCAAGATCATCTAGTTCCAACCCCCTGCCATGGACAGGGACATCTCACACTAAACCATCCCACACAAGGCTTCATCCAACCTGGCCTTGAACACTGCCAGGGATGGAGCACTCACAACCTCCATGGGCAACCCATTCCAGTGTCTCACCACCCTAACAGGAAAGAATTTCCTCCTTATATCCAATTTAAACTTTCCCTGTTTAAGTTTTAACCTGTTACCCCTTGTCCTGTCACTACAGTCCCTGACGAAGAGTTCCTCCCCAGCATCTCTGTAGGCCCCCTTTAGGTACTGGAAGGCTGCTATGAGGTCCCCACGCAGCCTTCTCTTCTCCAGGCTGAACAGCCCCAACTTCCTCAGCCTGTCTTCATACGGGAGGTGCTCCAGTCCCCTGATCATCCTCGTGGCCCTCCTCTGGACTTGTTCCAGCAGTTCCATGTCCTTTTTATGTTGAGGACACCAGAACTGCACACAATACTCCAGGTGAAGTCTCACAAGAGCAGAGTAGAGGGGCAGGATCACCTCCTTCGACCTGTTGGTCACACTCCTTTTGATGCAGCCCAGGAAACAGTTGGCTTTCTGGGCTGCGAGGGCACACTGCCGGCTCATGTTCATTTTCTGATCGACTAGCACCCCCAAGTCCTTCTCTGCAGGGCCGCTCTGAATCTCTTCTTTGCCCAGTCTGTAGCTGTGCCTGGGATTGCCCCGACCCAGGTGTAGGACCTTGCACTTGTCGTGGTTGGTGTCATCGGCAAACTTGCTGAGGGCGCACTCAATCCCACTGTCCATGGCAGCGACGAAGGTGTTAAACAAGACCGGTCCCAACACTGATTCCCTGAGGGACACCACTCGTTACCGGTCTCCAGCCGGACATCGAGCCATTGACCACAACTCTTTGTGTGCGGCCATCCAGCCAGTTCTTTATCCACCGAGTGGTCCATCCATCAAATTGATGTCTCTCCAATTTAGAGAGAAGGATGTCGTGTGGGACAGTGTCAAACGCTTTGCACAAGTCCAGGTAGATGACATCAACTGCTTTACCCTTATCCATCAATTCTGTAGCCCCATCATAGAAGGCCACCAAATTGGTCAGGCAGGATTTCCCCTCAGTGAAGCCATGCTGGCTGTCACCAAGCACCTTCCACACTTCCTTCTAGTTGGGATGCAGCACTCCTGAGCTTGTAGCAGGTGATCCTTGAATATCAACCAACAGTCTTGGGCCCCCCTGCCCTCCAGGGCTATATCCCATGGAATCTTACTAAGCAGGCTCCTGAAGAGGCCAAAGTCTGCTCTTTTGAAGTCCAGGGCAGTGAGCTTGCTACACGCTCTTCTCACTCTCCTGGGGATCTCAAATTCGACCATCTCGTGATCGCTGCATCCAAGGCTGCCCTGTAGTACCAAATTCTCAACAAGCCCTTCCCTGTTGGTGAGCACGAGGCCAATCATGGCACCTCTCTTTGTCGGCTCCTCTATTGCTTGCAGAAGGAAGTTGTCTTCCACACAATCGAGGAACCTCCTGGATTGCTTGTGCCGTGCAGTGCCATCGTTCCAACAGACGTCAGGGTGGTTGAAGTCCCCCATGAGAACAAGGGCCTGAGAGCGTGAGGCTTTTCCTATTTGTCTGTAGAGTGCTTCATCCACAGGTTCTCCTTGATCTGGCAGCCTGTAGCAGATCCCCACAGTAATGTCTCCCACGGCTGTTTTCCCTTTAACCCTGACCCACTAACTCTCTGTAAACTGCTCACCTGCCCCCGGACAGAGTTCCATACTCTCCAGCCTATCCCTAACATAAAGGGCAACTCCCCCTCCCCGCCTGCCAGGCCTGTCCTTTCTAAAGAGCCTGTAACCTTCCATTCCAACACTCCAGTCATAGGAGCCATCCCACCATGTTTCTGTGATGCCTATTTTATCATACCCCCGTAGATGTGTACACATCTCTAATTCCTCTTGTTTGTTCCCCATGCTACGGGCGTTTGTATAGAGGCATCTATAATCCCTATTATACTCCAGAATTGCCTATTGCCAAGCTCCCTCAGAGTACCCCTATGAGCTTGGTCCTGCTCAGGGATAAGCCAGCTACCTGTTTTAAGGGCTGAGTGGCCAAGTTTCTCCTTCACCAATTGCCCACAGGCCAGCAGATCAGGCAGTCACAAGTGAGGGATGTGCTGTTTTCAAATGCTTGTGTTTGGGAACAAAGATGTCAAATCAGGTCTGCCACATTGGTGACGTAACTTTTTCTTTCTCTCCTAAGACATGGTATAAGCTGACAGAAGTAGCTGTGTTAACCGCATGGCTATAGAAAGTACAGATAGATGAAAAATCTGCTCCCCAGTGGTTTAGAAGTCTAAACACAATACTAAAAACAAGTGACTCATTTGATGTAATTTTAGCTATTTCAGGAACCTTTTCTATAGCTTAAGTGAAATCACATAATCCTTCCATTTTGTTAGAGCCATCTGTAGCACAGAACCAGTGACAACTATTGCTGTCTTCACTGATCTAATATCGGGGGACACTGATTAATAGAAAAGCTTTGAAGAGATTCAAGTAGTATTTAGGTTCCAACAAAAATTGTTTTACTCTGTCATTCGTGTTGGTTTTACAGCAGCACGTGAAGTACTGGCTATGCTAAATGCTGCAGAAACACACAGCCATGGACAACCCCTGCCTCAGAAACCTAAGTGTGCAGCCTGCCAGTAACGAAACATAAGTAGCCATTTCAGAAACAAAGCTCCAAGTGTGAAAAGTTATGTAGCCATAATAATTTTGACCTGATAGCTCTTGGATCATTCACTATTCTCCTGAGAAATATAGCTTGGCTTCAGAAAGGCAGGGTGGTGCTGACCCCATGCTATTTGATGGGAGAGTCTAAAGATCCATTTTGCTGATTTGCTCTAATAGTTTCCTTCTTTTATTTACCAGACAGAAACTAGTTACCTAGCATCAAAAGGTTTTGAAGGCTCAGAGTCCTCGGGTCAGCCAGAGCTTTACAGAAAAAAAGAGATAAGGCAGCATGAGCAGCCACTGTGGGGAACACCTCCTCATCAGATTGCAGTTGATTTGGGATCAGCAATAGTATATTGTGAATACACTCATTCAGACTCCCTTGGCTGAACAAATGTCAACACCACAGATGTCTTGAGGAATAGGCATGAAAACTGAATGAGAAAATGGAAGAATCCTGAGTATGCCATATCCTTAAAAAAAAAAAAAAAAAAATCAAATGGGATCCAGAAATAGATACACACTCGTGTATAGCAGCCTCTTTTCAACCTGCCTGTCCTCATACAATTGAAATCCCATACAAGCCCATTTAGCAGTGCTGTCACTAGCTTTAGTTACAAACTAATCTCTTACATACTTCTCTTGCTTTTTCAGAAGAGCAAAGATTTTGTGGTTATACCTTTAGGTTATAAATTTCTCCATTCCCCTTCCTCCTTCCATAGATTAAAAAAATTTTTGAATATTTGATGGCATTCTACCATGGGTTCAGCAGTAGCAGTCATTTTTCTTCTTCTCTGTAGCTGTGTTTTCAGCTTTAGTCTGAGAACAATGCTGATAACACACAGATGTTTTAGTTGTTGCTAAGTAATGTTTACTCCAATCAAGGATTTTCAGTTTCATGCTCTGCCAGTGAGGAGGGGCATGGGAACCCGGGAGGAAGCAGAGACAGGACACCTGACCCAAAAATAGCCAAAGGAGTATTCCATACCACAACACATCACGCCCAGTGTATAAACTCGGGTGAGTCACCCAGAAGGCCCAGATTGCTCCTTGGGTTGGGCTGGGTATCAGTCAGCGGGTAGTGAGCAATTGTATTGTGCATCATTTGTGTTTATTGTTTTCTTTTCCTTTTCCCCTTTTAGTTTTATATTCTCTCCCCTTGTTATTCCCCTTATCATTATTATTATTATTGGTGGTAGCAGTAGCGGTTTTGTATTATACCTTAGTTACTGGACTTTTCTTATCTCAGCCAGTGGGGTTTACATTCTTTTGATTCTCCTCTTCATTCCTCCTGGAGCTGGGGGAGGAAGGGGGGAAGTGAGCAAGTGGCTGCATGGTTCTGAGTTACCAGCTGGGCTTAAATCATGACATATACCCACCCAAGCAAGAGATATATCTGTGGTACAGCTTCCAGTACAAAGAAGTTCTGACTCAGCTGTGGTATTTAAAAAGTATAGTGAAGATTTTAATTCATAATTATTTTTCCAGAACCAGCCATGCATATATACCAGTGATACTTGTTCTCATAAGTAAATCAGATCACAGTTTTACAAAAGTATGTTTCCTCCTCATCAGTCAGAAAGTTAATTTATTCAGTAAAGTACAGCGCAAACTAAGTCAAAGGAACACTTAATATTTCAAAAATGTCTTCCACATAGATCAATAGAAAATGTTCAACAGTTGAATTACTTCAGGGTCTGGACAAGACCAAGTCCTCTATTACTCTAAGTAAACAATTTCAGTGAGAGCATAATTTTAGATTCATAAAATGTTTTAAAACTTTTGCACTAGACAGATTTATTACTTTTATCTATTTGTAGCAGGACTGTACTGTGATACATATTTTCTGGGCACCTTAGACAGAGGATGCTTCACAGAGTTTCCAGGACAATGACTAAACAACAGCTTTGCTTATAATGGTGAAATAAAAAATGATGAAATTAACTGCGTATACATTTCAATGAATATTATATCCTTGATTAGGAAGATTTCCTAGTGATAGTAACAAACAGTACTAGAAAGATTAATCAGCTCTGTGCCACTAAGATATTCCTCATGTGATCTACCAAAGCAGAAATTCATATGTTCACTGCTAAGATTCCAAAATATCAGGAAGTAAAATAATACTTGTTTAACAGGTATTAACCCTACACCTCACTAAGATAAAATTCAAAAGAACCATACTAAGAAAAACATGTCTTCAAATCCCAGAGAAGTTTCTGAAGACAGAGGATAAGCAAGCACTATTCCATTATTTAATAAGGAAATTGCAGATCATTTTGCCTGGCAGCAATGTCAGGAAAACAGATGGAAAAGCTGGTACAGGAAGAAATCAGTGTACAATTAAAGGATGATAGTACAAGTAATGCCAGTCAGCACAGAAAATTAGTTTTGTCAGAAAAAAAAACCAACTTCCTATTTTCCCATGAGATTATGAATTAGTTTGATAAAGGAAACTTCTCTAAGATTTCTGTAAGGCTTTAGCTCACAACCTTACAGCATTTTTTGTACGACTCCCAGCAATGTATGATATCACTGTGGTCAATACTAAATGGACCCAAACCATTCTGAATGATCTAAACAAAAATATAAAATTCTTGCTGGAAAAAGCTGCAGATTACAAAAGTGATAGAGAGATAAATAATGAGAAGGGCAGGCCATTAAAGGAGACCAACTAAGATCACTAAGTGAAGTCTGGACTAGATTTTAACACAGAGAAGACAAAGGTGTTCCTTAAGAGAACAAAGACAATTGAAAAGTGGTGACTGAAAAGAAACAAGACCCAAGCAGACACATGTTCTCGGAGCAAAGAGTAGGTAAAAGTTACTCTTATTGTACAGGATGAGGGATAGCTGGTAGGAGTCATTGTTGCTAGTAACACCTCTATGTGGTTTCAGAGAGATCAATACTAGGAAAATGTGCTGAAAAAAACCCAGAACACCTCAAATAACCAAAGGCTTTCCTAAGAAAAATAATACTAATAATTTGTGATGATAGGGAGTCTACATAAACTCCAATTGTTAGCTTAGTATGTAAGATATTTACCAGAGAATTATGGTCTATGAATAGAGAAATGGGACAGCAGATGACTTTTTCATGTGTTGGAAAAAAACATAGTAGGCTCCATACATTCTGATAAAAAGAGAAAAATGCAAAGCAAAACCAGAAGAAACATCCAGCAGCAAAGAAAACTAACTATGTGAGCAGCATACTTAGGGACGTCTTTCTAAAACCTTGCATCAAGGCTGAACTGCTGGGTGAGGCTCCATAGCCTTTTATTAGGAAAATATGATGAGATCATCATGTATTGTATTTCAAACTGCTGTGGATTTACTTCTTGGTTTTCCCCACAAGAATATTCTCCCCGTGTTCCATTTCTGGCAGGCTATGTTATGCAAATACAGCAGAAAACATTGAGCTGTATATCCTGCTGCCCACTGGGCCAGCGCTGGTCAGATCCTCAACAAATTTGAATATGTATCCTGCTCTCTTCTGCAGTTACAGAATTTCTCTGCTGCAAAGTCTCAAGTGAAGCAGCATTATGTTTAAGAAACATGAAAAAAAAAACAGACCAGCGTAGAGCTGCAAGGTGATGGGAGAGATGCCGTTAGCTACTGCACACTAGGACAATACTTTCTAACTGTCAATTGAAAATGCAGAGACACTGAAGCTGTGAATTGAATCAAATGAAATTCTGGATTCATTGACATGGGTGAAGTTACTGCACTTACTCCAGTGGAGTCAGGATTCTCCTCCTCACCCATGCTTAAGCAGCCCATACAATCTTAAACAGCACAGTTCAAATTGTGAGGATATGCACACGAAAAACATCTGATTCATCTTTGATTTATACAGTTCATCACTGAGTCTCCTCCCAGCGATCACAGTTAGGGAAAAAAACGAATTTATAATTTCACTTCATAAGTATCTGTAAGTAGAAGTACAAAAGTAATACTTCAAAATCACAATTACAAGTAAAAATAATAATAAGAGCAACTGCTAATTGAAAACAACTAACTAGCCAGTAGTTGCTACATGTATCATGTAAATAAAAATAAAAGGATTTTTTATGTACTTGAGAAGGACCTGGAATGAAATCTGGCTTATATAATTTTCCCACTTACCTATTATCTCTATGTAAACTCTGCCAACCTCAATGTAAGCATTAAAAGAAAGAACAGGTTGATTGCAGCTTCAATTTGCAGCTGGGTCAGACGCCCAGAAGGAACTGTGGAATGCAACTGGAAATGGCCTACATGGGTGGTCAGACTGTAGCCCTTCTGACCCACTTAATGTACTGCGTTTGTTGTTGCCCCACATGGTACAGCCATGGTGTGATCTCCCCACTCATATCAGGGATGTGTCTGTATGTTCACTGAAGAGGTGCTTCTCACATCTAAGCACCAGAAGCTCTAGCCAGCTAAACCAGTAATGATGCTGAGAAGTCCATCCACAATTTCACCTACCTGCATTGTAACTAATCATTGTCCACACCTATGTCCTTCAGGAAACTGCAGTAAGCTCAGAGAGGCCAAGTACATGCTGGAGGACAGGCATAAAACTCAAAACAATCTTGAGAAATTGGAGAAATGGATTGCAAGTATAGGATGAAATGGAAAAGGTTCAACAGCAAGAACTACAGTTTGGCAGATCTTTCTTACCTCCTTACATGACAATATTTTTGAAAGATGCAAAAGAAAGACTTCAGCTAAAGTCTTTCAGACAAAAAAGCTTTCCCATCAACCAGTCCTGTATAGAAAGCCTTAGGGCTTCCATACTGAGCTCTAAAGCATGCTGCTTTGCTACAAGCAGCTTTTAAAATTGAACTGGACATAATTATTTGTATATCATTACTACAAATCCTTTTCAGGTTTATAGCTGCTGCACATCAATTCTGTCATCTGAGTTCTAGAAACAAACTGGAAAGCTGGGTGTGAGCTAAGATACACAGAGCATTTTCAGAGCACTTTGGAAGCCAACTTATGGAAGACTTTTTCCACTTCTACCATGCATTACTAAGTTATGCTTGGCCTCCATCCCCTCCTGCCACCTTCAAAATGAAAACAGCATGTTCATTATTATTCATGGAAATCCATCAGATACAGAGAAAGTATCCCTTTAGCCCCCCAACTGTTCCATTTTTATTTCTTTTGGGAAAGGCTGTGTTATTCTTTGTTTGGGTAGCAATCTTTTGAACTGCTGTTTTGCCACTGAATCCACAAGAAGACAGTAATTTGCCTTGGCTTTATAGATTCTTATCTGTAGGCTAAGTAATCACGTGGCTGCCAGCCCCAACCGAAGCACACAATGCGGTAGCAGCACCCAGCTTCCCCTCCTTTCTGTACAATGGCCCCACCTGGGCAGCTGTCCATAGCAGAGGCAGCTTCACCCAACACCACCCAGCACCTTGTGACATGAAGTCCACAGATGCTGCATGCTTCTCAGCTAGCTTAGTATTTAATATTACATGTTTACAGTGCTTAGTACAGTATCTGTTCTTGTGGGGCTTACTGGATGTTACTCCAGTGTCAATGCTTATTTCTATTAGTGCTACTCCTAATTACATGAAATGAGGTGCTATGTATTCCAGCTGACTTAATTTCATTATTACCTTGTCATTGTCCTACGAGACACAGAGAAAAAACTATCTTACTTTTTAAATACCAGTAATTAAATTATATATTTGTATTCCTCCTTTTGCAAACAAACTTGTTCTGCATCTTTACAGAAAAGGTATTTCCATACATGTTGTCATTCTTATTTTCCTGTCTCAATCCCCTCTGACAATTCTACTATTGCTTTTTGAGATGGCATGAGCAGTAATAGGATCAATATTCCCTATGAGATCATTCAGGGAACGACAGTACAGCATCAAAATTGCTAAGGCGTACAGGGATGGCTGCTCTATTTGAAGTGCACTGCCTTGCATGCACTGAAAGGGATTTAAGAGCAGCACAAAACATTTCATATGATATTTCACAACTGATTACGCAGAATAATTTTAAAGACCCTGTTTATCCCTTTCCCAAGAAACATGAAACATGCTGCTATTTGTTATTCCTATCTTACCTTCAAAGATACTGCATGTGATGACACAGGAAATCAAACACGTGCATCATGCTTTGTACAAAGTCTTTTGGAAATGCAGATTCCAAATTATTATAAATGTGTGCACATGCATGTCTTAGAATGGAAAAATAATACATGAAAGTGATGCTCAGCATTAACAAAAATTTCAGTCCTTATTGCCTAATAGTTGAGAAAGTACGAACTTGTGAGTTGAGCATCCTCAAACTAGGCTGTGCTTATTAGATGTCCCAAATAGATCTAAAAGCCTCAGTGTAGGCATGAGGACTGAAAAGCCATGGCTTTAGTACTCATAGCCCAGCCAAGGTCTCCCCAAGGTCATATACTGACACCCAACAGTGAAATACTCTATAGATACATCCAATTTACCACTTTTTTGAAGCAGGCTGAAAAGAAAATTACTGTGGAATGGGGACGGGAGAGAAAATAAAACCCTTTGCCAGACTGCGGGAGAACAATTTACTTCTTCATCGCTTTTTTTCCCCCAGCCCCGTGGGGACCGCCTGGGCCAACCACTCCCAGTAGGCTTCGGCGCACGAGAGCCGCGGGCCGCGGACCCAACGCCTTCCTCAGCCTCCCTCCCGCCTGGTCTCGCCCGCCACCGTGCTGGGCACCGCCGGGTCAGGCAGGGCGGGGCCGGGGCGCAGCAGACCCCCGGGGAGCTGCGGGGCCGCGGCGGAGGTGGAGCTCCAGCCGGAGCCGGCTGTCCGCTGCGGGACAGGCGGACAGGCCGGAGATACGCTGAGGTGGTGCTACCGTCGCGGCGCTGGGGCGGGACACTGGGCTTCCTGCCGGCCGCGCACCTGGGAGCGAAGCAGGGGCGCCTGGCGTCTCGGGCCGACGGCATCGGCAGAAGGAGTAAAACAGACTGGGGACATCGACCACAGCAGCCGCAGCAGCGGCAGGAGGCGGCAGAGCGGCGGAGCGGAGCATGGAGAGCATCTGCTCCCCCCCGCCGGAGCAGGAAGCGGTGGAAGCGTGGCTGGACGATCACGGCGACTTCACCCGCTCTTACTTTGTTAGGAAAGCTACGAGGTAAGACCGGAACGGCAGCGGAGAAAGACAGACCCTTTCTTCCCAGCAAAAGGTCGCTCTTACATTAACCTTAGCTGTCTACAAAGAAAATAAAGGGGGGAAAAAAGAAGCGATTTCCCCCTCCCCCCCCCCAAAAAAAAAAAAAAAAAAAAAAGTAAAAACTGAGCAGCAGCTCCAGCCGCCGCCGGACACATGCCGGGGGCTCCCGGGTCGTGCCGCCGTGGTTCTGCGAGCAGCGCCAGACCCAGACCGGCCCTCTGGGGTCCGCAACGTCCCCTGTCCGGGGTTCGATTGATTTATTTTGCAGTCTCCGTGGTTTAAAACAGGCATAGCCAACTTCTTGCGAGTAGCAAGCCCCGCCAACTAAACAGAAGTATGTCGAAGCCTCAGATAACGTCTCCTCTCTTCAGGACGGCTCATCAATCTCTGAACAAAGCGCTGCTCTTCAAGAGCTCAGTCGCCCGGCGGGCTCGTCACCTTTCTTGACAGCTCGATGGCCGTCGGGAGGAGGGGGCGGTGCGTTATCGAGATGGGAGCTGACGAGCCGTGCGCGGCCGCTGGTGCCGTACGGGGAGCACTGGAGAGCCGAACTCTGCTCGAGGAGCAGTGCGAGCACAACCGCTGAGGGGAGCGGGCTCCTGCAGCCGTGGACATCTTGCTGCACCCCGGGCCTGCACCCCGCTGCCCTCTCCTTCCTGCAGCCCTGGGGAAAGGCAGCAAGCGGGGGATCGCTGGCCCTGGACGCGCGGGCAGGGCCAGAAGGGCAGTCTCCCCGGCAGGGACAGAGTTCCCAGCAGGTGGCAGCCTCCCAGTATGGGCAGAGGCCTCCCGTAGGGGTAGAGGGGCAGCCTACCATTAGGGGCAGAGGCTCCCCGGCCGGGGGTAGCGCGGCGCAGGGGGAGCTGCTGGTCGCCGCTGGGCGGGAGGGTTTAAGGAGGGGGGAGAGGCTGCGCCGCGCCTGTCCTCGGTGCTGGTTCTAGCAAAGAACCTAATGGAAAGATCTGTAGAGCTCATCTGAGCTTTTCCCTCCTGGCTTGACATGTTGCCTTCTGGAGATAAGGCGAGGTATTTGCTAACCGTTCTCAGACTTCAGCAGTGGGACTTCAAGTTGAAATCGAGTAAATTCCGCTATTTTTAGAAGTGGAGTCAGGTTTCCATTTTGAATATTTTCCGATAAACAAAGCAGTGGGGATGCAGAGCACCGGCGGTCTGCAGCCCCCACGGTACATCTTAGCTGAGAGCTCGGATTAGTAAGTCCTCTGGCTGGTTCCTCGCACACGCTTGCCTCCTCTCCGCTCTGCTCTTCTGCTTCTGAGCCTCTGGCACCATCTGCTCACCGATGCTGGTTTCCTGCTGTCCCAGATCCACTTAGCAGGGCTGGCTGGATGCATTCAGAGCTGGGTTTTGCTGCTGCTCCTCTCTGCATGGGATGGGGTGGTAAGAAGAGAAATCCCCATTAATAATTGACTCCCGGCAAGCTTGAAAGCTTCAGGGATCACTTACTTTCTTGTGACCATCTGTCATGCAGTCTCCTCTCTTTCTTAGGTTCATTTAACAGAAAAGTAATAAAGATGCCATTTCAAATGTCTTTTAATGCTGGTGGTTTTTAAAGGCTGTGCATAGGTGTTGGATTCATAGATGTAAGTAGTTAATCTTTTCCAGAACAGTCTGTAGTTGAAGGGTAGCTTGTTTGCCCAGGAAACAGCGTTAGCAGCTTTGAGAAGTCACATTTTATTAGTTCAGCCTGTAACACTTCCTTTGGAAACTGGAAGTAGCATTGAACAAACAGGAATGCTAATTAATAGTATGTGCTTTGTCAGATTTGTTTCCCCATGGACCCACGGAGAGGTTTGGTTAGTCTTTTTTTTTTTTCTTCTTTTTTTTTTTTCTTTTTTTTAATACTGAGACACAGTTTGGTGTTTGGGTGGGTCTGAAACAGGCAGTGGTCACAAATACAGTTTGGGCATGTCTCTGTGATAGTGATTCTCTCATTTCTGCAGGAAAACCGTTGACTGAGTTCTTGCTTGGCCACAGTTCTAGAATGTTTCTGAAGTGATGAAACATTGCGTTTGTCTCAAAAGTCTCTTCTCTGCTGTCTTGCATGGAATGGTTTAGGGTGGGTTTTGGATTTTTTTGTCCTTATGATATAAATAGAAAACTACAACTAATTTTTATCCACTAAATGCTGTAAAGCTGAGCAGTTTGAAGGAATTGATGTACTTTACGAAAGGTTTAATGTTCTATACTGTAGTGTTATTTAGAACATGAAAACATTTAATGTTAAATGTTAACATTTCATGTTAAATGCCCAAACATTTAATGCTGCACTTTGTTTAGTGGAATCTTTCTACAACAGCAATACATTGATCAAAGACTATGCTGTCAATGTTTTGTCACTTGGCATTATATTTACTCTGTCAAGTAAAGCAGAGTTTTTTGAACTAGTTTCAGCTGTTTTCTAGTCTCAATTTACTGCTTCTCAGTTTTTATTTTGCTTCATAATATGCCAAAGTCCTCATGGGTGCTAAAAGCAATAGACTAAAAAGAGAGTTAATTTGGTACCTTTCAGAGCACAGAGGCATATTCTACTTCATACGGCAAGGCACAATTGCAAATGGATAGTTTCTTTCTCTGTTTCTGAAGTATTTATACGCAGGAATAGGAAAAGATTACCAGTGCAACCATTTACTACAGAGTAATAAAAGCCCTTTCCACTGATAGTAATGAACTTTGAATCGGAGCCTAATTTAGCAAGTTTATGACAGGTATTAATTTTTTTTCTCTGCAACTAATTAATTCCCATAGTGTTTTATACAGCAATTCTTTTGGTAATTCCCACAAAAAAATGTTTTAATTAGGTGTCTGAATAATACTTATAAAAGAAATGCTTTGGGTGCTTTTATGCTGCAGATTTGTTTTGTTGGTTTTGGGGGGGGGTTGGGGGTTTTTTGATTTTTTTAAGTATAGGGGTCAGATCATGTCATACAGTCTTTGAATAGCTCTATTTCTTCTAAATGGAACCTCTTGTTCTATTTTGCATAGGTCAGTGATACTAGTATCAGTTTTCATGCTTTAGATAAAAATTGTATTTTCTGTCAAGGTGGCACTTAAAAAAAAAAAACATTTATTTTCCTTCACAATTAGCTTGTGTTAGCTATTGTTCTTAACTTGACAGCGATTAGAAAAACCCATATTCTGGATTCTTTGGGAGAAGGGCTGCAGGTTGTCTACTTGACGAATTTGTTTCTGCTTTCCTCCTCTCCCCTAAAATGTATTGTAGAAGAAAAGTATGTGCTTGTATTTTGATTCTGCAGTGCCTTGAGTTTGACAGCATTTACAGGTGGGCCACATCAGTGCCTTCCTCAAGTCTTTGGTGTCTAAGTGCACTGACATATTCTGCAGTATATCTATGGTGACTAAATTCCACCTGTACAATGCAAGGTTACAATCCTACAAGCAGAGAATCCAGGAGAATAGCTTCACATTGCTCCCTCCTTTGAGTAGAATAAACTGTGATCCCTTGAGTAGGAAGCAACAGAATCAGTTATTACTTTACTTTGTAGCACGGCTACAAGTGAAATATAGTGATAATATATCAATAGCTGTAATTCATTTGGTATTATTATAGTATGATCAAAGTGCAGAAAAGCAAAGAAGAAGTATGTCACCAGCACACGCTGGTGACCAGCTGAATTTGGTGACAAGGGGCAATGGGTGTAAACTGGAGCATAGGAAGTTCCACGTTAACATCAGGAAGAACTTTACTGTAAGAGTGACAGAGCACTGGAACAGGTTGCCCAGGGGGGTTGTGGAGTCTCCTACACTGGAGATATTCAAGGCCCGCCTGGACAAGTTCCTGTGTGATGTACTGTAGGTTACCCTGCTCTTGCAGGGGGGTTGGACTAGATGATCTTTTGAGGTCCTTTCCAACCCTTGGGATTCTGTGATTCTGTGAATTTGGTTGACTAAGTCGTAAGTGTGTGCTGGTTGACAAACCTGGCTGCAGAGTTTGGTACTGCATGCTAAGGGGTTTCAGCATTTCTAAATACCTAGCTCCTATTAAATTTTAGCTATTTATTTTATTCCCTCTTCCTCTCCCCCCCCCCCCCCCCCCCGCAGCTCGTCTTGCTATTTTTTTCCCCCTCCAAAGTTCTAGAATTGGCTATCATCATCTGGCTTCCTGGAAAGCAGAAACGTTTTGAAGTAAAATGATTCTTCCTTTAGATTGTGTTTTATGTTTACCCAACTGTTATATGGCTCTTTGTAGCTGCTGCTACAAATATAATTGTTCTAACTAGACACTATAAAGGCATGATTTTTTTTGTGGCAAAGTTGCACAGCATTTGTGGTTGAATCAGCATTCTTTTGGTTTTCCTGAAGTTTTACCTTTTTATGTTTCTTTCAGAAAAACAATCCATGCATTGTCTTGTTCAAACATAATACTTGTTTTCAGCCCTTACGGAATACTTCTGCATTTCTAACATCTTGTTTGTCCCTGCTCTTAAAAATACAGGAGTGATTCTCTGTTACTGCTCTTTGAGATCAGAAGCAGCAGACTGCCAAAATAGCCAAAGTAAAAGTTCTCCTCTCAATTAGTGGCAACTGCAGTTGCAGTTTTTGTTTGGTTCCCTAAATGTATGAATGCCATGATAGATACAAATTGTTAATCTAGGTCTTGTATGCCTTTCACTGGAAGTAAGATTATTTCATTATAAATACATTTTGGCTTATTAGCAGGGTTGGGAAATATTTACAAATGAATTAAGGTAGGTCTGTATTTGGAAAAAAAAATGTCCTTAACAGCATGGTACTTCATAGTGCTTAATTTAGGATTCCAGATTTACTGGAAAACTGTACTTTGCTGGAATTCAGAGATTGCACAACTTGAATATATCAATTACATTTATTACTTTGGAAAAGCTCAAGTACAGTTGTTTGGGTTTATTTTCTTAATGATGGCAGGTGGACAACTGGTTTGTAATGTGCTCTCTAGAGCACTAAATTATTTAGGATATTTGCCTTCTAATCTCCATGTCTAGAGGGCATTTAAAAAAGGTCTTTCATTTTGAGCCACCTATTTGAAGTTCAATCTCGTAAATATTATATATCATATGCATTATGTTATTGTTTTGTTTGGTAATATACATATGCTTAAATTTTTTTCTAATTGAAAGAAAATTAATTTTTGGAGTAAGTATATGAAAATTCAGATTTTCAAAGACAGAGCTATTGAAAACTTTCTGCATTGAAATGCTCTTTGGCCTGTATTTTTTCTTCAAGAGATATTGCTGACATACAAATAACAATCCTAAAAATAGACAGGTATGAGCCATATTCATCCCTAGCATGACCTTAGTAAGTAGGCAGTGGGTTTTAAACTTCTGTGATTGAAGGACCACTAAGTTTTCTAGTAGAGGCATAGAATCCTATGCAAATTGTTTGAACATGCTGAAAGGGGTCTTGCTTTTCTAAGTTATCCTGAGCAAAGCATGTACAAGAAGACTGCAGACCACTGATTCTTTCAACCATGGCTTGAAAACCACAGGGAGTAGTGGTGTTAATGCAGGGATCAGAACATTTTCTCCCACTTACTTCCTTCCAGAATATTTTGAACTCCAGATTCAAAAAGAAGGTAAGGAATGTTACTCACATTCAAGAAGTTATAAATGTGATTAAGTATTTTTGGCATTTATTCTTGGAAATAAAGCTAGTAGTGTGCTGGATTATTTTGGAAACACTCTCTAAACCGATTACTATAGACTGAAGAAACTGTCATTTGAGAAATTATAAAAAAATCACTTACTGGCTTACTAGCAATTTACATCTTTAATTCCCCAAAAGCTGAACTCCTACACAGAATTTTTGGTGTGAAGATACACTAGTCAGCAGATAGTACTGAGCAGTTACAGGGAGAATGTGCTTTCACTACGTAACATTTGCCCTAGGTAATAAACAAATGTGCATGCACAATACATGAAAGTACAACTGGTAAACCTTAGAGAACAGGTACAAAATAAGATGGGGTGAACTACTTTAACAGTTAATCTGTCCTTTTGCCTTCTGTAATTTCAGGGTAACTTTGTTTTCATATAATAGTACTTTTGATAATGCCAACAGTGTCTGAAATCTCATTTCCATTTTTTTTGCTCTTACTAGGAACACTTTAGAGGACAGGGTCAAATTTCTGGCAACTAGGAAGATAAGTGGAGCTGAGGCATACATTGTCTCTGTGGGTTATGAGAAAGTTCGATACCTCTCTTATATTTCTAAATTGTAGAAGCTCATGAAGGTTTTGTGTTGGGCATCTGTTGATGAACCACCACATGAGGAGGAAATTCATGTCTTTGTACAAGATCAGTACCAAGACCACATATATAAAATTAAAATACTGATGACTCTAACTTTGAGGCTGAAGCGAGTCTTTCACAATGTGTGGACATGGTGCTAGCTCTCTACACAAGGACAAAATTCGTGATACATCACCTGTGATGTCTTCAGATCAAATAAAGTGTATCATAGCCTGTGTTCATGCCTATTTGACTGGCAGGTTAAAGCTCAGTTATGTAGGAATATGGGACTCAAGAATTATGAACAAAGCAATTTTAGACAATACTACATTTTTGATTTGAGCTAATATGCTACTACCCATTTTCATTTTCACCATTAAAGAGGAAGCATTTTGCTTTTGTCATGAATAAATATAATTAATAAAATGACAGAACACAAGTCTTTCCCTTACTGGCAAAGAAGTATATGTACAATTACATGGAATGCTTTCTCATTTATACGTTTATATAATTTACTTGAACACAACCAAAAGGGAAAAAAAAAAAAAAAAAAAAAAAGAAGGGGTGGGGTGGGGGGAGCATGAAATGCAAACCCAGCTATTTACAAAGTGCCTGAAAGGAAGACCAGCTTATGTGACCCTTGTGAATAACTCAATGGCTGTAATTTTGTATTAGCTCTGGCACTGAAAATATAGCCGCAAAATATATTTGTTTAGTAAAAGATATATATTTTCCCATTTATTTGTGCATTATGTTGAATTCAACCTAGCACTGAGAGCCATCCTAAAGCCTCTGCACCATTTAAGTACTACTTAACCCCTATTTTAGGAATTGAAATGGAACTGAAGTGGTACCTGACTTAAGTGAGGTCTCAAGGCAGGTGTGAATTTAACTTTTAATCCATCTTTCACCAAAACCATCAGCATTGTCCTATTGCTTTCTACAACAAAATCATTAGGTACATAGTTATTTTTAATTCTTTAGAGCTTGGAATAAGAAGCTAAAAAATAGGAGGAGAAATAAAGGTCATGTTTTAGAATCTGACCTTCAATCCCCAAGAATTTATTCTGTCTGTCTTTATAGTGTGAGTAGAAAGTCCCTTATATGGAGGAAAGCTTTTTTGTGAAAAGTTAAACTTGCAGTTTGGTTGTTAAAGAAAACTTGAAAATAACCAAGAATAGCCTTTAGTAGTAGTCCTCCATTTCAAATACTTTTGCTTCAAATAATAAAGGAACCTCTGCCTCCTATTTTAAAAAATAATATGAGCATTCAGACAAGATTTACATTGTTTCATAGTTCTAAAAAGTTGTATTTCGCTCTTTCACGAGCATGGTTTGAATCAAGAATTAGAGTTCTTAATTTAGATCTGTATTCAAACAGAAGTCAGTCAGGCCACTTAAAATGTTTAAAGTTAAATATATGCTTATATATTTGACT
Organism: Lathamus discolor; assembly: GCF_037157495.1. Classification (NCBI taxonomy): domain Eukaryota; kingdom Metazoa; phylum Chordata; class Aves; order Psittaciformes; family Psittacidae; genus Lathamus; species Lathamus discolor. The sequence goes on along the minus strand of NC_088884.1, from coordinate 89,321,981 downwards.
GCATTGTGCAAAAAAATTGACACAGACTTTTAAGTTACGCTTTGTCTTTAAAAACCGTTTGCCTACCACTGTTGGCAATAGCATCTCTAGTAACTACAATTGGAAAGGTTTTAAGGAAAACCAACTGTTGACTTTGTCTATCTACTTTAGTTAACTTGAAAACACTTCTTTTACAGTCAGTTTACTATTCCCATCTATTGAGGCCTTACAGTTTATTTAAATGTTTCCATGGCCAGAGGGGAGACAAAAACACTTAAAACATGATAGTGGAATAGGATGTACTGGCAAGAAAATGGGAAGGCAAGTATAATATTCAAGTGACACTGACTTTCAAACTCATTTGTTAAAACTGAATAGTTTTCGAGCTGTTGCTAATGCTTCAAATAATTTCTATGTCAAGGTGCGTGAAAGAAATTTGAAGACATCTAGTGGTTATTTTAAGGAAAGCAACTAAGAAAATAATTACGAAGCTGAGCTTGAAATATTGTTGATTTCAGCATTGACAGGATTAGGCCACAGGAATTCAGATACTTGAAAGTGAGTGTTTTCTAGTAGGCAAATTTGGATTGAATCCGTCTTCTGAAGTATGTCTTCGGTAGCTGCTGGTTTGCATGACAAATTAGCAAACAGGCCACACAACTGCTGAAAGGTTGCACATTGTATGTATAAAAGACTTATAAGCAACAGAGAAAATGGGGAATTATTTGTTATTTCACTGAAAGCTACTCATTACTCACTACTTTTATGGTACAGTAATTATTATGCATTCTTTGTGCAAGATAAGATACAGTATACTGTCATTGCTGCATCTCATTGTTACTTTTTTTACCATTTTTGCACATTTTCTCCTAGGACACCACATACCTGCTACAGGTTCACATTGCTACAGTCTTACATATGTAGTGTGGTTACGTGTGGGAACAATATAATTAATCTGGCTGTTACTTTTTAAGCATCTGTACTGGTTTGGTTTTGTTTGGGTTTTTTTACGAAAGTATGATGTGTGTTTTCAAGATGATCACAATGAAGAAAAGGTGGGTACAATAAATTATTTAATATTCCCAGTGTATGAGTAGAATAATAATTAGTGTCAGGTCAGCGTGGTTTGATACATACAGCAGAGGAAATAAAGTAAGATTCTCATCAAGTCGCAGACCTGAAGACTTCAGGTCTACTTGTGCTGTTCTGTGAGACTTGGCTCAAACCATGTTGCTTTGTGCCTGTGTTTTTTCACTTAGTGATCTTCTATTTTTGTTGCTTATTTATACTGAAAACTTCCTGCTTTAGGGACATGTCTACTTTCTGTACAGTGTTTAACCTGTCAGGGCCAAAGAGTCTTAATTCTTCTGAAGTTTCTGAGTTCTCATGGAGTGCAGATAATATGCCTGTATATACAAGTGCGTATGTATACAAGTATTATAGAGGGGAGGATCCCACAATTTTTTTTTCTTTAAATGTTTTACCTGACATTGTATTTTCATCCCATTCTCATCCCTATCTCTTCAAAATTCCTTTCTAATTTTGGGATGTGCTGATGAGGTCACCAGCCAAATTCAGCAGTCACTATTGTCATGCTCCTTTGAAATTTTATAGGGTGTTTTATACAGGAAAGACTGGACTTAGCTAATGGAAATGACAAAAATTTGTTACTTCATATGCAACTCTTTCTGTTTATGAACTCTGGGATAAATTACAGTTTTCTCTAGCAGAGGCTCACACTGCAGTAAGGGTTCATAGTGCAGTACAGGATGCATGCAGCTCATCAGGAATGGACGTGGATGCCTCAACATGCAACACCTCAAAATGCAGCAATTGCTGTGCTGGGATGGAGACAATGCATTGTTTTTAACTCTCTGTGTAGATCACTGTGGATCAGTATCTGTTCCTGTTTAATACACTCCTGCAATTTCTAAACTTAATTCTACAGCAAGCGTCTTGTTCTTACAATCAGCTCTTGATGATCTCAGTGCCTGAGGACTATTTATATGAATAGAATAGTTCCATGTGTTTGTTTCTTCCTGCAGTCTTTTAAAAATAATGTCTTAATTAATCATACATAGCGCTTGTTACTCATATACAGTAACCTCACTTGTGGTTCAGTATGTGTCTGGTATGTATCTGTCATGTTAATTCTGTACTGAGAAAGTATTTGTGTTAGTAACAATACTCGTCATGCATTGTTAAATAGGATTGAGTATCAACAAAGCAAATGTATGTCAAGTCCTTGTCTGATGGATTTTAAATAGTTTAAATAGTGAAATGCTAGTTTTTCTACTCGCATGTGTATAAAGCGAGCTAAATAGTTTCCTTGTTAGAAGAGGCATTCAGTAAAGGTCAGTGAACACTGTTCTTATTCCTGCTGAATTTGAATGGCTTTCCTGTTGCCCAGATAAAAATGCCTAAATACTTGGAAGTTGAAAACCATGCTTTAAACAGTATAGTTAAGGATTTGTTGTTGTTAACCTACAGAGCTTTTTGAGACTTGCCCTCTATGTTGGCAAGTTATTGGACTATCATCTATGAGACGTTAAAGGGGACAGGAATATGTTACTTAGAATTATGCAGCTCCACATATAATTCTGTTCAATGTCAAAGTGCTTCATAAATAGTGCAGATACCTAACAAGTAGTCAGTTCTTATGAAAGAAATGTAATTACTTTCATGTAAATGATTTTACAGTTACGTTCCACATCCTTCAATACCCTCCATAAAACAGAGAAATGAATGTTTATTTTCCATAGTAAATTCAGCGTAAAAGAGAGCTAGGTTAAATGATAGTGTTGTATATTCTCCTTTCCTCATGTGTAAATAAACAGTCATTCAGATTGCTCTACAAATAGCTGTCACTCCACAATAGTACAGGTTCACCCATGTGCATTTTCAGACATGCCTAAACAAAGTACACAGCTTCCTATGCCTAGTCACTTGAGTTTAAGAATGCTCACCATTGATATCAGGCTATTTCATTTACTTCTAAATTTTGTACATTAATGCCAGTCCTTGATGCTGAGAAAAAAATCAAGTCAGCGCACACACTCGTAGAACTGGGTCAAGTCACAAACCTTTTACAGCTACTAATTATTCTGTATCTACTTTCTGGTGTTTGAGGCTTCAAACACACCCAGCTCCCATTTTCAGGTTCTTTTCTGCAGCCTTTATGCTAAATTTTGTGTAGAAAAGATTAAGATCTCCAGATAATTGCTTTTCTTGAGGAGAGGAGGGTAAAACAAACCACGTACAATGTAAACATAGCACATACAAGGACAAAAAGTATCAGCACTGATTTTAGGGTTTGTACTTATAAACTTCAGCATTTTAAGCTTTTCATTTTTCTTAATGATACTTGTGGTCATTTTAATCACAATTTTTGATTCTGCTTTCTCAGTTTAATAAATGAAAATCCCAAAGATTATCAAATCCTAGCTTCTTACTTTGTCATTGAAACAGCTTTTGCAAATGTGATATTGCCCTACACAAACTGTATATTTCAGTAATACATGGCCACAGCCTCCACATTTAATATTTATCCTGTTTAAGTACTATAAAGTAATCTTATTAAAGTCAAAGTTAAATAACATATAATTGTTCTTTATGCTTTTTTTATGGTGCAGAACATTTGGATGAGGTAAATCCACAAAAATACGTATTTCTACTGTAATAAAGAAGGATCCTTGGTAGGTTTTATTAATATACTTAAAAATCAGAGCTTCCTTTAAAAATAAGTAGCTAAGCAATGAACCAAAACTCTTCCCAGAATAACAGTGGAATTCATTGTGTTCTCTGGCACCACATTTCCAGTAACTGGACTTGCTTTAGATTGCTGGAAAATTTATAATAGGTGCTGATTGGGGTATATTATTGCTACAGCAAGCACTGCTCCAGGAGCTTCATGGAAAATGTGAAAACATGAGATGAAATCCTAGCTCTGCGGTGGGCAAAGCTCCCACCACCTTAATTGTGTCCAACTTTTCATTCAGTGGTTTTGGACTTGTCAGAAGATCCACAAATGTCCTATGTGAACACACTGACCAGTCAGCCTTGAAGATCACTGGGGCTATAAATGATTCTAACTGTGTACATAAGGTTTTGCATGATCGGGACCACAGTGTGCACAGAGAAGCCAAAAAAAAGAATAGGCTGTCATCCATTTATTTGGAGTTGCACTTGTGTGTATAAGAGTAGAATTTGGTTTTGTAGTGCTACGCTTACTGATACTTACCTCAGTCAGACTTCTTGACGGGAAAAAATTACCAGGTAGCTAGCACTGAAGTGGAATGGGTGCAATAACATGACTTTCCTTTGCCCAGCTGCTCCCTTTACCCTCACACGATTTCTCAAATCAGTTCAGTTTCTCATAGCATGTTTGCCTACAGTTGAGATCTCCAAATGATACTTGCTTGCAAAATCTGAACAACTCTTTCAAACCTTCCTAATAGAAGACAAGTAAGTTTCCTGTTGTGGATTGCATTCCAATAAAATTATATTGATGGACTTCAGATTTTAATTGACTACTTTACTTTGAATTTAATGGTTAATTATGTGTATTATTGCATTCTACAACATAGATGAAGCTGTTCTGTAAGGAAAAAAAGCCTATGTAGATTGCTTTTCATACTGAACATATGTTGACGCATGTAACTGATCGGTAGCTGACTAACCTGACTAATTTCCATGGTTTCATCCAGCTTTACTCTTGAAATTCCTGTGATCAGCTGAGCAAATAAAAAATATCCCAAATTTAAAACATGACCACTATAAAGTTTTCCAAATTATAAGACTTTTAATAGGATTTTTGCTGTTCATAGGCCCATACATTATGTAATTCAGAAAACAAACATTTCTTCTGAGAGTTGGTCATATGCTCTGACAAATCCTTGACAATGAGTAAATGAAATAAAAAGCCCTTTATTAAACAAACAAACAAAACCGAAGAAAACAAAACCAAACCATCACCACCAAAAAACACCCATCCAAAACAAAACAAAACAAAAAAAAAACCCAACAGATTTTTGACAAGAAAATATTATGGTGATAAGAAAAAAGTATACTCATGTGATGATATGTGCTTATGAATACTTCAAGATATGCTGTACTTAGTTATTATGATGAGCATATTATTAGGGTTGGCATTTTAGCGCTAAGTTGAGAAATAAATACTAGAGTTTAGTTTAAAACTAAAGTTCAATGGCAAACTCTTCAAAAGCGTAATTTTGTGGGTACTCAGTATTTTGGGTTGAATGAGGCATGAGTTTCATCTGCAAGGAAAGGAAAAAGGAGAGATGCATGAAAACAGCCTGTCTTTTCATTATTTTGAGGGGGATTGAATTAGAAATATTAATATTCCTGCCTGACAGTTTTCAACCAGAACTTTGTGCTTTGAGTCAAACCAGCATTTTTCATTAACCCTGAGAGAGCAGAGGAAGTTAACATAAAAATATAGTGTACAGGTGACATAAAAATAGCAGGGGCTGCAGGTGATTTGACAGAGACAATTAAGGTTCAAAACTGAATTTTTAAAAGTTCGGAATGGTCTAAAAAACCAGAATTAAACCAGCAAGTTTTGTCTTCATATGAATATATATTCATCGTACACAGAAATCCAAATCTTAGGAATGGTATGGACCTCTGCCTTGTTCAGCTATTTCCTTTAGGCAGAAATAGCTTCCTTTTTATGGCGCATAAGCCATTACTGCTTAATCTAGGCTAAATGCTGCGTAAAATATGAGAATATTGATATAGGGGAACACTAAAGGTGCACTCATGTCCGCTGTATGAACAGGTCTAAAGTTACTATCTTTGCAGTGTCCTCTTCAAATATGTATTAATTCCTGAGGACTTTTAATTTGCATCATTCACTATGTTTTTATTTTCGTTTTACAGAGAAATGGTTAATGCATGGTTTGCTGACAGAGTTTACACCATCCCAGTCTGCAAGGAAGGAACCAAGTCCCAGAGTGAATTCTGTGCTTGTCACCAGCCTGTCTGTGGCGAGACCACCAACCCTGGGGCCCCAGTGAGGAAAATCTCTGCTTCTGAATTTGACAGACCCTTAAGGCCGATTTTTGTCAAGGATTCAGTAGGAGCAGTGAGCTTCCTCTCTGGCTCTGAAAAGAAAGAACAGATGCCTCTGCAATCTCCAAGAATTGAGACCAGTGCAGGGGATCAGTTCTCAAGACTATTAGAACTTGTGAAAGATATTTCTAGTCACTTAGATGTCACAGCGCTGTGCCATAAAATTTTCCTACATATTCATGAGCTTATAGCAGCTGATCGCTATTCCCTCTTCTTGGTCTGTGAGGACAGCTCTAATGAGAAGTTTCTTGTAAGCCGACTGTTTGATGTGGCAGAAGGCTCCACCCTGGAAGAAGCTTCCAACAGCTGCATTCGCCTGGAGTGGAACAAGGGCATTGTTGGGCATGTGGCAGCTATAGGCCAACCTCTGAACATCAAGAATGCCTATGAGGTAAACCAACAAAATTTATCTTGAACAATTCTTGAAAAAAGAAAAAGCCATATTATCAGCTGTTGTGATATTGCCATTTTAGTACATATATTTAGAGTTATAGTGATTTAAACCAGTCAAGATGCAAACCGGATACCAAGCTTTTGGTTAGAATTTATGTATAATAGATACATGCTTATACAGAAATATGTAGCTATGACTAGCTAACATCAAAATAAATTGTATAAGTTTGACATTGGCAGTCACATATCAGCCCCATTTGAACGTGCTAAATGCACACCAGTATTTGCATTTTTATCTTTGGACACTTAAATGATTACATTTCTGCTTGTAAGGACGTAAGATGCTTCTGCACCAAAATGAATTAATTTGTGAGTGTAGTTGTCTGCAAAACTGGAGTACTGTGACTAAAAATACTTCATTCTATCATATCTGAGATACAAAGAATAGGAGCTGAATGACCAAGAACCGGGTAAACAGTTTGAACTCTAAGAGGTCTCCCAAATGAAACTACAGTCTGCAATTTGAGTTATTTAATATAAGGCCAGATGAAAAAAGGAAGAGAATCCAGTACTGGGAGAGGATACGTCTTACGTTTCAGCTTAACATCTCTTCATGCGAGGTTCTTTGGATATGTTCATATTGTATTTTGAATTTAGGGAAATTTTAATTAATTAACTAGTAAAGGCATAAAGAGCTGAAAATTACTGCTTCATATCTCAATTAATCCGAGCATGTTTACAGAACCAGGTAACATTACTGAGTGGATTTTTCAGAAGCAAAAATGAGCGCTTTGATTTTATATGGGTTTATTTTCAATGCTTGTTTGCTGCCTCAGAAACTGCCTAAAAAAATTGCTAAGTGCATGCTTCCAGCAGGACATCATCTGTACTGGTGGTTTAAAAGTTCATTCTTGAATTGGGTCTATCATGCTCAACTTGAAATTATTTACCAGAGAAAGAACAGCAGCCTTTAAAAACAGTCTGTTTTATTTTATTAAGTATTAAAAAAAAAATAAATAAAATCTGAGTTTTGTAACAATACTCCACTGAAAAAAAGTGAAACAAGCACTCTCTGGTAAAAGCAAAAACACTAACCACCTTCAGGAAACTTTGTTCCTTTATGGACTTATGTCTTTGAGTGTATTTCTGTAATTTCTGCTTGATGATAAAAGCTATACCAGGGATGTTTAGTCAGTGTATACATTTTATTATAATGATGGTCTAGGCCGGAAAAGGCTTCTCCTAGCGTTTGCGTGTTTTGGGTTTTTTTCAGTTCTTTCTGGCTGTTACATTTATCCACAGGAAATCATGTTCCACATGCATGCTTTTTTGTTGTTGTTTTAACACACTGATAGTAACAACTTCATATAATTATTAGCTAGTAAGGGAACCTTTGTTATCCTGGGTAACATTTAAGTCAAATATTGTACTTTTCTTAACCTTTAAACCAGGAAAGAAAAATAACTTTTCTATAGGCAAGTAGTCAAATAATACTGTTTTTTTCTTTCTCTTGTACCAGGATCCAAGATTCAATGCAGAAGTTGACCAGATCACAGGGTATAAGACTCAGAGTATTCTCTGTATGCCAATAAAGAATCATAGGGAAGAGGTAAGTTGCAGTATTGAGATTACTTCATATAATACTATTTTCAGATATATTAATGCTTTAAACTTCTATTAGCTGGCAGTCATTATCTTGCAGTATAAAACCATCTCTTTTTTTAAAAAAAAAGACTGTTTATGTTTACTTGAAATTTAACAATATCATATCTAGTTTCAGTAATGTAAGCCAAAGGGAATTGTAAAGAAGAGTTTAATCCCAGATGCAAAAGTAGAATACTTGTATTTAATTCGAGAAGTGCTGTTCCCCGTTCCTGTACCAAGTATCTGTCAGCATTAAAGCTCTCTGAATACTTACTGGTCTAACTCAGTGCATTCTCAGATTGCAATTAAGAGTTACTGTACTTCAGCTTAGCTTGTATCTATGTTATTTCTCTAGAGGACACAAATTGGGTTTTACCATTGTCTTAAGAGGCTGTGTTTTACATTCTATAAATTTATTACTTATGAGCTAAGAAACATGGTAAGTGCTTAGCATAAGGCATTGGAAAACACATGGTATCAATGTGATTCAGAAAATTCATCCACAAGTAAAGTAACTTGTATCACTCCTAATTTAAAACAATGTGAATCTGATCATTGAACGCTTGTAGGTATTTCCCATCCATGCTACTTCTTATGTAAATTCTCTCTTTCTGTCTGATGCTATTACTGTAGGGAGAATTCTTAGTATCATAGAATCATAGCATAGTTAGGGTTGAAAAGGACCTCAAGATCATCTAGTTCCAACCCCCCTGCCATGGGCAGGGACAACACACACTAAACCATGTCACCCAAGGCTTTGTCCAGCCTGGCCTTGAACACCACCAGGGATGGAACATTCACAGCTTCTTTGGGCAACCCATCCCAGTGCCTCACCACCCTCACAGTAAAGAACTTCTTCCTTATATCTAACCTGAACTTTCCCTGTTTAAGTTTGAACTCATTACCCTTTGTCCTGTCACTACGGTCCCTTATGAAAAGTCCCTCCCCAGCATCCCTGTAGGCCCCCTTTGGATACTGGAAGGCTGCTCTGAGGTCTCCATCTCTCTACTCTTCTCCAGGCTGAACAGCCTGAGTTTTCTCAATCTGTCTTCATACAGGAGGTGCTTGAGCTTCGTCATCATCCCCGTGGCCCTCCTCTGGACTTGTTCCAACAGTTCCATGTCTTTCTTATGTTGAGGACACCAGAACTGCACACAATACTCCAAATGAGGTCTCACGAGAGCAGAGCAGAAGGGCAGGATCACCTCCCTCGACCTGCTGGTCATGCTCCTTTTGATGCAGCCCAGGATACGGTTGGCCTTCTGGGCTGCGAGCACACACTGCCGGCTCATGTTCATTTTCTCATCTACCAACACCCCCAAGTCCTTCTCCACAGGGCTGCTCTGAATCTCTTCTCTGCCCAACCTGTAGCTGTGCCTGGGCTTGGCCCAACGCAGGTGTAGGACCTTGCACTTTGCTTGGGTGAACTTCATGAGGTCCTTATTAAGGAATAATGATGCCTTCTTGCACTATTTGACGAGTGAAATCAGTATAGTCAATGAAAGTGAACGGAAAAAAAGTGAGGTCCACTGTTTCACTTAGGGATCCTAAACGCAGTAGCCTTCAGGCACATCACTAGTTCTTAGAATGCTCACAGAGTGTAAGGTGCACTGTAAGGTATGTCAGAGCTTCAAGATGGACAGTTTCTTTACTGTAATTCCTTTATTTTTTTCAGAGTACTTATAGTTTGTGTCCAGAAAGCTCAAACTCCAAAAAGAAATGCTGCCAAGATTGGTTTGAAGACATCATACTTTCTTTTTCTTGCTCTTCCATCTTTCACTCTTCTTATAGAATGTGTCACCTTGACTCTGACTGCACTGAAAATCTTTTCATTAAATAAATTGATTAAACTCTTGATTTAACTTGTCTGTTGAATTAAGATTCTAGCTGACCCAGATGATCAGCCAGAACTTTCTTTTCTCACCTACTGCTAATTTTGGTTTAAAATATTTTTTTCAATTCTTCCAAGGACAGAACTTGATCCTCTCCTGCTTAAAGGACTTCCCCTTTCTAACCGGCAGCAGCCACTGCTGGCCCTGGGCCAGCTGATGAGCAAAGCAGATGTTGTGTGTAGAGCTATTGGGGACCAGTGATCCATGTCAAGCTGACGCAAGGCTTTAAATTTACCTATTCCATCACATTTACTTTCTGTTAAAAAAAAATGCTATTCTGTATGTAATTTGGATCAGGAATGAATGACAAGATCCTGCTAGCCAGGCAGTGTGAAAGTAGTTACTTCTCACTGGGTCATGCTGGTAGGTGGAGAAAGGAGTAAGAGCTGTACTATGTTGGTCCAATACACCATGACTTACAGGGTGAACAAACCTGCAATTGGCCATATCTTTAGCTAGCTTTCTACTCCTAAGTGCATCAGCAAGTGGAAATGAAGCAGGAGTTGGTATACTTCGAAATGTTCAGCCGACCTTCAGTTTGAGGAGCGTATTACACTCCACTCATAGGCAGTAATTTGAAGGGGCTAAATTATAATATTTCTTACAGGAAAGGATGGCACTTTTAGATTTTTTTCTGATTTTAAAGTCTCTATCAGAAATTTTTTCTCCCTTTCACACCATCACGTTTCTGGAGAGATGTGGGAGTGAGTCAATCAGTCCTCAATTTGCCATGTGCATTCTGCTGCTTTTTCTGTTTAAACCTCCTCTCTCCTCCCACCGTCCCCACCTCTCCCAAGAAAATACAAAACCAAACTGCCTCTGTTAAAAAATAAGATAAAATAAAATAAAAAAGATAAGATTTAAAAATCTTCAAAGCCCCCCTAGTAATGCTGTCTAGTAAATGCTGCCTTAGCCCAAGATGTCAGCAACAACAGTCAAAAGATGATTCAGGAAGACATCAAAAAATAAACACTGAGAAGATCCTGCCCCTCTATTCTGCTCTTGTGAGACCTCACCTGTTGTATTGTGTGCAGTTCTGGTGTCCTCAACATAGAAAGGACATGGAACTGTTGGAACAAGTCCAGAGGATGCCACGAGGATGATCAGGGGACTGGAGCACATCCCGTATGAAGATAGGCTGACGAAGTTGTGGCTGTTCAGCCTGGAGAAGAGAAGGCTGCGTGGAGACCTCATAGCAGCCTTCCAGTACCTGAAGGGGGCCTACAGGGATGCTGGGGAGGGACTCTTCATCAGGGACCGGAGTGACAGGACAAGGGTTAATGGGTTAAAACTTAAATAGGGGAAGTTTAGATTGGTTATAAGGAGGAAATTCTTTCCTGTTAGGGTGGTGAGGCACTGGAATGGGTTGCCCAGGGAGGTTGTGAGTGCTCCATCCCTGGCAGTGTTCAAGGCCAGGCTGGACGAAGCCTTGGGTGACATGGTTTAGTGTGAGGTGTCCCTGTGCATGGCAGGGGGGTTGGAACTAGATGACCTTGAGGTCCTTTACAACCCTAACTATTCTATGATTCTATGATTCTAAGTGAAGCAACTGAGGTTTTGTGTGTGTGTGTTTGTTTAGTATTAATACTATTTCTTTTTTAAACAAAAGAGTAATTGAAAGGAAGAAAAATCTCATGCTGATTATTAAATCCTCTGTGCCTGCTAAAGTATGGAGGTTTTTCCAGTAGATGGTTTTGACATTTGCTGCCTATATTTCCATAAGGCATGTGGGAAACCAAAGTCTTACTTAAAAATAACAGCTAGTAAGAAATTCCATAGATGAAAAGAAGAAAACAGTTTAATTCACAGAAGAGCTCATAAAAAGGACCCAGGAACTAGTATCAGTGAGAAAAAAGCAGTGCAATAAGAGGACTTTAACTCCACACAGATGTGCATGAAGAATGGAATTATGTTCACTTAATAGTAAAAGAGCTTTTCTTAATCCCCTAATCAACCTATTCTTTTTGACAGAAATGCCACAGACACATTGCATTTCAGATGCAGAAAATTCTGCTGGTTATGTTCTTTAAGATCAAATCATAGGGGCTTGCATAGTGTCAGCTTTATGAAGAGTTCTCTTTTTCCCATGAGAAATTACAAATGCGAAGTGACTGAGCTTTGCATCTCACTTCAGGGGCTTTGAACAGACTCCTGATATCTGGAAACCCCTCCTACACAATCTCTAATAACTAAACAGAAATTATTTCAATCCTATCATATGGATTGAAAGGATTATCAGGTGATGTTTTCTGGCATGCAAGGCTGTATCATTTGCTAGTTATCACTGTTGAAGAAAACAAGGAGGAAGAAAGGCCTTGGGTAACCTGAATTGTATTCTATGTAACAATTAAAACATAGTGGTTCTAAGTCAAATAATTTAATCATTTGTTCCTGTATTCACATTTGTCATAAGGTGAATTGAAGCCATAGCAAAGACTGCATTTTGATCCTTGAAAGTTTTCTCTTCTGGTGATTCTTCTGAAAGAGCAGATATATATTTATCTAGACATCAGTATGTAAGACTTGCTACTTGGATTATCAACATGTATCAGAGAACACATCAAACCTTTCAAAACAGACTGAATTTGTACCCTCAGTAGTACAAAAGCCACCAATTAAAAGTTAATATTAGCCAGCCTGTACCACAGTTATCATGGTTATTTCTTTTGCAAGAGGAAGCTGGTATTGCTGGCCACAGGCTTTAGCTGCAGCTGTTAATGCTAACAATTTCAGTGCTTATATAGAAAACAGGGTCTTACCACTACTGGCAGAAGACCTAAGTTTGTGGCAGGTCTGCCCTGTGTATCTCAAAAAGCAGCTTTTCTTTCCTGGTGCGACCTTAAACCTTTATTTTTTTAGAAGCTATAAATGCTACTCATTTGCATTCTAGAGCTCCTTTAATAAAGTCAGTAAATGCAGTGGCACTTTCTTCTGATTTCATTTGGTGTTAAATTCATTTATTTCATTTTTTCAGCTGTGCAAAATAATTTCCATAAAATTCAATTCAGTTTAATTTCTACTCAAATCTGTAGGATTTTCTCATATGGGAACTGTTAGCTGAATTAATTGAGAGCTAATCTTCCAGGCTCTGAGAGTGTACGATTGAACTTCCTACTAATTGGCTAGGGAAATGTTTTATTTTGGCAATGCTCACTCCAATAGTTTAGTTTCTTGTTTACTTTGTCTTATTATCTCTTGTCTCTAGGAAGCTCTTTCCAACAAATTAGGGGTGCTACTCTATTTACAACAGCCTTTAAAAATATCCTATTGAATTTTATTGATTAAAATGTGACCAAGCATGTTACTCTTAGCCAGCTAAGTTATTCTCTCCCACAGTGAATCCTTCAGGTATAATACATCCCAGTCACTGCAGTATAGCATAGATCTAGCCAATTGTCCTGGGCTCAGCTGTAACTTCAAGCAGCTGACTCAAGTTCCAGAAGCATTCTTGCTGCAGGATTATGGAGATCAGTAATTTGCTTCTTGGGTGGATTTTCAGCTTATGTTGAGACATGTTACAGTAGCTAGACAGCTGGAAATCATGCTGGCTACTGCTGGCAGGAATGATAGAAGAGGATGTGAAAGTTTTGATGATTAAAAACGAAAGCCTGTAAATATAGTTCTGTCCCTGCAGGGTAATTTTACAGGCTTGAATCAAACCCCTGCAAGACCAGGATAGCAAAGTAAAGTTAAAACCACTTGGTCTGTCTCCTGAAGTGCATTCCCATCTTTAAACTGAGATATGAGTTGCGTTTCCCTCTTCCCGTTGCCATTTCTTGGCTTACTGTAATTTTTCTTCATGTGCCAGCCAAATAAATAAAAAACCAACCATATCTTCTTAGGAAGCAAAATTATACTACTTACATTTTTATGTCAAGTCATCTGAAATGAAAACCAACTATAAAGGACAGTAGCTGTCTGTAGAGCTGAACAACTTTCACAGAGTTAGGCCTGTGATCATGTGCAAAAAATTGCAGCATGAAGCAATCCAGATAAAATTCAGAGCACAGTCATCAACACTGAAGTCATCCGTCATCGCCTGCTGGGTAGTACTCTAGGTAGCCTGCTACTTTTGGAGGCAGGAGTCAGCTATTGCAAGAAAATAGTAAAAATAAAACTCTGATAATTAGAAAAAAAATCTCTCCTTGTAATGTGGATCAGGCTTTATTAAATAGGATAGCTAGTACAGACTGAGAAGAAAGATTACAGAACAAGTAGCAACACTGGAAGATGACCTCTGTTGCCAGCAAGAATGCAATTAGGAATGCAATTAGAAATTTTACTACATCAGATGTGGTAAAAAGGTGTGGAACTGACTCAGTAATTGTTGGAGGGTTTTTTTCTCCCTTCTTGGGACTAAGTAATAGTAAGATAGTAAGTGATAGAGAACAATTCCATCATCAAAATTGCTTTTTGTTTCATGGTGTATGTCTCTCTTTCATGATCTGAATGGAAAATACCAAAGTACTTGGTTTCTGACCCAAGGGGAATTTTTCCAAATGACTTCAAAGAAAGCTGGATCGCTAAGGTACTTTACATACAGCGTGTTCCTTTCTGCTCCTTCTTATGTGCTTTCAATACAGCAAACCTGGATGAAGGCTGTTGTTAGGAACTGCTTGACTACTATAGATACACCTTGCTCTGTAATCTCTTCAATTAAAGCTTATGAAAAAGAGCACATAGCACTAAACAGCTCACTGGTTACTTTAGGGATTAAGTCATAAACTCACAGGTATCAAAGTATAAGCAGATAATTATTTCAGTCTTTCTTCTCCCTCAGTCTTGTTTTATTTCAGTCTAGTCTTCTACCATAAGCTTTTCTAGTGGTCATCCCCTTTGCCTAGCTGGTTTTATCCTCTTTCCTTCCTACTGGTTTTGACATGGGTGACCAAGAAATACGCGGGATAGTTCTGTAGGCATAGTAAGAGAATGACAAGAAATCATACATACATATCTCTGCTTTATTGCTACAGGATTCAACTTTCACAGAAGTTCAGTCAGTGACTGCCTGTTAGAGAACTGAAGACACATAAAATATTGTGCATAAGTTACTTAAAACCAGCTTTGTTAGACTGTAATAGGGCTTTCATGAGCAAGTGTTTGAGTGGACTGTCATGTTTTTTTTACAATTCTCCAAGCTTTATCTCAGATATGACTTGTTTATTGCCACAAAGATTTCACACTTTCTATGTGCCTGTTAGCTGAATAAATTCTCTGTATAGCTGAACTCAGAGCAGTAGTTCACCTTTGATTCAAATTTTCCACTGGTGTGAACATAATTCCTAGATAAGAGATTCAGAGATTAGGCCTACTGTTATTTTAGATTTGTCTACAGTAAGTTTTAAAAATGAGGATTTGAGTTTCATACTATGTTTAGTATTCTCTAAAATGGAGGCGTATGTCCTCCATGGCCTAAAATACTACCACATGATTTGCTTTTTTCCTAATTACATAATTACTCTAGTAACAGGAACAGATCCTCTTGAGTTTCCTGCATCTCCTCCTAAATACCCCGTAGTAGGCAAGACTTCAATGGCTAAATAATATCCAAGCTTTTACTCATTACTGTCTTTATGCCACATTCTGCAGAATTTAGTGGCATTTACTGGAATTTTTACTGCTATATATGAGGCCAGAATTTAGACCAGTTTAATTTTTAAAACTGTTCTGCATGGAAAAAATGGCACACACTACAAAGTCGTCTTTAAAAGCTTAAAATGCAGCTGAAACAACAAAAAGGTTTGCATCTGCACAGAATGTTTATCATCATCAGGACAAATGTGAATTTTTAGCAGGTTTATTCTCATTACTCCCTCCCTCTTGAGTTAAAAGTTTTTATTAAAAGATGTTGACAAAGATCTAAAAATAACCAAATGCTCCTAGAACACATGCCTTTGTTAATGTATCCGAAACCTGTAGTGCTAACAAAGGGAGCCTCATTAGTCTTTCTGTTATATTAATATTGTCCTTTAACTGTTTTTTATACTTTTGTTTAAACACCACAGACTTGCCTTTCATGGAGAGGATAGGTTTATAAAAGATGAAAGTACTCACCTTTTGGATGCATTAAGGAGCCTCTGACCTCATGAAAGTTGTCTTAGCTCATGCTGGATCAAAACTGAAAAAGATAAATACAAATATAATAAAATACCCACAGAAGACAGTAGTATGAGAAAAGGCCTAACTATTGAACTCTGCACATGTAGATTAACAGAAACACGTATTGACTGATTAAAGATTTCTTAGTCTGCTACAGAAGTACACAAGACTAATTGTACATCTTTACTACAATAAGAAAGTTTGCAGTTTAAGAAATATTCCTCACAGAAGTAAATGAGGGTTTGACTGTGGGGAAAGCTGGGTTGTATGGAATGACAGTTAAGCTTTATTTCAGACAGATGTTTTTTAGCCCACAGTTGGCAGTGATTCACAACGCAGAACAATGACCTTATTTGTAACATCAGTATTTTGTGAAGGCTAGGCTGAGAGATAGTAAATTGTCTTCTTTTCCATTACAAAAATAAAACCGTTTGCCTTCCTTCAGTTTAACAATCATGAATTTAATGATTTAACAGCTTTTTAAATTTGCACACCACACAGTTTTCTTCCGACACCGTTTATCCCCAAAAAGCAAGTTCACATCTTGCGCAGTTCTTACATTCATTGGATCTCAAACAAAGGAAGTTCTTTGCAGCTTTGTCAATAATTTGTTTTAAAAGTGCCAAAAAATCTGAAAAGAATTGGAAGTGTTGCATATGCTTCATGGCTTCTTACCATGTAACCTTTCATGTTATTGTATAAGTCTAGGTGGTTTCATCTGTGCTAGCACATTCTAGCCTCTGAGTTTACTGCAGAGCAGATTTACTGAGGTTAGCAGAAGATAAGATCCAGCCATTTAAATAAAGGGTCTAGCTGTAAGGAAGCGCAGGGTTTTAGTGAGTGATTTCCAGCTCCTCCCAGTTTCCAGCCTCCGTTTCCCACTGTTCGCTCTGGTGCTACTTGTTTCTTTCAGGTCTGTCTTAACCTAAATCCATTCTGGGTGCTGCTCTTCAGCTTGATACTGTAAACTGTGGGATTCTGTTCTGGGTACCACTATAAGTAATGGCTCAGATATAATTGTCCCCACTCTGCACTTGGCACCTTCCTCAGAAGGTACCATGGTACCTTTCACATCCATCCTGATAAACAGCATTGAGTTCACCCCACTCTCAAGTTACAGAAATCTGTAATTACTCACTGACAGAACATTGAATTTTTTTTTTTTTTTTTTACTTTACAGATCAAGGCAACTATACTTTCTCCAATTCTTTTAAGCCTAAAGTCAGATTAGTAATAAACTGCAAAGTATCAAAAGGAGTGAAAACATACTGAATTATATTACGGAAAGGCTAAGTAAGGCCTTGAAATCCTATAAACTAGGAGATGTTTATGCATCAGAGAGAAACACTTATTATAATAATTTGATTTAATAGAAAACAAGAATGTGCATTAGTAATGTGTAGTATAATAAATAAAACTAAATAAACTTTTTCTAATGGAATGACAGAATGTTTGAGTTAGAAAGTCTGTAATTTTCACCTTATCAAAAGAGTCAGGAATCTCAACTAAAATTAGTCTGTCTCTCTTCCTGAAAGCCTTCCAATTTTAGTGTGCTGTAAATTTATGTGGTTAATTTATGGGCCAGAAGAGAAGAGCATGGAAGTACAAGGGTAAGCGCAGAATCTAGAATTTTAAGCTAGTGTACAGGACAGAGTGGTTACTACCAGTATACAACTTGAATAACTGCAGTGGGGAATCTACAGAATTACTATCCCAGTGAACTATTTTTTTAGAGAAATGCTCACTTTCCCTTCATATTGACTTGTATGAAGTTCTCTTTAAATTCCTTTGCTTTCCTTGGGCTCTGAAAAACAGATCCATGTTACCACAGATGACATCTATGTTAGGTATGTAAGAGTAAGTCCAAAGCAACCACCCAGTTTCATTTTCCCCCAAATGTTAAGAGCTAGAGCCTGCATTAGAAACTGGAATCAGTACTAAGCAAAGATCTGAATTCCACTTTCATTTATAAGGAATTCAGGGGTTTGCAAGACAGACTGGTTTCCTGGGAGGCTCTCACCAGTGTCCAGAATTGAACTCCATGAAGACTGGCAATAACAAAAACATCGTGCTTAAACAGCTCTCTTGTTCTCTTACATTCATTTTACTTTTTCAAAAATCTAAACCAACATCCTGGATCGAGAAATCATTTTTATTGCTTAACTGTCCTGCAGTTACAAAAGCACCAGTAGCTTGGACTTTAATTGACTGTCCCTAAAGGGAAAAAAAACATATTTTAATATCCCAATTCATGGAATTATGTCCAGAAATTTGAAATCAAAGTTTATCACAGATTATTGTTTCTATACTAAAAAGAATCACCTGAAATATAACACAATTTAGACAGAACTTTGTAAGAATAAGACTAGATATGTAATCTGGTTTGGTTTATTGTCACGCAGATTCCATTTTCTTCCACTTAAATCCAAAAGGAGACAAGCCAACAAAGAAAGTAAATGGAACTGGCCTGTTGATGTCCTTAGTATGTAAATCATAGTAGTTGTTTCCTAGTTCAGGTAAATCCTCTTTGTTACTCTCTGCGCTGATTTACTTACATGGGCAGCTTTAATTTATGAAGCTTCTTGGCTGGTGATCTTAGTACATTTGAAAGCTCAGACTTAACCCATGTGCCAAAAGCAGAAAGAACTACTTAACAGGAAGCCTTTAAAGTTGACCAGGACATGTGGGTTTGCTTAGGTCTATCATAGATATGCTGCAGGACCTGTGAATGACTTTTTACCCTTTGCTTAGCTTCTTTACCTGTAAACCAGGATTCTTCCCTACTTTATGAGATGCTCCACAGGGAAAATAATTAAAAATAGCATAGTATCGCATGTCTTGGCAAGGACAGTCTAACTAACAGCTGAAGCATAACAAAGTATCTCTTCTTGGTGTCGGTTTAATGTCATCTTAGTAAAAACCTTCCTTTAATAACATACTGAGTTCGAGTAACAAACTTGAGTCTGGCAGGAATACAACCTTCATATGCTATTTTTCAGCAGATAAAAATCCAAACAGGTTTAGAGAGATACAAAATGCAAAAAGGTCACTGTAGCCAAATTTCAGATCCGGTAAGGAGGCTATGTTTTGGAAATTCTGTCAGAGCTACTAGGAATATTTCCTTCACCCACAAGCAGATGAACTTTAGAGAGAGCTATTGCATAATCTGGCTTCTGACCGCAGAAGCATAAACTGTTACAGTCTTTCTTGGTGAGGAATTGCTCCAATTTATAGAATCAATTTTGGATCAAATTGACCCCTTCATATAGTGTACAGGACTCATGCCACTTTTTTTTTTTTTTTTTACACATATATCAGGTTCATGCTCAGCTATATATTAGGAAAAAACAGGCTTAAATAACTTACCTAAATGTCAACCAAATGAATACCTTTAATGATAATTTATTATCTTCTATAAATATGTATAGAAATAGAATCCAGCGACAGACTTGTAAAAGTTACCTAATCACTCCATTTGGAATGCACTAGGTTGTTGGCGTGGCTCAAGCAATCAATAAAAAGTCTGGAATTGGTGGCACTTTCACGGAACAAGATGAAAAGGTATAAAAGCTGGACATTTGTCTTTTCTATTTTCTGAGGGTAAACGGGAATGGATGTGTTATTATTTTTCACCCCAGTCAGAAATTTTAAAGTTATTAAAAATTAAACATGTCTGAAAAAAAATAATTCCTGGTAATACTGCAGATTTATTTCTTTATGAGGCCATGAGAAATGTGGATGTGAAATAGTTTAATTTCTGGATCAGCATAGTATCTCTCATACATCTCTGAAACACAGGCTTACTCTACTAAGATGCACTATAAAGCAGTTTCATAAATTTCAAGATGTAATTTTTTATTAATTGATTCCAACTCTCCTGGCATCCCCAAAAACCATATTTTGAATATTAAAAATATTCAGAATGTTTTTTGTTGCTTGATTCCTCTGATATGATTCTTATATCAGTCCTGCTTTTACCAGGATAAACTATGAAGATCATTTGTTTAAAAAAGGGAGACAAGATTCTTGAGGGAATAACTGAAAAAAACGCAAACCTGAATGTGTGGTTGCCAAAATAACTAAAAAATATCAACTAATACTTCAAAGTGAAACCATAAAACTGCAGTAGCTTATCCTTGAATGGAGTTAAGATGCTGTGAAACATTATCTTTACAAGGTCTGATGTTCATTTGTCTTCAGGATTTTGCCGCATATTTGGCATTTTGTGGAATTGTTCTTCACAACGCTCAATTGTATGAGACATCTTTGCTTGAGAACAGGCGTAATCAGGTACTGTCAACAGGTTTGTCATAAGAGTACAAAAATTATGGTGGTTGGCTAGTAATCACCGCCTGCTACTCATAGTTCTCATATGGTAGCTATCATTGGCTATTGTCAATTATTCTAATTGAACACTGTGTATCTCTGATAAAGCTCTAACTTGCGCTGAGAAGTAGCTGGGCACATTCCACCTTGGACTGTGAAAAGTGGACTGTGTTGGGGAAGAAGGTAAAGCTACATGTCAGAAAATTCATTTCATGTCAGTATGCTAGATATTACCTGAAGTTATCCTGTGTCTCACTGTATGTATTATACAATGAGAGGTGTACATACTCTGTACATACTACAGAGATTTCAGAAGAATTATCCCTACAGCACAGTAGAGGTTATACAGGTTGCCCTTTTAGTCGTCTACAACAATAAATAGTCACTAACCATATTTTTGGTAATGACCAGATGGAAAACTGAATTTCCTTCTGATTAATGTAACTGTATTTTGCAGCCACCTTTATAACTGATGGGTTATTAATGCCATGGACTTTATGGGAGGATATGTCTGCTATATACGGTATGAAAAGATTTTGGAGAAACAACTAGGCAGCAGTTGTTTTAAAAATTTTCTGTTAGGTCTGAGTTTCCAAGTGACCATCAGTGTTTGTAAATTGGTACAAATTTGGATAATCTTTGCAAATTGACTCCATGCTTCTTTTGAGGAAAAAAAGAATATAATACGTGCACACCTAAGCAGCCGAGTCCTTCAGTGGCAGCTCTGAAATACAGTAGACTCTATCTAAATGATGTTTTCACCAAATTCATTCATTCAAGTTCATTACGATTGGTTAGAATTACAACAGATTAAAATTACGTTCAAAACTCCTAAGAAATGTAAATACTGCTGTTTCTAGAATGCACACATGAGCCATAGAAAACTGTTAGGACAAATAACGCTGTTAGACAACAGGATTTCTCAGGTTTCATTTGATGAACTGTTAGTGCTTAAATCTATATTTCTTTGACTGAAGAAATCAGCCATCTACCTAAGCTATTTATTTCTTTCATCAAGCATCAAACTGGCTATTATTTACTGTTACCTTGCAGTCTGTGTGAGAGCCAAAACTTAATTTTGGTCACAGTCATACATGTTGACTCCCACGATTCAGGCAAGAGGAAAAGAATCAAAGACAGTAGAAATGATGATGATTGCTTAAATCACAATTAGTCAAAATCTCACAAAAGACTTTTTCCCCAGGTGCTTCTTGATCTTGCCAGTCTGATTTTTGAAGAGCAGCAATCTTTGGAAGTGATTCTGAAGAAGATAGCTGCCACTATAATCTCCTTCATGCAAGTGCAGAGGTGTACCATCTTCATAGTGGATGAAGATAGTACTGTGAGTATGTTTTTTTTCTGAAGGCAGAAGTGCTTATTCCCTGGGAGCAGCACAGGCTTCCCTCCAATCTGACTCAATAGTATTTCAAACCCATAGCATGTTCTGTTGCCTTTTTGTCCTCTATCTTTTCTTTGACAGTATCTGCTCAGGTTAGGTATTGACTTGGGAGGCTTTGGTTTTTGTGTAGGCTAGACTGCTATTTTAAGCAGCCAGTCTGCATTGCCTTTTGACAAACTGGCTCTGAGCTCTCTCAAACTCTTTCATATCTCATTTTCTTGGCTACAGGTGTATGATGGAAACAAGGAAAATGCTGGTGAGGAAAACAATGTAGCCTTTGCTTCCTGTGCAGAATCAGTTTTGATTGATAGCACTTTTTATTTCTTGAGTATGTCTAAGCAGGGAGTATCCAAACAAGGTGTCTAAACAGAATCATGACCTGTCCCAAGACTGTGGCTCACTGAAGCAAAGCAAAACTGCTTTGCAATTCTCCCACCTCTGTTTCCTTCCTATTGAAAATAGGCAGCAGAAAAAGGAGCAGAATACAATGCTGTATGCCCTAGTCTTGTATGGGCTTTGCTAGTTTTATCTTTACTACTTGTTACAGATGCAGGTGTACTAAGATCCGGAAGTAAGGAAGCATTTCCAGGTTCTGTAATACAGAAGTAACACACAGTACTTGCAATCATCTGCCACAATCCCATCTCTCACTGTAGAAAAGTCACTTGTGCATGCAAGGTTACAGAAGAGAAATTTGTATTAACCTATTCACACTGTCCCTGCAAGTTAGGTAAATTCCAGCACCTAGTTTGCAGTCTGTAGGTTGAATCTTTTGTACAGAGGGAATCTAATTTTTCTTTACATTTACACTTCTCAGCTGTTAAAAAAAGCTGGATGAAAATAAGAGGTCAGTCAATATGTTTAAAATGTTTTGATGTCCTCACCTGTCAAAGCAAAGCTGGTCTAGAATGCTGAAATAAAGAAGTTCTGTGTTGTCAGATTGGGCACAGCCTATAAATACTGTCTTTTCTTCTCAGAGTGATCAGTAATGATTCAAGACACTTCAATAACATTTAAAGTTGTATCAGGAGGTATTTTTGTGGTAGCATCCTCTATGCTTGCTGCTGGATGAAGTTAAGTAATTTAACTCTTGTCTTTGTTACAGATTAGGTTTTGATAACTGCAACAAGCTTTTCATGAATAGTACTATCCTAACTTATGACAATCTGATACTCCCATATATTAATATATCCTCTTGGTATTCCAGGATTCATTTTCCAGTGTCTTTCACATGGAATCTGAGGAGTTAGAAGATTCAGCTGAAAATCTGAAGAGGTAAAACAATGAATTAAAGCTTTTGTACATCCCAGCAGAATGTTGAAGAAACTATGACTTATTTATTTTTTTCTTTTTGTAATAACAGACCTTATTTCCACTGGGTACCATGTATTACTGCTATTTTCACAGAGCAGGTTTTGCCCTGAAATGTACAAAAACATCTGATCAATACAGGAGTGCAGGGCCTGATCACTCTGTCAGGTCTAAGTACATAGTTGTATTGCAAGGCTAAACTATGGAAATGTGCAGAATATGTGAAGATGTGAGAATCTAAATTGGTGGGCTGCTCTAATACTGATCTGTGAGAAATATGTGTAGATAACTGTGTTGTAGCCACATTGATAGATACAAATCCTATTTATGATTTTAATCAATTATTTTAATCATTACTCATATTTCATGCATAGTGAAACTGACTCAAAGAACAAGACTGACTAAATCAAGAATAAAGTTCTAAGTTTTTGAGAAACCATTATGAAGTTCAACTGGGAGGAAGGAAAAGATGTAAGCACAGTTGAATTGAAATAAACAGATTATATAGTTTCTAAATCTAGCCTGAACCTTGGTATTGAAGTTTGAAAATTACTGTCTCCATTACTTTTCTCTGTCATCAAAACCAGTTGTTTCAAATAATGACAGTTGTATATAAAATAGACTACTGAAAGATAGGGTGCAGAGAGAAAATGGAGGTTTCTGTACCCTTCGATCTCTTTGCAGTGAACATTTGTTATATCGAATTTAATTCCATATATTGGAAAAATATGTCCAAAGTGTGTGGGTTGAGCAGCTAAAAACTGTTGAGCTGTAGAATAATTTTAGACAATGTACAACGAGAAAGTACAGAGGTACCACAGACTAGTAAGATCCAGGATGAAAGGCAGAGGTCCTGGTTACCTCCTCTTCTACACCATGGAAATGGTAAAGAGAATTGACCCTTCCTATTCATGATCCCTTTCATGGTTACTAGTTAATAGACTCAAAATGTAATTTACTGGTTACATGGGCCCTCAGTAAATTATTTCTCATAACTGACAGAAAAGAAATCTGGGAGGCTTAGTGCATATCTGAATCTTATATATCACATGTATCTTATAATCACAGTTATATGCCAAGGACTGTACTGTGGGTCAACAATTGGAGTCAGAACCCTATGCTTGAAGGGCACGATCTGGGCAATAGCAGAAATATAATGACATAGATTAGATGGAAAGTACTACTTTACATAACAAATTTCAGGTTTATTATTTAATCAAGGATTCTGAATCAAACCCCAAATCAGACCAGTTTTCACAATTGTGGGGCATTGCCCTGTATAACCAACTTTTTGAAATAATGAAAGAGCAATTTTCTTCCTCCAGCACTGTGAACATCCTTACACCAGAAGGATCGCTAATGCTAAGTCAAATGTCACAGGGAAAATACAGGAGCTTAAAGGGAATAGGTTTATTAGAATCATAGAATAGTTAGGGTTGGAAAAGACCTCAAGATCATCTAGTTCCAACCCCCCTGCCATGCACAGGGACACCTCACACTAAACCATGTCACCCAAAGCTTCGTCCAACCTGGCCTTGAACAACGCCAGGGATGGAGCACTCACAACCTCCATGGGCAACCCATTCCAGTGTCTCACCACCCTAACAGGAAAGAATTTCCTCCTTATATCCAATCTAAACTTCCCCTGTTTAAGTTTTAACCCGTTACCCCTTGTCCTGTCACTGCGGTCCCTGATGAAGAGTCCCTCCCCAGCATCCCTGTAGGCCCCCTTTAGATGCTGGAAGGCTGCTATGAGGTCTCCACACAGCCTTCTCCAGGCTGAACAGCCCCAACTTCCTGAGCCTACCTTCATACGGGAGGTGCTCCAGTCCCTGATCATCCTCATGGCCCTCCTCTGGACTTGTTCCAACAGTTCCATGTCCTTTTTATGTTGAGGACACCAGAACTGCACACAATACTCCAGGTGAGGTCTCACAAGAGCAGAGTAGAGGGGCAGGATCACCTCCTTCGACCTGGTGGTCACGGTCCTTTTGATGCAGCCCAGGATACGGTTGGCTTTCTGGGCTGCGAGCGCACACTGCCGGCTCATGTTCATTTTCTGATCGACCAGCACCCCCAAGTCCTTCTCTGCAGGGCCGCTCTGAATCTCTTCTTTGCCCAGTCTGTAGCTGTGCCTGGGATTGCTCTGACTCAGGTGTAGGACCTTGCACTTGCCATGGTTGAACTTCATAAGGTTGGTATCAGCCCACCTCACAAGCATGTTGAGGTCCCTCTGGATGGCATTCTTTCCCTCCAGTGTATCAACCGAACCACATAGCTTGGTGTCATCGGCAAACTTGCTGAGGGCGCACTCAATCCCACTGTCCATGTAAGCAATGAAGATGTTAAACAAGACCGGTGCCAACACCGATCCCTGAGGGACACCACTTGTTACTGGACATTGAGCCATTGACCACAACTCTTTGTGTGCAGCCATCCAGCCTGTTCTTTATCCACTGAGTGGTCCATCCATCAAATTACATATGTCCTTTTCCAAAGCAGGGAAAGGATCCAAGAGAACCGAAATGCCTTAACTGAATACACTGTGGCTAAAAAAGTAGGCTGATTCTGTAAAGTTATTTTATGTTCTCCTTTGGAATAAACAGTTCTATTTCAGTAACAGAATCCCCATGCAACCGATTATGCCTTTACTTTAGAACAAATTTGAAACGAACTTGAAAATTAGCAGAAAATTCACAAATATGCCTGCTGCACTCCATTTAAAAAAATGTGAATTTCATCCAGTATTGATTTTTCAGGTGTGTCAGATTTGTGAGTTTGTTTTCAAAAAGTTTTGTTTATTTCAGTATAAACCCAGTTGTTTGTTCTTTATCCTTCATCAATATAAACTGTACTAATTTCTTTATTTCTTAAGTTTGGTGTTCATTGTTAACATTGTTGAATATTAAAGAAATGCTGGAACATATGAATCAATCCACTCTGCTGTTTCGTGATGACAGCTGGATTAAGATACAGGATTTGAACTCGACTCTGTTATATATCTGTTGGTTATATCCTTTCCTTATACAGGAAAGATATTACAACTACCTTCTTTGTATAATGAAATGACCCATTTTCATACTAAGGAAATAATAATAATATTGTATCCTCAGGGACTGTGATGCAAACAAAATCAATTATATGTATGCTCAGTATGTCAAGAATACAATGGAGCCTCTCAATATCCCAGATATCTGCAAAGACAGAAGATTTCCCTGGACAGTACGTAAAATAAGATTAGATTTAAAATTTAGAAATGGAAAATGTGTTTTTCTGTTTACCTTTCAAACCCTTTATGTTTTCCTCTTATTATTTCTATTAATTTAATGGCCACAGAATTACACAAACACAAAGGAAGGTACCTTTGCTTGCTAAAATTAATTATCAGTGAAGAAACAGTACAGTGCCCACACAGTGGGCCAGGTGGCCAGGGGGGGATTTATCCCTACAACCGTTGTTAAAAAAGCTTTACATTTTTTTCTCAATAAATAGTGTGATGTAGAGAGCTTGCAATATGTTCTATGGAAAACACTCAAGTGAAGAAAGTTGGAAATTTTCATAGTAATCCTGAGTAGTTTACAGTGACTGTTGGGAGACTCCCATGAGTTCCTTCCCTTTTATCCTCCCTTTCCCTTCTTATTCTGGCAAAGATTAATGTTATAGATGCAAGTTCTTCACTGTGTTGGAGACAGAACAACTCAACTTTTCTTTGGGAGCTTTTGCTTCACACTTCATCAAGTGTGAGCTTGCGTACTACTGAGCACACAGATACTGGAGAGTTAGGAGGGAAGGTCACTTGGCAAGACTCAGACTACAGTCAGGTTGCCTTCAAAGTCATCATAAAAAAAAAATATTTGAAATTCCATATTTTCCTGTCAATGCCAAAATTAGAAAGATGTCTGCTCTTATTGTTTAAGCCTGTTGGCTAGAGGGGCTTAGGGAGAGAGTACTATGTGGAAGAGGAGTTGTTATGATCAGCAGATAGCTCTACCTAACTATGTTCTCAGATGCACAATGCAAAAAGGTCAGTGTTTGGTGTGATTATTTCAGTAAGCGGAAACAAGGGGCAGGCTCATGGTCGGAAGCTGCATTTCTTCCATTTTAACATGTGCAGGGTTTCATGGGTGTTCTGGAATGGGTTTCTAGGAAGGATTGAGAAACACAGGAATTGAGTGCTCACCACTTTGCAATACAGGGCCCAAAGTTATCTTAACTGCAGGAGGGGAAATAAAACCAGAATCAGGCAGATATAACTGTAGAGACCAATAAAGAAAGAGGTGATTATTTTGAAAACATTTTGATGTAAAATGGAGAGTTATCCAAACAACTGTGTGTCTAAATAAGGCCTTGCACTTTGTCAGCAGGGTTAGAGTTCTTTTGCATTTTACCCTGGAATTTAGATTACATACACAGGAATTTGGGATAATGATTTTCAACACCCAGTTGCTCCACCACTGTGTAGGAGCAGTCTCAAGGCAGAGCTGTAGTTTTCCTACCTGTTGTTCCTTGGATCATAATTTGGTCTCTTCTAAGCCTCCTCTCATTGTGTTGGTGGATTAATAAAGGGATCTCAAACAAACCAAAAGGGTCAAAGAAAATTTTACAGCCCAAAATGCATAGTTAGCTTAAAGTCAGGTAGTTACTTTTGTTTTATGACATCTGTTCTCTGTTCCTTATATTGCCATATTGCAAGTGAGGGAATAGCTGTCAATTCCTTTTACAGCTCATCACTTGATGAGAGTAAAAAGGTGTCCTAAAGCCCATCCGGTCTCTTTTCAGATGCACTGAGTGGAACCATTTGTAATTTTCATGGAAGTGGTACCTTCTTATGAAAGAATCTATTATAAAGTTAGCACATTGTTAGCACAATTACACAAGCCAATGTAAACTCCTACTGAATCAGGATTATCATCACCATATTTTATTATTATTCACCAAAGCTTGTATCAGACACGGTGTTTCTTATACTGTCCAGCCAAAGATGTGCAAACTCTCTGAACACATGGTTTACTTCTGAAGGGCTATGTAAGCCAAGAATAGCTGTAGACCCCAGCTCTACAGCTTTTTCACTTTGAATATTAGTCTTTCAAATTATAACTATATTTTTTGTTTGTTTAACAGAATGACAGTGCAGAAAATGTAAGTCAACACATAAAGAGTTTGCTGTGTACACCAATAAAAAATGGGAAAAAAAATAAAGTGATAGGTAGGTATCTTTACAAAAAATATCTTTATCCATTTCATAGAAATATTTCTGTGCTCTGCTGTAGAATCTCAGCAACATGGAATCGCAATCCAGGAAAAAAGATCCTTAATCATCATGTTTTCACATACACTGCAACCTTGACTGTAAATTGCTTACCTAGTAAGTCACCAAGTATGTACAGCTCTCTTGTGATACTTCACTGGTTTTATACTTGCCATTAAAAACTTTCTGTAAGTAAAATTATTTTCATTGCTTCCTGTTCAGAGTCAGTTACCCCTATTGCTTGTGCAGACCTTTTTACAAGGCAGTGAAACGAACAGAAGACCTAAATCAGTAAATAAACCCTTCAGGCCTGAGTTGTCTGTAGTGCAGGGCTTTTAGGAAGCAGTGGTGGCATGTGAAAAGGTGATCTGAACTGCACAAATATTGACAGTTTCCTCAAATGAGTCTCAGCTATGCAAAGATTCATACATTAGAAGGTCAGCTGCTGTGCCATTTTAGGTGCTACCAACTGTCCTTTGGATGTGCCCACTTCTATCTGTGGATTACACTGGGAGCCAATAGTCCTGTAGTAAGACAATAGGTTTAAGTGTCTAAAGCTACCCAGTGTATCTCTGCAGCATCTCCTTCATTTTGATAGAACTAGTTTTCTTCTATTTTAAAGAGTGGCCATAGTTTCCTGGTGTAGCATTTTCAGAAGTAAGTTGACATCACTTAGGCCTAGATGCTTATGGAAACTTAGAAGTTTAGCTGTGTCTAGTTCCCTAAAACTTTTAGGTGACTGTAGTCTGGGTCCTCAAAGATAACACCTAAAAAGTTTTGAGGATCTGGTCAGGGAATAAGCTTAAATCTTGCATGGAGTTTCTGGTTCACCTTAAACATAGGGATGATGATGCTTTTGGAAATTACCAGGACCTTCCAATCCCATGAAGAGTAGAATGTGTATCAGCCTGCTTTCCTGGCATCAGTAAGTTCCACAAGCAAGCAGAGCACAATATATAGTGATTCCTAGATAGCAGCATGAATCTAGCTTCCACAGCTTAAAAAAAAAAATTGGCATGTTAAGAGTTCCAAGAATACATTTTTTAATGATCTTCAAATGATTTTTCTTGACAATTATGGCAAAATGGCATAATCCAATGTAAATAGTAAATATGAGGTCCCTTTTCCATGAAGACAAGTTTGTTGTGGTTTTTTTTTTGTTTGGTTGGTTAGGTTTTTTTAACTCCTGAAGCAGAAAGAGAAGCATCATCTTTACCTGATGGAGTTCTCCGAAATTTCTTTTGATATCAGCTTCTTAAATTAGTTCTTTTATTACTTTGTTTAAATAGTCTACGAGATTCTAGAAGACCAAAACAAAGATTGAACTGTTGAACTTTAATGAGATATCTCACTATGCTTTTAGTACTGGTAAGACAGTCACATCTGACCTCATATATTTTTTTCTACTGTTATTTACTGTGGAAATGCAAACTGAAAGTTTTAATCAGGCTACCCATTTAGGTGGGTTTTCCAACTCTGAGTAATTCTCACTGGGAAATGTTCCTTAAATTCTTTTAGGGTTTCACAGCCTGCCTAATATTCAGATTTGTAATAGGGCAAGGTTAAGAAGTTGTCTTTGGGACAATACCCAGAAGTTCCGTTAGCATACTATATACTATGTAAGACTATTATTATAAGTCTACTTATTCGTTTTTAAGATTTAGATTTTCATTTCATTTACTGGAATTTGGTAAGTGTGCTGTGCAGAAGGGCATGAGGTGGGAAAAACTGTCCACAGCAAAACTGAGCAAATCTTATTGACAAGAAAGATGAAAACAACTTTTTCATTCTCTCAAATCTAAAGCTTTCACCCATACATTCAGGTATGTGGTGAAAGCATTAGAAAATTTTTCTGTTGTTTTATAACTATATCCCAATAAAAGACTTTTGAGTTTCTTTAACTGTAACGTATGGGCCCCTCAATGCTTTGGGGAAGCTTCTGGAAAGATTTAAAGGTCTTAAGTACTAGATAGTATATTTCCTGCAGTTCTCCCATTTTTATTTCTTTTTTAAGAGACATTGTGCAAATACTATTTCTTTTAAGAATTCTTTTGGCTTTGTGACTTACTCAACTGTTGAGTCCTAATCTTGTGTTCATTACAACACAGTTGCTGTGGAAATAATTAGAATGTCATAAACAGTACTAAACAGAGATCTGAAAGTGAGTTTCATGACATTTTGCTATAGAGTTTTTTAAGTCAGCTTCTTTTTCCCAGGAAAAGTTAATCTTGCTCTTAGTTAATCTTTACTTGCTGGGATTATGTATTTTTACTATTATTCAAGTATATAGTAACCTCATTCCAAAAAGGTTCAGAATCCTATTTGGAGTATTCATTTACCACAACCCCTGCCACAACAGTTCACAGCTGCAGTTACAATATTCTTACTGATCTCTTTAGAGGTGACTTTTACGCTAAAATAAGTTCCCCAAACAGAATGTATTTTGGAAACAAGACAGTGTTCCACTGTCAACAGACAGTAAACTTCTAAAAACACAGTTTGCATGTGACCAGGAAAATGCTTGCTTTTATGCTTGAAACTGTTAGTACTTACACTCATGAGAGTGAGAAAACATTTGGACTCCCTTAAAGAGAATAATCACCCCCAGAGCAGTTTTGGCCAAAGACAACATATACTTACAGTGCAGCTGCTTTAATTAATACTCTGATTTCTTAGCAGAAAATGCCTAAAAAAAACCCTGCCTAAAACTAAAGTGAGGTATATGTGTGAATTTCCCTCTGCTTAAAAATTGGATCAAGGATCTAAGTTGCAGCAAAGTTTGGTGGAAGTTACCTGTCAGTGACATGTGCACATCAAAGTCCAGAAATTCTTAATAAAAAATAAACAGATGCAACTACCAACAGGTTTGAACCTAACAAGTCAAATTCAGTAAGATGCTTTTCAGTGAGCTCAGCAGTCTTTGGAGCAGGCTGTAATTCAATCACATCCTCATAGAATCAGGGAGTAGACTTTAGCTTTTAGCCTCAACTTGGGTATTCTCTGTTTAGTTCATTTATTTAAAAAAAATTCCAGTAGTGACTCAAATAAGGAAGTGAAAAGTCTGTGTACCAGTCTTCTGACTTTCACAGATGTTCTTTTGGCATGGTTACAAAAGTCTAATTAGCCTCTAAAGGACAAGTTGTCTTTAGGGATTAAATCAATCTAGAATACTATTAATAATAAGATGACCCTGGAATTTCACAAGATAATCACGTCTGTAAAGCCCTACATTTGTGGTTTACAAATCCTAATAAATAATTTTCAATCTACTAAGTAATATAGAAAATTTTAGCATTTACTCTGTAATACAGTGAAATTACTCTAAAAAACCTCCAGTGAAAATCCTATAGCAGTCCTGTGTGTCACCTTTATGTCTATTGCTGGTTTATACTGTAGGCTAAGCTGTTGTAGCCTCAACTTTTCTCTTGATGTTCCATACAATAGGTGATGCGTCGGCAGTTGTCTGTTTTACATCTTTTAATTTCTGTATCCTGGCATAGGGGTGTGCCAACTTGTGAATAAGATGGAAGACAATTCAGGCAAAATCAAGGGTTTCAATAGAAATGATGAACAGTTCCTGGAAGCATTTGTCATCTTTTGTGGCTTGGGGATCCAGAATACACAGATGTATGAAGCTGTAGAAAGAGCCATGGCCAAACAAATGGTGACATTAGAGGTAAGCTCAAAATCTAGGTGGTCTTTCATTAGCTCAAATGGATCTTAAGTTCCTCCAAGATCCTCTCTGTTCTACACAGAAGTGCAGCTGTTTGCATGGGTACTGAACAGAAATCGTTCTCCCCTACAAGAACAGCATTTGGCCTGTTGAGTTGCACAGGAGACTATTTAACTTGGTATTGTATTTTAACCTTATTCATGTGATTTTGTGGTGAGCTGAATGCATCTTTTCCTCTACATGAGGCTACACATTGGCAAAATAGTGGCTTTGTTCTGTTGCGTAGGAGATGAGACAGTTTGGTGGATTAGGGGCTTCCTTTTTTTGTCTAAGGTTTTCTGTGATGATTTTGGCTCAGTCCTTTAGACAAACCAGTTTGTGGAGTAAAAGCGGCATTATTGTAGGTTTTCAGCAATTTCCTCAGACTCCATCAGACCATATCAAGATGAACGTCATTTGATCTCAGCCTTTGAAATGGTTACCGTTAAGCTTAATAGCTAAAGAGGGCTTCAGTCTGAGAAGCTGAGTTACTTGGAGGTGATAACTTGAAGCTGAAAGTCCAAAATTTGTAGACTTTGGATCTCCTAACATTCATTATGTAAACAGAGTGTTTACAGAATTCCTAAATGGGGATTATGTACCCCGTAGCCTTTACAAGAAATGTTAGAACTCTCAAATAGACCTCTATTAAGCAATGTTAAATAAAAAGGTAGTAAAATTATTGTCAAAACCATTTCAGTGCTTAAAAAAAAAAAAAAGTTGCTTGTTTACATGGCAAATTAGCGATTTTCTCTCCTACTATAACACTTTATAGGCAACACAGAAAGTCCAGACATGTTATAGGTTGATATATAAGATGGCTTCTTTTCATAAAAAGTCAGTCTCTAGTTGCTAAAAAACCTCCATAACATTTTCATGTCCTTGATTCTCAACAACTAAAAAGATACGAGCTTATTTTGTTAATTTAAACCAAACATACTGTCTTTCAGATTTTTTGCCAAATTTCAGTTAGGGCAAAGCTTTCTTTTTTGTCTGAAGAAACTCCTGAAAGGATGACTGTTGTAATAGTCAATGTCAGGCTCATATTTATAGCTGTTCAGTGTATTGTCTTTGAAAGTGGGGCACAAAAACTTTCCAAAGAAAAAATCAAGAGTTCTTTGCTCTTTTATAGAAACTAATTATCTCAAAGAGATTCTGTGCTGTGCAAGATTTTTGAAAGCTACAGGTATCTCCTCATATGCTTCCCGAGAGCTCCCTTAAAACCAGCATGGGCCCTGCATGGAAACTAAATTTCATCAGCAAATGCAATGCAATGCAAAGCAGTGCAGCTGTGAACTGAGAATTCTGCTTTAGGAAAAATACCTTTTCAACACATTGCTCTTTTGTTTGTACTAATGGCTACTTTCCTCTTTCTGTAGGTTCTCTCATACCATGCTTCTGCTGCTGAGGAGGAAACGAGGGAGCTGCAGGTAACAGCGGTAATTGAATCTTTTACTATTACTTTAGAAATGCTCAACTAACAGAACAACAAAAGGCATGGATGTGAGCCCTAAACATGCAGAAGCACATCTTCCAGAAATAGAAACTGATCAGTTTAAGCTTCACTGTATTTTTTGAGTTGAATCAATACATTACATAAAAGAAAAACATTGCAATGAGAGATACAGGTTGGATAAAGAGCTGCAGTTATTTATAGGAGAAGCAGAAGTATACCGAGTTTGAGTGCCAGTAACAGCTGATGCAATGTTACACAATAATTATGTATTTCAGAAGCAAAATGTTGAGAACACTTCTGTCTGCAGCTAAGTCTGAATGTGGTATATTTTATAACTTTGGTACATTTCAAGCATCCCAAGTATGGGTGCAACTTTACTGCCTTACACAGAAATTCTGAATTTAATTGTTAATGCGATGATTATTTTTTTTTTATTATTTTTACAGTTACTTTTCTGTGCAGTGTCCTGTTCTGCTCAAATTTAATTCTGGGTTTAGAAACAACTGCCTAAGGAATAACTATAGCTAAAATTTCATGCACAGTTTAAAGCATAGCCTGTGCTTAGTCTCTTCAGTTCTCCCTTTTGGAGCAGACTTTATGGAGAAATAGCATCACCCTGCTGCATGAAAAAAAATGGGAAGGATGGAGGGATGGAGAGGAAGGCAGATAGAGAAGACCACAAGCTGGGTAGTACAGGACTGGACTGAACAAGCAAGGTGCCACAGAACAAGGCACAAGACTAAGGTTATTTCTGGAATAGTTAGCATCACACAGATTTTGGACCTCAGTCCCACCACACTGTTGCTCATTGATACAAGATTCTCATGCTATGAAACCATCACTCTGAATTTTAACAGAGCAGTCAGATTAGTTTAGATAATTTAAGCTGAAAAAGAAAAACAGGCCTTAAAAATAAGGGTATCTTGGAACCTCAGGGCACCACACAGAGCCCAAAGCAAACCACAGATCAAGTGCTATGTTGTATGGAAAATCAGTTTCATAGAATCATAGAATAGTTAGGGTTGGAAAGGACCTCAAGATCATCTAGTTCCAACCCCTTGCCATGGGCAGAGACACCTCACACTAAACCATCTCACCCAAGGCTTTGTCCAGCCTGGCCTTGAACACTGCCAGGGATGGAGCACTCACAACCTCCCTGGGCAACCCATTCCAGTGCCTCACCACCCTAACAGGAAAGAACTTCCTCCTTACATCCAATCTAAACTTCCCCTGTTTAAGTTTTAACCTGTTACCCCTTGTCCTGTCACTACAGTCCCTGATGAAGAGTCCCTCCCCAGCATCCCTGTAGGCCCCCTTTAGATACTGGAAGGCTGCTATGAGGTCTCCATGCAGCTTCTCTTCTCCAGGCTTAGCAGCCCCAACTTTCTCAGCCTATCTTCATACAGGAGGTGCTCCAGTCCCTGATCATCCTCGTGGCCCTCCTCTGGACTTGTTCCAACAGTTCCATGTCCTTTCTATGTTGAGGACACCAGAACTGCACACAATACTCCAGGTGAGGTCTCACGAGAGCTGAGTAGAGGGGCAGGATCACCTCCTTCGACCTGGTGGTCACAGGCCTTTTGGTGCAGCCCAGGATTCAGTTGGCTTTCTGAGCTGCGAGTGCACACTGCCGGCTCATGTTCATTTTCTCTTTGACCAACACCCCCAAGTCCTTCTCTGCGGGGCTGCTCTGAATCTCTTCTCTACCCAACCTGTAGCTGTGCCTGGGATTGCTCCGACCCAGGTGTAGGACCTTGCACTTGTCATGGTTAAACTTCATGAGGTTGGCATCAGCCCACCCCACAAGCATGTCGAGGGCCCTCTGAATGGCATTCCTTCCCTCCTTTCACCTTACTGCTAAGAGAATGATCCCTGTCCTGTTGTACATAGCAGTGCAGATTAAGCCACTTCACTGGTCATCTGGTTTCTTCTTTGTGCTTTTGCGTGCAAGATACCTAATTCAGTGACCATTCCTCAAATTGCTTCTTCAGACATTATTCTTTTCTTTAGAAAGCTTATTTTCTTTCTTTGGTGCCACATTCCACAACTTTGATTACTGAAAACATCCTCTATGGCATATAGACTTTCTGACTTTGTTGCCTATTATGAAAGTAGTTATCTTATGCTTTTTTGCAGTTTGATTTTCTTTGTAGTTGTTACCTCTCTTTCTTTTCAAGAACAGCTAAGATTTCAGTGTGCAGGTTTTTATGCTGCAATGTTCTCAGCTGAAATGAAACTTACTGTTCTGGCTGTCAAAGGCAGATCAAGTAAGGGAAAGATAAATTGTGAATGAAGCCAGAACACAGGCATGAGGTGTTCTGTTGATCTCCTACTGTGTCCTTCCAGCCCCTTTCCTCATGAAATACCAGAGCAGTTTTTCAAAATTATGTCATTAAAGTTTGTGAATGGTCACTTTATTTTCCACTGAACATACTGGCCTCATGGTTCTTTTACATGCTCATAGGTGAAATACCAAATTAGTCCAAACTGAGGGACACAAAATTACTGGTACAAGAAATGTGTAAGAATGATGGAATTTTTTTCCTGTGCAAATCCTGTTTTTCATAATCTTTCATGACTTTCCAATATTGACACCCAGGAAAGATAACAGTACATTTCTGTGGAACAGATTGGTAGACGTAGTTATGGGGAGAGCTGATTTGTATTGCTACATGTAAAAATATTGCAGATTATGAAACATGCTTCCTTTTCAGTGTCTCAGCCTTCCAGGACACAGTTCCAAAACGTCTTTCCCCTAGAATTACAAAGAAGAAGATGAACACATAGGTTTATTTTTTTCACCATTTCAGTTTTATCTGACCTTCTTTTAAACCACACTCATATTGAGGTGAAACAACTGTAAAGAAGTAGCATTGACAAGTCTACCTTTTATTTTACTGAAAAGAAAAAGATACTAAGTTGTGTTCTATAGTGTAAGACTTACCATTTATTTTGTTAGCAACCTTAACATCTGTATGTCAAAAGTCAACGAATTACAACCAAATTGTAGTACATGTAATACATGGAGATGTTACTGATAATAAAAGTTACAGATTTGTAAAAGTATAGAGCTGGGTTTTTTTGTGTACTTTATGATTTCACATTTCATATTGAAGGTTTATGACTGTATTCAGACTAGATCAAAAACACAGTCCAAATTTTTTAAAGACTATGGATCATAGGTGAAGCCTAATTTTTCTAGACCAGAAAAACCTCTGCCTGTGGGCATGTTCTGACCACCATAGTGCTGAATGTGGATTCTGTTAGGAATTCTGTTCTAGTGACATCTCGTTCCTCACCGTTTTTAGAAAAATGTAAACAGTTACAGATTTTTATGTCTGCACATCCATAAAAAAGTAAAACTCCACTGCCTTAATTTCTCAGTCGCCCAGTTTCATACATGCTCTTGGTTACAATTTGCCTTTGGCAGTTTAGATGACAGACTGACCAGGGAATCATAGAATAGTTGGGGTTGGAAAGGACCTTAAGATCATCTAGTTCCAACTCCCCTGCCATGGGCAGGGACACCTCACACTAGACCATGCCACCCAAGGCTCTGTCCAACCTGGCCTTGAACACCACCAGGGATGGAGCATTCACAAATTCCCTAATCCTTCCCTTATTCTTTTGATCTATGGCAAAGCGTGTGTTAAATCTAAAGATATAAGGCAACGTTAAATGAGACAGGCTAAGGAAAGATAAATGAGAAGTAATCATCAGGTTTCAGTGTAATGCGAAGTTAAAATTTTGAGTATCTCACTACTTTTTTTGTGGAAAAAGACAATATTTATGTTATGCTTTTCTTTCCTAGTCTAAGTTGTGTTCTGTTATTCTTCTCTAGGCTGCTGTAGTACCATCGGCACAATCTCTCAACCTAACTGACTTCAACTTCAGTGATTTTGAGCTATCAGATTTTGAAACAACACTGTGTACAATACGAATGTTCACAGACCTCAACCTGGTGCAAAATTTCCAAATGAAACATGAGGTATGAATGTTGTCAAATGTTGTTTCACGTAAAAAGACAACTTAAGTATTAGAAAATTAGGAGAATAGTGAAATAAGTCTACAGTAAATATAAATGGAAATATGTATTAAAGAGTAGTTAGCAAACTAGCATGTAAAGTGGGCAGTACTGGAGTGTGTCCTTAGTTTGGTTCTACTGAATAATCAGTAATTTGGTTAATGGACTGTACAACACTTTTAGAAAACTTGGGGATTGGAAGTAGAGGACTCAGTTAAAATTCAAATGAGTTTGTGAATATACAGCAATATTTCAAAATCAGTAAGAACAAATATTTAAAGACCAGTCAAATGCATAAATTAAAAATGGTAAACAGAAGTGGTAACAGACACTTCATAGCTACTAGTATTAGAAACTGTGTAAAAGTCAATAATGTGCCATAGAGGCAAAAAGGGGTAAATTTTGCTCTTTCCTGACAGAGTGGTATTAAATACCCATGGAGTAATTATATTGTAGCGTACTATTTGAAGAGGCACATAGAGATACGAAGTAATTTTTAAAGAAATAAGAATTGAGGAGATTGAGCAAAATTTGAATTAGTTAATCTGGCTTTCTCCAGAAAGCATAATATTGAAAAACAGAACCTTTCAGTAAGTGAAAGACTGCTACAAAGTTGACAATATTATTGTTCTCTATGTCTGTACAGGGTAATAAAAGTAATTAGCTTAGTTTTTCCCCCAGAAAAGACTAGATGAGAGATGAGGGGCATCTTTATAGTTTGTGGAGATAGTAAAGACTGAAAGAGATTACTTAGGTGGGCTGTGGAAACTTCTGTGAATGTTTTTACTAATAGACCCAGTTGTAGATGTCTGTCAGAGGTGATCTAGCCAGGTATTCTTACTTTCCTCCCAGCCCTGGAGGTAGACTAGATTAGACCTCTAGGATAATCTTTTAGGCATCTTCCAGTCAATACACACAATTTCTATTTGTAAACCCCTTCATTTTTAAATACTGTATTTTTCCTTTATATAGTTTAGAACAAAACTTAAAAAGTTTCAAAAAGCAAGATTTATTCAGAGGACTTCATAGGCAAGCAAATTAGTAAACATGTATTTATTTTCTAGATCACCAGTTTATAGGCCAGTTTAAATTAGTAGTGTTCAAGGGCTGAAAGGAGTACTGTATTACCTGTCTGACCTCTTGAATATTCCAGTACTTATTTTCACCGTTGTAGTAAGGCCAAGAACTTGTACTGCCCAGTAAGTGGTGGGCTTCTAGTTCCTAGTGGAGTAATTGTGATGGATTTGCAAAAGCAAAACAACACCATGACAGTAGACACATAATCACACATCTCAACAGAAGCAAGAGAACACTGACAGCTTTGAAGTTACACTTTCAGCCTTCCATACTAGAGCTAAAGAAAACTGGCAGTAGCTTAGCACTCCTTTTTTAACAGTGGAAAGGCAGAGAACACCACTGTTTTTTGATGTGTGGAATCATCTATGTGGGTGAATGATACCGAATTTTCATTTCTGTAAGTACACAATCTTTCAGTAGAAATACTAAAAGTTTTCTTGAACAAACCGAGGCCAGCATTTAACATAGAGCAGTATGCTGTACACATTTAAACCAAGGGACCTTTCTAGTACACATTAAATTACTATCTGATCTTCACAACTTTCAATTTTTTAGAAGTATAACCCACAGTTTGTAAAACTGTTTTGTGAAACATCCAGGACATACTTTCTTCCTGCATAAAAAAATACTAGCCAGCAATACAGTGATCGCTGTCTTTCTGTCATACTTATTTCCTTTCAGAAGTCTTATTCTACTTGTCTTTTGACAAGCTGATATGAGGGAAGAGCCACAAGTTCATTATCAAAACAGCTCTTAAGAGAGCTCTGTAACTAAAAAAATACATTTTCTCTGTCAAATATGTCATTACAAACAAGGATTTTTTTCTCCCGGTTAGCTCAATTTAACTCAGTTTCTGAATTAACAGCACTGTATCTGATATTAGCATTTAGCCGTTAGTAATAAAACCCCAAACACACAAGTATTATGTACTCAATGAAAGGCTAAACTAGCGGATGTAAGCATATTCTTATCTATGTTGGCAGTTACAAGTATGTTACATTTGAATTTTTATAAGTTAAAAGGAACTATCTTTTTTGCTGTGAGTTTTCAAGCGGGAATATTACAGAAATACTTGTTTTCATAAAAACAATAGATTTCAAATACATTTACAGTTAACTATGTGATGCTGTTTCTTAAAGGTTCTCTGCAGATGGATTTTAAGTGTAAAGAAAAACTACCGGAAAAATGTTGCTTATCACAATTGGAGACATGCCTTTAATACAGCACAGTGCATGTTTGCTGCTTTAAAATCTGGTAAAATTCAGGTACATTTTGCTGTTTCTACATTAAGAATCTTCTAAAAAAATTTTATAATGAAGCGTAGTTCTGATTGCCATGTCAGTAAGAATGTCATGGTCAGTAAGATGGTGGCATTGCTAATGAAATCAACATATTTTTGCTGAAGGTTTACATCTCTAAGGGCTTGGTCTGTGAAATTGCTGTCATCTTGTTATGTACCCAGTTTTAGTGAAATCCTCTGGAAATGATTAGGTAGATACTCACAGTGGGAAAATCTCAAATAAAACACATGCATGATTATGTCCTTTTTTAAAGTTAATTCTTATGCTACAAGCAAGTGAAAAAGGTGTAGAAGAAAAAGACTGACCCTCTTTCAGGATGTTTCCTTATAATATCCAACAGGAAATTTTTTAAGTCCAAACGGAGCTGAGTACAGCTTTAGACAAACAGTAGGATATTTTTGGAAATCAAGATTTAAATGCTCATTTCAATGCTTTTGAAGAATGCTTCAATCTTCCACTTAAAAGACATATAATATCTTTTAAAAAACAACTTAGTCTATCTTTAGTATAAATATTGAAGAGTTAGATGATCCCCAGAATATGAAAGATAGCAATTCAAGATTTTTCCAAAATATGTTTTTGGTATTTTTTTATATTCTTGAAGAAAAGAGAATGTGTCTATTTATTCTGTTTTAACGTGTTTCTTTACTTTGATTACAGACCATTGTTATTAGTTGGTTTATAGTATTTTTCAGTAAACACTTCTGAGAGAATAAATAAATCTTATTTGTAGACCAAAACCTAGTATTAATAATGAAGAGGCATTCCTTTCCTCCGAAAACTTGTCTCACAAAAAACAAAAAAACAAGCAAAAAAAAAAAAAAAAAGACAAAGGCTGCTGGAAGAGACAAAAGAAAAGGCTTCATATTCCTTCTATAATGCGGTGGACATGGTAGTTTTGCTCTGTGTGTGGTCTAGATCTGATTATCCTGATAGCTTGCTTGCTATTTTTGGAATCCTGTATGTTTCCACTGTAATTTCCATTAACTCCTTTATTCCTCACTGCATTGGATTCACTCCACACTGATTTTCGTGTACTAGATTCTGGAGTCAGAACGGCATTGATCATAAGTTTCTAATTTTTTCTCCAGTCTGAGGGGAAAACCACATGACAGGGGACACATCTTCCTAGCAGAAACATAAAATTAGTCATTTCCAAGCTGATTTGACTTTTAACTACACTTAGGACAGGCTTCACTTCTAGAAAACAGATGTAAATCTACAGAAGTTGTAACTGCTTAAAGAAAACTTGGCTTTGATTGTACAGAGGGTGCAGCCCCCCAGTGCCAGTGCTGTCACTACCTGTTCTTCAAATTCCTGAACTGACTCTTGTGCCTGTGGCTCTTGTCCCATTATGAAATGTTGCATCAACATTGTAGCTTTGTCCAGCTTCTGTTTCTTACTGGACAGATTTAAATAAATTTTCTATCTAATTCTGCTGAAAAATATTAAAGATACAAAATAGTCACAAAAGAGAAACCATAACCTGTCCACTAATCCATTTTGGAAGTCCAGAAGAAACTCAAAATAATGAGTCAGATAGTGGTTAATTTTGTTTTCCATGGGCTTTAAACTTCTGTTCACTTATCTGCCCAGTAATCAATGAAAAGCATGTAATGTTTTTCCTTCTGATTATTCGAAGGACATTTTATAAGAAGTGTTTATACCTGGAATGTAGCCTAACTCCCTTGAGGGTAATGGAATAGCTGAGCTAAAAGTCAGAATTTTAAATGATTCCTCACACTCTCTATTCACTGTCAGGTGATATGCAAGCCACTTCCTCATATCAGTTTTCTTATCAGTATAAATAGCGCTAGATGATGTCTCCATTGATGTCTGCATTGAGATGTAGGAGAATGATTATTAGTGTTCACCACAACTTCAGAGATAGCCCTTATTCTCAGCATCCCATTTTATGTCCTTCTCCTCCTTGGGCTAGAACTGTATCTGCTGTGTGGTAAAGCTAAGACAGCAGATATAAAACATTGTGCAAAATAAATTGCCATCACAAAGCTAACTCACTTATGTTACTGTCTACATATAGAGCAAACTGACTGATTTAGAAACACTGGCTTTGCTGATAGCAACTCTAAGTCATGATTTGGATCACAGGGGAGTGAACAACTCTTACATACAGAGGTAAGTCTGAGAGAAGTAAAAACAAATGAATACTAAAATC